>NC_135232.1:720249270-721723020 GCF_051348905.1 Ranitomeya variabilis | reverse complement strand
AGACAGATAGTATACTTTCATGGTCAGCAGAAAAACACTAACAAAACACCATCCAGAGATTACCTTAAACTCTGGCATTAACTCATAACACCAGAGTAGCAATCCCTGATCAACGAGAGCTTTCCAGACACAGTAACAAAACTTCAGCTGTGAACTGGAACAAATAGGCAAACGAAACATGGACAAAAGTCCAACTTATCTAGTAGTTGTCAGAAGCAGGAACAAGCACTGAGAGGCATCAGATAACATTGTTGACCGGCAAGAAACCACCAGAGAAATGAGCTTAAATAGCGACACCCACTACTGATGGAACCAGGTGAAACAGGAAAGAGGATGACAAGTCCAATTCCACAAGCGGCCACCGGGGGAGCCCAGAATCCAAATTCACAACAGCTATGGTCAGGAGGATAATTCCTGGGTTGTTGCCTCCGATGTCCATGCTGCCGATTTAGTTTGTGCCTTTCATTTGGCTCGTCCTGATCGGCCTGGGGGCCCTGGTGAGGGTTCGGTGACCCCTCCTCAAGGGGGGGTACTGTTGTGAATTCCGTTCTCGGACTCCCTCCTGTGGTCATGAATGGTACTTCGGTGAGTTCTGTCCTTGGACTCCCTCTGGTGGCTTTGAGTGGTACTGCTGATCCTTGAGGTTGGCTTTTCCAGCTGTTCTCGTTTATTGCTAGGCTGGCTTCTCTATTTAACTCAACTCAGATCGTTACTTCATGCCAGCTGTCAATGTTTCAGTACTGGTTCAGATCTCTCTTGGATCCTTCTGATGACCTGTCTACTCCAGCAGAAGCTAAGTCCCTGCTAGTTCATTTGTTGTTCTTTGCTTACTGAATATATTTCTTAGTTCTTGCTAAGTTCTGTCCAGCTTGCTATCATGACATTGCCTTGCTAGCTGGAAGCTCTGGGGGTGCAGAGTGGCACCTCCACGCCGTGAGTCGGTGTGGAGGTCTTTTGCACACTCTGCGTGGTTTTTGTAGTTTTTTGTGCTGACCGCATAGTTCCCTTTCCTATCCTCTGACTATTTAGTGAAGACTGGCCTCCTTTGCTGAAACCTGTTTCATTCCTGTGTTTGTGACTTTCCTCTTAATTCACAGTCAATATTTGTGGGGGGCTGCCTTTTCCTTTGGGGAATTTCTCTGAGGCAAGGTAAGGCTTATTTTCCTATCTTTAGGGGTAGTTAGCTCTTAGGCTGTGAAGAGGCGTCTAGGGAGAGTTAGGTACACTCCACGGCTATTTCTAGTGTGTGTAGTAGGATTAGGGTTTGCGGTCAGCAGAGTTCCCACGTCCCCAGAGCTTGTCCCGATTTCCAGTTTAACCATCAGGTCATTCCGGGTGCTCCTAACCACCAGGTCCATAACACTCGATCTTGGTCTCATCAGACCAGAGAACCTTGAACCAGGCAGTCTCAGAGTCCTCCAAGTGATCATGAGCAAACTGTAGACGAGCCTTGACATGACGCTTTGAAAGTAAAGGTACTTTACGGGCTCGTCTGGAACGGAGACCATTGCGGTGGAGTACGTTACTTATGGTATTGACTGAAACCAATGTCTCCACTGCCATGAGATCTTCCCAGAGCTCCTTCCTTGTTGTCCTTGGGTTAGCCTTGACTCTTCGGACAAGCCTGGCCTCGGCACGGGAGGAAACTTTCAAAGGCTGTCCAGGCCGTGGAAGGCTAACAGTAGTTCCATAAGCCTTCCACTTCCGGATGATGCTCCCAACAGTGGAGACAGGTAGGCCCAACTCCTTGGAAAGGGTTTTGTACCCCTTGCCAGCCTTGTGACCCTCCACGATCTTGTCTCTGATGGCCTTGGAATGCTCCTTAGTCTTTCCTGTTATGATCCTTAGTGGCTGAGGATCACCGAACTGACTAGCTAAGTTACTGAACATAGAACGAGCTCTAGGGAGGTGGTAACTGGACTGACCGCAATCCTGATCCTAACCAAAAACACTAAAGGTAGCTGGTGAACGTGCCTGAATTCCTAGACGTCTCGACGCAGCCTGAGAAACTAGCTACCCCTAGAGAGAAAGAAAGTAAGACCTCACTTGCCTCAGAGAAATAACCCCAAAGATATAGAAAGCCCCCAACAAATAATAACGGTGAGGTAAGGGGAAAATACAAACGTAGAAATGAAACAGATTCAGCAAATGAGGCCCGCTAATACTAGATAGCAGAAGACAGATAGGAAACTGTGCGGTCAGTAGAAAACCCTATACAAAATATCCACGCTGAGAATTCAAGAACCCCCACACCAACTAACGGTGTGAGGGGAGAAACTCAGCCCCTTAGAGCTACCAGCAAGCGAGGAAATCACATATTAGCAAGCTGGACAAGGACAGATAATAAACCAAGAAACATATTGAACACTGATGATCAAAAAATGAACAAACAGAAACTTAGCTTCTCTTGGAGAGACTGATAACGAAGGTAGTCAGGAGAGATCAAAATAGCACTGAATACATTGACAGCAGGCAACAACTGAAAGTCCAGGTGAGCTAAATAGGAAACCAACCAGCAGATAACGAGACAGCTGATCCCAGCCACAGACCTGCAGAATGACAAAAAGAGCCACCAGAGGGAGCCCAAAGATAGCACTCACACAGTACCACTTGTGAACACAAGAGGGAGCCCAAAAACAGAGTTCACAACAGTACCCCCCCCCCTTGAGGAGGGGTCACCGAACCCTCATCAAAACCCCCAGGGCGATCAGGATGAGCAACATGGAAGGCATGAACCAAATCGGCCGCATGAACGTCAGAGGCGACAACCCAGGAATTATCCTCCTGACCATAGCCCTTCCACTTAACCAAATACTGAAGCCTCCGTCTAGAAATACGAGAATCCAAGATCTTCTAAACCACGTACTCCAATTCGCCCTCAACCAGCACCGGAGCAGGGGGCTCAACAGAAGGAACCACAGGCACCACATAACTCCGCAACAAAGACCTATGGAACACATTATGAATGGCAAACGACGCTGGGAGGTCCAAACGAAATGACACAGGGTTAAGGATTTCCAAAATCTTATAAGGACCGATGAAGCGAGGCTTGAACTTAGGAGAGGAGACCTTCATAGGAACATACCGAGAAGACAGCCATACCAAATCCCCAACACGAAGTCGGGGACCCACACCGCGACGGCGGTTGGCAAAGCGCTGAGCCTTCTCCTGTGACAACTTCAAATTGTCCACCACATGGTTCCAAATCTGCTGCAACCTATCCACCACAGAATCCACCCCAGGACAGTCAGACGGCTCCACCTGACCCGAGGAAAAACGAGGATGAAAGCCAGAATTACAAAAAAAAGGCGAAACCAAAGTAGCAGAACTAGCCCGATTATTAAGGGCAAACTCGGCCAATGGTAAAAAAGTAACCCAATCATCCTGATCAGCAGAAACAAAACATCTTAAATAAGTTTCCAAGGTCTGATTAGTTCGCTCGGTTTGGCCATTCGTCTGAGGATGGAAGGCAGACGAAAAAGACAAATCAATGCCCATCTTAGCACAAAAGATCCGCCAAAATCTGGACACAAACTGGGATCCTCTGTCAGACACAATATTTTCAGGGATGCCGTGCAAGCGAACCACATTCTGAAAAAATAGAGGAACCAAATCGGAGGAGGAAGGCAACATAGGCAAGGGCACCAAATGGACCATTTTAGAAAAACGATCACACACCACCCAGATGACAGACATTCTCTGAGAGACTGGAAGATCCTAAATAAAATCCATGGAAATGTGCGTCCAAGGCCTCTTCGGGACAGGCAAAGGCAAAAGCAAACTGCTGGCACGAGAACAGCAAGGCTTAGCCCGAGCACAAATCCCACAGGACTGCACAAAGGAACGCACATCCCGCGACAAGGAAGGCCACCAGAAGGATCTAGCCACCAAATCTCTGGTACCAAAAATCCCAGGATGACCTGCCAACACCGAAGAATGAACCTCGGAAATAACTCTGCTGGTCCATCTATCTGGGACAAACAGTCTCTCTGGTGGGCAACGGTCAGGTCTATCCGCCTGAAATTCCTGCAGCACTCGTCGCAAATCTGGGGAAATGGCAGACAAAATCACTCCCTCTCTGAGGATACCAGCCGGCTCTGAAACTCCCGGAGAGTCAGGCATAAAACTCCTAGAAAGAGCATCAGCCTTCACGTTCTTCGAACCAGGCAGGTACGAAACCACTAAATCGAAAAGGGAGAAAAACAACGACCAACGAGCCTGTCTAGGATTCAGCCGCTTGGCAGACTCGAGATAAATCAGATTTTTGTGATCAGTCAAGACCACCACACGATGCTTAGCTCCCTCGAGCCAATGTCGCCACTCCTCAAATGCCCACTTCATAGCCAACAACTCCCGATTACCAACATCATAATTCCGCTCGGCAGGCGAAAACTTTCTTGAAAAGAAAGCACAAGGCTTCATCACAGAGCAATCAGAGCTTCTCTGCGACAAAACAGCCCCTGCTCCAATCTCAGAAGCATAAACCTCGACCTGAAAAGGAAGAGAGATATCAGACTGACATAAAACTGGAGCTGAAGAAAACCGGCGCTTCAGCTCCTGAAAGGCTTCCACGGCCGCAGGAGACCAATTAGTCAAATCAGAACCCTTCTTGGTCAAATCCGTCAAGGGTTTAACCACGCCAGAAAAATTAGCAATGAAGCGACGGCAAAAATTAGCAAAACCCAAGAACTTCTGAAGACTCTTAACAGATGTAGGCCGAGTCCAGTCATGAATAGCCTGGACCTTGACTGGGTCCATCTCAATAGTAGAAGGAGAAAAAATAAAACCCAAAAAGGAAACCTTCTGTACTCCGAAGAGACATTTTGAGCCCTTCACAAATAAGGCATTAGCACGCAGGACCTGAAATACCATCCTGACCTGCTTCACATGGGACTCCCAATCCTCAGAAAAGACCAAAATGTCATCCAGATACACAATCATAAATTTATCCAGATATTCTCGGAAGATGTCATGCATGAAGGACTGAAACACAGAAGGAGCATTAGAGAGTCCAAAAGGCATCACCAAGTACTCAAAATGGCCTTCGGGCGTATTAAATGCTGTTTTCCATTCATCCCCCTGCTTAATACGCACAAGGTTATACGCACCACGAAGATCTATCTTGGTGAACCAACTGGACCCCTTAATCCGAGCAAACAGATCAGACAATAATGGCAAAGGATACTGAAATTTGACCGTGATTTTATTTAGAAGACGATAATCTATACAAGGTCTCAGAGAACCATCCTTCTTGGCCACAAAAAAGAATCCTGCACCAAGAGGAGATGATGACGGCCGAATATGTCCCTTCTCCAAAGACTCCTTTATATAACTCCGCATAGCGACATGTTCTGGTACAGACAAATTAAAAAGTCGTCCCTTAGGGAACTTACTACCAGGAATCAAATTTATAGCACAATCACAATCCCTATGAGGAGGTAGGGCACCGGATCTGGGCTCATCAAATACATCCTGGTAGTCCGACAAAAACTCAGGGACCTCAGAAGGAGTGGAAGAAGCAATTGACACCAAAGGAGCATCGCCATGAATCCCCTGGCAACCCCAACTTGACACAGACATAGCTTTCCAATGCAGAACTGGATTATGGGCCTGCAGCCATGGCAGACCCAAAACGACAACATCATGCAAACTATGCAGCACAAGAAAGCGAATCACCTCCTGATGTACAGGAGTCATGCACATGGTCACTTGAGTCCAATACTGAGGCTTATTCTCAGCCAATGGTGTAGCATCAATTCCCCTCAGTGGAATAGGGAATTTTAAAGGCTCCAGGACCAAACCACAGCGCCTGGCAAACGACAAATCCATCAGATTCAGGGCAGCACCTGAATCCACAAAAGCCATAACCGAGTAGGATGACAAAGAACAAATTAAAGTAACAGACAAAATGAATTTAGGCTGTATAGTACCAACGGTGACAGGTTTAGCGATTTTTTTTAAGCGCTTAGAGCATGCTGAGATAACATGAGTAGAATCACCACAGTAAAAGCACAACCCATTTTGACGTCTATGACTTTGCCGCTCAATCCTGGTCAGAATTCTGTCACATTGCATAGACTCAGGTCTCTGTTCAGAAAACACCGCCAGATGGTGCGCAGATTTGCGCTCCCGCAAACGCCGATCAATCTGAATGGCCAAAGCCATTGAGTCATTCAGACTAACAGGCGTGGGGAACCCCACCATAACATTCTTAATGGCTTCAGAAAGACCTTCTCTGAAATTTGCAGCCAGGGCACACTCATTCCATTGAGTAAGCACCGACCATTTCCTAAATTTTTGACAATACACCTCTGCTTCATCCTGTCCCTGACAGAGGGCCAGCAAAGCCTTTTCTGCCTGGTTCTCAAGATTAGGTTCCTCATAAAGCAGTCCAAGCGCCAGAAAAAAACGCATCCACATTCAGCAATGCAGGATCTCCTGGCGCCAGGGAGAAAGCCCAATCTTGAGGGTCGCCACGTAACAAGGAGATAACAATTTTAACTTGCTGAGCGGAATCACCAGAGGAACGAGGTCTCAAGGAAATAAATAATTTACAATTATTCTTAAAATTCAGAAACCTAGATCTATCTCCAGAAAACAACTCAGGAATAGGTATTGTGATAGAAATATATATATCATGTAGATCTCACTTGCATGTATACTCCTCTATAATCAAATATATACTTATATGCTCACAGCTAATATATATATTATAATCAATGGTTTAAAATGGCTGACACGAACTGAACTGATATAAGCCTGATATAACCCAGACAGATCATATGGGGTTTTCCACCCCTAAAAGCAGAAGAGAGTCAGATGTTTGGTGACTGCTGGTCAGGTGTCTCCACTTTGTCCTAGACAGAGAACTCGAGTTCAGTTGCTTGATCAGCAGTCATATGAGCATTAATCACAATATTCCATATATGTTTAGATAACCAATGACAGAGGAGCTAGACAATATGATAATTAACTAACCACCCCTGACAACCCCTAACCACTCCTTTCTATGTGAAAATATAAAACTATGTATGTACAATAAAGTATCAGTATTGATGGAATGTTGTTCTGTCACAGTTGTGTACAGTCCATTCTTGATGAGCGCTCAAAATACTCAGTCTAATTGGGAGCGGCCACAGCACACACAGGGATATATTTATCCAACCCTAATATTTCCATAACAAATGGCGCCCAACGGCTCGGATGAAACGCACGGGATCCTTCTAACCGGAGATACGGAAGCTGTAGCGTGGCCTGGCACAGGGGCAGGAGACTGCGCAGCTCCATAAGTAAGGTAAGAAAATGTTATCATCTTACCTGAAAGTCCCCTGTGCCCAGTCCTTGTCTATGCCTCTTGCCGGTGAGATGTGGTCACAAATTCCCAGGTAGTGTAAAAAATCCGTAGCCACGAATCCACCCTGGGAGGTGTCTGCTGTGGACCGTGTATGTGTTTGTGTAAAATCCGAGAGAAGAAGGAAAAAGTGACTTTTGTTTGTGGTTGCTGAGAAACAGACCGCAGGAGGTCAAATCGCTGAGTAAGCTATCACAGATTCCCGTGCAAGAGGAAAGGAACAGGTAGTTCCGGAGCAGGTGGCTCCAGAATCCAGGCTCGGATGGTGATAGATTACAGGGGCTGCCACAGATTCCCGTAGTGCCGGCGATCCAGTCAGGACGTCCGGACCGGGGTGGTAGATTTCCCGCTTGTTGTGCTTCTCAAGCACTCAGGTGGCCCGGGCGCAGGTGCGTCCAGTGCGATTGGCAGTAGTCTGTTCCCAGCGCAGCCTGCATGTGTCACAGAATTTAAAAGGGCATCTCTCGGATTGTCTATCTGTCTGTTTGTGTCATGTACTATTGCCGCTTTAAGAAGCAGAAATAGTTCTCTTGTCCGAACTTCCTCTTTCTCCGTGCTGTTTAGCAGAGAGATATGCATTGTAAATCAAACTGTCACATTTATTTTCCGGACTGTTTTCAGCTGCAGTGCTGGGTATGTGTAGTTTTTTTTGTGAAGAAGTGAAATTTAAGTTGTATCTATCATTTTTGATGTGACATAAGTGTTTTCAGAAACGTGATTTTAGTGACATTTGATATTATTGCAATGGCATACGTGATATCTAAGAGGAAGTGTGTCTCTGACTGACAGCCGTTTTCATTTTTAATTTTTTTAACTCTCTTAGGGGGTCTTTTTTCTTTTTGCGGCATTTTAAAGTTTTTTAATTAAGTTTTCCTCAATCTTCAATCTCTTTACCTTTTTATTTTTTATTTATTTTTATTTTTTTGAAAAAAGTTTTTTTTTTCTTTACTATTGTATCAAAGTTTTGAGTTTTTGGTTGTGAACTAAGTTTTTGACGGTTTTTCTTATCGTTTTGGGTTTTTCTTAGAGTTTTATATACTCATTTTTAGAAGTTTTTTTTAGTACTGTTTTTTTTTTCATTTTTATGTGTTTTTCATTTTCATTTTTTGCTTTTGCCATGGGGAACAAAGTGGCCGAGCAACAGGAAAGTCTTTTTACTTCCTGATGAGAAAACAGCCCCTAGATAGTGGCAGAATACGAAGGTGTTAAGTATGTGAAGATTTTTGGAAGGTATAAAGTACGTGAAATTCATTAGAATGGCAGATTTCAAGCTGCGGAGTGGCATGACGTAGAAAGGAAAATAAGGGAAGTTACAGTAGCTGATGTTAGATTGCTGAATACTAATACATGGTATGAAGTGGCAGCAGAGCTTACATCGTTTAGGTGGAACAGAAAGTTATGTGAGCAAATCAGGAAGTGATTTTTGTGGATATGAGACAGGAGAATCTGCGCAGTCTGCTTTTAGCAGAATCCATGGTGTAGGTAGTTATTTTTGCACAGTATGTGGTGCGCCCCATCTCTCCCTACAGGGAGAAGGCATAATTGCTCCTCTCTATTATTCTTGTTGTTCTCCTCTATCCTCTTTCTTTTTTTTTTTTTTTCTCTCTGTCAGTCTTTTTCTCTCCGCATTCTCTCTCTCTCTCTCTCTCTCTCTCTCTCTCTCTCTCTCTCCCTTCCTACTATTCCTTTGTCTCACTCCTCAACCCCTCTCTCTTCTTCTTCCTCTTTTTTTCCTCCGTGTTGCCGGCTGGGCCAACGCCCAATTCAAACAATATGGTGCTTACAGCACAAGGTGTCCCTGGCACAGTCCAGCCATTGCCAGTTGTGATATCGGGGAAAGAAGGTGAAAGCC
Source organism: Ranitomeya variabilis (assembly GCF_051348905.1). Lineage (NCBI taxonomy): Eukaryota > Metazoa > Chordata > Amphibia > Anura > Dendrobatidae > Ranitomeya > Ranitomeya variabilis. The sequence continues at coordinate 721,713,817 of NC_135232.1, read as the reverse complement.
CCCCCTACAGTGGGCAGCCCCAGACATATCAGGCAGCAGTCAGCTCAGCCCTGGGTGCAGAGGGGGGAGGAATGATATCAGAACGAGCTCACTGACAGATCCTCCGTTACCTCATTTCACAGTCAACAATATTGTAACCCTTAAGGTTTTACATGAACTTTGATATCACCATGTATTGATAATGTACAGCTTCAGCACCGGTCAGAGCTGCCTACATCCACATTCACACCAACATGAAACTATAAGCCTAATCCATCATAGCTTCAGCAAGGGGGGAGACATCCTCACATAAAAAAGCAACTTCTAAGTTCAAAATCAGTCAGTGTACGACCCCAGTACAAGCTATCACAACTATTCCTCTGATGAAGAGGGAACATCATACATGCTGTCTAGTACTAGAAAAGAAACCCACAGGCACCAAGAATGCAAGGGCAGATAGAGGCACCGCCATTACACTATGTGCACTGCACTTCAAGTCAGGTGACAATTTTCCAGACCCAGGGATGCATCCCATGCCATTTTACCGAAGAAAGTAGCAGAAGCAGCAAACATATGCAGCCACCTGGAATGATCTCTGGGCCATGAATGAAAATAGAAGCAGGTGATGCACTCTGGCCAATCATGAAGGAACAATTCAAACTTCCAGCAGAATCAGATGTACATGCTTGGGAGTCAGGGCCACAGCTAATATAACAGCTCAGAGAGTGGGCCAAAGGCAGATTGGCAGGACAAGCCATGACATGAGCCAAGATAAGACAGAGTCTGTAAAGAAGTTTCATGGCAGAGTAATGCAAGTATTCCAAGACTTGGGCTTCACCATTCATGACCAGATACACAGGCCTTTGGGCATGGACTGAGACAGCCAATCAGGAAACCACTGATAGTGGCTAGGCCTAGGAACAGGTCAATAGCAGTGGACTGACCCAGAAAAAATGTTTTATGTGCGCCTAGGAGACTGTCTATTGCCGATTGTCACCAAAACTGCCGCCATTATAGCACCACAAAGAGCGCGAAGAAGGAAACGGGTGCCGTGCTGCTGAGAACATTGGAAGGGGAGCCAGAGGTGAAGACGCTGCAAAGTGCCGACCAACACACCAGAAGAACCGCTGCAGACTCCAGAGAGGAGACACCGACCTCAATAAGGTTAGCAAAGGGGAGAAGCTATGTCGGAGCAGGAGGAAGAAGTGATGGCAGATGCAGCCACAGCCCCTGTAACGCCCCAAGACCTTGGGTTGGATGCAGCCGCCGGTCTCATGGCACCCCGGGCCTCGCCACGAATGCACCTGCAGGCCCCGTCTTACCACCGCAGCTTCAATCAGCAGGCCGGACCCCGCTGCCGCTACAGTACCCATCATGCCGTTGTCCACAGTAGCCAAAGGGATTGAGTCCCAACCAGGGGTGCAGAAGACAGCCCCTCTCATGGTGACCACTGACCTGAAAGCGCAACCACCCTACAAAGACAGAAAAAGTGTCAAGTGTTACATCTGTGGCAAGTTTGGCCATTTCCAGAACCAGTGCAAAGCACTCACGCCCCCGAAGAGACTGGACCCATGCAATCCAAGAGTTGGTCCAGAGAAACAGGTCAAGGAGGAAGTGCAGAAAGCAGTGAAGTACCCCGTCCATAGGACAGAGGCAAGCAAGCCAGGTCTGCAAGACACTACGCTCCTGACATGTAAAACTTCATCTGCAAGACCAGTACCTCAAATTACCCTTAAAATGGATGGCGTTGTCAGATCCAAAGTGGTGCAGCCAGAAGTGTGATGACACCTGTGGAACTCGCTGATCCCACCTGCCTATCAGAATTCTCTGTGTCTCGCATGGGCATTGATGGTCAAGTCAGACCTTCTCAGCTTACAAAGCCACTGAGCGTGTGCACTCAGCCAGGACACTCTATCCTGTCCCAGTTTGTGGTGTCAAGGAACTTCCACTCAACCTGCTGGGAGCGAACCTACTGCAGAAGCTGAAGGCAACCACAGTGTTCCACGAAGATGGGACAGTGACACTTTCTTCATCCCTGACCCAAGAAGAGTCATGCTGGCGGCCCTACAAGAACATTAAGCAACCAATGAGGCCTACCCAAGGAGGTACTGGATGTAGTACCAGAAAGTCTATGGTCTAAGGGACCCCAGCACGTGAGAAAAACCTCAAGTTGCCCCAGTACGGGTGTCACTCAAGCCATGTACCCCGTACCCTCGTAAGGCCCAGGCCAGGCCTAGAGTCAAGCTGCCTCTGACCAACTGAAGGTCCACCTGGAAATAGGAATCATTGTTCCTCGCAAATCGCCTTGCAATACCCCGCTTTTCCCCGTCAAGAAAAAGACTGTAAAAGGAGAGCCAGCCAAGTTCAGAATGGTATATAACCTGAGAGCTGAGAATGACGCCACAGTGTTTGAAACTGCAATTATGCCGAATCCGCACACTCTGCTCTCGAATGTGCCTGCCACAGCAAAAGTGTTCACAGTGACCGACCTGGCTAAGGTTTTCTTCAGTGTTCCCCCTCATCCGGAAGACCAGTTCCTGTTTGCCTTAATGCACCAGGGGGGACACCACACATGGACAGTGATGCCACAGTGGGCCCAGAACAGCCCTTCACAGTTCACCAAAGCAATGTCCACAGTTCTCACCAACTGAGTCACAGAACAAGCAGAAGTAACCCTGCTACAATACATGGACAATCTACTCCTTTGTGCAGTTGACTCTGACACGTGTAAAGCCCATTCCTTGTATCTCCTACTCTGCCTGGCGGAGCAGCACTGCAAGATCTCAAAGAACAAAGTCCAGTGGTGTCTGAAGCAAGTTACGTTCCAGAGACACTGTATTGCTCACCAGGCGAAACACCTGACAGATGACCGGAAGACCACAGTGGAGAAGATGGTCCCTCCGACAACTCCAAAGGTGCTACAGGCCTTCCTTGGTCTAGTTTCATATTGCAGAGCCTGGATCCCTGATGCTTCCGTCCTAATGCAGCCTCTGTGTGAATAAAACAGCGTGACCCCGTTCCTCCAGACAGATGTGGCCTTCAGTTCGTTCAAGAAGTTAAAAGGCTCTGTAGTCTCAGCGCCAGCACTAGGCCTATCTGACTACAAGAAGCCATTCCGTCTCTACTTGATGAGAAGAGAAGGCCTTGCTACTGGAGTCCTGACACAGCTTCAGGGGGGAAAGCAGAGACTTTCGGACTACTTTTCAGCTTGCCTGGATCCAGTTGCAAGGGAAGCCTCTTCCTCCCGCATGAAGGCAGCAGTTGCAGCACACGCCCTCCTGGACAGGACTACTGACATCAGTGGAAAAACCATTGGAAATCCTGGCTCTGCATGACATCTCAGCAATCCTCAACCAAACCCAGCCAAAACATCTCTCCACCGCCAGGCATCTTCGCCTCCAGTGCTCTCTACTCCTGCCCGACAATGTCACCATCTCCAGATGCACAGTCCTCAATCCGCCCACTCTACTCCCACTCCCAAGGGGGGATACAGATACGGATCCTCAGATAAAAAGTCTGATCAAAATCTGCATGATACCTTCTGCAGGGATCTGAATTTGCTCCGGACGGATGACCATGATTGCTTCAGCATCATGCAACAGGAAACAGCAGGACTACCCAAGGTGGCAGAAGAGCCACTGACCAACCCAGAGTTGATCCTCTATGTGGATGGCTCCAGATTTGCAGATGATGAAGGAAGATTCCACACGGGAGGTGCAGCGACCAGCAATCAAGAGATCCTGTGGTCCAGAAGTCTGCCGCCCAGTCTGTCAGCCCAGGAAGCAGAACTGATAGCGCTGATGAAGGCCTACCAGATGGCAGAAGACAAGACTGAGAAAATGTTTACCGATTCAAGGTACTTGCATGGCATAGCACACGACTTCGGACCCATCTGGGCTGCAAGGGACTTCATAACAGCCAGCGGAACAACCGTGAAGCATCAATGGAGCCTATCATGATCTCCATGGCCAGAGAACTAGCATAAGCCTCTATAGGAACAAGCTCTTGGAAGATGTAACTATACTGACCATGAACTAAACCTACCGCATCATCTAGAAGTAGCCAGGTAGCATGTCCTACTTTTTATCCCTATATGCCCAGCGCCGGCCGGAGAACTAAATAATGCTAGCAGAGGGAAATATAAGACCTGACTCACCTCTAGAGAAATGCCCAAAAAGGAGACAGAGGCCCCCCACATATATTGGCGGTGATATGAGATGAAACAACAAACGCAGCAGGAAAATAGTTTTAGCAAATTTGAGGTCCGCTTTCTAGATAGCAGAAGACAGAAAGCATACTTTCATGGTCAGTAGAAAACCCTAACAAAACACATCCAGAAATTACTTTAGGACTCTGGCATTAACTCATAATACCAGAGTGGCAATTCCTGATCAACAAGAGCTTTCCAGACACAGAAACGAAACTGCAGCTGTGAACTGGAACCAAAATACAAAAACAAAACATGGACGAATGTCCAACTTATCTAGTAGATGTCTGGGAGCAGGAACAAGCACAGAGAGGCTTCTGATAACATTGTTGACCGGCAAGCATCTAACAGAGAAGCCAGGTTATATAGCGACACCCAGATCTAATCAGAACAGGTGAACAGGGAAGATGATGTCACAAGTTCAATTCCACCAGTAGCCACCGGGGGAGCCCAGAATCCAAATTCACAACAGTACCCCCCCCTCAAGGAGGGGGCACCGAACCCTCACCAGAACCACCAGGGCGATCAGGATGGGCCCTATGAAAGGCACGAACCAGATCAGAGGCATGAACATCAGATGCAGTGACCCAAGAATTATCCTCCTGGCCATATCCCTTCCATTTGACCAGATACTGGAGTCTCCGTCTGGAAACACGGGAGTCTAGGATTTTTTCCACAACGTACTCCAACTCACCCTCAACCAACACCGGAGCAGGAGGCTCAACGGAAGGCACAACCGGTGCCTCATACCTGCGCAATAACGACCGATGAAAAACGTTATGAATAGAAAAGGATGCAGGGAGGTCCAAACGGAAGGAAACAGGGTTAAGAATCTCCAATATTTTATACGGACCGATGAACCGAGGCTTAAACTTAGGAGATGAGACCCTCATAGGGACAAAACGAGAAGACAACCACACCAAATCTCCAACACAAAGCCGAGGACCAACACGACGGTGACGGTTGGCAAAAAGCTGAGTCTTCTCCTGGGACAACTTTAAATTGTCCATCACCTGCCCCCAGATATGATGCAATCTCTCCACCACCGCATCCACTCCAGGACAATCCGAGGATTCCATCTGACCGGAGGAAAATCGAGGATGGAACCCCGAATTACAGAAAAACGGGGAAACCAAGGTGGCAGAGCTGGCCCGATTATTGAGGGCGAACTCCGCCAATGGCAAAAAAGCAACCCAATCATCCTGGTCAGCAGACACAAAACACCTCAGATATGTCTCCAGGGTCTGATTAGTCCGCTCGGTCTGGCCATTAGTCTGAGGGTGAAAAGCAGACGAAAAAGACAAATCTATGCCCATCCTAGCACAAAATGCCCGCCAAAATCTAGACACAAATTGGGTTCCTCTGTCAGAAACGATATTCTCAGGAATACCATGCAAACGAACAACATTTTGAAAAAACAGGGGCACCAACTCGGAAGAAGAAGGCAATTTGGGCAGGGGAACCAAATGAACCATCTTAGAAAAACGGTCACACACCACCCAGATGACAGACATCTTCTGAGAAACAGGCAGATCTGAAATAAAATCCATCGAGATGTGTGTCCAAGGCCTCTTAGGAATAGGCAAGGGCAACAATAATCCACTAGCCCGAGAACAACAAGGCTTGGCCCGAGCACAAACGTCACAAGACTGCACAAAGCCTCGCACATCTCGTGACAGGGAAGGCCACCAGAAGGATCTTGCCACCAAATCCCTGGTACCAAAAATTCCAGGATGACCTGCCAACGCAGAAGAATGCACCTCAGAGATGACTTTACTGGTCCAATCATCAGGAACAAACAGCCTATCAGGCGGACAACGATCCGGTCTATCCGCCTGAAACTCCTGCAAGGCCCGCCGCAGGTCTGGAGAAACGGCTGACAAGATAACTCCCTCCTTAAGAATACCTGTGGGGTCAGAGTTGCCAGGTGAATCAGGCTCAAAACTCCTAGAAAGGGCATCCGCCTTAACATTCTTAGAACCTGGTAGGTACGATACCACAAAATTAAACCGAGAAAAAAATAATGACCAGCGCGCCTGTCTAGGATTCAGGCGCCTGGCGGTCTCAAGATAAATCAAATTTTTGTGGTCAGTCAATACCACCACCTGATGTCTGGCCCCCTCGAGCCAATGGCGCCACTCCTCAAACGCCCACTTCATGGCCAAAAGCTCCCGATTCCCAACATCATAATTCCGCTCAGCGGGCGAAAATTTACGGGAAAAGAAGGCACAAGGCCTCATCACGGCGCAGTCAGAACTTTTCTGCGACAACACTGCCCCAGCTCCGATCTCAGAAGCGTCGACCTCAACCTGAAAAGGAAGAGTCACATCAGGCTGACGCAACACAGGGGCAGAAGAAAAACAGCGCTTAAGCTCCTGAAAGGCCTCCACAGCATCAGGGGACCAATTAGCAACATCAGCACCCTGTCTAGTCAAATCGGTCAATGGCTTAACGACATCCGAAAAACCAGAAATAAATCGACGATAAAAGTTGGCAAAGCCCAAAAATTTCTGAAGACTTTTAAGAGAAGAGGGCTGCGTCCAATCACAAATAGCTTGAACCTTGACAGGATCCATCTCAATGGAAGAGGGAGAAAAAATATATCCCAAAAAGGAAATTCTCTGAACCCCAAAAACGCACTTAGAACCCTTGACACACAGAGAATTAGACCGCAAAACCTGAAAAACCCTCTTAACTTGCCGGACATGAGAGTCCCAGTCATCCGAAAAAATCAGAATATCATCCAGATACACTATCATAAATTTATCCAAAAAATCGCGGAAAATATCATGCATAAAGGACTGGAAGACTGAAGGGGCATTAGAAAGACCAAAAGGCATCACCAAATACTCAAAGTGGCCCTCGGGCGTATTAAATGCGGTTTTCCACTCATCCCCCTGCCTGATCCGCACCAAATTATACGCCCCACGGAGATCAATCTTAGAGAACCACTTGGCCCCCTTTATGCGAGCAAACAAATCAGTCAGCAACGGCAATGGGTATTGATATTTAACCGTGATTTTATTCAAAAGCCGATAATCAATACATGGTCTCAAAGAGCCGTCTTTTTTTGACACAAAGAAAAAACCGGCTCCTAAGGGAGATGACGATGGACGAATATGTCCCTTTTCCAAGGACTCCTTTATATATTCTCGCATAGCAGTATGTTCAGGCACAGACAGATTAAATAAACGACCCTTTGGGTATTTACTACCCGGAATTAAATCTATAGCACAATCGCACTCACGGTGCGGAGGTAGTGAACCAAGCTTGGGTTCTTCAAAGACGTCACGATAGTCAGACAGGAACTCAGGGATTTCAGAGGGGATAGATGATGAAATGGACACCAAAGGTACGTCCCCATGAGTCCCCTTACATCCCCAGCTCAACACAGACATAGCTCTCCAGTCAAGGACTGGGTTGTGAGACTGCAGCCATGGCAATCCCAGCACCAAATCCTCATGTAGATTATACAGCACTAGAAAACGAATAGTCTCCTGGTGATCCGGATTAATACACATAGTCACTTGTGTCCAGTATTGTGGTTTATTATTAGCCAATGGGGTGGAGTCAATCCCCTTCAGAGGAATAAGAGTTTCCAAAGGCTCTAAATCATACCCACAACGATTGGCAAAGGACCAATCCATAAGACTCAAAGCGGCGCCAGAGTCGATATAGGCGTCAGTAGTAATAGATGACAAAGAGCAAATCAGGGTCACAGACAAAATAAATTTAGACTGTAAAGTGCCAATGGAAACAGATTTATCAAGCTTTTTAGTACGTTTAGAGCATGCTGATATAACATGAGTAGAATCCCCACAATAGAAACACAACCCATTTTTCCGTCTAAAATTCTGCCGCTCGCTTCTGGACAGAATTCTATCACACTGCATGCTTTCTGGCGTCTTCTCAGTGGACACCGCCAGATGGTGCACTGGTTTGCGCTCCCGCAGACGCCTATCGATCTGAATGGCCATTGTCATGGACTCATTCAGACCCGCAGGCACAGGGAACCCCACCATAACATCCTTAATGGCATCAGAGAGACCCTCTCTGAAAGTAGCCGCCAAGGCACACTCATTCCACTGAGTAAGCACAGACCATTTACGGAATCTTTGGCAGTAAATTTCAGCTTCATCTTGCCCCTGCGATAGGGACATCAAAGTTTTTTCTGCCTGAAGTTCCAAATGAGGTTCCTCATACAGCAAGCCCAAGGCCAAAAAAAACGCATCCACATTGCGCAACGCAGGATCCCCTGGTGCCAATGCAAAAGCCCAGTCTTGAGGGTCGCCGCGGAGCAAGGAAATCACAATCCCAACCTGCTGTGCAGGGTCTCCAGCAGAACGAGATTTCAGGGACAAAAATAGCTTACAATTATTTCTAAAATTCTGAAAGCTAGATCTATTCCCTGAGAAGAATTCCGGCAAAGGAATTCTCGGCTCAGATACCGGAGCATGAATAATAAAATCTTGCAAATTTTGTACTTTCGTGGTGAGATTATTCAAACCTGCAGTTACACTCTGAAGATCCATTATTAACAGGTGAACACAAAGCCATTCAAAGATTATAAGGAGAGAGAAAAAAAAGAAAGACTGCAGCATAGACAGACTGGCAAGTGATCCAATTAAGAGCACAGAAAAAAAAAAAAAAAACTCTCAGCAGACTTCTTATTTCTCTCCTTTCTCAGCCAAGGATTTTAACCCTTTAGTGGGCCGGTCAAACTATCATGATCTCCATGGCCAGAGAACTAGCATAAGCCTCTATAGGAACAAGCTCTTGGAAGATGTAACTATACTGACCATGAACTAAACCTACCGCATCATCTAGAAGTAGCCAGGTAGCATGTCCTACTTTTTATCCCTATATGCCCAGCGCCGGCCGGAGAACTAAATAATGCTAGCAGAGGGAAATATAAGACCTGACTCACCTCTAGAGAAATGCCCAAAAAGGAGACAGAGGCCCCCCACATATATTGGCGGTGATATGAGATGAAACAACAAACGCAGCAGGAAAATAGTTTTAGCAAATTTGAGGTCCGCTTTCTAGATAGCAGAAGACAGAAAGCATACTTTCATGGTCAGTAGAAAACCCTAACAAAACACATCCAGAAATTACTTTAGGACTCTGGCATTAACTCATAATACCAGAGTGGCAATTCCTGATCAACAAGAGCTTTCCAGACACAGAAACGAAACTGCAGCTGTGAACTGGAACCAAAATACAAAAACAAAACATGGACGAATGTCCAACTTATCTAGTAGATGTCTGGGAGCAGGAACAAGCACAGAGAGGCTTCTGATAACATTGTTGACCGGCAAGCATCTAACAGAGAAGCCAGGTTATATAGCGACACCCAGATCTAATCAGAACAGGTGAACAGGGAAGATGATGTCACAAGTTCAATTCCACCAGTAGCCACCGGGGGAGCCCAGAATCCAAATTCACAACAGGAGCCATTAAGGACCTGCTGAACACACTTCAACTTCCAAAAGTGGTGACAATGCTAAAAGTCAAGGCGCATGGAAAACTGAACACAGTAGGGGCACGAGGCAACAACATGGCGGATATGACAGCCAAAGAAACAGTCAAGGGAAGACAATATGGACAAGTGGAAGAGGTCGTAGAGCCGGACGGCTACTACAGGACGGCTGAAGACAGGAAACCTGACAAGATGACATCCTGGGATCTGCTCAAAAAAGTTGCAAGAGCAAGCCCCAAAGGACAAGAAGGAATGCTGGGTGCAGAAGTGAGCAACACATGAAGAAGGAAGGGTATACTAAATGGACTACAAACCCTGTTTACCCCGAAGCATGTACCCTATGGTGGTCCAGTGGGCACATGGGCCCACACACAGATTAAAGACACAGATGAATGATCCGATTGGTGCTTACTGGTTCGCTCCAGAAATCTCCACCCTAACAGCCAAGTTCATAAACAGCTGTCTGACCTGTGGCAAATGCAACCCTGGAAGAATGAAGAAAGTTCCCACACATCAACTTGCCAGACCACTGTACCCCCTTCCAGAGGATCCAGATAGACCACATCCAGATGCCGCCAAGTGGAGGATTCGAATATGCCCTTGTGGTCGCGGACGTGTTCTCAGGATGGCCAGAAGCTTTCCCAGTGAGGAACCAGTCAGCAAAGACTACTGCAAAGAAGCTACTCTCAGAGACGAGATATGCAGCTATGGGGTCCCAGAAGTGATAGAGAGTGACCAGGGACCCACATTCACAGCAAACCTCACATGAGAGATCTAGTCAGCAGTAGGGTCAGACTTAGGCCTACACACTCCCAATCACACTACTCAGTGTTCAGGCACACTCCCAGGGGCCCAGGAAAGCTGTTACCATATGAAATTTTGTTTGTGTCTAGTCCCAGGTTAGGGGTATCCTTTCCCTCAGCAGCTGATTATGTAATATGATACTTTGTCTGCTTTTGTAATTGAAATCACCAAGAAACTTGCTAACATCCATTCTCGAGTTTTTTTCTTCATTGCCAGATCCAGATTCAGTGTCCGGTATGCACTCCTAGAAGCCAGGAGACTGGGTGTTGGTGAAAAAGCTTGAAAGGAGAACACCACTCGATCCCAGATTTGATGGTCCTGCTCAAGTGCTGCTGATGACACCAAACTCTGTGAAACTGGAGGGAAGACTCGCTTGGATCCACTCATCGCATGGCAAGAAAGCTCCCCTACCAGAAGATGACATCCAAGCCAGAATGATGTCGTGGATGCCCTGCCTGACCGAAGAGATGACCTACCTGATAAAGACTGCACATCGCTCACTACACATGCTATTGACTAAGAGACTGATTGCAACGAACCCCCGTTAGGGACAGATCTCCTGACCGCCCATTTGCGAAAAGTCTGTATGGAGTGGGGCACGGGCGTTAGGCTTGTGTCAGTTCGCCAACAGCACAAAAGAGTTGCAGCGCTTTGGGACAGGAGGCTAGGATTAGGGCAAGTGATATCTAAGGGGGGCTTGTGATAGAAATATATATATCATGTAGATCTCACTTGCATGTATACTCCTCTATAATCAAATATATACTTATATGCTCACAGCTAATATATATATTATAATCAATGGTTTAAAATGGCTGACACGAACTGAACTGATATAAGCCTGATATAACCCAGACAGATCATATGGGGTTTTCCACCCCTAAAAGCAGAAGAGAGTCAGATGTTTGGTGACTGCTGGTCAGGTGTCTCCACTTTGTCCTAGACAGAGAACTCGAGTTCAGTTGCTTGATCAGCAGTCATATGAGCATTAATCACAATATTCCATATATGTTTAGATAACCAATGACAGAGGAGCTAGACAATATGATAATTAACTAACCACCCCTGACAACCCCTAACCACTCCTTTCTATGTGAAAATATAAAACTATGTATGTACAATAAAGTATCAGTATTGATGGAATGTTGTTCTGTCACAGTTGTGTACAGTCCATTCTTGATGAGCGCTCAAAATACTCAGTCTAATTGGGAGCGGCCACAGCACACACAGGGATATATTTATCCAACCCTAATATTTCCATAACAGTATTTTTGGCTCTGACATAGGACTGTGAACAACAAAATCCTGAATGCTTTGCACCCTTGCAGCAAGATGATCCACAATAGAAGTCAGACTCTGAATATCCATGTCTGCAGCTGAACTCAAAGCCACCCAGAGATTAAGGGGATGAGAGAAGCTGGACAGACTGCAGCAAAGGGAGAAAAGAAAAAAAATTGCACTCAGGACTTCTCTTATCCCACTTCTGCGATGCATTAATCACTTTTTGGCCTGCTGTACTGTTATGATCCTTAGTGGCTGAGGATCACCGAACTGACTAGCTAAGTTAATGAACATAGAACGAGCTCTAGGGAGGTGGTAAATGGACTGACCGCAATCCTGATCCTAACCAAGAACACTAAAGGTAGCCGGTGAACGTGCCTGAATTCCTAGACGTCTCGACGCAGCCTGAGAAACTAGCTACCCCTAGAGAGAAAGAAAGTAAGACCTCACTTGCCTCAGAGAAATAACCCCAAAGATATAGAAAGCCCCCAACAAATAATAACGGTGAGGTAAGGGGAAAATACAAACGTAGAAATGAAACAGATTCAGCAAATGAGGCCCGCTAATACTAGATAGCAGAAGACAGATAGGAAACTGTGCGGTCAGTAGAAAACCCTATACAAAATATCCACGCTGAGAATTCAAGAACCCCCACACCAACTAACGGTGTGAGGGGAGAAACTCAGCCCCCTAGAGCTACCAGCAAGCGAGGAAATCACATATTAGCAAGCTGGACAAGGACAGATAATAAACCAAGAAACATATTGAACACTGATGATCAAAAAATGAACAAACAGAAACTTAGCTTCTCTTGGAGAGACTGATAACGAAGGTAGTCAGGAGAGATCAAAATAGCACTGAATACATTGACAGCAGGCAACAACTGAAAGTCCAGGTGAGTTAAATAGGAAACCAACCAGCAGATAACGAGACAGCTGATCCCAGCCACAGACCTGCAGAATGACAAAAAGAGCCACCAGAGGGAGCCCAAAGATAGCACTCACACAGTACCACTTGTGACCACAAGAGGGAGCCCAAAAACAGAGTTCACAACACTTTCCCATGTTGACCATGTATGAGTGCTGTTCACAAGTTTGGGGAGGGTCTTAAATAGTCAGAAAAGGCTGGAAAAAGAGATAATTAATCCAAACATGTGAAGCTCATTGTTCTTTGTGCCTGTGGTTGCAGCTTCTCTATCCTCGGCATGGGGTAGACCTCACATGTAGTCAGTACATTTAATTTCCTGTAGTCTACACAGAACCGGGTAGTACGGTGCTTTTTTGGGACAAGAACCAGAGGCGAGGCCCAGGCACTCTGGGATTTTTGTATCACCTTGAGTTTCAGCATCTCCTCTACCTGTTCCCTCTTGTGTGCCTTCACCTCTGCTGACTGGGGGATTAGTATCAGTGTCCACATGGTGAACTGCTAAGTGTGTCCTCCCAGGCTCCCCTGTGAAGACTTCGGTGAACTCGCTGAGCGCCCCCATCAGCTCAGACTTCTGACTGTGGGATAGCTCAGGGTTAAACTCTGCTGACTCCAGGGACTCCCTGTACTGAGTCCCGGCCCCCACATCCAGTAACAGATCATCCTCCCCCTCTTCAGGCAGGCTACAGACACATAAGACACAGGCCTCCTTGGCATGATGTGCCTTCAACATATTTACATGAAACACTTTCTGACGCTTTGCATGCTCATCTAATGTCACCACATAATTAACATAATTCAGCCGCTTATGTACAGTATATGGTCCCTCCCATGCGGCCTGCAATTTATTCTGTAACATAGGGACCAACACCCAAACCTTCTGCCCTTCCTCTTGGCCCTCAGTCTGGCATTACGGTCGTACCAGACCTTCTGGTTGATTTGGGCCTGGGACACGTTCTCATGGGCCAGGTTGCTCAGTTTTTGCATTCTCTCTCTGAGCCGCAGTACATATTCGACCACTGAGACTCCAGTAGTTCTGGGGTCATCCTCCCAACAGTCCTTAATCAAATCAAGTGGCCCCCTGACCCTCCTCCCATAAATCAGTTCAAGGGGGAGAATCCAGTAGACGCCTGGGGTACCTCTCTGTAGGCAAACAACAGATGGGGAGGTACCGCTCCCAGTCTCTCCCTTCAGTCTCCACCAGCATTGTGAGCATTTGCTTTAATGTTCCATTAAAACGCTCGCAGAGTCCGTTGGTTTGGCGATGATAGGCGCTGGCCACAAAATACTGTACTTGTATTTTTTCACAGAGGCTTTCCGTCAGATCAGACATGAACTGGGTTCCCTGATCGGTCAACATTTCCCTGGGGAGACTCATACGAGAGAACACAGTCAGGAAAGCATCCGCCACTTTGTCTGCTCAGATGGAGGACAGTGCCACAGCTTCCGGGTATCGTGTAGCATAGTCCACCACTGTGAGAATGTACTTTTTGCCAAAGCTGCTAGGGATTGCAAGTGGCCCTATGATATCCACAGCCACTCGCTGGAAAGGTTCATCGATCACAGGCAGTGGTATCAATGGAGCTTTCTGTATATTCCCGGATTTCCAACTCTCTGACAAACTACACATGATCGGCAGTAATTGGCAATATCTGTCCCCATCTTGGGCCAATAGAAGTTATGTGTCAGGCGAGCTTTAGTCTTTTGTATTCCAAGGTGTCCGGCCAAAGGAATTTCATGGGCAATCCTCAATAATTGTTCCCTAAATGTATAAGGGACGATCAGCCGCCGTTCATAGTCCCAAGATTCTGTAGTATCTGTGGGGATTGTCTCTGTATACAGTCTGCCCTGGTCCCAGTATACTCTCTGTCAGAAGCAGCAGGGGGTCGGTCTGCAAGACATCTGAGCCATGCCTCCCAACTGTCGAGGAAGGGAAAGAGGGATAAAGTTTAGGCCACACCTCTGACCACACCCATTTCACAGCAAATTTTAGGCCACACCTCTGACCACACCCATTTCACAACTAGTCACGCCCCAACCACACCCATTTAGCCCTTCTGATCACAATGTTTTGTAAACAATAATTATAAACAAAAAAATATGGCCACACATGACGCTCCATACTGTATAATGGCCACACATGATGCTCCATACTGTATAATGGCCACATATGACGCTACATACTGTATAATGGCCACACATGACGCTCCATACTGTATAATGGCCCCAAATGATGCTGCGTACAGTGTACTAGCCCCATGTGATGCTCCATACAGTATAATAGGCCCACATGATGCTGCCTACTGTACAATGGCCACACATGATGCTCCTTACTGTATAATGGCCACACATGATACTCCTTACTGTATAATGGCTCCACATAATGCTCCATACTGTATAATGGCCACACAGTTCTCCATACTGTATAATGGCCACACATGATGCTCAATACTGTATAATGGCCACACATGATGCTCCATAGTGTATAATGGCCACACATGATGCTCTATAATGTATAATGGCCACACAGTGCTCCATACTGTATAATGGCCACACATAGTGCTCCATACTCTATAATGGCCACACATAGTGCTCCACACTGTATAACAGCCACACACAGTTCTCCATACTGTATAATGATCCCACATGATGCTCAATACTGTATAATGGCCACACATGATGCTCCATACTGTATAACGGCCACACATGATGCTCCATACTGTATAATGGCCATTGGCCACACATGATGCTCAATACTGTATAATGGCCACACAGTTCTCCATACTGTACAATGATCCCACATGCTTAATACTGTATAATGACCCCCCCTCCTGTATGCATGGCTCATATTCCCCCCTATATGCATGGCTCATATTCCCCCTCCCCCTGTATGCATGGCTCATATTTCCCCCTCCTGTATGCATGGCTCATATTCCCCCTCCCCCTGTATGCATGGCTTATATTTCCCCTCCCCCTGTATGCATGGCTCATATTCCTCCCTGTATGCATGGCTCATATTTCCCCCTCCTGTATGCATGGCTCATATTTCCCCCCTCCTGTATGCATGGCTCATATTCCCCCCGTATGCATGGCTCATATTCCCCCTCCCCCTGTATGCATGGCTCATATTCCCCCCCTGTATGCATGGCTCATATTTCCCCCTCCTGTATGCGTGGCTCATATTCCCCCCTCCCTGTATGCATGACTCATATTTCCTCCCCTGTATGCATGGCTCATCTCTCCACCCCACCCCCCGCTCCCATCTTGAATGGCGCTGCTTACCGTCCTCCTTCATCCCCCCTCCCCTGTCCCCCCGTCCCTCATACTTACCTGTTCCTCACCGCGCGGCCGCGCCGACATCCCTCTTGCTCTGTCTTGACTCCCGGCGCAGCACCTTCTTCCTGCGTGAGCAGTCATGTGATACCGCTCATTAAGGTCATGAATATGCGCATATTCATGACCTTAATGAGCGGTACAATGTGACCGCTCATTCAGGAGCTCTGCAGAAGCCGAGACCAGGCATCGCTGGAGCATGGTGAGTATCGTCTTCAAGGAGGATGGGTGGGAGGCGGGCGGGCGGGCGGCCGGGGGGCGGGGTCGGTCAGGAGGTGACCCAGCTTTTATAAAAAAAATCCAACAAACCTTGCTCAGGTGCCGCTCCCAGCATTGTCCCCGCCCTAGGCACATGATACAGCCCTGCCGGGTGATGTTACACACCTCCCAACCAGTGCGGGACAACTAATGTCCCACCCGGGATCGCGGGGCTGACTGTCAAAATCGGGACAGTCCCGCTGGATCCGGGATGGTTGGGAGGTATGTCTGAGCTCCTCCAGACTGACATCTGTCTGCAGGGCCTCCTGAAAGCTCTGACTGTCAGCCTGCAGGCCCTGGCCTAGTGTGACTGCCATGCCCTGGTCTGAAGCTGAGTTTTCAGTGTCTGTTATCAGGGACCTTGGTGGGTCTGCCATGTATGGAGGCACCGGGACCACAGTATGGGCCTCTTGTCCTGGCAGTTCAGTCTGAGACTCATTCTCTAATCTTGGCCTGAGTCTGAGCCTCAGCCTGACTCCGGGTCACAGCTGCCACATAATTACAGTCCTGTGCATTGGGACATTTTCCCTCCTTGCACGGGATCTCAGGTGTGTCACTTTCTTCCACCTTCTCTGCATCATTTACTTGCAAAGGAAGAACATAGTGGGATACCATCCTCCCCAGGTCCGTGCCTAGCAACACATTGGTGGGAATAGCCTCTGATACTCCCACTTCCCTCAGTCCCTTCCCTGCTCCCCAGTCCAGGTACACACGGGCCATGGGTACGGCAGGGCTGACGCCACCAATCCCGGTTATAGACATAGTCTTTCCTGGTATGATATCGGCAGGGGTTATCATGGCTGGACGCACCAGGGTCACCTCTGCCCCAGTGTCTCTGAGATCAGTGGTGACTTTATTGCCAACAGTGACAGATTGACAGTTCTCATTAGCCCTCGCATCAGAGCTGGCTACAAAGGGGACAGACGGAGGGGGCACAGACGGTTTTGTGGTGGTAGTTGGGTGTTTCTTCCTATCAGGGCAGACAGCCAGGGCCGGACTGGGACTAAAATTCAGCCCTGGCATTTGAAGTTACACAGGCCCACTTGTCACATGGTGACTGTATAATATCTTTGTACACTTGTAGGCAGGGCCGGTTTTAGGCAAAGTGGGGCCCTAGGCAAAGTTTAAAATGGGTCCCCAAATGCTAATATATTGCACATCACACAGAAGCCTTTCTGTTGTATTTACGTGCGCTGAGTTCAGGCCGCTAAACGAGTTTGATCGACAATACTGAAGTTGTTCAACGCTTGTTTCCCGGCCTCTTTCCACCAGCTGAGGAATAATGATGAGACAGAACGATCACTAATAGATCACCATACAGTATCATGTTTTCAGCAGCACATCTACAGTTTACACTGGCAATGTGCTGCTGACAACAAGGCTTTTTGTTCCAGCAAAAACAATCCGAATATGCAGCATTTTACTTGTTTAGTAAAATACACCCCATAGTCCTCCATATATTATAATGTGCTCCATAGTCCTCCATATAGTATAATACACTCCCTATAGTCCTCCATATATTAAAATACACTGCTCAGTCCTCCACATAGTATAATACACTCCTCATAGTCCTCCATATAGCATAATACAATCCTCATAGTCCTCCATATAGCATAATACAATCCTCATAGTGCTCCATATAGTATAATGCACCGCCACAGTCATCCATGTAGTACAATTCACTTCCCATAGTATAATGCACCCCATAGTTCTTCATATAGTATAACGTATTCCCCATAGTCCTCGATACAGTATAATGCAGCCCACATATAGTATAATGCAGCCACCCCAGAGTATAATGCAGCCACCCCAGAGTATAATGCAGCCACCCCAGAGTATAATGCAGCCACCCCAGAGTATAATGCAGCCACCCCACAGAGTATAATGCAGCCACCCCAGAGTATGTAACCCCCATAGAATATAATACAGCCCACCTCCCCATAATATATAATGTAGCCCCCCATAGAATATAATGCAGCCCCCCATAGTATATAACGCAGCCTCCCCCATAGAATATAATATACCCCCACAATAGTATATAACACAGCCACATAGTACATAACATGGCCTCCCCCATAGAATATAATATACTCCCCATAGTATATAGCAAAGCCCGCATATTATATAGCACAAACCGCATAGTATACAGCACAGCCTGCATACTATAGCACAGCTCGCGTAGTAGATAACACAGCCCACACAGCAGTATTCAGCACAGACCACACAGTAGTATACAGCACAGACCACACAGTAGTATACAGCACAGCCCACGTAGAAGTATACAGCACAGTCCACACAGTAGTATACAGCACAGCCCACAGAGTAATATATACAGCACAGCCCACAAAGTAATATATACAGCACAGCCCACAAAGTAATATATACAGCACAGCCCACAGAGAACTATATACAGCACAGCCCACAGAGAACTATATACAGCACAGCCCACAGAGAACTATATAAAGCACAGCCCAGAGTACTATATACAGCACAGCCCAGAGTACTATATAAAGCACAGCCCAGAGAGTACTATATACAGCACAGCCCAGAGAGTACTATATACAGCACAGCCCAGAGAGTACTATATACAGCACAGCCCACAGAGTACTATATACAGCACAGCCCACAGAGTACTATACACAGCACAGCCCACAGAGTACTATATACAGCACAGCCCACAGAGTACTATATACAGCACAGCCCACAGAGTACTATATACAGCACAGCCCACAGAGAACTATATACAGCACACAGTAGTATACAGCACAGAGCACAGCCCACAGATAACTATATACAGCCCACAGCAGTATACAGCACAGAGCACAGCCCACAGAGAACTATATACAGCCCACAGCAGTATACAGCACAGAGCACAGCCCACAGAGAACTATATATAGCACAGAGCACACAGTAGTATACAGCACAGAGCACAGCCCACAGAGAGCTATATACAGCCCACAGCAGTATACAGCACAGAGCACAGCCCACAGAGAACTATATACAGCCCACAGTAGTATACAGCACAGAGCACAGCCCACAGAGAACTATATACAGCCCACAGCAGTATACAGCACAGAGCACAGCCCACAGAGAACTATATACAGCCCACAGCAGTATACAGCACAGAGCACAGCCCACAGAGAACTATATATAGCACAGAGCACACAGTAGTATACAGCACAGAGCACAGCCCACAGAGAGCTATATACAGCCCACAGCAGTATACAGCACAGAGCACAGCCCAGAGAACTATATACAGCCCACAGTAGTATACAGCACAGAGCACAGCCCACAGAGAGCTATATACAGCCCACAGCAGTATACAGCACAGAGCACAGCCCACAGAGAACTATATACAGCCCACAGTAGTATACAGCACAGAGCACAGCCCACAGAGAACTATATACAGCCCACAGCAGTATACAGCACAGAGCACAGCCCACAGAGAACTATATACAGCCCACAGCAGTATACAGCAGAGCACAACCCACAGAGAACTATATACAGCCCACAGCAGTATACAGCACAGAGCACAGCCCACAGAGAACTATATACAGCCCACAGCAGTATACAGCACAGAGCACAGCCCACAGAGAGCTATATACAGCCCACAGTAGTATACAGCACAGAGCACAGCCCACAGAGAACTATATACAGCCCACAGCAGTATACAGCACAGAGCACAGCCCACAGAGAACTATATACATCCCACAGCAGTATACAGCACAGAGCACAGCCCACAGAGAACTATATATAGCACAGAGCACACAGTAGTATACAGCACAGAGCACAGCCCACAGAGAGCTATATACAGCCCACAGCAGTATACAGCACAGAGCACAGCCCACAGAGAGCTATATACAGCCCACAGCAGTATACAGCACAGAGCACAGCCCACAGAGAACTATATACAGCCCACAGTAGTATACAGCACAGAGCACAGCCCACAGAGAACTATATACAGCCCACAGCAGTATACAGCACAGAGCACAGCCCACAGAGAACTATATACAGCCCACAGCAGTATACAGCACAGAGCACAGCCCACAGAGAACTATATATAGCACAGAGCACACAGCAGTATACAGCACAGAGCACAGCCCACAGAGAGCTATATACAGCCCACAGCAGTATACAGCACAGAGCACAGCCCACAGAGAACTATATACAGCCCACAGCAGTATACAGCACAGAGCACAGCCCACAGAGAGCTATATACAGCCCACAGCAGTATACAGCACAGAGCACAGCCCACAGAGAACTATATACAGCCCATAGCAGTATACAGCACAGAGCACAGCCCACAGAGAACTATATACAGCCCACAGTAGTATACAGCACAGAGCACAGCCCACAGAGAACTATATACAGCCCACAGCAGTATACAGCACAGAGCACAGCCCACAGAGAACTATATACAGCCCACAGCAGTATACAGCACAGAGCACAGCCCACAGAGAACTATATACAGCCCACAGCAGTATACAGCACAGAGCACAGCCCACAGAGAACTATATACAGCCCACAGCAGTATACAGCACAGAGCACAGCCCACAGAGAACTATATACAGCCCACAGCAGTATACAGCACAGAGCACAGCCCACAGAGAACTATATACAGCCCACATCTCTTCTCTTCCTCCCCTCACCTCCTCCGAGAATGGCCCCACAGTCCAGAAAAAAAAAAAACTCTCCTCACCTCTCCTCGTGCCCAGCGTTGCTTCCTGGTTCCTGCTCCTGTCTCAGCAGCTGCAGTCTGCCCGGGACACAGCAGGTGCGCGATGATATGACATCATCGCGCACCCGCAGTGTCAGAGGCAGAGCGGGGAATGATGGGAGAGGAGCGTCTGTAGACGCTCTCTCCTCCATCATTGCATTCAACTGTACCGGCGTCTATACGCCGGTATAGTTGAATGCGGCGGCGGGGGCGGCGGATTGAGCGGCCCACCACTGGCACCGGCCCTTCTGGCATTTGCCAGAGGTGCCCTATGGCCAGTCCGGCCCTGCAGACAGCGCTAACATGTCCCACTTTGTTGCAGGAGAAGCACCGGCGTGCATCGCCTAGAGAATGTCTATTCCCCGGGGCCACATAGAAGGTGGGCGTGGACAGCACTGGTGATCGGCCTGCAGAGGGAGAAGGGTCCCCGTTTGGCTTACCTCCCCTCCAGCTGAATCCCGATGGCTTCCGCACCTCAGGCATCCTGTTAGCCACATAGCAGTCCGCAATCCTTGCAGCCTGATCCGCAGTTTGTGGCTCCCGATCACACACAAATTGTCGTACATCCGTGGTGCACATGTGAAGAAATTGATCCTTGACCATAAGATCCGTTAAGTCCTCAAAACTGTTAACAGAAAGTCTCCTAATCCATTGGTGGAACGTGGTCCTCAAGGTGCTCACAACATCCGCATAGCTGTCAGTTGATCCACATTGTAGGCTCCGGAACTTTCTACGATACACTTCTGGTGTCAGGTTGTATTTCCTGATCAGGGCCTCTTTTATGGCCTCATAGTTCGCATCTAGCTCTGGTGGGAGGCCAGCAAAAACTTCCAGGGCTTTGCCTCTCAACCCTGGGGTTAGATACTGTGCCCACTGCTCACGGGGTAGATGGTTGTTGTGAATTTGCTTTTTGCTCCCTCTAGTGGTTACTAGTTTTTTGACTCTGGTTTTTCTGTCATTCCTTTTATCCGCACCTGGGTCGTTAGTTAGGGGTGTTGCTATATAAGCTCCCTGGACCTTCAGTTCAATGCCTGGCAACGTAGTAATCAGAGCTAGTCTGCTGTGCTCTTGTCTACTGATCCTGGTTCCAGTTATATCAGCTAAGTCTGCCTTTTGCTTTTTGCTATTTGTTTTAGTTTTGTATTTTTGTCCAGCTTGTTCCAAAACTATATCCTGACCTTTGCTGGAAGCTCTAGGGGGCTGGTGTTCTCCCCCCGGACCGTTAGACGGTTCGGGGGTTCTTGAATTTCCAGTGTGGATTTTGATAGGGTTTTGGTTGACCATATAAGTTACCTTTCTTTATTCTGCTATCAGTAAGCGGGCCTCTCTGTGCTAAACCTGGTTCATTTCTGTGTTTGTCATTTCCTCTTACCTCACCGTCATTATTTGTGGGGGGCTTCTATCCAGCTTTGGGGTCCCCTTCTCTGGAGGCAAGAAAGGTCTTTGTTTTCCTCTACTAGGGGTAGCTAGATTCTCCGGCTGGCGCGTGTCATCTAGAATCAACGTAGGAATGATCCCCGGCTACTTCTAGTGTTGGCGTTAGGAGTAGATATATGGTCAACCCAGTTACCACTGCCCTATGAGCTGGATTTTTGTATTCTGCAGACTTCCACGTTCCTCTGAGACCCTCGCCATTGGGGTCATAACAGTTTGCCAGGCCAGTATTAAATGTTTAATGCATTGCAGAAGAGGGATTATAAGAAAGAAGATTCTGAGTTTTTTTTTTTTTTTTTTTCTTTTTCCCCTTTACCTCAGAGTGGCTATGCTTGCTGCAGACATGAATGTCCAGACCTTGATTACAAGTGTGGACCAGCTGGCTACTCGTGTGCAGGGCATACAAGACTATGTTATCAGAAATCCTAGGTCAGAACCTAAAACACCGATTCCTGAACTGTTTTCCGGAGACAGGTTTAAGTTTAGGAATTTCGTGAATAATTGTAAATTGTTTTTGTCCCTGAGACCCTGTTCATCTGGAGATTCTGCTCAGCAAGTAAAAATTGTTATGTCATTCTTACGGGGCGACCCTCAGGATTGGGCTTTTTCGCTGGCGCCAGGAGATCCGGCATTGGCTGATCTTGATGCGTTTTTTCTGGCGCTCGGTTTACTTTATGAGGAACCCAATCTTGAGATTCAGGCAGAAAAGGCCTTGCTGGCTATGTCTCAGGGGCAGGACGAGGCTGAAGTGTATTGCCAAAAATTTCGGAAATGGTCCGTGCTGACACATTGGAACGAGTGTGCACTGGCCGCTAATTTTAGAAATGGCCTTTCTGAAGCCATTAAGAATGTTATGGTGGGTTTTCCCATTCCCACAGGTCTGAATGATACTATGGCACTGGCTATTCAAATTGACCGGCGGTTGCGGGAGCGCAAAACCGCAAATTCCCTCATGGTGTTGTCTGAACAGACACCTAATTCGGTGCAATGTGATAGAAAAACCGCAAATTCCCTCATGGTATTGTCTGAACAGACACCTGATTTAATGCAATGTGATAGAATCCTGACTAGAAATGAGCGGAAAATTCATAGACGCCGAAATGGCTTGTGCTACTACTGTGGTGATTCTACACATGTTATCTCAGCATGCTCTAAACGTATAGCTAAGGTTGTTAGTCCTGTCACCGTTGGTAATTTGCAACCTAAGTTTATTCTGTCTGTAACTTTGATTTGCTCACTGTCATCTTATCCTGTCATGGCGTTTGTAGATTCAGGTGCTGCCCTGAGTCTCATGGATCTCTCATTTGCTAAGCACTGTGGTTTTACTCTTGAACCATTAGAAAATCCTATTCCTCTTAGGGGTATTGATGCTACACCATTGGCAGCAAATAAACCGCAGTATTGGACACAGGTTACCATGTGCATGACTCCTGAACACCGCGAGGTGATACGTTTCCTGGTTTTACATAAAATGCATGATTTGGTTGTTTTAGGGCTGCCATGGTTACAGACCCATAATCCAGTCCTGGACTGGAAGGCTATGTCAGTCTCAAGTTGGGGCTGTCGTGGTATTCATGGGGATTCCCTGCCTGTGTCTATTGCTTCTTCTACGCCTTCGGAAGTTCCGGAGTATTTGTCTGATTATCAGGATGTCTTCAGTGAGTCTGAGTCCAGTGCACTGCCTCCTCATAGGGACTGTGACTGTGCTATAGATTTGATCCCAGGCAGTAAATTTCCTAAGGGAAGACTGTTTAATCTGTCGGTGCCTGAACATACCGCTATGCGTTCATATATCAAGGAGTCTCTGGAGAAAGGACATATTCGTCCGTCTTCTTCCCCTCTTGGTGCGGGATTCTTTTTTGTGGCAAAAAAGGACGGATCTTTGAGACCTTGTATTGATTATCGGCTTTTAAATAAGATCACTGTCAAATTTCAGTATCCTTTACCGCTGTTGTCTGACTTGTTTGCCCGGATTAAGGGTGCCAAGTGGTTCACCAAGATAGACCTTCGTGGTGCGTACAACCTTGTGCGCATTAAGCAAGGTGATGAATGGAAAACCGCATTCAATACGCCCGAAGGTCATTTTGAGTACTTGGTGATGCCTTTTGGGCTCTCCAATGCGCCTTCAGTTTTTCAGTCCTTTATGCATGACATTTTCCGGAAGTATCTGGATAAATTTTTGATTGTTTATCTGGATGATATTTTGTTTTTTTCTGATGATTGGGATTCGCATGTGGAGCAGGTCAGGTTGGTCTTTAAAATTTTGCGTGAAAATTCTTTGTTTGTCAAGGGCTCAAAGTGTCTCTTTGGTGTACAGAAGGTTCCCTTTTTGGGGTTCATTTTTTCCCCTTCTGCTGTGGAGATGGACCCAGTCAAGGTCCGAGCTATTCTTGATTGGACTCAGCCCTCGTCAGTTAAGAGTCTTCAGAAGTTCTTGGGCTTCGCTAACTTCTACCGTCGTTTTATCGCAAATTTTTCTAGCATTGTGAAACCTTTGACGGATATGACCAAGAAGGGCTCCGATGTAGCTAACTGGGCTCCTGCTGCCGTGGAGGCTTTCCAGGAGTTGAAACGCCGGTTTACTTCGGCGCCTGTTTTGTGCCAACCTGACGTCTCACTTCCCTTTCAGGTTGAGGTGGATGCTTCGGAGATTGGGGCAGGGGCCGTTTTGTCGCAGAGAGGCCCTGGTTGCTCTGTTATGAAACCTTGTGCATTTTTCTCTAGGAAGTTTTCGCCTGCCGAGCGAAATTATGATGTGGGCAATCGGGAGTTGTTGGCCATGAAATGGGCATTTGAGGAGTGGCGTCATTGGCTCGAGGGTGCTAAGCATCGTGTGGTGGTCTTGACTGATCACAAAAATCTGATGTATCTCGAGTCTGCTAAACGCCTTAATCCGAGACAGGCCCGCTGGTCATTGTTTTTCTCCCGCTTTGATTTTGTTGTCTCGTATTTACCAGGTTCAAAGAATGTGAAGGCCGATGCTCTTTCTAGGAGCTTTGTGCCTGATGCTCCTGGAGTCGCTGATCCTGTTGGTATTCTTAAAGATGGAGTTATCTTGTCAGCTATTTCTCCGGATCTGCGACGTGTGTTGCAGAGATTTCAGGCTGATAGGCCTGAGTCTTGTCCACCTGACAGACTGTTTGTCCCGGATAAGTGGACCAGCAGAGTCATTTCCGAGGTTCATTCCTCGGTGTTGGCAGGTCACCCGGGTATTTTTGGCACCAGAGATCTGGTGGCCAGGTCCTTTTGGTGGCCTTCCTTGTCAAGGGATGTGCGGTCATTTGTGCAGTCCTGTGGGACTTGTGCTCGAGCTAAGCCTTGCTGTTCTCGTGCCAGCGGTTTGCTCTTGCCCTTGCCTGTCCCGAAGAGACCTTGGACACATATCTCCATGGATTTCATTTCTGATCTTCCGCTATCTCAGGGCATGTCCGTTATCTGGGTGATATGTGATCGCTTCTCCAAGATGGTCCATTTGGTTCCTTTGCCTAAGCTGCCTTCCTCTTCCGATCTGGTTCCTGTGTTTTTCCAGAACGTGGTTCGTTTGCACGGCATCCCTGAGAATATTGTGTCAGACAGAGGATCCCAGTTCGTTTCCAGGTTCTGGCGATCCTTTTGTAGTAGGATGGGCATTGATTTGTCGTTTTCGTCTGCTTTCCATCCTCAGACTAATGGGCAGACGGAGCGAACCAATCAGACTTTGGAGGCTTATTTGAGGTGTTTTGTCTCTGCTGATCAGGACGATTGGGTGACATTCTTGCCGTTGGCTGAGTTTGCCCTTAATAATCGGGCTAGTTCCGCCACCTTGGTTTCGCCTTTTTTCTGCAACTCTGGTTTCCATCCTCGCTTTTCTTCGGGTCATGTGGAGCCTTCTGACTGTCCTGGGGTGGATTCTGTGGTGGATAGGTTGCAGCAGATCTGGAATCATGTGGTGGACAACTTGAAGTTGTCACAGGAGAAGGCTCAGCGCTTTGCCAACCGCCGCCGCGGTGTGGGTCCCCGACTACGCGTTGGGGATTTGGTATGGCTTTCTTCCCGCTTTGTTCCTATGAAGGTCTCCTCTCCCAAATTTAAACCTCGTTTTATTGGGCCTTACAAGATATTGGAAATCCTTAATCCTGTATCTTTTCGTCTGGATCTTCCTGTGTCGTTTGCTATTCACAATGTATTTCATAGGTCCTTGTTGCGGCGGTACATTGTGCCTGTAGTTCCTTCTGCTGAGCCTCCTGCTCCGGTGTTGGTTGAGGGCGAGTTGGAGTACGTGGTGGAGAAGATCTTGGATTCTCGCCTCTCCAGGCGGAGGCTTCAGTACCTGGTCAAGTGGAAGGGCTATGGTCAGGAGGATAATTCCTGGGTGGTCGCCTCTGATGTTCATGCGGCCGATTTAGTTCGTGCCTTTCATGCCGCTCATCCTGATCGCCCTGGTGGTCGTGGTGAGGGTTCGGTGACCCCTCACTAAGGGGGGGGTACTGTTGTGAATTTGCTTTTTGCTCCCTCTAGTGGTTACTAGTTTTTTGACTCTGGTTTTTCTGTCATTCCTTTTATCCGCACCTGGGTCGTTAGTTAGGGGTGTTGCTATATAAGCTCCCTGGACCTTCAGTTCAATGCCTGGCAACGTAGTAATCAGAGCTAGTCTGCTGTGCTCTTGTCTACTGATCCTGGTTCCAGTTATATCAGCTAAGTCTGCCTTTTGCTTTTTGCTATTTGTTTTAGTTTTGTATTTTTGTCCAGCTTGTTCCAAAACTATATCCTGACCTTTGCTGGAAGCTCTAGGGGGCTGGTGTTCTCCCCCCGGACCGTTAGACGGTTCGGGGGTTCTTGAATTTCCAGTGTGGATTTTGATAGGGTTTTGGTTGACCATATAAGTTACCTTTCTTTATTCTGCTATCAGTAAGCGGGCCTCTCTGTGCTAAACCTGGTTCATTTCTGTGTTTGTCATTTCCTCTTACCTCACCGTCATTATTTGTGGGGGGCTTCTATCCAGCTTTGGGGTCCCCTTCTCTGGAGGCAAGAAAGGTCTTTGTTTTCCTCTACTAGGGGTAGCTAGATTCTCCGGCTGGCGCGTGTCATCTAGAATCAACGTAGGAATGATCCCCGGCTACTTCTAGTGTTGGCGTTAGGAGTAGATATATGGTCAACCCAGTTACCACTGCCCTATGAGCTGGATTTTTGTATTCTGCAGACTTCCACGTTCCTCTGAGACCCTCGCCATTGGGGTCATAACAGATGGTATTGCCTGCAGGTTTTTTCAAACCCCCGAAGGAAAGTATCTAAGTCTGTATCCTTCTCCATCACAGGGAAGTTTTCAAGACGTGGTCTCCTTGGATTTATGTCCTGGGAGGGGGTTATCTGAGGACTGATACCCTGCTCTATTTGAGCCATCTGAAGCTGGAACGCTCTGTCCTCCCGGCGTTCTGCAGCCTCTCTCTCAGCCCGGTCCCGGCGTTCTGCAGCAGCAGCCTGGTGTTCTGCAGCAGCAGCCTGTCGGTACTGTAGAATAAGCTGCATGCGCAGATTGGGATCACTTGTTCCCAGCCGTTGTAAGTCCATTTGCAAAGTACAGTCCATAGGCTCCTCAGCACTGGCATTGCTGACACTTCCATCAGGCATCTCTGGTGCAAGAGCTGGCATTGTTGGGTCTCTCTGAGGTGGGCTCTCTCCTTGCCCAGACATTCCAGCACTTTGCTCTATGTCCTGCTTGACCAAGGCACGTATCAGCAGCTCCCTGGATCTGTCGGCTGTCTCCAGGGCTGCCACTAGAAATTTTGGGGCCCCATACTGGCAACATTTTCGGGGCCCCCTTGAGACTCCGCCCAGGCTCCACCCCAGCCCCGCCTCCACGCTCCACCCCTCGAACTGTCCACAGTCCCACCGCTCTCTCTTGGATAAACTCCACTTCTCACCAATCACACATTGAGGGTACGTGTCCACCTTCAGGATGGCCGGCGGTTGCGTCGGAGCGGCAAACCCGCTCGGCGCTAAGCCCCGCCCCCTATTGTGACGCGATGATGCCGGATGTGTTCATTGCACAC
Source organism: Ranitomeya variabilis (assembly GCF_051348905.1). Lineage (NCBI taxonomy): Eukaryota > Metazoa > Chordata > Amphibia > Anura > Dendrobatidae > Ranitomeya > Ranitomeya variabilis. The sequence continues at coordinate 721,685,372 of NC_135232.1, read as the reverse complement.
ATCCGGGATCATCGCACCCCACACATAGGGCCCTGTGTTATAGCTTGCGGCGGCGCAGCTGCCGCAAGGAACACGGACATGCTGCGATCTTAAAAGAAGCGCCGCATGTCCGGAGTCGCAGGGCCGCTGGGTGCGTGTTACCACGCATAGTGGAGACGGGATTTCATAAAAACCCCTTCACTATGCTGGAACATCTGGACGCTGCGTGTTTGACGCTGTGGCCCCACGCAGCATCAAACACGCAGCGTTTACTTAACGTGGACACATACCCTAACAGTTCCCATCACCAGATCACACATATAGCCGGCAGCTTTTGTTTTGGCCAAAAGATTTTGTAAGCGGCCACCATAACACGGTAGACTCTTTTGGCCGGGCCCTACTCTGCTGTAACCTATTAAATATTTGTTAAAATATGCAAAACAATTTAGGTATATTTTTATTTATTTTTCAATTTTTAAAATGACCAATAATATCACATAAAAAAACAAATACCGCTACACCATGACCAGATGACATATTACCACCACAGTGATCGAATAATATCACATACAAAGAAAAAATACCGCTACACCATGACCAGATGACATATTACCACCACAGTGATCGAATAATATCACATACAAGGGACAAATACCGCAACACCATGTCCAGACCACATATTACCACCACATAGTGACTGAATACTACAATTCTGATCAGTAATAAAAAAAAAGCACCACACTATCACCATAAGTGCCATTATACACAGGAGATCTGTACTTAGTATGCAGTGTCTGTGTACAGATAATACAGTGATCACTAGTGAAATTATACACAGGACCTCTGTATATAGTATACAGTGTATAGTGTCAGTGTATAGGTAACACACTGACTCACCAGTGACGTCTCTAGGTGAAGTCCTTCATCTTTCATCCAGCACAGACCGCCATCATGTCTTCCAGCCAGGACTCGTCTCTGCAGGAAACAACAGAGTTATCTCGAGCTCCGCTTGTAGAACACATTACTTAATTTTTCCCAACTTCTACATTACACCGCATAAAGAAAAAGAGGCGACATAGTGTCACTCTACACAGTAACAGGACCGCCCCCTCATTTAAAACAGTGTGCTCAAAAAATAAATACATCACTGCAGTAATTGTTGTGAAATTGGATTTTGGGCTCCCCCGGTGGCCACTGGTGGAATTGAACTGGTGTGCATCATCCTCTCTGTTCACCTGTTTCCATCAGGATGTGGGAGTCGCTATTTAGCCTTGCTCCTCTGTCACTTCCATGCCGGTCATCATTGTAATCAGAAGCCTTTCTGTGCATGTTCCTGCTGCTAGACAACTCCCAGCTAAGTTGGACTTAGTCCTTGTTTGTTTTTGCATTTTGTTCCAGTTCACAGCTGTAGTTTCGTTTCTGTGTCTGGAAAGCTCTTGTGATCTGAAATTGCCACTCTGATGTTATGAGTTAATACTAGAGTCTTAAAGTAATTTCAGGATGGTATTTTGATAGGGTTTTCAGCTGACCATGAAAGTGACCTTTCTGTCTTCCTGCTATCTAGTAAGCGGACCTCAATTTTGCTAAACCTATTTTCATACTACGTTTGTCATTTCATCTAAAATCACCGCCAATATTTGTGGGGGCCTCTGTCTGCCTTTCGGGGAAATTTCTCTAGAGGTGAGCCAGGACTATATTTTCCTCTGCCAGGATTAGTTAGTCCTCCGGCCGGCGCTGGGCGTCTAGGGATAAAACGCAGGCTACGCTACCCGGCTACTGTTAGTTGTGCGGCAGGTTTAGTTCATGGTCAGTTTAGTTTCCATCCTTCCAAGAGCTAGTTCTTATGTTTGCTGGGCTATGTTCTCTTGCCATTGAGAACCATAACAGTTTGACCGGCCAGAAAAGGGTTAAATTAATTGACAGAGAAAGGAGAGAAAAGAGAAGTCTGCTGAAGATTTTTTTTTTTTTTTTCTCAGTTCTGAGTGTGCTTGTAATTGAATCTCTTGCAAGTCTGCCTATATTGCAGCCTTTCTCTCTCTCTCTCCTTCTAATCCTGGAATGGCTCTGTGTTCACCTGTTTAAAATGGATATTCAGAGTTTAGCTGCAGGTTTGAATAATCTCACCACGAAAGTTCAAAACTTACAAGATTTTGTTGTTCATGTTCCTATATCTGAACCTAGAATTCCTTTGCCTGAATTTTTCTCGGGGAATAGATCTTGCTTTCAAAATTTCAAAAATAATTGCAAGTTGTTTTTGTCCCTGAAATCTCGCTCTGCTGGAGATCCTGCTCAGCAGGTCAGGATTGTGATTTCTTTGCTCCGGGGCGACCCTCAGGATTGGGCTTTTGCATTGGCTCCAGGGGATCCTGCGTTGCTCAATGTGGATGCGTTTTTTCTGGCCTTGGGGTTGCTTTATGAGGAACCTCAGTTAGAACTTCAGGCGGAAAAGGCCTTGATGTCCCTATCTCAGGGGCAAGACGAAGCTGAAATATACTGCCAGAAATTCCGTAAATGGGCTGTGCTTACTCAGTGGAATGAGTGCGCCCTGGCGGCGAATTTCAGAGAGGGTCTCTCTGATGCCATTAAGGATGTTATGGTGGGGTTCCCTGTGCCTGCGGGTCTGAATGAGTCCATGACAATGGCTATCCAGATCGATAGGCGTCTGCGGGAGCGCAAACCTGTGCACCATTTGGCGGTGTCTACTGAGAAGACGCCAGAGAATATGCAATGTGATAGAATTCTGTCCAGAAGTGAACGGCAGAATTTTAGACGAAAAAATGGGTTGTGCTTCTATTGCGGTGATTCAACTCATGTTATATCAGCATGCTCTAAGCGTACTAAGAAGCTTGATAAGTCTGTTTCAATTGGCACTTTACAGTCTAAGTTTATTCTATCTGTGACCCTGATTTGTTCTTTATCATCTATTACCGCGGATGCCTATGTCGACTCTGGCGCCGCTTTGAGTCTTATGGATTGGTCCTTTGCCAAACGCTGTGGGTATGATTTGGAGCCTCTTGAAACTCCTATACCCCTGAAGGGGATTGACTCCACCCCATTGGCTAGCAATAAACCACAATACTGGACACAAGTAACTATGCGGATTAATCCGGATCACCAGGAGATTATTCGCTTTCTTGTGCTGTATAACCTACATGATGTGTTGGTGCTTGGATTGCCATGGCTGCAATCTCATAACCCAGTCCTTGACTGGAAAGCTATGTCTGTGTTAAGCTGGGGATGTAAGGGGACGCATGGGGACGTACCTGTGGTTTCCATTTCATCATCTATTCCCTCTGAGATTCCTGAATTCTTGACTGAATATCGTGACGTTTTTGAAGAACCTAAGCTTGGTTCATTACCTCCGCACCGGGAGTGCGATTGTGCCATAGATTTGATTCCGGGTAGTAAATACCCTAAGGGTCGTTTATTTAATCTGTCTGTGCCTGAACATGCTGCTATGCGAGAATATATAAAGGAGTCCTTGGAAAAGGGACATATTCGTCCTTCGTCATCTCCCTTAGGAGCCGGTTTTTTCTTTGTGGCTAAGAAAGATGGCTCTTTGAGGCCGTGCATTGATTATCGGCTTTTGAATAAAATCACGGTTAAATATCAATATCCGTTGCCACTGCTGACTGATTTGTTTGCTCGCATAAAGGGGGCCAAGTGGTTCTCTAAGATAGATCTTCGTGGGGCGTATAATTTGGTGCGAATTAAGCAGGGGGATGAGTGGAAAACCGCATTTAATACGCCCGAGGGCCACTTTGAGTATTTGGTGATGCCTTTTGGTCTTTCAAATGCCCCTTCAGTCTTTCAGTCCTTTATGCATGACATTTTCCGTGATTATTTGGATAAATTTATGATTGTGTATCTGGATGATATTTTGATTTTTTCGGATGACTGGGACTCTCATGTCCAGCAGGTCAGGAGGGTTTTTCAGGTTTTGCGGTCTAATTCCTTGTGTGTGAAGGGTTCTAAGTGCGTTTTTGGGGTTCAAAAGATTTCCTTTTTGGGATATATTTTTTCCCCCTCTTCCATCGAGATGGATCCTGTCAAGGTTCAGGCTATTTGTGATTGGACGCAACCCTCTTCTCTTAAGAGTCTTCAGAAATTTTTGGGCTTTGCTAACTTTTATCGTCGATTTATTGCTGGTTTTTCTGATGTTGTTAAACCATTGACTGATTTGACTAAGAAGGGTGCTGATGTTGCTGATTGGTCCCCTGCTGCTGTGGAGGCCTTTCGGGAGCTTAAGCGCCGCTTTTCTTCCGCCCCTGTGTTGCGTCAGCCTGATGTTGCTCTTCCTTTTCAGGTTGAGGTCGACGCTTCTGAAATCGGAGCTGGGGCGGTTTTGTCGCAGAGAAGTTCCGATTGCTCCGTGATGAGACCTTGTGCTTTTTTCTCGCGTAAATTTTCGCCCGCCGAGCGGAATTATGATGTTGGGAATCGGGAGCTTTTGGCCATGAAGTGGGCTTTTGAGGAGTGGCGTCATTGGCTTGAGGGGGCTAGACATCAGGTGGTGGTATTGACTGACCACAAAAATCTAATTTATCTTGAGTCCGCCAGACGCCTGAATCCTAGACAGGCGCGCTGGTCGTTGTTTTTCTCTCGGTTTAATTTTGTGGTGTCCTACCTGCCGGGTTCTAAGAATGTTAAGGCGGATGCCCTTTCTAGGAGTTTTGAGCCTGACTCCCCTGGTAATTCTGAACCTACAGGTATCCTTAAGGATGGAGTGATATTGTCTGCCGTTTCTCCAGACCTGCGGCGGGCCTTGCAGGAGTTTCAGGCGGATAGACCTGATCGTTGCCCACCTGGTAGACTGTTTGTTCCTGATGATTGGACCAGTAAAGTCATTTCTGAGGTTCATTCTTCTGCGTTGGCAGGTCATCCTGGAATCTTTGGTACCAGGGATTTGGTGGCAAGGTCCTTCTGGTGGCCTTCCCTGTCTCGAGATGTGCGAGGCTTCGTGCAGTCTTGTGACGTTTGTGCTCGGGCCAAGCCTTGTTGTTCTCGGGCTAGTGGATTGTTGTTGCCCTTGCCTATCCCGAAGAGGCCCTGGACGCACATCTCGATGGATTTTATTTCGGATCTTCCTGTTTCTCAGAAGATGTCTGTCATCTGGGTGGTGTGTGATCGTTTCTCTAAGATGGTCCATTTGGTTCCCCTGCCTAAGTTGCCTTCTTCTTCCGAGTTGGTTCCTCTGTTTTTTCAAAATGTGGTCCGTTTGCATGGTATTCCGGAGAATATCGTTTCTGACAGAGGTACCCAATTCGTGTCTAGATTTTGGCGAGCATTCTGTGCTAGGATGGGCATAGATTTGTCTTTCTCGTCTGCTTTCCATCCTCAGACTAATGGCCAGACCGAGCGGACGAATCAGACCTTGGAGACATATTTGAGGTGTTTTGTGTCTGCAGATCAGGATGATTGGGTTGCTTTTTTGCCTTTAGCGGAGTTTGCCCTCAATAATCGGGCCAGCTCTGCCACCTTGGTGTCTCCCTTTTTCTGTAATTCGGGGTTTCATCCTCGATTTTCTTCTGGTCAGGTGGAATCTTCGGATTGTCCTGGAGTGGATGCTGTGGTGGAGAGGTTGCATCAGATTTGGGGGCAGGTAGTGGACAATTTGAAGTTGTCCCAGGAGAAGACTCAGCTTTTTGCCAACCGCCGGCGTCGGGTTGGTCCTCGGCTTTGTGTTGGGGACTTGGTGTGGTTGTCTTCTCGTTTTGTCCCTATGAGGGTTTCTTCTCCCAAGTTTAAGCCTCGGTTCATCGGCCCGTACAAGATATTGGAGATTCTTAACCCTGTGTCCTTCCGTTTGGACCTCCCTGCATCTTTTTCTATTCATAATGTTTTTCATCGGTCATTATTGCGCAGGTATGAGGTACCGGTTGTGCCTTCCGTTGAGCCTCCTGCTCCGGTGTTGGTTGAGGGCGAGTTGGAGTACGTTGTGGAAAAAATCTTGGACTCCCGTGTTTCCAGACGGAGACTCCAGTATCTGGTCAAATGGAGGGGATACGGTCAGGAGGATAATTCTTGGGTGACTGCCTCTGATGTTCATGCCTCCGATTTGGTCCGTGCCTTTCATAGGGCTCATCCTGATCGCCCTGGTGGTTCTGGTGAGGGTTCGGTGCCCCCTCCTTGAGGGGGGGTACTGTTGTGAAATTGGATTTTGGGCTCCCCCGGTGGCCACTGGTGGAATTGAACTGGTGTGCATCATCCTCTCTGTTCACCTGTTTCCATCAGGATGTGGGAGTCGCTATTTAGCCTTGCTCCTCTGTCACTTCCATGCCGGTCATCATTGTAATCAGAAGCCTTTCTGTGCATGTTCCTGCTGCTAGACAACTCCCAGCTAAGTTGGACTTAGTCCTTGTTTGTTTTTGCATTTTGTTCCAGTTCACAGCTGTAGTTTCGTTTCTGTGTCTGGAAAGCTCTTGTGATCTGAAATTGCCACTCTGATGTTATGAGTTAATACTAGAGTCTTAAAGTAGTTTCAGGATGGTATTTTGATAGGGTTTTCAGCTGACCATGAAAGTGACCTTTCTGTCTTCCTGCTATCTAGTAAGCGGACCTCAATTTTGCTAAACCTATTTTCATACTACGTTTGTCATTTCATCTAAAATCACCGCCAATATTTGTGGGGGCCTCTGTCTGCCTTTCGGGGAAATTTCTCTAGAGGTGAGCCAGGACTATATTTTCCTCTGCCAGGATTAGTTAGTCCTCCGGCCGGCGCTGGGCGTCTAGGGATAAAACGCAGGCTACGCTACCCGGCTACTGTTAGTTGTGCGGCAGGTTTAGTTCATGGTCAGTTTAGTTTCCATCCTTCCAAGAGCTAGTTCTTATGTTTGCTGGGCTATGTTCTCTTGCCATTGAGAACCATAACAAGTAATAATATCCCTTAATTAATCCCTATGGTAATAATATTCCCCATCCTGGCCCCGTGTGTCTCATTCCTGGCGTCAGCCATATGTTCTCCCATCCTGCCCTCATGAGTATCCTTTCTGCACCATATGATCTCCCCATCCTGCCCCATCAGTCTCCATCGTATCCATCCTGCCCCATGATCCTGCACGATCTGTCTCCAATTCTGCCCAGTGTCTCCAATCATGCCCCATCTGTCTCCAATCCTTCCCCATCTGTCTCCAGTTATGTCCCCATGTCTTTCATCATACCCCATATCTCCATTCTGCCCGTGTCCAGCATCATAGCCCGTGTCCAGCATCATAGCCCCTGTGTCCAGCATCATTCATAGCCTCTGTGTCCAGCATCATTCATAGCCCCTGTGTCCAGCATCATTCATAGCCCCTGTGTCCAGCATCATTCATAGCCCCTGTGTCCAGCATCATTCATAGCCCCTGTGTCCAGCATCATTCATAGCCCCTGTGTCCAGCATCATTCATAGCCCCTGTGTCCAGCATCATTCATAGCCCCTGTGTCCAGCATCATTCATAGCCCCTGTGTCCAGCATCATTCATAGCCCGTGTCCAGCATCATTCATAGCCCCTGTGTCCAGCATCATTCATAGCCCCTGTGTCCAGCATCATTCATAGCCCCTGTGTCCAGCATCATTCATAGCCCGTGTCCAGCATCTCTGCCCCTGTGTCCAGCATCTCTGCCCCTGTGTCCAGCATCTCTGCCCCCGTGTCCAGCATCTCTGCCCCCGTGTCCAGCATCTCTGCCCGTGTCCAGCATCTCTGCCCCCGTGTCCAGCATCTCTGCCCCCGTGTCCAGCATCTCTGCCCCCGTGTCCAGCATCTCTGCCCCCGTTTCCAGCATCTCTGCCCCCGTTTCCAGCATCTCTGCCCCCGTTTCCAGCATCTCTGCCCCCGTGTCCGGCATCTCTGCCCCGTGTCCGGCATCTCTGCCCCCGTGTCCGGCATCTCTGCCCCCGTGTCCGGCATCTCTGCCCCCGTGTCCAGCATCTCTGCCCCCGTGTCCAGCATCTCTGCCCCTGTGTCCAGCATCTCTGCCCCTGTGTCCAGCAGGGACACAAGGATACGGACGCAAGGATACTTTATATGTGTACCACCTCCACCTGTGCCTTGTTGGAATGTGCAGCAATCATTGAATCCATGCAGGCAGCAAACCACCCCCCCCCCCCCCCCCCCGGGCCCTGTTTGAATCCGTGCAGGCAGGCAGCAAACAAACCTCCCCACCACCGGGCCCTGTTTGAATCCGACCCCCCCGTGCAGGCAGGCAGCAAATAAACCCCCCCAAACAGGGCCCGGGGGTGGGGGGGGGATTTTTTGCTGCCTACCTCAGCCTGCACCACGGGTCGGATTCAAACAGGGCCCGGGGGTGAGGGCCCGGGGGTGTTTGTTTGCTGCCTGCTTGCACGGGGGGTCTGATTCAAACAGGGCCCGGGGGTGGGGGCCTGGGGGGGTTTACTTGCTGCCTGCCTGCACGGGGGTCTGATTCAAACAGGGCCCGGGGGGGTTTATTTGCTGCCTGCCTGCACGGGGGGTCTGATTCAAACAGGGCCCGGGGGTGGGGGCCTGGGGGGGTTTACTTGCTGCCTGCCTGCACGGGGGTCTGATTCAAACAGGGCCCGGGGGTGGGGGCCCGGGGGGGTTTATTTGCTGCCTGCTTGCACGGGGGGTCTGATTCAAACAGGGCCCGGGGGTGGGGGCCTGGGGGGGTTTACTTGCTTGCTGCCTGCCTGCACGGGGGTCTGATTCAAACAGGGCCCGGGGGTGGGGGCCCGGGGGGGTTTATTTGCTGCCTGCCTGCATGGGGGGTCTGATTCAAACAGGGCCCGGGGGGGGTTTATTTGCTGCCTGCCTGCACGGGGAGTCTGATTCAAACAGGGCCCGGGGGTGGGGGCCCCCGGGCCCTGTTTGAATCAGACCCCCCGTGCAGGCAGGCAGCAAATAAACCCCCCCCCGGGCCCCCACCCCCGGGCCCTCACCCCCGGGCCCTGATTGCATCCGGAGTCCGGACGGATGGTACTAACCCTGCTCGCCCGCCGCCGGCTCCACTCGTCCGGTCCGGTCTGCAGAGCAGCTCCAGCATCCTGCACGTCCTCGGTCCTCTCGTCGTGCGGTGGTCCCCTGCTGCCGCCGGCCTGCCTCTTCTGCTCCGCCGTCTGCTCCTCCGCCGTCCGCAGCAGGCACGTGGCACACCGCACGCTGCTCTGCTCCGGAATGAGGAAGTGGAGCAGGGCAGCGTGTGACGTCACACGCCCATGATGCACCGGGCCCCTTAAAGCTACAGCGCTCATTTAGCTAAGCCTGCATTTACACACGCCAGACGCGGAGACGCCAGCCCACAGACAGTTAATCGGCTCAATGGCAGCGCAGCAGCTGCAGCAGCATGAATAAAATGTCAGAGGGGGCCCGAGCAGAGCGCGGACCGGGTTGTCAGCGTGCTCGGGCGGCGGGCCCCCCTTTTTGCTCCTCATCTCCGGGCCCCATACAGCAGTGATGCCTGTCATGCCCTGATGGCGGCCCTGGCTGTCTCTATTCCTCTCTGCTCACAGAGGTCGGTCAGAGCTTCTTTGCTCTGCTTCTTGTACTGGGCTGCCATATCGAACAGCCTTTGCCAAATAAAAAATAGAAGAGAAAAACGGGGAGGGGAAACTGTTTGCAAGTATGTCTAAGTAAGCACTGAGTTGAACCTTGAAGAACTGGTGCACTCCTCGCAAGGATACCAATTCTTTAGTACAGGGAATAATTGCTTAAACCATTCACTAATGCTTTAATTGAAATAATTCTATCCCACTGCTCGCCACCAATTGTCACGGATCCCTTCTCCGTGGTGTCACTTATTCGTCACATGCCTGCTCTCATACGTGACTTGGGGTTGTGCCTGCAAGGGTTAATCTATCTCCCCTCTCTCAGTCCAGCATTCAACCTCTGTCCTATGCTATAATGGGAGCATAAATCACGCACCGACCCAGGCCACACACCCGCTCATGCACGCTGCCACCACTCATCGAATACACGGGCGATGAATCCCGGAACTAATAATACTAATAATGTCTATCACTCATAAGGCTCACACACCTTAGGCTATGGATTCTTTTAGAACATTTAGGGTTCAACTTGTTAAAGTTTTATACTTTAATAACAAAAAGTTCAATGCTTACAATAAGAAAAAGGTATAAAAATATGATAATAAAAAGACATACAACTTATGCAAAACAGTATAAAATAAAGAGGAGAAACTTACAGATCAGGTTTCTAGACCGGCCCCTCAAGTTCATATCATAATTGCTGGTTTTTGATTGGCCACGGCCGCGCTACTAATGAATATATTATTTTTCTCTTGAGACACTTGTGAAAAGGTTCTCAGGAATAGATACCCTCAGGCCGCAATGAACATCTCCCCTCCAAGACCTAGGAGGTGCCAAATGTTACCTAAATGTTGGCCCTAGCTAGACCTCCTGGTGAGATATGGAGACACAATTTCTACAAGTCCCAAGGAAGTACCTATTAACACCTAGTTGCGACTTGCCTTCAGGACAGATGTTACATTATCACTAGTCACACATATAACCCTAGACATATGTCACTACAGCATATAGATATATATACACATATTTCACCACAGGTATACTCAGAACAAATTGGACAACAACTTTTGGGGACCAATTTCTCCTGTTACCCTTGGGAAAATACAAAACTGGGGGCTAAAAAATAATTCTCTGCGTTATAAACTGTAGTAAAACACTTGGGGGGGTTCAAAGTTCTCACAACACATTCAGATAAGTTCCTTAAGGGGTCTACTTTCCAAAATGGTGTCACTTGGAGGGGTTACCACTGTTTAGGCACATCAGGGGCTCTCCAAACGCGACATGACATCTGATCTCAATTCCAGCCAATTTTGCATTGAAAAGTCAAACGGCGCTTTTTCCCTTCCGAGTTTTGCCATGCGCCCAAACAGTGGTTTACCCCCACATATGGGGTATCAGCGTACTCAGGACAAATTGCACAACAACTTTTCTGGTCCAATTTCTTCTGTTACCCTTGGGAAAATAAAAAAATTGGGGCGAAAAGATCATTTTTATTAAAAAATATGAATATGATTTTTTATTTTTACGGCTCTTCATTATAAACTTCTGTGAAGCACTTGGTGGGTCAAAGTGCTTACCACACATCTAGATAAGTTCTTTAGGGGGTCTACTTTCCAAAATGGTGTCACTTATGGGGGGTTTCAATGTTTAGGCACATCAGGGGCTCTCCAAATGCGACATGGCGTCCTATCTCAATTCCAGTCAATTTTGCACTGAAAAGTCAAACGGCGCTCCTTCCCTTCCGAGCTCTGCCATGCGCCCAAACAATGGTTTACCCCCACATATGGGGTATCAGCGTACTCAGGACAAATTGCACAACAACATTTGGGGTCCAATTTCTCCTGTTACCCTTGGTAAAATAAAACAAATTGGAGCTGAAGTAAATTTTTTTGTGAAAAAAAGTTAAATGCTCACTTTTTTTTAAACATTCCAAAAATTCCTGTGAAACACCTGAAGGGTTAATAAATTTCTTGAATGTGGTTTTGAGCACCTTGAGAGGTGAAGTTTTTAGAATGGTGTCACACTTGGGTATTTTCTATCATATAGACCCCTTAAAGTGACTTCAAATGTGATGTGGTCCCTAAAAAAAAATGGTGTTGTAAAAATGAGAAATTGCTGGTCAACTTGTAACCCTTATAATTCCCTAACGAAAAAAGGTTTTGGTTCCAAAATTGTGCAGATGTAAAGTAGACATGTGGAAAATGTTACTTATTAAGTATTTTGTGTGACATATGGATCGCCCCCAGGCGCAGGGCAATGGGGTACTCGGCACCGGGTCACTCTGTCTCGGTTCTGGGGATGTCACGGTGGCCCGACCCGGTCCATGGCCCTGCTGAGGGGCGCCCAATTAAAGGTGTAAGTTTGTCTAGTGTTCGTGACGCCACCTGTGGTATTCGGTCAGGGTGACCGACGCTGCTGGGGGTCCGCTGGGGTGATAGAATGGCAGCCAGATGGTATACCTTCCCACAGGTGAAGTATGTCCCCAGGGCTTCCCAAAGTGTGTGGATGATGATAGTGATCGTTGTGAGGCGCGCTGAATAACGAGGACACAAAGGTTGCAGTCTCTTTACCTTTTACTGAAGACTTCAGCGTCCGCAGTCCAGAGTACCGCTCACGGGGCTGGCTGAATCCGGCCGGTCCGAAGGCACATCCAGAGTTCCCTTAGCCAGGAGGAAATCAGTAGCCTTCCTACTAGCGCCTGTGTGTTGTAGTACCTCCCTGCTGAGCACCACGGGAAAGTCCTCACAACCTTTGTAGATATTTCTGATGTTCTCTCTCTCAGTCCCCCAGATGATATGGATAGGACAACCCGTATGACGGGGTAGGCCTGGAGTTAATTTATAGGGACCCTAGCGACGCCCCTCTCCCACAATTGCCTCCGTGTCTTCTTAGGTATTTAGGTTGGGCAGCCAACTTGGAATTGACTGTCCTGCCGTTGTCTGGAGTAATGCGTAGAGTCAGTACTCCCTCGGTGTTCCGGCCACCGGCTACGCGCCTCGGAAGGAGGCTGCCGATCTCGGAGCAGGACTCCTCCTGGTATTATCTCCTTGTGCTGTGACTTCGGTTCTCACTCTCCACAATATACTTCGCTTTGTGTCCTTTCTTAGGATACTGCCGACATGATGTGCAGGTGCAGCTCCGTAACGTTCTATCTCTTGCTAGGCCTCTGTCAGGATCCCACCTCTGACAGGACCTCTCTGGATCAAACCCAGGCTGCTTCTTCCTCGATGTTATCTGATCGAAGCCCAGTCTGTTTCTCTCTCTAACTTCCTATCCAACCCACCAGTTTTATGTGAGGAGTGCCCTAGTAGATAGAAGCTTTGCTCCCCCTGGTGGACTGGAGTGTAAAGTGTAGTGTGTGACTGTGATACCTGGCAAGGTGAACTCCTTTAGCACCATCAGACGTAACATCACTCCCCCTGGTGGAAGAACGACATTACTGCAACGACCAGGACTCTGGGTCGCTGCACATATCTCTGTGATTTAAGGGCATAAAAATTCAAAGTTGGAAAATTGCAAAATTTTCAAAATTTTCACCAAATTTCAGTTTTTTTCACAAAGAAATTTTAACACTATCATGAAGTACAATATGTCATGAGAAAACAATGTCAGAATCATCAGGATCCATTGAAGCGTTCCTTAGTTATAACCTCATAAAGGGACAGTGGTCAGAATTGTAAAAATTTGCCCGGTCATTAACGTGTAAACCACCCTTGGGGTTAAGGGGTTAAAGGGGTTAAACTGCTATCAACAGAGCCACCCCAGGCTGTACATCATTTCCTCCATTGCGATTTTTCCAGACACATACAGGACATGGGGATGTAAAGAAAACTAAGTGAATCATAAGCGCCTTTGTCACTGCTGACACACCGGGACAAGACATAAAAAAAGGAGTAGTTTTCCCTGAATAGAACAGCGTAATTTCCTAGTTGAGGCGAGTAGCCAGCATAACCTTGGTAACAAGGAGCCGTAGTGTGGCTGCCATCTTGCTACTTTTGTTAGGCCATTAGCCAAAAATATGAGTGCGGGCAACACGGAAAACACGTTTAAAGAGATGTTGCAATGTAAGTGGAGGCCTCAGGAACCGATCCATGCAATTGTGTAATGACGCCATGTTTTTCATGACCGATGTGATTCTGGGGGTGACATAGGGAGCATGTAGGGGCATGATGTCCAGGGTGATCTAGGATGGAGGGAGTGATGTTCTTGGTGATGCAGGGAAGACTAGTGCTAAGTGCGGCCCGCTGGCCACATCCGGCCCCTTTGCTGTTTCCATCTGGTCAAAGGACTGTGACAAATGGCTGGAAACCATTATGTGCAGGAAACCATCATGTATGGTTATTTCTCCAGTATCTGCATCCTTCAGATACAATGGTGGAAGAGGCGGCTGTGTGCTCCCTGCCCCACTATTCGATCTGTGAGCAGAGTCAGGCGAAATGACGTCACGGGATTGCGCCTGCTGTGCAGAGCCTCCGTACACACCATGCACAGACCATCTCCAGAAAGAACAGGGTTAGGTGAGTAATTCTTTTTTTTTTATTTTCTTTAGTCAGTTGGAGGAATCAATGGTGACCACCATAGTGTGTGGTAGTGAGGGCAGTGGGGCCGTCCTACTGTGTGTGGGGAGATGTTGATCATGATACAAGGGCTGAATATCAGGAGCAGAACGAGTTATAAACTTCGTAAAACTAAGAAAAAAGTCCATCAAATTGTAAATTATATGGTTCTAATTAGCTGCAACTGATAACTCAGGATGTATGAGGTGACCACCCCTGATGAGTGGGACGATGTGCAGGGTGACGTGAGGGCCCATGTGCAGGACGATGTAGAGAAGGGGGGGGAATTGTTTTCCTGAAGGGCCACATGAGACATGACATGAGACTGACTGGAGGGGTACATGCAGATGATTACTGAGCAGAATTATTATTATTTATCATTGAGCAGAATCAACTCTGGCGACTCGCTGCCAATACCGGTCACAATAGGGATTATTCTAAGGGTACTGTCACACAGTGCAATTTTGATCGCTAGGACGGCACGATTCGTGACGTTCTAGCGATATCGTTACGATCTCGCAGTGTCTGACACGCTACTGCGATCAGGGACCCTGCTGAGAATCGTACGTCGTAGCAGATCGTTTGGAACTTTCTTTCGTCGCTGGATCTCCCGCTGTCATCGCTGGATCGTTGTGTGTGACAGCGATCCAGCGATGCGTTCGCTGGTAACCAGGGTAAACATCGGGTAACTAAGCGCAGGGCCGCGCTTAGTAACCCGATGTTTACCGTGGTTACCAGCGTAAAAGTAAAAAAAAACAAACCGTACATGCTCACCATCTGATGTCTGTCAGGTCTCTTGCAGTCCGCTTCCCGCTCTGACTGTGAGCGCCGGCCGGAAAGTGAGAGCAGATCACAGCGGTGACGTCACCGCTGCGCTCTGCTCTCACTGTACGGCTGCACTCAGTCAGAGAGGGAAGCGGACGGCAAGGGACCTGACGGACATCAGATGGTGAGCATGTACGGTTTGTTTTTTTTTACTTTTACGCTGGTAACCACGGTAAACATCGGGTTACTAAGCGCGGCCCTGCGCTTAGTTACCCGATGTTTACCCTGGTTACCAGCGAACCTCGGCATCGCTCCAGCGCCGTGATTGCAAAGTGTGACCGCAGTCTACGACGCTGGAGCGATACTCATACGACGCTGCGACGTCACGGATCGTGCCGTCGTAGCGACGAAAATTGCACGGTGTGACAGTACCCTAACACATCTCTTATCTGCAGCAACTAAACAAAACCACAGGATTCACTGTTTTCTACGAGATGTAAATCATCCTGCTGCTATTGTGAGAGCAGGATTTATTTTTTATCTATCCTGACTTAATTTTATTTTTTTTCTACATGTATTTCTTTCCTTCCAAGATGGAGTCCATGATCAGATAAGGGGGCTCAGGAATGCCTTTGTGTAAAGAGTAAAGGTACCTTCACACTAAACGATTTACCAACAATCACGACCAGCGATACGACCTGGCCGTGATCGTTGGTAAGTCGTTGTGTGGTCGCTGGGGAGCTGTCACACAGACAGCTCTCCAGCGACCAACGATGCCGAGGTCCCCGGGTAACCAGGGTAAACATCGGGTTACTAAGCGCAGGGCCGATGTTTACCCTGGTTACCAGTGTAAATATAAAAAAAACAAACAGTACATACTCACCTTCTGCTGTCTGTCACACGTCCCTCGCCGTCTCCTTCCCACACTGACTGTGAGTGCCGGCCGTAAAGTAAAAGCACAGCACAGCGGTGACGTCACCGCTGTGCTGTACTTTACGGCCGGCAATCACAGTCAGTGCGGGAAGGAGACGGCAAGGGACGTGTGACAGACAGCAGAAGGTGAGTATGTACTGTTTTTTTTTTTTACATTTACAATGGTAACCAGGGTAAACATCGGGTTACTAAGCGCGGCCCTGCGCTTAGTAACCCAATGTTTACCCTGGTTACCACTGTAAAACATTGCTGGCATCGTTGCTTTGGCTGTCAAACACGACGATACACGCCGATCTGACGACCAAATAAAGTTCTGAACTTTCAGCAACGACCAGCGATATCACAGCAGGATCCAGATCGCTGCTGCGTGTCAAACACAACGATATCGCTATCCAGGACGCTGCAACGTCACGGATCGCTATCGTTATCGTTGCAAAGTCGGTTAGTGTGAAGGTACCTTAAGACATAAAAATCAGAGAAAGGAAACTTAGAGGCTAATAGGCCCCTACACCACAAGCTGGGTGTCAACTTAGCCAATTAGAAGTATGTATGCTAGTGCCAGCACATATTTAGACATAAGATGAGCCAATTATATTGTTACAATGTATGAATACTAATAACCTATATAAGATGATGTTATGGGGTAATAAAAAAGATCTGCTTTGATTCTTAATGTGTTAGAGTGGCTCTTCAGTGCACATATTTAAATTTTACAATTTAATTTGGAGCAGGCATAACGTCTAAGAATGTCCCACGTTATGTGGCGACAACACTATTATGTTACCAATATACCATGATCAACAGCAGCCAAAATCCGTAAAGTCCCCCCTCCTCCACACACACACAATATGATGCCCGCCTTACAAACACACAGTACAATGGTCCCCCCACAAGCTCACACAAAGTGCAAGGTCCACATACACAGCACAAGGGCCCTGTCAAGCACATATTATAATGTCCCCCCACACAGTAAAAGGGACCCCCGCATACACACAGTAAAAGGGCCACCCCCAACCACCATACAGTACTACCCCCCCTGCACACACACAAAGTACAATGGCCCCAACCATCAAGTACACTGCACTTCCGAAAGTACAATGGCCAAACACACGCAGTACAATTACACACACACACACTGCAAGGGTCCCCAGAAGCACAAGGTCACACACACTATAAGACTATGTGCGCACATTGAGTATTTGCTTGCAGAAATTTCGGCAAGGTTTCTCCATCTCTTGGCAGGAAAAACGCTGCGGAAAAAACGTGCAATTTTAGTGTTCTTGCCACCTTTTTTGTATGCGTTTTTGTACATCAATGAATGTTTTTTTTTAGCTAAATAAAGATATTTTTTAAAAAGTTTTGTGATGTAATTTTTTGGTTCAACACCACCTTTTTCATGCTGATGCAGTAGCATCAGGGTAATGGGATTAGGGTTTGGTGTCAGCAGCTGTCATTGACACCTAGATCTAGGCTTAAGGTACCGTCACACTTAGCGACGCTGCAGCGATACAGACAATGATTCCGATCGCTGCAGCGTCGCTGTTTAGTCGTTTTGTGGTCGCTGGGGAGCTGTCACACAGACAGCTCTCCAGCGACCAACGATGCCGAAGTCCCCGGGTAACCAGGGTAAACATCGGGTTACTAAGCGCAGGGCCGCGCTTAGTAACCCGATGTTTACCCTGGTTACCAGTGTAAAATGTAAAAAAAACAAACACTACATACTTACATTCCGCTGTCTGTCCCCCAGCGCTGTGCTTCTCTGCACTGTGTAAGCGCCAGCCGGAAAGCAGGGCACAGCGGTGACGTCACCGCTCTGCTTTCCGGCCGCTGTGCTTACACAGTGCAGAGAAGCAGAACGCCGGGGGACAGACAGCGGAATGTAAGTATGTAGTGTTTCTTTTTTTTTACTTTTACGCTGGTAACCAGGGTAAACATCGGGTTACTAAGCGCGCGGCCCTGCGCTTAGTAACCCGATATTTACCCTGGTTACCATTGTAAAACATCGCTGGTATCGTTGCTTTTGGTGTCAAACACGACGATACACGCCGATCTGACGACCAAATAAAGTTCTGAACTTTCAGCAACGACCAGCGATATCACAGCGGGATCCAGATCGCTGCTGCGTGTCAAACACAACGATATCGCTATCCAGGACGCTGCAACGTCACGGATCGCTAGCGATATCGTTTAGTGTGACGGTACCTTTAGTAATGAAAACGTGTCAGCCCGACACCCTCAATACTAAGCCAATAAGTAAAGACAAACACACAATCAAACCTACACACACACACACACACACAGTCACCAGCCTTTGTAGGAGCAATAACAGAAAGAACATACATAGGCTGTAACCAGACAGCAACCGTTAATTTTAAAGAAAACAAAATTGTGTGGGTTCCCGCATAATAACCAGCAGAGGGAAAGCCGACAGGTGTTAATATTCTGGCAAGGAGCCATTAGCCATAAAGGATCCCAGGCTACTAATATCAGCTCACAGCTGTTTGCTAAGACTTTACTGCCTAGGTTACAGGGATACCCCAGAAAAAAATTGACATAGCCAGTTACCCTATAAAATCTAACCAGAAAAGGCTAGGCAGACAGCTGTGGGCTGATATTAAAAGCCTAGGAAAGGGCCATGGATATTGGCCCCTCCCAGAGTAAAAACATCAGCTCTCAGCCGCCCCAGAAAAGGCGCATCTATAAGATGCGCCAAATCTGGCACTTAGCTTCACTCTTGCCACTTGCCCTGTACGGGTGGCAAGAGGGGTTCATATTTGTGGGGTTGATGTCACGTTTATATTGTCAGGTGACATCAAGCCCACAGTTTAGTAATGGAGAAGCGTCTATAAGACCCCTATCCATTAGTAACCCCATAGTGATATTGTTTAAAAAAACAGACACCCAGAATAAAGTCCTTTATTTGAAATAATGACAGACTCGTTTAATAATCTTAATTAAACCATACTCACTGAATGCCTAATCCACCGAAGCCAATGTCTCCTGCAACAAAAATAAAATAAACCACAATATTCCTCACCTGTCCGCCAAGAAGATAATCCATAATGTCCCACGACGATCCTGATCACTTTGAGAGCAGTCACATCACTGATGCGACTGCTCTCAGACAGCCGGCGATACACTGACAGGAGGTAATCGCTCCCGCAATGTATCACTGAGCTGCCGTGAGAGTTCACCGGAGTTCATCAGCTGATTGAATCCAGTGATCTCCCTTATGGCACCACTGCTGCGTGGGAAAGTTTTCACACAGCGGTGTTGTGAGAGCACTGGAACTGATGAACTCTGGTGAACTCTCACGGCAGTTCAGTGATGCACTGCGGGAGTGATTACCTCCTGTGTATCGCCAGTGGCTGGGTAGAGCGGTTTAATCTCCCGATGTGACTGTTCTACATGTGAGATCACTGTGGGACACTCTGGATTACTTGGACTATGGCAGACAGGTAAGTATATGATGGTTTATTATTTTACACTATTTTTAGGAGATTAGATCATCGAGGATTTGGTGTTAGGTGAGTATAATGTTTTGTGTTTTTTTTTAATTTGTATGTAACTTTACTTTTTTTTAAACTGTGAGCACAGACACCAGCAGATGAGACTACATCTCCCATCAGCAGCACCTGCTGTCACTGTTATCAGACGTAGCCCGATGAGAGCAGTAGTTTCATCAGGCCACACCATCTGTCAGCATGATCCCGCAGCGCTCTGACCAACGGTCTTACTGGCGGTAGCGTTACTGACGATAAGAACTACCACGCCTGTTGTCAGGACTCTGAACATTTTTTATTACCTTTTGTGCATTACTGCCCTTTTTCAAGATGGCGTCTTTGGTCTCATGTGCACTGTGTCTTCCTGCTATAAAACTCCACCCCAGCCTTCAGTCTGTGCTAGAGTATTCTGCCTTGCATCCAGCTCCTGACTCTGGTGACTCCCTGGCTATATACCTGCTCCTGTGAACCTGTGTGGTGATCCTGCTACTCTGCTCTGAGTTCCTGCTGCATACACCAGTTTCCAGTAAGTTTCCCTTATCTGCTGCTCGTGTTTACTTCCATCTGCATTTGCTGGACATGTAAGCTGTTGCTGCTCTTCAAAAACCTGAGACTATTACCCAGGCCTCCCTGGTTGTGCTAAGATATTATTTGAACTGCTTTATAAGCATATCTATCTGTGTTTGAACTAAAACAAGGACTTATTCATGTCAAGTATCCTCAAGAATAACTGTGCTCCATAGACTTTCTGCATGATTGCATTTTCCTCTGAAGTTTCCTATAGACTGCTGAGCTGCATTTGATATTTACACCAAGTGTTGTGGACTTGAGTTTCTCTCTGCACCTGTTTGAATCACTGTGTGATAATATAGACTTTACCACTTATAAAACTGTGTCCTGTAGTTGTCTTGTTCCACGCAAAGAGTCTCCTGAGTTATCCCCTATAATTATTACACCTGTGTTTCCCACGCTGTCACAAAGATGACAGCGTGGGAAACACCACACCATAGGAAGCCAGTAAAAAGCAAAACAAAAGCTCAACAAATCTGCAAACCTTAAGGGCTACCCTCAACCACCATGTAGTAGCACCACCATGCAGTACTAACCCAAACAAAAAGTTCAATGGCCTCAACCATCATACAATACAATACTCCCCTCAAAGTACAATGGCCAAATACAGACAGGACAATTCCCCCCTATCACACACAGTACAAGGGAGTCACCCCAACCACAACAGTGTACAATGTACCCCACCACACACACAGTACAATACCCTCTCATGGGCATAGTACAATGCCCCGATATTCAGTACAATGCCCTCCTCACAAAACATACAGTACAAGGGCTACCTCCAACCACATAGTAAAATTCCCCCCAAACACACACACAATACCAGGTCACCCATCCCACACACATACACACACACAGTATAATGCCCCCCACAAACACACAATACAATGGCCACACACACACAGAATGCCCTATATTCAAACGTGTTTGCGTTTTTCAGACATTTCAACACTGTGGCACCAGGACTGGGACAAGGAGCGCTCGTCATCACCCATCCTAACCGAGCCAGGATAGAGGGTATGTATGTATGCATTATACATACACCCGGCCAAAGACTATGTATGTATAACGCATACATACCCTTCAGTCCTGGCTCAAAAATCGGTGAATCCCCGCAGTGCACAGTGCGTGCGTTGGGGGCAGTCATAAATCTGCAGTAGACTTATTGATTTGGACCAGACAACCCGATTAAATGTGCTATTATTTTAGATGTTTGGGTGGGAAAAGGTTTACTGTGATTGTACATTATGGAGCAATGGGGGGCAATGAGGATTGTGAAGGGCATAGTACAGCGGGGTGCAGATATTATACAGAGGCGCAATGAGGGGGAATATTTTGGAAAGGGGCAGCTTGGGGGAATATTATAGAGAAGGGCAGCGTGAGGGGAAATTAAAGAGAGTGAGGCAGTGTGAGGGGATACTATAGAGAGGCAGCGTGAGGGGATAGTATAGAGAGAGGGGTAGTGTGAGGGGATACTAGAGAGAGGGGCAGCTTGGGGGGATATTATGGAGAGGGGCAGCGCGGCTGGATATTATAAAGAGAGGGACAGCGCGAGGGGATATTATATAGAGAGGGGCAGTGTGAGTGGATAATACACTGCTCAAAAAAATAAAGGGAACACTTAAACAACAGAATATAACTCCAAGTAAATCAAACTTCTGTGAAATCAATCTGTCCACTTAGGAAGCAACACTGTTTGACAATCAATTTCACATGCTGTTGTGCAAATGGAACAGACAACAGATGGAAATTATTGGCAATTATCAAAACACCCTCAATAAAGGAGTGGTTCTGCAGGTGGGGACCACAGACCACATCTCAGTGCCAATGCTTTCTAACTGATGTTTTGGTCACTTTTGAATGTTGCTTGTGCTTTCACACTCGTGGTAGCATGAGACAGACTCTACAACCCACACAAGTGGCCCAGGTAGTGCAGCTCATACAGGATAGCACATCATTGCGAACTGTGGCAAGGTTTGCTGTGTCTGTCAGCGTAGTATCCAGAGGCTGGAGGCTCTGCCAGGAGACAGGCCAGTACACCAGGAGACGTGGAGGGGGCCATAGGAGGGCAACAACCCAGCAGCAGGACCGCTACCTCAGCCTTTGTGCAAGGAAGAACAGGAGGAGCACTGCCAGAGCCCTGCAAAATGACCTCCAGCAGGCCACAAATGTGCATGTGTCTGCGCAAATGGTTAGAAACCGACTCGATGGTCTAAGTGCCCGACGTCCACAGATGGGGGTTGTGCTCTCAGCCCATGCCGTGCAGGACGCTTGGCATTTGCCACAGAACACCAGGATTGGTGAATTCACCACTGGCGCCCTGTGCTCTTCACAGGTGAAAGCAGGTTCACACTGAGCACATGTGACAGACGTGACAGAGTCTGGAGACGCCATGGAGAGCGATCTGCTGCCTGCAACATCCTTCAGCATGTTCGGTTTGGCAGTGGCTCTGTAATGGTGTGGGGTCGCATTTCTTTGGAGGGCCGCACAGCCCTCCATGTGCTCACCAGAGGTAGCCTGACTGCCATTAGGTACCGAGATAAGATCCTCAGACCCCTTGTGAGACCATATGCTGGTGCGGTTGGCCCTGGGTTCAGTGGCGTATCCAGGGGGGGGGCAGCCAGGGCATGTGTCCCGGGCGCAGCCGACAGGGGGGCGCCAGCGGGCCGCCTGATGATGCAGCGGTCAAAGGAGGCTCCTCGTCCTGTACTGAGCGGTCACATGGTACCGCTCATTTCAGTAATGCATATGCGACTCTACCTCCCATAGGGTTGGAGCCGCATATTAATTACTGTAATGAGCGGTAACGGTGACCGCTCAGTACAGGAAGAAACTGCCGTTGCCGGGGAAGCAGGGACTGCACCGCGCCAGGAGCAGGTGAGTATAACGGGGAGGGGAGCGCTGCGCGATATTTACCTGCTCCTCGTTCCGGCGCCGCTCCGTCTTCAGCAGTGACGCTGAGGTCAGAGGGCGCGGTGACGTAGTTAGTGCGCGCCCTCTGCCTGAACGTCAGTGCTGAAGATGGAACGGCGGCTGGAACGAGGAGCAGGTGAATATTGAAAGTGCCGGGGGCCTGAGCGACGGAGAGGTGAGTATGTGATTTATTTTATTTATCGCAGCAACAGCAAATAGGGCAAGTGTCTGTACGGGGCATCTTATGGGGCCATAACGTTTGTGCAGCACTATATGGGGCAAGTGTCTGTATGGAGCATCTTATGGGGCCATAACGTTTGTGCAGCACTATATGGGTAAAGTGTCTGTATGGGGCATCTTATGGGGCCTTAACATTTGTGCAGCACTATAATGGGGCAAGTGTCTGTATAGAGCATCTTATGGGGCCATAACATTTGTGCAGCACTATAATGGGACAAATGTCTGTATAGAGCATCTTACAGGACCATAACGTTTGTGCAGCACTATAATGTGGCAAGTGTCTGTATAGAGCATCTTATGGGGCCATAACCTTTGTGCAGCACTATTATGGGGCCATAACGTTTGTGCAGCACTATATGGGGCAAGTGTCTGTATAGAGCATCTTATGGGGCCATAACATTTGTGCTGCACTATAATGGGGCAAGTGTCTGTATAGAACATCTTATGGGACCATAACGTTTGTGCAGCACTATAATGGGGGAAGTGTCTGTATAGAGCATCTTATGGGACCATAACGTTTGTGCAGCACTATATGGGGCAAGTGTCTGTATAGAGCATCTTATGGGGCCATAATGTTTGTGCAGCATTATATGGGGCAAGTGTCTGTATAGAGCATCTTATGGGGCCATAATGTTTGTGCAGCATTATATGGGGCAAGTGTCTGTATAGAGCATCTTATGGCGCCATAACATTTGTGCAGCACTATAATGGGACGAGTGTCTGTATAGAGCATCTTATGGGACCATAACATTTGTGCAGCACTATAATGGGGCAAGTGTCTGTATAGAGCATCTTATGGGGCCATAACATTTGTGCAGCACTATATGGGGCAAGTGTCTGTATGGAGCATCTTATGGGGCCATAACATTTGTGCAGCACTATATGGGGCAAGTGTCTGTATAGAGCATTTTATGGGGCCATAACATTTCTGAAGCACTATATGGGGCAAGTGTCTGTATAGAGCATCTTATGGGGCCATAACATTTGTGCAGCATTATATGGGGCAAGTGTCTGTATAGAGCATCTTATGGGACCATAACATTTGTGCAGCACTATATGGGGCAAGTGTCTGTATAGAGCATCTTATGGGGCTGTGATGAGGGAACAGCCGCCATCTTGGACGGGCATACTAACAGAGATTGGTGTGACTCCATTTTGTCTCCTGGTCACAGGTCTGCAGAGAACAGTGCTCCTGGCCCCCACCTTTTCTAATGAATAAAGTTCCTTTTAGTATGGTAATGGGCTGAGCACAGTGTAGCAGGCAGATGGCATTTCAAAGCCTGAGTGAGGAAGCCACACCAGCAGAGGACATAGAGGTGCCTGAGGGGCTTAATTAAAGGGAACCTATCACCCCGTTTTTTTCGGTATGAGATAAAAATACTGTTAAATATGGCCTGAGCTGTGCATTACAATAGTGTAGTTTGTGGACCCCGATTCCCCACCTATGCTGCCGAAATACGTTACCAAAGTAGTCATTTTCGCCTGTCAATCAGGCTGGTCAGGTCGGATGGGCGTGGCTTCTTCCCCCAGATATTGCGTAGTTTTCCGTTGGTGGCGTAGTGGTGTGCGCATGTCCAAGGTCCCCAATCCTGCACGGGGGGGTGAAAATAGCAGCGATGTCCGTTATTCCATTGGTGGTCGGTGGGCGCGGCCATCTTCCTTTGGCCGCGCGTGCGCAGAAGCGGCGCTCTGCTGGCCGCGGCTTCAGGAAAATGGCCGCGGGATGCCGCGCGTGCGCAGATGGAGATCGCGGCGGCCATTTTCCTGAAGCCGCGGCCAGCAGAGCGCCGCTTCTGCGCACGCGCGGCCAAAGGAAGATGGCCGCGCCCACCGACCACCAATGGAATAACGGACATCGCTGCTATTTTCACCCCCCCGTGCAGGATTGGGGACCTTGGACATGCGCACACCACTACGCCACCAACGGAAAACTACGCAATATCTGGGGGAAGAAGCCACGCCCATCCGACCTGACCAGCCTGATTGACAGGCGAAAATGACTACTTTGGTAACGTATTTCGGCAGCATAGGTGGGGAATCGGGGTCCACAAACTACACTATTGTAATGCACAGCTCAGGCCCTATTTAACAGTATTTTTATCTCATACCGAAAAAAACGGGGTGATAGGTTCCCTTTAAAGCACGCATGTCAAGTGGCCACAGGATACACATGTATTATGGCCGTCCAGTCGAACCGTCTCCAACATGGAATCGTGAATTATGGACGCATCGTCCGAGGTACTGGCTCATAAAACATATCCCCCTCGCCCTAAAGAAATTGTGCACCTGACAGTGCGACTCCCGGGTCCGTGGGAGTTCTGAAACCTGAGATATAGAGATCAGCCTCCCACAGCGACCGAATGGGTCCAGGTTTGATCCCTGTACGACCGGCAGAACAAACCACATGCGCTGGTACAGCCCGTGTACTGATCCGATCATCCTGAGAGAAGTTATCCCATTTATTAGATATTGGAATAAATCTTGCAGGGATGCAGAGGGGTGGAGATTGCTAAGCCCACCCAGCTACCCAGGGTTAAGAGCTGGGACACTTGGAGAGTGGGCCAGAACAGAGGAAGATGACTATCTAAGAAACTAAGGAACAGGGCATATGCCAGCCAGAGGGGAGCAAGCACATGCTTTCTGGGGGCTGCCCGGCAACTAAGGCTTGGACCTGCGGAATGCTGAGCCCCCCGGCTTCCACAAGCGACCTTCAACCTGGTAAATTGACCTCCAGCTTTATACCTCTAAGCCTTGTCTTATGATTGTTATATTTTACTCTGACTGTAACTCTTGATATATTTTGACTGTATATTTATTGTAATTACCTAGTGCGCCCTTAAGGCAATTAAATCATAAATTAATTTTGGGCTGATCCTTTTACTCTGATTGCGAATCTTAGAATACCCATCGTGGGTAACAGGGCAGTCTCCCCGGCGGCCATTTGTGCTAGGTGCAGGTCCCTTACTGACCTGAGAGACAAAGGGGGGCGCCGGAGAGCTGTGCCTGTGTAGTGACGTCACGGATTGGTGACGTGGGAGGAACTGGGCTTCCTTCACATTGGTGGCAGCGGGTGGGATCAGAGTAATAGTGTGCGTGGGACCCCTACTCCCAGACACTAAAGACTACCAGTGGTAACTTTCACTGCTGGGGTCTTAAGGTCAGCCCAGCACTAGACGGTCAGAGTGTAGATATAATAAGTTGTGTGCAAGGTCAGGGTTACAGCTGTGTCAGTAACCAGAGTTTCCAAAGATGGCGGATGGCACCAGGAGTGCAGTGAGGGCGCAGGCCAGTGCTATGGTCGATGAGGAGGTGGTGGTGGACGGTACTGTTCAAGGCGAGGGGGAGCTCAGCCCGGACTCCCCAAGGAGCCAGCCACCCGTGCTTAGTCCGGCAAGGGACTACCCACCACCTACCTGCCCAAGCCTGTCCACATGAGAGGCCCTTGTTGCAGCGGCAGTGGCACGTCTCGAGGCGGGTAATGAAGACGCCTATATGAGACTCATGGTAGCTGCAGAGAAAGCAGCGGAGGCCGAGCGTGCAGAACGCCGTGAAGCGGCGGAGCGAGAGCGTGCAGAACGCCGTGAGGCGGATGAGCGAGATCGGGCAAAACGCCGTGAAGCAGCGGAGTGGGCAGAGAAAGCTGCAGAGCGGGCAGCGGAGCAAGCAGCGGCAGAGAAAGCAGCGGAGCGCCAGCACCGACTGGAGATGGCTCAACACGGGCTCCCGCAGGACGCCCCAGCACCACCAGAGTCCAGGGCTTCCAAAGTCCGGGCCGAGGACTTCCCTCTGCTTGAGAAGGATGGAGACCTGGATTCCTTCTTGCTGGCCATTGAAAGGACCTGCCTTCAACACCATCTGGCCCCGGATCAGTGGGCAAGATACCTGACCCCCCCGTTTGAGGGGTAAGTCCCTGGAAGTTTTGGGGGACTTACCTGCCGGGGCGGAGCAGGACTACAGCAGCATCAAGCGGGCCCTGATCCAGCACTACAACCACACCCCGGAGTCCTACCGCAAGAAGTTCCGGAGCCTGCAGCGGGGCCCAAAACACACCTGGACCAACCACATGCGGGCGTTGCTGAGAGCTGCAGAGCACTGGACCTCAGGTCTAGCGCTCACCACCCGCCAGGAGGTCCAGGAACTGTTCGTCACGGAGCAGTTCTTGTGAAACTGCCCAGAGGACCTCCAGCAGTTCCTCCGTGACCGGAAACCGAAGGGGGCTTCTGCTACGGCCGCCCTGGCAGACGAGTATGCCAATAACAGGGCGCCTGAGCCGAAGAAGCCTGCCAGCAGCTCATGGAGAGGGGGTAAGCCCAATCCTGCCCGTTTCCCCAGCCCCCAGAGTGCAAGGGGTGTACCCCCCTGCTGCCCTCTCCAGGCCAGGCGCAGAACCCAGACGTTGTCATCACTGCAACCAGCTGGGACACTTCAAGGCTGTATGTCTCCAGCGTCTTAAGGCCCCATCCCTGTCCCCGAAACCATCCACTGTTTTATGTGTGGGAGGGGGTGATGGGAGGTCCCTGGACAATTACCAACCCGTCACTATCGGCCGCTCAGCGGTCATGGGACTGCGGGACACAGGCGCTGAACGAACCCTAGTACGTCCTGAGGTGATGTCCCCTCAAGACTTGGTACCGGGGAAAACCCTTTCCGTCTCCGGAATTGGAGGCGTGGAACCGGCGCTGCCTGTCGCCAAGGTGTTTTTGGACTGGGGCGCCGGGAGGGGAGTGCGGGAGGTGGGAGTAACGTCAAATATTCCTGCTAATGTATTACTTGGGACCAATTTGGGGCGACAAGTGTCTCAGTATGTGGCCACTGAACCCCCAAGTTCGGCTCCCCAAGAATGTCAAGACTCTACTGTGAATGTTGATGTGTTGAATGTGCCTCCAACAGTGGGGGAGGGAGTGGAACCTGATGGTAACCCATACACTGACACCACACACACAGGGCTCACAGTGAGGACAGGTGAGGAGACTGTAGGGGAGAGCTCAGAGGTGGAGGGAGGGGCTGCTATGGGCAGTGTAGGGCCCCTAAGTGAATCCAGCCTGCTGAGTCTAGGGCCCCTGCAGGAAGAGGAACAGGCCCGGGATGTCCGGAGTTCAGGGAAGTCTGCCTGACCCGGCGACTTGGTCAGGGGCCGGGGGGAAGCAGGCGCTACCCATGGGCACAGCGGTCGTGGTTGCTGTCACCCAGAGTGGGAGCGCCGGAGCCCAAGGAGCCTTGCAGAGGTCCAACGGCTTCCCCCTCTCTGACCAAGTGGCTGCCGAGTCAGACAGCGGCCAGGAGACAGATCCCGGGGAGCTGACAGCGGATGTGGCAGTGTCGTCCATTCTCGCCACATCGAGTCAGGGATTTCAGGCAGCGTTGGAAGCTGACGCTAGCCTGAAAGCTCTCAAGGAGCAGGCGGCACAGCCTCCCGGGGAGTCATACCACGAGCGGGTGGTCTGGGACCAGGGATGGCTGTACCGGGTAACGGTCCAGCAGGGTTCACCGCAGGCGTGTCCCAGGGACCGACAGTTAGTGGTACCCTATCCGTTCAGGGCAGAATTGTTGCGGATAGCACACGAGATTCCCATGGCCGGACACCTAGGGATCGTTAAAACCAGGGCCAGGCTAGTGCAGCATTTCTGCTGGCCTGGAATGAGGACCGAGGTAATTGCCTACTGCCGTTCACCTGTCAGAGGGTGGGGAAGGCGGGGTGGCGCCCCAAAGCCCCACTGGTAACTCTGCCCATCATTGAAGAGCCTTTCTCGAGGGTGGCTATGGATCTCATTGGACCTCTGTCCACTCCCAGTCGCTCTGGAAAATGCTTCATATTAACGGTAGTGGACTATGCCACTCGGTACCCGGAGGCGGTAGCTTTGTCATCCATTCGGGCTGATAAAGTGGCCACTGCCTTACTGGAGATCTTGTCCAGAGTGGGGTTTCCCCAGGAAATGCTCACCGACCGAGGGACCCAGTTCATGTCACAGCTGATGGAGTCTCTCTGTAAGCAGATACAGGTGCAACATCTGGTAGCCAGCCCGTATCACCCACAGACCAATGGCCTGTGTGAGCGGTTCAACGGCACCTTAAAGCAGATGCTTAAGATGTTGGTCGACTCCCACGGGAGAGATTGGGAGCGGTTTCTCCCACACGTTCTATTTGCCTACCGGGAGGTTCCACAGGCCTCAACGGGGTTCTCCCCCTTTGAGCTCCTGTATGGGCGACGTGTACGGGGGCCCCTTGCTCTGGTGAAGGAAGCGTGGAAAGGAGATTTGGCCACCCCTGGAGTGTCGGCTATTGAGTATGTTGTGCGCTTCCGGGACAGAATGACGGCCTTGACACGGCTGGTGCATGACAATATGGCCCAGGCCCAAGCTGACCAGAAGCGGTGGTATGACTAGAATGCTTGTGAGAGGACCTACCAGGTGTGTCAAAAGGTGTGGGTACTGGTCCCCATCCCACAAAACAAGCTTCAGGCAGCCTGGGAGGGTCCATACCTCGTGCACCAGCAGCTCAACGCCGTCACCTATCTGGTCACCCTGGACCACGCCCGTGGAAGGAGGAAGGCCTTCCACGTGAACATGATGAAGGTACATCATGAGCGGGAGGCTTGTGCCCACCCAGTGTCCAACCTCCCGGAGGAAGGTGAGGTAGAAACCCTCCTGGATCTGCTCACCCAAGCCAAGGCGGGTGGATCCATCGAGGATGTGGGGGTTGGCCACCAGCTCTCGGAGGACCAACGTTCCCTGCTGGGGGTCACCCTACAACCCTTTCGGGAGCTGTTCAGCAGCCTGCCCGGAAGGACTGAGGCAGCCGTCCATGATGTGGACACCGGCAATCACCCCCCGATCCGGCGTTCAGCATATCGGGTCTCTCTCGAGGTGCAGCACACATGCGCCAAGAGATAGACGAGATGCTGAAGCTGGGGGTGATCCAAGCGTCCAACAGCGTGTGGGCTTCGCCTGTAGTCCTCGTCCCTAAAAAGGACCGAACTACGTGGTTCTGCATGGACTACCGGGGGCTCAACGCTGTGACGGTCACCGATGCGTACCCAATGCCGTGCATCGATGACCTGCTCGATCAGCTGGCCGGGGCCAAGTACCTGACCATCATGGATCTGAGCAGGGGATATTGGCAGATTCCCCTGACCCCTAAGGCACGGGAACGCTCTGCCTTTATCACCCCATTTGGACTGTACGAGTCCACGGTGATGCCCTTCGGCATGAAGAATGCCCCTGCCACTTTTCAGCAGATGGTCAACACGCTGCTCAAGGGACTGGAAGGGTATGCGACCGCGTACCTGGATGACATTGCCATCTTTAGTCCCACCTGGGAGGATCACCTACAGCACCTGGCGCAGGTGTTAGGGAGGATCCAGAGGCAGGGTTGACCATTAAGCCGGAAAAGTGCCAGCTGGGTATGAGTGAGGTCCACTACCTGGGACACCGGGTAGGTGGGGGAGCTCTGAAGCCAGAGCCCGGGAAGGTGGATGCCATCACCTACAGGCCCTCCCCCAGGACCAAGAAACAGGTGATGTCTTTCTTGGGGACTGCTGGGTACTATAGGAGGTTTGTTCCACACTATAGCACCCTGGCCAAGCCCCTGACGGACGTCACCAAGAAGCTGCCCATCGCAGTCGACTGGACAGTCACCTGCGAGACAGCTTTCCAGGTGCTCAAAACCGCCTTGTCTAGCTCTTCCGTATTACAGGCAGCCGACTTCACGCGGCCGTTCGCAGTATAGACCGATGCCAGTGACTTTGGCCTCGGTGCTGTGCTCAGCCAGTTCGACACTATGGGACATGAACACCCCGTTTTGTACCTGAGCCGGAAGCTCCTGCCGAGGGAAGTGGCCTATTCCACGATGGAGAAGGAATGTCTGGCAATTGTATGGGCCCTGCAGCGTCTGCAGCCATACTTGTACGGACGCCACTTCACCATGGAAACAGACCACAACCCCCTCAGCTGGTTACACTCGGTCTCTGGGCCGAATGGGAGGTTGCTACGCTGGAGCCTCGCTCTCCAGCAGTATCACTTCACTATTCGCCACCGAAGAGGCAGAGACCATGGTAACGCTGATGGGTTGTCCCGGCAAGGAGAAGGTGTGGAAGGGCGCATGGGGGAACACAGGAATGTGATACCTCCTAGCGCCCTCTAAAGCAGGGAGGTGTGATGAGGGAACAGCCGACATCTTGGACGGAAATACTAACAGAGATTAGCGTGACTCCATTTTGTCTCCTGGTCTCAGGTCTGCAGAGAGGAGTGCTCCTGGCCCCCACCTTTTCTAATGAATAAAGTTCCTTTTAGTATGGTAATGGGCTGAGCACAGTGTAGCAGGCAGATGGCATTTCAAAGCCTGAATGAGGAAGCCACACCAGCAGGGGACATAGAGGTGCCTGATGGGCTTAATTAAAGCACGCATGTCAAGTGGCCACAGGATACACATCTATTATGGCCGTCCAGTCGAACCGTCTCCAACATGGAACCCCTGTGCAGTGGATTCGGACCTTGGGCATGCGCACACCACTACGCCACCAACAGAAAACTAAGCAAGATCTGGGGGAAGACACCACGCCCATCTGACCAGACCAGCCTGATTGACAGGCGAAAACGGCTACTTTGGTAACGTATTTCGGCAGCATAGGTGGGGAATCGGGGTCCACAAAATACACTATTGTAATGCACAGCTCAGGCCCTATTTAACAGTATTTTTATCTCATACGGAAAAAACGGGGTGATAGGTTCCCTTTAAGCATAAATACTCTTCATGCTCTGGAGATGCATTTATGCAAGTGCCCCATTATTTTTTTTTTTTTGGTGGGGGATCCTTGGAACTGGTTTGGTATGGCAGTCTGGCCCTTGGCTTAAAAGATGTTGTGCATCCCTGAAGTAAGGCGTAGAAGATTATGTAAGATATGATGATGTGCAGTAAGGATACTGGATGTAGGGGGTGATGTGATGTGCAGGGCGTAGGGCCTGATGTGTGAGGTGTAGGGGCTGATGTACGATGTGTAGGAGCTGATGTAGGAGGTGTAGGGGCTTACGTGCGAGGTGTAGAGTGTAGGAGCTGATGTGCCAGATGTGGAGTGTAGGGGCTTATGAGCGAGGTGTGGCGTGTAAGGGCTGATGATACACGGTGATGGAGGATGACGTGACGTGTAGTGAGGTGCAGGAGGCCGCACAGGTCACTAGAAGTTGCTGCACTGTACTGATGCTGGGGCTAGCCGCACAAGAGCCGCACTGACCGCTGTGTGACCCGCGGCCGCTCACTTCCGCCTCCCGTCTGCAGGACACGCCCCCTCCTCAGCCGCTGTTTACCAACGTGACGTCAGTGCTCCGGGAACAGCAGAAACCGCGGGGGAGAAACGGCGCAAAAAGCAGCAGGTGGGAACATGAGGTACGGAATGTGGGGATGCACCCAGTGATAATGTGTGGGTGCACTATATACAGCGAGTGCTAATGTGTGGGTGCACTATATACAGCGAGTGATAATGTGTGGGTGCAATATATATATATATATATATATATATATATATATATATATATACACACACACACACACACACACAGTATATACATCAAGTGATAATGTGTGGGTGCACTATATATATATACACCCAGTGATAATGTGGGGGTGCCCTATATATACCCCCAGTGGTAATGTGGGGGTGCACTATATATATATATACACCCAGTGATAATGTGGGGGTGCACTATATATACACCCAGTGCTAATGTGGGGGTGCACTATATATATATACACCCAGTGATAATGTGTGGGTGCACTATATATACCCAGTGGTAATGTGGGGGTGCACTATATATATATATACACCCAGTGCTAATGTGGGGGTGCACTATATATATATACACCCAGTGATAATGTGTGGGTGCACTATATATACCCAGTGGTAATGTGGGGGTGCACTATATATATATATACACCCAGTGCTAATGTG
The DNA here is from genome assembly GCF_051348905.1 of Ranitomeya variabilis. NCBI lineage: Eukaryota > Metazoa > Chordata > Amphibia > Anura > Dendrobatidae > Ranitomeya > Ranitomeya variabilis. The sequence goes on along the minus strand of NC_135232.1, from coordinate 721,652,471 downwards.
GGGGTGCACTATATATATATACACCCAGTGATAATGTGTGGGTGCACTATATATACCCAGTGGTAATGTGGGGGTGCACTATTTATACACCCAGTCATAATGTTGGAGTGCACTATATATATACACCTAGTGATAATGGAGACCCTATATACACCCGGTGATAATGTGGGGGTGCGCTATATATATACACCTAGTGATAATGGGGGGCCCTATATACACCCAGTGGTAATGTGGGGGTGCACTATATATATACACCTAGTGATAATGGGGGGCCCTATATACACCCAGTGGTAATGTGGGGGTGCACTATATATAAACCCAGTAATAATGTGGGGGTTCGCTATATACCGTATTTTTCAGATTATAAGACGCTCCGGATTTGGACACCCCAAATTTTGAGGAGAAAAATAGGACTTTTTTTTTTTAATGGTGGTGCTTCTTATAATTCATGCATCTTTTTGCTTATCGGGGGTTGTGGCTGCGGTGAAGCGGGGTCCCAGGGTCGCTGCTGGAGGAGGCAGGTGTGGGGTGATGCTGTAGGCCACAGGCTGGGATGAGGGGGTATTCCAATGTGCGGCGGGTGTCCGATACTGCGGGGGTGTCCAGTGCTGCTGTGGGGGTGTCTGATGCTGCTGCGGGGGTGTCCAATACTGCTGCGGGGGTCTCCGGCACTGCTGCGGGTTTCTCCGGTGCTGCTGCTGGTGTCTCTGGTGTTGCTGCTAGGGGCTCTGCCGACATTTTGTGAAAGGCCAGAGCCCCCGCAGTTCCATGGTTTGCTGTGCGGTGGACTCCGGGAAAATGGATGCCGAGGGCAGCGCATTCACAGATGGAGATCTCGGCACCAAGATCGCTGGAGATGAGATCTCAGGGGCTCTGGCCTTTCACAAAATGTCAGCAGCTGCCCCGGAGACACTCGCAGCAGCAGCGGACACCCCTGCAGCAGCGCCGGGCACCCGCAGCACCACCGGACACCCCCTCATCCCAGCCTGTGGCCTGCAGCAACGGTATTGGTAAGGTATATCTGCATTATAAGATGCACCCCCATTTTCCCCCCAAATTTTTTTTGAAAAAAGTGCTTCTTATAATCCTTTATTTTTTTTTTTTATATAGCGCTAACATATCCCGCAGCGCTTTACATTTTTGCACACATTATCATCACTGTCCCCGATGGGGCTCACAATCTAAATTCCCTATCAGTATGTCTTTGGAATGTGGGAGGAAACCGGAGTGCCCGGAGGAAACCCACGCAAACACGGAGAGAACATACAAACTCTTTGCAGATGTTGTCCTTGGTGGGGTTTGAATCCAGGACTCCAGCACTGCAAGGCTGCAGTGCTAACCACTGAGCCTCCGTGCTGCCCGAAAAATATGGTATACACCCAGTGATAATATGGGGGTGTACTATATATACACCCAGTGGTGGTGGGTGGTGCACTATATATACACCCAGTGACAATGGGGGGTGCACTATATATACACAAAGTGATAATGTGGGGGTGCACTATGTACAGTGGGTACAGAAAGTATTCAGACCCCTTTAAATTTTTCACTCTGTGTTTCATTGCAGCCATTTGTTACATTAAAAAAAAGTTCATTTTTTCACATTAATGTACTCTGCATAGAACTTGATTCGGAAAGGTGCACACCTGTCTATATAAGACCTCACAGTGCATGTCAGACCAAATGAGAATCATGAGGTCAAAGGAACTGGCCAAGGAGCTCATAGACAGAATTGTGGCAAGGCACAGATCTGGCTAAGGTTTCGTTCACACTTCCATCAGTATGCGGCCGTCGCTAAGCGTCAGCGCGACGTACCGACGGACGTTGTGTATATATATATACTCCCAGTGATCATGGAGGTGCACTATATATACACCCAGTGATCATGTGCGGGTGCAGTATACACACTCCCGTATGATGCAGCGGGTGAAGTACCCAGGCTGTGATGCAAGGGGGTGGGGTGTTTGCAGACCTCCGTTGCCCACACATCATTCCATGGTCAGTCTATCGTTTAGGCCAGACTGCAGGCTACAATGACACCTTTCCCCCCTCCCCATTAGGTTCAGGATTCTTATGTTGATATTTAAATTTTTTCAAAGCAGAGAGAAACATGGAGTCAGAAATGTCTCAGAAAAAGACGAATGCGCACAATATGAGTCAGACCTCTGCACCAAAACCTCCAGCCCCACAGCAGTACAAGGTACTCACCCCAGTCTCCTCCTCGCCCTCTTCTCATTTCCATTGTGGCTTCTATTTATATTGGACCCTTTGCCATCTCGACACCTCACTCATTATTGAGGTTCAATGGGCCCACTGGCCTACAATGGGCTCACTAGCCTACAATGGGTCCACTGGTGTACAATGGGCCCACTGTCCTATACTCTGCTGACAGGGACCCATTGAAAAAATTGTTCCATCACAGGCTGCTATTGTAGCCAGATTACAGCTTATCCATCTGGACTGTGGTCTTGTCATAGCTACATAGTAGACAAACCGTGACATTCACATTTTTGTTTTGTTTTTTTGCATAATTTGCTGTAACATCAGAATGTAACTGATTACTTTTTCTCTTTTTTTTTTGGAAAGCTGGATGAACCCATAATGGAGATGGACCATTCAGTTTTAATTTATTTGAGAAATTCTATAAAAACTACGGAAAACACAAATAAACTTAAGAAGGAATGCAAGCGTCACCTGATGGGTGGCACACCTCGACTCAATAGTGAAACCATATCCCAATTTTGTGATGAAGGACAAGACACAAGCATGGTCCATGGCCCCTCCAGTAAATCAAGCTCTTCAAGGAGAAAGGAGCGAGCAAGGAGTAAGGCTGCTATGGACTCCTATAGGAATAGCCCGGCTCAGGAAAAGAACAACGCTAAGAACACTCATCAGGGATCTGAACATTCTGAGTCATCTGGCAAAGTGAAGAAAAACAAGAAAAAAAAGCAGCAGATGCCCCAGGAAATCTGGTCATCTGCTCCAAAACACATCAGTGGTGAAAAAACGTCCAGAAGGAGCAATGGAGTAGAGGCCACAAATGACCAGATACACAACGTGATATTGAGGCACGATGATGGGATCAATCAACGAAGAAGAAAACATTCAGTGTCACTACATCAAAGTCACATGTATAGCAGTACTCCGCTGTCTTCTCCAACATCACGGCCCAAGATAAAAAGTAACACCATGCCCAGTGGCCATCAGAAAACGGAAGCTGTGAGCGGCGTGTCCGATAACAGTCAAGATCTATTTATTACTCAGAAACAGTTTGCGTCATCCCATGGTAGCAGCGGAGACTCCCCACCTCTCGGCCAGAAGCAGGGCAGTGGCATAATGGACTCGTTGGGAAGCCCAAACCCTCCACGACTGCTTTACCAGTTCTGTCCTATAGGCAATAGCGTTTACCAATCTGGCACTGGAAGCCAAGAAAAAGTAGTTTTAGCAGAAAAGGCAACTCAGACTGATGAAAACTTCTCTTACTTGGCCTTGAGAAGTCTTGCCAAAAAGGTAAAAGTGTTGCCAAGTTGTTCAGAGAAGGCCCTAAATCTCTCATTACCCACTCGAAGTAGAGCCAAGAGGCATGTGAGGAGTACAATTGAGGAGAACGTCATCGTAGTAGAGTCTCAATCATCCCATGTAGACCCCAATACATCTAGACGAAGCCTCTTGCAGAAGGCTGATGAAGCAAAGTTCATTCAGACTGTCCTGAACTCCTCCTATTACTTCAAAGGAAAAGGAGAACCTGGCATAGAAAAGCCAATAATGCCAATACTGAAAATAAAGAAAGAGTCGAAGATAAAGTCACGTAAATTAAGTGATCACACCAAGAAAAGAAGACCTCATCAACATTAGAAGTAATAATATAGTTTCCATAGTTAGTTTGTCAACTAAACACAAGTTTTATATGAAGTGGGATCACCAAGACGCCAACAAAAAAAAAGTACATAGTTTTACTTCAAATACATAATTTTACATACAATGCATAGAACGCAGTATGTGAGGAGCAATAGGAAACAACATACTAATGCATCTCTGGATGTGATTAACGCAAGACTTGATGTACCTTAAGGTCAATAAAACTAAGCATTTGTAAAGTTTACATTTTGCTCTGGTGATTTGTGGTTTAGTTCCTTGTGGTTTATAACCATTGTCATTGGTATGCATGTTGGGCATGGTAAGTGAGAACTACTATAATACTGCCCCTATGTGCAAGAATATAACTACTATAATACTGCTCCTATGTACAAGAATATAACTACTATAATACTGCTCCTATGTACAAGAATATAACTACTATAATAATGCTCCTATATACAGACATATAACTGCTATAATACTGTTCCTGTGTACAAGAATATAACTACTATAATACTGCCTCTTTCTACAAGAATAGAACTACTATAATACTTCCCCCTATGCACAAGAATATAACTACTATAATACTGCTTCTATGTACAATAATATAGCTACTATAATACTGCCCCTATGTACAAGAATATAACTACTATAATACTGCCCCATGTACAAGAATATAACTACTATAATACTGCCCCTATGTACAAGAATATAACTACAATAATACTGCCCCATGTACAAGAATATAACTACTATAATACTGCTCCTTATGTACAAGAATAACTACTATAATACTTTCCCTATGTACAAGAATATAACTACTATAATACTGCCCCATGTACAAGAATATAACTTCTATAATACTGCCTCCTATGTACAAGAATATAACTACTATGATACTGCCCCTATGTACAAGAATAACTACTATAATACTGCCCCTATGTACAAGAATAACTACTATAATACTGCTCTTATGTACTGTACAATGATATAACTACTATAACACTTCCCCCTATGTACAAGAATATAACTACTAGAATACTGCCCCTATGTACAAGGCTATAACTACTATAAGGCCGGTGTCACACTAATATGAAAAATCGGTCCGAGTCTCCCTGACGAGAGTCGCACGAGTGTAATGCAGGTGTCATGTGAGTACAATCTGATTTTTCACACATAGCATCCGATTTACATCCGAATGCAGTGCCATTTTAACATGAGCCTCTACATAGAGCAATTCTCTGTTATTTACACATAGTTTTCAAAGGAAATATACACACACTAGTATATATATACAGTATATAGGAGATATACTGAGTATATATATATATATATATATATATTAGTGAGGCAGTGAGGGGTATTATATGCGAGGGACATTATGTATCCCCCAGGATGCGCATAGAAGCGTATTAAGAATGCTGTAGTGCATTTCTGTCACAGGTATAGCTGTGATTGCAGTGCAGAAAAGAAGTAAGTCTGGTCTTGGGCAAGCTATTTGTCCAAGGCAGATTTAAGAAAACCTGGCATGGGCATTTATTTTTGGAGCGAACTACAGGATGGTAGTGGGGCAGTTCGCTCCCTCCAGACCGAGTCTTAGGGCTCATACTCACTTGCGTGAAATACGGCCGAGTCTCGCATATTTAAACCCGGCTCTGCCGCTGGCACTCCAGAATGGATCTTGCGGCCGCATAGCAATACATGGAGCTGCACACTCCGCTCCCAAGTGCCAGCGGCAGAGCCGGGTGTTACCATGCGAGACTCGGCCGTATTTCACGCAAGTGAGTATGAGCCCTTACAAGCAGCCCATGGCCATAGATTCCATTTAAAAACCATGCAGTAAAGGGTTTGGGTGTGTCAGTGTTTGTTTGCAAGCGGCAGAGCAGATGGCTCTGCAACAGCCGGCTTGTATGAGGTAGCACACAGCCAAGAGCAGCAAACGCATGGCACCCCTCAACGCGATACGGTGGTGCAGTCACCCTTGGCAACCGGTCTTGGATACGGACTGTTGTGACGCCCTGGCTGCAATCCGTAAGATACCGTGTGCTGTTCATTTTGTGAGTTTTGGACATTAAATACATTTGTTTTGAACTTTCCTGGGTCACTGCCACATTACTGCACTACATATATATATAGAATAGATATATGCAGAATAGATATATACACATAGAATAGATGTCAGTGACACACACATACATATATATATGTGTGTGTCTCTGACGTCTATATCTATTCTATGTGTATATATCCTAACCTGTCACTGTGATTTTACTGTATGCGGATGCTGAAATGCCGGCTTTTCTTCTATGTATCTATCTAATACATAAATTCATACATATGTATTAGATAGAAGAAAGGCCGTCAATTCAGCAACCGAATAGTGTAAAATCACAGCAGGAGCAGACAGGATATAATTTATGGATTACACACAGTATATACACATAGAATAAGTAGATATACAGATGCCTGTGACATATACAATTTTTACAGTGTGTGCAGCTTACTGTACATGTATTTATTAAAAGATACTTTTTCTTAAAAAAAATGGTGTGGGCTCCCACGTAAATTTTCATAACCAGCAGAGAGAAAGCCGACGTCTGGGGGCAGATGTTTATAGCCTGGGAAGGGGGTAATACCCATGGAGCTTCCCAGACTATGAATATCAGCTCACAACTGTATACTTAGCCTCTACTGGCTATTAAAATGGGGGACCCTAAAAAACAAAATGACGTAGGGTCCCCCTATAATTAATAACCAGCAAAGGCTATGCAGACAGCTGCGGGCTGATATTAATAAGCCTAGGAAGGGGCCATGGATACTGTCCCCCCCACAGGCTAAAAACCATCAGCTCTTAGCTGCCCTAGAAAAGGCGCATCTATAAGATGTGCCAATTCTGGCACTTGGCTTCGCTCTTCCCACTTGCTCTGTAGCGGTGGCCAATGGGGTGATAGTTTGGGGGTGTTGATGTCACCTTGGTATTGTCAGGTGACATCAAGCCCCGAGGTTAGTAATGGAGAGGTGTCAATAAGACGCCCCCATTCCTAACCCCATAGTCACATTGTAAGAAAACACAGACACCCAGAAAAAAGTACTTTAATTGAAAGAATGACACAGGCTCCTTATAATATTCTTAATTAAATCATTCTTACGACCTCGCCCATTCAACCAATGCCATTGCCTCCTGCAAAATAGTTAAAAATAAAAACAGTATTCCTAACCTTTCTGCGGAGATGCTGCTAATCCATTTGTCCCACAACTGGTCTAGTTCTGCTACATCTAGATGGCAGGCTGCATGGATGCATGATACGACCATACACACTGTCATCCAGCAGACACTGAGCACCATGTGCTCAGTGTCTCCCTGTGAATTCCTATTCCTTATCTGAGGGCACCGCGAGCGTGGGAAAATTCTCCTGCTCGCGGTGCTGTCAGACAGATGCCGGGAGTTCATTGCCAATGAACTCACTTCACCTAAAGGTACCTTCACACGAAGCGACGCTGCAGCGATAGCGACAACGATGCTGATCGCTGCAGCGTCGCTGTTTGATCGCTGGAGAGCTGTCACACAGACCGCTCTCCAGCGACCAACGATGCCGAGGTCCCCGGGTAACCAGGGTAAACATCGGGTTGCTAAGCGCAGGGCCGCGCTTAGTAACCCGATGTTTACCCTGGTTACCAGCGTAAAAGTAAAAAAAACAAACAGCACATACTTACATGCGTCCCCCAGCGTCTGCTTCCTGACACTGACTGAGCTCCGGCCCTAACAGCACAGCGGTGACGTCACCACTGTGCTTTCACTTTCACTTTAGGGCCGGCGCTCAGTAAGTGTCAGGAAGCAGACGCTGGGGGACGCATGTAAGTATGTGCTGTTTGTTTTTTTTACTTTTACGCTGGTAACCAGGGTAAACATCGGGTTACTAAGCGCGGCCCTGCGCTTGGTAACCCGATGTTTACCCTGGTTACCAGTGTAAAACATCGCTGGTATCGTTGCTTTTGCTTTCAAACACAACGATACACAGCGATCGGACGACCAAATAAAGTTCTGGACTTTATTCAGCGACCAGCGACATCACAGCAGGATCCTGATCGCTGCTGCGTGTCAAACGAAACGATATCGCTAGCCAGGACGCTGCAACGTCACGGATCGCTAGCGATGTCGTTTCGTGTGAAGGTACCTTAACTGATGTCAGCGGGAGCACCGCTGGAAAATTTCCCTCTGCTGGTTACGAAAATTATGTGGGAGCCTTTTTTTCAGAAAAATCTTTTATTAAATACATGTACAGTAAGCTGCACACTGTACTAATTGTGTTTGTCAGTGACACCTATGTGTATATATCTATTCTATTCGAACCTGTCACTCTGATTTTACTGTATGTGGCACATGAATTGGTGGCTTTTCAAAGGACACCAGTGTGTAAAAAACGGACAGCACTCGCATGGTCTGAGTGCTGTGTGATATTTTTTTTTTTCCCCTACACCCATAGGCTTGCATTGGCGAGTCTCGGTGACATTCGCAGAATGCAGAGATTTTATACACACGCCGAATACGGCTAAGAAAATAAACGCTGATATAAGCTGCCCCATAGATTAACATTGGTCCGGATGCTATGCAATGGTTTCTCGCATAGCACTCGCCCGTATTCTACGGTAGTGTGACTCCACCCCAATACTGCTTCTTTGTACAAGAATATAACTACTATAATACTGCCCCCTATGAACAAGAATATAACTACTATAATACTGCTCCCTATGTACAAGAATATAACTACTATAATACTGCCGCTATGTACAAGAATATAGCTACTATAATACTGCCTCTATGTACAAGAATATAGCTACTATAATACTGCTTCCTATGTACAAGAATATAGCTACCATAATACTGCCACCATGTACAAGAATATAACTACTATAATACTGCTCCCGATGTACAAGAATATAACTACTATAATACTGCCGCTATGTACAAGAATATAGCTACTATAATACTGCCTCTATGTACAAGAATATAGCTACTATAATACTGCTCCCTATGTACAAGAATATAACTACTATAATACTGCCACTATGTACAAGAATATAACTGCTATAATACTGCCCCTATGTACAAGAATATAGCTACTATAATGCTGCCACTATGTACAAGAATATAACTACTATAATACTGCCACTATGTACAAGAATATAACTACTATAATACTGCCCCTATATACAATGTAACAACTCTGCTGGCATCATGGCATGGCCTGTCATCTCTCACACTATCTTACCCACTGCTCCAGGTCATGTTGTGGTTTCTGTTTCTTGCCAGCTCCATATTCTGTGCCTCTGCTCTCTGCATGCTTCCTGGCTGTGTATAGGGGGGCGGCGCCTGAACGCTCTGGTTTTTATAGGAATCAGGTGCACCTGTCTAATCTGTTCCTGACCAATTACCAGGAGGCCTCCAGTATTTAGTGCAGCTCCACCCAGTGGACTGGGCCTGTGCAATGCGTTAGCTCAGTTTGTGTTTAGCTTCTGAGTTTGTCAGGCCTTGCTATGTGTTACTCCCTCTCTAGAGGCTTTTCTCAGTGTTCTTGCCTTGATCTTGTTGTCCGCTCTCCAGGAGGCAGGCTATCCTGGTCCCTGTGTCTTTGTTCTTGTTACTTGTCTTGTTCCATTACCTTGTCTGAACTTAGTCCTATCTCTGTCTCCTTGTCTGTGGCTTCCTTCCCTGCTATGTCATTCCTTGTGTTCTCAGTCTGCTTATGCTCCGCACTCTTGCGGCTCTGCCTGCTCTGAACCCTTGTGACTTTGCCTGGGCTCCGCTCTCTTGCAGCTTTGCCTCTGCTCCGCACTCCTGCGGTTCTGCTCTGCTGCTGCAGAGACCTCTTGCTGCAGCTCCTCTCCGCATTCCTTGTCGTTCCGCTCTGCTTAGCTTCTGCTGCTGCAGTAATCTCTTGCTGCGGCACCTATCTGCAGCCTTGCGGTTTTCTTCCTGTGTGAACAGGTCCCAACCTGTTCCTTCATTCTCCTTTCCTTCTGGCTTGTTTCCGTACCTGCATCTCCTGTGTGAACAGGTCCCAACCTGTTCATTCCCACTCCATTCCTTCCTGCTTGTTTCCGTACCTGCATCTCCTGTGTGAACAGGTCCCAACCTGTTCCTTCCCACTCCATTCCTTCCTGCTTGTTTCCGTACCTGCATCTCCTGTGTGAACAGGTCCCAACCTGTTCTTTCCCACTCCATTCCTTCCTGCTTGTTTCCGTACCTGCATCTTCTGTGTGAACAGGTCCCTACCTGTTCCTTCATACTCCACACCTTCATACACCATTCCTGCCAGCCCTGTGTTCTCTGCCGTGCCTGCCAGCCCTGTGTTCTCTGCCGTGCCTGCCAGCCCTGTGTTCTCTGCCGTGCCTGCCAGCCCTGTGTTCTCTGCCGTGCCTGCCAGCCCTGTGTTCTCTGCCGTGCCTGCCAGCTGTGTGTCTGCCAGCTCTGTGTCTCAGCCGTGCCAGCCTACTCGTCTGAGTTTCAGCCATGCTTTTCTGCTAGTCCTGCCTAGTGTTCCTGTTCTCCAAGTGGGATCAGCAGTCACACCCAGACACCACCCTGGAGTAGCACCTGGCGGCTGCCTGTTGCACAAGCCTGACCTCACCATTAGAGGCTCCAGTGAAGACCAAGGCAGCTGTCATAGTCACGCCCCTTCCAGGGTAGTCTGGTTTGTGGCACAGTGGGGCCACAAACCCCCCAGCTCACGCCCACCAGTCAGGGCATGAGCATGACATACAAGAATATAACTACTATAATACTGCCACTGTTGTACAGGAAAAAAAACACAAGGCGCCCCCAATGTGTCACACTGTATATAAATAAATACAGACTTTGTAGGGAATATGCTCACCTATTGCAGTTGTGAAAATGGGTAGGGAATATGCTCACCTATTGCAGTTGTGAAAATGGGTCACAACTCCCATGCGGGTGTAACCGTAGCAGCAGGTCTCCACAGAAATCCAGAGGATGTTGGGAGTAGTAGTATTAGGCAAAATGAAGACCGCGCTCACGGGATATATTTATCAGGCATGCCCTGAGGAAGAGAGCAAGAACGCTCTTGAAACGCGTAGGCTAAAATAAACTATCTTAAATATATCCCGTGAGCGCGGTCTTCATTTTGCCTAATACTGCCACTGTTGTACAAGCATATAACTACTATAATACTGCCACTATGTTGCACAAGCATATAACTACTATAATACTGCCCCTATGTACAAGAATATAACTACTATAATACTGCCACTATGAACAAGAATATAACTACTATAATACTGTCCCCATGTACAAGAATATAACTACTATAATACTGCCCCTATGTACAAGAATATAGCTACTATAATATTGCCTCCTATGTGCAAGAATATAGCTACTATAAGACTGCCTCCTACTTTCAAGAATATGACTACTATAATACTGCTCCCTATGTACAAGAATATAACTACTATAATACTGCTCCTATGTACAAGAATATAACCACTATACTACTGCTCCTATGTACAAGAATATAACCACTATACTACGGTCCCCTATGAACAAGGATATAATTACTATAATACTGACCCTATGTACAAGAATGTAACTACTATACTACTATGTACTTTTTTTTAGATTCTACCTACAGAGACAGGATCTTGACTGACTGTGTAGCACCCTGAAGAGCAGAGACCCAAAACTGTGCAGTGGCACAGAAGTCCTGACATGAATTGGGAGTCTTCTACTGCTGGTGCTGCGGTTGCTGTCCCTGGTGCTGCACGTCTCACCCACACCAGATCCTGCAGGCTTCACATGCACTAGCGTGGTCCCAGCTAGGGCTGGCTGGGAGTTACAGTTTTAGGTTATCAAAGAACCACATTTTGGAAAACAGTGATGGGTCCATCAGAAACTCACAGGTATTTAGTATGGTGAAGGGTGGGGAATCAGCCATGTAAGGCTGACCTTGGGGGCCCGGGGTCTCTAGTTGTGGTTATCTTTACGCTCAACTGTATAAAGATAAGGAGTCACAGCTGTCGGTGCCCCCTAACCCTTGTGTTTCTGACCTTGGTGACCTGCCAAAGATGTCACTGAGGAGTCACGGGTGCCTTAAACAGCAAGGAGCAAGGTCAAACCTGGAGGTGAGAGAAAATGATGGGGAGTGATAGATGGAGCAGTGTAAAGAGCGGGACACGAGACCCAGGGCGCAAATAGATAACACAGAGGAGGATAGTGCAGGACGGTGGTGCAGAGGGGACATGTTGAATGCATCTGGCCAGGACACATCTGCAGGAGAGTTAATGCTTCCTAATGTTTTAAATGTGTGTGGTCTCATAGGAAAGTCCTATTAATGCTGTGTACACAGCCCATACATTAAATACACCCATGGTCATGTCCGGATGGAAGTTTTTGCATCAATAACAAGGTTATAGAAATATTAACCCCTTAGGTGTGATCTTATATACAGTAGTGTTCAAAATAATAGCATTGTGTCAGTGCCGTAACTATAAACTTCGGGGCCCCGGGGCAAAACGTCATAGTGGGGCCCCCTCAACATTTCAATCACTAGCGGTTGTGCGGAGTGTGATGAAGGCTGCTACGCATTGTATACAACACACAGGCTTCACCACGTTCCGCAAGACCTTTAATAGATTTTGTTTATGATGCAAGTTTTAGAAGTTAAATATTCAGTGAATATGTTTGGAAAATTAATAAGGTGAATAATTCCAAATATTGCACAATTTTCAAATAACTGTATTTGTTTATTAAATATTAAGTAGTTTTAAACAGTATATATTTAAACTTTGTTCACTTAAACATAACATTACTTAAACATTACCAATTTGTTCAGTTTTAAACAGCTACTTAAACATTTATTTCCTAACTTTCAGAGAAGCGAATTCAAAATACAATTTTTTACCATCAGTTTGGGGCCCCTTGGGTGGTTGGGGCCCCGGTGAGTGCCCCGGCTGTAGTTACGGCCCTGCATTGTGTTCAAAAACACGAGTGCATCACAAAATCTTTACTAGTTTTTATTTCCAGCATTGGGAACATTGCACACTGTTTTCTTTTTTTTTTTTAAATCAGATATTTTTTATTAAAGTTTTCAGAACATAACAGAATTTTTTCCAAAATACCCCACAATCTTTTCCCCATTTTCAACCGCTCCTCCCCTACCCACACACTGTTTTCTAAATTAAAACATGAAGAGAAATGTAAATAATTTTTAAGTACTTTACAGAAAATAAAAAATTAACACTGTCAGTTCTAAAAAATAGCAATGTCTGCATTTGTCTTTACAAACTCACAATATGTATATTTGAGGATTCCTCATTCCTGTAAATCACTGACCTAATATTTAGTTGTTACCCACAGTTTTTTAGATCTGCTTCACATCTATTTTGCATCGAGTCACCAACTTCTGGCCCGTCACCTGTTATTCCAGCCCAGGATGCTTGGACGACATCCCAAAAATTTTTGGCATTTGTTGGCTTGGCCTCAGAATTGGTATTTTTGATGTCACCCCACAAGTGTCCTATCGGTTTAAGGTCCGGGGATTGGGCTGGAAACTCCATAACCTCAACTGCAGTGCCCAGGTGCCGGGAGAGGTCAGAGAGGCCCAGCGACTGCGCACTGCAGTACTTTACTCTGCCCACAACAGCGCAAATCAGTGCGCCTGCGCAGGAGCGCGATACCAGGGAACGATGAAGAAGCAGGAGGGCAGCGTCGCAAGAGGATGGGAGGCGCCGGACCCAGACCTGCGACACCCATCGGACCGGACCGTCCCCCCCCCCCCCCCCCCCCGGGTGAGTATAATATTTTTCTTCACTTGCAGGTCGGACCGGGGCTTATCTACAGCATTATAAAATGCTATAGATAAGCCCCGAAAGGCAGTGGCCGCATCTTATAGCGGCAAAATCTGCTGACAGGTTCCCTTTAATATATGCAAACTGGTCCATGATCCCTAGTAACGCGATAAATAGGTCCGGCACCATAGTAAGATAAACCTGCCCATATCATGATGCTTGCACCACCATGGTTCACTGCCTACAGTGTCCTATGGCTGAATACAGAGTTTGGGGGTAGTCTGACGAACTGTCTGCAGCCCTCAGCCCCAAAAAGAACAAGTTTACTTCCATCAGTCCACAAAATGTTTCTCCATCTCTGTGTGCAGATGCATCCTCATGCGTAATTTTGACGTGCCGCTGAACGCAACATGTTGCGTTCCCTTGCAGTTGGCGGGCACGTCAAAACGACACATGCGGACGCATCTGCAGACAAACGCATGTCCAGGGGTGCCCCCTCCCTTTAAGGCGACAAAGCGATATATATATATATATATATATATATATATATATATATAGCCACACACATACATGTATATATTACATAGCCTCCTTTATTATGTATATTGCCATCCTTTAGTATACAGTGTCCTCTCTTGTTATGTACCGCACCATCCCTTACATATTGGATTTTATAGAGCCCTGTTTTTTTATTACATACCGCCCTGTCTTGTTAGCTGTATAATGCAATGATGGCTGAAGAAGCATGGGAAAGCTTCTTTTCTAAAGGAGGAACTGATGGACTGGTAGTCTGGTCACCGACTCCTCCATCAGTAGTCATTTTATATCTAACAAGAGAGGGGACTATGTAATAAAAGAGGAAGCTGTGAATAACAAAAATAACAAGAATACATTATGTAAGAGGTATTTAAAGGTCCTTAAAGAAGATTTCAGGGAATTAGGCTGCAAGCTGAAAGCAAGGACCTCCAACGTGGTATTTTCCGAAATACTGCCTGTACCACGTGCCACGCCAGAGAGGCAACGGGAGATTAGGGAGGTTAATAAGTGGCTCAAGAATTGGTGTAGGAAGGAGGGGTTTGGGTTCCTGCAGAACTGGGCCGACTTCTCAGTTGGCTACAAGCTCTACGCTAGGGACGGGCTGCACCTCAATGGGGAAGGTGCAGCTGTGCTGGGGGAGAAAATGGCTAGAAGGTTGGAGGAGTGTTTAAACTAGGGATTGGGGGGGAGGGTATTCATTTTATAGGAGGGGAAGATAGTGCAGATAGAGACCTGGGCACAAATAAGGAAGTTGGGGGTGGCGGTGGCATGGGGGGTGGGGTTAGAACAGCTAATAATTTAAGAAAGAATAGAGGTACAGAGAGGAACATCAAGTGCATGTATACTAATGCCAGAAGCCTCGCCAACAAAATGGACGAATTAGAACTAATGTTGTTGGAACATAATTATGACATGGTGGGGATATCTGAAACATGGCTGGATGAGAGCCATGACTGGACTGTTAACTTGCAGGGCTATAGCCTTTTCAGAAATGACCGAACAGATAAGCGAGGGGGAGGGGGGTGTCTGTATGTAAAATCCACCTTAAAACCCATCCTGCGTGATAATATAGGTGAATCTAATGAAAATGTAGAGTCCCTGTGGGGGGAGATAAGGGGAGGGGGCAAAAATAATAAATTACTGATAGGGGTTTGTTATAAATCTCCAAAAATAATGGAAGCAATGGAGAATATCCTCGTAAAGCAAATAGATGAAGCTGCGACTCAAGGAGAAGTCATTATTATGGGGGACTTCAACTACCCTGAAATAGATTGGGGAACAGAAACCTGCAGTTCCAGTAAAGGTAATCGGTTTTTGACAACTATGAGAGACAATTACCTTTCACAACTGGTTCAGGACCCAACAAGGAGGGGAGCACTGCTAGACCTAATATTAACCAACAGGCCAGACCGCATATCAAATATAAGGGTTGGGGGTCACTTGGGGAATAGTGATCACAAAATAATAAGTTTTCAGGTCTCCTTTAATAAGATGTGTAGTAGAGGGGTGTCAAGGACACTAAACTTCAGGAGGGCAAATTTCCAACGGATGAGAGAGGATCTTGGTGCAATTAACTGGGACTATATCCTGAGACATAAAAGTACACAAAGAAAATGGGAGACGTTTATTAGCATCATGGATAGGACCTGTGCACAATATATACCGTATGGGAATAAACATACTAGAAATAGGAGGAAACCAATATGGCTAAATAGAGCTGTAAGGGGCGCAATAAGTGACAAAAAGAAAGCATTTAGAGAATTAAAAGAAGTAGGTAGTGAGGAGGCATTAAATAAATACAGAAAATTAAATAAATTCTGTAAAAAGCAAATCAAGGTAGCAAAGATTGAGACAGAGAGACTCATTGCCAGAGAGAGCAAAAATAACCCCAAAATATTCTTTAACTACATAAATAGTAAGAAACTAAAAAATGATAGTGTTGGCCCCTTTAAAAATAGTCTGGGTGAAATGGTGGATGAGGATGAGGAAAAAGCCAATATGCTAAATGACTTTTTTTCATCAGTATTTACAAAAGAAAATCCCATGGCAGCCAATATGACTAGTGATAAAAATTCCCAATTAAATGTTACCTGCTTAACCCAGCAGGAAGTACGGCGGCGTCTAAAAATCACAAAAATTGACAAATCTCTGGGCCCGGATGGGATACACCCCCGAGTACTGCAGGAACTAAGTACAGTCATTGATAGACCATTATTTTTAATCTTTAAAGAGTCCATAATAACAGGGTCTGTACCACAGGACTGGCGTATAGCAAATGTGGTGCCAATATTTAAAAAGGGGACAAAAACTGAACTCGGAAATTATAGGCCAGTAAGCTTAACCTCTACTGTGGGTAAAATCCTGGAGGGCATTCTAAGGGATGCTATACTGGAGTATCTGAAGAGGAATAACCTCATGACCCAGTATCAGCACGAGTTTACTAGGGACCGTTCATGTCAGACTAATTTGATCAGCTTCTATGAAGAGGTAAGTTCCGGACTGGACCAAGGGAGCCCAGTGGATGTAGTGTATATGGACTTTTCAAAAGCTTTTGATACGGTGCCACACAAAAGGTTGATACATAAAATGAGAATAATGGGGATAGGGGAAAATATGTGCAAGTGGGTTGAGAGCTGGCTCAGGGATAGGAAACAAAGGGTGGTTATTAATGGAGCACGCTCGGACTGGGTCGCGGTTAGTAGTGGGGTACCACAGGGGTCAGTATTGGGCCCTCTTCTTTTTAACATATTAATTAATGACCTTGTAGGGGGCATTCAGAGTAGAATTTCAATATTGGCAGATGACACTAAACTCTGCAGGGTAATCAATACAGAGGAGGACAATTTTGTATTACAGGATGATTTATGTAAACTAGAAGCTTGGGCTGATAAATGGCAAATGAGCTTTAATGGGGATAAATGTAAGGTCATGCACTTGGGTAGAAGTAATAAGATGTATAACTATGTGCTTAATTCTAAAACTCTGGGTAAAACTGTCAATGAAAAGGACCTGGGTGTATGGGTGGATGACAAACTCATATTCAGTGGCCAGTGTCAGGCAGCTGCTACAAAGGCAAATAAAATAATGGGATGTATTAAAAGAGGCATAGATGCTCATGAGGAGAACATAATTTTACCTCTATACAAGTCACTAGTGCGACCACACTTAGAATACTGTGCACAGTTCTGGTCTCCGGTGTATAAGAAAGACATAGCTGAACTAGAGCGGGTGCAGAGAAGAGCGACCAAGGTTATTAGAGGACTGGGGGGTCTGCAATACCAAGATAGGTTATTACACTTGGGGCTATTTAGTTTGGAAAAACGAAGGCTAAGGGGTGATCTTATGTTAATGTATAAATATATGAGGGGACAGTACATAGACCTTTCTGATGATCTTTTTAATCATAGACCGGTGACAGGGACAAGGGGGCATCCTCTACGTCTGGAGGAAAAAAGGTTTAAGCATAATAACAGACGCGGGTTCTTTACTGTAAGCAGTGAGACTATGGAACTCTCTGCCGTATGATGTTGTAATGAGTGATTCATTACTTAAATTTAAGAGGGGACTGGATGCCTTTCTGGAAAAGTATAATGTTACAGGGTATATACACTAGATTCCTTGATAGGGCGTTGATCCAGGGAACTAGTCTGATTGCCGTATGTGGGGTCGGGAAGGAATTTTTTTCCCCATGGTGGAGCTTACTCTAACCACATGGGTTTTTTTTGCCTTCCCCTGGATCAACATGTTAGGGCATGTTAGGTTAGGCTATGGGTTGAACTAGATGGACTTAAAGTCTTCCTTCAACCTTAATAACTATGTAACTATGAGACAGCACTGTACATAACAGCAGAGGAAGCTATATGATATTATATATTATATATTATTATCATATATAACTATAGAGTATGGCACGTAATAAGGGACGGTGTTATACATAGCAAAAGAGGAAACTAACTAAAGATGGTGTTGTACATAATAAGTGAGTACACTATACACTAAGGGACTGTGCTATACATAAGTGAGTACACTATATACTAAAGGACTGTGCTATACATAATAAGTGAGTACACTTTATACTAAGGGACTTGTATTAGACATAATAATTGATAACGTCTTCCTCCACCTCACCCTGTTCCTAAATCCATTATAAATCCCCCTTCCTCCCATCCCAATCCCCACACCCCTCATTGTCCTCCTCCTGTCACGGGGAGACTAGGTAGGCTAAGGCTGGTTGCCCGGGCCCCTGCGATATCCCTCAGACTAGGGGACACCCTGTCTGTCCCTCTCCCAGAATTTACACTAATGGTGTGCTTGTCTGGGCCACCAGACCTGGCCCTGACTCCTGTTTCAGCCCTATGCTGAAACCACCAACCGCCACCCAGTGAATAGACCACACACCAACCCCCACAGAAAGCACAGACAGGGAAAACTAAAAACGCACCACGCCGCAGACACAGGAAAACACAATAATGTGCCCAGGGCAAAACAAATACAAATATAGGAAGGAAAAATATAACAAAGGATAATACACCACCAGTTACGATATTACTTCTCCAAGACCACCACCCCAGACCGGAATCACTAGGCACAAGCTATAATCGGTGACGCCCAAAGTGCAGCAAAACTATTTTAAGGCCGAGGGCGTGACCCAGCCTCCAACCCGAGTACCAGCTAGATTAACCCTGGGCAACCTGGATAAAAAACTAGCCGGCGCCACTGAGCTTATAGTGGACGAATGTGGAATTACCGCTGTCTGTTGGATGCCCTAGTGTAAATAGCGTCCGACATGACACCTCCCCACACATCCCATTATTGCTCTCTCCCCCACCCTGTTGTGAAATTGGATTTTGGGCTCCCCCGGTGGCCACTGGTGGAATTGAACTGGTGTGCATCATCCTCTCTGTTCACCTGTTTCCATCAGGATGTGGGAGTCGCTATTTAGCCTTGCTCCTCTGTCACTTCCATGCCGGTCAACATTGTAATCAGAAGCCTTTCTGTGCATGTTCCTGCTGCTAGACAACTCCCAGCTAAGTTGGACTTTTGTCCTTGTTTGTTTTTGCATTTTGTTCCAGTTCACAGCTGTAGTTTCGTTTCTGTGTCTGGAAAGCTCTTGTGATCTGAAATTGCCACTCTGATGTTATGAGTTAATACTAGAGTCTTAAAGTAATTTCAGGATGGAGTTTTGATAGGGTTTTCAGCTGACCATGAAAGTGCCCTTTCTGTCTTTCTGCTATCTAGTAAGCGGACCTCAATTTTGCTAAACCTATTTTCATACTACGTTTGTCATTTCATCTAAAATCACCGCCAATATTTGTGGGGGCCTCTGTCTGCCTTTCGGGGAAATTTCTCTAGAGGTGAGCCAGGACTATATTTTCCTCTGCCAGGATTAGTTAGTCCTCCGGCCGGCGCTGGGCGTCTAGGGATAAAACGCAGGCTACGCTACCCGGCTACTGTTAGTTGAGCGGCAGGTTTAGTTCATGGTCAGTTTAGTTTCCATCCTTCCAAGAGCTAGTTCTTATGTTTGCTGGGCTATGTTCTCTTGCCATTGAGAACCATAACAGTTTGACCGGCCCTAAAGGGTTAAATTAATTGACAGAGAAAGGAGAGTAAAGAGAAGTCTGCTGAAGATTTTTTTTTTTTTTTTTCCCTTCAGTTCTGAGTGTGCTAGTAATTGAATCTCTTGCAGGTCTGCCTATATTGCAGCCTTTCTCTCTCTCTCTCCTTCTAATCCTGGAATGGCTCTGTGTTCACCTGTTTAAAATGGATATTCAGAGTTTAGCTGCAGGTTTGAATAATCTCACCACGAAAGTTCAAAATTTACAAGATTTTGTTGTTCATGTTCCTATATCTGAACCTAGAATTCCTTTGCCTGAATTTTTCTCGGGGAATAGATCTTGCTTTCAAAATTTCAAAAATAATTGCAAGTTGTTTTTGTCCCTGAAATCTCGCTCTGCTGGAGATCCTGCTCAGCAGGTCAGGATTGTGATTTCCTTGCTCCGGGGCGACCCTCAGGATTGGGCTTTTGCATTGGCTCCAGGGGATCCTGCGTTGCTCAATGTGGATGCGTTTTTTCTGGCCTTGGGGTTGCTTTATGAGGAACCTCAGTTAGAACTTCAGGCGGAAAAGGCCTTGATGTCCCTATCTCAGGGGCAAGACGAAGCTGAAATATACTGCCAGAAATTCCGTAAAAGGGCTGTGCTTACTCAGTGGAATGAGTGCGCCCTGGCGGCGAATTTCAGAGAGGGTCTCTCTGATGCCATTAAGGATGTTATGGTGGGGTTCCCTGTGCCTGCGGGTCTGAATGAGTCCATGACAATGGCTATCCAGATCGATAGGCGTCTGCGGGAGCGCAAACCTGTGCACCATTTGGCGGTGTCTACTGAGAAGACGCCAGAGAATATGCAATGTGATAGAATTCTGTCCAGAAGTGAACGGCAGAATTTTAGACGAAAAAATGGGTTGTGCTTCTATTGTGGTGATTCAACTCATGTTATATCAGCATGCTCTAAGCGTACTAAGAAGCTTGATAAGTCTGTTTCAATTGGCACTTTACAGTCTAAGTTTATTCTATCTGTGACCCTGATTTGTTCTTTATCATCTATTACCGCGGATGCCTATGTCGACTCTGGCGCCGCTTTGAGTCTTATGGATTGGTCCTTTGCCAAACGCTGTGGGTATGATTTGGAGCCTCTTGAAACTCCTATACCCCTGAAGGGGATTGACTCCACCCCATTGGCTAGCAATAAACCACAATACTGGACACAAGTAACTATGCGGATTAATCCGGATCACCAGGAGATTATTCGCTTTCTTGTGCTGTATAACCTACATGATGTGTTGGTGCTTGGATTGCCATGGCTGCAATCTCATAACCCAGTCCTTGACTGGAAAGCTATGTCTGTGTTAAGCTGGGGATGTAAGGGGACGCATGGGGACGTACCTGTGGTTTCCATTTCATCATCTATTCCCACTGAGATTCCTGAATTCTTGACTGAATATCGTGACGTTTTTGAAGAACCTAAGCTTGGTTCATTACCTCCGCACCGGGAGTGCGATTGTGCCATAGATTTGATTCCGGGTAGTAAATACCCTAAGGGTCGTTTATTTAATCTGTCTGTGCCTGAACATGCTGCTATGCGAGAATATATAAAGGAGTCCTTGGAAAAGGGACATATTCGTCCTTCGTCATCTCCCTTAGGAGCCGGTTTTTTCTTTGTGGCTAAGAAAGATGGCTCTTTGAGGCCGTGCATTGATTATCGGCTTTTGAATAAAATCACGGTTAAATATCAATATCCGTTGCCACTGCTGACTGATTTGTTTGCTCGCATAAAGGGGGCCAAGTGGTTCTCTAAGATAGATCTCCGTGGGGCGTATAATTTGGTGCGAATTAAGCAGGGGGATGAGTGGAAAACCGCATTTAATACGCCCGAGGGCCACTTTGAGTATTTGGTGATGCCTTTTGGTCTTTCAAATGCCCCTTCAGTCTTTCAGTCCTTTATGCATGACATTTTCCGTGATTATTTGGATAAATTTATGATTGTGTATCTGGATGATATTTTGATTTTTTCGGATGACTGGGACTCTCATGTCCAGCAGGTCAGGAGGGTTTTTCAGGTTTTGCGGTCTAATTCCTTGTGTGTGAAGGGTTCTAAGTGCGTTTTTGGGGTTCAAAAGATTTCCTTTTTGGGATATATTTTTTCCCCCTCTTCCATCGAGATGGATCCTGTCAAGGTTCAGGCTATTTGTGATTGGACGCAACCCTCTTCTCTTAAGAGTCTTCAGAAATTTTTGGGCTTTGCTAACTTTTATCGTCGATTTATTGCTGGTTTTTCTGATGTTGTTAAACCATTGACTGATTTGACTAAGAAGGGTGCTGATGTTGCTGATTGGTCCCCTGCTGCTGTGGAGGCCTTTCGGGAGCTTAAGCGCCGCTTTTCTTCCGCCCCTGTGTTGCGTCAGCCTGATGTTGCTCTTCCTTTTCAGGTTGAGGTCGACGCTTCTGAAATCGGAGCTGGGGCGGTTTTGTCGCAGAGAAGTTCCGATTGCTCCGTGATGAGACCTTGTGCTTTTTTCTCGCGTAAATTTTCGCCCGCCGAGCGGAATTATGATGTTGGGAATCGGGAGCTTTTGGCCATGAAGTGGGCTTTTGAGGAGTGGCGTCATTGGCTTGAGGGGGCTAGACATCAGGTGGTGGTATTGACTGACCACAAAAATCTAATTTATCTTGAGTCCACCAGACGCCTGAATCCTAGACAGGCGCGCTGGTCGTTGTTTTTCTCTCGGTTTAATTTTGTGGTGTCCTACCTGCCGGGTTCTAAGAATGTTAAGGCGGATGCCCTTTCTAGGAGTTTTGAGCCTGACTCCCCTGGTAATTCTGAACCTACAGGTATCCTTAAGGATGGAGTGATATTGTCGGCCGTTTCTCCAGACCTGCGGCGGGCCTTGCAGGAGTTTCAGGCGGATAGACCTGATCGTTGCCCACCTGGTAGACTGTTTGTTCCTGATGATTGGACCAGTAAAGTCATTTCTGAGGTTCATTCTTCTGCGTTGGCAGGTCATCCTGGAATCTTTGGTACCAGGGATTTGGTGGCAAGGTCCTTCTGGTGGCCTTCCCTGTCTCGAGATGTGCGAGGCTTTGTGCAGTCTTGTGACGTTTGTGCTCGGGCCAAGCCTTGTTGTTCTCGGGCTAGTGGATTGTTGTTGCCCTTGCCTATCCCGAAGAGGCCCTGGACGCACATCTCGATGGATTTTATTTCGGATCTTCCTGTTTCTCAGAAGATGTCTGTCATCTGGGTGGTGTGTGATCGTTTCTCTAAGATGGTCCATTTGGTTCCCCTGCCTAAGTTGCCTTCTTCTTCCGAGTTGGTTCCTCTGTTTTTTCAAAATGTGGTCCGTTTGCATGGTATTCCGGAGAATATCGTTTCTGACAGAGGTACCCAATTCGTGTCTAGATTTTGGCGAGCATTCTGTGCTAGGATGGGCATAGATTTGTCTTTCTCGTCTGCTTTCCATCCTCAGACTAATGGCCAGACCGAGCGGACGAATCAGACCTTGGAGACATATTTGAGGTGTTTTGTGTCTGCAGATCAGGATGATTGGGTTGCTTTTTTGCCTTTAGCGGAGTTTGCCCTCAATAATCGGGCCAGCTCTGCCACCTTGGTGTCTCCCTTTTTCTGTAATTCGGGGTTTCATCCTCGATTTTCTTCTGGTCAGGTGGAATCTTCGGATTGTCCTGGAGTGGATGCTGTGGTGGAGAGGTTGCATCAGATTTGGGGGCAGGTAGTGGACAATTTGAAGTTGTCCCAGGAGAAGACTCAGCTTTTTGCCAACCGCCGGCGTCGGGTTGGTCCTCGGCTTTGTGTTGGGGACTTGGTGTGGTTGTCTTCTCGTTTTGTCCCTATGAGGGTTTCTTCTCCCAAGTTTAAGCCTCGGTTCATCGGCCCGTACAAGATATTGGAGATTCTTAACCCTGTGTCCTTCCGTTTGGACCTCCCTGCATCTTTTTCTATTCATAATGTTTTTCATCGGTCATTATTGCGCAGGTATGAGGTACCGGTTGTGCCTTCCGTTGAGCCTCCTGCTCCGGTGTTGGTTGAGGGCGAGTTGGAGTACGTTGTGGAAAAAATCTTGGACTCCCGTGTTTCCAGACGGAAACTCCAGTATCTGGTCAAATGGAAGGGATACGGTCAGGAGGATAATTCTTGGGTGACTGCCTCTGATGTTCATGCCTCCGATTTGGTCCGTGCCTTTCATAGGGCTCATCCTGATCGCCCTGGTGGTTCTGGTGAGGGTTCGGTGCCCCCTCCTTGAGGGGGGGGTACTGTTGTGAAATTGGATTTTGGGCTCCCCCGGTGGCCACTGGTGGAATTGAACTGGTGTGCATCATCCTCTCTGTTCACCTGTTTCCATCAGGATGTGGGAGTCGCTATTTAGCCTTGCTCCTCTGTCACTTCCATGCCGGTCAACATTGTAATCAGAAGCCTTTCTGTGCATGTTCCTGCTGCTAGACAACTCCCAGCTAAGTTGGACTTTTGTCCTTGTTTGTTTTTGCATTTTGTTCCAGTTCACAGCTGTAGTTTCGTTTCTGTGTCTGGAAAGCTCTTGTGATCTGAAATTGCCACTCTGATGTTATGAGTTAATACTAGAGTCTTAAAGTAATTTCAGGATGGAGTTTTGATAGGGTTTTCAGCTGACCATGAAAGTGCCCTTTCTGTCTTTCTGCTATCTAGTAAGCGGACCTCAATTTTGCTAAACCTATTTTCATACTACGTTTGTCATTTCATCTAAAATCACCGCCAATATTTGTGGGGGCCTCTGTCTGCCTTTCGGGGAAATTTCTCTAGAGGTGAGCCAGGACTATATTTTCCTCTGCCAGGATTAGTTAGTCCTCCGGCCGGCGCTGGGCGTCTAGGGATAAAACGCAGGCTACGCTACCCGGCTACTGTTAGTTGAGCGGCAGGTTTAGTTCATGGTCAGTTTAGTTTCCATCCTTCCAAGAGCTAGTTCTTATGTTTGCTGGGCTATGTTCTCTTGCCATTGAGAACCATAACACCACCCCCATGATTGCCCTCTTAACCATCTCCATCATTGCTTTCTCCCCAACACCCCATTATTGCCCATTCCAACATCTCCATCATTGCCTCCTCCCCACCACCCTCATCATTGTCCTTTCCACTGCCACCATCATTGCCTTCTCCCCACCACCCCATGATTACTCATTCCGCGACCTCCATAATTTCTTCCTACCCCACCATCCCCATGATTGCCCTTTCCACCACCACCATCGTCTTTTCCCCCACCGCCCCCATCATTACCCATTCCACCACCTCTGTAATTTCCTCCTCCCCCACCACCCCATCATTGTCATTTCCACATCCATCATCATTGTCTTCTCCCCATCACCCCATTACTCATTCCAAGACCTCCATCATTTCTTCCTACCCCACCATCCCCATGATTACCCTTTCCACCACCACCATCATTCTTTTCTCCCACCACCCAATCATTACCCATTCCACCACCTCCAGCATTGCCTCCTCCCCACCACCCCATCATTGTCCTTTCCACTGCCATCATCATTGTCTTTTCCCCAGCACCCCCATCATTACCCATTCTACGACCTCCATCATTTTCTCCTCCCCACCATCCCCATTATTGCCCATTCACCACCTCCATCATTTCCTCCTCCCCCACGACCCCCTTATTGCCCTTTCCACCACCCCCTCATTGCTTTCTCCCCACAACCCCTATCATTGCCCTCTCCGTCAATCCAATCATTGCCTTCTGCCCGTCATCCCCATCACTGCCCTCTCCTTCACCTACAAACACACAGACACACAGCACCATTCCCTCTCTGCATACACACACACCTCACCTCTGCACATGGTATCCTGAAGCCGCACCATCACCGGCAGCTTCCTGTCTCGCACAGCCACGGCGCTGAATGATGATGTCAAGATTCAGCCACTGCTGTGTGAGACAGGAAGCACGGGCAGGAAGCCGTTCTGATCCATTCCCTGCAGCTCTGCTCCACTGCCATTTATTCTTGCAGGCAGCGGAGCTGCAGGGATTGCTCCCTGCCAGCCGCACATGAGGGCAATCTGGCAAGGGGCCCCCTGCAGCTTCGGGGCCAGATAAACTGGCCAGATTGTCCTCATTATTAGCCGCACTGCAGGGGCCCCCATAGCCTCCTGGCCTCGATGCAGCCGCACCAGTTGAACAGGCGGTATGTCCGCCCATGCGCATGTCCCTGCGTACCCAATGTTAAGGATAGGTACACAGGACGCATGCGCAGCTGTGCGGATATGAAGGGAAAAAGTACGTGCAGCGCCCCAGAGTTCTGGTCGTTGCAGTACTGTGGATCCGCCACTATGGGGAGCCATGGTGCGTTCGATGGCACTGAAGGAGTTCATCTGACCAGGTATCACAGACACCAATATGTTTCACAGCAGGGCCTCCGGGGGGAGCTAAGGGTGCTATTCATTAGGCCACTCCCCACCATAGTGGGTAAACTGGGGGTCAGGCAGGAAGTTAGAGGAGAAAGCTGACTGGATTGAACGAAGCAACACCTTGTGGCAGAGGGTGTTGTGGAGGAAGAGACAGTAGGGTCTCTGTCAGGGGTGGGATCCTGACAGAGGCTTGGCATTGGAAAGAACGTAACGGGACCGTGCCTGCTCAGCATAGCGGCGGTGCCCAAGAAAGGACTAGAAGCGAGATAGATTGTGCTGAGTGAGAAACGAGATCAAGCAAAAAGGAGAATACCAGTAGGGGTCATGCTGTAGGACCGGAGCAACATCCTACTGAGGCGCATTACCGGTGGCCGGAACGCCGAGGGAGTGGAATAGCATACAGCTTCAAGCCATACTCCAAACAGCGGCAGGGCAGTCAGTTTAAGGCGGGCTGTCTACCACATATCACCTATGAAGTCTTGGGGGGCAATTGCGGGAGAGGGGCGTCTCTAGGGTCCCGGAAGAACTCCAGGCCTACCTGACAAACGGGTGCCGTTCCAACCTGAATAACAGGGAGGGATGGAATATGAGAAGAACATCAGTGAATCGAGTTGTGAGGGAACTTAAGAAACAGACACGACAGTTGTGGGGTACTTTCCGTGAGCACAGCAGGGAAGGACTACAACACATAGCGCTAAGAAGGAGGGCACTGATTTCCACCTGTGAGGAGAACTCTGGAGGTGCCATCGGACCGACCGGACTTGCGCAGCCTGGTGAACCGTATTCTGGACTGCGGACTGAGAGATCTCCAGTAAAGAGGTAAAGAGACTGCAACCTGGTGTCCTCGTTATTTACCGCGACCTGCACCCCACAACTGCACCGCTACACCACCGTTACTGCACCATCATCATCACTTATTGCACCGGACGTCCCCCACTGACGGACAGGGCCACGGACCGGGTCCAGCCACCATGACAACCCCAGGACTGAGACCCAGAGGCCCGGCTCCGGGTACCCCTAGGCCCTGCGGCGGTGTGGGGGCGCTCCAATTTGGCGTCACGAACAGGATCTACTTAAGCCTGAAGAATCAGGTCATGTGTGCCTAGAGACTGTGATTTATTGTGTTTGAACTGTACTTTATTGCAAAGACTGTGCTGTGCCAGTTGCCGCCAAAATCCGCCGCCATTGTAGCGCTGAGGAGAGCGCAGGAAGAGAAGAGGGGCGTGAAGTGGGCGTAGGCAAGCTGGAGAGCGCGAACAGCAATGGCCGCCCAGTCTAAGTATTTATGTGCCCTGAGGACGTGCCCGTCAACAGCCGAGGTCCTCCTCCTGATCCTGGTTGGAGGGTGGAGGCCATGGGGACGGGGCCGCCCACGAAAGAGACCGCGAAAAGAGGACATTGGAGGACAAATAAAGATGGCGACACCCGGAGCACCATGCGGAGCTGACCCGGTTCGGTCTGAAGCTGCACAGCCTGAAATAGCCCCAGAGACGCCAACACTGCGGGGTCTGACCCTCACAGGGCCGCCGATGGGTCGACCCCCTTTGCCGCTGTCCGAAGAGGGTGTGGCCGCAGCTGAGGCCCGACAGCTGGCCCGCCGGCTGAAGGCCAATGCCCGAGTGCTCACCCGGCTAGGTCAGCCCACGGAGATCCGTCTGACTCCAGTGTCTCCTGTTCCCTCCCAACTGGCCGTGGCTGGGAGCACGCTATCAACACCGGATCTAGAGATCATGCCGGACGCCGAGCATTTACGGTGTCTGATGACAGCATGGCGGAGCCGGCCCCAGCCTGCAGAGCAACTTGATCTGGTCAGTGTTCCGGAGATTCCGTCCTCACACTGGGGTGTAGTGGTGGCCTTTAACCCCCGGTATGGAAGAGGGGTGATTCAGGAAATTGGAGAGCCGCTGCAGGTCCGCGTGGATCGGGAGGAGGTGGAGCCTTGCAGCGGGAGGCTCGATCGTGACCTGGAGCCGGGAGATGCCGTCACCTACACGAGGTGGAGGAGGGACACTGGCGAGACGGGCTGGTTCGCCCGAGGTGTCCAACGATGCATTGCCCTCCAGGCTGCTGGAACACCAGAAGGGGATGATCCCGTTGGGAAGGCAGCGGGACCCAGCCTCGCGGAATCACGAGAAGCTCAGCCTCGCCGCGCCCCGGAGGGACGGGTGCACCTGCCGACAAGGAGGACCTCCCGGCGAGGGATTTTATCATTACTGGGACCGGAACGGCGTCCTGGCTCACCGGTGCGATCTGTTGGCCTGGTAAGGCCAGGAAAGAGGTCGCCTTCTGCAGAACCCCAGTAAGATTTTATTGTTTCTCAAGAATGTAAATAGTTTTCTAGTTAACTGTTTGAGTACTGTTTGCTGCTAAACCCGTCCAGGGTTAACTCTTTATGGATCCCTTAGTTGACCCGGGATCCCTATTGTTTGCTTTTCCTACCAGTTTTGCACAAGTTTTACAAACTGAGAAATCATGAACAGTGCATGATCCAAACTTTCTTGTAAATAGTTTGCACCTTATTAAAGGCGCTTCCTACTGGTTTTATTTAAAGACTCTTTGCGAAGATACCGTTCTGGAACCTTTGCTGAGCAAAGACTGGTAGGCTGAGAAGACGAGCTACCTCAGAAAGACTTGATTCTCTTTTAAAGGGGATGTCCAACAGCGTACTTATGAGAAGATACTGTTTTAGAACAGTAATGCAATGATAATGTTTGAACGAGAAAAGTTGTATGTGTTTTAACTAGTTACATGTGAAGAAATACTGATGATGCTCTGGAAAGAAATGTAACTGTTTTGCATGAAGAAAAGTTATGTGTGTTTAATTTGTTTAAAGTGAGAAATCTAGATAATGTTCTTTAAAAGGAAAGATGCAGAAAGCCCGTAGGGGTAGATTTAGAGTTCTGCTTAGTTGAAAGTAAAGAAAGTAGTAATGAAGGTGAGGATAGAAGGTAAACCCTGAGTCCCCATAGAAAGTTCGTTCGTTACTAAGGACAGAGAGTGAACCCGTAGGGGTTAGAAAGTGAGTCCTAATAGGAGCCAAATAGAGCTGGCTCAATGTTCTCTAATTGAAAGGAATGTTATGTCTATACCATGTATAGTAGCGAAAGGCAGTAGGCCCTGGCTGAACGGGGCGGTCCTGTAATAGAAAGGAGAGGCAGTAGGTCTGGTGCCGTTAGGACAGGCGGTCCTGCAGGTTCAAAGTAGGAGAATGCAAAGTTAAAATACCTTATAATGTGATTATAGGAAGGTCTTTAGCGGATTAAGAG
Organism: Ranitomeya variabilis; assembly: GCF_051348905.1. Taxonomy (NCBI): domain Eukaryota; kingdom Metazoa; phylum Chordata; class Amphibia; order Anura; family Dendrobatidae; genus Ranitomeya; species Ranitomeya variabilis. The sequence continues at coordinate 721,623,061 of NC_135232.1, read as the reverse complement.
TGTATATCCTTAAAGGCAAAGTTAAATTATTGGTCAATAATGTTTGCACCTAGTAGAATACCCGGTTGGGTAATGAGAGTTAATTGTAGCCTGTTGCTATGATATTTAATTATGTTTGTAACGTTAAAGTGTCCTCACCTCCCATAAAGGGAAGCTTGTTCAAGTATGCTTATTGTTTTGCACTCAACAAAATTGTATGTCTTTTTGCTAACCTGTATTGTTGTTTTCTTCCCAGTCCCGGAGTACTGTGTTTAACCAGGGGGGAGTGCAGCGCCCCAGAGTTCTGGTCGTTGCAGTACTGTGCATCCGCCACTATGGGGAGCCATGGTGCGTTCGATGGCACTGAAGGAGTTCATCTGACCAGGTATCACAGACACCAATATGTTTCACAGCAGGGCCTCCGGGGGGAGCTAAGGGTGCTATTCATTAGGCCACTCCCCACCATAGTGGGTAAACTGGGGGTCAGGCAGGAAGTTAGAGGAGAAAGCTGACTGGATTGAACGAAGCAACACCTTGTGGCAGAGGGTGTTGTGGAGGAAGAGACAGTAGGGTCTCTGTCAGGGGTGGGATCCTGACAGAGGCTTGGCATTGGAAAGAACGTAACGGGACCGTGCCTGCTCAGCATAGCGGCGGTGCCCAAGAAAGGACTAGAAGCGAGATAGATTGTGCTGAGTGAGAAACGAGATCAAGCAAAAAGGAGAATACCAGTAGGGGTCATGCTGTAGGACCGGAGCAACATCCTACTGAGGCGCATTACCGGTGGCCGGAACGCCGAGGGAGTGGAATAGCATACAGCTTCAAGCCATACTCCAAACAGCGGCAGGGCAGTCAGTTTAAGGCGGGCTGTCTACCACATATCACCTATGAAGTCTTGGGGGGCAATTGCGGGAGAGGGGCGTCTCTAGGGTCCCGGAAGAACTCCAGGCCTACCTGACAAACGGGTGCCGTTCCAACCTGAATAACAGGGAGGGATGGAATACGAGAAGAACATCAGTGAATCGAGTTGTGAGGGAACTTAAGAAACAGACACGACAGTTGTGGGGTACTTTCCGTGAGCACAGCAGGGAAGGACTACAACACATAGCGCTAAGAAGGAGGGCACTGATTTCCACCTGTGAGGAGAACTCTGGAGGTGCCATCGGACCGACCGGACTTGCGCAGCCTGGTGAACCGTATTCTGGACTGCGGACTGAGAGATCTCCAGTAAAGAGGTAAAGAGACTGCAACCTGGTGTCCTCGTTATTTACCGCGACCTGCACCCCACAACTGCACCGCTACACCACCGTTACTGCACCATCATCATCACTTATTGCACCGGACGTCCCCCACTGACGGACAGGGCCACGGACCGGGTCCAGCCACCGTGACAACCCCAGGACTGAGACCCAGAGGCCCGGCTCCGGGTACCCCTAGGCCCTGCGGCGGTGTGGGGGCGCTCCATACGCAGGGCTGCCGAACACAAATGTGAACTTAGCCTAAGAGACTCGCTTCATACAGGCGTCTTCTACCTGTCCCAGTCCTCACAGGTAACCTGAGACGGTCTGTGATCATCCTGGAGCCGATCATTGGCTGAGCCTTTGCCATTCTGGCTATTCTTCCATCCATTAGAATGGTTGTCTTCCATTTTCTTCCACGTCTCTCTGGTTTGGATTTCCATTGTAAAGTATTGGTGATGACTTTAGCTGAACAGCCGATCATTGTCTGCACTTCTTTACAAGTTTTACCCTTTCCAATCAACTTTTTAACCAAAGTACGCTGTTCTTTTGTACAATGTCTGGAACGACCCATATTTCTCAGGCTTTCAAGGAGAAATGCATGTACAACATGTCCTGGCTTCACCCTATGATAAGGGCCACCTGATTCACACCTGGTTCCTCACAGAATGATTGACCACACTAATTGATCTCACTGCTATTATTGTGAACACTTTCCCCTTCAATTCATTATTCTAATACACAAACTCAGAAACCTGCAGATCACCAACTGGTAAATTGTGTGACATGTGGTGATAAAATGTATACCAAAAACAGGGATTAACCTCGTTCATCATATTGGACGGCTAGTATTTTGAACACTACAGTAGTCTTTCCTGGGTTATCATGGTCTTGTGTATGGATAACGGGTTGTCAACTCCAATGGCCGCCCATATAGAGCCCATAGACTACTGTAATCTGTAATGCAGAGCTACATATTGGTTCTTGTAACCCCACCACTCCCCTCCCTGTAAAGCAGAACAAGCAGAATGCAATCACAGCACCTGCCGCTGGCGGAGACACAGCTTTTCCCCATTCTTGCCTTACATCTGCGCCTGCAGATTTATTGACCATTTTAAGGGGAGATGAATGCACATTTTACAGAACGGTATTGATTCCACACTATAAAGAGTTGTGCACAGCGCTGTCATAATGCACATTCTGTGTCCTTCACTGACACCATGCACCAGCCATTCCTCCAGATCCCCAGGGAGGGAGCGCAGAATCACGTTATAACATCACATTTACGGTTTATATCATGAGACAAGCTGATTTATTTCCAGACTGTCAGAAGGTCGCAGATTCTGCGTTGCAGTCTCGTCTCCAGAGCGCTGCTCACTCTGCACAGCTACAATGGCCGTGGACCGTGACCGAGCGGCCGCTAATCGCAGACATTCACTCTAAAAGCAAAAATTACTTTTTGCCCTTAAAATGCTGTAACACAAAAGCAAAATTTCATGTAAATTATGCAAAATAGATTCCCTAGTAAAAATGTAAATCTGCAACTTCACTGATACTCACAGGCTGATAACCCACTCTGGTCCGATGCAACTGAAGCAGAATCACAGCTGTGAGAGGTATCAGATCCAGAAACAATCCAGTGGTCTAAGATAATCAGGACTCCCAGACTGATACATTGTACAGTGCCTTGTGAAAGTATTCGCCCCCCTGGAACTTTTTAACCTTTTCCCACATATCATGCTTCAAACGTAAAGATACTAAATGTAAATTTTTGGTGAAGAATCAACAAGAAGTGGAACACAATTGTGAAGTTGAACAAAATGAATTGGTTATTTAAAATTTTTGTGGAAATTCAAAAACTGAAAAGTGGAGCGTGCAATATTATTCGGCCCCTTTACTTTCAGTGCAGCAAACTCACTCTGTAAGTTCATTGTGGATCTCTGAATGATCCAATGTTGTCCTAAATGCCTAATGATGATAAATATAATCCACCTGTGTGTAATCAAGTCTCCGTATAAATGCACCTGCTCTGTGATAGTCTCAGGGTTCTGTTTGAAGCACAGAGAGCATCATGAAGACCAAGGAACACATCAGCCAGGTCCGTGATACTGTTGTGGAGAAGTTTAAAGCCGGATTCGGATACAAAATGATTTCCAAAACTTTAAACATCCCAAGGAGCACTGTGCAAGCGATTATATTGAAATGGAAGGAGTATCGTACCACTGCAAATCTATCAAGACCCGGCCGTCCCTCTAAACTTTCATCTCAAACAAGGAGAAGACTGATCCGAGATGCAGCCAAGAAGCCCATGATCACTCTGGATGAACTGCAGAGATCTACAGCTGAGGTGGGACAGTCTGTCCATAGGACAACAATCAGTCGTACACTGCACAAATATTGCCTTTATGGAAGAGTGGCAAGAAGAAAGCCATTTCTCAAAGATATCCATAAAAAGTGTTGCTTAAAGTTTGAAACAAGCCACCCGGGAGACACACCAAACATGTGGAAGAAGGTGCTCTGGTCAGACGAAACCAAAATCGAACTTTTTGGCAACAATGCCAAACGATATGTCAAACATGGTGGTGACAGCATCATGGTTTGGACCTGCTTTTCTTCAGTAGGGACAGGGAAGATGGTTAAAATTGATGGGAAGATGGATGGAGCCAAATACAGGACCATTCTTGAAGAAAACCTGTTGGAGTCTGCAAAAGACCTGAGACTGGGAGGGAAATTTGTCTTCCAACAAGACAATGATCCCAAACATAAAGCAAAATCTACAATGGAATGGTTCACAAATAAACGTATCCAGGTGTTAGAATGGCCAAGTCAAAGTCCAGACCTCAATCCAATCGAGAATCTGTGGAAAGAGCTGAAAACTGCTGTTCACAAACGATCTCCATGAAACCTCACTGAGCTCGAGCTGCTTGTCAAGGAAGAATGGGTAAGGATTTCAGTCTCTCGATGTACAAAACTGATACATACCCCAAGCGACTTGCAGCTGTAATTGCAGCAAGAGGTGGCGCAACAAAGTATTAAGTTAAAGGGGCCGAATAATATTGCACGCCCCACTTTTCAGTTTTTTAATTTCCACAAAAAAATGGAAAATAACCAATAATTTTCGTTCAACTTCACAATTGTGTTCCACTTGTTGATTATTCACCAAAAATTTACATTTGGTATCTTTATGTTTGAAGCATGATATGTGGGAAAAGGTTGAAAAGTTCCAGGGGGCCGAATATATTCGCAAGGAACTGTAGCAAAGCAGCAGACAGGGGAGAGATTTGTGCCGTTTGTTTAGTTTTACACGGCTACGTTGAACCGAAATCCTTCACCTATAAGTAGACGGGAGATCTCGAATATGAACAACTAAAATATCAAAAGCACATTTTTTTACAATATATAGTTGTGTAAAAACACAAAATTTGGAGTTTTTCACAAGCTGCACCATTTTTCTTCATAAATGATTGGGGCTTGGTGGAAGGACGAGAGGTCTTACGCCAGCCAACAAGTGCACTCGAATTTATGCCACAGAAGGGCCTGCAGCACATTGTCGGTTGCTGGCACAGGCAGCTGAGAGATGTGCTCGCCTCTTAATGAATTTGGTGCATCTTACTCTGTGGATTAAGAGTGGTGTATAGACCACCAGTCCCTCAATGGTGCGTGTCACGGATCCCTTCTCCGTGGCATAACTAATTCGTCATGTGCCTGCTCTCAGCACGTGACTTGGGTTGTGCTTGCAAGGGTTAATCTGTCTCCCCACTCTCAGTCCAGCATTCAACCTCTGTCCTATGAGGACATAATGGGAGCATAAATCACACACCGACCCAGGCCACACACCCGCTCATACACGCTGCCACCACTCATCGAACACACGGGCGATGAGTCCCGGAAATATTAATACTAATAATGTCTACCACTCATAAGGCTCACACACCTTAGGCTATGGATTCTTTTAGAACATTCAGGCTGTGTGCACACGTTGTGTTTTTTCCGCGTTTTTTCGCTATAAAAACGAATAAAAAACACCTACATTATGCAGCCCATCATTTAGAATGCATTCCGCAATTTTTGTGCACATGAAAAACGCGGAAAAAAACGCATCACAGTAAAAATGCAGCATGGTCATTACTTTTGCAGATTTTTCGCGTTTTTCCCGCTATTTAGGCCATGTGCACACGTTCAGGATTTTTCGCGTTTTTTTCGCGTTTTTTCACTATAAAAACGTGATAAAAACGCGAAAAAAACGCTAACATATGCCTCCTATTATTTACCGTGTATTCCGCATTTTTTGTGCAAATGTTGCGATTTTTTCCGCGAAAAAATCGCATCGCGGAAAAAAAAGCAACATGTTCATTAAAAATGCGGAATTGCGGGGATTCCGCACACCTAGGAGTCCATTGATCTGCTTACTTCCCGCACGGGGCTGTGCCCACCATGCGGGAAGTAAGCAGATTATGTGCGGTTGGTACCCAGGGTGGAGGAGAGGAGACTCTCCTCCACGGACTGGGCACCATATAATTGGCCAAAAATAAAAGAATTAAAATAAAAAATAGTCCTATACTCACCTTCGATGTCCCCGGAGTGTTCCCGCCTCACCGCTGCATGCTGCCGCTTCGGTTCTCATAGCTGGTGTGCGGTGAAGGACCTGTGATGACGTCACTGTCTTGTGACCGCTCACGTGACCGCTCACATGACCACGACGTCATGGAAGGTCCTGCGCGCACACACCAGCTATAGGAAGAGGAACGGACGCCGCTGAAGAGATCGTCTGGGTGAGTATAAGCATTTTTTTTATTATTTTTAAACATTCTATCTTTTACTATTAATGCTGCATAGGCTGCATCTATAGTAAAAAGTTGGTCACACTTGTCAAACAGTATGTTTGACAAGTGTGACCAACCTGTCAGTCAGTTTTCCAAGCGATGCTACAGATCGCTTGGAAAACTTTAGCATTCTGCAAGCTAATTACGCTTGCAGAATGCTAAAAAAAATGCGGGTTTCTTGCAGAAAATTTCCGGTTTTCGTCAGGAAATTTCTGCAAGAAATCCGGACGTGTGCACATACCCTTAATGTATTGGGAAGCTCCGGGAAAAAAAGTGTAAAAAATGCATCAAAAGCGCAAAAAAAAAACGCATGCGGATTTCTTGCAGAAAATGTCCGGTTTTGCTCAGGAAATTTCTGCAAGAAATCCTGAACGTCTGCACATAGCCTCAAGGTTCAACTTGTTAAAGTTTTATACTTTAATACAAAAGGGTTCAGTGCTTACAGTAAGAAAAGTTATAAAATATGATAATAAAAAGACATACAACTTATGCAAAACAGTATAAAAATAAACAGGAGAAACTTACAGAAATCATCTAACTGGTAGTTTGCTTTCTGCTCCCTGAGGGTAGGATGAATGTAGATTTGATCACGCCAGCTCGGCCGCCCCCATTATGTGAACATGTTTTTTAGGTATCAGGTCTACTTTATAGCTTTGGTCTGGAGGTCAGGTTTCTAGACCAGCCCCTCAGGTTAATATCATAATTGCTTGTTTTTTGATTGGACCACGGCCGTGCCCCCCAATGAATATATTATTTTCTCTTGAGGTCCTTTGTGTAAAAGTTCTTACAGAGATCCTATCAGGCCGTAATTAACATCTCTCTTGCAAGAGCTAGGAGGTGTCAAATGTTACCTTTCTTCTTGGCTTCTAGCAGGACCCCTTGGTGAGATTGGAGACAGAATTCTACTTGTCCCAGGAAAACACATATTAACACCTGGTTGCGAACCTGCAGCCTTCAGGACAGATGTTACATTATTGCCAGTGACACAATAAATATATACATAGTCCACTGCACACACAAACACACATATATATATATATATATACACACATATTTCACCACAGTGCGTTTTACCGTTTTCTTATACAGTGATTAAACAAGTTCGGTAACTCCCTTTAAATTATTCAAATGGCAATGAAGTGCACGGATTGTGCAGCGGGTCCTCATCCAGGCGCATTCGCTTTCCCTGCACAATTGGACCTGCCATACAGCACACTTGCTGTCGCAGGACAGATAGTTTATGTAGCACTACCTGGTGTAAATCACCAGATTTTCCCTCTACTGCATGAATATAATCAAGGTTAAACAAATGCCATAAAACTAAAGACACCCCTGTATTGCACAATGCACCACCTCAGTGCTAAATTTCAAGAGGGCGGTGCTCAGGGTAATTATGCAGAGCAGACCTCAGAATATCCTGGGAACCACACCCCATTTATAAACAAAAATCTGTATTAGAAAAGGGCATTTTCTCTGGTACTATATGGCAAAAGAAAAACAAACACTGGAATACTCGGGAGCAGAGAGAATAAAAAGTGTGAAAACTGGACACTTAAGCAATTCAGGAGTAGTGGGTAACCTGCGCTACTGGAATTGTATCCAATAAAGGAGACCAAGCCAAGAGCGATCTCAACGCGTTTTGCAGTATTCTTCTCTGTGGTTCTCCTTAAGTAGTAATGAGTACTTTGAAATGCGTTGAATAAACTGCACGGATGTCCAGTTCAGGAGAGATCAGTGTGGTTTATTCTCGGTGTGTTTCTAAGCATCTTACTTCTTCAGGAAGACCACAGAGAAGAAGAGGTAAGAATACATCCAAACGCGTCGAGAATAGACCGCACTGATCTCTCTTGAATTGGACTCCAGTGTGGTTTAATTGATGTGTTTCCAAGTATTCTTATTTCTTCTTTGCGGTTCTTCTGAAGACTTAAGAATACTTCAAAACGCGTAGAGAAAATACATTTGCTGGGATCTCTCTTGAATTGGACTCATTTATTGGCTACTATACCTGCAGCGCCGATAACCTGCCGCTTCTGTATTGCTTCCATACATTGCTGGATCCACCAAGCTGTGGGATCCTCGTATGAAACCTTTTCAGTGTTGAGTGTCACTCAGCCGCATTAGGTGAGCGGTGCTGCCGTTAGTTTAACGCTATAACACCATATAGTGCGTTATTGTTCCCCCAGTCATTTCTTAACACTGAGCACGACATTCACTCATCATCCTAGAGAGCGCCATCTCATATGGGTGTATGGAGAGGTGTCGTCCATAGGGGAAAGCCTGTAAAGTCCCTCCTGTCCCCGAATGATGGAGGACTAGTATAGGGAGCACTCACTATGGGGCCCCTACAGAGGGCAGAGACGGACCAACGCGTTCTATTTACTATAGAAGTGGTGGAGACTGGTCTATGGATTACTACACATCGTGACATCATCACTGACGGAGCAGTAATACATCCATGTGCAGGATCCTGGGGGGCAGAACACATTTTAGCGGATGAGACGCCATCAGAAAAAAACGCCACTTTCCTTCCTTTTGGATTTTAAGTCTTTAGAAGTGACTTTTTCCAGGATCAGCATTGGGATTGCTGTCGGGCAGCCACTTATCTGCCTTCAATCTTATTGTACAGCTTTATGGAGGAGTCAGAGCTGATAACTCCCAGCTATGGCTGGTCTATGGGAAGAAGAGGGAGAGAAAGATAAAGAATGGTGAAAACAGGCAATGAGGAGGCTGGGGAGTGAATGAGAAGGCACTGCCATCCTCTGCAGAGGAGCCAGTGAGGAGCAGCTGAGCATTTTCTGGGTGGAGGGGCTCCGATTCCTCTCCTCTCCCCTCCTTTGTGCATTGGAGCCAGAGGAGCTGATGTCAGCCGGTAATCTGGAGCCCTGCTCCCCTGACAGGGGCATCACACCATCCTTCCCTGGTTACCTGGCAGGGGCGGGCTCCTCCACCTGCTCTGGGAATGCCCAGCTCTCACCCTTCTGCAGCCTCCTCCCTGGCACCTGGGGCATATAAACCGGCAGCAGCTGGTGCAGGGATGATGGGGCAGAGCGAGCTGTCAGCTGTGCAGGCTTTGTGCTGCCAGGGAAGCCCATGTGCAGCAGGCTGAGGGCTCTGCCATTGTCTGCTGCTTTGTGCTCTGCATCTGAATATGTATTGTGAGGAGCCAGCCTCTGCTGCAGGGAGTGCCCATGTATCTGCCATGTGCTGCTGACCATCCAAGCATAGCCCCAGCCAGGAAGGCCAGCCAGGAACACTGCGCTCCCCTCTCCCGGCCAGTAAGTACCAGTGGCATCACCATCACCATCATCCTCACCATCACCCCACTCTGCACTGCCATACAGTGTGTCATAAGGGAGGGGACCTCGTGTGTCCTCATCTTCTGGCCTCACCAGGAGGCAACTTCTCATCCTGACAAGGGGGGAGGGATGATGGGGGTCCTTCCCAGATCACACACTGCAGTCTTCTCCACCAACCATGACGTTATTTCAGATGCTCCTCATCCTCACCCTGCCTGGGTGTCTGTCAGCAGAGGTGGCCACCAGCGGCAACAACAGAAGCAGCAGCAGCATGTGTAATGCTGCAGTCACCGCTCCATCAGGCTATGCCAGGCTGCTCCAATCCAGAAGAGGGTCAGCCTCCAGCCTGGAGCTGATGTGATCGGAGGAAGGAAGGACCAGCTCACCCCTCTCCAGGACTGTCTCACCCCTCTCCAGGACTGTCTCACCCCTCTCCAGGACTGTCTCACCCCCTCTCCAGGACTGTCTCACCCCTCTCCAGGACTGTCTCACCCCCTCTCCAGGACTGTCTCACCCCCCTCCAGGACTGTCTCACCCCCCTCCAGGACTGTCTCACCCCTCTCCAGGACTGTCTCACCCCCTCTCCAGGACTGTCTCACCCCTCTCCAGGACTGTCTCACCCCTCTCCAGGACTGTCTCACCCCTCTCCAGGACTGTCTCACCCCCTCTCTAGGACTGTCTCACCCCTCTCCAGGACTGTCTCACCCCCTCTCTAGGACTGTCTCACCCCTCTCCAGGACTGTCTCACCTCTCCAGGACTGTCTCACCCCTCTCCAGGACTGTCTCACCCCTCTCTAGGACTGTCTCACCCCTCTCTAGGACTGTCTCACCCCTCTCTAGTACTGTCTCACCCCCTCTCCAGGACTGTCTCACCCCCTCTCCAGGACTGTCTCACCCCTCTCCAGGGCTGTCTCACCCCCCCTCCAGGACTGTGTCACCCCCTCTCCAGGACTGTCTCACCCCCTCTCCAGGACTGTCTCACCCCCTCTCCAGGACTGTCTCACCCTCTCCAGGACTGTCTCACCCCCTCTCCAGGACTGTCTCACCCCTCTCCAGGGCTGTCTCACCCCCTCTCCAGGGCTGTCTCACCCACCCTCCAGGACTGTCTCACCCCTCTCCAGGACTGTCTCACCCCCTCTCCAGGACTGTCTCACCCCCCTCCAGGACTGTCTCACCCCTCTCCAGGACTGTCTCACCCCCTCTCCAGGACTGTCTCACCCCTCTCCAGGACTGTCTCACCCCTCTCCAGGACTGTCTCACCCCTCTCCAGGACTGTCTCACCCCTCTCCAGGACTGTCTCACCCCCTCTCTAGGACTGTCTCACCCCTCTCCAGGACTGTCTCACCCCCTCTCTAGGACTGTCTCACCCCTCTCCGGGACTGTCTCACCTCTCCAGGACTGTCTCACCCCTCTCCAGGACTGTCTCACCCCTCTCTAGGACTGTCTCACCCCTCTCTAGTACTGTCTCACCCCCTCTCCAGGACTGTCTCACCCCCTCTCCAGGACTGTCTCACCCCTCTCCAGGGCTGTCTCACCCCCCCTCCAGGACTGTGTCACCCCCTCTCCAGGACTGTCTCACCCCCTCTCCAGGACTGTCTCACCCCCTCTCCAGGACTGTCTCACCCTCTCCAGGACTGTCTCACCCCCTCTCCAGGACTGTCTCACCCCTCTCCAGGGCTGTCTCACCCCCTCTCCAGGGCTGTCTCACCCACCCTCCAGGACTGTCTCACCCCTCTCCAGGACTGTCTCATCTGTAGGACTACCCATCCCTCCACATTCGTGGTGCAGTGACCGGACTAGCTGGGATTTGTGTCTGTCTTGGTTACTACTCATTTACAGGAGCCATGAAATTCCCCATAGAGAACCCGAGGAAGCAGGTGATCTGGGATCCCCAAGGTGGGTGCACACCGTCTTCGCACATGGGTGCAGGCTCTGCCGCAGAGCACAATGCCCTCTGCTTGCTAAACTGGTATCTGCACCAGGGCTGCTGTGGGTGGGTGGGTGCTGTTTGTCTCCTGCCCTTGTGCCACAAGCTGAGCCCCAGCTCTAGAAAGCTGCTCAAGGGCTGCTCCATCCTCGACTCAGACCCATTGATTCCAGAGTTGTGTGTGGTCCCCCCCAGCATGTGCACAACAATAAGACCCCACTGACTGCTGCAAACTTCCCTCCTGCCCATAGAAGTTATTGCTAGTGTCTGTGTGTATAGGCAGGTGTGGGGGCTGTTTTATAGGTCTGTATTCACACATCTGGGTGCAGTCACAAAATAGAGGCTTGGTGTTTGTACTTCATACTAATGTAGTTGTACTGGGGCTCATCCACATAATGAAGGTTCTTCATCAGTTTACCATCGTAAAGGGTTAAATTGGACATCAGCTGAGAATTGCATTGTTACTTTGTAGCTGTTAATGTTTGGATTGTATAAATATTAGTGATGATATTGATAAACATTATATATTGCACATCACGTACCATCTCTGAGACGCAATGTACCTACCTCCATCAGTATACATACATTGTGTCTCGGAGATGGTAAATGCACCAAACAATAGTGGCTCTCGGCTACACAGGGTGACCATATACCGAGGTCTCGTGTCCCTAAGACGCTGGATTTTTAAAAACTAATCAACATTAAATTACTGACAAAAAGTTGTGAAGATAAGTCCCCAATCATATACTCACTGATGTGCTGAGCATCTAGTATGTGGGGATCAGTATCAGTATTGGGGCTCCAGACTTCAGTCCCACTTATAAGAGACTCCCCATATAACCTATGTGAGCCCCGTGATTGCAGCGGCCACATACATGATGTGACCTCTGGAGACCCAGGCACTGGGCTGACTGCTTTGGTTTAGAGGCATCCCAATATTCGGGGTGGTGATTGCTCCCACCCTGTTTACTATGCTGCTGGACCATCCGCATGACGTCATTGTTTTTGTTCTTTGGGTCTGGCTGGTGTTTGGTGGAGAGATGGGAAAGGTGCCCACACTGCCCAGACATCACGTAATGCAGATTTCTACCTGCATGAAATAAACAGTGCAGTTGGGACATCGGGAAACTTCCTTACAAGATGGGGTGGGGTGGGGGGTCATACATCATGTATTGCTGCAACATGCAGTAAGGCAATTCACAAGGTGCCGCAGCACGTCGGGGATCACCAACTTGACTCAATACTTCATTATATTTCAATTAACATTGATCAGTTATAAATTAGCTGGTTGAAAAATGCAGCCAAGAGATGATGGTCACAGCTGAGCACAGAGTGCAGCCACAGCTGAGCCGCCACACTGGCACCATTGTGCTTTCTGCACATACAGTATGTGGCCAATGATCAAGGCCAGGATGGAGCTTGGAGTTTGTGACATGAGAAGGCTACGAGACAAGGCAGACATGAGAGATACTGCAGATGTGACTTGTATGGAGTACATGAGAACCCTTGTGAACAGGTCTGGTTCATGGGGTCACACTGGGTGTGGTCTGGACCCCGCATTCAGTTTTTGGCTTGTCAGTGACCATGTTAGAAAGATTATGTAAAGTTCAACAAGAAGGTGAGGGGCTCTACTGGTAAGGAAAAAGGGATAGTAAATGTCAGATCAAGGCCATAGAGACAATTACCCTAGGTGCAATGATGACCATGACTCTAGAGACCACACCTATAAAGACATTTACAGAGAACATGGCATTAAAACTGAGAGCACAGGTGAAGTGGTGAGGACCATACCATCAATGTAGAATCTATTATGGCAATTAGAACCATAACTGAAGGCTTTTTTCTTGTTTAGTCCAGGAGTACAGATTACCTAACCCATAGAAAAATCGAGGTTTTTAACTCAAAAGGCCATGAATTACTTCCTGTGTGTGGAATTTTTATCTTTCTTTCCCCATTGTCATGCACATTCCCTAGCATAAAGAAGAAGTTGTAGAAGGTTCTGCCACCGAATGCACTTGGACAAATAATCATGATCCGTTGCCGGCAGCTCCTTCGTGATCTCCGTTCAGTGACGTCCCTGATGTGCTCGATGGGAGACAAGTCTGGAGAAGCTGCAGCCACAGGAACAGGTTTAAGCCACACAGTCTGTTCACAATCGATCTGGCAACATGCAACCTGGAGTTGTGTAGGAACACTGGAGATGTGGTCTTACCACAATGTCACACTGAGTTGTTAATGCACCTGGGATGAAGGCTAGAGAGGTCCGGCTACTGTACATTATGCCATAGCGCACCAGAATCTTGAGAGTAGCGACATTCCATCCTCAAGGCCTCTTCATGGCGTTGCCCATGTGGTCTACAGACCAATCTCCAAGACAAAAACAGGACAGATCTCGATTGAAGCCCCCATCTAGAGACCATGTGTGTAATGCCACAAAGAGGCCTTGAGGATGAAACATCACACTGGTCTTACTCCAGGAGTATGGTGTGGGGGACATAATGTATGTGTCACAATCAGCTGCAGCCGCTGGTGCGGCCCAACCCATAGACGCCCCCACGCCGACCGACCACGAGGGCGTGGGGCACGAGTCCCCCAGGGACGCAATACAGACCCTTTATACCGCAGAGTGGGACCCGGGCCTACCCGAACTAGGGGAGGGCAGAGACCGGGGCTCTGTGGCAGCTGAGCATGTGGACAAGGAACTGAGGCTCAGGGCACCAGGCTGCAACTGCACGCACTGACACACGTGGAAAGTCATTCACCAGCTGCAAATGACCTCACAACCCGTGGACAGCTTCCACAGCAGCAACCAGGGACCGCACATGCGGATGGTCATGCAATAGAAAAGACCTAACCACCCATGTACGGCTGCGCAGTAGGGCAGGGAACTGAGAAGGCTCCATCCAGGTAACAGCCAACAGTATCCCAGCTCAAATTAGGGGGAAAAGAGTAAAGGGTTTAAGCAAACATATGCATTGTCACGCCGAAAACCAGATACAGACAGAACGGCGTGACAGTATGGTAGCCGGACCCCTCTGGCCTTCACTCCAGGTCACCAACAGCTCTACGTTGCATTGATCTGGTGGTAGAACCAGTGGTTTGGACATTTATCCAGTGTTCCAGGAGCAGTTTTTCATCCCGAAAATATCAGGCTGCATGTTCCTCTAACTATTGCAAATAGTCTGTGTGGCTTAAATGTGCTCTAATGGCTGCAGGGTCTCAGGACTTGTCTCCATTGAGCACATCGGGGATGTCATTGGTTGCTGCCGGAAGCCGATCATCAAGATTTGCCCAAGTGCAATTGGAGCAGAACCTTCCTTAGACGACCGTTAATAACCTCAGTGATGGCGGACGAGGTTGCAGGTGCCGGGATTTCTGCATTTGATTCTTATACGCAAGACAGAGAATTCATAAGGCTGCTTTTCACACATCAGGTTTGTGCCATCAGGCTCAATCAGGCGATTTTTGAAGAAAACGGATGATACCACCGGATCCGTTTTTTTCTCAGCAAAAATTGTTTGTCCGGCGTCTGGAAAAAACATACAAAGTTACGTTTTCTGTCTCCGGCGAAAAACCACACAGCGCCAGATCTGGCGCTTCCGGCTTTTTGCTAGAATGGAAGCCTATGGGCGCCGGAAGGCACCGGATCCGGCAAATGACGGATTCCGGCGCTGGATTCCTTTTTTTTTTTACTGAGCATGCTCCGATTTTTTTAGGATCTAATTAGCTGTATCAGCTAGTCAGATCCTTCAAAAAAAACGGATCCCTCGCATCAGTTTTTCACAGCCTGCCAATAACCTCCAGACATTACACGATATGTAACTGATATCATCCCCTCTTATAACGCTCCAGTACTAATATAACCCCCAGACATTACACCATATGTGACTGATATCAGCCCCTCTTATAACGCTCCAGTACTAATATAACCCCCAGACATTACACCATATGTGACTGATATCAGCACATCTTATAACGCTCCAGTACTGATATAACCTCCAGACATTACACCACATGTGACTGATATCAGCCCCTCTTATAACGCTCCAGTACTGATATAACCCCCAGACATTACACCATATGTGACTGATATCAGCTCCTCTTATAACGCTCCAGTACTGATATAACCCCCAGACATTACACCATATGTGACTGATATCAGCCCCTCTTATAACGCTCCAGTACTGATATAACCCCCAGACATTACACCATATGTGACTGATATCAGCCCCTCTTTATAACGCTCCAGTACTGATATAAACTCCAGACATTACAACATATGTGACTGATATCAGCCCCTCTTATAACGCTCCAGTACTGATATAACCTCCAGACATTACACCATATGTGACTGATATCAGCCCCTCTTATAACGCTCCAGTACTGATATAACCCCCAGACATTACACTATATGTGACTGATATCAGCCCCTCTTATAGCGCTCCAGTACTGATATAACCCCCAGACATTACACTATATGTGACTGATATCAGCCCCTCTTATAACGCTCCAGTACTAATATAACCTCCAGACATTACACCATATGTGACTGATATCAGCCCCTCTTATAACGCTCCAGTACTGATATAACCTCCAGACATTACACCATATGTGACTAATATCAGCTCCTCTTATAATGCTCCAGTACTGATATAAACCCCAGACGTTACATCATATGTGACTGATATCAGCCCCTCTTATAATGCTCCAGTACTGATATAACCCCCAGACATTACACCATATGTGACTGATATTAGCCTCTTATAACGCTCCAGTACTGATATATCCTCCAGACATTGAACCATATGTGACTGATATCAGCCCCTCTTATAACGCTCCAGTACTGATATAACCCCCAGACATTACACCATATGTGACTGCTATCAGCCCCTCTTATAATGCTCCAGTGCTGATATAACATTCAAACCGCAGAATATCTTCTTATGCAAATGATATGAAACAATTTACACAATAAAGGCTCCAACTCTATAATCTGGAGTTTGGTACTCTGCTTGCTTTTATTATTGGCTGCACAATTGTACAAAAACCTCTGGTGCATTTGTGGTAAATGTTTACAATTTGTCTCCTAAATTAAGAGCTATTGTAATTACACCCAGTCCAGAAATTAAATGTTTGTTCTACTTTCTGGGTAATTATCTGTTGTCTTCTAAATGAAAGCAGAAAATGTAGAGTTATGTGAGGCTTCTGCATAATGTGGTTTGAGGACATCAATCATAATGACATACTGCGTGATAACAGTGATACACAAGTATGATGGATTAACACTGCCCCTATATACAAGAAAATAACTACTATAATACTGCCCCTATGTACAAGAATAGAACTACTATAATACTGCCCCTATGTACAAGAATAGAACTACTATAATACTGCCCCTATACACAAGAATATAACTACTATAACACTGCCCCCTATGTACAAGAATATAACTACCGTACTATAATACTGCCCCTATGTACAAGAATATAACCACTATAATACTGCCCCCTATGTACAAGAATATAGCTACTATAATACTGCTCCTATGTACAAGAATATAACTACTATAATACGACCCCCTATGCACAAAAATATAACTACTATAATACTGCTCCTATGTACAAGAATATAATACTATAATACTGCCCCCTATGTACAAGAATATAACTACTATAATACTGCCTCTATGTACAAGAATATAACTACTATAATACTGCCCCTATGTACAAGAATATAACTACTATAATACTGCCCCTATGTACAAGAATATAACTACTATAATACTGCTCCTATGTACAAAAATATAACTACTATAATACTGCTCCTATGTACAAGAATATAACTACTATAATACTGCTCCTATGTATAATAATATAACTACTATAATACTGCTCCTACGTACAAGAATATAACTAATATAATACTGCTCCAATGGACCTGAATATAACTACTATAATACTGCCCCTATGTACAAGAATATAACGACTGTAATACTGCTCCTATGTGCAAGAACATACAGTAAATTCTATAATACTGACCCCTATGTACAAGAATATAACCACTATAATACTGTCCCCTATGTACAAGAATATAACTACTATAATACTGCCCCTATGTACAAGAATATAACTACTATAATACTGCTCCTATGTATAATAATATAACTACTATAATACTGCTCCTACGTACAAGAATATAACTAATATAATACTGCTCCAATGGACCTGAATATAACTACTATAATACTGCCCCCTATGTACAAGAATATAACGACTGTAATACTGCTCCTATGTGCAAGAACATACAGTAAATTCTATAATACTGACCCCTATGTACAAGAATATAACTACTATAATACTGGCTCTATGTACAAGAATATAACTACTATAATACTGGCTCTATGTACAAGAATATAATTACTATAATACTGCTCCTATGTATAATAATATAACTACTATAATACTGCTCCTACATACAAGAATATAACTACTATAATACCGCTCCAATGGACAAGAATATAACTACTATAATACTGTTCCTACGTACAAGAATATAACTACTATAATACTGCTCCAATGGACCTGAATATAACTACTATAATACTGCCCCCTATGTACAAGAATATAACGACTGTAATACTGCTCCTATGTACAAGAACATATTGTAACTTCTATAATACTGACCCCTATGTACAAGAATGTAACTACTATAATACTGGACCTATGTACAAGAATATAAATACTATAATACTGCCCCCTATGTGCAAGAATATAACTACTATAATACTGTCCCTATGTACAAGAATATAGCTACTATAATACTGCCCCTATGTACAAGAATATAACTACTATAATACTGCCCCTATGTACAAGAATATAACTACTATAATAATGCTCCTATGTACAAGAATTTAATTACTATAATACTGCTCCTATGTATAATAATATAACTACTATAATACTGCTCCTACGTACAAGAATATAACTACTATAATACTGCTCCAATGGACAAGAATATAACTACTATAATACTGCGCCAATGGATCTGAATATAACTACTATAATACTGCCCCCTATGTACAAGAATATAACGAATGTAATACTGCTCCTATGTACAAGAACATACAGTAACTTCTATAATACTGACCCCTATGTACAAGAATATAACTACTATAATACTGGCCCTATGTACAAGAATATAACTACTCCAGTACCACCTATATGTGGACGGCACTCAGATCTACCTCTCTGGCTCAGATGTCGCCTCTCTTCTGTCCAGAATCCCGGAGTGTCTATCAGCCATATCCTCCTTCTTCAACTCTCGCTTCCTAAAACTCAATGTAGACAAAACCGAACTCATCATCTTTCCCCCATCTCGCGTATCCCCCCTACCTGATCTATCTATTATGGTAAACGGCATCACGCTCTCTCTTGCACCTGAAATCCGCTGCCTCGGGGTAACTCTCGATTCTGCCCTGTCCTTCAAACCGCACGTCCAAACTCTTACCACCTCCAACTCAAAAATATTGCCAGAATCCGTCCCTTACTCAGCCCACAATTTACTAAAACTCTTGTGCATGCCCTCATCATCTCCCGCCTCGATTACTGCAACATCCTCCTCTGTGGCCTCCCCACTAACTCCCTTGCACCACTCCAGTCTGTCCTCAACTCTGCTGCTCGGCTAATCCACTTCTCTCCTCGCTACTCCCCTGCTTCTCCCCTCTGCAAATCCCTCCACTGGCTCCCAATTCCCCAACGAATCCAGTTCAAACTACTAACACTGATCTACAAAGCCATCCACAACCTGTCCCCTCCCTATATCTCTTGAGCTAATCTCCCACTATCTTCCCTCACGTAATCTTCGATCCTCCCAAGACCTCCTACTCTCCTCCACACTTATTCGTTCCTCATACAACCGCCTCCAAGATTTCTCCCGAATATCCCCCATCCTCTGGAATTCCACACCTCAACACGTACGATTATCCACCACCCTCGGAGTCTTCAGACAGAACCTGAAAACCCATCTCTTCAAGGAAAGCCTACAGCCTGCAATAACCATTCTGCCGCCTCACAAACCACCCGAGCTGCTGCCTCACCAACCACCCGAGCTGCCGCCTCACTAACCACCCGAGCTGCCGCCTCACCAACCACCTGAGCTGCCGTCTCATCACCACCAGAGCTGCCGCCTCACCACCACCAGTGCTGCTGCACACCGACCTCCTGTCTCTTCCCCATTATCCCGAAGAATGTAAGTCCGCAAGGACAGGGTCCTCTCACCTCTGTACCAGTCTGTCATCGTAAATTTGTTTACTGTTAACGATATCTATAACCCTGTATGTAACCCCTTTTCACATGTACAGCACCATGGAATTAATGGTGCTATATAAATAATAATAATAAATAATAATACTATAATACTGCCCCTATGTACAAGAATATAACTACTATAATACTGCTCCTATGTACAAGAATATAACTACTATAATACTGCTCCTATGTACAAGAATATAACTACTATAATACTGCTCCAATGGACAAGAATATAACTACTATAATACTGCTCCTACGTACAAGAATATAACTACTATAACACTGCTCCTACGTACAGGAATATAACTACTATAATACTGCTCCTATGTACAAGAATATAACTACTATAATACTGCCCCCTATGTTCAAGAATAAAACGACTGTAATACTGCTCCTATGTACAAGAACATACACTAACTTGTATAATACTGACCCCTATGTACAAGAATATAACTACTATAATACTGGCTCTATGTACAAGAATATAACTACTATAATACTGGCCCAATGTACAAGAATATAACTACTATAATACTGCCCCTATGTACAAGAATATAACTACCATAATACTGCTCCCTATGTACAAGAATATAACTACCATAATACTGCTCCTACATACAAGAATATAACTACTATAATACTGCTCCATATGTACAAGAATATATCTACTATAATACTGCCCCCTATGTACAAAAATATAACTACTATAATACTGCCCTTATGTACAAGAATATAACTACTATAATACTGCTCCTATGTACAAGAGTATCTACTGGTAAATGTGAGACAAAATACTTATGATTTTTTTTGTAAATACAAGTCTGCTCTTTATACGTGAGGATGTTATTGGTACAATGCATCAGTGGGTCAGATATTGTAGTGAATGCAGGGCCAGTGCTAGGGGCTGGCACGCCCCATTCTACTGTATCGACATTGTAGATGCCGATACAGTTGAAAGCAATGATGGAGGAGAGTCAGATGACACTACCTCTCCAATCATTTCCCCTCTGTGTCTGACGCAGTGGCCGCGATGACATCCCTTCATCGTGTGCAAACACTACTGAGGAAACGCGCTGAAGAGATCGGTGCAGCAGGGGAATGGCAAGAGGAGAGAATTTTTTTTTTTTTAATCAGCGATTACGTGGTAAACAGAATACAGGAGTAATATAGGGAGTGCAGTATACTGTATCTACTATATGGGGGCTGCATTATACTATGTGGAGTGCATTATACTGCAGGGAGGACTATGGGGTGCATTAAACTATGGGGAGTGCATTATACTATATGGAGGAGTATGGTTTGTGTATTATACAATATGGGGGACTATGGGAGCAATATACTATATGGAGGACTATGGGAGGTGTATTATGCTATATGGAGGACTGATGTGCACATTATAATATATGGAGGACTATGGGGTGTATTATGCTAAACAAGCAAAATGCTGCCTATTCATTGAGTGATTGGATTGTTTATGCCGGAACAGAAATCCTTGTTCTCAGCAGCACATCGCCGGTGTAAACTGTAGATGTGCTGCTGATAACGTGATACTGTATGGGGACAGATTGACCTAATAGTGATTGTTCTGTGCCATCATTCTTCCTCAGCCAGTGAAAAGAGGCCGGGAAACAATCACTGAAGGACTTAAATATTGTCGATTACGATCGTTTATCGACCTGAACTGACCTGAGCGCATGGAAATACAACCATATTTGTTTGTGATCTGGAAAATGAAGATTTGGGGCCCCACTTTGTCTAATATCATCCCCGAGCGGATGGTGAGGACTGATCAGGAGCGTCACTGACTGATGCTGGACTCCTTCTACCCTTTTTTTTAATTAGTCTTGTTTTTACTGGTCTTGGACAACATCTTGTTACTTTCTTACAGGTGAAGATGTCGGCATATTAGTCAGATTAGCCGCTGATCTTGGCCGCTGATCGCGGTGCCATTTGTCTTCTGCTGCCAATTCCAGATAATTAGCTTGTCTTCAGAATTAAATTATTTCTTGGCTGAGGATTCTGGGATCTGTAGTTTGGCAGCAGCTTGAGCAAGGTTCAATGTCTAAGGAGTGGAGAGATGCGATGAAGCAAGTCCGAGGAGAAGGCGGCCAATATTTACACCTGATAGGGACCACTGGATCTTATAATTGGGGTCCCATGTTTGCTACGTCTATTGGCTATGCTATTTGCTTTTTTAGATAGAAGAAATACAGTTATTATTCTTTTCTGCATGTATACATAAAGTGACCAGATGAGGGCGCTGTACAGCCAACTTCATCATAATGTGTCCGCCCCATGCCAGTATGAATATCCCATATCCACAACATTGCCTTTAAAAATGTCACCGAAGAGAAGCTCCGTCCTGAGCCAGGCGATACGTTTCATCACGGGAGATGTGTACGTCTAGTCTAACTGCAAAGGTTACCTACATTTAAAGGGACGGCGCAGAATTCATCATCGTAAAGGGGTTCTTCAATTGCTATAAAGCGTGATCTAAAATGTTAAGGAACCAAAACGCAAAGTAGGTTTATGGCATGGGAGTCCCCAGACAGCTTTGTATACAGAAGCACTTTCATGTATATGGGGGCTTTTAAAGTTGATTGAACCGGCCGATTTTAAAGAGACCATAATGTATGGGGCCTCCTAAATCTCCCCTAATGATATCAAGGGAGAAAAGGGTCAGCCATGGTGCATTTGAGTCGCCCCGCCAGGGCCGTGGGGTACTCGGTACCGGGTCCTGCGGTTCACAGGGGGATGTCACGTTGGCGACCGGTCCGTGGCCCTGGGCGCCCATTTAAAAGGGACCACCTGTGGTATTCGGTCAATGGGGACCGACACTGCTTTAAGGGGTCCTCTGGGGTGATGTTATGGCAGCTAGGTGAAGTATGTCCCCAGGGCTCCCGGTGTGTGCATGGAAGATGGTGAATGGCGTAGTAAAGAACGAGGACACAGGTTTACAATCTCTTTACCTTGTTTTCTGAAGACTTCAGGCAGCCACAGTCCAGGGCACCAGATCACAGGGCAGGCAGGGTCCGACTGGCTTGGAGGCAAGTTAGGAGTCCCCTTTTCCAGGTGGAAATCAAAGCCTTCCTCTAGCGCCGTGGTGGTGTAGTCCCTTACTGCCTAAGGCTTCACATAAGGTCCTCACAGTTGTTCTCTCTCTCTCTGTCCCCGGGATAATATATAACCCGTATGACTGGTGACTTGAGGTGGTTTATAGGGACTCTAGCATGCCCCAGCCTCTAAGGGTGTCACCGTGCCTCCTGGGTATTAGGTCGGACAGGTAACTTGGAGTTCAGCTGTCCTGCCGGTCTCTGATGTAAGTCATAGAGGTCCTTACAACCTCGGTGTTCAGGCTACTGGTCTCTGCGCCTCAGAAGGAGGCAGCCTGCTTGGGGCTGGTCTCCCCCTGATATCCTCTCCTGTGCTTTGCTCTCCTGCACGTTCACTGCAATCAATTCAGCTTTCTGAATGTCTCTTTCCAGGAACTGCTGCGCTGCGGCTACACAGCTCCGTAAACCCTCTTCTGCCTCAGACTGGTCCATTCAGTTTCCTGGCAAGAACTGACTGACTTTCCCTACAGACTACCAGTTGTATATATATGGGGAGTCACCTAGTAAATGGGATCAAAAGCTCCCCCTGGTGGCCTGGAGTGTGAATGTGTTGCATGTTTGTGGTACCTGGTTACAGTTATCCCTTCTTGCTTTCAAGCGTAACATCACTCTCCCCGTGAGGAAAGCAATGCTGCTGTGACGACCAGGACCCTGGGGCACCACACATTCAATGCCCAGTTGGTCTCCTCTAGGCTCCTGGCCCCTGAGAAGTGAAGGGGTGATCCAGGACAGGGGAGTCCGTAAGAAGAGGGGCGACAGGGGAGTCCAGCAGGAGCCTTCTCCTCTCTCCCCATATAGGATGCATGAAAGCTGGCTAGGAGTTGTCACCAGGTCATGCAAACCTCACTGCCGGCGATCACTGTGCGGGGAGGAAAGCGGTACATACGACACTACATGCTCTGCATTTACGGATCACGCAGAGAGGTGTATGTAATGAAACACCGCTCTGCTCCATCACCCAGGTTCTGGTCATCACAGTAGGTGCCAGCAGTGGGATCTGTGTCACCGGGTAGGAGAGCAGAGCTGTGCGTCATTACATGTTTGGGCAACATCATGCAAAGCAGAATTTGCTACCCAGGGGGGCAATCAGTATATAACGCTTACAAACTAATATTTCCATAATATAAATGAAAAACAACTCTGAAATCTTGCCATTTTTCAGACTAATCTTAATATTAGACTAGGGCTCCCTTTTCTGTATAAGTGACTTTTCAATGGTCTCATTATCATGTCAGATAGGATTACAATGAAAGTTAACTATGTATATAATAAATAAGACCTGATCCAGCGACCACAATGTGTTATGTCACAGCTCACCTCCTCCCTCTCTTCACAATGCCCTCTGCACAGGACACAGAGCATGCCCACAACATGCTAATATAAAAGTCAGATCATGTCTATTGCTCCCTATGGTGCACATTGCCGCTGTAAAGCAGATCTCTGAGTGCTGCAGATCAGCGCCTCCATATTCATGGAAGGAAACTCCGGTCATTCCAGATGAAGACAAGGGACTAGCACAGGGCTGACTAGAGGACCACAACGTACAATGGAAGTGTTCAGAACTTTGCATCTGGTTCCCTCAAATGCTGGTAATTGGGGTCCGGCAGAACACAATGAGATCCCACAGAGTTACGTAGAGCCGGGTTGTTACTCCGCTCCCTCACCCAGGTCGTGTCACCGGTGGCACAGGTGACCGTAGTGATGCTCCCCTGGTGGCTCTGTGGTTGGGATCGGCCATAGACGCTTCCCTGGTGTAGGGCAGTGAGCGGCAAAGGCCACGGGTTGTTACAGGCTCATTGTAAGTGTTTGTGTTCTCCAGAGCCATTGTACTCCATGTCCTGATAAAATATTCATCCCTGGGCTGGTCTTGCTATTTTAGTAGCCCAAATGCATTAATTAACCATGGCTAAATTCATACCCAGCAAAAGCTGTCGCTGCCCAGAAGCAAATCACATCCCGGTGCTGATGCCCGAGTGTGGATTACAACTCCTGTGAATCACTATGGTGCAGAGGACGCGCCCATAGACTGGATCCTTATTGACGGACCGCTATAGGATGCCTCTATTCGGGTGCCACTGTGAGTATGGGGGAGGGGATACGGATGACATCACAGGAACTTATATGGTCACGACTACTTGTAATGTGTGATCTCAAGAGGATCCAAAACTAAACCTGCGCAGAAGAAACAACAGGCATCTGCCAGGAAGAAGTGGTGTAATCATCTGCAGAACATCACTATGGGTCTGTCAGGGGGAGAGGAACGATGGTCTGCAGATCTCTATATAAAGCACCAGATATACCCTCTACATTGAGGAAGTGGTGAAAGATGGAAATCACAGGATGGAGATGTTACTGATCTGAAAATATTGAAAAACTTTCCAATTCCTCTGGATTTCTTCATTCTGAAGTCACAAGCAGAAATCTCGGCACCCCCAGCCTTGGCTGCTGTCACTGCGGTTATCAATGGTCGTCTAAGGAACGTTCTTCAGCTGATTGTACAAATCATCAGGATCCGCTGCCGGCAGCTACTGTGTAATCACCGATCAATGACATCCCCGATGGAGACAAGTCCAGTGACGCTGCCGGCAGCTCCTGTGTAATCAATGACCAGTGATGTCCCTGATGGAGACAAGTCCAGTGACGCTTCCAGCAGCTCCTGTATAATCACAGATCAATGACGTCCCCGATGGAGACAAGTCCAGTGACGCTGCTGGCAGCTCCTGTGTAATCAATGACCAGTGATGTCCCTGATGGAGACAAGTCCAGAGATGCTGCCGGCAGCTCCTGTGTAATCAATGACCAGTGATGTCCCTCATAGAGACAAGTCCAGTGATGCTGCCGGCAGCTCCTGTGTAATCACTGATCAATGACATCCCCGATGGAGACAAGTCCAGAGATGCTGCCAGCAGCTCCTGTGAAATCACCGACCAGCGACGTCCCTGATGGAGACAAGCCCAGAGACGCTGCAGACACGGGAGCAGGTTTAGGCCACGCAGGTGCTCACAGTAGTGCAATATGTGGGGTTGCAGTGTGAAAAAAATTAAACCTGTCCTTGGATACTTTGATTTGTACATGATGTGTCCATTTTTCCAATGTAGTGCCGAGTTGTTAGTGCACCGTACATTATGCCACTGAACCATAATCCAGGGAGTAGGACCAGTGTGATGCTCCCTCGTGATGGCCTCTTCATGGCATTGCCAGTGTGGTTTCCAGAGGGAAACTGGGAGGTCTGACCCACTTTTGTAATGGATGCAATGATGGCCAGAGATTGGTGTGGAGACTGCGTGGGCTCACTCCATGAAAAGGCGTCACAAAGGAATATCACCCCAACCCTAAATCCAGGATTTTGGTTGTGATGTACGGTACTCAGACCCCTCTCATCTTCATTCCAGGCGCACTAAGCTAGATATTACATTTATTTGGTGGTGGCGGTGAGGCCATTTCTTTTTCCACATGACAAACCCCAGCGTACCACTATGGCTTCAGCATCTCCAGAGTGGTCTCCATTGAGCATACCAAGGACGTCACTAGTTGGTGATTACACAGGAGCACACAGGAACTGCCGGCAGCAGATATGGATGCTTTCTACAATCAGCGGCAGAACCTTCCTCAGACTACCATTAATGACCCCAGTGACAGCTGCTGAGGCCGGAGGTGCCGGGATTTCTGTATGGGGATCAGACTCCGAAATGGAAAAAAACAGATGTCATGAAATTGTTCTTTTCATTTTTCCATCATTTGCAGATCAGAGACGTCTCCACGTTTCCATCGCTTCTTGCAATTTTGATGTTGAAGAATGTAACAAAGCTCAATAACAAGTCTGATATTTTGCATTCTTTCTGGTTTTGATTCTTACTTTTGTAGTTTGATTGTACTTCTCAGCGATGTGATTGAAGGGCTCTATAGATCGGTTATTAACTCCAATATCTGTCGGAGGGGAAATGGGCAGATGCTCAAAAGCTGCAGCTTTCTAGAAAAGTCTGGAGGAGTGAATGTATGGAAAACCAGAGAAGTAAGTTATCAGTCCCTGCCATCCTTGGTCATCAGTCCTCGAAAAAAGGGACCAAGAACAGGATAAAATGGAGCGCTGGATAATGCAGCATTTTGCCCTGGACTCATGTGGCAGTTAATCGTCAGATATTAACATTCAGGAAAAACGTTCTTGGATGGTTTTGGTTTTGTGGAGTTCACTTTTCTGTAGCGCGGCCAGTGTGTGAGGTTTTTAAAAGCTGCTGCACAAACTGAATTTACAGTTGAGGTTTATAAACTTATTATTGGATTGATTTTACCAGTAATGAGTTTCTGTGAGAGAATGAAGCTGAGTTATCTAGAATTTTCCTGCTTGTTCTGTGCATTTTCCAATCCAGAATTATCCATAATTTATGATGGAAGATGAAAGCCATATGGAAAAACTGCAGCATTTGCAAAAGATTAATACCATCCTTATGGTAAGACCGAAACTGCATTGCTGGAGACAGACTGCATCATATTCTTAGTCATGTCCTAGGGAAGATATATAACTACTATAATACTGCTCCCTATGTACATGAATATAACTACTATAATACTGCCTCTATGTACAAGAATATAACTACTATAATACTGCCCCTATGTACAAGAATATAACTACTATAATACTGCCCCCTATGTACAAGAATATAACTACTATAATACTGCCTCCTATGTACAAGAATATAGTTACTATAATACTGCCCCTATGTACAAGAATATCACTACTATAATACTGCCCTAGTGTACAAGAATATAACTACTATACTACTGCCACTATGTACAAGAATATAACTACTATAATGCTGCCCCCTATGTACAAGACTATAACTACTATAATACTGCCCCCTATGTACAGGAATATAACTACTATAATACTGCCTCCTATGTACAGGAATATAGCTACTATAATACTGATCCTATGTACAAGAATATAACTACTATAATACTACTCCTATGTACAAGAATATAACTACTATAATACTTCTCCCTATGTACAGGAATATAACTACCATAATACTGCTCCTATGTACAAGAATATAACTACTATAATACTGCTCCTATGTACCAGAATATAACTACTATAATACTGCCCCTATGTACAAGAATATAACTACTATAATACTGCCCCACATGTAAAAGAATATAACTACTATAATACTGCCTCCTATGTACAAGAATATAGTTACTATAATACTGCCCTTATGTACAAGAATATACCTACTATAATACTGCCCCTATGTACAAGAATATAACTACTATAATACTGCCACTATGCACAAGAATATAACTACTATAATGCTGCCCCCTATGTACAAGAATATAACTACTATAATACTGCCCCCTATGTACAGGAATATAACTACTATAATACTGCCTCCTATGTACAAGAATACAGCTACTATAATACTGATCCTATGTACAAGAATATAACTACTATAATACTACTCCTATGTACAAGAATATAACTACTATAATACTGCCCCCTATGTACAGGAATATAACTACCATAATACTGCTCCTATGTACAAGAATATAACTACTATAATACTGCCCCCTATGTATAGGAATAAAACTACTATAATACTGCTCCTATGTGCAAGAATATAACTCCTATAATACTGCCCCCTATGTACAAGAATATAACCACTATAATACTGCCCTTATGTATAAGAATATAACTACTATAATACTGCCCATTTGTACAAGAATATAACTACTATAATACTGCTCCTTTGTACAAGAATATAACTACTATAATACTGCCCCCTATGTACAGGAATATAATTACTATAATACTGCCTCCTATGTACAAGACTATAACTACTATAATACTGATCCTATGTACAAGAATATAACTACTATAATACTACTCCTATGTACAAGAATATAACTACTATAATACTGCCCCTATGTACAGGAATATAACTACCATAATACTGCTCCTATGTACAGGAATATAACTATTATAATACTGCCTTCTATGTACAAGACTATAACTACTATAATACTGATCCTATTTACAAGAATATAACTACTATAATACTACTCCTATGTACAAGAATATAACTACTATAATACTGCCCCTATGTACAGGAATATAACTACTATAATACTGCTCCTATGTACAAGAATATAACTCCTATAATACTGCCCCCTATGTACAAGAATATAACCACTATAATACTGCCCTTATGTATAAGAATATAACTACTATAATACTGCCCCTTTGTACAAGAATATAACTACTATAATACTGCCTCCTATGTACAAGAATATAACTACTATAATACTGCCCCTTTGTACAAGAATATAACCACTATAATACTGCCCTTATGTATAAGAATATAACTACTATAATACTGCCCCTTTGTACAAGAATATAACTACTATAATACTGCCTCCTATGTACAAGAATATAACTACTATAATACTGCCCTCTATACAAGGGTTTTGTCCTGGAGCTGCGGTATGATGCAGTCTGGTATCGTGCGGTTGTGTTTGTTGTGTATCCAGCAATGAGATCACGGTCTTGCTCCCTGCAGATCGTCGTCTGGTAACACTAGCGGGGTCCCTGGGGCTCTGAGGTTTGGTTCTGTGATGTAGACGAGTCCCGGAGCTCAGAGGCTTCATGTTGACATGTATTAGGTCAGGTGAATATACATAAGTTCAGTTCCAATCCTGCAGATTAACCCTCGCACATTTGCTACCCATATCTATAACTACAAGGCGGGGGCCACTGTGTGCAGGTAAGGGCTTTTATTTAGGGCTTTTTATCATGGTGGAATGACAGTTTGTTTTCTAGGAAAGTCTCCTAGGACAGATTATGGGTGGTAGAGACGGTCAGAGCAGGATGGCTATGTAGCGGTGGGCGGCTTGCCAGGGACATTATGATTGGCATAGTGCTCTTAGGACCGGAGGTCGCTACTTGTGAAGAAAGGGATGTGATCTGTTACAATGTGTCAGTCACCTTCTATATCATACAAGTTCGTCTTTAAAGGAGGGAGATCATTAAAAAGAAAACAAAAACACTGAATTGTCCGCAAGATTTCTTCTTCAATTAGAGATGTTAATGTGTGTGAGCGCTATACAGAGGTGAGATCTTAATGACTTAAGCACGGTGTGGAAAATGTTGCAAAGTAAGAATGCTTCCAAATTAGAAGTGCTTACATTTTTAAATAAATGAAGAAAAACCATGTAAGTCCAGATTTGGTGTGACCGCCCTAGTGTGTAAGTGTACCTGAAAACATTGATAAAGGAAGGTTATGGAGGATCTCGGCAGGAGGTTGTGCCAAACATCTTGGAGACCTGACCCCAGATTTCCTGTCTATGAGGCTTGTGCAGACCCTTCTATCACTTCATGTGATCCCAGACAGACGGGATGATGAGAGATCAGGGGTCTATTTGGCCAGATAATAGATTACCATTCTATTTTAATAATCACATTACTGACATTAGTAGAGCATGCACCGTACATATACAGGTGCTTTTCACAAAATTAGAATTTCAGCAGAAAAGTTAATTTATTTGAGTTCTTCAATACAAAAAGTGAAACTCATATATTATATAGAGTCATTACAAACAGAGTGATCTATTTCACGTGTTTATTTCTGTTAATGTTGATGATTATAGCTTACAGCAAGTGAAAACCCAAAAGTCATTATCTCAGTAAATTGGAGTACTTTATAACACCAGCTTAAAAAATGATTTTAAAATCCAAAATGTTGGCCTACTGAAATGCATGTTCAGTAAATGGGCTCAATACTTGGTCGGGGCTCCTTTTGCATCAATTACTGCATCAATGCGGCGTGGCATGGATGCCATCAGCCTGTGGCACTGCTGAGGTGTTATGGAAGCCCAGGTTGCTTTGATAGCAGCCTTCAGCTCGTCTGCATTGTTGGGTCTGGTATCTCTTATCTTCCTCTTGACAATACCCCATAGATTCTCTATAGGATTAAGGTCAGGCGAGTTTGCTGGCCAATCAAGCACAGTCATACTGTTGTTTGTAAACCAGGTATTGGTACTTTTGGCAGTGTGGACAGGTGCCAAGTCCTGCTGGAGAATGACATTTCCATATCCAAAAAGCTTGTTGGAAGAGGGAAGCATGAAGTGCTCTAAAATTTCCTGGTAGACGGCTGTGCTGACTTTGGTCCTTGATAAAACACAGTGGATCTACACCAGCAGATGACATGGCTGCCCAAACCACCAATGATTGTGGAAAATTCACATTAGACCTTGGAAATCAAGGTCCCAGAGTCTGGAGGAAGAGTGGAGAGGCCACAATCCAAGCTGCTTGAGGTCTAGTGTGAAGTTTCCACAATCAGTGATGGTTTGGGGAGCCATGTCGTCTGCTGGTGTAGGTCCACTGTGTTTTATCAAGACCAAAGTCAGTGCAGCCATCTACCAGGAAATGCAGAGGAGCTGAAGGCTGCTATCAAAGCAACCTGGGCTTCCATAACACCTCAGCAGTGATTGCCTCCATGCCACGCCACATTGATGCAGTAATTGATGTAAAAGGAGCCCAGACCAAGAATTGAGCACAGTTACGAAACATACATTTCAGTAGGCCAACATTTCAGATTTTAAAATCATTTTTCAAGCTGGTGTTATAAAGTATTCTAATTTACTGAGATAATGACTTTTGGGTTTTAATTGGCTGTAAGCCGTAATCATCAACATTAACAGAAATAAACACTTGAAATAGATCACTCTGTAATGACTCTATATAGTATGAGTTTCACTTTTTGTATTGAAGAACTGAAATAAATTAACTTTTTGATGATCTAATTTTGTGAGAAGCACCTGTATATCTCCATTATATAGCTATAGCTTGGACGCTGTCAGGTGAGAGTACTGACTGCTCTATGATCATCTCACCGGACGGTTGTGTACATCACGCCTGTGACTGATAAACATTTCATGAAGATCAGTAATGAGCAGGAAGAGACGAGAACATCATGTCCTGGATGTGGGAGCGATGAGCTCGTCTGTAGGGATCGGCAGCCGCATCTGCTGCACTGGTTTCTGTCTCTTTGCAGTCAAAGCCATGACTTGTTAAAGGAACACTACCCTTTCTGATGCTTATTTACGGGGAAAGTAAATACAACCTATTACTCCCTGTTATCAGCCATTACTGGGGTGAGGCTAAAGGCTCATTTATACTGGCAGATTTCAGCTTCTAAATAATCACCTGTCCACTAAATACAAGTGAGTGGATGGATGGACGCTCATTGTGATCATTTTCATACAAACCAGCAGGACCGTCTGGAGACAATAGGGGTTCGTGATTTTTCAGGTTACCTTGTGATGTGGGTCCTCATTTTATGTAATAGAGCAGGATCCGGATGAGGAGTCCACATCCCCAATAACCGTATCAGACTTCTGGAACAGTCGCCAATCATTCTTGTACTTTTCTTGCAGTGGCTGTGCCATCAACCGTGCCCACGCCTGCCCCTCTACCTGTGCCCCCATCTGATCCGAAGCCAAACGGGCATCACACTAGTCCCACGCCGACCCCTAGGATGTCAGTATGTTCCCGGACGACTATGGTGACTACGATGGACAACACCTCCAGAGGTCTACGCTCCGTCATGAAGTGGAAGACAGTCTTGGCGATCTTCGTGGTGGTGGTGGTTTATTTGGTCAGTGGCGGCCTCGTCTTCCGGGCTCTTGAACAGCCTTTCGAAAGCAGCCAAAAGAGCACGATAGCCCAAGAGAAGCTGGATTTCCTGCAGGCTCATTCATGTGTCACTCCACAGGAGCTGGACGCACTGATAAAGGTACCAATCTAAACTGTGCAATTATTAAAATGGTCACAATTGTTAAAAGAAGCTACAATGGGGAGGGCGGATGGCACCAGATCCGATCAGATGGTCAGACATTTCCATGTCTGCTCCTTCTTCCTCTCTCACAGCCTGTCAGAGCGATGCTGCAGCTGCATCTCCCTCCTCTCCCCCTCCTTGTTCATTAACAACTATGTTACTAGGAGTCAGACTTGATGAACTTTTATGATCTTGTTTAATGCAGAAGCATTATAGGGGCGTATACAGATCTTACACTTTGTATCCACCCCACGAGGACTCCATGGTCAGTAAGCGGCATGCTGGGTATTAGTTTCTGTAATTCAGATCTGGTGCTGTTGATGGATTCCTGTTTAATAGCATACTCAATGGATGATAAATTGCACCAGTGAGGAATTAAATGTATTTAACTTATATTTCATTCTCATCTATTGTATGGATAGAAAGTCAGAAGGATGGAATATTTTGTGGCAAAGATTTAAGATTTGGCTTCAGAATACACAACACAGACAGACAATGCCGCAGCTATAGGTTCTATGGAGCACTGCTCAGTATAGCCCTTTGTCATAGGAGCCCTGTAGACTTGTGAATGCTGGTCTGGAGTTTATTATGTTTTTTTTTTTACAATGGACATCTTTCTTTCATCTAAAGTAGAGGAATCTAACTGTCCCCTTGTATTGTAGAAGCACAGCCTAGAAAAAAAATGTGAGTCTGTACATAAAGTCTCCTTTATTGTAGGCTCCACCAGCAGAATAGTGAGTGCAGCTCTGCAGAATAATATAGGATGTAACTCAGGATCAGTAAAAATGACAAAATGCATACACTTGATTTCTGTATAATATGTTTCTCTATGGTAATTCTTGCACCGTGGCACAATTTTTAGATTGAGGACCATATGCACATTATACCCTTATATATTTAGATCACTGAGAATAATTAGTGGATGGGAAGACGGATGATCCCCAGGACGCCGCTTTGTTTTCCATGTCACTGACTCAGAATCAGTTACGGTACTTAATAACACGGTTTAATGTTTTCATACATTTGGGTTTCCCCTCCCTCTATGATATTACCCGTGGTTCATGGTGTCTATGCAGTTATTACATAGCGCTCTCCGAATCTGCTGGAAACCCTTCTGTCTGGTCGTGTAATTGATCTGTGAGTTGATTTACTGGCGATTAGCGGCTGAGCTCGACCATCTGCATGGAATGGATATATGTTTACTGCACTTAGTGTCACTCAGACAAGGAGTCCCATAAACCATCACTGATACTAACAATAAACATATTGTGCAGCTGGAAACTGTAAATGTTGTGTCACTCAGGGCTGTGGAATCCCCTGCCCTCACCGCCACGCATCCTGCCCACCACGTACTACGCAGCCCTAATAGGAGGGGTAAACCGGCACCAGATATTAAAGATGTTCTCTGGATATACTGTATATAAAGCAAAGATAAAGGTGTACTCCATTATTATAAAAGGGGTTGTCACGACTCTGTTGTCAGGTGTCCCGGTACCACTTCTCCGTCCCTAATGTTAGGGGGCACCCTATCTTGTCCTGTACCCCAGATTACTTCTGATGGTGAAGATGCCGGGGCCACATACCTTGCCTTAGGTCCTGAATCCGCCCTCAGTCTGTACCCTTCCCCCACCCAATACACCAACCAGACTTAACAAGGTAATACGAACATGGGAAACAAAAAATACCAAACATACAAATATACTCACACAAACAACAGAGGTATACACCAGGGAATGGAGGATGGGTAAAACCAAAGTACGAGAAGAAATGGAATTATCACACCCAAAATCTAGCAACAGTCACAGATAAATCCACCAAACGCCTTCTCCAATAACAACCACTAACAACCTCCAGCCATGCAGCATAAAATATCTCTGACAATGAGTGCCAGCCCTCCCCCCTCTACGAGGGACCTCAGAAAATGGCTTATCGGGGTTGCCACATGAAAAGACCAGATCAGCCTGGCCGTATGGATGTCAGATGATGGTACCCACATCCTCTCTTCCCTTTCAGTGTACTAGATACTGGAGCGACTGACGAACTAAGCGAGATGGTAGTAGTAGTGATGGTACAGAGGACGCAATGTTTTTTTTTGAGTAGAGATCGAGGAAACACTTTATGAATCCTAAAGCTGGGCAGCAAAGTAAGGCGGAATGCTACAGGATTGACAACGATCACAATCTTATAAGGACTGATGAACTTGGGACCCCTGTTCCAAGAGGGAACATCCAGCTTAATGTTCCTAGAGGACAACCAAACCAAGTCACCACCACACAGGTCCAGGCCCACCAAACGTCTCCAATCAGCCACACTCTTATATTTGGATCCCATCTTACTCAAATTATCAAGAACCCCTTGCCACACAGACTTAATTGATGATGAAAATCGTTCAGGTATTCCAGAAAAATGATTCCTATTAAATGAGCTGAACGGAGGAGGAAACCTGCAAGCCCCGAAAAACGGGGACTTACCAGTAGAGTTGAATGAATTTGTTTGGTTTCCCTCTTATTCGGTAAACCGACCAAAAATCGACCAATAAATAAGTCCAAGGTCTACTGGGAATTGCCAATGGTTGGAGAGACCCAGATGGACGAGTATCAGAGGTTTTAGAAAGCGCACAGGCACTGCGGGCAGCTACATACTCCTGGACATCCTGATGTACTCCTGACCACCAAAAACGCTGAGTAAAATGATCTGTGGTGGCTTTATTACCAGGATATCCGGCCAAGACCGAATCATGATGTTCACTAAGAACTCGCTCACAAGTACAAACAATTTCCCTAACGGACTGGCAGCAGGGTCGTCTCCCTGAGCCTCATCAACCTCTTTCTCAAGATCGGAGCATATAGACACAATAGCCACCCCTTTTTGTAGGATAGGACCCGGTTCACAATTATCTCCACCCCCAGGAAAACAACGAGATAAGGAATCCACCTTAATGTTCTTGTTCCCTCGCTTATATGTTTCAAACAAGTTAAACCTGATGGAAGACCAACGCCCATCTTGCCTGCCAAGGCGATAGACGTTTCAAAGATTCTAGATATACGAGATTCTTATGATCTGTGATTACCATAACTTGATGAACTGCCCCCTTAAGAAAATGACGCCACTCTTCAAAAGGCCCACTTGATTGCCAAGAGTTCCCTGTTACCAATGTCATAATTTCTTTCCAGAGATGGCAGAATAGTATGCACATGGATGCCATTTACCAGGAGATGTACCCTGCGACAATACA
This sequence comes from Ranitomeya variabilis, assembly GCF_051348905.1. Classification (NCBI taxonomy): domain Eukaryota; kingdom Metazoa; phylum Chordata; class Amphibia; order Anura; family Dendrobatidae; genus Ranitomeya; species Ranitomeya variabilis. The sequence goes on along the minus strand of NC_135232.1, from coordinate 721,587,314 downwards.
GCCCCCACCTCCACTTCAGGCGCGTCAACTTCTACAATAAAAGGCTGAGTGAAGTCAGGCTGTATGAGAATTGGCGCTGATGCAAAATACTCCTTCAAGGTATCAAATGACTTCCTAGTTGGATGGGACTACTTGGATATGACCAGGAAGGGGACAGACTTTTCCGTCAGATGTTTGGCCACTACTGAAAAGTTTTTGATGAACTCACGGTAGTATTTGGCGGAACTCAAAAACCTTTGTAATACCTACAAATCCTCAGGAGGATCCCAATCCAGTACTGCCTGGACTTTAGCCAGATCCATACGAAAACTGGTGGATGACAACACATATCCTAGAAAAAGGATCTCCTCAACCAGAACCATTCATTTCTCTGGTTGGACAAATAATTTATTGTCCCTAAGTATCTGTAAGACCTGCCTGACATGTACCTGATGTGACTCAAGGTCAGGTGAATAAATTAATATGTCATAAAGATAGATAACCACAAACCTACCTACCAGGTGACTAAAGATGTAATTTACAAAGTGCTGAAAGACAGTGGGAGCATTCGTCAACAAAAATGAAATCACAAGGTTCTCATAGTGTTCCTCAGGTGTTTTGAATGCTGTTTTCCCCACTAATTCCCCTCTTTAATGTGAATGAGATTATACGCCCCCTGAGGACCAGTCTTGAAAACTATTTTGCTCCTGCAAGCTGATTAAAGAGGTCCGGGATGAGAGGGAGCGGATATGGATCCTGGACCGTGTTCTGATGGAGTTCTTCGAAATCTAGGCAGGGGGTGTAACCCCTCATCTTTCTTTTTTACAAAGAAATACCCTGCAGCAATGGGGGATGAGGCTGGTCTGATATGACCCTTTGACAAACTTTCCGCGATATAGTCCTTCTTGGCATGCCTCTCCAAACCAGAGATATTATATAGTTTGCTCTGTTGCAGCTTTGCCCCAGGAACAAGATTAATGGCGCAGTCATAAGGATAATGGGGAGGAAGTTTTTGGCACCCCTCCTCCGAGAACACATCCCCAAAGTCAGGCAGCTATTTAGGCACAGACTGGGTATCCACCCTTGCAAGCTGTGTACCCAAGCAATGTTCTTGACAATACTCACTCTACTTTACCACTTATTGAGTCTGCCAATCTACCACAGGGTTGTGCAGAGAAAACCAAGGAAGTCCAAGAACCACAGGAGAGGGCAGACCCTCTAGCACATAACAGTCTATTACTTCAGAATGCATGGCCCCTACCTGAAGATGTAACCCTCGGACGACTTGAGTAAAATACCCCTGTTTCAAGGGTGTGGAGTCGATGGCGAATATAGGTATGGGTCTAGACAGTGTATGTAGTTTGAAGCCCTGGACGAACCCAGCGTTGATCAAATTAAACCCTGTCCAGAAAGGCAGAAATCACCACCTTATTTTTGCCCAGATGGATTTCAGCAGGCAGAAAAAATTGTGTCCTACCCAAGGAGGAGATATGTACACCCGGGTTGCTAATCTCCCAACAACCCAGGCCTCTTACTTTTCCAGCGGCTTTTTAGTGTGAGGTCCGGAAGGACACGTGCCCACGAAATGGCCCTTTCCACCACAGTAAAAAACACACTCCCCTTTATGCCAAACAACAGACTGCATTCCAGAACGAGTTGCCCATCCAACTGCATGGGTTCCTCAGATGACTCAGACCAGGTTTCCCTTGGCCCCGGACCTCCCACACATTGGGGTGTCTCTTTATGTCTCTTGTGAAGATGGCAATCCACCTAGACAGCCAGGGACATGGCTGCCTCAAGGGAAACTGGAGTCTCATACAAGGCTAGGGCATCCTTCACCCTTTCAGATTGTCCTTCACAGAACTGAGTGGGGGTCATTCCACTAAGTGCCAGTGGATCACCTCCAAAACTCAGAGCAATACTCCGCCGGTTGGTCTGCCTGTCGGAGCTGACACGTAGTGTGGACCTAGCCAGGGAGATGCGGTTGGGGTTGTCATATAAAAAACCCAGCGCCAGAAAAAATTCCTCTACCGTCTGGAGCGACTGGGAGTCAGACAGAAGAAAGAATGCCCATGTTGGGGGGGAAAGACGGGGGAGGGTTTCCCCGAAGTAGAGGGAACAAGTATGTAACCTAAAGTACAGTTTCCAGGCCTCCCTGAAAACAACAACTTGTCACGTTCCCCAGATAACCTGTCAGGCAAAGAGATCTCAGGCTCCACTAAGGGTTGCCTGGGTGTCACAGTCCCCAAACCTAATATGTTAGGGTGTTGCAAAATGACAGTCCAACCTGAGCTGCTTCAGATGCCCTGTCAGAGCAGGGATAGGAACCATAATGTATCAAAAAAGGGTTTCGATCAAAGCTAATATCATGATTCTTTTCGGATATCACGGGACCAGGGGCTACTTCTCTGTCCCCAATGCTAGGGGTGCCCTAGTTTGACCTGTTTCCTGGATTTCTTCTCATGGTTTAAATGTAGAGGCCACGCACCTTGCTTTTTCTCCTGAATCCGCCCTCAGTCTGTACCCTTCCCCCCACCCAAAGAAGAGGGGAGCAGTAGTGTAACATAATACACCGACCAGACTAACAAAGTAATACGAACAGGGATAAAGGAAAATACCAATCATACTCACACATGTAACAGAGGTAAATACCGAGGAGTGGAGGATAGGGTTAAACCAAAGTAGGAGAAGGGGAATTATCATACACCTAAAACCCAGCAACAGTCACAGATAAATCCACCAAATGCCTTCTCTAATAACAACCAACAACAATCTCCAGCCATGCAGCATAAGGTAGCTCTGAAAATGAGTGTTTGCCAGGGCACAGATTATATAGGGGATGGGAGTGGCTAACAGTACACAGCTGAGAGCCTTAATAAAGGAAAGCTTCAAGGAGCTCTCAACTGTGCAGATTAACCCCTGCAATGCTAAAAGAAACCTGTACGATTTAATAAGAAGGCGAAGTGCTGAGGAGCCCTAGCTCGCCCTGTTTCCTGGGATACTTCAGATGGCGAAGATCCTGGGGCCTTCGCCCTTGCCTTATCTCCTACAACAGCCCTTCGTCTGTCCCCTTCCCCCACCTGGGGAAGAGAGGCACTACTGTGTACCACAGTACACCAACCCGGCAGCCAGGGGGACACAGACAAGGGTAAAAAGAAAACTCCACACACACAAAATATACACTCACTTATTAATCAGGGTGTGTAGGGATGAGGAAGAAAGTAAAAGTAAAAGGATAAGGAATTTCCTAGTGTACAAACCAAGCAACAGTCGCTAATAAACTTCACCAGCTCTCCTTCACAACACCAGCTTCTCCAACTCCAGATCTGTGTAGCAAACATACCTCCCAACTTTTGAAGATGGGAAAGAGGGACAAAGTTTGTGGCGCGCTACGCGCGCCGCGGCAAATTTTAGGCAACGCCTCTGACCACACCCATTCATAATTAGTCACACCCATATCCACGTCCCAACCACACCCATTTAGCACTGCTGATCACACTGTTTCATATACAATAATTATAAACAAAAAAATTTGGCCACACAGTGCTCCATACTGTATAATGGCCACACATGATGCTCCATACTGTATGATGAACACACACGACGCTCCATACTGTATAATGACCCCACATGATGCTCCATACTGTATAATGGCCACACAGTGCTCCATACTGTATAATGACCGCACATGATGCTCCATACTGTATAATGGCCACACATGATGCTGTATAATGACCGCACATGATGCTCCATACTGTATAATGACTGCACATGATGCTCCATACTGTATAATGGCTGCACATGATGCTCCATACTGTATAATGACCGCACATGATGCTCCATACTGTGTAATGACCGCACATGATGCTACATACTGTATTATGACCGCACATGATGCTCCATACTGTATAATGGCCGCACATGATGCTCCATACTGTATAATGGCTGCACATGATGCTCCAAACTGTATAATGACCGCACATGATGCTCCATACTGTATAATGACTACACATGATGCTGCATCCTGTATAATGACCCTACATGATGCTCCATACTGCATAATGGCCACACATGATGCTCCATACTGTATAATGACCCCACATGATGCTCAATACTGTATAATGACCGCACATGATGCTCCATACTGTATACTGGCCACACAGTTCTCTATACTGTAAAATGATCCCACATGATGCTTAATACTGTATACTGGGGGGGGGTGCGGGGGCGGGTGGGAGGTGACCCAACTTTTATAAAAAAAAACAAAAAAAACCCAGCAACAAACCTTGCGTAGTGCGGGACAACTAATGTCCCGCCCGGGATCACGGGGCTGACTGTCAAAATCAGGACAGTCCCGCGGGATCCGGGACGGTTGGGAGGTATGGTAGCAAATGCTCAGACAAGGACTTGGTAATCGAGCCCAGCTTTTATAGGGAAGAGGAGTGGCTAGCCGAGCACAGCTGAATGCAGGAATTTCCAACATGGCCGAATAATCCATGTTCTGCTAAAAGAAACAAACAGGTTTAATACACTGGAGAAGTGCTTCTTCTCAGCGGTGGAGTAGGAGCCACCAGACGTTGCGGTCTTCTGGCTCCACTCTGTTGCGGTAACACCGTGACACAGCGTCTCTGTACACGGCTCGTCCCATCTCGGATGACCGGGGCACAGGTTCATCATTGTCTTTGCGCCTGTCTTTTGTTGGCACCCAATTCAGGATTCTATTTTTTGCCTTTTTTTAAGTCTTTGATATGTGCTCGGCTGTTTTCCTTCCCCCCCTCCACACTTTGTGGATGCAGGTTAGCGATGCCATATGTTGTCACCTTATTCATCAATTGCGCTACAATTTGACTTTAAAAAGCTGCAACTCCAGTCGCCCTTTAGTGCGTTTGAGGGTCATTTTTTTTGTGCTGTTTTTGCGCCATTTTATGAAATGAGCAGCTTTTAGCATCAAAAAGTCATAAAAACTACTTAGGACAGAAAAAAAAATGTGACCAGATTCATGAATCGCGTACGACATTTTGAAAATGATAGCATAAAGATTAGCAAATAATACTGGAAGTAAAAAAAGTTAAGGAACTAAACACCCCCCTCCCAAATTATGAAATTGGGATCATTGTATCCTATCCAGTGCAGACCATTCTCTGTGAACTAAACATCAGCAGCTGAAAAGTTTATGCTATTTCATTACAATGTATAAGGACATTTAGCTCACAGAGCATTGTCTACAACTCACACAACTTTACTTTATTGTGTGATCAATGAGCCCGAATAGAAAACTGCAAAATATTACTTCACTGTTATTAAGAAAAATGAAGAATGAGACATGGGCAAGAGGTAAAGAAAGGAAGAAAGAGCGAGTGGGTTGGGAGAAAAAGAATGAAGCAAGAACGAGTGGGGTGGGAGAAAAAGGAAGCAAGAGCAAGAGGGGGGTAAGAAAGAAAGCAAAAGCGAGAGGGGGAAGAAATGAAGCAAGAGCGAGTAGGGAGGAAAGAAATGAAGCAAGAGCGAGTGGGAGGAAAGAAAGGAAGCAAGAGCAAGTGAGGGGAGAAAAAGAAAGCAAGAGCGAGTGGGGGGAGAAAGGAAGCAAGAGCGAGTGGGGTGGGGGAGAGAAAAAGAAGGAAGCAAGATCGAGTGGGGGGGAAAGAAAGGAAGCAAGAGCGAGTGGGGGGAGAAAGGAAACAAGGGCGAGTGGGGGAGAAAGGAAGCAAGAGCGAGTTGGGGGGAGAAAGGGAGCAAGAGCGAGTGGGGGGAGAAAGTAAGCAAGAGTGAGTGGGGAGGGAGAAAAAGAAGGAAGCAAGAGCGAGTGGGGAGGGAAAAAAGGAAGCAAGAGCGAGTGGGAAGGGAAAGAAAGGAAACAAGAGCGAGTGGGGAGGGAGAAAAAGAAGGAAGCAAAAGCGAATGAGGGGAAGAAAGGAAGCAAGAACAAGTGGGGGGAAGTAAGGAAGCAAGAGCGAGTGGGGGAAGAAAGGAAGCAAGAGCGAGTGGGGAGGGAGAAAAGGAAGGAAGCAAAAGCGAGTGGGGCGGGAAGAAAGGAAACAAGCATGAGTGGGGGGAAAGAAAGGAAGCAAAAGCAAGTGGGGAGGGAGAAAAAGGAAGCAAGAGCGTGTGGGGGTTGAAAGGAAGCAAGAGTGGGGGGAAGAAAGGAAGCAAGAGCAAGTGGGGAGGGAGAAAAAGAAGGAAGCGAGCGAGTGGGGAGGGAAAGAAAGGAAACAAGAGCGAGTGGGGAGGGAGAAAAAGAAGGAAGCAAGAGCAAGTGAGGGGAAGAAAGGAAGCAAGAGCGAGTGGGGGGAAGTAAGGAAGCAAGAGCGAGTGGGGGAAGAAAGGAAGCAAGAGCGAGTGGGGAGGGAGAAAAGGAAGGAAGCAAAAGCGAGTGGGGCGGGAAGAAAGGAAACGAGCGAGTGGGGGGAAAGAAAGGAAGCAAGAGCAAGTGGGGAGGGAGAAAAAGAAGGAAGCAAGAGCATGTGGGGAGGGAAAAAAGGAAGCAAGAGCGAGTGGGGAGGGAGAAAAAGAAGGAAGCAAGAGCGAGTGGGGAGGGAAAAAAGGAAGCAAGAGCGAGTGGGGAGGGAAAGAAAGGAAACAAGAGTGAGTGGGGAGGGAGAAAAAGAAGGAAGCAAGAGCGAATGAGGGGAAGAAAGGAAGCAAGAGCGAGTGGGGGGAAGTAAGGAAGCAAGAGCGAGTGGGGAAGTAAGGAAGCAAGAGCGAGTGGGGAAGAAAGGAAGCAAGAGCGAGTGGGGAGGGAGAAAAGGAAGGAAGCAAAAGCGAGTGGGGTGGGAAGAAAGGAAACAAGAGCGAGTGGGGGAAAGAAAGGAAGAAAGAGCAAGTGGGGAGGGAGAAAAAGAAGGAAGCAAGAGCGTGTGGAGGTTGAAAGGGAGAAAGAGTGGGTGGGAGAAAGGAAGCAAGAGCAAATGAGGGAAGAAAGGAAGCAAGAGCGAGTGGGGGGGAGAAAGTAAGCAAGAGTGAGTGGGGGAAAGAAAGTAACCAAGAGCGAGTGGGGAGGGAGAAAAAGAAGGAAGCAAGAGCGAGTGGAGAGGGAAAGAAAGGAAACAAGAGCGAGTGGGGAGGGAGAAAAAGAAGGAAGCAAGAGCGAGTGAGGGGAAGAAAGAAAGCAAGAGTGAGTGGGGGGAATGTTGTGAATTTGGATTCTGGGCTCCCCCGGTGGCTACTGGTGGAATTGAACTGGTGTCTTCATTTTCTCTGTTCACCTGTTCCCATCAAGATGTGGGAGTCGCTATATAACCTTGCTGCTTTGTTAGTTGCTTGCCGGTCAACAATGTTATCAGAAGCCTCTCTGTGCTTGTTCCTGCTCCTAGACAACTACTAGATAAGTTGGACTCTTGTCCATGTTTGTTTTTGCATTTTTGTTCCAGTTCACAGCTGTAGTTTCGTTACTGTGTCTGGAAAGCTCTTGTGAACAGGAATTGCCACTCTGGTGTTATGAGTTAATGCCAGAGTTTTAAAGTAATTTCTGGATGGTGTTTTGATAGGGTTTTCAGCTGACCATGAAAGTGTTCTTTCTGTCTTCTGCTATGTAGTAAGTGGACCTCAAATTTGCTAAACCTATTTTCATACTACGTTTTGTTATTTCATCTTTATTCACCGCCAATACATGTGGGGGGCCTCTGTCTCCTTTCGGGGTATTTCTCTAGAGGTGAGCTAGGACTAATATTTTCCTCTGCTAGCATTATTTAGTCCTCCGGCTGGTGCTGGGCATCTAGAATCAACGTAGGCATGCTACCCGGCCACTGCTAGTTGTGTGTTAGGTTTAGTTCATGGTCAGCTCAGTTCCCATCTTCCAAGAGCTAGTTCCTATATATGCTGATGCTATGTTCTCTTGCCATTGAGATCATGACAGTTTGACCGGCCCACAAAGTGTTAATTGTTTGGGCTGAAGCAGGAGATAGAGAAGTGTTTAAGGGAAATTTTTTTTTTTTTTTTTTTTTTTTCCCTTCAGAGTTTTGCTGCCTAGCCCTTAATTGCTGTCTAGCTGCTTCTTACCTCCTCTTAACCCTTGAATGGCTCTGTGTCCACCTGTTTGTAATGGATCTTCAGAGTGTAACTGCAGGTTTGAATAATCTCGCCACGAAGGTACAAAATTTGCAAGATTTTGTTTGTTATGCACCTGTATCTGAGCCGAGAATTCCTTTGCCGGAATTTTTCTCGGGGAATAGATCTGGGTTTCAGAATTTTCGAAATAATTGCAAATTATTTTTGTCCCTGAAATCTCGCTCTGCCGGAGACCCTGCACAGCAGGTCAGGATTGTGATTTCCTTGCTCCGGGGCGACCCTCAAGACTGGGCTTTTTCATTGACACCAGGGGATCCTGCGTTGCTCAATGTGGATGCGTTTTTTCTGGCCTTGGGGTTGCTTTATGACGAACCTCATTTGGAGCTTCAGGCAGAAAAAACTTTGATGTCCCTATCTCAGGGGCAAGATGAAGCGGAAATTTACTGCCAAAGATTCCGTAAATGGTCCGTGCTTACTCAGTGGAATGAGTGCGCCCTGGCGGCGACTTTCAGAGAGGGTCTCTCTGATGCCATTAAGGATGTTATGGTGGGGTTCCCTGTGCCTGCGGGTCTGAATGAGTCCATGACAATGGCTATTCAGATCGATAGGCGTTTGCGGGAGCGCAAACCAGTGCACCATCTGGCGGTGTCCACTGAGAAGTCGCCAGAGAGTATGCAGTGTGATAGAATTCTGTCCCGAAGCGAGCGGCAGAATTTTAGACGGAAAAATGGGTTGTGTTTCTATTGTGGTGATTCTACTCATGTTATATCAGCATGCTCTAAACGCACTAAAAAGCTTGGTAAATCTGTTTCCATTTGCACCTCACCGTCTAAGTTTATTCTATCTGTGACCCTGATTTGCTCTTTGTCATCTATTACCACGGACGCCTATGTCGACTCTGGCGCCGCTTTGAGTCTTATGGATTGGTCCTTGGCCAAACGCTGTGGGTATGATTTAGAGCCTTTGGAGACTCCTATTCCTCTGAAGGGGATTGACTCCACCCCATTGGCTAATAATAAACCACAATACTGGACACAAGTAACTATGCGTACTAATCCGGATCACCAGGAGATTATTCGCTTTCTGGTGCTGTATAATCTACATGATGATTTGGTGCTAGGATTGCCTTGGCTGCAATCTCACAACCCAGTCCTCGACTGGAGAGCTATGTCTGTGTTGAGCTGGGGATGTAAGGGGGCTCATGGGGATGTACCTGTGGTTTCCATTTCATCATCTATTCCCTCTGAAATTCCTGAGTTCCTGTCTGACTATCGTGACGTCTTTGAAGAATCCAAGCTTGGTTCGTTACCTCCGCACCGAGAGTGCGATTGTGCCATAGATTTAATCCCGGGTAGTAAATACCCAAAGGGTCGTTTATTTAATCTGTCTGTGCCTGAACATGCTGCTATGCGAGAATATATAAAGGAGTCCTTGGAAAAGGGACATATTCGTCCATCGTCATCTCCCTTAGGAGCCGGTTTTTTCTTTGTGTCAAAAAAAGACGGCTCTTTGAGACCATGTGTTGATTATCGGCTTTTGAATAAAATCACTGTTAAATATCAATACCCATTGCCGTTGCTGACTGATTTGTTTGCTCGCATAAAGGGGGCCAAGTGGTTCTCTAAGATTGACCTTCGTGGGGCGTATAATTTGGTGCGAATCAGGCAGGGGGATGAGTGGAAAACCGCATTTAATACGCCCGAGGGCCACTTTGAGTATTTAGTGATGCCTTTTGGTCTTTCAAATGCTCCGTCAGTTTTCCAGTCCTTTATGCATGATATTTTTCGCGATTATTTGGATAAATTTATGATTGTGTATCTGGATGATATTCTGATTTTTTCGGATGACTGGGACTCTCATGTCCAGCAAGTCAGGAGGGTTTTTCAGGTTTTGCGGTCTAATTCTTTGTGTGTGAAGGGTTCTAAGTGTGTTTTTGGGGTACAGAGGATTTCCTTTTTGGGATATATTTTTTCCCCCTCTTCCATTGAAATGGATCCTGTCAAGGTTCAAGCTATTTGTGATTGGACGCAGCCCTCTTCTCTTAAGAGTCTTCAGAAATTTTTGGGCTTTGCTAACTTTTATCGTCGATTTATTGCTGGTTTTTCGGATATTGCTAAGCCATTGACCGATTTGACTAAGAAGGGTGCTGATGTTGCTGATTGGTCCCCTGATGCTGTGGAGGCCTTTCGGGAGCTTAAGCGCCGTTTTTCCTCTGCCCCTGTGTTGCGTCAGCCTGATGTTGCTCTACCTTTTCAGGTTGAGGTCGACGCTTCTGAGATCGGAGCTGGGGCAGTGTTGTCGCAGAAAAGTTCTGACTGCTCCGTGATGAGGCCTTGTGCCTTCTTTTCCCGTAAATTTTCGCCCGCTGAGCGGAATTATGATGTTGGGAATCGGGAGCTTTTGGCCATGAAGTGGGCTTTTGAGGAGTGGCGCCATTGGCTTGAGGGGGCCAGACATCAGGTGGTGGTATTGACGGACCACAAAAATTTGATTTATCTTGAGACCGCCAGGCGCCTGAATCCTAGACAGGCGCGCTGGTCATTATTTTTCTCTCGGTTTAATTTTGTGGTGTCATACCTACCGGGTTCTAAGAATGTTAAGGCGGATGCCCTTTCTAGGAGTTTTGAGCCTGACTCGCCTGGTAACTCTGAGCCCACAGGTATCCTTAAGGATGGAGTGGTATTGTCAGCCGTTTCTCCAGACCTGCGGCGGGCCTTGCAGGAGTTTCAGGCGGATAGACCTGATCGTTGCCCACCTGATAAACTGTTTGTTCCTGATGATTGGACCAGTAGAGTAATCTCTGAGGTTCATTCTTCTGCGTTGGCAGGTCATCCTGGCATTTTTGGTACCAGGGATTTGGTGGCAAGGTCCTTCTGGTGGCCTTCCCTGTCACGAGATGTGCGAGGCTTTGTGCAGTCTTGTGACGTTTGTGCTCGGGCTAAGCCTTGTTGTTCTCGGGCTAGTGGATTATTGTTGCCCTTGCCTATTCCTAAGAGGCCTTGGACGCACATCTCGATGGATTTTATTTCAGATCTGCCTGTTTCTCAGAAGATGTCTGTCATCTGGGTGGTGTGTGACCGTTTCTCTAAGATGGTCCATTTGGTTCCTCTGCCCAAGTTGCCTTCTTCTTCCGAGTTGGTTCCTCTGTTTTTTCAAAATGTTGTTCGTTTGCATGGTATTCCTGAGAATATCGTTTCTGACAGAGGGACTCAATTCGTGTCTAGATTTTGGCGGGCATTCTGTGCTAGGATGGGCATAGATTTATCTTTTTCGTCCGCTTTCCATCCTCAGACGAATGGCCAGACCGAGCGGATTAATCAGACCCTGGAGACATATCTGAGGTGTTTTGTGTCTGCTGACCAGGATGATTGGGTTGCTTTTTTGCCATTGGCGGAGTTCGCTCTCAATAATCGGGCCAGCTCTGCCACTTTGGTGTCCCCGTTTTTCTGTAATTCGGGGTTTCATCCTCGATTTTCCTCTGGTCAGGTGGAATCTTCGGATTGTCCTGGAGTGGATGCTGTGGTGGAGAGATTGCATCAGATCTGGGGGCAGGTGGTGGACAATTTGAGGTTGTCCCAGGAGAAGACTCAGCTTTTTGCCAACCGCCACCGTCGTGTTGGTCCTCGGCTTTGTGTTGGGGATTTGGTGTGGTTGTCTTCTCGTTTTGTTCCTATGAGGGTCTCTTCTCCTAAGTTTAAGCCTCGGTTCATCGGCCCGTATAAGATATTGGAGATTCTTAACCCTGTTTCCTTCCGTTTGGACCTCCCAGCATCCTTTTCTATTCATAACGTTTTTCATCGGTCATTGTTGCGCAGGTATGAGGTACCGGTTGTGCCTTCCGTTGAGCCTCCTGCTCCGGTGTTGGTTGAGGGTGAGTTGGAGTACGTTGTGGAGAAAATCTTAGACTCTCGTGTTTCCAGACGGAGACTCCAGTATCTGGTCAAGTGGAAGGGATACGGCCAGGAGGATAATTCTTGGGTGAATGCATCTGATGTTCATGCCTCTGATCTGGTTCGTGCCTTTCATAGGGCCCATCCTGATCGCCCTGGTGGTTCTGGTGAGGGTTCGGTGCCCCCTCCTTGAGGGGGGGGGTACTGTTGTGAATTTGGATTCTGGGCTCCCCCGGTGGCTACTGGTGGAATTGAACTGGTGTCTTCATTTTCTCTGTTCACCTGTTCCCATCAAGATGTGGGAGTCGCTATATAACCTTGCTGCTTTGTTAGTTGCTTGCCGGTCAACAATGTTATCAGAAGCCTCTCTGTGCTTGTTCCTGCTCCTAGACAACTACTAGATAAGTTGGACTCTTGTCCATGTTTGTTTTTGCATTTTTGTTCCAGTTCACAGCTGTAGTTTCGTTACTGTGTCTGGAAAGCTCTTGTGAACAGGAATTGCCACTCTGGTGTTATGAGTTAATGCCAGAGTTTTAAAGTAATTTCTGGATGGTGTTTTGATAGGGTTTTCAGCTGACCATGAAAGTGTTCTTTCTGTCTTCTGCTATGTAGTAAGTGGACCTCAAATTTGCTAAACCTATTTTCATACTACGTTTTGTTATTTCATCTTTATTCACCGCCAATACATGTGGGGGGCCTCTGTCTCCTTTCGGGGTATTTCTCTAGAGGTGAGCTAGGACTAATATTTTCCTCTGCTAGCATTATTTAGTCCTCCGGCTGGTGCTGGGCATCTAGAATCAACGTAGGCATGCTACCCGGCCACTGCTAGTTGTGTGTTAGGTTTAGTTCATGGTCAGCTCAGTTCCCATCTTCCAAGAGCTAGTTCCTATATATGCTGATGCTATGTTCTCTTGCCATTGAGATCATGACAGGGGAAGTAAGGAAGCAAGATCGAGTGGGGGAAGAAAGGAAGCAAGAGCGAGTTGGGGGAAGAAAGGAAGCAAGAGCGAGTGGGGGGAGAAAGTAAGCAAGAGCGAGTGGGAAGGGAGAAAAAGAAGGAAGCAAGAGCGATTGGGGAGGGAAAAAAGGAAGCAAGAGCGAGTGGGGAGGGAAAGAAAGGAAACAAGAGCGAGTGGGGAGGGAGAAAAAGGAAGCAAGAGCGAATGAGGGGAAGAAAGGAAGCAAGAGCGAGTGGGGGGGGGAAGTAAGGAAGCAAGAGTGAGTGGGGGAAAGAAAGTAAGCAAGAGTGAGTGGGGAGGGAGAAAAAGAAGGAAGCAAGAGCGAGTGGGGAGGGAAAAAAAGGAACAAGAGCGAGTGGGGAGGGAAAGAAAGGAAACAAGAGCGAGTGGGGTGGGAGAAAAAGAAGGAAGCAAGAGCGAGTGAGGGAAGAAAAGAAGCAAGAGCGAGTGGGGGAAGAAAGGAAGCAAGAGCGAGTGAGTGGGAGGAAGAAAGGAAGTAAGAGCGAGTAGGGGGAGGAAAGGAAGGAAGGAAGGCAGGCAAGAGTGAGCAGGGAGAAAATAAGGAAGAAGCAAGATAGAAAGAAAGAAGGGATGGTAGGAGAAATTAAAAGGAATAAGTGAACAGGAAATGAACAGAGTGAGCCAAGTTCGAATGTTCGTCATCAGATTTAGACTCCTTAAGTACTTGGTCTCCTCTGTGAAGCTTGAGGCTGGATTACTGCATCTGGATATAAACATTTAGCTAAGTGTCAATATTCCGCTGCTCTTTTGCAGGGACACATTTCGTATCTCGGCCTCCCGAGTGTCTGTGGCCCATCCTTCGCTCAGTCACACTGGCAGTGGGCTGATGTCGGAGCATCTGTGGCTTCCACTCTATACTGCATTGCAGCAGGATCCAGCACCAACACATGCAGAAAGGAGGCGACAGCTCGGGTTGGAAGTACACAGCAGGGATGACACATCCCTATGCCTGCAGCATGTCTGACTGCACCTCCGGAGCCTGCAGGATTTACAGCAAACAACATTGGGTGCGGCAGCAGAACTCCACTATATGCTGGGATTTACTATTAATGCAGCAATGGAGAACTTTTATACATGACTGCCCCTGCCTGGAATAACCTGCTGCCCAATTGATTTTATATTTCAGTTCCCTTTGACGAGATTTATTATTAAATTGGTGAAATACGTGGGATTTTATTTTCTCATCTGTCGGGTTCTTAGTTGAAGGACTTTTCTGCTCCCCAAAGAAAATATAAAAATACCCAGATTCTATAAAATACCCAAGCGGACACAGAGTCTCCAATTTGTAGAAAAGTTTAATCTGTGTATAAGTGAAAACTTCTACAATTTACTAAGATTTTTCAGGAGCTTTGTTTGCAGTTGATGAATGAGATCACTGGTATGCATCAGCAGTAATCCTGCACAAAGCTGAGAAGGGGATACATCCGACAATGTACATCAGCAGCACAAATGTCTGTTAGATTGTTACAATGGATCAGTCTGGTGTCCAGGCCGCTCTTCCTCTTTCTTTATCAACAATCTACTTAAAAAAAATGGCAAAAGCGGTGTGTGAATAAAGCAAAAAATGAGATCTTTCCACTTTTTTGGACCCCCTACTGATCGGGGTCAGCGAGGGTCTCATCCTTCCCTGGTGTAAAGAAAGATGTTTTCTTATTCTGTCTACACATCCATGCCGCTGCAGAATTTCTCTCCTTGATCCAGTGCTGAAGATCGAAAAGACATGAACCCTTAATATAACTAGTGATTAGGGTTGAGCGAAACGGATCGGACAAATTCAAAAATCGCCGACTTTCGGCCAAGTTGGGTTTCATGAAACCCGACCCGATCCCAGTGTGGGATCGGCCATGCGGTCGGCGATCTGCGCGCCAAAGTTGCATTTCGTATGACGCTTTCACTGCCATTTTTCAGCCAATGAAGGAGGACGCAGAGTGTGGGCAGCGTGATGACATAGGTCTCGGTCCCCACCATCTTAGAGAAGGGCATGACAGTGATTGGCTTGCTTTCTGCGGCGTCACAGGGGCTATAAAGGGGCGTGCACGCCGACCGCCATCTTACTTCTGCCGATCTTAGCATAGGGAGAGGTTGCTGCAGCTTCGTCAGAAGAAGGGATATAGTTAGGGAGGGAAGATTAACCCCCAAACTGCTTGTGCTGTAGCGATTTCCACTGTCCAACACCACCTTTGTTTTGCAGGAACACTGGAGGCTATATCTTTGTGCATCAGCTCTGTAGCTTATTAGGCTGCCTTATAAGGGTATGTGTCCACGTTCAGGATTGCATCAGGATTTGGTCAGGATTTTTCATCAGTATTTGTAAGCCAAAACCAGGAGTGGGTGATAAATGCAAAAGTGGAGCATATGTTTCTATTATACTTTTCCTCTAATTGTTCCACTCCTGGTTTTGGCTTACAAATACTGATGAAAAATCCTGAACAAATCCTGATGCAATTCCTGAACGTGGACACATACCCTAAGGCTCCCTGATAGCTGCATTGCTGTTTGCACCGCTGCTGTGCAAACCAACTTCTTTTTTAAAAGCAAAAATCCTGATGCTCCTTTCTGCAGTTATTGTCAGGACTCTGAACATTTTTATTACCTTTTGTGCATTACTGCCCTTTTCCAAGATGGCGTCTTTGGTCTCATGTGCACTGTGTCTTCCTGCTATAAAACTCCACCCCAGCATTCAGTCTGTGCTAGAGTATTCTGCCTTGCATCCAGCTCCTCACCTCTGATTACTCCCTGGCTATATACCTGCTCCTGTGAACCTGTGTGGTGATCCTGCTACTCTGCTCTGAGTTCCTGCTGCATACAGCAGTTTCCAGTAATCCTCCTTCATCTGCTGCTCATGTTTACTTCCATCTGCATTTGCTGGACATGTAAGCTGTTGCTGCTCTGCAAAAACCTGAGACTATTAACCAGGCCTCCCTGGTTGAGCTAATATATGATTTGAACGGCCTTATAAGCATATCTATCTGTGTTTGGACTAAGACAAGGATTTATTCGTGTCAAGTATCCTCAAGAATAATTGTGCTTCATAGACTTTCTGCTTGATTGCATTTTCCTCTGAAGTTTCCTATAGACTGCTAAGCTGCGTTTAATATTTACACCAAGTGTTGTGGACTTGAGTTTCTCTCTGCACCTGTTTGAATCACCGTGTGATAATATAGACTTTACCACTTATAAAACTGTGTCCTGTAGTTGTCTTGTTCTTGTCTCCTGAGTTATCCCCTATAATTATTACAGTTATCTTGTGTATTTGTCCACACTTTTGTGCAGCAGTCCTTTTTGTTGCTTCCATACTTGTCCTGAGATAATTGTAGGGAGATAGAAAATGTACTACAGTCCTTGGATTTTTTCAGATATCTTCCAGCCACTTGCTGCCACTCACATTGCGTTGTGTTACACACTGGGCCTGAGTTGTGGTGCTGTGTCCCCACAAAAAAGGGAGATTTAAATTGCCACTAAGTGGATCTACGTCAGTTCTGTTTGTCATATATCTGCCAGCCACGTTCTGCCACTTACATTGTGTAGTGTAATACACTGGCCCTGAGTTTGGGTGCAGTCTCACCCCCAAAAAAGGGAGATTTAAATTCTCAACAAGTTTAGATACACCTTGTACCTTGTTTTACAGTACCATATAATGGTTGTTATTTTGGTTACATTTTAGCATAAATGAGGAAGTCTGGTGGAAGAGGCCGTGGGCGGTCGTTGCCAGCTGGTACTGATGGTGGTGGTGGTGGTGGAGCATCTGGTGGTAGTGGGAAAAGCAAAATAGCACCTAAGGCTGGAGGTGTTGAGCCAGCGTCATCGTCTGGCTACACAAGGCCTCGAAGGCTCCCTTATCTGGGAGTTAGAAAACCGCTTTTAAAGCCGGAGCAGCAGGAAAAAGTTTTGGCTTTCCTTGCTGACTCAGCCTCTAGCTCTTTCGCCTCCTCTTCAGAAAGTTCCAAATTTAAAAGAAGCGAGTCGTCAGTGGATGCTCCCGGTCAGGAACAAGTCGCTTCCTTGTGTCCTTCACCCAAACCAAAAGTGAAAGATGCCTCAGGCTACACTACAGGTTACTCCATGCAGCTCTTTACACATACCGTGCCTGGGTTAGAAAGGGAAATTGTTAACAGCCCATTACAAGATGAATCGGACATGGAGTGCACTGAGGCACAGCCACAGCTAGATTATTATGCTGTTCCATTGACTCAGATCACTACATTGCCCTCGCAGTGTACTGAGCCAGAAACTGACCCTGATGAGACTATGGTGCCCCGTCCCGAACGCTATAGCACCTTACACGGTGACACAGAGAAAGGTGCACATGACATTGAAGAGGAGGTGATAGATGACCCAGTTGTTGACCCAGATTGGCAGCCATTGGAGGAAGAGGGTGCCGCTGACAGTAGCTCAGAAGCGGAGGAGGATGATCCGCAGCCATCAACATCACAACAGCTTTCATCTGGCAGGCTCGTCTCAGGCCAAAAACGTTTGTCAACCAAAAAAACACTTTTAGGACAGCATGGCCATCCGATGAAAGTAGCACAGCGTGCAATGCCTGAAAAGGTATTGCATAGTAGGAAGAGTGGAGTGTGGCAATTTTTTAACCAAGATCCGAATGATCAGTGCAAAGTTATCTGTAAGAAATGCTCAAAGACCTTTAGCAGAGGGAAGAATCCTCTAAATTTAAATACAACGTGCATGCGTAGACATTTAACCAGCATGCACTTGCAAGCCTGGACTAACTACCAAACGTCCCGTACTGTTGGTGCACCTGCTCAGAATGAAGGAAGTCAGCAACGCTACATTGCTTCCCTCACTGTAAGCCCACCAGTTAGGACACCACCAGCAGCAATTGTGGAGGTATCGTCGCAAGGCCAAAGCAGTCGGAATCACAAGGTTTTTGGTAGGAAACACTGTATGTAGGTCAACATCAAGAATAGCCTCACCAACTCTCTCTCAATCCGCCATGTCCACCACCACCACCACCACCACCGCTAGTTCCACCATATGCACCTCTCCAGTGCAGCTCACCCTACAAGAGACTCTCGTTAGGAAAATAAACTACTCATCCTCTCATCCGCGTACACAGGGTTAGAATGCCCACATTGCTAGACTAATCTCGTTAGAGATGGTGCCCTACCGGTTGGTTGAAAGCGAAGCTTTCAAAGCCCTGATGGCCTACGCAGTACCACGCTATGACCTACCCAGTCGACACTTCTTTGCGAGAAAAGCCATCCCAGCCCTCCACCAGCATGTCAAAGACCACATTGTCCATACACTGAGGCAATCAGTCAGTAGAAAGGTGCACCTCACAACAGATGCATGGATCAGTAGGCATGGCCAGGGACGTTACGTGTCCATCACGGCGCACTGGGTTAATGTGGTGGATGCAGGGTCCACTGGGGACAGCCATAGTGGGACAGTTCTGCCTAGCCCACGGTCTAGGAAACAATTGGCTGTAGGCGTTCCGTTCACCACCCCTCCTCTTCCTCCTCCTCCTCCAGCAGAAGTGAAATCTCGTCCACAGAGCGCAGTTGCACGACAACTCCATCCGCAGCTGCCAGTGTTGCACACGAGGTGTCCCATTATGGAACTGCTAGTGGTATGCGTCAGCAGGCTGTTTTGGAAATGAAGTGTTTGGGTGACAACAGACACACCGCGGAAGTTCTGGCCGAGTTCTTGCAGCAAGAAAATCAGTCATGGCTGTGCAGTGTACATCTTGAGGCAGGCAAGGTAGTCAGTGATAACCGAAGGAATTTTGGCTCACACCTTGAACCTGGCTCACACCTTGAACCTGGTGGTGCAGGGCTTCCTGAAAAATTATCCGGGGTTACCAGCCCTGCTCCTGCAGGTGTGAAGACTTTGCTCGCCCATCCGCCGGTCGCCCGTACACTCCAGCCGTATGCTGAACCATCAGCGATCGCTGAATCTTCCCCAGCACCGCCTAATAATCGACGTTGCAACAAGGTGGAACTCCACACTGCACATGCTTTAGAGGCTTTGCAAACAGAAGCGTGCTGTAATGTATTTGTGGGAGGATACACATACACGGGCAGGCAGTTGGATGGCAGACATGGAGTTGTCAGGTGTGCAGTGGTCGAATCTACAAGACCTCTGTCAAGTCCTTCAGTGTTTTGAGGAATGCACACGGCTGGTAAGTGCAGACGACGCCATCATAAGCATGAGCATCCCACTAATGCGTCTGCTGATGCAAAGTTTGACGCACATTAAGGAGCAGGCGTCTGCAGCCGAGGAGGAGGGAAGCCTTGATGACAGTCAGCCATTGTCTGCTCAGGGAACTCTCCTGGACGAGGTGGTGGATGAAGAGGAGGAGGATGATGGGGATGAATATTTATGGGAGGAGGATGCTTCTCAGGGGGCAATAGAAACTGGTGCCGTTGCAAGGTCAGGTACAGGGTTTTTGCGGGAGACAAGTGATGTTGATTTGCAAGACAGTGCTCCTCAACCCAGCACAAGCAGTGAATTGACACCTGGAACATTGGCCCACATGGCTGAGTATGCCTTGCGTATCCTAAAAAGGGACCCCCGCATTATCAAAATGATGACCGATGACGATTACTGGTTGGCCTGCCTCCTGGATCCACGATATAAAGGAAAACTACAAAATATCATGCCACATGAGAACCTTGAGCAAATATTGGCTACCAAACAAGCAACTCTTGTAGACCGTTTGGTTCAGGCATTCCCAGCACACAGCGGCGGTGATGGTTCTCACACGAGCCGTAGGGGGCAACATGGCAGAGGTGTTAGAGGTGCACAAATCAGAAGTGGCGTTGGACAGAGGGGTTTTATGACCAGGTTGTGGAGTGATTTTGCAATGACCGCAGACACGACAGGTACTGCTGCATCAATTCAAAAAGACAGGAGACTTCATTTGTCCAGTATGGTTACGAACTATTTTTCCTCCCTTATCGATGTTCTCCCTCACAGGTCATTCCCCTTTGTTTACTGGGCATCTAAAATAGACACCTGGCCTGAATTGGCTGAATATGCATTACAGGAACTCGCTTGCCCTGCTGCTAGTGTGCTATCAGAAAGAGTCTTCAGTGCTGCTGGTTCAATACTGACCGAAAAAAAGACTTGTCTGGCTACCCAAAATGTTGATGATCTAACCTTCATTAAAATGAACCAATCATGGATTTCAAATTATTTTGCCCCACCTTCCCCTGGTGACACGTAGCTTGCCTGGAAAATGTCTTGCTTTTGGCCTCCTCTTACTGACTGCTCCAATTCCTCCATTTGCAGCTGCTGAATGTCCACCATAGGCCATTTTTTTACCTTGAAAGAAGGAATATAAACCAGCTCACCCGTGATGCATAAACCAATCTTCGGGACCATGGACCCGCTGTGTTCAGGCGTATAGAGTCCAAAAAAGAAAAGAATGTCCAGCTTCACCGAATCCGTAAAAAAAGAGTTTTCTTTATTCACATACTATTAAGCATAGAGGATACAGACTTCAGCACAAGCCATATGGGTAAGAATCTCAACGCGTTTCTGGAGACTAAGCTCCCTTAATCATGACATGTCATGATTAAGGGAGCTTAGTCTCCAGAAACGCGTTGAGATTCTTACCCATTTTTTTACCTCCCTAAATGGGCTGACTCCCCCCACAGGGCCGTGGTCACCTCTTGGCGCAAGCACCCGTGCCATTTGCCTGGACAGGTGGGTGTGCCCACTCTTGGGTGACGGCACTGGCACAGGGTCCCTCATAGTACAAAGAAGTGTCTCTGACGGTGGTGGTGCACAACCAACGTCAGACACACCATCGTAATATGAGGGGCCCTGTGCCAGTACCGCCGCCCACAAGAGAGTGTTCCCCCCAGCTCAAACAGTGCTCTAACACTTGCAATACTTACCTCTCCCTGCTCCACCACTGTGTAGTCTGTGCTATTAAATCCTTCAATGGCACTGCCAATACAAATTTGTTGAAATTATAGATGATAGTTAAAATATACAGAGGCCCTGGCCTCCATTTAGACCAGTTAATACTTTGCGCCTACTACCACTGTCTGCTACTCAGCAGAGGAGCCCACCCCTGTACCTAGCTATGCCACCATTTTACTTATGAACAATTTTTTTGGCAGACATTTAGCCCACTTTATTATTTGGGCCTACTAACTTAGTCTGCTACTCATTACAATTTTCCTCCACTGAACAAAGCTATGCCACCTGTGTACTCCAGTTACCAATTTTGAACTGCATTTAGCCTACTTTTTTATTTTAGGCCTACTACCTGTGTCTGTCTGCGCCAATCAATCCAGCTGTCCTCCACTGAACAAAGCTATGCCGCCTGTGTACTCCAGTTACCAATTTTGAACTGCATTTAGCCTACTTTTTTATTTTAGGCCTACTACCTGTGTCTGTCTGCGCCAATCAATCCAGCTGTCCTCCACTGAACAAAGCTATGCCACCTGTGTACTCCAGTTACCAATTTTGAACTGCATTTAGCCTACTTTTTTATTTTAGGCCTACTAAGTCTGTCTGCGCCACTCCTTACAATTGTCCTCCGCTGAACAAAGCTGAGCCGCCAGTTTCATCCTGTGTCGAATATTAAACTGCATTTGGCCTACTTGTTTGGTTGGGCCTACTAAGGGTGTCTGCCCCTCCTTGCTTTTCTCCTCCACTGAACAAAGCTGAGCCTCAATTTTCATCCTGTGTCGAATATAAAACTGCATTTAGCCTACTTGTTTGGTTGGGCCTACAAACGGTGTCTGCCGCTCCTTGCTTTTCTCCTCCACTGAACAAAGCTGAGCCTCAATTTTCATCCTGTGTCGAATATTAAACTGCATTTGGCCTACTTGTTTGGTTGGGCCTACTATAGGTGTCTTTCGCTCCTTGCTTTTCTCCTCCACTGAACAAAGCTGAGCCTCAATTTTCATCCTGTGTCGAATATTAAACTGCATTTGGCCTACTTGTTTGGTTGGGCCTACTAACGGTGTCTGCCGCTCCTTGCTTTTCTCCTCCACTGAACAAAGCTGAGCCTCAATTTTCATCCTGTGTCGAATATTAAACTGCATTTGGCCTACTTGTTTGGTTGGGCCTACTAACGGTGTCGGCCGCTGCTTGTTGTTCTCCTCCACTGAACAAAGCTGATCCTCAATTTTCATCCTGGGTCGAATATTAAACTGCATTTGGCCAACTTGTTTGGTTGGGCCTACTATCGGTGTCTGCCGCTCCTTGCTTTTCTCCTCCACTGAACAAAGCAGTGCCGCCTGTTTACTCCTGTTACCAATTTTGAACTGCATTTGGCCCACTTTATAACTTGGGCCTACTAACTGTGTCTGCCACTCATTACAGTTTTCCTCCACTGAACAAAGCAATGCCGCCTGTTTAGTCCTGTTACCAATTTTGAACTGCATTTAGCCTACTTTATTATTTGGGCCTCTATCTCTGTTTTTCCTCCTCATCCTGCCCATTGCCCAGCCACTGCTAGATGAGTCTGCTGGTACATTGACCCAGACCACTACATTCCCCTTGCATTCTACACTGCCAGAATCAGACCCTGCTGAAAGTCAGGTTCCCCTTCCCTCATACTATACCACCTTACACGGGGACAAAGAGGAAGGTGCAGATGAAAGTGCAGGTTCCTTCATCAGGTGGGGAGGGCATACTCGTTGGCAACGTCACTGGCACAGGACCCCTCATAGTACGCAAAAGTGTCTCTGCCGGTGGGAGGTGCCCCCGCCGTCATACACACCGCCGTACTTTGAGAGGCCCTGTTCCAGTGCCAATGCGAACGAGTGGGCCCCCCTGCTTGCTCAGGATCACAGCACTTGCAAAGTTTAAATGCTTACCTCTCCCTGCTCCACCGCCGTGACATATTCCGCATTTCCTGGGCCAACGAAAAACTTGAGCCAGCCCTACCCCCCCACAAATTTAGCCAAATGACCCCCGTTTTCAATGCCTAACTATTATTATAAAGTAAATTAAGATTGACAAGCTTCAGTAATAAGAATTGATGTTTTTGGCATTAAAATGGCCACTGTAGGTATTTTCCTGTCCTGCACTCTCTGCCGACTTTGATTCCCCAATGACTTGCATTGGGTTTCGTGTTTCAGTCGGCCCCCGACTTTTCGCAATAATCGCAATAATCGCCGATTTCACCCTACCCGACTTTTGAGAAAGTCGGGTTTCGCGAAACCCGACTTGATCCTAAAAAAGTAAAAGTCGCTCAACTCTACTAGTGATCAATGGCTGGTCAGGTATAATATACAGTGGGTACAGAAAAGTATTCAGATCCGTTTAAATTTTTCACTCTTTATTTATTTTTTTTTAATTAGTTTATTAATTTCAGAATAAATCGAATAATACACACATTTGCATTTGTGTCCATCATTAACAGTGAGAGCATGAAGTACGAATAATTACATTGCTTTAACACATCAGAAATATTGCAAGGATAACAAATGGTGTATGTCAATCACTAATGCCTTATAAAACACCTATTAAATAAAATAACTATTATTCCACAGTGGCATTTCAGCTACTATATCTACAAATTTAGTGACATTTTTAATTTGTCTCCATATTAAGCGTGCCAGCCGGACGGAGCAAAGGTAACAACCGAGGGGCATTGACTTTCTCTAGCTCCAGAAACCCCAATAGACAATCAGCCCGGACAGAGTGTAGCAGATGGCTCTCAGAGTTAGGTAAAAAACTATTGGGCATCTGTTGTGAATTAGACTTTTTTGGCTCCCTCTAGTGGTTACTAGTGATATGACTCTGGGATTTCCTTCCCTCTGTTTGCACCCAGCTGGGTCGTTACTTCAGGGGTGTTGCTATATAAACCTCCTGGAACCTTAGTCCAGTGCCTGGCATCGGTGTTATCAGACTCATTCTGTTTGCTCCTGTTTGCTGGTCCTGGTTCGTGCTAAATTAAGCTAAGTCTTGCTTCTTTGTTTTTTGGGTTATTTGTTTGCTATCATTTTTGTCCAGCTTGTACTAAATGTGATTCCTTACCTTGCTGGAAGCTCTAGGGGGCTGGTGTTCTCCCCCCGGGCCGTTAGACGGTTCGGGGGTTCTTGAATTTCCAGTGTGGATATTTTTGATAGGACTTTTTGCTGACCATATAAGTTATCTTTCTATATTCTGCTATTAGCTAGTGGGCCTCTCTTTGCTAAATTCCTAGCTCATTCTTATGTTTGTCTTTTCCTCTTACCTCACCGTTATTATTTGTGGGGGGCTTCTATCCAACTTTTTGGGGTATTTCCTCTGGAGGCAAGAAAGGTCTTTCTTTTCCCTTCTAGGGGTAGTTAGCTCTCCGGCTGGCGCGAGACGTCTAGGATCAACGTAGGAACGTTCCCCGGCTGCTGGTATTTGTGGTGCTAGGATTAGTTATATGGTCAGCCCAGTTACCACTGCCCTATGAGCTGGTTTTCAGTATTTACTGACTTAGCATTATTCCTGAGACCCTCTGCCATTGGGGTCACAACAGTATGCCAGGCCAATATTGATTGTTTAAAGCATTGCAGAAGTGGGATAATAAGAAAGGAAATTCTGAGTTTTTTTTTTTTTTCCTTCCTTCTCTTCCTCCCCTTTACCTTTGAGTGGCGTGTGCTTGCTGCAGACATGAAGGTGCAGACCTTGATTACAAGTGTTGACCAGCTGGCAGCTCGTGTGCAGGGTATACAAGATTTTGTTACCAGTAGTCCTATGTCTGAACCTAAAATACCTATTCCGGAATTGTTTGCTGGAGACCGATTTAGGTTTAGGAATTTCAAGAATAATTGTAAATTGTTTCTTTCTCTGAGACCCCGTTCATCTGGAGATTCAGCTCAGCAAGTTAAAATTGTTATTTCTTTTTTGCGGGGCGACCCTCAGGATTGGGCTTTCTCGCTAGCGCCAGGAGATCCGGCATTGGTGAATATTGATGCGTTTTTTCTGGCGCTCGGATTGCTTTACGAGGAACCCAATCTTGAAATTCAGGCAGAAAAAGCCTTGCTGGCTATTTCTCAGGGTCAGGATGAAGCTGAAGTGTATTGCCAAAAATTTCGGAAATGGTCCGTGCTTACTCAGTGGAATGAGTGTGCTCTGGCCGCAAATTTCAGAAATGGGCTTTCTGAAGCCATTAAGAATGTGATGGTGGGTTTCCCCATTCCTACAAGTCTGAATGATTCTATGGCGCTTGCTATTCAAATTGACCGGCGTTTGCGGGAGCGCAAAACCGCTAATCCTCTGGTGGTGTTGTCTGAACAAACACCTGATTTAATGCAATGTGATAGAATTCAGACTAGAAATGAACGGAAAAATCATAGACGTCAGAATGGGTTGTGTTTTTACTGTGGTGATTCTACACATGTTATATCAGCATGCTCTAAACGCCTAACAAGGGTTGTTAGTCCTGTCGCCATTGGTAATTTGCAACCTAAATTTATTTTGTCTGTGACTTTAATTTGCTCTTTGTCTTCTTACCCTGTTATGGCGTTTGTGGATTCAGGTGCCGCCCTGAGTCTTATGGATCTGTCATTTGCCAAGCGCTGTGGTTTTGTTCTTGAACCGTTAGTAAATCCTATTCCTCTTAGAGGTATTGATGCTACGCCATTGGCGGAAAATAAACCGCAGTTTTGGACGCAGGTGACCATGTGCATGACTCCTGAACATCGGGAGGTGATTCGTTTTCTTGTTCTGCATAAAATGCATGATTTGGTCGTTTTGGGTCTGCCATGGTTACAGACCCACAATCCAGTCCTGGATTGGAAGGCAATGTCTGTGTCAAGTTGGGGCTGTCAGGGAATTCATGCTGATTCCCCGCCAGTGTCTATTGCTTCCTCTACTCCTTCGGAAGTTCCTGAGTATTTGTCTGATTATCAGGATGTATTCAGTGAGTCCAGATCCAGTGCTCTGCCTCCTCATAGGGACTGTGACTGCGCCATAGATTTGATTCCAGGTAGTAAATTTCCTAAGGGAAGATTATTTAATCTGTCAGTACCTGAGCATGCCGCAATGCGTTCATATATCAAGGAGTCCCTGGAGAAGGGGCATATCCGTCCATCCTCTTCCCCTCTTGGTGCGGGATTCTTTTTTGTGGCTAAGAAGGACGGATCTTTGAGACCTTGTATTGACTATCGGCTACTGAATAAAATCACTGTAAAATTTCAGTATCCTTTGCCTCTCTTGTCGGACTTGTTTGCCCGGATTAAGGGTGCCAAGTGGTTCACCAAGATAGATCTTCGTGGTGCATACAACCTTGTGCGCATTAAGCAAGGTGATGAATGGAAGACTGCATTTAATACGCCCGAAGGTCATTTTGAGTACTTGGTGATGCCTTTTGGGCTTTCTAATGCTCCCTCAGTATTTCAGTCCTTTATGCATGATATTTTCCGGAAGTATCTGGATAAATTTATGATTGTTTATCTGGACGATATTCTGGTTTTCTCTGAAGATTGGGACTCACATGTGGAGCAGGTCAGGATGGTGTTTCAGGTTTTGCGTGAGAATGCCTTGTTTGTTAAAGGCTCAAAGTGTCTCTTTGGAGTACAGAAAGTTCCCTTTTTGGGGTTTATTTTTTCCCCTTCTGCTGTGGAGATGGACCCAGTCAAGGTCCGAGCTATTCATGAGTGGACTCAACCCACGTCAGTTAAGAGTCTTCAGAAGTTCTTGGGTTTTGCTAACTTCTACCGTCGTTTTATCGCTAATTTTTCTAGCGTTGTTAAACCTTTGACGGATATGACCAAGAAAGGTTCTGATGTTGCTAACTGGGCTCCTGCAGCCGTGGAGGCGTTCCAGGAGTTGAAGCGCCGGTTTACTTCGGCGCCTGTTTTGTGCCAGCCTGATGTCTCACTTCCCTTTCAGGTCGAGGTGGATGCTTCTGAGATTGGGGCAGGGGCCGTTTTGTCACAGAGAGGCCCTGGTTGCTCGGTAATGAGACCATGTGCTTTCTTCTCTAGGAAGTTTTCGCCTGCTGAGCGGAATTATGATGTGGGCAATCGGGAATTACTGGCCATGAAGTGGGCATTTGAGGAGTGGCGTCATTGGCTCGAGGGTGCTAAGCATCGTGTGGTGGTCTTGACTGATCACAAAAATTTGATGTATCTCGAGTCTGCTAAACGCTTGAATCCTAGACAGGCCCGCTGGTCATTGTTTTTCTCCCGTTTCGACTTTGTGGTCTCGTATTTACCAGGTTCAAAGAATGTGAAAGCTGATGCTCTTTCAAGGAGCTTTGTGCCTGACTCTCCTGGAGTCACAGAACCTGTTGGTATTCTTAAAGAAGGAGTTATTTTGTCAGCCATTTCTCCTGATTTGCGACGTGTGTTGCAGAGATTTCAAGCTGGTAGACCTGACTCTTGTCCACCTGACAGACTTTTTGTTCCTGATAAATGGACCAGCAGAGTCATTTCCGAGGTTCATTCCTCGGTGTTGGCAGGTCATCCGGGAATTTTTGGCACCAGAGATCTGGTGGCTAGGTCATTTTGGTGGCCTTCCTTGTCACGGGATGTACGGTCATTTGTGCAGTCCTGTGGGACTTGTGCTCGAGCTAAGCCTTGCTGTTCCCGTGCCAGCGGGTTGCTCTTGCCCTTGCCTGTCCCGAAGAGGCCTTGGACACATATTTCCATGGATTTCATTTCTGATCTCCCAGTGTCTCGGGGTATGTCTGTCATCTGGGTGGTATGTGATCGCTTTTCAAATATGGTCCATTTGGTGCCTTTGCCTAAGCTGCCTTCCTCTTCCGATCTGGTTCCTGTGTTCCTTCAGAATGTGGTTCGTTTACACGGCATTCCTGAGAATATTGTGTCTGACAGAGGATCCCAGTTTGTTTCCAGGTTCTGGCGATCCTTTTGTGCTAGGATGGGCATTGATTTATCGTTCTCGTCTGCCTTTCATCCTCAGACTAATGGACAAACTGAGCGAACTAATCAGACTCTGGAAGCTTACTTGAGGTGTTTTGTTTCGGCAGATCAGGATGATTGGGTGACCTTCTTGCCGTTGGCTGAGTTTGCCCTAAATAATCGGGCTAGTTCCGCTACTTTGGTTTCACCATTTTTCTGCAACTCTGGTTTCCATCCTCGTTTTTCCTCGGGACATATGGAGCCTTCTGACTGTCCTGGAGTAGATTCTGTGGTGGATAGGTTGCAGCAGATCTGGAATCATGTGGTGGACAACTTAAAATTGTCACAGGAGAAGGCTCAGTGTTTTGCCAACCGCCGCCGCGGTGTGGGTCCCCGACTTCGTGTTGGGGATTTGGTGTGGCTGTCTTCTCGATTTGTTCCTATGAAGGTCTCCTCTCCTAAATTTAAGCCTCGCTTCATCGGTCCTTACAAGATATTGGAAATCCTTAATCCTGTGTCCTTTCGCTTGGATCTTCCGGTTTCGTTTGCCATTCACAACGTGTTCCATAGGTCTTTGTTACAACGCTACGTTGTGCCTGTGGTTCCTTCTGCTGAGCTTCCTGCTCCGGTGTTGGTTGAGGGCGAGTTGGAGTACGTGGTGGAGAAGATCTTGGATTCTTGTCTCTCCAGGCGGAGGCTTCAGTATTTGGTCAAGTGGAAGGGTTATGGTCAGGAGGATAATTCCTGGGTGGTTGCCTCTGATGTGCATGCGGCCGATTTAGTTCGTGCCTTTCACGCTGCTCATCCTGATCGCCCTGGTGGTCTTGGTGAGGGTTCGGTGACCCCTCCTTAAGGGGGGGGGGGTACTGTTGTGAATTAGACTTTTTTGGCTCCCTCTAGTGGTTACTAGTGATATGACTCTGGGATTTTCTTCCCTCTGTTTGCACCCAGCTGGGTCGTTACTTCAGGGGTGTTGCTATATAAACCTCCTGGAACCTTAGTCCAGTGCCTGGCATCGGTGTTATCAGACTCATTCTGTTTGCTCCTGTTTGCTGGTCCTGGTTCGTGCTAAATTAAGCTAAGTCTTGCTTCTTTGTTTTTTGGGTTATTTGTTTGCTATCATTTTTGTCCAGCTTGTACTAAATGTGATTCCTTACCTTGCTGGAAGCTCTAGGGGGCTGGTGTTCTCCCCCCGGGCCGTTAGACGGTTCGGGGGTTCTTGAATTTCCAGTGTGGATATTTTTGATAGGATTTTTTGCTGACCATATAAGTTATCTTTCTATATTCTGCTATTAGCTAGTGGGCCTCTCTTTGCTAAATTCCTAGCTCATTCTTATGTTTGTCTTTTCCTCTTACCTCACCGTTATTATTTGTGGGGGGCTTCTATCCAACTTTTTGGGGTATTTCCTCTGGAGGCAAGAAAGGTCTTTATTTTCCCTTCTAGGGGTAGTTAGCTCTCCGGCTGGCGCGAGACGTCTAGGATCAACGTAGGAACGTTCCCCGGCTGCTGGTATTTGTGGTGCTAGGATTAGTTATATGGTCAGCCCAGTTACCACTGCCCTATGAGCTGGTTTTCGGTATTTACTGACTTAGCATTATTCCTGAGACCCTCTGCCATTGGGGTCACAACAGGCATCCATTTATTTATCGCCTTTGCTTGCCCGGCGAGATAATATAGGTAAAATTCCGGCAGAGCCGCCCCACCCCCCTGCTTCGGTCTCTGCAGAGTAGATAGCTTAAGTTTAGGCCTAGCCTTCCCCCATATAAAGGACGTAGTTAAGGAGTTCAAAGTTGCAAAGAGGGATTTAGGTATTGGCACAGCACTATGTTGAAAGCAATAGCTTAACTTGGGGCGTAATATCATTTTGATTAGATTAATACGACCGGCAACAGAGAGTGGGAGTTTGTCCCAGGTTGCAAATTTAGATTTGACCAGATCCAATAATGGGTAAATATTAAGTTGCAAATCCAACTGACTATACTGAGACATGTGGATACCTAGATATTTAAAGTTAGAGACAATGGGCAGCGGCGAGAGAGTTTCAAGACATGACATTGGGGTATGAGAGAGAGGCATCAGAGCAGATTTATCCCAGTTTATATAAAGACCGGAGAATTTACTAAATTTATCTATAGTCGTTATTACTTGCGGCAGCGTTTCCTCTGTTTTATCCATGAATATCACCATATCATCAGCGTAAAGACCAATAATGTCCACTCGATCCGCGATATGTATACCCTTAATATTAATGGAAGATCGTATACGTATTGCCAAAGCCTCTATCGCTAAGGCAAATAGAGCCGGGGATAGAGGACATCCCTGACGAGTTCCCCTGTGCAAGGAAAAAGGCTCAGAAATAGAATTATTCACAACCATACGTGCCCTGGGTTTCGTATATAATATATCTATCCCTCTCAGAAATTTTCCCCCAAAACCGTATTTCCGCAAACATGCAGAGAGAAAGGGCCACTCAAGAGAATCAAAAGCCTTAGCCGCGTCCAGCGATGCCAGTGCCCAATTATTATCTGGTTCTAGAGAACTGCATTGAATGACTGACTGAACCCGCCTGATATTGATGGAAGTACTTTTTCCAGGCATTAAACCCATTTGGTCTGGATGTATAAGGTCCAGTATAATCGTATTCAGCCTAGTAGCCAGAATTTTAGTAAAAATTTTACAATCTACGTTTACTAGAGATATGGGACGATATGATCCACAGTCCAAAGGGTCCTTCCCCTCTTTCCTAAGCACAATAATGTTTGCATCATAGAATGTTTCAGGTATGGACCCTCCCTCCCATATTCCTTTAAGTACCTTCAATAAAAGTGATGCCAGCTTATCTCGATATTTCCTATACAGCTCAATAGGAAACCCATCAGGTCCCGGGGCCTTCCCAGTAGCCATATCCGCTATAGCATGTTCTACTTCCTCCAAAGTAAACTCGGCATCCATAAAGGCCCGCTGGGTTGGGGTTAATGAGGGAAACACTATATCCGATAAGTAATCTAAATATTCAGAAACATCAAGACCACTACTAGATTCATATAATGATTTATAGTAATCATGAAAACACCGAAGTATCCCATCAGTGGAAGATACCAATGAGCCATCCGGTGCACGAATCTGCAGTATTGTGTTAGAGGCATTATGTTGGCGTACTAAGAAAGCCAGAAGCGTGCTGGCCTCATTCCCCAGTTCAAAGTAGGATTGACGGGTAAAAAATAATTTGCGTTTCGACTTAACGTCTGCGTGCTGAGTATACAACCTCTGGGAAGTAAGCCATTCAACCCTGTTACTGCTAGTTTGATTAGCTATATATGCGGCTTCCGAGTTTTTAAATTGCTGCTCTATCTCGTCATCCTCCCTCGCCGTTATCCTTTTGATATAAGAGATTGTGGAGGACAAGCATCCTCTTAAATATGCCTTTAGGGTATCCCAGAACAGGCCAAGATTTTGGGGTTCCGGATGAGCTGAAATGAAAGTTTAACTGGTCGACCGTCCTGTCACTGGAATCTATTAATTTCAACCAGAAAGGGTTCAATTTCCAGGATATATTATTATTGGATTGACCATATTTAAGTTTAAGAATAACCGGACTGTGATCTGAAATCCCCCTATTGCCATGTTCAACGCTATCCACCCCCAACGCCAAGCCACTAGACCCAAATATATAGTCTATACGGGATAGAGATCGCCTAGTAGACGAGTGGCAAGTATATCCCCTAGCCTCAGGGTGACTCATTCTCCATAGGTCCAGCCATCCGCTACCACCCATAAACAGCGCCAATTGGGAAGGGGGCTGAGGCGGGGGTTCCCCAGATATTGTGTCATCCAGTCTCAATCTATCTAGGGAATTATCCATAACTAAATTAAAATCACCCATACAGATAACATTAGCATCAGGATAATATAGGGAAAAACCCATTGCCATACAGGGAACCGACATGTTAGCGGGGGGGGGGGAGGGGTTATAGACACATAATATCACATGTTCACGCGAATTGATGAATGCATGCACAAAGACAAAGCGACCCTCAGGATCTCGCCGTCCCTCCCTGGCCTCCCATCTAACGTCCCTGTGTATTAGCAAGGAGACCCCTCTTGAGTAGCTGGTATGAAACGCATGGAGAGACCACTGTACCCACAGTTTTTGTGTACATCGAGCCGTATCTCTAGTTAAATGCGTCTCCACCAGTGCCACAACATGAGGGCGGTAACGCCTAATCTGCGAAAATACCTTGAATTTCTTCCGGGGAGTCTTAATACCCCGTATATTCCAGGTCAAACATATAATCTCAGACCCCATGTTTATATGTGAAAGAAAGAATAATGTGCAGCACAATTCGGGTTAGGCTCAGAAACATCACACAGAGTGCAAAGATAGTATTGGCGGCGACTATGTACATCAAACAATCAAAACTGGTAGAGAAACTAAACAAAACTTGAACAATGGAGGAGTAAGGTCCTATACTCCTGTAGTCAAATATAGAAGGGGATACCCTCACTGAATCCAGAGTCCGGTATTGTTGATAACCTCAGCACCTACATAAGGAGCTCCATTTATATTGCCATTAGACAAAAAGGCACAAATTAGGAGTCTTTCACATTAGAAACCATGCGAGACCGCAACCATTCGGCTACCTCCGCCGGGTCTGTAAAGAATAAAGAGGAACCATCATGGACAATGCGGAGCCGGGCTGGATAGAGCATGGAGTAGATAATATTCTTATCTCTAAGTTGTTTCTAAGGGTACCGTCACACAGTGCCATTTTCATCGCTACGACGGCACGATTCGTGACGTTCTAGCGATATCGTTACGATATCGTTGTGTCTGACACGCTACTGCGATCAGACATCACGCTGAGAATCGTACGTCGTAGCAGATCGTTTGGAACTTTCTTTCGTCGCTTGATCACCCGCTGACATCGCTGGATCGTTGTGTGTGACACCGATCCAGCGATGTGTTCGCTTGTAACCAGGGTAAACATCGGGTAACTAAGCGCAGGGCCGCGCTTAGTAACCCGATGTTTACCCTGGTTACCAGCGTAAACGTAAAAAAACCAAACAGTACATACTTACATTCCGGTGTCTGTCCTCCGGCGTCTCAGCTTCTCTGCACTGTGAGCGCCTGCCGGCCGGAAAGAAAGCACAGCGGTGACGTCACCGCTCTGCTTTCCGGCTCTGGTGCTTACACAGTGCAGAGAAGCAGAACGCCGGGGGACAGACACCGGAATGTGAGTATGTACTGTTTGTTTTTTTTACGTTTACGCTGGTAACCAGGGTAAACATCGGGTTACTAAGCGAGGCCCTGCGCTTAGTAACCCAATGTTTACCCTGGTTACCCGGGGACTTCGGCATCGCTCCAGCGCCGTGATTGCAAAGTGTGACCGCAGTCTACGACGCTGGAGCGATAATCATACGACGCTGCGACGTCACGGATCGTGCCGTCGTAGCGATGAAAATGGCACTGTGTGACGGTACCCTTAGGGTATGTGCACACGCCCGGATTTCTTGCAGAAATTTCCTGAAGAAAACCGGAAATTTTCTGCAAGAAATCCGCATTTTTTTTTTTGCGTTTTTTTTCCGTTTTTTTCACGTTTTTTAGCATTCTGCAAGCGTAATTAGCTTGCAGAATGCTAAAGTTTTCCAAGCGATCTGTAGCATCACTTGGAAAACTGACTGACAGGTTGGTCACACTTGTCAAACATAGCGTTTGACAAGTGTGACCATCTTTTTACTATAGATGCTGCCTATGCAGCATCTATAGTAAAAAATAGAATGTTTAAAAATAATAAAAAAAATAAAAAAAATTGTTATACTCACCTGCAGGCGTCCGTTCCTATAAATGCCGGTGTGGTTCAGGACCTTCCATGACGTCGCGGTCACGTGAGCGGTCACATGACCGGTCTCGACCAATCACAACACCGTGACGTCATCGCAGGTCCTTCACCGCACACCAGCTATAGAAACCGAAGCGGCAGCATGCAGCTGAGAGGCGGGAAGACATCGAAGGTGAGTATATGACTATTTTTTATTTTAATTCTTTTTTTTTGACCAATTATATGGTGCCCAGTCCGTGGAGGAGAGTCTCCTCTCCTCCACCCTGGGTACCAACCGCACATAATCTGCTTACTTCCCGCATGGTGTGCACAGCCCCGTGCGGGAAGTAAGCAGATCAATGCACTCCTAGGTGTGCGGAATCCCCTGCAATTCCGCATTTTAATGAACATGTTGCTTTTTTTTCCGCGATGCGATTTTTTCGCGGAAAAAAAGGCTACATTTGCACAAAAAATGCGGAATACACTGAAAATAATGGGAGGCATATGTTAGCGTTTTTTTTGCATTTTTATCACGTTTTTATAGCGAAAAAACGCGAAAAAAACGCGAAAAATACTGAACGTGTGCACATGGCCTTAATGTCCATGAACCGTGCCCGCTGCTTTTGGAGTTCCATGGAGAAATCCTGGAAAATCGATATGGTAGCATTGTTGAATTTAATAGGGCCCTTTTGCCGCCCCAAACGAAGAACAGCATCTCTGTCCCTACAGTTGAGCAGACGTGCCAGGAAAGGTCGAGGCGGGGTTCCAGGGGGAAGAGGTCTTGTTGGGACCCTATGGGCCCTCTCCACTGCGAATGTTGCAGAGAATATATCCCCCAGGGAGGTCTTAAGCCAGTCTTCCAGAAATTGTTCGGGTTGCTGACCCTCCAACCGCTCCGGCAGTCCGATTTTCACTCTTTATTTTATTGCAGCCATTTGGTAAATTCAAAAAAGTTACGGTAATTTTTTTCCTCGTTAAATAATGTATACTCTGCACCCTATCTTGACTAAAAAAAAACAGAAATGTAGTAATTTTTGCATATTTATTAAAAAAAAAAACTGAAATATCACATGCTCATAAGTATTCAGACCAGAGGCGTAGCTAGGGTTTTGGTTCAGGGGGGCGAAACTTCTGAGTCGGCCCCTAACCAGGTAACCTTGATTACAACTGGGTGACGCACCCTAATAGTGGAGGAGAACCTCAGCAGATGACCGCGCTGTTACTGAAGATAATCTCTATATAAAGACCAATATTGATATTACCTCCATATGGTCAGTGGTAGATACCAGCCCTACAGAACATATAAGAGATCACAGCACAGTTACAGATGGTGACTTACCGTTGACGTTCTTTCTGATGGAGTCGTCACTTTTCACATCTTTTCCATCTGGCCCAGACCGACATGACAATTTCTTCCAGCCACGACTTGTCTGCAGAGAATACAACACAGACACATTTCAAATCTCACATTCCAGCCATCACCATCAATTCCCAACCTGCACAAACTCCTCCTCCTGCTGATACCCCAATACTGAGCCGCTGCTGCCGTATGTATCCCTATTACTGCACCTGATACCCCAATAGTGAGCCGCTGCTGCCGTATGTGTCCTTATTACTGCACCTGATCCCCAAATACTGAGCCGCTGCTGCTGTATGTGTCCCTATTACTGCACCTAATTCCCTAATACTGAGCCGCTGCTACCATATGTGTCCTTATTACTGCAGCCGCTGCTACCGTATGTGTCCTTATTACTGCACCTGATACCCAAAGACTGAGCCGCTGCTGCCGTATGTGTCCCTATTACTGCCCCTGAAACCCCAACACTGAGTCGCTGCTGCCATATGTGTCCTTATTACTGCACCTGATACCCAATACTGAGCCACTGCTGCCGTATGTGTCCCTTATACTGCACCTGATACCCCAATACTGAGCCACTGCTGTTGTATGTGTAATTATTACTGCACCTGATACCCAATACTGAGCCGCTGCTGCCGTATGTGTCCCTATTACTGCACCTGATACCCCGATACTGAGCCGCTGCTTCCGTATGTGTCCCTATTACTGCACCTGATACCCAGATACTGAGCTGCTGCTGCCATATGTGTCCCTATTACTGCACCTGCTGTGTGGTTCTCTGTGCCTTCTAAATTCTAAAGCAACCCTCTAGAATACAGTAATGCCGGGTGCAAGTGCCCTAGAAAACAGTGCCCACATTTTGTCCTCTAAAGAGTAATATTGTCCTGTGTTTGCCCCTTTGACAGTCACAGTAACCTGAGTTCCCCTATAACAATAAGTGCCCACTTAACATTGAATAATGTCCAGAGTATCCCCCTTACAGCTCCCCTATACACGGTATGATGCTCTTTTATACACAGTATAATGCCCCCTTACTGTATAGTACCACCCACACAGTATAGTGGCCCCTTAGTAGCCCCCAAACTGTAAGATGGCTCCAACACTGTAAGATGACCCCCTCACTATAATCTCCACACTGTATGATGGCCCCCTAGATAGCCTCCATATAGTATAATGCACTCCCCATAGGCCTACTCTATATTGTGACACAAATACCAGATACCCACATTGTCTAAATACCTTGCATAAAATTATGCAAAACAAAGCCTCAAAAAAGAGGACAGCATGGGAAACCAACTCCATATACTATCTAGAGAGATTAGGAGGAAAAAGGAGTACTTAGGTTAAAAGAGTATTTTATTGTGAGAATATAATAAAGTGTAACACACAGTAAAAATTACAACAGGATGACATGAAAGATCATGAGTGCCATATACCCCACGTAGCTGCCAGTGTCACATAAATCAGGAAGGCATACCATAATGAAAGTGCTAATATAGTTCAATAATGTGGTCTCATTAAATAAATCCTTATACAGTAGCACTTCCCTGCAGCCAGCACCAAACGAAGTGAGTAGCACTACAAAATGAAGTGCTAACCCAATGTAACCATATAATCATCAAAGCAAATAGAAATTCAAAAAAAGAGGCAGCACTCCATTCCTTCACTGAAAAATGTGGAAGGTTTAATCAACCCACATGTCTGGGCGACGTTTCGGCTCCATATGAGCCTTTCTCAAAGGAAATAGCTGTAAAATGGCGCTTACCAGCAGCTAACACCAAAATGGGATGGATGGCACAATAGGAATCCAACAGAGCCCCAACGTACGTTTCGCTTGTTTGTTTGTTGCTTTCTCAAGGAGATATATTGTATAATGCACCCCCATAGGCAGACTCTATAGCATAAGGCAGCTCCCATAGGCAGACCCTGTAGTATAAGGCAGCACCCCATAGGCAGATCCTCTAGTATAAGGCAGCACCCCAAAGGCAGACTCTGTAGTATAAGGCAGCATCCCATAGGCAGACCCTGTAGTATAAGACAGCACCCCATAGGCAGACTCTGTAGTATAAGACACCACCCTATAGGCAGACTCTGCAATATAAGGCAGCACCCCATAGGCAGACTCTGCAGTATAAGTTAGCCCTCCATAGGCAGACCTTGCAGTATAAGACAGCACCCCATAGTCAGACCCTGTAGTATAAGACAGCACCCCATAGGCAGACTCTGTAGTATAAGACAGCACCCCATAGGCAGACCCTGTAGTATAAGGCAGCACCCCATAGACAGACCCTGTAGTATAAGACAGCACCCCATAGGCAGACCCTCTAGTATAAGGCAGCTCCCATAAGCAGACCCTGTAGTATAAGACAGCACCCCATAGGCAGACCCTGGAGTTTAAGACAGCACCCCATAGGTAGACCCTGTAGTATAAGACAGCACCCCATAGGCAGACCCTGTAGTATAAGACAGCACCCCATAGGCAGACCCTGTAGTATAAGGTAGCACCCCCACAGGCAGACTCTGTAATATAAGGCAGCCCCCCACAGGTAGACTGTAGTATAAGGCAGCACACCCCTCACAGGCAGGCTCTGCAGTATAAGGCAGCACCCCCCACAAGCAGATTCTGTAGTATAAGGCAGCACCCCCCACAGGCAGACACTGTAGTATAAGGCAGCACCCCCCACAGGCAGACTCTATAGTATAAAGCAGCACCCCACACACACACGTCACATAAATCAGGAAGGCATACCATAATAAAAGTGCTAATATAGTGCAATAATGTGGTCTCATTAAATAAATCCTTATACAGTAGCACTTCCCTGCAGCCAGCACCAAACAAAGTGAGTAGCACTACAAAATGAAGTGCTAACCCAATGTAACCATATAATCATCAAAGCCAATAGCTGTAAAATGGCACTTACCAGCAGCTGACACCAAAATGGGGTGGATGGCACAATAGAAATCCAACAGAGCCCCAATGTATGTTTCGCTTGTTTGTTGCTTTCTCAAGGGGATATATTGTATAATGCACCCCCATAGGCAGACTCTATAGCATAAGGCAGCTCCCATAGGCAGACCCTGTAGTATAAGGCAGCACCCCATATGCAGATCCTCTAGTATAAGGCAGCACCCCATAGGCAGACTCTGTAGTATAAGGCAGCATCCCATAGGCAGACCCTGTAGTATAACACAGCACCCCATAGGCAGACTCTGTAGTATAAGGCACCACCCCATAGGCAGACTTTGTAATAGAAGGCAACACCCCATAGGCAGACTCTGCAGTATAAGTTAGCCCTCCATAGGCAGACCCTGTAGTATGACAGCACCCCATAGGCAGACCCTGTAGTATAAGGCAGCACCCCATAGGCAGACCCTGTAGTATAAGACAGCACCCCATAGGCAGACCCTGTAGTATAAGGCAGCACCCCATAGGCAGACCCTGTAGTATAAGGTAGCACCCCCCCACAGACAGACTCTGTAGTATAAGGCAGCCCCCCCACAGATAGACTCTGCAGTATAAGGCAGCACACACCCCCACAGGCAGGCTCTGCAGTATAAGGCAGCACCCCCCACAGGCAGATTCTGTAGTATAAGGCAGCAACCCCCCACAGGCAGACACTGTAGTATAAGGCAGCACCCCCCACAGGCAGACTCTATAGTAGAAAGCAGCACCCCCAACACAGGCAGACTCTGTAAAATAAGGCAGCACCCCCTCCCCACACAGGCAGACTCTGCAGTTTAAGGCAGCACCCCCCCACACACACAGGCAGACTCTGTAGTATAAGGCAGCACTCCCCCCCACAGGCAGACTCTGTAGTATAAGGCAGCACCCCCCCCATAGGCAGACTTTGCAGTTTATGGCAGCACCCCCCACTGGCAGACTCTGCAGTGTAAGGCAGAACCCCCCCACAGGCAGACTCTGTAATATAAGGCAACACCCCCACACACACAGGCAGGCTTTGTAGTTTAAGGCAGCACACACACCCACACAGGCAGACCCTGTAATATAAGGCCGCCCCCATAAAGAAAAACAATAAATAAATACTCATCTCTCTTCTTCCTGGTTCCTGTGCTGCTCCCTGTTCCCGCTCACCTCCCAACCGCGGGCGCCGGGCAGTGACATCATCACGCCCCCTGTAAGTGTCGGTGATGTCAGACGCTGACAGGGGGATGATGGGAGAAGGAGCGTAGCACTCCTTCCCTCATCAGTGCGGTCAGCTACATCGGCTAGATGCCGATACAGCTGACCCTGCGATGACAGGCGGGGGCCCACTGCTGGCACCACCCCCCGTCTGCTCAGGGGCCCATAGCGGCCGGGAGGCAGAGCAGGGAGATCGATACAGTTACAGTAGCGTAGCTCCGGGTGGGCCCCCTCAGAGTGCGGGGCCCTGGGCGACCGCCCCCTCTGCCTTCCCGGTAGCTACGCTACTGATTCAGACCCTTTGCTCACTATTGAGTAGAAGCACCCTTTTGAGCTAGTACAGCCATGAGTCGTCTTGGGAATGATGCAACAAGTTTTTCACACCTGGATTTGGGGATCCTCTGTTATTCTAACTTGCAGATCCTCTCCAGTTCCATCAGGTTGGATGGTGAACGTTGGTGGACAGCCATTTTCAGGTTTCTCCAGAGATGCTCAATTGGGTTTAGGTAAAAAAATAAAAAAAAATTATATCATATATAATAAAAATTATATGATTTATTATAATATTTAATTTTTTTCTTGCCTAAAATACAAAGATAACACATTTCAACTTCAGCACTTTTAGAGATCATTTCAGCTTCAACCTTCCTAACCATTCACAGTAACAGTAATTTTGACCAGGGGTGTCTAAACTTGTACATGCATACACACTGCCTCCTCTCTGCCATACACACTGCCTCATCTCTGCCAGGCAGCCAGACACCAATGACTGGCACAAAAGGGCAGATGTGTGTCTAATGGACAGGGATGTAATCACACTTGGCACATGTCAGGCTCCTCGATGTGGAAGGAGATTTCAATGACTCGTTAGAGGTTTAGTTGAATTGAAAAACAAAAAACGCAAAAAAAAAAAAAATCCTGTGTTGAACAAGACAATGACAAAGATGAGACAGACAGAGGGTGAAAAGTGGCTAGTGACGAATGTATGAACAAATCGTGTGTTAGAACAAAAGCGTGAGGAGGCAGCAGAGAAAACTCACTGGGCAAGCAGGCACTGGATCTCCATGTAAGAGTGTCAGCAGATAACCCGACCAACACCATCTCACACTCTGACTGTCATGACTGTAGTTGGGTGTCCCAGGACCAGAGGCTCCTTCTCTGTCCCTAACACCAGAGGGCACCCTAGCTTGCCCTGTTCCCTGGCTTACTTCTGATGGTAAAGATGCCGGGCAACGTACCTTGCCTTAACTCCTGAATCCACCCTCAGTCTGTACCCCTCCCCCACCCAGGGAAGAAAGGAGTAGTAGTGTACCGTAATACATTAACCATACTAACAAGGTAATACGAACAGTGGAAATGGAAAATACTAAACATACAAATATACCCACACATATAACAGAGGAATGTACAGGGGAGTGGAGGATGGGGTAAAAACCAAGTAGGAAAATAAAGGGAATCACACTCACTAAATGTAGCAACAGTCACAGATAAATCCACCAAAAGCCTTCTCCAATAACAACCAACAACAACCTCCAGCCATGCAGCATAAGCTACTCTGACAATGAGTGCTAGCCAGGACCCAGAGAATATAGGAGATGGGAGTGGCTAACAGTGCACAGCTGAGAGCCTTAATGCAGGAAAGCTTCCATGAGCTCTCAACTGAGCAGATTAACCCCTGCATTGCTAAAACAAATTTACACCATTTAATAAGAAGGTGAACTGTATCTAATCAGTACAGGAGTAGGAGAAATCAGACGCTGCGGTCTTCTAGCTACTCTGTCACGGTAAACCCATGACATTGACATTATGCTGAGCAGCTCATATGAAAGAAGAAGCTGCTTCCCCAACTCCTTTTCCCTGAAGTGATAGATCTAACTCTAAACATTACCATTAATGCAATCTATTTCCTTCCCCATTCCCAGATTCTGAAAAGAGTAATTGTCTGGAGTCTACAACTATAAACGATAAAATCTTCCCTGTACATAGGTGCAGTATTATAGTAGTTATATTCTTGTACATAGGGGGCAGTATTATAGTAGTTATATTCCTGTACATAGGAGCAGTATTATAGTAGATATATTCTTGTACATAGGGGCAGTATTATAGTAGTTATATTCTTGTACATAGGGGCAGTATTATAGTAGTTATATTCTTGTACATAGAGGCAGTATTATAGTAGTTATATTCTTGTACATAGGGGGCAGTATTATAGTAGTTATATTCTTGTACATAGGAGGCAGTATTATAGTAGTTATATTCTTGTACATAGGGGCAGTATTAAAGTAGTTATATTTTTGTACATTGGGGCAGTATTATATTAGTTATATTCTTGTACATAGGGGCAGTATTAAAGTAGTTATATTCTTGTACATTGGGGCAGTATTATAGTAGTTATATTCTTGTACATAGGGGCCAGTATTATAGTAGTTATATTCTTGTACATAGGGATAGTATTATAGTAGTTATATTCTTGCACATAGGAGCAGTATTATAGTAGTTATATTCTTGTACATAGGGATAGTATTATAGTAGTTATATTCTTGTACATAGGGGCAGTATTCGTTATATTACAGTACAACAATTTGTAGGTTTATTACTAACATTCCTTCCCTCCTCTCTCTCTCTCCCTCTCTCTTTTTTTTTAGAAAGCCATTGAAGCAGATAATGCTGGAGTTAATCCCATTGGGAACTACTCAAATAGCAGCAGCCACTGGGACCTTGGCAGCGCCTTCTTTTTTGCTGGGACAGTAATAACCACGATAGGTGAGTTTTAATTGCCAGATTCTCAGATGGCTTCCATCTTGCCCTTCACATTTCCCAGACCCCCACCCTTCACTCTATTACTTTCTGCTTTTTAGAAGATCTGCTTTTCAGGACAGTTCATTGCCTTCTATGATTTTTTAGTTATACATGACCAAAAGCATTTACAGAATATAGAGAAAAAAAGAATCAATATTACTACATAATTGTACACAGGGTGTAAAGTACAGTGTCATGGAGCAAATATAGGCAGCGCAAACCGCAGCAACTGTCTCTCAATGTTGCAGACTTGAGAAATTTTTGGTTTTCCTCTCGTGCCCTATAGTGCGATCTGCAGACCCCCGAATGTTTCAAATGTGACGATTCACCTTCTGTCTCCAGGTTATGGGAACATTGCCCCCAGTACAGAAGGAGGGAAGATTTTCTGCATCCTGTACGCAATTTTCGGAATCCCTCTCTTTGGCTTCTTGTTGGCTGGAATTGGGGACCAACTGGGCACAATTTTTGGAAAAAGCATTGCGAGGGT
Source organism: Ranitomeya variabilis (assembly GCF_051348905.1). NCBI lineage: Eukaryota > Metazoa > Chordata > Amphibia > Anura > Dendrobatidae > Ranitomeya > Ranitomeya variabilis. The sequence continues at coordinate 721,545,086 of NC_135232.1, read as the reverse complement.
GGAGAAAGTCTTTAGGGTAAGTATTTCAGAAGAGCAGTTACTTTGTGCATCTTGTAGGTGAAAGTTGATTATTCAGGGATCTTTAGAAAGCCCAGGCACAATGTATTAGATGATAATTGGGGTGGGTTAACCCACGCCTGGTGTTGTTCTCTCCCTATTAAAAAGGATGTGCATGCTGCCCACCCAGAGGCGACGCCCCCAGAGCCCCTTATTAGTCAGAACCAGCCTCTGTGCTGCTGTGGAGCCCCCTAATTCTTGCTGAGCCCATTACCCTAATGAGCAGATAGCTATAAAATGCTGTATATATATTTAATGAGCCTCATTGTGAAAGTCTCAGAGGACGCGGCGCAGTGAAGAGCGTGTAAATTGGGCTCATGGTGGGTAAACCCCAGACACAGTGACTTTATAGACAGGTCTCCAAGAAAAAAGTAGAAAGTCAAAGTTACAAGTAATTACATAAAGTGCTCGATACAGTGGTCTGACACTGCATGAGGTGAATGGCGAGAATAAAGGCAGGCCAGGGATAATACCCACACATTGGGCTAATCCATTATTCACCCAGCATCACGTGTACAAAGCAGCCTTTATACCCCAGTCGTTACTGCTCATCAGCCCTAATGGCGGCACATTTCTGTTGTAGATGGTGACATCAGGTCTTGTGTGATGTCACTTTGGGCAGATCAGAGAAATGGAGGTGATTAGTGCAGAGCGATTGAGGTGTCCATCTCTGCTGCCAGGTAAAATTAGGGAGGAGACCTTTCCTTTAGTTCATAGTTTGCTACTCCAGTCACAGCCAAAGCTGCTTTCAAAATGATGCTGGTGTCCATCAACTGGGAGGTAGTAGAGTGAGAGAGAAAAAAAAATGGGAAAAAATAACAGAGAGCGCGCCCCACTGTGGTGGAGAGCAAACAAGAGCGAGCCAGAGAATGAAGAGGAAGAAAGAGCGCCCCGCTATGGTGGAAAGCAAGCCAGAGAATGAGAAGAAAGAAAGAGCGCCCCACCGTGGTGGAGAGCAAACAAGAGCGAGCCAGAGAACGAGAAGCAAGAAAGAGTGCCCCACTGTGGTAGAGAGCAAACAAGAGGGAGCCAGAGAACGAGAAGGAAGAAAGAGCGCCCCACCGTGGTGGAGAGCAAACAAGAGCGAGCCAGAGAACGAGAAGGAAGAAAGAGTGCCCCACTATGGTGGAGAGCAAGCCAGAGAATGAGAAGGAAGAAAGAGTGCCCCACTGTGGTGGAGCGCAAGCCGGAGAATGAGAAGGAAGAAAGAGCGCCCCACTGTGGTGGAGAGCAAACAAGAGCGAGCCAGAAAACGAGAAGGAAGAAAGAGCACCCCACTGTGGTGGAGAGCAAACAAGAGCGAGCCAGAGAACAAGAAGGAAGAAAGAGCGCCCCACTGTGGTGGAGAGCAAACAAGAGTGAGCCAGAAAACGAGAAGGAAGAAAGAGCACCCCACTGTGGTGGAGAGCAAACAAGAGTGAGCCAGAGAATGAGAAGGAAGAAAGAGCGACCCACTGTGGTGGAGAGCAAACAGGAGCGAGCCAGAAAACGAGAAGGAAGAAAGAGCGCCCCACTGTGGTGGAGAGCAAACAAGAGCGAGCCAGAGAATGAGAAGGAAGAAAGAGCGACCCACTGGGGTGGAGAGCAAACAAGAGTGAGCCAGAAAACGAGAAGGAAGAAAGAGCGCCCCACTGTGGTGGAGAGCAAACAAGAGCGAGCCAGAGAATGAGAAGGAAGAAAGAGCGCCCCACTGTGGTGGAGAGCAAACAAGAGCGAGCCAGAGAATGAGAAGGAAGAAAGAGCGCCCCACTGTGGTGGAGAGCAAACAAGAGCGAGCCAGAAAACGAGAAGGAAGAAAGAGCACCCCACTGTGGTGGAGAGCAAACAAGAGCGAGCCAGAGAATGAGAAGGAAGAAAGAGCGACCCACTGTGGTGGAGAGCAAACAAGAGCGAGCCAGAGAATGAGAAGGAAGAAAGAGCGACCCACTGTGGTGGAGAGCAAACAACAGCGAGCCAGAAAACGAGAAGGAAGAAAGAGCGCCCCACTGTGGTGGAGAGCAAACAAGAGCGAGCCAGGGAACGAGAAGGAAGAGGAAGTGTCCCACAGTGGTGGAGAGCAAACAAGAGCAAGTCAGAGAGAACGAGAAGGAATAAGAGAGAGCGCCCACCGTGGTTGCCGGTAATAGACAGCGAGCTCCAGTGTGATGGATGATCGTAAACACATTATAGAATCTCGACATGATCAAGTCTTCTCACTAATGGGAGCAGTAGTAGCTTTGTGATTGCAGCTCTGCAACTGACTAGAATACAGTAGATGCCCTCTTCTCCCTCCATTGCTGAGGGCAGACCGGTCACCAACCTCTCCGTTAGGGCTTGTTTCCACATGCGAGAAACACGTCTGTGTCTCGCATGTAGAAACCAAGCTCTGGCGCCGGCACTCAGGAGCGGAGCTGTGCGGCTCCATGTGTTCCTATGCGGCCGCACGCTCTGCTCCGGAGTGCAGACACCAGAGCTTGGTTTCTACATGCGAGACACGGACGTGTTTCTCGCATGTGGAAACAAGCCCTTACAGTGAGGGCATTGCCAGATCTCCACAAGTGCACTGAAATTAAGGGTCCGTGTCCCAAACTTGCCATTATGAGACCCCTGGAGCCTCAGGGTCCCAGCCCTACTTCACTGGAATCACCTACTTTAATGGGTAGATAGAATCTGAATCAACCTCCTTCCTCCTAATACTTTGTATCATTTCCCAGCTCCGGTTATGGAGGAGGATGCGCTGCTGATTCATTGTCAGGGGCATTACCACTTCTTTAGGCAGAGGAAACCCCTGACTGTTACCATGGAAACAGTAATAAAATATAACGCCCCCGACATATCAGATCAGCAGGATTCTGCGCTCGTCGCCTCTGGGTCCTTTACTTTCCCAGGAGGCTCCTCTGAGGCCGAGCATGATGGCATCCCGTCCCTTCCCGGGTACATTAGCGCCTCATTTGCATACAAGCTCATTTACATGTTTTTTATCTTAAAAGAAAAAAAATTAAATATAAAACCAGGAAAATGCAACAAAGGAGCAAATGTAGAGAACTATTCGGCTCCTATGTTCATAGATCTAGTACATGTCCGATGGCAGCGTACTCAGCTCTAACCCCTAGTATCTGTATTTGACTTTCCCCGTATCCGGTGCCCTCCATTATACACGTGCAGTAACAATGTATCTAACCAGGAGTCTTTGTTCCAGAAGAAGCAGGTGAGCCAGACCAAGATCCGCGTCATCTCCACCATCTTGTTCATCGTGGCCGGGTGTCTGGTGTTCGTCACCATCCCGGCCGTCATCTTCAAACAGATCGAGGGATGGACGGAGCTGGAGTCCATTTACTTTGTGGTGGTTACACTCACAACTGTCGGCTTTGGGGACTATGTGGCAGGTAGGCGACTGCAGGAACTGGTGCATGTATCTAATCCGGTCATGTGCAATACGTTTGCAGCACTGTGCATCTAATCCTTATATTGGGTGATCATGTCTGAGCTGTGTATCTCATCATGTGTGAGACAGTCTCTGAGGACCACAAAGCACTACTCCCCCTATCATGTACTGCTGAGCCCCCTCTGTATACACATGTTCTGCACAGTGCCCCTCCCCCCGCTATAATAATCCGATGAGCCCATCCCGACATGAATTATGCATGAGGCACATGTCAAGGTTAATAATTGGGCAGCTACCACTGGGGGCAGGGGGGTCTATCTTTTTTTTCGAATTAGGTTTTGTTTTTTTCCTAGGAAAAAAACAATTATATTATAATATATAAAATTCTTTATTTAACATTTTATTACTTTTATATTATTTTGTGAATTTTATTTCATTTTTATCCCATATCAGGTTCTCTTGTATATTTTATATTCGTGTTTATTTTAGGAAAATATATAGTTGATCCTTGTTTTTCCATAGTGACATTTATTTTTGCTCTTTCGCATTATATTTTGTAACTTTTATCCCATGTTTTGCATTATTGTGTTACTTTTTATACCATAGATACAAATGTTTTGGATTTTGCATTTATGGGTTTACGGAGAGGAATCAGATGCCATCTTCAGAGTCATTAGATGTTATCTCATCCAATTAAAGCAGCTTTAAATTAATTATGTTCATTCCAATTAGAGTAAGCAGCGAGGGCTTTGAATAAAGGTCTGCGGAGTGATGGAGGCCGGGTACAGCTCTGAGGCATCGCCCTCGTGCTGCGCACAACATTATTACTGGAGAAGGAGGTTCTGCTTCTTTGCAGTGTCCGGATTTACTTTAAGAATGAGACATCGCAGACTTAGAGGTGCTCAGATCCATCTGTATTATTAGGTTATAACTATTCTGGTTGATCCTACCCCCAAAAAAAAACCCCACACACAAATGATGCAGCAGAGGAGAGGCGATAATGAGGCAGTCGGCAGACCCAGGAGGAGACGCGACAATGTGGCAACCGGCAGACCCAGGAGGAGAAGCGACAATGAGGCAGCCGGCAGACCCAGGAGGAGACGCGACAATGAGGCAGCCGGCAGACCCAGGAGGAGGCGCGACATGGAGGCAGCCGGCAGACCCAGGAGGAGAAGCGACAATGAGGCAGCCGGCAGACCCAGGAGGAGACGCGACAATGAGGCAGCCGGCAGACCCAGGAGGAGGCGCGACATGGAGGCAGCCGGCAGAGACAGGAGGAGGCACGACAATGAGGCAGCCGGCAGACACAGGAGGAGGCACGACAATGAGGCAGCCGGCAGGCTCAGGAGGAGGTGCGACAATGAGGCAGCCTGCAGACCCAGGAGGAGGCGTGACAATGAGGCAACTGGCAGACAGAGGAGGAGACGCGACAATGAGGCAGTCGGCAGACACGGGAGGAGGCACGACAATGAGGCAGGCGGCAGACACAGGAGGAGGTACAACAATGAGGCAGCCGGCAGACTCAGGAGGAGGTGCGACAATGAGGCAGCTGGCAGACCCAGGAGGAGGGGTGACATCGAGGCTGCCAGCAGACCCAGGAGGAGATGCGACAATGACGCAGCCGGCAGACACAGGAGGAGGTGTGACATGGAGGCAGCCGGCAGACATAGGAGGAGACGCGACAATGAGGTAGCCGGCAGACCCAGGAGGAGGCGCGACATCGAGGCAGCCGGCAGACCCAGGAGGAGACACGACAATGAGGCAGCCGGCAGACCCAGGAGGAGGCGCGACAATGAGGCAGCCGGCAGACCCAGGAGGAGGTGCAACAATGAAACAGCCGACATACCCAGGAGGAGGCGCGACAATAAGGTAGCTGGCAGACCCAGGAGAAGGTGTGACAATGGGGCAGCTGGCAGACCCAGGAGGAGATGCGACAATTAGGCAGCCGGCAGATACAGGAGGAGGTGTGGCAATGAGGCAGCCGGCAGACCCAGGAGAAGGTGTGACAATGAGGCAGCTGACAGACCTAGGAGGAGGCATGACATCGAGGCTGCCGGCAGACCCAGGAGGAGATGCGACAATGAGGCAGCCGGCAGACTCAGGAGGAGGTGTGACAATGAGGCAGCCGGTAGACACAGGAGGAAATGCGACAATGAGGCAGCCGGCAGACCCAGGAGGAGGCGCGACAATGAGGCAGCCAGCAGACCCAGGAGGAGGTGCAACAATGAGGCAGCCACCATACCCAGGAGGAGGCGCGACAATGAGGTAGCTGGCAGACCCAGGAGAAGGTGTGACAATGAGGTAGCTGGCAGACCCAGGAGGAGGAGTGACATCGAGGCTGCTGGCAGACCCAAGAGTAGATGCGACAATGAGGCAGCCGGCAGACACAGGAGGAGGTGTGACAATGAGGCAGCCAGCAGACCCAGGAGAAGGTGTGACAATGAGGCAGCTGGCAAACCCAGGAGGAGGCGTGACATCGAGGCTGCCGGCAGACCCAGGAGGAGACACGACAATGAGGCAGCCGGCAGACACAGGAGTAGACGCGACAATTTGGCAGCCGGCAGACCCAGGAGGAGACGCGACAATGAGGCAGCCGGCAGACCCAGGAGGAGGTGCGACAATGAGGCAGCCGGCAGACCCAGGAGGAGGAGTGACATCGAGGCTGCCGGCAGATCCAGGAGGAGATGCGACAATGAGGCAGCCGGAAGATACAGGAGGAGGTGTGACAATGAGGCAGCCGGTAGACACAGGAGGAAATGCGACAATGAGGCAGCCGGCAGACCCAGGAGGAGGCGCAACAATGAGGCAGCCGCCATACCCAGGAGAAGGCGCGACAATGAGGTAGCTGGCAGACCCAGGAGAAGGTGTGACAATGAGGCAGCAGGCAGACCCAGGAGGAGGAGTGACATCGAGGCTGCCGGCAGATCCAGGAGGAGATGCGACAATGAGGCAGCCGGAAGATACAGGAGGAGGTGTGACAATGAGGCAGCCGGTAGACACAGGAGGAAATGCGACAATGAGGCAGCCGGCAGACCCAGGAGGAGGCGCAACAATGAGGCAGCCGCCATACCCAGGAGGAGGCGCGACAATGAGGTAGCTGGCAGACCCAGGAGAAGGTGTGACAATGAGGTAGCTGGCAGACCCAGGAGGAGGAGTGACATCGAGGCTGCTGGCAGACCCAGGAGGAGATGCGACAATGAGGCAGCCGGCAGACACAGGAGGAGGTGTGACAATGAGGCAGCCGGCAGACCCAGGAGAAGGTGTGACAATGAGGCAGCTGGCAAACCCAGGAGGAGGCGTGACATCGAGGCTGTCGGCAGACCCAGGAAGAGATGCGACAGTGAGGCAGCCGGCAGTCTCAGGAGGAGGTGTGACAATGAGGCAGCCGGCAGACACAGGAGGAGACGCGACAATGAGGTAGCCGGCAAACCCAGGAGGAGGCACAACAATGAGGCAGCCGGCAGACACAGGAGGAGATGCGAAAATGAGGCAGCCGGCAGACCCAGGAGGAGGCGCGACAATGAGGCAGCCGGCAGACCCAGGAGGAGGTACAACAATGAGGCAGCCAGCAGATCCAGGAGGAGGCGCGACAATGAGGTAGCTGGCAGACCCAAGAGGAGGTGTGACAATGAGGCAGCCGGCAGACCCAGGACGAGTCGCGACAATGAGGCAGCCGGCAGACCCAGGACGAGGCGCGACAATGAGGCAACTGGCAGAACAAGGAGGAGGTGCAACAAAGAGGCAGCCACCAGACCCAGGAGGAGGTGCGACAATGAGGCAGCCGGCACACCCAGGAGGAAGTGTGACATCGAGGCAGCCGCCAGACCCAGAAGGAGGTGCAACAATGAGGCAGCTGGTAGACCCAGGAGGAGGTGTGACAATGAGGCAGCCGGCAGACCTAGGAGGAGGCGCAACAATGAGACAGCCGACAGACTCAGGAGGAGGTGCAACAATGAGGCAGCTGGCAGACCCAGGAGGAGGTGCGACAATGAGGCAACCGACAGACCCAGGAGGAGACACGACAATGAGGCAGCCGGCAGACCCAGGAGGAGACGCAACAATGAGGCAGCCAGCAGACCCAGGAGGAGGCGCGACAATGAGGCAGCCGACAGACAGACACAGGAGGAGGCACGACAATGAGGCAGCCGGCAGGCCAGGAGGAGAAGCGACAATGAGGCATCCGGCAGAACCAGGAGGAGGTGCAACAATGAGGCAGCCGCCAGACCCAGGAGGAGGTGTGACAATGAGGCAGCCGACAGACCCAGGAGGAGACACGACAATGAGGCAGCCGGCAGACAGAGGAGTAGACGCGACAATTTGGCAGCCGGCAGACCCAGGAGGAGACGCGACAATGAGGCAGCCGGCAGACCCAGGAGGAGGTGTGACAATGAGGTAGCCAGCAGACCCAGGAGGAGGTGCGACAATGAGGCAGCCGCCAGACCCAGGAGAAGGTGTGACAATGAGGCAGCCGGCAGACCCAGGAGGAGGCCTGACAATGAGGCAGCCGGGAGACTCAGGAGGAGGTGTGACAATGAGGCAGCCGGTAGACACAGGATGAGGCGCGACAATGAGGCAGCCAGCAGACCCAGGAGGAGGTGCAACAATGAGGCAGCCGCCATACCCAGGAGGAGGCGCGACAATGAGGTAGCTGGCAGACCCAGGAGAAGGTGTGACAATGAGGCAGCCGGCAGACCCAGGAGAAGGTGTGACAATGAGGCAGCCAGCAGACACAGGAGGAGACGCGACAATGAGGCAGCCGGCAAACCCAGGAGGAGGCACGACAATGAGGCAGCCGGCAGACACAGGTGGAGATGCGACAATGAGGCAGCCGGCAGACCCAGGACGAGGCGCGACAATGAGGCAGCTGGCAGACCAAGGAGGAGGTGCAACAATGAGGCAGCCACCAGACCCAGGAGGAGGTGCAACAATGAAGCAGCTGGTAGACCCAGGAGGAGGTGTGACAATGAGGCAGCCGGCAGACCCAGGAGGAGGTGCGACAATGAGGCAGCCGCCAGACACAGGAGGAGGTGTGACAATGAGGCAGCCGACAGACCTAGGAGGAGACGCGACAATGAGGCAGCCGGCAGACACAGGAGGAGACGCGACAATGAGGCAGCCGGCAGACCCAGGAGGAGGTGCGACAATGAGGCAGCCGCCAGACACAGGAGGAGGTGTGACAATGAGGCAGCCGACAGACCTAGGAGGAGACGCGACAATTTGGCAGCTGGCAGACCCAGGAGGAGACGCGACAATGAGGCAGCCGGCAGACCCAGGAGGAGGTGCGACAATGAGGCAGCCGCCAGACACAGGAGGAGGTGTGACAATGAGGCAGCCGACAGACCTAGGAGGAGACGCGACAATGAGGCAGCCGGCAGACACAGGAGGAGACGCGACAATTTGGCAGCTGGCAGACCCAGGAGGAGACGCGACAATGAGGCAGCCTGCAGACCCAGGAGGAGGTGCGACAGTGAGGTAGCCAGCAGATCCAGGAGGAGGTGCGACAATGAGGCAGCCGCCAGACCCAGGAGAAGCCGCGACAATGAGGCAGCCGGCAGACCCAGGAGGATGCGCGACATCGAGGCAGCCGGCAGACCCAGGAGGAGGCACCACAATGAGGCAGCCGTCAGGCACAGGAGGAGACGAGAAAATGAGGCAGCCGGCAGACCCAGGAGGAGGCGCGACAATGAGGCAGCTGGCAGACCCAGCAGGAGGTGCAGCAATGAGGCAGCCGCCATACCCAGGAGGAGGCATGACAATGAGGTAGCTTGCAGACCCAGGAGGAGGTGTGACAATGAGGCAGCCAGCAGACCCAGGAGGAGGCACGACAGTGAGGCAGCTGGCAGACCAAGGAGGAGGTGCAACAATGAGGCAGCCACCAGACCCAGGAGGAGGTGCGACAATGAGGCATCTGGCAGATGCAGGAGGAGGTGTGACAATGAGGCAGCCGGCAGACCTAGGAGGAGGTGCGACAATGAGGCACCCGACAGACTCAGAAGGAGGTGCAACAATGAGGCAGCTGGCAGACCCAGGAGGAGACGCAACAATGAGGCAGTCAGCAGACCAAGGAGGAGGCGCGACAATGAGGCAGCCGGCAGACAGACACAGGAGGAGGCGCAACAATGAGGCAGCCGGCAGACCAGGAGGAGAAGCCACAATGAGGCAGCTGGTAGACCCAGGAGGAGGTGCAACAATGAGGCAGCCGCCAGACCAAGGAGGAGGTGCAACAATGAGGCTGCTGGCAGACCCAGGAGGAGGTGTGACAATGAGGCAGCCGGCAGACCTAGGAGGAGGCGCGACAATGAGGCAGCCGACAGACCCAGGAGGAGACGCGACAATGAGGCAGCCGGCAGACCCAGGAGGAGGCGCGATATCGAGGCAGCCGGCAAACCCAGGAGGAGGCACGACTATGAGGCAGCAGGCAGACACTGGAGGAGACGCGAAAATGAGGCAGGCGGCAGACCCAGGAGGAGGCGCGACAATGAGGCAGCTGGCAGACCCAGGAGGAGGTGCAACAATGAGGCAGCCACCAGACCCAGGAGGAGGTGCGACAATGAGGCATCTGGCAGATGCAGGAGGAGGTGTGACAATGAGGCAGCTGGCAGACCTAGAAGGAGGTGCGACAATGAGGCACCCGACAGACTCAGAAGGAGGAGGTGCAACAATGAGGCAGCTGGCAGACCCAGGAGGAGACGCAACAATGAGGCAGTCAGCAGACCAAGGAGGAGGCGCGACAATGAGGCAGCCGGCAGACAGACACAGGAGGAGGCACGACAATGAGGCAGCCGGCAGACCAGGAGGAGAAGCCACAATGAGGCAGCCGGTAGACCCAGGAGGAGGTGCAACAATGAGGCAGCCGCCAGACCCAGGAGGAGGTGCAACAATGAGGCTGCTGGCAGACCCAGGAGGAGGTGTGACAATGAGGCAGCCGGCAGACCTAGGAGGAGGCGCGACAATGAAGCAGCCGACAGACCCAGGAGGAGACGCGACAATGAGGCAGCCGGCAGACACAGGAGGAGGCGCGATATCGAGGCAGCCGGCAAACCCAGGAGGAGGCACGACTATGAGGCAGCAGGCAGACACAGGAGGAGACGCGAAAATGAGGCAGGCGGCAGACCCAGGAGGAGGCGCGACAATGAGGCAGCTGGCAGACCCAGGAGGAGGTGCAACAATAAGGCAGCCACCAGACCCAGGAGGAGGTGCGACAATGAGGCAGCTGGCAGACCCAGGAGGAGGTGCAACAATGGGGCAGCTGGCAGATCCAGGAGGAGGCGCGACAATGAGGTAGACAGCAGACCCAGGAGGAGATGCGACAATGAGGCAGCCACCAGACCCAGGAGGAGGTGCAACAATGAGGCAGCTGGTAGATCCAGGAGGAGGTGTGACAATGAGGCAGCCGGCAGACCTAGGAGGAGGTGCGACAATGTACAATGAGGCAGCCGGCAGACCCTGGAGGAGACGCGACAATGAGGTAGACAGCAGACCCAGGAGGAGATGCGACAATGAGGCAGCCGCCAGACCCAGGAGAAGGCGCGACAATGAGGCATCCGGCAGACCCAGGAGGAGGTGCGACAATGAGGCAGCCAGCAGATCCAGGAGGAGGCGCGACAATGAAGCAACCGGCAGACAGACACAGGAGGAGGCGCGATAATGAGGCAGCCGGCAGACCCAGGAGGAGGCGTGACAATGAGGCAGCCGGCAGACCCAGGAGGAGCCGTGACAATGAGGCAGCCGGCAGACAGACCCAGGAGGAGATGCGACAATGAGGCAGCCGGTAGACCCAGGAGGATACGCGACAATGAGGCAGCCGGCAGACCCAGGAGGAGGCACGACAATGAGGCAGCCGGCAAACCCAGGAGGAGAAGTGACAATGAAGCAGCTGGCAGACCCAGGAGAAGGCGTGACAATGAGGCAGCCGTCAGACCCGGGAGGAGAGTCAGCGAGAGCTAATGTATTCCCTGATCAATGGAAAGTGGTGCAGCCGTCATCTGGAGCGCAATGTGCAAAATCTGCAGCAGTTCCCCTGCTACAAGATGCCATTTATTATACACCGATCATATCACTATTTCCCAGATATACTGCAACTTATATTATTCATGCGGTAACATCACCCCTCTACTGATATCAGTTATATTTATTGTTATAAATGGATTAAAACCTGAGATATGTACGCTTCATAGTAAATCTCCGGTGAGGCGGGGAGTATCAGCCTCTCTTGGTACATCATCGTTCTCCAGACATCAGTTATATTATGCAGGAGGTGACATCATTAAAGGGAGTCTGTCAGAAAGTGTTTGCCCCCACATCATGCTGCTCAGATTAAATGGCAGATACCCCAATTCCAGGGGTATTAGGCTACTTTCACACTTCCGTCTTTAGAGCTCCGTCGCAATCTGTCGTTTTGGAAAAAAAACGGATCCTGCAAATGTGCATGCAGGATGCGTTTTTTTCCCCATACACTAGTATTAGCGTCAATCACGACGGATTGCCAAACGTCGCATCCATCGTGCGACGGATGCGTCGTGTTTTGGCGGACCGTCGGCACAAAAAAAGTTCCATGTAACGTTTTTTTGTGCGTCGCGTCTGCCATTTTCGACCGTGCATGCGCGGCCGAAACTCCGCCCCCTCCTCCCCGGACTGCAGAATGGACAGCGGATGCGTTGTAAAACTGCATCCGCTGCCCACGTCGTGCAGTTATTTCACAACGTCCGTCGGTACATCGGCCCGATGCATTGCGACGGGCCCGTACCGACAGAAATGTGAAAGTAGCCTTACTAGGCTGTGTGCTGTAGTTTCAATACAATCAGTGTTTTTTTGAGCAGAATATTATCATTAGAGGAGACTAGGTCTCCAGTGTACAGCAGTCCAGTTAATCTGTGTAACCCTGCCTCCATCACTGATTGCTGGTCACTTCTTGTGTGCATTGTCAGCACCCTGCTAGTGTAGTGGGCGGAGTTCTACAACGTTCAGCATTCTGAGCACTGATAATTCTGCAGCAGAGAAAAATGAGGTTGTTATCTATATATATAAGAGGCATCGTGATTACTCGCTAATCCCGCCCCCTGCACAGTAGCTCCACCCCCACCACATCACCACACACAGTCCCGCCCCCCACCCCATTACCACACACAATCCGCACCACATCACCACACACAATCCCGCCCCCCACCACATTACCACACACAATCCCGCCCCCACCACATTACAACACACAATCCCGCCACCCACCACATCACCACACACAATCCCGCCCCCCACCACATCACCACACATAATCCCGCCCCCCCACATCACCACACATAATCCCGCCCCCGCAACACATCACCACACATAATCCCACCTCCCACCACATTACCACAGATAATCCCGCCCCCACCACATTACCACACATAATCCCGCCCCCCACCACATTACCACACACAATCCCGCTCCCACCACATTACAACACACAATCCCGCCACCCACCACATCACCAAACACAATCCCGCCCCCCCACCACATCTCCACACATAATCCCGCCCGCCCACCACATCAACACACATAATCCCGCCCCCCCACATCACCACACATAATCCCGCCCCCGCAACACATCACCACACATAATCCCACCACATTACCACAGATAATCCCGCCCCCACCACATTACCACACATAATCCCGCCCCCACCACATTACCACACATAACCTGCCCCCCACCACTTCACCACAGATAATCCCGCTCCCCCACCACATTACCACAGATAATCCCACCCCCCACCTCATTACTACACATAATCCTGCCCCCACCACATTACCACAGATAATCCCGCCCCCACCACATTACCACACATAATCCCGCCCCCCACATTACCACACATAATCCCACCCCCACCACATTACCACAGATAATCCCGCCCCCACCACATTACCACACATAATCCCACCCCCCCACCACATCACCACACATAATCCCGCCCCCCACCACATTACCACAGATAATCCCGCCCCCCCACCACATTACCACACATAATCCCGCCCCCACCACATCACCACACATAATCCCACCCCCCACCACATTACCACACATAATCCCGCCCCCACCACATTACCACACATAATCCCGCCCCCCACCACATTACCACAGATAACCCCACCACATCACCACACATAATCCTGCCCCCCACCACATTACCACAGATAATCCCACCCCCCACCACATTACCACACATAATCCCGCCCCACCACATTACCACAGATAATCCCGCCCCCCACCACAATACCACACATAATCCCGCCCCCCACCACATTACCAAACATAATCCCGCCCCCCCACATCACCAAACATAATCCCACCCCCCCACCACATTACCACAGATAATCCCGCCCCACCACATTATCACACATAATCCCGCCCCCCACCACATTGCCACACATAATCCCGCCCCCCACACATTACCACACGAGGCTCTGTCCCTACACATTACCACATGAGGCTCCGTCCCCACACATTACCATACGAGGCTCCGTCCCCACAGATTGCCACACGAGGCTCCATCCCCCCACATTACCACACGAGGCTCCGTCCCCACACATTACCACACGAGGCTCCGTCCTCACACATTACCACATGAGGCTGCATCCCCCACACATTACCACACGAGGCTGTGCCCACACATTACCATACGATGCTCTGTCCCCACACATTACCATACGAGGCTCCGTTCTCACACATTACCATACGAGGCTCTGTCCCCACACATTACCATATGAGGCTCCGTCCCCACACATTACCACACGAGGCTCCGTCCCCACACATTACCACACGAGGCTCCGTCTCCCCACATTACCACATGAGGCTCCGTCCCCACACATTACCACACGAGGCTCCGTCCTCACACATTACCACACGAGGCTGCGTCCCCACACATTACCACACGAGGCTCCGTCCTCACACATTACCACACGAGGCTGCGTCCCCACACATTACCACACGAGGCTCTGTCCCCACACATTACTATATGAGGCTCCATCCTCACACATTACCACACGCAGGGGTGGATTAAGGGTAGCCAGGGCCCCGGGCTGTTCAGACACTGTGGGCCCCCCCGGTCATGTGACGGGGGTCATGTGACGGGGGTCATGTGATACCAGAACCAGATTATTCCAGAAAAATGGCCGGGCCCTACTCTACTGTAACCTATTAAGTATTTGTTAAAATATCCAATACAATTTAGGTATATTTGGATTTATTTTTAAATTTTTAAAATGACCAATATCACATACAAGGAACAAATACCACCGCACCATGACCAGACCACAAATTACAACCACAGTGATCGAATAATATCACATACAAGGAACAAATACCACCGCACCATGTCAAGACCACATATTACCACCACTTGGTGACCAAATAGCACATACAAAGGACAAATACCGCAACACCATTTCCAGACCACATATTACCACCACATAGTGACTGAATACTACAATACTGATCAGTAATAAAAAAAACAACACAATACTATCACCATAAGTGCCAGTATTCACAGGAGGTCTGTACTTAGTATGCAGTGTCTGTGTAGAGGTAATACAGAGATCACTGGTGGTATTATACACAGGAGCTCTGTATATAATGTATAGGTAATACAGTGATCACTGGTGACATTGTACACAGGACCTCTGTATATAATGTACAGTGTATAGTGTCAGTGTATAGGTAACACTGACTCACCAGTGACGTCTCTAGGTGAAGTCCTTTCATCCAGCACAGACCGCCATCATTTCTTCTAGCCAGGACTCGTTTCTGCAGGAAATAACACAGTTATCTCGAGCTCCGCTTGTAGAACCAATTACTTAATTTTTCCCAACTTCTACATTACACCACATGAAGAAAAAAAGTGTCACTCTGCACAGTAACAGGACCGCCCCCCCATTTAAAACAGTATACTCAAAAAATAAAATAAATACATCACTGCAGTAATAATATCCCTTAATTAGCCCCTATGTCCAGCATTGCCCCCAGACAATGTGTTCAACAATCTGCCCCAGTATGTCCAGCATATTGCCCCCAGTGTGTCCAGCATATTACCCCCAGTGTGTCCAACAATCTTTCCCAGTGTCTCCAGCATTGCCCCAGTGTGTCCAGCAATCATCTGCCCCAGTGTGTCCTCCAGCATTGCCCCCAGTGTGTCCAGCAATCTGCCCCAGTGTCTCCAGCATTGCCCCAGTGTCTCCAGCATTGCCCCCAGTATGTCCAGCAATCATCTGCCCCAGTGTGTCCTCCAGCATTGCCCCCAGTGTGTCCAGCAATCTGCCCCAGTGTCTCCAGCATTGCCCCAGTGTCTCCAGCATTGCCCCCAGTGTCTCCAGCATTGCCCCCAGTGTCTCCAGCAATCATCTGCCCCAGTGTGTCCTCCAGCATTGCCCCCAGTATGTCCAGCAATCAAACAAAAAAAGAGAAAAAAAGCCAGCTCACCGATAGATGCAAGAGGTGTCTCTAGCATTGCCCCAGTATGTCCAACAATCTGCCCCAGTGTCTCCAGCATTGCCCCCAGTGTCCAGCAATCTGCCCTAGTGTCTCCAGCATTGCCCCAGTGTCTCCAGCAATCATCTGCCACAGTGTGTCCTCCAGCATTGCCCCCAGTGTCTCCAGCAGTCATCTGCCCCAGTGTGTCCTCCAGCATTGCCCCCAGTGTGTCCTCCAGCATTGCCCCCAGTGTCTCCAGCATTGCCCCCAGTGTCTCCAGCAATCATCTGCCCCAGTGTGTCCTCCAGCATTGCCCCCAGTGTGTCCAGCAATCTGCCCAGTGTCTCCAGCATTGCCCCCAGTGTCTCCAGCATTGCCCCCAGTATGTCCAGCAATCATCTGCCCCAGTGTGTCCTCCAGCATTGCCCCCAGTGTGTCCAGCAATCTGCCCCAGTGTCTCCAGCATTGCCCCAGTGTCTCCAGCATTGCCCCCAGTGTCTCCAGCATTGCCCCCAGTGTCTCCAGCAATCATCTGCCCCAGTGTGTCCTCCAGCATTGCCCCCAGTATGTCCAGCAATCAAACAAAAAAGAGAAAAAAAGCCAGCTCACCGATAGATGCAAGAGGCACGGAACTTCGTCCTGACACGACGTAGTGGAATCCCAACAACAAAGAAAAATTGTTCCAGCTGCTTCATAAAATTTGATACTTTAATCCAACATATTAAAATAGGGCCCTGTGATATGCCTTGCGGGGACGCTGCGTCCCCGCAAGGTGTACGGAAATGCTGCGATCTGAAAAGACGCGCAGCATGTCCGGAGTCGCAGGGCCGCCGCGTGCGGGTTTCCACGCATAGTGGAGACGGGATTTCATAAAATCCCCTCCACTATGCTGGAACATCTGGATGCTGCTTGTTTGACGCTGCAGCTCTGCGCAGCGTCAAACAAGCAGCGTTTCCTGACCGTGGAAACATACCCTTAGGGTATGTGTCCACGTTCAGGCTTGCTTCAGGCTTTGGTCAGGATTTTATGCAGGTAAAATCCTGACCAAAACTGCACCTGAGGTCACTGGCAGGTCACCTGCGGTGTACCTGCGTGTTTTGCTCATTGTAGCAACATGCTGCGTTTTGAAAAAACGCACCGCGCATGCGTTTTCGCGGCAAAAACGCATGCGTTTTTTAACGCATAGTGGAGTCAGGATTTCATGAAATCCCCTCCACTATGCTGTAACATCTGGACGCTGTGTTTTTGACGCAGCGGAAAAACGCAGCGTCAAAAACGCAGCGTTTCCTGAACGTGGAAACATACCCTAACAGGTATTGAAAAAATAAAAAAAATCTCCACGAGGATGTGATATGCATAGGGCTTTGCTCACACGGGAAGCCTTTTGGATTTTCAATTTAGGCACAAGATTTCCGTTGGGTCTTAATAAAAAAAGTGAACTCATGTTTCACTATTAACATAGATAATAGCAGGATTTTGGTGTATATAATAACTATTGACATGGATAACAGCAGTATTTTGATGTATATATTTATATATATTTTTATGGGTTTTTTTTGTTTGTTTATTTTTCGTTTATTTCTGTCTGTTTATGAATTCTTTGGATTTTATTGAATTTTTTCGATTGTATGCACATAGCAATTTAATAATATTTTATATTTTGTATTGCATAGAACCTTTGGGTCAGGTGACTTTTTCTCACCTTTCCATTGGTGTAGTAGTCCTTCTTATACCGGATGGGCTACCTAATAGATCAGCTGTGACAAAGACCGCAAGGTCGAAACGCGTAGCTCTCTTCACATGTGCTATGGCATTGTCCCAGGAGTGTGTCCTTTTCTATTTTAATATGTTGGATTAAAGTATCAAATTTTATGAAGAAGCTGGAACAATTTTTCTTTGTTGTTGGGATGTCCAGCAATCATCTGCCCCAGTGTGTCCTCCAGCTTTGCCCCCAGTGTGTCCAGCAATCTGCCCCAGTGTCTCCAGCATTGCCCCCAGTGTCTCCAGCATTGCCGCCAGTATGTCCAGCAATCATCTGCCCCAGTGTGTCCTCCAGCATTGCCCCCAGTGTGTCCAGCAATCTGCCCCAGTGTCTCCAGCATTGCCCCAGTGTCTCTAGCATTGCCCCAGTGTGTCCAGCAATCTGCCCCAGTGTCTCCAGCATTGCCCCAGTGTCTCCAGCATTGCCCCCAGTGTCTCCAGCATTGCCCCCAGTGTCTCCAGCAATCATCTGCCCCAGTGTGTCCTCCAGCATTGCCCCCAGTATGTCCAGCAATCATCTGCCCCAGTGTGTCCTCCAGCATTGCCCCAGTGTGTCCAGCAATCTGCCCCAGTGTCTCCAGCATTGCCCCAGTGTCTCCAGCATTGCCCCCAGTGTCTCCAGCAATCATCTGCCCCAGTGTGTCCTCCAGCATTGCCCCCACTGTCTCCAGCATTGCCCCCAGTGTCTCCAGCATTGCCCCCAGTGTCTCCAGCATTTCCCCAGTGTGTCCAGCAATCATCTGCCCTAGTGTGTCCAGCAATCTGCCCCAGTGTCTCCAGCATTGCCCCCAGTGTCTCCAGCATATTTCCCCGGGCCCCCCGGATTGCCGTTCGCAAAAAAAAAACGAGTTCTCCTCACCTGTCCATGCTCCAGCGGCGAGCTCCCTCCAGCAGCATGGACTCGCCGGCGACTGACAATGACGTCAGACGCCGGCGACGTGTGCGCTGCGCCTGCGGCCGACTTCAGCTGCCAGCCTCCAATTGGCTGGCGGCTGTTGTTAACTATTGACGTGCGGGCGTGCGCCCGCACGTCAATAGGAAACCGCCGCAGCGCCGGTAGGGGCCCGGTGAGCAGATGAGACGGGGCCCGATGCGGGCCCCCTCTCTCTGCCCACCGGGTCCGGGCCCATAAATGACACATACGCCAGTCAATCAGGGGGGCACGTGCAGTATATGCCCTGATGGCGGTGGCCGGCGGGCAATCTGTGCGGTAGCCCAGGGCCCCCCCACACCACTGGGCCCTGGGCTACCGCCCAGATTGACCCTCTTATAATCCGCCCCTGACCACACGAGGCTCCGTTCCCACACATTACCACACGAGGCTCTGTCCCCACACATTACCATACGAGGCTCCTGCCTCACACATTAACACACGAGGCTCCGTCTCTCCACATTACCACACGAGGTTTTGTCCCCACACATTACCAACACGAGGCTCCGTCCTCACACATTACCACATGAGGCTGCGTCCCCACACATTACCACACGAGGCTCTGTTCCCCCAAATTACCACACGAGGCTCCGTCCCCCCACATTACCACACGAGGCTCCATCACCACACATTACCACACGAGGCTCCGTCCCCACACATTACCACACGAGGCTCCATCCCCACACATTACCACACGAGGCTCCGCCCCCCCACATTACCACACGCAGCACTTCCTTTCTATGTAATTCAACCACTTCAGCCAAGGTAAACGTACATTTAATTGCATCCGCATTCTCCCAAACAAAATGAGCCAAGAAGAGTCGCCAGGTCCATCTCACAGGCCGCAGGAAATTTTTTAATGATTATTATTGTTATTAACTTCATTTTAAGTTAATTTACCACCTGCGTTAGCGCTATTGAATGTTGTCATTATTTACTTTAGTTTAATCACTAGCAGCGTAATTAGATAGCAATGAGCGTGCCGAGCGTTAGCTGGCTGGAAACAGCTAATTTTTATTATAACTGCTGCACCCAGTAAATTAAGTGACATCACTGGAATCAGGGTCTCTTCCCCTACATCATGCGGGTCTCAGATTACATTGCATACACCTGTGTATGTATTGTATATATTGATATATTCCTTGTCCGTTCTACCCACATAACATGGAGGCTTTGCTCTTACAGGTGGGAATACAGGTATAAAGTACCGGGAGTGGTACAAGCCGCTCGTTTGGTTCTGGATCCTGGTGGGTCTCGCATATTTTGCCGCAGTCCTGAGCATGATCGGTGACTGGCTCCGAGTCATATCAAAGAAAACGAAAGAGGAGGTAAAGTAGTCGCTGACTAAATTGGCTGATTGTTCTGTAACACTACACAGATGTAGTAGAGCCGCAGAGGTGACCCCACAACACACTACACTTGTGACCCCCTCTGTGGTGGCTTACAGATCATGACCAGCTATCTGTATAGCCTGAAGCGTCAGCACCTTGGACAGCGGATGCAATAACCCGTGCACACTGTGTCTGCGGCCTCAGGATAATCAGATATTAATGCTCCAGAAACATTAAGTGCTGACTGAAGTGAACCCCACAAATCTAATCACCAGGGGCCAAAAGACCCTGAGCGTAGGAGTGAGAAACACCCTGTACATACAGTCCATGAAGGAACATGGAGGGAGGAGAGGTGGAGGCTTATCAGGCAGTCTACTGATGCTGAGGTTGAGGGAATTCTCTGGGCAATGCCCAATGGTGAGTGTGAGAGAACCTGTGTGACCTGTTTTTTTTTTGCTCTAGGTTGGAGAAATCAAGGCCCACGCAGCAGAGTGGAAAGCCAACGTGACCGCCGAATTCAGAGAGACGAGAAGGCGCCTGAGCGTGGAGATCCATGACAAGCTCCAGAGGGCGGCCACCATCAGGAGCATGGAGCGCAGGCGGCTCGGCCTCGACCAGAGAGCTCACTCCCTCGACATGCTCTCCCCTGAAAAGCGCTCAGTGTTTGCAGAGCTGGAGAATGGGCGATTCAAGGCCTCGTCCCAAGAAAGTATTAACAACAGACCCAACAATCTAAGACTTAAGGGGACCGAGCAGTTCAACAGTCTGCATGGTCAGGGCCTCTCGGAAGACAATATCATCAATAAGTTCGGCTCCAGCTCAGCCAAGTTGACCAAAAGGAAAAACAAAGATCTGAAGAAGAACCTTCCGGAGGACGTACGGAAGATTTACGAGAACTTTCGAAAGTATTCAGCAGACGAAGAGAAGAAGGATGGGAGTGAGGGCGATAGGATGTCCACCTCCGACACGGCGACCCTCTCAGACTTCATCCAGCACTCCATCATAGAGAACGGCTCAGTCCCCTGCGAAACCAAAGATGAGGAGCACGAGAACAAAGCATTACTTGAAGAACGAAACTAACGGGGCAAAGCGGTGGATCATTGCTCGGTCATGGCACAACCAAGCTGTGGGCTGCAATGTGGGACGGACTGGTGACTTTTCACTGCCATACTGGAGCCCAGAGTTACTTTGTACTTTGACTCAGCAGTAACCTTTGACCCCTTCTGTGTTGGAGGAGGCAGCGACCCGGTGTGTGGACTGCCCCCTCCAACACAGAAGGGGTTAAAACCAAATCGCCCTGGAGTGTAAACCAGAACTCGTTGACTTCGAAGGAGTTCGAGACATGTGCCTTATGTAGACTTTCCGATTAACCCAAGCTCCGTAATCTGCATTGGTGGTAACGTTTACTGTGCCATAACTGACTGCCAAAAAAAGCTCCCCACCCCCTCGTGAGTACAAACAACGATACCATGAAATAGCAGACAGAATGTGGAAAACTGCACTGTGTTACCCGAGCAGGAATCAATCTTTACAGGCGATACTGAGATGGAACGGAAGAGTTTCCCATACTGGCGAAAGAGCAAACAAAATATATTACGACTGCAACGCGTTTCACTCCATGGTTCCATACAACGTCTGAGCTTACAATAGGGTGTACAAGGAAAGATGGAGACAGCGACGTGTTTCACTCAAAAAGCTGTAAATCCTGCAAGTCAGTTATGTAAGGAAATATGGAGGTGGCAACGCGTTTCAGGCCGATTCAGATGTGATCCCATACAACGTCTGAGTCTACAGAGGGGTAAACAAGGAAAGCAATGAGTCTCTCGCCGATTCATATCTAGTTGGGTACAGCATCTGAGCCTACATTGTAACAGAATGCTTCATACTAGATGGAGATAATGCGTTTGGATGCATTGGATACAATGTCTGAGCTTATCATAGGCTTACAATAGAAAGATATCATCGCATTCACTCTCCAACTCACAAGACAAGGAGCAACTGCAAAGCCTGCAGGTCCAGAATACAAGGAAATGTGGTGACAGCAACGCGTTTCACTGTCTAACTTCAAACGTGGTAGTAAGCATTCTTAAGCTTGCAAATAAATATATGCATTGTGTGGCACACAACTAGGAGAAGGAATAGTAAAGTGACTCTAATGTTTTTAACCTCTTAAATGAGCGGGATCCTTTCCTGGCCAGTGATGACATCAGCAAACCCTACAGCAAACCCTGCGTCAGCTTTTTAACCCTTAAGCACTGTGGCAGCAACCATTACCAATGAAAACAGCAGAGACGACAGCGCCCCTAGCTGTAGATGTGGGCACAGCCAGCGCCTAGAGGAACATAAAGAGGTCAGTTCTAACAATGAAGAACGGATCATGTGAGATCTTTTTATATTGAAAACACTTTATATTTGCTGAAAATAACGTCATGTCCCAATGCTGTATAACAAGGAGGCAGCGGAGCGTCTTGCATGTGGTTCAAAGCCGCCCCGCGCTATTAGACTTCAACAGCCCCAGGACCTACAGACACAACCATGGGGATGTAATGTGCAAATCTCAGGGCTCGTTCCCTTCTTTGAAAAATGAAGGATTTCATGGGCACCCAAAAGAAAAAAACAAACAAAAACACACACCATAACATGAGTGTCCCTCCGTGTAGTCCGGCTGGCGAGGGATGAGAAGTGCTCACCGCTTTGTGCCATCTTATTTTGTAACTTTTTAAGAGTATTTTCAATAATTAGTTGTTTTTTGCATTGCTCGGTTCTGCTGTCAGTGTTCTTCTATTGCTCATCCTGCAACTTTAATGGGATTAGAGGGTTTTATACCCAGAACAATAAATCAGTAGGAGATGGAGGATAAAGCGGCTCATACACGGTGCCACGTGGCGCCATGCGAAGGCAGAGGTGCAGATTCTGGGCCCTTGTGCAGACTCTATACTTGCTCCTCTGCCAATAAAGTGCAGTCAGGATAGTCGCCCCGTCCGCCTCGCCCTCTTCTGCTTCCAGTGGACCCTAGTAGTAATGATACTTCGGCCCATCATCTGTCACCCTGTACATCATTGCTCATCAGTAACTTATGTCATAATGCCTCAATATACAAGGACTGAAAGACGAAATTAGCAAAATCTGCAATTGCCCTATGGGTCGAACCATCGCTGCGCCCCGATCTTGTATCATAGTTCATGATGAGAATTGAGGCCACATAGTGTCTATGTCAGCACCATAGAGCGCTGGTATTGTGGCACTATATGGCAGTGGTGCTCATCAGTCGCAGACTAAAAGTGGTGCTTTCTAGAAAGGTCCAGCTGCAATTTCACCTCCGCTACCCCTATAGCGCCACCACTGTCCCGAGATTAGAAGTGCAATCAGGACGGGGGCGTACGATTTACGATTTCACTGGTTTAGAAGTATAAGGAATCTCCACTGTCTTACTGTGTGCTGAAGGCCTCGGACTTCCCAGCACATCCCCCATTACATGGACGCATTTAAAGCGCTGTAAATACACATGGGAGGATTTTGTATTAAACTCTCCCTCCGCGGTTTACCATTAAATCTTATGCATTTCTTAAATAGTTTGAAGAATAGCAATATAATCGTCTGCACCAGGTCTGCTTTGGAGATAAACCTGGGAGGGATACACAAAGGTAACAATGTATCAAATTAGCATTAAGTCCTCAGTGTATACAGGGTCCGCATTCAGCACATCATCCCCACAGCCTTATATATGTTGGTGACGAAACAGGAAATCATGAAAAAAGCAGAACAAAAGATAAATGTACCCAGCCCCAACCAACGATAACAGAATGTAAGAGGTGCAGATCCTTCGTCCCGTCATTGGCTGTGCATGAACGGGGGCGGCTGCCGCGTCGCTGCTGTAGGCCTCGTTCACACACAACTCATGAGGGCTGGAGGATTCAATTTATTGTAGGTTTTTGGGATCTGTCTGAATCTTAGATAACCTTTATAAATCAGACTTACCCTCTGCACTGGTGCTCATCACTGTACCGCAGATCTGCAGACTGGACGCTCACGTGCTGCACAGGATCAGGGGCTGCCGAGCAAATAAGAACATTATAAGGCAGTGCGAAGGGTCCGTTATCAGGCAGACATCCTTATTAGTGATGAGCGAGTGTACTCGTTGCTTGGGTTTTCCTGCGCATGCTCGGGTTGTCTCAGAGTATTTCGGCATGCTTGGAGATTTAGTTGCTGTCGACGCAGCTGCATGATTTACGCCTGCTGGACAGCCTGAATACATGTGAGGAATGCCTGTTTGTTAGGTAATCCCCACATGTATTTAGGCTGTCCAGCAACCGTAAATCATGCAGCTGCGTCGACAGAAACTAAATCTCCGATCACGCCAAAATACTCGGAGGACACCTGAGCATGCTCAGGAAAACCCAAGCAACGAGTACACTCGCTCATCACTAATCCTTATATATTAGGGCGATATCGAGGGCAGATCGTGCTGACAATGGAGGCTTTATTATTTTTTTAAATGGAACCAAAAATTGTGAAAAAGAAAACAGAAACTGATGCATTCTCCCATTACAGGTTTAGTTTTATCCTTTCTTCAGCTCCTTGATGGGAAGAATTTGGAGAAGCTGCACATTTGTATATGATTGTGTGATGTCCAGCAATAGTATAGTGGCAGTGGGAGAGGGGAGCTTAGCATGGACGCTTTCCGGTAGGGTGGCAGAGAGCTCAGACCTTACTGGTCTGGACTCAGCGTGACTCATCTCATGAGTCAGCAGATGGCCGCTCCATTATTCACCATCAGTGATGCTTCCAGTAGACGCGGGCCTCAGCTCCTACATTATTAAGGTTTCCATCTGACTTTATGAAATTAATGATATCACAAGTCCATTATCATACACTCATTTTCCTGTTGCACTCTGAGACATGAAAGCTGTGAGATATCAGATACCCTAGGGGTTGAGGCCCATCAGTTGCAGTATTGGGGATTGTCACCCCCATACAGCTTAGCTTCTATCATACTTAACACAGAGACGTCCTATTAGTATGGGGTCAGATTGTAGCAGAACAGAGGAAGGTGGATCCTCGACTAAAGAGCTTACAATCTACATGTATTACAGGAGCGAATCAATGGGTATGTGCAATTCTGTTCTGATATGTAATAGATCAGTCCAGTCATCTAGATACATCTCAATGTCCATCCACACAACATCCATCTACTGCTTTACCCAACCAAGCCTCCAATATCCCAACAATCCACATCAAGATCCACCTAAAAATGGGAATTCACTCAGACATCCATCCATCCATCCAAGGACCCATCAGACTGCCTGTCCATCACGACATTCTCCAATCCAATGCATCCATTTACCCAAGCATTCACCAGTGTGAGCTCCTGTCCATCCAACACATTAATTTAACAGATCATCCTCCAATCCAATCAAGCAGCGAAGCCACGCCATACTAATCCTCAACGAAGACATTCACCTAAATGACAACCAGGCTATACCACCATCTACCAAGCCATTCTACCATACAACAAATCCATCAAGCCATCCTATAGTCCAAAAACATATTCAGCTATGCAAGCATCCACCAAACTGTCCATTAAATCATTCATAGATCCAACTGTTCACCAAGTCATGATACTTTCCACTTAACACATCCATGCTTCCACAAAGACATTTATGGATGGTAATCAAACAAGAATCCACAAAACCTTGGTGCCATCTGTCCATTCATCCAGCCATCATTCACCATTACTACCAGCAAACACAACCATCCAAGCATGCTACCATTGAAAACAGTCATCTAGTCAGGTATCCATCAAACCATCCACCAATCTATGATACCATCCAAGCATCTGCCAAGCCATGCAACCAGCGGTCTGGTCATCTTTCCAGTCCACCAAGCTACGCTACCATCCACATTTACCTACTGCAGCCATGCAACCATCTGTCCTCCATCTAGTCATACACTAAGCTAAGCTACCCTCCATATATCCCAACATCCACCAGTCTATGCTGCCAACTAACCTAAGAGCTTCCCAGACATTTATCCACCCATCACGAAAGAGGATCATTAAGGGCAGGATGGTTTACATGGAGGTCTCTGCTATGGTTCCACTGTTATTTTTGAACATTTTATGAAATGCTTGAGAATATCCAGATCTCAGCTGATCATATTAAGGGCCTCATACAGACAACGGTTTGGTCGGCAGCTCTCCCCCTGTCCTCCAGCTCTGCCAAGCTCCTGTGTTCTCTACGAGAGTCACTGACCGACTCCTCTAGTGCCGGATTATGTCTAGAGAACAAGAGATCGGCAGTCTGATATCAGACACGAGAGCCTCATCTCCCGACATCAGAGGAAAGTTGTGAGGCCCCATACACATTAGACTGTCGCTTTGTCACCAGAATGTTGGATTTGACTGATATTAGGGACTGTAAGAGCCCATACACATTAGACTATCGGCAGCCAGGGTCAGTCACGTTTATACCAGGGGATACATTCATGTACTTTTCTTGGTTCACATGACTTGTAACAAAGAAAAGGATGGAATGATTGAGCTCACTCCAAACCCTAAGGGGACTTTTTAGGTGGAGGTGACAATTCTGCTCATTGATTTTGCAGGATGGAAATTTACTATGCAAAGCTTGTGCTTGTGTCCCTTGTCCATGTGCAGCGAGCAGCGATGGGTCTCCTGCAGACCACCCATCATGTCCTCACCTGTTGTCTCTGGAGCCCCACAGATGATCCGGACTCTCAATCCGTTCATGTTGGCGTCTCACTTTTTAAAGACTTTTTCGTAATCAGCAGCGAATGTCATTTCTTGCTCTAGGACACCAAATCCAGCTGATTTTTTTATGCATTTCACCAAGGACCTTGAATAAATTGACTCTGTCCTGCCCAGTCCGGTTTAACCCATTCAGAAGACATGCAGTGGTGGTGGTGGTGGTGGGGTCCTCTGCTGGGCCGGACCTCGCTCTCTGCTATGACTTGATAACTTGTCTGTTGAGATTTTCCCAGCTCATCTGTAAAACAGGACACAATGTACTGTGAAGACGA
The DNA here is from genome assembly GCF_051348905.1 of Ranitomeya variabilis. Classification (NCBI taxonomy): domain Eukaryota; kingdom Metazoa; phylum Chordata; class Amphibia; order Anura; family Dendrobatidae; genus Ranitomeya; species Ranitomeya variabilis. Next base: position 721,518,159 of record NC_135232.1, on the reverse strand, counting down.
TTACCTGGAAGGCGCGTCATGTTGCACTAATTTGCTCTGTCTGCAGCTTTGTAAATGGGCACAAAGTACGCGGGGAACAAGTATCAGATGGTGAAAGCCGAAACAATACAGTACAATGTAACTAAGCAGAGTCTGTGTCTTCTCTCCGCACCTCACAGTCCAGGCGGCGGCGACCTGACAACACGTCATCCACCGTCATCACCGGGCAGCGGTGTAATATAGGGTACGTCACCATACAGGGGGAGTAATGTACACAGTGACTGCACCAGCAGAATAGTGAGTGCAGCTCTGGAGTATAATACATGATGTAACTCAGGATCAGTAATGTAATGTACAGTATGTACACAGTGACAGCACCAGCAGAATAGTGAGTGCAGGTCTGGAGTATAATAAAGGATGTAACTCAGGATCAATAATGTAATGTATGTACACAGTGACTGCACCAGCAGAACAGTGAGTGCAGCTCTGGGGTATAATACAGGAGGTAACTCAGGATCAATAATGTAATGTATGTACACAGTGACTGCACCAGCAGAACAGTGAGTGCAGCTCTGGGGTATAATACAGGATGTAACTAAAGATCAGTAATGTAATGTATGTACACAGTGACTGCACCAGCAGAATAGTGAGTGCAGCTCTGGAGTATAATACAGGATGTAACTCAGGATCAGTAATGTAATGTATGTACACAGTGACTGCACCAGCAGAATAGTGAGTGCAGGTCTGGAGTATAACACAGGATATAACTCAGGATCAGTAATGTAATGTATGTACACAGTGACAGCACCAGCAGAATAGTGAGTGCAGCTCTGGAGTATAATAAAGGATGTAACTCAGGATCAGTAATGTAATGTATGTACACAGTGACTGCACCAGCAGAATAGTGACTGCAGCTCTGGAGTATAATACAGGAGGTAACTCAGGATCAATAATGTAATGTATGTACACAGAGACTGCATCAGCAGAACAGTGAGTGCTGCTCTGGAGTATAATACAGGATGTAACTCAGGATCAGTAATGTAATGTATGTACACAGTGACTGCACCACCAGAATAGTGAGTGTTTTGCTCTGGAGGATAATACAGATCCTTAGTTACGTCATGCACTGTATGTGTCCTGCTGAGAGTTGTGGTACAGCAGTGACAGATTTATGACACCTTGTTACTCACAGCCCTGTGAAGCGCATCATTCAGGTCTGCGGTACAATAATGGGAGTCTTGGTACAATGAATGATGGAGGTGTAGTGACCTTTTCTTTACTGCAGAGTTTATTGTGCAAGAACATCCTGAATATTAAGATTTTCATATCCTCTGGATTATTGATTCTGCAGATCAGAGAAGGGACCAAACTACAGCAGGTAACACACAGGCCACATCTATACATCTGTATTAGAACATGTGACAGTCATAGCGGGGCCTCCCTGCTCTATTCTGGGGTGCGAGTAAACATCGGGCAGTCCGAAGGTCCCAGGTTATCCTCTCTATGCTCCATAGTTGTACACGAGCTAATTCCAGGGCAGACACAGGCAGTGCCGGGCCCCTGTGCAGGAACATGACATGGACCCTTGCAGCCCAATATTTCTCCTATGACAGAAGCTCCTTGCTGTTTTGGAGGTAGCAGAAATGCCCCCCACATTACCTTTGGCCACCCAAGTAATATTCACTAAACCCAGAACCTCCTGATTCATGACTAGAGCAGAGAAAACGGACACTTGTACGGATAGCAGATGTGTGGCCCTGGGAGGAATGGGCCCAGAAGTTCTCATCCCCTTACATAGCATGAGAGATGGGTGATATGATCCATCCAGTATCATGTCCTTGGTGGCAAATTCCGGCATTATAATGGGGATGGGGGGGACTGATTTTGGTTATTGGCACCAGTGTCCCTCTCTTCCATGTTCACGATTACTGCCGACAGCAGTGGTTGTCAGACAGAATGTGACCAGGTTGGCCAAGACTTAGTAGCAGGACTATACATTTGTGGAGATGCCCCCAGAGGAGCCGTCGCTAGAGATTTTTATTTCTTGCTGCTTCCAATAAATAATCAGAGGACGTGCGGAGGCCAAGGAGCGCTTCCTGCTCCGGACGAGTCAGCAATTCAGGGAAGAGAAATCAATTACTATAATTTTACACTTAAGAGGTTGGAGGGTCTCGTGGGGGTTGAATCGCGTCTATATGAAGACATTTCCCAGAAATCCCTGCTCAATGGTGGGGGAGAGATCTCCAGCCGACAGCTCCTGTGACAGCGGAGGAGGGTCAAACCAGGTGGAGGGGGATCAGTGAGGACTAACTGGTGACAGCAGAGGAGGGTCACACCTGGTGGAGGGGGGATCAGTGATGACTAACTGGTGACAGCGGAGGAGGGTCACACCTGGTGGAGGTAGGTCAGTGAGGACTAACTAATGACAGTGGAGCGCCCCCAGACGCAGGGCCTCGGTACTCGGTACCAGGCCTCTCGGTCTCAGTTCTGGGGTTGTCACGGTGGCTAGACCCGGTCCGTGACCCTGCTAAGGGGCGTCCAATGAAAGGTGTGATGATGGTGCGTGGTGCAGGTCGCGATGAATAACGAGGACACAGGGTTGCAGTCTCTTTACCTCTTTACTGAAGGCTTCAGGATCCTCAATCCAGAGTACTGCTAACAGGGCTGGCTGAGACCGGCCGGTCCGAAGGCAGATCCAGAGTTCCCTTTGCAGGTGGAAATCAGTGCCTACCTTCTAGCGCCTGTGTGTTGTAGTACCTCCCTGCTGAGCACCACGGGATAGTCCTCACAACTGTTGTGTCTGTTTCTGATGTTCTTCTCTCACAACTCGTATCTGTTCTGATGTTCTTCTCCGTCCCCCAGATGAAATGGATAGGACGCACCCGTATGCCTGGCCTACGTAGGCCTGGAGTCCTGGCGTAGGCCTGGAGTTCTTCCGGGACCCTAGCGTCGCCCCTCTCCCACAATTGCCCCCTATGTCTGCTTAGGTGATTTAGGTGAGACAGCCAACCTAAAATTAACTGTCCTGCCGCTGTTTGAAGTATTGCTTGGAGCCTAATACTTCCTCTGCGTTCCGGCCACCGGCTACGCGCCTCAGTAGGATGTTGCCTCGATCTTACGGCACGACTCCTACTGGCTTTATCTCCTTTTTGCTGCGATCTCGTTTCTCACTTCTCCACAGTAAACCTCGCTTCTTTTCCTTTCTTAGGATGCCACCGCATTCGAGTGCAGGCGCGGCTCCGTAACGTTCTGTTCTGTTCACTAGGCCACTGTCAGGATCCCACCCCTGACAGAGACCCCCCTGAATCTTCCCCCCCGCAACACCCTCTGCCACAGGATGTTGCCTGGTTCCAACCCAGTCAGCTTCTCACTAACTTCTTATCCAGCCCCCAGTTTTACCAGATTGTGAGGAGTGGCCTAATGCATAGAACCCTTTGCTCCCCCTGGTGGCCAGAATGTGAAGTGTAAAGTGTGACTGTGATACCTGGTCAGGTGAACTCCTTAAGTGCCATCAGACGTACCATCACTCCCCTTAGCGGCGGAGCGTCAGTACTGCAACGACCAGGACTCTGGGGCGCTGCAACAGCGAAGGAGGGTCATACCTGGTGGGGGTAGATCAGTGAGGACTTACTAGTGACAGCGAAGGAGGGTCACACCTGTTGGAGGGGAAGGGAATCAGTGAGGACTAACTGGTGATAGCGGAAGAGGGTCACAGCTGGTGGAGGGGGAGGGAATCCGTGAGGACTAACTGGTGACAGCGAAGGAGGGTCACACCTGGTGGAGGGTGATCAGTGAGGACTAACTCGTTACAGCGGAGGAGGGTCACACCTGTTGGAGGGGAAGGGAATCAGTGAGGACCTACTGGTGATAGCGTAAGAGGGTCACAGCTGGTGGAGAGGGAGGGAATCCGTGAGGACTAACTGGTGACAGCGAAGGAGGGTCACACCTGGTGGAGGGTGATCAGTGAGGACTAACTCGTTACAGCGGAGGAGGGTAACACCTGGTGGAGGGGGAGGGAACCAGTGAGGACTAACTGGTGATAGCGGAAGAGGGTCACAGCTGGTGGAGGGTGATCAGTGAGGACTAACTAGTGACAGCGAAGGAGGGTCACACCTTGTGGAGGGTGATCAGTGAGGACTTACTAGTGACAGCGAAGGAGGGTCACACCTGTTGGAGGGGAAGGGAATCAGTGAGGACTAACTGGTGATAGCGGAAGAGGGTCACAGCTGGTGGAGGGGGAGGGAATCCGTGAGGACTAACTGGTGACAGTGAAGGAGGGTCACACCTGGTGGAGGGTGATCAGTGAGGACTAACTCGTTACAGCGGAGGAGGGTAACACCTGGTGGAGGGGGAGGCAACCAGTGAGGACTAACTGGTGATAGCGGAAGAGGGTCACAGCTGGTGGAGGGAATCCGTGAGGACTGACTGGTGACAGCGGAGGAGGGTCACACCTGGTGGAGGGGGAGGGAATCAGTGAGGACTAACTGGTGATAGCAGAAGAGGGTCACACCTGGTGGAGGGGGGAATCAGTGATGACTAACTGGTGACAGCGGAGGAGGGTCACACCTGGTGGAGGAGCATCAGTGAGGACTAACTAGTGACAGCGAAGGAGGGTCACACCTGGTGGAGGGGGAGGGAATCAGTGACGACTAACTGATGATAGCGGAAGAGGGTCACACCTGGTGGAGGGGGTGGGAATCAGTGAGGACTAACTGGTGATAGCGGAGGAGGGTCACACCTGGTGGAGGTAGATAAGTGAGGACTAACTAGTGACAGTGAAGGAGGGTCACACCTGGTGGAGGTGGATCAATGAGGACTAACTTGTTACAGCGGAGGAGGGTAACACCTGTTGGAGGGGGAGGGAATCAGTGAGGACTAACTGGTGATAGCAGAAGAGGGTCACACCTGGTGGAGGGGGAATCAGTGATGACTAACTGGTGACAGCGGAGGAGGGTCACACCTGGTGGAGGAGCATCAGTGAGGACTAACTAGTGACAGCGGAGGAGGGTAACACCTGGTGGAGGGGGAGGGAATCAGTGAGGACTAACTGGTGATAGCAGAAGAAGGTCACACCTGGTGGAGGGGGAAATCAGTGATGACTAACTGGTGACAGCAGAGGAGGGTCACACCTGGTGGAGGGGGATCAGTGAGGACTAACTAGTGACAGCGAAGGAGGGTCACACCTGGTGGAGGGGGAGGGAATCAGTGAGGACTAACTGGTGATAACAGAAGAGGGTCACACCTGGTGGAGGGGGTGGGAATCAGTGAGGACTAACTGGTGATAGCGGAGGAAGGTCACACCTGGTGGAGGTAGATCAGTGAGGACTAACTAGTGACAGCAAAGGAGGTTCACACCTGGTGGAGGTGGATCAGTGAGTACTAACTCGTTACAGCGGAAGAGGGTAACACCTGGTGGAGGGGGAGGGAATCAGTGAGGACCAACTGGTGATAGCAGAAGAGGGTCACACCTGGTGGAGGGGGAGGGAATCAGTGAGGACTAACTGGTGACAGCCGAAGAGGGTCACACCTGGTGGAGAGGGGAATTAGTGAGGACTAACTGGTGACAGCAGAGGTGTGACCCTCTGCTGGTGACAGCAGAGGAGGGTCACACCTGGTGGAGGGGGAGGGAATCAGTGAGGATTAACTGGTGATAGCAGATGAGGGTCACAAATGGGGGGAATCAGTGAGGACTAACTGGTACCATCTTCCATATGCAGAATTAAAGGGGGCACCACCATTATTCACCCAAATGGAATTGACACGGCCCAGTGACTGCCTGGGACCCTCCCTTGGTGTGGCCCCATCTCAAGGACACTCCCTTGTTATGAGTGGTCTAGGACCCTCTCCTTGTGGAAGGCTATTGCTGGTCCAGGATTTTTTCTGGGCGCCTTTCAGTTTGCCTGGCATGTAATAGGCTGATTCTCCTCTCCACGCATCATGGCCTCTTAGTCCTGGAGATCAGTGGAGGTTCCCACTCTTAAAACATCACCCAGATGTTATAGGATACTGGTACATGAATTGATGGGATTCTATCACTTTCGGGCCCTGTCCCAACAGTGGAGACTACAACAACAAAGCTATAGACTGATCGATCTACTTGTTGTCTCCTCTACGGCCGCTCGCTGACTGGTGGTCTACAACAATGATGGAAGACCATTAAACATGATGGAATCCATTTCCCACCTCTCCTGTGACCATTACCTGCTCTCAGAGCCGCCTTTCTGGACGGTCAGCACTGGCCATCAACGACTGGCAGGATGAAATATGACCATGGTGATGAGCCGAACAAGACACTGGAGATCCTCCAGCTATAGATCCCTCCATCCTTCCGCAACAGCATTTGTAAAAACTTTGCCCTCTTCGACCCAAACCCTTAGCCAATCTGGAGACCCTCTAGACCCTGTGGGCATTCAGGACAAATTAAAGCACAGGTGGAGTACACCAGGTCCTTGCCCGCAATTTCTCACCCTGGGGTCCTGTGACCACCAGAGACTTCAGGGATAGATACAATTTATGTCAGAACCAGCTCCTGGACGCCATCACAATTAGTGGCCCCGGGACAGGAGCCGCCCGTCATGGGTAGAGCTACTGGCCACCCACAACGCACCAACTACTATCCAAGCCATAGCAATCTGCTTCATTGCATCCCCTGACATAGGAGATCGGCTCCAGGATTCTTGGATATAAAAATAATTATTTGCATTTTTAATTTTTCTGCTTGCTGTCAGTGGATGAGAATGTGCAGCATGTTGTATCCAAGCACAGAACTGGATCACATCCAAGGAACTGATACATTGTAACAAGGCTTTAGTGGGAAAATGGAGGCACATGGCATGGAAGGAAAATGCCCCCCCCAAATTATATGGTACGATGTAGGGACAGACAAAAGCGGCCTTGGTGCAGGTGGAGCGCCCCCACACCGCCGCAGGGCCGAGGGGTACCCGGAGCCGGGCCTCTAGGTCTCAGTCCTGGGGTTGTCACGGTGGCTAGACCCGGTCCGTGGCCCTGTCTGTCAGTGGGGGACGTCCGGTGCAATAAGTGATGTTGTAGCGGTGCAGTTGTGGGGTGCAGGTCGCGGTAAATAACGAGGACACCAGGTTGCAGTCTCTTTACCTCTTTACTGAAGCTCTCTGGGTCCTCAGTCCGGAATACGGCTCACCAGGCTGCGCAAGTCCGGCCGGTCCAATGGCACTTCCAGAGCTCTCCTTGCAGGTGGAAATCGGTGCCTTCCTTCTAGCGCTATGTGTTGCAGTCCTTCCCTGCTGTGCTTACGGAAAGTACCCCACAACTGTTGTGTCTGTTTCTCGTGTTCCCTCACAACAACTTAATTCGCAATGATCTTCCTCGTCCCTCCAGATACTATGGTAGGAACGCACCCGTATGACGGGGAGGCTCGGAGATCTTCCGGGACTCTATCTGCGCCCCTCTCCTGTTGGTACCCCCCTTTTGCCTTCCTGGGTGATGCGTGAGACAGTCCGCCTCAAGCTAACTGCCCTGCCGTAGGTCTGAGGTATAGAATAACTTGGCACACACGTGATCTGATGCTTGGTGTAATTTAATAGGAAGAGAGTACATACAGACGTTTCGGTCATAGACCTTCTTCAATGTACCTCAGTACAGTGTCACTAAGGACGAGCGGTGGATACCGCGTCCGGAGGGGATCAACTTAGTGTCAGACTGATTCACAGCCCGTATGTGGGTTCATTTATCCCATTAATTTGCTTATCAGACAGTTTATCCAGAGAGAGGTACATTGAAGAAGGTCTATGACCGAAACGTCTGTATGTACTCTCTTCCTATTAAATTACACCAAGCATCAGATCACGTGTGTGCCAAGTTATTCTATAAGATTATATGGTTTGGGCACCTACTTGCGCACCACCCCTAAATAGTAGTGCCTACGGTAAATTTCTCGTAGGTCTGAGGTATGGCTTGAAACTCTTTACCTCCTCGGCGTTCCGGCCACCGGTAGTGCGCCTCAGTAAGGTGCTGCCTCTTTCAGCACAACCCTCACTGGTATCTCCTTTCGCTTGATTTCGTTTCTCACTCAGCACAATCTATCTCGCTTCTTAGTCCTTCCTTGGGCACCGCCGCTATGCTGAGCAGGCACGGTCCCTTTACGTTCTTTCCATGCCAAGCCTCTGCCAGGATCCCACCCCTGGCAGAGACCCTACAGTCTCTCCCTTCACAACACCCTCTGCCACCAGGTGTTGCTCCGTTCAATCCCGTCAGCGTTCTCTCTAACTTCCTGCCTGACCCCCAGTTTACCCACTATGGTGGGGAGTGGCCTAATGAATAGCACCCTTAGCTCCCCCCGGAGGCCCAGCTGTGAAATGTATTGGTGACTGTGATACCTGCTCAGAGAACTCCTTCCGTGCCATCGAACGCAGCATGGCCCCCCTTAGTGGCTGAACCATGCTACTGCAACGACCAGGACTCTGGGGCGCTGCACTCCCCCCTGGTTAAACACAGTACTCCGGGACTGGGAAGAAAAACAACAATACAGGTTAGCAAAAAGACATACAATTTTGTTGAGTGCAAATAACAATAAGTATACTTAAGTAGGCTTCCCTTTATGGGAGGTGAGGACACTTGTAACGTTACAAACATAATTAACCTTATAATTTACAGAGTATAAATAACTTCTGTTACCCAACCGGGTATTCTATTTAGTGCAATTTTTGAAATAATAACTTAACATTGCCTTTAAGAAACTCACACTCTTAGTCTATCAAAGGCCTTCCTATAATCACATTATAAGGCATTTCAACTTTACATTCTCCTTCTTGTGAACCTGCAGGACCGCCTGTCCCTACGGCACCAGACCTACTGCCTCTCCTTTCTTCTACAGGACCGCCCTGTTCAGCCAGGGCCTACTGCCTTTCGCTACTATACACAGTATAGACATAACATTCCTTTCGGTTGAAGAACTCTGAGCCAGCTCTACTCGGCTCCTTTAAGGACTCACTCTCTAACCCCTACGGGTTCACTCTCTGTCCTTAGCAATAAAGTAACTTTTCAATGGGGACGCAGGGTTTACCTTCTATCCTCACCCTCATTATTACTTCTCTTACTTTCAACTATGCAGACCTCTACTTCTACCCCTACGGGCTCTCTGCATCTTTCCTGTCTTCAAAACATTATTCAAATTTCACATTTTAACAAATTCAACACATATAACTCGGCATGTAAAACAGTTACATTTTCTTTTTAAGGCATCATTACCACATTACTGTTCTGTAACAGTATCGCTTTCAAGTACAATTCTTCACATCCCCTTTAAGAGGGGACCAGGTCTCTCTGAGGTAGCTCGTCTTCTCAGCCTACCAGTCTCATGCAAAGTTCCGGTCCGGTATCTTCACAAAGTGTCTTTAACTAGGACCAGTAGGAACGGTTTCTTCGCAAAGTGTCTTTTGACTAAAACCAGTAGGGAGCACCTTTAAGGAAGTGCAAACTATTTACAAGGGAAAGTTTGAATCATGCGCAGTTCATGATTTCTGCAGTTCTCTTTTTTTTTTTTTTTTTTAAACTGTATAAACTTCAGGAAAACAACAGTGACCCCCGGGTCAACAAAGGGGTCACCTTTAACCCTAGACGGGTTTAGCAGCAAACAGGAACAGTTAAAGGAATGAACAGTTAACTATTTACATTTTCATGGTATCGAGGTTTATTCTCCTTCCGGTGGCTTTGGTTCCTGGACCCCGGTCACTACAGCGCCAGTGTCCTCGGTTCGAACATGCAGATGGACTCGACTGGCCAACTCCGGGGCTGCCACTAGGCGTACCGTCGCGATAGTGACAAGTTCAGGCGCTCCCGGGACCAGATCTGGGGCTGCAGGTGCCGCAGGCCCAGACATACACCGCCGAACATTTCGTGCATACCACCCGAGTGGGTTCAAGTGGCGGCTGTAGGTCACTGGATCCCCCTTTTGTAACGGTTCTCCACTTCGGCCACAACAGGGAGCCCTCACGTTACAGTGCGCCACAAAAACATCAGTATCCAGTCCCGGCTCGTGTATGAGGCCCCACCCCCTTTTTACATGGTAGGCTAACACAGTGCCCCGCCTTACCGCGTCTCTGTCATCCCATGCCGGGGGGGGTTGTTGTACTTTCGTTGGGCCCATCGACTCAGCTCCTTTCCGTCCTTTCCACTGCAGAATCAAGCACTGTCTATATTGTTCCCATGTAAGCACCGCAAGAGTGGACCCGTTCTCCCGGGATCCATCTGCTCTAAACCAGGGGGTGTCCCACCGAAGAACTACTCCATCTAAGCTCACATCCACAGGCTCCCCCACTCCAGTTGACAGCGGTGGCACCATCCTCCCCAGGTCATCGGGGGATAGCACCATTAGCCCTGCCGAGATAAGTCGCTCCCTACTGCGATAGAGGTGGGTCATGGAAGTGGGCTCGCGGAGGGGAGAAGGGACGTCGGCCATACCTGCGCCTAATATGGTTCCATCGGTGTCGCTCCGGTCCGTTAACGAGGACGCTGGAATTTGCTGCAGCCCGAACCGGGGCTCCTCCAATGGGATGCTCGGATTCGGCCCCGCTGGCCGTGGTTCCCCCTCCTCCAACTCCGAGGTCGGGATTGGTGGACGTAGCTCTGCTGTCGGGTCCGCGGCCTTCCGGTCCATCTCCGGTGAAGAAAGGCAGGCCTGAACCGCTTCTTCCTCGCTCAGGCACTCGCCGTTCATCATCGCCGCCTGATAGTCGCTGGCAGTGCATGCACCTAACTCCGCCATTTCTCCGAGGTCGGGCTTCTCCGTCACCAGCCTCTCGCCGTTGCATATCAAGGGGTGTTTCTCTTCTGCTTTGGGGCAGGTCATTCCTCTGCAGCCAGAAGTGCAGGGGGCGGTAGCCATTTCTCGCGCCACACTGGGAGTCTCCGCCCATAACATGCCCTCCTTCCCCTTGGGTGTAGCAATGGCGGCGCCTTTTGGCGGGAACTTTTGGCGGCTAATGGCGCAGCACAGTCTTTCCAATAAAGTACGGTTTAAGTACAGTAAATCACAGTCTCTAGGCACACATGACCTGATTCTTCAGGCTTAAGTAGATCCTGTTCGTGACGCCAAGTTGGAGCGCCCCCACACCGCCGCAGGGCCGAGGGGTACCCGGAGCCGGGCCTCTAGGTCTCAGTCCTGGGGTTGTCACGGTGGCTAGACCCGGTCCGTGGCCCTGTCTGTCAGTGGGGGACGTCCGGTGCAATAAGTGATGTTGTAGCGGTGCAGTTGTGGGGTGCAGGTCGCGGTAAATAACGAGGACACCAGGTTGCAGTCTCTTTACCTCTTTACTGAAGCTCTCTGGGTCCTCAGTCCGGAATACGGCTCACCAGGCTGCGCAAGTCCGGCCGGTCCAATGGCACTTCCAGAGCTCTCCTTGCAGGTGGAAATCGGTGCCTTCCTTCTAGCGCTATGTGTTGCAGTCCTTCCCTGCTGTGCTTACGGAAAGTACCCCACAACTGTTGTGTCTGTTTCTCGTGTTCCCTCACAACAACTTAATTCGCAATGATCTTCCTCGTCCCTCCAGATACTATGGTAGGAACGCACCCGTATGACGGGGAGGCTCGGAGATCTTCCGGGACTCTATCTGCGCCCCTCTCCTGTTGGTACCCCCCTTTTGCCTTCCTGGGTGATGCGTGAGACAGTCCGCCTCAAGCTAACTGCCCTGCCGTAGGTCTGAGGTATGGCTTGAAACTCTTTACCTCCTCGGCGTTCCGGCCACCGGTAGTGCGCCTCAGTAAGGTGCTGCCTCTTTCAGCACAACCCTCACTGGTATCTCCTTTCGCTTGATTTCGTTTCTCACTCAGCACAATCTATCTCGCTTCTTAGTCCTTCCTTGGGCACCGCCGCTATGCTGAGCAGGCACGGTCCCTTTACATTCTTTCCATGCCAAGCCTCTGCCAGGATCCCACCCCTGGCAGAGACCCTACAGTCTCTCCCTTCACAACACCCTCTGCCACCAGGTGTTGCTCCGTTCAATCCCGTCAGCGTTCTCTCTAACTTCCTGCCTGACCCCCAGTTTACCCACTATGGTGGGGAGTGGCCTAATGAATAGCACCCTTAGCTCCCCCCGGAGGCCCAGCTGTGAAATGTATTGGTGACTGTGATACCTGCTCAGAGAACTCCTTCCGTGCCATCGAACGCAGCATGGCCCCCCTTAGTGGCTGAACCATGCTACTGCAACGACCAGGACTCTGGGGCGCTGCACAGGAACATTATGTGAGCCCGGTGCAGGAACATTATGTGAGCCCCGTGCAGACCCAGAGCTGATCATGACGCACAACTCCACATGCTTTGGAGGTGGTAGTGGCCCTCTGACCTCTTGGGCCCCTGTGCGGCTGCATCGATGACCTGCACCTTTGCACACCTGCCCTGTGTTACACCCTCAGTGCTTGAACCTGCAGCTGTGTGCACAGGACTAGTCACATTGCTTGTAAGCTGGAAATCCCAAGTATAGTGGAATCCTGCCCGAGGTGAACGCTAAACTCTATTCTGCTCATCATCATCTGCTGGTCAGTGAGGGTACTGCAATTTTTAGGAAAAATTACCGCTTTTGCTATATTTTGCTTTGGCTTCTTGGTATCTATTCTGCCGTCACTATGTGATGCATAAGAAAGTCCTGAGAAGCGTTTTATAATCTGCGTCTCACAAGTGCAAAATCCACCGTCTCACAGCAAAAGTCCTCGGCACGTTGTCTACTGTGACCTTGCACCAGGATGCTGCGAAAACTGAAAACAGAGCATTATCTGCTGTTACCATCACCACCAGACCACTAGTAATCTACCGGGGGGGGGGGGGGGGGGGGGGGGGCTGTGGAGTGGAAAAGCTGGTGAGAGCCATTGTCAGGATCACATCTGACAGAAGACAACAAGACAATCAGCGACACATTGTAAAGACATCAGCAGCGAGACATCAAGGAACATTACAATGACAACATGGAAATAGAGAGGTCGCATCTGACTCCAGAACTGGAGAGACAACGGAAAAACAGTGAGCCAGATAATGGAGGAGGCAAAGAGGAGGTTCCTGCCATAAGAAAGTGGTTATATGCTGCTACCTGGACCCTCCATATATGGTAGGATCTGTGCTGTTACATAGGACTGCAAGTGACATTATCTGTGTGGTTACATACAGGTGCTTCTCACAAAATTAAAATATCATCAAAAAGTTAATTTATTTCAGTTCTTCAATACAAAAAGTGAAACTCATATATTGTATGGAGTCATTACAGAGTGATCTATTTCACGTGTTTATTTCTGTTAATGTTGATGATTATGGCTTACAGCCAATGAAAACCCAAAAGTCATTATCTCAGTAAATTAGAATACTTTATAACACCAATTTGAAAAATGATTTTATAATCCGAAATGTTGGCCTACTGAAATGTATGTTCAGTAAATGCACTCAATACTTTGTCGGGGCTCCTTTTGCATCAATTACTGCATCAACGCGGTGTGGCATGGAGGTGATCAGCCTGTGGCACTGCTGAGGTGTTATGGAAGCCCAGGTTGCTTTGATAGCAGCCTTCAGCTCGTCTGCATTATTGGGTCTGGTGTCTCTCATCTTCCTCTTGACAATTCCCCATAGATTCTCTATGGGGTTAAGGTCAGGTGAGTTTGCTGCCAATCAAGCACAGTGATACTGTTGTTTGTAAACCAGGTGTTGGTACTTTTGGCAGTGTTGACAGGTGCCAAGTCCTGCTGGAAATTTCCATCTTCAAAAATCTTGTCGGTAGAGAGAAGCATGAAGTGCTCTAAAATGTCCTGGTAGACGGCTGTGCTGACTTTGGTCTTGATAAAACACAATGGACCTACACCAGCAGATGACATGGCTCCCCAAACCATCACTGATTGTGGAAACTTCACACTAGACCTCCAGCAGCTTGGATTGTATGCCTCTCCACTCTCCTCCAGACTCTGGGACCTTGATTTCCAAATGAAATGCAAAATTTACTTTCCTTGTGGAGTGTGTCAATGACTGCCTTCTGGACATATGCAAAGTCAGCAGTCTTCCCCATGATTGTCGAGCTACTGACACAGACTAAGGGACCTTTTTAAACACTTAGGAAGCCTTTGCAGGTGTATTTTGTTAATTATTCTAATTTACTGAGATAATGGCTTTTGGGTTTTAATTGGCTGTGAACCATAATCATCAACATTAATAGAAATAAGCACGTGAAATAGATCACTCTGTTTGTAATGACTCTATATAATATGAGTTTCACTTTTTGTATTGAAGAACTGAAATATATTAACTTTTTGATGATATTCTAATTTTGTGAGACGCACCTGTAAGACTGCAGGTATATGTCAGATCCTTCACTTGGCTCAGTTCTAATTCCTCACAGGAAAAATTTCTCAGGCTCACATTTTGCTCTCCGGATTATTGAATGGTCATTGATTGGCTTCAAGTCCTGACACCGAAGCAGCTGTGATTTATGGAGGGCGAGAGAGGAAGCTGGAAATCAGGAGCAGCCGAAGATTAACCATCTCCCAGCAATGGATCTCACTGTAGCGGTCAGAGGGTGAAAGGCAAACGGTGAAGCAAGCAGCGGACAGAGGACATCATGTAGGAAAGACGAGACTACAAGTTAATACTCCCTGTTATCAGCCATCACTGGAGGAGGTGACTGTAGGACAGGAGACTACAATCTATTTCTCCCTGTTATCAGGACAGAATGGTGGCTCAGTGGTTTGCGCTGGAGTCCTGGGTTCAAATCCCAACAAGGACAACATCTGCAAGGAGTTTGTATGTTCTCCCTGTGGTTGCATGGGTTTCCTCCGGGTACTCCGGTTTCCTCCCACATTCCAAACACATACTGATAGGGAATTTAGATTGTGAGCCCCAACGGGGACAGTGACGATAATGTGTGCAAACTGTAAAGCGCTGTGGAATATGTTTGCGCTATATAAAAATAAAGATTATTATTATTTCATGCTAGGTCACTTTAAAACAGCCATGTTTCCTGTTGTGTCCTGTCTGTGCACAGCAGACGGTCGATATCTGATGGATGAGAGGTCAGGAGGAGATTGGACATTTTCTTGAGTATTATGGCAATGCATCCCACCTTCTGGAGGAGGGTCTGGGGGTTCGATTCCCATCTTGGAGCCGTCAGTTTCATCGCTGTTATAATCGGTGACATCTAATTAAATAAATCCACCTGTTCTGAGAGATCGCACAATATATAAATCACGGGGGGAAGGAGCCGTGTCTCAAATCTCCACAACTAGAGGATAAAGGTTTTGTCAGTAACTAGAAAGAATTTGAATGATGAAACATGGAGACACGAATATAACGGGAGACTCACACAATGCAGATTATAGAAAACTGATGATAATCACAAATACATTGACAAGGTGCAAAAAAAAAGCCACAAATAAAATCTCTTCCTCCTATTTCTGTATTCTAACCCTGCAGCAAGAGGGTCAGGTACACCTGAAAGTGAGGGAAATGCAAACAGGAATTCATGTAGTCAGGATTTCTGTATACAGGGAGCTCCCCCTAGTGGTGGCTGCAGATAGAATCTTACCATGTATCTCTGTATACAGGGAGCTCCCCCTAGTGGTGGCTGCAGACAGGATCTTATCATGTATCTCTGTATACAGGGAGCTCCCCCTAGTGGTGGCTGCAGATAGAATCTTATCATGTATCTCTGTATACAGGGAGCTCCCCCTAGTGGTGGCTGCAGATAGAATCTTATCATATATCTCTGTATACAGGGAGCTCCCCCTATTTGTAGCTTCAGACAGAATCTTATCATGTATCCCTGTATACATGGAGTTCCCCCCTAGTGGTGGCTGCAGACAGAATCTTATCATGTATATATGTATACAGGGAGCTCACCCTAGTGGTGACTGCAGACAGAATCTTATCAAGTATCTCTGCATACAGGGAGCTCCCCCTAGTGGTGGCTGCAGACAGAATCTTATCAAGTATCTCTATATACAGGGAGCTCCCCCTAGTGGTAACTGCAAACAGAATCTTATGTATCTCTGTATACAGGGAGCTCCTCCTATTGGTGGCTGCAGATAGAATCTTTTCATATATGTATCTCTGTGTAGAGGGAGCTCCTCCTAGTGGTGGCTGCAGACAGAATCTTATCGTGTATCTCTGTATACAGGGAGTTCCCCCTAGTGGTAGCTGCAGACAGGATCTTATCATGTATCTCTGTATACAGGGAGCTCCCCCTAGTGGTGGCTGCAGATAGAATCTTATCATGTATCTCTGTATACAGGGAGCTCCCCCTAGTGGTGGCTGCAGATAGAATCTTATCATGTATCTCTGTATACAGGGAGCTCCTCCTAGTAGTGGCTGCAGACAGGATCTTATCATGTATCTCTGTATACAGGGAGCTCCCCCTAGTGGTGGCTGCAGATAGAATCTTATCATGTATCTCTGTATACAGGGAGCTCCCCCTAGTGGTGGCTGCAGATAGAATCTTATCATGTATCTCTGTATACAGGGAGCTCCCACTAGTGGTGGCTGCAGACAGAATCTTATCATGTATCTCTGTATACAGGGAGCTCCTCCTAGTAGTGGCTGCAGACAGAATCTTATCATGTATCTCTGTATACATGGAGCTCCTCCTAGTGGTGGCTGCAGACAGGATCTTATCATGTATCTCTGTGTACAGGGAGCTCCCCCTAGTGGTGGCTGCAGATAGAATCTTATCATGTATCTCTGTATACAGGGAGCTCCCCCTAGTGGTGGCTGCAGATAGAATCTTACCATGTATCTCTGTATACAGGGAGGTCCCCCTATTTGTAGCTTCAGACAGAATCTTATCATGTATCTCTGTATACATGGAGCTCCCCCCTAGTGGTGGCTGCAGACAGAATCTTATCATGTATATATGTATACAGGGAGCTCACCCTAGTGGTGACTGCAGACAGAATCTTATCAAGTATCTCTATATACAGTGAGCTCCCCCTAGTGGTGTCTGTAGACAGAATCTTATCAAGTATCTCTATATACAGGGAGCTCCCCCTAGTGGTAACTGCAAACAGAATCTTATGTATCTCTGTATACAGGGAGCTCCTCCTATTGGTGGCTGCAGATAGAATCTTTTCATATATGTATCTCTGTGTAGAGGGAACTCCTCCTAGTGGTGGCTGCAGACAGAATCTTATCGTGTATCTCTGTATACAGGGAGCTTCCCCTAGTGGTGGCTGCAGACAGGATCTTATCATGTATCTCTGTATACAGGGAGCTCCCCCTAGTGGTGGCTGCAGACAGGATCTTATCATGTATCTCTATATACAGGGAGCTCCTCCTAGTAGTGGCTGCAGACAGAATCTTATCATGTATCTCTGTATACAGGGAGCTCCTCCTAGTGGTGGCTGCAGACTGAATCTTATCATGTATCTCTGTATACAGGGAGCTCCCCTAGTGGTGACTGCAGACAGGATCTTATGTATCTCTGTATACAGGGAGCTCCTCCTAGTGGTGGCTGCAGACAGAATCTTATTATGTATCTCTGTATACAGGGAGCTCCCCCTAGTGGTGGCTGTAAGTACATGCAAGACTATATTGTAACCGTCTATGCTGAAGATGTGGAGCTTTGTAGCAGAAAAGTAGAGCTTGGACTGCAATAAAATTAAATTGTATAATTAATCCGTGCCGTGCAGAATTTTGGACCCACCAGGCAAATCTGTGGAGAAGTGTATATAGGAGTATAAGATATCTGATCTTGCTATGAAGCATTCCCCCCCCAATAAGCCCCCATGCATTTAGTATATGGCTCCATGTAGAGCCTCATCCTCGGCTCAGATTATCTTGTGGTTCTGAATCTTGTTCCCGAGAGACTAGAAGTGAAAATGAGAATTTATTAGAGATAAGCGGTTGCACCAAACCTCACCTTGGGTCATAAATCAGCTGTATGGAAATATGGCATTTCCTTGAGGACAAGATGGAACAGTAACAGTGGATAATTATCAAGTTAGATTATAATGGAGTCAAAATGACTGAAGCCTCCGGCTAATCGTGGAGCGTGAGAGTTCATGTCTGACCCAAGAGTGCCCCTTAGTGTGGAAGAAGAGGTGGTGCATGTCTGACCCAAGAGTGCCCCCTAGTGCGCAGGAAGAGGTAGTGCACCTAGTGTTACATGTCTGGTCCGAATACACTAAGTTACTGCATTCGGAAACAACAGAGGTCTTCTGTATATAAGGGAGGGAGAGGGGTGAGGGGCAAGGCGCCCACCGACATGGACCACCTGGGGCGCCAATGTAATTCAGGTAGAAGAGGAGCCATGGTCTCTGATCTAAACACAGTTTTGTAGGCTGCTTGAGGGAACCATTACCTTTTTGTGGAATTTATAACTTAGGAGTTCAGGGGGCATTTCTCCTATCAATAAGGAGGTATTACTCTTTGGTGGTAGCATTAATTGGCACTCTGGACAATAATTGACGAGTGGGCATGTAAGAGTCACGTTTACCTTTACAGGGGACATACTCCGGGCATTGCAAAAAGAGGTCACTGTTATTGTCTGGCACAAATAATATACAAAAAAGGTTACACTCTATCATGCTAAAGCATGTCAATGTGGAATATGTGAAATTGGAATAGCAATATGGCTTTGGAGTATTAGGAAAAAATATGAGACACTTAGCATAAAATTTGGCCAAAAATTATCTGCCCGTCAACCATTGTCAAGGTGGTATCAGTCTGATGGGTCCCTGACCTGCGTGAATACCTCTCTAAGGCTGGAGACACACTAGTGATTTAAAAATCGATCCAATTTTGATGTAGGAGAGTCAGACGTGTGCAATGCAATTGTCATGAGAGTGTCATGCGTTTTTTGTGCGAGTACAATCCGATTTTTTACACCTAGCATCCGCTTTACAACCGAATGCAGTGCGATTGCTATCAGACTCCAATGCGATCTTAACATGAGCATTTACATAGAGAAATTCTTTAAGTCATTTACACATCATTTTAAACCAAAATATTCATCATAACATATATATATATATATATATATATATATATATATATATATATATATATATATATATATATATATACACTCACCGGCCACTTTATTAGGTACACCTGTCCAACTTCTTGTTAACACTTAATTTCTAATCAGCCAATCACATGGCGGCAACTCAGTGCATTTAGGCATGTAGACATGGTCAAGACAATCTCCTGCAGTTCAAACCGAGCATCAGTATGGGGAAGAAAGGTGATTTGAGTGCCTTTGAACGTGGCATGGTTGTTGGTGCCAGAAGGGCTGGTCTGAGTATTTCAGAAACTGCTGATCTACTGGGATTTTCACACACAACCATCTCTAGGGTTTACAGAGAATGGTCCGAAAAAGAAAAAAAATCCAGTGAGCGGCAGTTCTGTGGGCGGAAATGCCTTGTTGATGCCAGAGGTCAGAGGAGAATGGGCAGACTGGTTCGAGCTGATAGAAAGGCAACAGTGAGTCAAATCGCCACCCGTTACAACCAAGGTAGGCCTAAGAGCATCTCTGAACGCACAGTGCGTCGAACTTTGAGGCAGATGGGCTGCAGCAGCAGAAGACCACACCGGGTACCACTCCTTTCAGCTAAGAACAGGAAACTGAGGCTACAATTTGTACAAGCTCATCGAAATTGGACAGTAGAAGATTGGAAAAACGTTGCTTGGTCTGATGAGTCTCGATTTCTGCTGCGACATTCGGATGGTAGGGTCAGAATTTGGCGTAAACAACATGAAAGCATGGATCCATCCTGCCTTGTATGGAGCATCTTTGGGATGTGCAGCCGACAAATCTGCGGCAACTGTGTGATGCCATCATGTCAATATGGACCAAAATCTCTGAGGAATGCTTCCAGCACCTTGTTGAATCTATGCCACGAAGAATTGAGGCAGTTCTGAAGGCAAAAGGGGGTCCAACCCGTTACTAGCATGGTGTACCTAATAAAGTGGCCGGTGAGTGTATATATATATATAGTAAGATAGCACTTACTGCATGTGTTGGGGGACACTCACTTAGCAACGGGATTCAGTCACACAGGCATGATTTTCTCCATTAAACAGCCCATGCAGTTTATTTACATGTCATAAACCGCCATGTTACACATCACACACATAGTTCATAGTACATTCATTTGACAGACACTACACCCACCAATCCTCCTCTGACTAGTTCCCGGGGTTGTCCATGTGCCGTATCAATGCCTCTACTCACTTAGCATTACACGACATTAGGTTGCAGTCTCTAAACATGCTGGACCATACTCCATCCAGTTACCATGGGCGACTGCAGCGTTCATTAACTTCCATGGAACACCATAGGCACTGACAGTCTGTTCCACTGGCAGATACTTGTCTGCCCATAACCCCCTTTATCTGGAGTTACTTTACAGAAGCTCCTGCTCCACACCCTGCCTCCTCATCAGTCCTCTCTCCCGGGGAAACTGCCTAACTGGGATCACTGTCCCAGACTATGCCTTGCTCGCCAGGCCACCCGACAGTTCCAGACCCACAGAAGGATGGTAGCTTCCCCAACACAGTAGCCGTCACAGGCTCTGCAGGACCATGGCCTCACCCTGTGCTCTTCAGGAATCCTGTCCTGCTCCCAGGACATTTCAACACACAGGCCTTCAGGACCTTGCACACTCTGACAATGTGACCAGACCTCAGTCACATTATATCACAGTAGCCACTCCCATAAGTGGGAGGTGTGTGTGGTTAGCCAGACCTGCCCAGCTCTCCGACTAACCCTGTAAGCCTCTCTTATTATAAACTACACAAACACTTGTGGGACTACAGGTCCCAGAAGAACAACATTACTGCCTTACAGCGCAGAGATTCTCCTCTGCGACACATACTGGCCATACCCAATGACGACAGAAACCCTTTCATTATCACAGTTACGCCTGCGACTGCCATGCACTCCCATGGCCTCAATACACCTCCGTGCGTATTCTGAGGAGAGCATACAGCATCCCCTAGCTGTAATGGGTCACTGCGTCAATATATATATTTATTAGATAGATAGATGAACAGATAGATTAAAAGCCGGCAAATGATCTGCCGCGTACAGTATAGAATAGGTTAGAATAGATAGAATAGATATATACACATAGAATAGGTGTATATATGTGTGAGTGACACACATATACAGTATATATGTATCTTTATATTTCATAGACAGATAGATAGGAGAATAGCTGTTAAATAATTTGTTGGCTTCTGTAATATCAGTGCAGACGCCGACAGGATAAGAGACAAGGATTACATATAGTTAATCCATGCAGAATAGTTATATAGATCTCAGTGACCAATACAATTAGTATAGTGTGTGTGCAAATTAGGGGACATATATGTATTTAATAAAATAATCTTTTCGGGGAAAAATTGGCGTGGGCTCCCGCACAATTTTTTTTGCGCCAAAGAGGGAGAGCCGGCAACCGGGGGACCAATGTTTGTAGCCTAGGAAGGAGTTAATACAAGACAAGACCTCACATGACTCTGTGGACCAAAATATGGAAAAATTATAGCTCTCAAAATGTGTAGTCGCAAAAACTATTTTTTGCAATAAAAAGCGTCTTTTAGTGTGTGACAGCTGCCTGTTATGATCCTAGTGGCAAGGATCGCAGGTCGGACTAGCTAAGTAACTGAACAGACTACTAGCTCTGGGGAAGCGGTAACTAGATTGACCGCAACCTGATCCTATCCGCAAACAACTATAGGCAGCCGTGGAACGTTACCTAAAAATCCTAGACGTCTCGTCACGGCCTGAGAAACTGACTATTCCTGGAGGGAGAGTAAGTTCTCACTTGCCTCAGTGGAATGACCCCAAAGAAATAGAATAGCCCCCCACAAATATTAACGGTGAGTTAAGGGGAAAGCACAAACGCAGAGATGAAATCAGAATTAGCAAATGAGGCCTGCTAATACTAGATAGCAGAAAATAGGAAGGAAACTGTGCGGTCAATAAAAAACCCTATTCAAAATATCCACGCAGAGATTGCTCGAGCCCCCGCACCAACTAACGGTGCGGGGGAAGCAACTCCGTACCCCAGAGTTTACCAGCAAAAAGAAATCACATGTTAGCAAGCTGGACTAGACTCATCATACACAAAAATCATATTGCAGGCAGATGAGCAAAAAATATTCAAACAGAACTTAGCTTATCCTGAAGAGGCAGAAAACGAGATAATCAGGAGTAATCAGAATAGCACTGAATACATTGACAGCCGGCAACAAGTGGAAGTGAAGCTGAGCTAAATAGGAGCATCCCTGGTGAATAACGAGGCAGCTGATCCAGCAGACCCGCAGGATAATAAACCAAACCACCAGGGGGAGCCAAAAAACCAAAGTCACACAATACCATCTGTGACCACAAGAGGGAGCCTGAAAACGGAGTTCACAACAGCTGCCAATCATAAAAATCCGCTAAAAACCCCGCTATAAATAGTAAATCAATCCCCCCTTTATGGCTCCCTTAGTTAGGGAAAAATAATAAAATTAAAAAAAGTATTTATTTCCATTTTCCCATTAGGGTTAGGGTTAGGGATAGGGTTAGGGCTAGGATTAGGGCTAGGGTTAGGGCAAGGGCTAGGGTTAGGATTAGGGCTAGGGTTAGGGCTAGGGTTGGGGCTAGGGTTAGGGTTGGGGCTAGGGTTAGGGCTAGGGTTGGGGCTAGTGTTAGGGCTACAGTTAGGGTTGGGGCTAAAGTTAGGGTTAGGGCTAAAGTTAGGATTAGGGTTGGGGATAAAGTTAGGGTTAGGGCTAAAGTTAGGGTTAGGGCTACAGTTAGGGTTGGGGCTAAAGTTAGGGATAGGGTTGGGGCTAAAGTTAGGGTTAGGGTTGGGGCTAAAGTTAGGGTTGGGGCCAAAGTTAGCGTTAGGGCTACAGGTAGGGTTGGGGCTAAAGTTAGGGTTAGGGTTTGGATTACATTTAGATATACGGCGCTCCTTCCCTTCCAAGCTCTGCCATGCGCCCAAACACTGGTTTACCCTGGCATATGGGGTATCGGCGTACTCAGGACAAATTGTACAACAACTTTTGGGGTCCAATTTCTTCTCTTACCTTTGGAACAATAAATAATTGGGGGCGAAAAGATAATTTTTGTGAAAAATTTTTGTGATTTTTTATTTTTACGGCTCTGCATTATAAACTTCTGTGAAGCACTTGTTGGGTAAAAATGCTCACCACACATCTAGATAAGTTCCTTAGGGGGTCTACTTTCCAAAATGGTGTCACTTGTGGGGGGGGATTCAATGTTTAGGCACATCAGGGGCTCTCCAAACGCAACATGGTGTCCCATCTCAATTCCAGTCAATTTTGCATTGAAAAGTCAAATGGCGCTCTTTACCTTCCGAGCTCTGTCATGCGCCCAAACAGTGGTTTACCCCGACATATGGGGTATCAGCGTACTCAGGACAAATTGCACAACAACTTTTGGGGTCCAATTTCTTCTCTTACCTTTGGAAAAATAAATAATTGGGGGCGAAAATATCATTTTTGTGAAAAAATATGATTTTTTATTTTTATGGCTCTGCATTATAAACTTCTGTGAAGCACTTGGTTGGTTAAAGTGCTCACCACACATCTAAATAAGTTCCTTAGGGGGTCTACTTTCCAAAATGGTGTCACTTGTGGGGGGGTTTAATGTTTAGGCACATCAGGGGCTCTCCAAACGCAACATGGCGTCCCATCTCAATTCCAGTCAATTTTGCATTGAAAGTCAAACGGCGCTCCTTCCCTTCCGAGCTCTGTCATGCGCCCAAACAGTGGTTTACCCCGACATATGGGGTATCAGCATACTCAGGACAAATTGTACAACAACTTTTGGGGTCCATTTTCGCCTCTTAATCTTAGTAAAATAAAACAAATTGGAGCTGAATTAAATTTTTTGTGAAAAATGTTAAATGTTCATTTTTTTTAAACATTCCAAAAATTCCTGTGAAACACCTGAAGGGTTAATAAACTTCTTGAATGTGGTTTTGAGCACCTTGCGCGGTGCAGTTTTTAGAATGGTGTCACACTTGGTTATTTTCTATTATATAGACCCCTCAAAATGACTTCAAATGAGATGTGGTCCCTAAAAAAAATGGTGTTGTAAAAAAATTGCTGGTCAACTTTTAACCCTTATAACTCCCTAACAAAAAAAAATTGGGGTTCCAAAATTGTGTTGATATAAAGTAGACATGTGGGAAATGTTACTTATTAAGTATTTTGTGTGACATGTCTCTGTGATTTAAGGGCATAAAAATTCAAAGTTGGAAAATTGCGAAATTTTCAAACTGTTTGCCAAATTTCCATTTTTTTCACAAATAAACGCAGGTAATATCAAATAACTTTTACCACTATCATGAAGTCCAACATGTCCCAAGAAAACATTGTCAGATTCACCAGGATCCGTTGAAGCGTTCCAGAGTTATAACCTCATAAAGGGACAGTGGTCAGAATTGCAAAAATTGGCCCGGTCATTCACGTGCAAAGCACCCTTGAGGCTTAAGGGGTTAAATAAAAAAGAACCTAGACATGTTTGGGGTCTGTGAACTCGTAATAACCTGGAGAATCATAATGGCAGGTTAGTTTTAGCATTTAGTGGACATGTTAAAAAAAATTGTGGAATTGCACTTTTTTTTGGCAATTTCACAGCAGCTTTGAGATATTTCCCAGTACACTATATGGTAAAACCAATTGTGTTCTTCAAAAGTACAACTGGTCCTGGCAAAAAGCAAGCACTCATAAGGCCATATGGTCAGAAAACTAAATAAAGTTATGGCTCTGGGAAGAAGATGAGCAAAAAAACAGACACGCAATAACCCCAAGGTTGTGAAGGGGTTAACTCCTCCCATCCTCTGTCTATCTGCAGAATTGTCAGTTTTCCCAGTGTAGAGAACAGAGCAATGCTGCCATCTAGTGGTTATCATGTACAACAACAGACTGCTCAGCCATAATACAGGATCATTTATTTAACACGTAGTTCACTCTGCTTCTTATTGCAGTTTCTTTACAGTGCATTTTTTTCCCAAAAGTAGGAACCAAGTGTACAGCCCACACAACAGTACAGCAAAGCTCCAAGGGGGTGAAGGGAGACGTGTTGTACAACAGTTTGTCTAAGGATTTCCTATGGGGATGCACGGAGATCTAAAACTTACCACAATTACATCACAATCTGCAAATATTTCCAACTGCCACAGCTACCATGAAATCTTTTCTTGAGCGCGACTTTGGTTGGGACACAGGCTAGGTGGTCAATAAGCAATATGAGCGGCAGCTACAACGCAGGTAAATGCTTCATTGTATCTGGCACTGACTGCACTGTGGCAAAAAGCAAAGAATTCAACTTGTTTTATGTTACCCTATGTGAGATATGGGAAAATATATCTAATTGATATTATTTTGATATCTGATGGAATTCCCTATCAGATACAGTTTGGTCCAAAATACTTCCTCACAAACTCAGCCCCCACCTCACCCAAGCAAATAGGCCTTTGAAACGCTCTTGGAGGGAGGGGGCAAAAGGCATAGACCCTGTGTCCCCCAGCACCAAGTCCAGCAATTATCACAGTGGTGTGAACTCTTGTGCAGTTACCAGCCAACTGGGTTCCTTTGTTGGATGCAGGCTGATACGCAGACATATTGGCACCGCAGATCCCAAGGCTCTTAAATATTGAATCTAGAAAATGATCTATAATAAAAGTATGCAATATCTCTGAACTTAGCCGAGCACATAATCAGAATCTGCATTCCTTTCCCCACCAGCCCATACTATGAAGCCACCTCTAAAACACAGTGATATTGAGTTATAAAGCATAGCTAAAAGGAATTAAATATGGTAGCCGTATTTGGTGTCCCTGTACAGATAAAATGCAGCAGAACCCAGTGGCGCAGTCGCTGTCCCATGTCTGCCAGAGCTTCAGGCAGAAAGTTATGGGCATCCACGGTTCTGGTCGGAAAACCATACTGACGGTAGTAGATTATGTCACCCGGTACCCGGACTTGGCCACCCGTGGAGTGTTGGTCGTTGAGTACATCGTGTGCTTCTGGGACAAAATAAATGGCCTTGTGGCAGCTGGTGCAGGACAATATGGTCCAGGCTGACCAGAAGCGCTGGTATGACCAGAATGCTTGTGGAAGGACCTACCAGGTGGGTAAGAAAGTGTGGGTACTGGTCCCCATACCACAGGACAAGCTTCAGGCAGCATGGGAAGGCCCATACCTCGTGCACCAGTAGCTCAATGACGTTACATACCTGGTCACCCTAGACCACGCCCGTGAAGGAGGAAGGCCTTCCATGCGAACATGATAAAGGCTCATCATGAGCTGGAGGCCAGTGCCCATCCCTTGTGCAACATTCCCAAGGAGGGGGAGGCAACTTTCAAAAGGAGGCCACCAGCTCTCTGAGGACCAACGGTCCCAGCTGGTGGTTACTCTACACCCCTTCCAGGAGCTGTTCAGCAGCCTTCCCAGAAGGACTGAGTTGACAGTCCATCACTTGGACACTGGGGATCACCCCCCGATCTGGAGGTCAGCATATATAGGTCTCTCTTGAGGTGCAGCAGCAGATGCGCCAGGAGATTGATGAGATGCTGAAGCAGGGCGTGATTTAGGCATCCAACAGCACGTGGGTGTCGCCCGTGTTCCTTGTCCCCAAAAAGGACTGAACAACCCAGTTCTGCGTGGATTACTGGGGGCTCAACGCTGTCACGGTCACCGATGTGTTCCCTATGCCATGCATCAATGACCTGCTCAATCAGTTATTAGTTGAATAATAAAGATGGGAAACTGTGTAGTGTTTTATTTCATTAAAATACTTTATTCTGGCTGTGTTTTTTTAACCCCTTAACAACTACAGGATTAGTAATGGATAGGTGTCTTATTGACTTCTCTCCATTACTAAGATAGCTTGATGTTACCTTACAATACAAAGGTGACATCAATCCCACAAATATTACCCCATATGACACCACTACAGGGCAGTGGGAAGAGCGAGGCTAAGTGCTGGATTTGATGCATCTTAGAGATGCGCCATTTCTGGGGTGGCTGTGGGCTGGTGTTTGTAGTCGGGGGGGCAATATCCATGGCCCCTTCTTAGGCTATTAATATCATCCTGCAGTTGTCTGCATAGCCTTTTCTGGTTATTAATTATAGGGTACCCCACGTCATTTTTTTGGGGGGTCCCCCTATTTTAATAGCCAGTAAAGGCTAAATATACAGCTGCGGGCTGATACTCATAGCCTGGGAGGATCCATGGGTATTAACCCCTTCCTAGGCTGGTATCTCAGCCCCGGGGAAAATTCTTCCTGGACATGACATGACTCTGAGTTGTGTTACGCACCAAATCCAGCATGTTGGAGCCGGGAATTACAGTTCCTTTGAATATAAATTCACTTTTGTCATTCCACGATGTAATATTTTGGTTCTGTAACAGTCTTCTTAGTAAAAATTCTGCATTCTTTTTATATCGAGGATTTACATGACTTACAATTTCAAAAACATCTGTATTTTTATCAGCTTCAGAATTCAACAATTGTTGGTGATCAGATTCAGGAGTGCTAATGATCTTTAAAGTTGATAGTTCCTCTGCATCATGTTTAACATGACTCAAGTATCTCTGAAGTACATTACTATATTTTTTTTATTTTTCACATCATCCGGTATATCATGACGTTGTAAAATCTCAGCAATTTCTCCATCAAGATGTTGGATAACGCTCTGGCGTATGTTGGTTGTAATAGGGGGTCTTAGTTTAATTAGTTCCTGCTTGGGAACAAGATACATTTTCTCGTCGTGTTTCATTAATTACCGCTGAGAAGACTTGTTAATATCGGAATCGCAAAACCTAAAAGAGGCCCTATAAATCCTCAGGTCTGCTTTAGTAGACGCTTCTTTTTCTTTATGCTGTGGGATTTATTACTCATGGTTCTTATAGCATTACTCCACTTTTTTAGTATATTTTTTTGTCGCTCTTTCAGAGGAATTCGACCTTTTAAGATATTTAAAGCGATTTCCCCTATCGCTGTAATTAAATCATGACTGGCATAGCACAAAACAGATTTTCTGACAGAAGGAGATGCCTTCACCAGCGTTTTCAAGAGATCCCAGTTACGACGTATTCTCTCAGACATCTTTGCAACACTATGGCTACAGTGTAGAATGTCTGATTTTGTGTAAATTCACTTTTTAGAGGGATTTTTCTTTTTAACGTACACAGCTGGAAAAGCTGGAGGAAACAGACCCGTCCTCAAGCGAAGTTCCTCAGGGGTATCGGCTCTTAAGTCAAGCATCAAATACCCATAAGGTTCACGTATGGCATCCTCAAAAGATTCTAAGAAAAAGCAAGTTTTTCCCGGGTACATTTGTCGCACTAGTGTTTGTAATTTATCTCGAGGGTTATTAAAAAGGACCATCTTGTAGGATCGCTACTTCCTTCTGCCACAGGATGTTGCTTGGTTCCAACCCAGTCAGCTTTCTGTCTCACTTCCTATCTGACCCCCAGTTTTACCAGATTGTGAGGAGTGGCCTAATACATAGCACCCTTAGCTCCCCCTGGAGGCCAGACTGTGAAGTGTATTGGTGTCTGTGATACCTGGTCAGGTGAACTCCTTCAGTGTCATCAGACGTACCAACACCCCCCTTAGCGGCGTAGCATCAGTACTGCAACGACCAGGACTCTGGGGCGCTGCACTAGTGTCTTCGGGTATCTCACTGGTCAATTCTCCCAGGTAATCACCTAAAGGAGGACTCCACTCACCTTCTCTATGCACAAAAATAACGGAATCTGTGTGGTGATAAAGACACCTTTCCTGCACCTTGTCCAGTAGAGAGTAAAGCTCTAGTCTGGCACACGCTGTTGTAAAGCAGGCTATAAAAATGTTTGTGTTTCTGTTGACGGTGTGGTGTTCTTCTGTATATTTCCAATCAATTGTTGCGGTTTCATCATCAATAAAATGCAACATTGAAATGTCATAGTACGGTAAAAAAACATGTTGAAAAAGCTCATCGGGATTGCTAATAATGCTGGTACATGATAAATTAGATCTCTGGGCAAACTTTCCCCATAAAGAATTTAAGTAAAGTTTAGAGATCTGCCTCTTTGCAGGATTCAATCTTATATTTTCAGGTCGTAATTGAACACCTTCTTTTTCAAGAAAGGCGTCAATGTACTGTTGTTTCTTGTTGTCATCAGTGCACCAGCTAGGATAACCCGAGGCCTCCTGCTTATCCCTAAGATGTAATTTAATGTACGGCGCAAACAGATCATCACTGGTACTAGGAAAATCCCATATTTCATAGATGTGGGCTATCCTGTACCCTTTTTCTACGGCCATCTCAAGCTCTATAGTACACCATGTACCTGTCAGAGAGCGCTCTTCATCACTATGGCTGCATTCCTCTGTCTGTGAATTTACAGCGCATGTATAGCAAAGGGGGAACATTCATTTTTTGTTGAGCTTTACCGGAAGAACCGGAAAAAATAAATCCCTCGGTGGGTAGACCTTGACTTTGGCAATACCAAAATAATTTTTAATGAACCCAAACCCCTCACAGATAATATGAGGATGGCCTACAGGATATGTTTTAGTTTTGTTTACAAAGGGATACAGACTGGTGAAATGTAGTAATGTAGGGTCTCTCCAGATTTCAGGCTGTGATAGAGTTTAATGGCACTAGTACGACCTTCGTAAAGTGCATCGCGGGGGGTCTAACGGCTTGGGGAATTCCATTTGGAGGAGAAATGTTTGAAGATTAGAGTCTTTTTCAACCATTTCATTCCACTCATGTTCCCACATAACTCTCACTGTGTAACCGCACCACTGCAAGTAACGCTTTTTAGCTAAAAAGAGGTAATATAACTGTCCGTAGGTAGTGCTTGTGACCTTATTTGCGTCATTTTCATTATAACATACAGGGCATCCGTGGTAAAAACATCCCTGAAATTCAAAGGCAATAACCATCTAAAAAATATTTCCCGACTTGTTTTTCACCACCTCTCAAAGGGTGTTGAATGACTATGTTCTCTGTGTGGGCTACATACATGAGCCATTGTATATAGGGTAATGAGAAGCTTTTTTTGTCTTGTGATACTTATCAACCGGTAAAATAGCAATGGTCATTTTTGGTAGAAATTTAAACCTATACATCGTCATGCAAACAGATGCCAGGGTAACGAGTTGAAAGGGATCAATGCATCTGGACACTTTAATTTTTTCTTTTCTCGCTTACAGTATATTTTAACATTTTTCTGCGTCATGTCCATTACACGCTCCCTATAGAGTACACATGAGCGTCTCAGAATCTCAACATCTTGTTTACAATAAGCTTTTAGTTCAGACTTAAAGTCAAAAATTGTATTTACCTGGGTCTCATACCATTCCATTAATTCTCCTTTCTCACTAGGCGACATGTACTCCACCCCATAATATTTTACAGCTGGTAGAGGACCCACATAGTTTTGATTTTCTTCAGTGTTAAAAAAGTGTGGAAAATGCCCTTTTGAATCTGAAAAGCCCATAGCCTTCGGCAATTTACTAAGTTTCATGGGTATGAAATTTAGCGAGTCTATAAATCTTATTTCCAAATCAGACAGTGTCACACACAAGAGACGCCCACCTCGGGAAATCAATTTCACGCTGAGTTTTTCAGAAATCAGTTCCTTAACAATAAAGAATGAGTCGTATCTTTCACCATTGTGGGCAATAAATATATGACCTGAAAATTTACCGCTTGTAAAGAACTGTACAAAGTCATGTGTACATGATTCACCTTCAAATTCCCAGGAAGGCATACCATACAGCGTTGTAGCATAAATGTAATTTGGGATGTGCGTACCTGTCTCCTGCATACATTCAAAGTCGTAAAATATATATTGATCAGTTTCCTCCTTTGGTACATACCGCCGCATGTAACAAAGATGCCCATCAAATTCATTTAGGCGTATGTGACAAACAGGACAACACATCCCTTTACATTTATGTTCTGTTTCACCATCTACGGTCACAAAATGACATTTATCATTTATTTATAAATGTGTGTGGTGAACTAAGCACTCGCTCGAATGGCAAAACCCCCCGCAAATAGGACAGCGAGGTATTTGCTATACGTCACTGCTCTCCACACAACTCTCTCTTTGACAAGCTTTACAAAAATATTGACAGGAAAATGATTAAATTTGTGATGGAACGTGGAATTGCACCTTTCACAAAAGTAATCAGCCCTGATAAATCCCAAAAACTTTGAATAACTAAAGAAATGTGTCCTATGTAACACCTGCTTTACCTAATGACTCTACAAGCTGGGATTCTTCAAATGCCTGTGGCCTGTCTTGCATTGTATAGCGGCTTCTCCATAAACCAGTGTTTGCTGTGTATTGCTATAAATTATTATGTAAGAAATATTATGTTTTCATCTATATGATTGTAATAGCGAGTGTTGAGTGATAATTGATTTGATTAAAATAAAAATAACTTTTATCTGAAAAAAAATTGTTTAATTGCTCTGAATTGTGGATTTCAAGAAATGTGGTATAACTGATTGATTATAATTGAACAATGAAATTTATTCATACGTCTTTATAAAACGTCGTTGATTTTGTTCAATAAACATTATAACTTTTATCTGAAAATCGCGTCTCTCGTTCTTTATTTTACTCCTTTTTAGCGTATCAAATTGATAATAAAAGCATAATATCGAAGCTATACATAATAGAACCTATATAAATAATAGCTGCAGCAAAAACCTATATAATTATTGTCCCTATAAAATAATAGGCACAATCAAATTCTGATTATCGTATCAATCGCACTTTGTTTCACTTTGGAATAATTATTGGCCCTATAAAATAATAGGCACAAGGAAACAATTCTGATTAACGTATCAATCGGCTTATAAAACAGTGCACTTTGTTATCAATTTGTAGGAATCGTGCCAGTAATCAATTTAATACACTTTCATACACTACGATCGCCGTATAATATCTATTTTATTCCCTTTAATACACTACGTTAGCCATAAGATCAATTTGATACAATTTGATATCACTTTGATATCAATTTGAGGGCGGGGCACCCGTCAGATTTCTTTTTGATGAGACATCCATCCCCTTTACTACTCACATGCATTCAAAACTTGGTTATAACAGCATGTTATGCTACATTACATTGATTTATTAATGATTTACAAACGTGGTACCTTCCCTTTAATGTACGCCACCCCGGGGTTGGTTTCTGACCAGATATAAGCCTGTTGTCGGACGGGACTTATATCTAACGAGAAAGTGGTGGCAGCATAACACACTGATAGGCAGGTTTCACACGTCCTGATATTTCCGGTACCGGTAAACACGGTACTGGAAATATCCGTGTACATTTGATACATTCGTGTGGCACACATGTGGCAACTGTGTGCTGCCCGTGTGCTGCATCAGGACCACACGGACAGCTGCCGGGAAGCAATGCTATAGTAAGCGCTGTTCCCCTGCATGTGGTGCTGAAGCTGGCTGTCATCCGTTCTCCCCTGCTCGCCAGTCGAGCAGGGGAGAATGAATGAAAGAAAAAACGACATGGGGTCCCCCTTATATTTTACAACCAACCCGGCAAAACTCACAGCCCGCTTTTTTCAGCTGGCATTTTCCCACACTGAAGAGTTCAGTTTAGTTCAGGCCGCCAGGGAGCGCAGCTTCGGAGACATCACCGCTATTCACCAAAGCTCCTTTCCCAGCATTTCATTCATTCACCAGTAGTTTACAGCCAGGAGCGGTTGCATTAGCAGCACTCCCAGTTGTAAACTGTACATTCCCCTAGATGTGGATTACTGCGTGGGACTGGTATGGTATGTTGTTGGTTTATTATTTTTATATCTTTTCCAGGAGATCAAGGGCTTTGCTTGGAATGGCACACTAATACAGATGGAAAATTGTGTATATTGTTTTATTTCATTAAAAGACTTCTTTCTGTGTGGTGTGTTTGATTAACCCTTTAACTATAGGATTAGTAATGGATAGGTGTCTTATTGACACCTCTCCATTACTAAGCCGACTTAATGTCACCTTACAATAGGAAGGTGACATCAACCACTCATTACCCCACTTGCCACCTCTACAGGGCAAGTGGGAAGAACCATGCAAAGCTCCAGAATTGGTGCATCTAATAGATGCGCCTTTTCTGGGCAGCTGCGGGCTGCTTTTTTTAGGCTGGGGGGGGGGCCATATCCATGGCCCCTTACGAGCCTGAGAATAGCAGCCCGTACCTGTGAGTTTTGCAGGGTTGGTTGTAAAAGATAGGGGGGACCCCACGTCATTTTTGTCTTTCATTCATTGTCCGCTGCTCACCGGCCGAGCAGGGGACAATGGATGAAAGCCAGGTTCAGCACCACACGCAGGGGAACAGCGGCTTACAGTAGTGCTGCTTCCCCCGCAGCTGTCCATGCACACAGAGGACAGTGTACATTGTTCTACATGTGCGGAATGTTGGTGGACCTTGTGTCCGGGTAAAAAACGGACATGTCTGCGTGTTTTGCACATGGATACACGATCAGTCAAAACACGCTGACATCAGCATAGATCCATTCATTTGTGTCAGTGTCTTGAGAAAACAGTCAGTACGCATACCGGAGGCACTGTCGTGTGAAACTGGCCTAAGCGAGGAACTCTGACAGTGATGGCCGGGAGGTTTATATATATCGCCAGCCTGGATTGGTGATATATATCCCCCCTCATTGGGAGCACCTCAATAACTAAGGGAAGCCTCTCCAGCGATTATTTGACCTCGGTGCAGTTCCCTGACTGACCTGGGGTAAGTGATAGTGCCAGAGTGCCGATCCCTGCTGGGTCCTTCTCTCCCCTCCCCAGAGGTGAGTGAAGTTGACACACCACTTCCCTTGTGCGATCTGTCACAAGCCTCCTCCATGAACACATGCTCTCAAATGTTTATTTATGTGACCCCCCAATGGGGTTGTATCATTCATAAGCAATTCTTACATTCAGAAAGTCCGAATTTAAGAGAATGGGAACAAATGCTGTAAAAAGAGGCTTTATTTCATCTGGGTATCAGTGGCCATGTGAATACTGAAAGTACGGGCGCAGTCAGATAGCCGAGTAAATCGGACGTAGATTGGACTGCAATGCACTGACTGGCTGGTGGCTCTCCCAACCCAAGGGTGACACCTTCTTGTTGATGCAGCTGTCAAGTTAGGGCCAGGAGAACCGCCGGCCAGTCCGTTCACTGCGCTCCCATCTCGGTCCGATTTATACGGCCGTCTGACTGCGAAATAAGTGTAAGCTCAGCTTTCCGAACACCTGCCTGTTCATTGTACCGCAATGCATCGACTGGCTGATGGCTCTCCCGACCCAAGCGTGATACTTACTTGTCTATGCACCTGTCAAGTTCGGGCCAGGAGAGCTGCTGGCCAATCCATGCACTGCGCTCCAATTTCTACAGCCGTCTGATTCACAAACATATGCATGTTTCTTGGACCGCAATGCACCAAATGGCTCATGGCTCTCACGACCCAAGCGTGACAACTTATATTTCTATGCAGCTGTCAAGTTTGGGTCAGGAGAGGTGTCACGCTTGGGTCAGGAGAGCCGCCAGCCAGTCCGTGCACTGCGCTCCGATCTTGGTCCGATTTATATGGCCATCTGACTGCGTACTAAGTGTAAACTCAGCTTCCCGAACACCCGCCTGTTCATTGCACCGCAATGCACTGACTGGCTGGCGGCTCTCTCGACCCAAGCGTGACACCTTCTTGTCTATGCAGCTGTCAAGTTTGGGCCAGGAGAGCCATTGTCCAGTCCGTGCACTGCGCTCTGATCTCGGTACAATATATGGCTGTCTGACCGCGTCCTAAGTGTAAGCTCTGCTTCCCGAACATTCGCCAGTTCAACTCGGAGACTGATCTGATAAATACTCTTCACACAAAGATGAAGCTGTGGAGGGGTTCAAGACTGAAGTGAAGGCCCGAAATACCTGAACGAGTAGTCACCTGGCCCTGGGTGATTATGGGCCTGCATTGGGGTATCCCCCGATCTCCACACATTATGGAATCAATTGCAACACAAATCTACATTTAAAAGAATGAGCGTCAGGCGAAATTATTATTTATTTGTGATGCTGATCTCTTGAATCATCTTTTCCTACAATGACGCTCTTCTCTGGTGAATCCAGTGAAGCAGGAAAAATCCACAAATCCTGTTTTTCCTAATTTTTCAGCTGATATTCCAGAGCAAAATCTGAAAATCCTAAATTAAATTAAAAAAAATAAATAAAAAAGATATTAATATTCACCTCTGTTACCAATTTCTCAGCTCCCAGCAGGTTTCCACTACGGTTTTGGGGTCTCGCAGCCCCAGAATCATGTGACTGTCCCAGTGAATCAGAGGCCGACATGGAAACTCTGCTGGGAGCGAGACGTCAGCAGCGGATGAGATTTTATAAATGTCAATAGCAAATTTAAAACACGTGAACACGGCCGTAACAGTGATACGACCGCTGACAATTTTTATCCCCCAGACAACACTCCATTTTTCACTCCTGTTGGATGTTAGGACACAACATTAGTGCAACTTGCGCACCTGCACTTTGCATGGGCACTAGCGGCAACGGGGCCACTTCTATCTCCATGGTAGGTGAGATTGTGCATTATCAGGAGCTAAGGGCCCATATACTATTCTTACACAGGGGCCTTTGCCTGTGTCCGCCAGCGCATGCAGCCCTCACCGCATGGCTGAGATGCTGCTCAAAACCAGTCTTCAATCCGATTGGTAACGTGTGAGAAGTTTACAGACAGAACTGCTGAGTGACCACCGCCTGCGGCTCGACTGCTTTCTACACACTGCTCCTCCTCACTGATGTTTTTGTCATTTCCTTCTCTGTTTGTGGTTTGTGAATCATCTGAAAGCAGAATTACAAATGTCAAAGTCTCTAATATTACAACATGATAAAAAGAAGTTTTGTACTTACAGCTCTGTGAGCTGGGAATGGACCTGGTGACCGGCTATTGGTTCATGCAACTCTACCACAAGCATACTGGAAGCGTGCCCTACATATATAGTATATCACTGCCACACTCACTTTTCTGCTGGTGCAGTCACTGTATATACACTACAATACTGATCGTGTGCTGATCCTGAGTTAAATCCTGTATTATACTCCAGAGCTGCACTCACTATTCTGCTGGTGCAGTCACTGTGTACATACATTACATTACTGATCCTGAGTTACATCCTGTATTATACCCCAGAGCTGCACTCACTATTCTGCTGGTGCAGTCACTGTGTACATACATTACTGATCCTGAGATACATCCTGTATTATACCCCAGAGCTGCACTCACTATTCTGCTGGTGCAGTCACTGTGTACATACATTACATTACTGATCCTGAGTTACATCCTGTATTATACTCCAGAGCTGCACTCACTATTCTGCTGGTGCAGTCACGGTGTACATACATTACATTATTTATCCTGTACTGATCCTGAATTACATCCTGTATTATACTCCAGAGCTGCACTCACTAATCTGCTGGTTCAGTCACTGTGTACATACATTACATTACTTATCCTGTACTGATCCGGAGTTACCTCCTGTATTATACTCCAGAGCTGCACTCACTATTCTGCTGGTGCTGTCACTGTGTACATACATTACTGATCCTGAGTTACATCCTGTGTTATACTCCAGAGCTGCACTCACTATTCTGCTGGTTCAGTCACTGTGTACATACATTACTTATCCTGTACTGATCCGGAGTTACCTCCTGTATTATACTCCAGAGCTGCACTCACTATTCTGCTGGTGCTGTCACTGTGTACATACATTACATTACTGATCATGAGTTACATCCTGTATTATACTCCAGAGCTGCACTCACTATTCTGCTGGTGCTGTCACTGTGTACATACATTACATTACTGATCATGAGTTACATCCTGTATTATACTCCAGAGCTGCACTCACTATTCTGCTGGTGCTGTCACTGTGTACATACATTACATTACTGATCCTGAGTTACATCCTGTATTATACTCCAGAGCTGCACTCACTATTCTGCTGGTGTAGTCACTGTGTACATACATTACATTACTGATCCTGAGTTACATCCTGTATTATACCCCAGAGCTGCACTAAATATTCTGCTGGTGTTGTCACTCTATTCCATACACTGTACATGACTTATCCTTATTCCATCCTTTTGTGCCTTTTCTGCTTTGACACCCAGGAGATATTGCTGTGTACAATGGCTGCTTGTTATGGGAGTAGAACGCCCCTTGTTAACCCTTGATATGCGGGATACGGTCTGCGCTCTGTGGACCCCAGTGACTGGAATGGTTGCTCTTATAGCTGTGCTGTGCTATGTTGGCTTTTTTTTTCCTGAGATGCCTCCTCTGCAGATGTGATCAGACCTGATTTGTCACTATCAGTACTCAGATTCTGTTACTACAAGTGTCGACATGCTACAGGTTTATTACAAAACTATTACGTGGCATTAAATACGATTTTTCTAGACTTTTGTGACATAAAACTCTTTGCTCCTCTTCAACCTCTCAGATGCGGTGAACGTCTGCAGCTCGGAGCTGGGCGCAGACGGGGTCTTGGCTTGGCAGCATTGCATTATGGTCCTTGCGTCGGCCCTCCCGGCCTCGCTCATGAAGCAGTAGAGCAGGGGATCGGCCAGGCAGTTGATACTCGATAATGCGATGGTCACTTTGTAAGGGATGAATATTGCCTTGGCAAAGTCGCAGTTGCCCGGCTCCCATATGCTGCGTATGAAGAGCACCACGTGGTAGGGGGTGAAGCTGACGGTGAACATGACCACGATGCTGAGCAGCAGCTGCTTGATCTTCTGCTTGTCTGTGTCCACCGTGGCCTGGTTCTTCTGCACTGCCACGTAGATCCTATAGTAGCAGAAGATCATGATCAGCAGTGGAAGGAAATGGCCGATGATGACATTAAAAATGCTGAAATATGATTGCCACGGCACAATGGGGAAGGTGTCGTAGCACAAGGTGTCTTCGGAATTGTTGATCGTCTCGCTTTTCACCAGGATGATGATGTTGGATGCGCTCTGCATCGTCCACACGCCCAGGCTGATACAGATCGCTATTTTCCTCGTCCTGAGATGCTGAAAATACAAGGGATACACCACGGCCAGGTATCGGTCCATGGATATACAGGTCAGG
Organism: Ranitomeya variabilis; assembly: GCF_051348905.1. Classification (NCBI taxonomy): domain Eukaryota; kingdom Metazoa; phylum Chordata; class Amphibia; order Anura; family Dendrobatidae; genus Ranitomeya; species Ranitomeya variabilis. The sequence continues at coordinate 721,480,055 of NC_135232.1, read as the reverse complement.
AAGCCTGCGCTACAGTATAGGTTAGTGTGCTGACTATAGGCACTCCAGGAGCACAACCATTCTGAAAACTGCCAGCTGTTGTGATTGAGACTGAAGTCGATCCACAGGGGGAAGGTGAGAGCGTAGAAGAGGTCGGCGCAGGACAGGTTGAACAGGTAGATGCCCAGCTCGTTCTTCTTCATCACCTGCTGGTAGGAGATGTACATGGAGATGATGTTGGCCGGGACACTCAGTACGAACACCATGATGTAAGTGATGGGGAATAGGTACTGATCCAGATTGTGGTCCGGGGTGCAGCTGAGGTTGGCGGCTGCAGAACTGGGAAACATCATAATAGTGATAGCAGTCGGTGATGTCTCCGCTCATAGTCAAACATCTATGGATGGCGGTTTATTTGTGACATTACTTTGGCGCCCTATAAATCCCCTGCATTGTCTGGTGTTGGGTCACTTGAGATTTCTCCAGGTTTCCTCCAAATTTCTATAATAAAATAAAGATAGTCAGCACTTATCATATAGTGACCGCACAGACAAGACAGCTCGTCATATGACGTATGCAGCGTAAGGCACTGTGTAAGGCTAAGTTCACACTTACATGTGGCTGGTCTGCATATGGCTGCGTAGTTCCTCCCTTAAGCTCCGCCTACTTCCGCATGCGTCCTGCGTACCTATCTTTAACATTGGGTACGCATGGACATGCGTTGTATGCGGATGCTTCTGCATGCGGCGTTTAGACGTGTGGAGCTTAAGGGAGGAACTACACTTAAGGGAGAAACCGGCCTAAAGCAATTAGATGAACACCATATGACAGTATTATGTGCTAAATGCATGGTATGACGGGGATATTTAAACACTGTGTGGAACAAGTATGAGAACAGCTTAGGGCAACAATTTATTATGTTAGCACAGTATGGCAGTGTTATGTGGTCAATATGGTACAATTATGTTAGCACACTATGGCAGTTTTTTCTGGTCACCATGGTACAATTATGTTAGCACAGTATGGCACATTTCTTTAAAAAAGTCTGTGCAGGTTTATTTGCTCCATAAACCCCTGAGCAACAACAAAAAGGTAAATGTCCTTTAGAGCAGGAAAAACAACACAAAAATGCCCTAGTCGGGTTCTGCTCCCTCAGGCCTGTGGACACACATATTGGGCAATGTCCAGTACGCAGGCTTGCTCTGGAGCCACACACACAGGAGGGCTATTCCCTCCTCAGACACAGACCATATGCCAAAACACAGCCTCCATTTTGTAGGCTGTAACCACACCCACAGGTGAGGTATGTGGGTAGCCAGACCCGCCCATGTCTCATAGCTACCCGCAACCCGGACCCAGGTGCACTAAACGACATCTTATTGCTTACATGCACTAAAGCAAAATACTCCGGGTTGCATCGCAGGGAGCAGCCATCTCTGCGACACATACCTCCCATTGATTGCACGGCCATTAGCCTCCTTACAATGTATAGTTGTAATAGCTTTCTGGGCCTATCAGTATCGGTGCAGACTCTGTCACTGTTGCTTGTGTTCCCATAAACACGACATTGTACGTGGTGGCAGCTGCTGATAAATGATAATTATATAGTGAGCTAATCTGCTCGAATTACTCCGATCTGTCATCCACATACAGCATAGTCATAGCAATTGGCACAGAGGAAAACGCTTATGGGGGTGGTCACTATGGAGTGGGTCACAAACGTATGATAGGACCTCAGGGAGATAGTGCTTTCCTTATGTTATAGATTGATCCTAAATGGATCATCAGCAAGTTGTGATTTCCAAATCTGCATTGTCCACTCGCTGCCTGTTGACCTTTATGGACTCATAGGATGACAAGCAAGAATCACCACCATGGTTTGAAGCTCTAGCTTAAGCGCAATCATTTTGGGAGTGAAATGATGCCTCTCTCCCTCTCGTCTGCCTGGTGCACCTGTCGATTCCATGGTCGAGCAATAAATATTCTCCATACATGTCATGGAAAAAGGGGCTTTGGTGGAGGCCTTCTAAGAAGAAACAAATCAAAGATGAAATAGCGGTTTGTGATATTCCGCAAACACCGGAATCCTTGACCGCCACTTCTGAAATCTCCATGTCATCTCCAACAGCGGATCACTTTATTCCTCATGGTCAGGTCCGTCACCAGGTCCTTCATCCTGAAGTTGTTTTCTTACAGGTCCTTCAGTGTTACCAGTTTCTTGTATTGTGGTTGTCTTGGTTGGGATTCCAACTGTCCTACAAATATTGTCCACTGCAGATCTCCTGTTTTTGTCACTTTTTCTCCCACCTGGTTTGTGATCTCCTGCTGTCACTCTGGTCAGTGAGAGTGGATTTTTCCACAATTCCACAGAGCTATTTCCAAGAAATAGAAGATTCTGCTGCATCGAGACTATAACCTTCTAGGACAGGGCCGGTGTTAGACAAAGTGGGGCTCCAAATGCTCACATATTGCACCATCACATAGAAACATTTTGGTTGTATTTACCTTCACTGATCTCAGGCCGCTAAACGAGCGTGATCGACAACATTGAAGTCGTTCTACGCTTGTTCCCGAGTTTCTTTACACCGGCTGAGGAAGACTGATGGGGACAGATAGTCCTCAATACAGTATAATGCAGGTTCCATACAGTATAATGCACTCTCCATTGTCCTTTATAGAGAATAATGCAGCCCCCTCAGAGTATAATGCAGCACTCTCAGGGTATGATGCAGCCCCCTCAGGGTATAATGCAGCCCCCTCAGGGTATAATGCAGGCACCTCAGGGTATAATGCAGCACCCACAGAGTATACTGCAGCCCCCCTACACACACACACTATAATGCAGACACAAACACAGTATAGTGCAGGCACACACACAAACACACTATAATGTAGGAAGACACACACACAGTATAGTGCAGACACACACAGTATAATGCATACCCCTCAGAGTATAATGCAGTCCCCTCAGGGTATAAGGCAGCTCCCTCATACAGTATACTGCAGCCCCCCTCGTATACTGCAGCTCCCCCCACACACAAAGTAGAATACATCCCCCTCAGGGTATAATGCAGCCCCCTCAGGGTATAATGCAGCCCCGTCAGAGTATACTGCAGCCCCCTACACACACACTATAATGCAGACACACACAATATAGTGCAGACACACACACAAAATAGTGCAGCCCCCACACAGTATAATGCAGCCCCCACACACAGTATAATGCAGCCCCCCACACACAGTATAGTGCAGCCCCTCCCACACAGTATAATGCAGCCCCCACACACATATTTTAATGCAGCACCCCCTAAGAGTATACTGCAACCCCCCTACACACACACACACACACACACTATAATGCAGGCAAAAACACCCAGTATAGTGCAGAAGCACACACACAGTATAATGCAGGTAGACATACTGTACACACAGTATAGTGCAGGCACACAGTATAATGCAGCCCCCTTAGAGTATAATGCAGCTCCCTCACACAGTATACAGCTGCCCCCCCACACACACATTATAATACAACCCCTCAGGGTATAATGCAGCCCCTCTACACACACTATAATGCAGACACACACACAAAGTATAGTGCAGACACACACAGTATAGTGCAGCCCCCCACACAGAGTATAGTGCAGCCCCTCCCACACAGTATAATGCAGCCCCACACACATAGAATGCAGCCCCCCACACACATAGCATAATGCAGCTCCCCTACTCACAGTATAATGCAGCCTGTTAAATATTAATTATTGATTATTGACTCAATTCTGTACTGAGCCTCGTGGAAGGTTTCGCTGACATTACAAATGCTATTCCTGTATATTTAGCTCAGAGTAAAAGTTAACACCATATAGAGAGAACACATGCTTTATGGAACATATATAATCACGACTCTTAGGAGGGGGGCGGTCATTTGGGCCTTCTCCTTCACTCTCTACAGGTTTCAGACTCCAGACAGAATGAACAGCTGGTATGTGAATTTACAATGATGACTTCTACCATATTCTATGACAGAGACAGACACCATTTACCATTCAGGATCTCAGGAAAGATGGGGAACAAACTTTGATATGGGCAAATGGACAATCTCTTTGTAACTATTTCACCTGTTTTATGTTTTGCTGTAATGATGTTTTTGGTGAACAATCCAATAAACCACTACATTTTTTATGAGGCATCTGGAAAAGAGTCTTGATTAAATAAATATACGAAATAAGTATATTTAACACAGCCCCTACACATAGTATAATGCAGTGCCCCACTCACAGTATAATGCAGCCCGCACACATGGTATAATGCAGCCCACACATACACACACACACACACACACAGTACGCATATACAATACTCACGTCTCCTTTCCTTTCCTGCGCTGCTGCAGGCTCTTCTCCGGTCTCATCGGCTCCACTGCTAGCACAGCATGGCGCATGATGATGTGACATCATTGTGCACCCACTAAGTCACAAGTAGAGTAGGAATGATGGGAGAGGGAGCGTCAGGCGACGCTCTCTCCTCCATCACTGGTTTCCACTGTATCGGCGTCTATGATGCCGATAAGTTGAATGCGTGATGCGGGGGGAAGGCCAGCAGCTCCAGCGCCAAACAAAAGTGTTCAACTCAAGGAACAGTTCACACTGAACAAGCTGCAGCTTCCACACATTACTCCCACACACAGACTGCTCAGCTTTCCTAGCTGACCCATGCAGTCTCCATTCAGAGAGAGACCTTGGTTTGTCTCTCCCAGCTACACTCCACTCTGCTCAACATCCCCAACAGACTGAGAGCTCCCAGGTGAACACGGGCCCTGATTCTTAGTCAAAACTAACCAGGTGCATCTAATCGCAATCTGTAGAGGTAGGATTTAACCCTAGCCCACCTGGGCTTGCTACAGCCATCATGGTGTGAACATGCTATGCTATGTGATCAAGGAGACTGTAAATTCTACAAGTCCGATCTGCACTCACGGAGATTTCTGTTGACTTACATAGGACTGCAGGTGACATCTACTACATTATCTGTATGCAGGGAGTTATCACTGTGTGATCTGTGGTGTTACATAGGACTACAGGTGACATCTACTACATTATCTGTACTCAGTTATTGTGCTATCTGTGGTGTTACATAGGACTGCATGTGACATCTACTACATTATCTGTACTCAGAGTTATCATTGTGTTATCGGAGGTTTTACACGGGACTGCAGGTGACATCTACTGCATTATCTGTATTCAGAGAGTTATCACTTTGTTATCTGTGGTGTTACATAGGACTGCAGGTGACATCTACTACATTATCTATATTCAGAGAGTTATCACTGTGTAATATGTGGTGTTACATAGGACTGCCGGTGACATCACAATGGGCGTTAATTGTTATTACTGTCGGGGGGGGGTGGATCCCCGTGGCATATGAGTCCGACAGCGCATGCGCCGTCGTGTTCCCGTATTTACATATATTAATCAGCGCCTCAATGGCCATACTGCTGGGATGCTGTCCCTTAATATATTTAAATTTATACCTTATTACGGCTCTCACTGCGGTATTTTATTTTACAAGTGGGCACTTCCGCTATTGCGCACTTTCTACATTAGGACAGCGTTGTTACGTATCTTGGTAACGGCCCCATATGGACCTGTGATGTCACAATGGGCGTTAATTACAGCGCTTATATGCGCGCTTTGGATTGGCCGCTTTGTATTTAAATAGACGTCCCTCTCCCTCCTCACCACATACCCCCGGAAGAAGAATTCGTTTGAAACGCGCGTTGGGGATTCAGCAGGTCTCGTGCAACCTCCACTTTGGTAAATTTATCAGGAGATTAATAGTAGTAGCCACAATAACGCTTGATCATCATTTTACTGCGGTCATCTCTATTTGGCATTCTAGTATAGTTACAAGTGTAACAATGTAGTAAGCCTAAGCATATTCTATCTAATGATTGATATATGTGGTACTTTCTTATTTATATGTTTCATGGTTATAGGCTTATCTCCTTGACAATAATTTTCCATAGCCATTATGACATATACTATTTGTGTGTTAATTTATTAGGCATTATGTGGGGGTTCGCTTGAGCCCTGTTCATTACGATCGGAGGCATTTTTATATTTTTGGTATTGAACCAATATTGGGTTTTATCTTTGTAATAATAAAGGTTGTCTAATTTTGAACTATACATTCTGGTGGTTTGTCTAATTTCATTGGCAGGCCTTGTGTATTCACTGTGTAATATGTGGTGTTACATAGGACTGCCGGTGACATCTACTGCATTGTCTGTATTCAGAGAGTTATCACTTTGTTATTTGTGGTGTTACATAGGACTGCCGGTGACATCTACTGCATTATCTGTATTCAGAGAGTTATCACTGTGTAATATGTGGTGTTACATATGACTGCCGGTGACATCTACTGCATTATCTGTATTCAGAGAGTTATCACTGTGTTATTTGTGGTGTTACATAGGACTGAAGGTGACATCTGCTACACTAGCTGTACTCAGAGAGTTATCACTGTTATTGGTGATGTTACATAGGACTGCAGGTGACATCTACTACATTATCTGTACTTAGTTATCATTGTGTTATTGGTGGTGTCACACAGGACTGCAGGTGACATCTACTACATTATCTGCACTTAGTGTTATCAGTGTGTTATCTGTGGTGTTACATAGGACTGCAGGGGACATCTACTACATTATCTGCACTTAGAGTTATCACTGTGTTATTGGTGGTGTCACACAGGACAGCAGGTGACATCTACTACATTATCTGTACTCAGGGAGTTATCACTGTGTTATCCGTGGTGTTACATAGGACTGCAGCTCACATCTACTACATTATCCGTATTCAGAGAGTTATCACTGTTATCTGTGGTGTTACATAGGACTGCAGGTAACATCTACTACACTATCTGTAATCAGAGAGTTATCACTGTGTTATCTGTGGTGTTACACAGGACTGCAGGTGACATCTACTACATTATCTGTACTCAGAGTTATCACTGTGTTATGTAAGAGGGAGTTGCTGTTATGGACAGTAAGGAACACGCTGTCACTTTAAGAGGCTGCACCCCCTTGTGTGGCGTGATGGAATGTTCTGCTTCTCCCCTGCAATAGTCGGTTTGATGAACTAGTCTGGCAGAGTGCAGGTGTGGAGCTGGAGCAGCGTGTGTGAGCTGAGGCTGCAGCAGACAGGACTTTTTGTGCCGATAGGTGAAAGAGAGAAGAACTGTGTCCTGATATAGCTGCAAGAGAGCCACGAAGATACAGAGCAAGGGATTTACAGTTTCCAGGAGCATCCCTAGGATCCAGAAGCAAGGAGAAGACCTTTCTTCACAGAGCTGACAGAAAGCCGTGCGCACCACCGTATCAGACTGCTTGGGGCCCCCCCTGGGACTGGATCTGATTCTCCAACATCACCGTGAGTCTGTTCCTGTTTGGTGCACCTGTTAGGGCCCAGTGTAGGCTTCAATAGTCAGTACACGGGAGCCTTGTGGCCTGCTTAGTAAAGGCCAGGGAGGTTATATGTAGAGTAGCATCATCACTTGGTTATTGTTTACATTTGCTTGTTAGACATATTTTGAGTCTGTAATAGTTGGAGCACCGTGTTATTTTACGGGAAAGATAACGTTTATAACTCTTGTAAATTGTCTGTTGCCATTGTATACCCCTGTTTGCATCTTCCTCATTCACTTCATCCCTTGGCTTCCAATAAATCTACCCTTTGTTGTTTGCACCTCATCTTGTGTACAGTAGTCTTCCTGCACCGTGGTGGTCCCCCGGCCATCGCTTCTAGTACACAGGACTGCAGGTGACATCTACTACATTATCTGTACTCAGAGAGTTATCACTGTGTTATCTGTAGTGTTACACAGGACTGCAGGTGACATCTACTACATTATCTGTACTCAGAGAGTTATCACTGTGTTATCTGTAGTGTTACACAGGACTGCAGGTGACATCTACTACATTATCTGTACTCAGAGAGTTATCACTGTGTTATCTGTAGTGTTACACAGGACTGCAGGTGACATCTACTACATTATCTGTACTCAGAGAGTTACATAGGACTGCACATTATCTATACTAAATATCGCAGTGATTATAATACAATCATCTCTGCTACAAGCGGTAGGTCTCAGGTTTCGGTCATCTCTCAGTGGGCTCAGCACTCACCCGTCTCCCGAGTCCGCGGTGTCTGTGTGAAAGCAGAAACTATCAGTTTCCTCTTAAATTTCAATGTCACAAAAGTGAAATAGTTTCTCACATCTGTTCCTTATTGTGACAACTCCTCGCCATGCACATTAGTCACTGACCTCGCACACCGAACAGTCCTGTACAGTCCAGAACCTGCTGCTCCGGAGTCGGCGTTGGGCGAGCTCTGCTACATCACCCGGCACATGTGAACACACACAATCTGCATTGTGAAACCTCCGCCCCTGGACCGCAGAGTCATGGAGGACGGCCAAGAGATCAGACATCAGACAGAAATAAAGCTCTGGAGCCTGCCATCATCTGCTGACAACCACTGTGCCACTGCTGCTCCTTCCGAGGTTGTCGCTCAGGTTCTCCAGTGCACTAAATGAGGGAACTGTTCAATGCAAATGTGCAGAACAAGCAAATGTTCCCGACATCCTCTTCTTGGATTCAATGATTCATGTTTCCTGTATTTAGCTTTATAACTTTTATTTCTCTCCATTTCAAGATGGCTGAATGCTGTCAGTAAATGGAATTACTCTCAGTAAGTGATACATTGTAGCAAGCCCTTCATAGGTGGAGGAGAAGGAAGGAGCCCTGCATAGATGAGGAGGAGAAGGAAGGAGCTCTCCATAGGTTAGAAGGCAGGAGCCCTTCATAGGTGGAGGAGGAAGGGACCCTCCAGAGGAGGAGGGGGCAGGAGCCCTTCATAGGTGAGGAGGAGGCAGGAGCCCTTCATAGGTGGAGAAGGAAGGAGCCCTCCATAGGTGAGGAGGGAGCAGGAGCCCTTCATAGGTGAGGAGGAGGGAGCAGGAGCCCTTCATAGGTGAGGAGGGAGCAGGAGCCCTCCACAGGTGAGGAGGAGGCAGGAGCCCTTCATAGGTGGGAGGAGAAGGAAGGAGCCCTCCATAGGTGAGGAGGAGGGGGCAGGAGCCATTCATAGGTGAGGAGAGGGGGGCAGGAGCCCTTCATAGGTGAGGAGGAGGAGGCAAGAGCCCTTCATAGGTGGAGAAGGAAGGAGCCCTCCATTGGTGAGGAGGGGGAAGGAGCCCTTCATAGGTGTGGAGGAAGGGGATGGAGCCCACCATAGGTGAGGAGGAGGGGGCAGGAGCCCTTCATAGGTGAGGAGGAGGCAGGAGCCCTCCATAGGTGAAGAGGTGGAGCCCTCCATAGATAAGGAGGAGGAGGCAGGAGCTCTCCACAGGTGAGGAGGAGGAGGCAGGAGCTCTCCAAAGGTGAGGAGGAGGAGGCAGGAGCCCTCCACAAGTGAGGAGGAGGCAGGAGCCCTCCATAGGTAAGGAGAAGGCAGGAGCCCTCCATAGGTGAGGAGGAGGGGGCAGGAGCCCTCCATAGATGAGGAGGGGGCAGGAGCCCTCTATAGGTGAGGAGGAGGGGGCAGGAGCCCTTCATAGGTTAGGAGGAGACAGGAACCCTTCATAGGTGAGGAGGAGGCAGGAGCCCTCTATAGGTGAGGAGGAGGGGGCAGGAGCCCTTCATAGGTTAGGAGGAGACAGGAACCCTTCATAGGTGAGGAGGAGGCAGGAGCCCTTCTTAGGTGAAGGAGAAGGAAGGAGCCCTCCATAGGTGAAGAGGAGGAGGCAGGAGCCCTTCATAGATGAAGAGGCAGGAGCCCTCCATAGGTAAGAAGGAGGAGGAGGCAGGAGCCCTCCACAGGTGAGGAGGAGGCAGGAGCCATCCATAGGTGAGGAGGAGGAGACAGGGGCCCTCCACAGGTGAGGAGGCAGGAACCCTCCATAGGTAAGAAGGAGGAGGAGGCAGGAGCCCTCCATAGGTAAGAAAGAGGAGGAGGCAGGAGTCCTCCATAGGTGAGGAGGAGGTAGGAGCCCTCTATAGGTGAGGAAGAAGGAGCCCTTCATAGGCGGAGGAGGAGACAGAAGCCCTCCATAGGCAGAGAAGGAGGCAGAAGATCTCCGTAGGCGGAGGAGGCAGGTGCCCTTCATAGGTGGAGGAGGTAGAAGCCCTTCATAGGTGCAGGAGGTGGAGGTAGGATCCCTCCATAGTTGAGGAGCCCTCCATAGGTGAGGAGGTAGGAGACCTTCATAGGTGAGGAGGCAGGCGACCTTCATAGGTGAGGAGGCAGGAGCCCTTCATAGGTGGAAGAGACAGGAGCCCTTCATAGGAGAGGAGGAGGCAGAAGCCCTTCATAGCTGAGGAGGAGGCAGAAGCCTTTCATAGGTTGAGGAGGACGAGGTAGGAGCCCTCCAAGCTATGTATATATTGTCACCGAGTAGCAGCGGACACAGAACAGGGCCCCTGTGTAAGAACGGTCATCATCATGCCCCATTATGTGACCCCTCTGGGCCCTGGATGGTCTCCGCACTGCCCAGTCATCGGTCAGGCTTCTTTCACACTAGCGTCGGCACGGGGCCGTCGCTATGCATCGGCCCTACGTGCCGACGCGCGTTGTGAAAGTGATGCCCGACGTGGGCAGCGGGAAGCAGTCTTACGACGCTTCCGCTGCCCCATTGTAATGTCCGGGGAGGAGGGGGCGGAGTTTCGTCCGCGCATGCGCAGTCGAAAATGGCAGACACGATGCGCAAAAAAACATTACATGTAACTTTTTTTGTGCCGACGGTCCGCCAAAACAATAAGGAATAACAGTGACCGATCCTTATCTGAGAAATCAAATCCAACCAGACTGTTCACTCCTCTGGGGTCCACAGTCCGGAGGGATAATAGCCGGGGGGAAGGGGGGTGTATAAGGGTCATATCTGTGCAGGACTCCGCTTACAGTAAACTACAGCCGCACTGGGGGTCCACCCTGAGAAATGAGAGGGTCCTCACTGCATGTCATCTACATTCCAGCACTCAATCTTAGATTATGCTAACCCTCTATTACTCTCTGTTATCATCAAATACATGCTGGAGTGTGACTGATATCAGCCCCTCTTATAACGCTCCAGTACTAATATAACCTCCAGACATTACACCATATGTGACTGATATCAGCCCCTCTTATAACGCTCCAGTACTAATATAACCTCCAGACATTACACCATATGTGACTGATATCAGCCCCTCTTATAACGCTCCAGTACTGATATAACCCCCAGACATTACACCATATGTGACTGATATCAGCCCCTCTTATAACGCTCCAGTACTGATATAACCCCCAGACATTACACCATATGTGACTGATATCAGCCCCTCTTATAACGCTCCAGTACTGATATAACCCCCAGACATTACACTATATGTGGCTGATATCAGCCCCTCTTATAACGTTCCAGTACTGATATAACCCCCAGACATTACACTATATGTGGCTGATATCAGCCCCTCTTATAACGTTCCAGTACTGATATAACCCCCAGACATTACACCATATGTGACTGATATCAGCCCCTCTTATAACGCTCCAGTACTGATATAACCTCCAGACATTACACTATATGTGGCTGATATCAGCCCCTCTTATAACGCTCCAGTACTGATATAACCCCCAGACATTACACCATATGTGACTGATATCAGCCCCTCTTATAACGTTCCAGTACTGATATAACCCCCAGACATTACACTATATGTGGCTGATATCAGCCCCTCTTATAACGTTCCAGTACTGATATAACCCCCAGACATTACACCATATGTGACTGATATCAGCCCCTCTTATAATGCTCCAGTACTGATATAACCCCCAGACATTACACTATATGTGGCTGATATCAGCCCCTCTTATAACGCTCCAGTACTGATATAACCCCCAGACATTACACTATATGTGGCTGATATCAGCCCCTCTTATAACGCTCCAGTACTGATATAACCCCCAGACATTACATTATATGTGACTGATATCAGCCCCTCTTATAACGCTCCAGTACTGATATAACCCCCAGACATTACACTATATGTGGCTGATATCAGCCCCTCTTATAACGCTCCAGTACTGATATAACCCCCAGACATTACACCATATGTGACTGATATCAGCCCCTCTTATAATGCTCCAGTCCTGATATAACCTCCAGACATTACATCATATGTGACTGATATCAGCCCCTCTTATAACACTCCAGTACTGATATAACCCCCAGACATTACACCATATGTGACTGATATCAGCCCCTCTTATAACGCTCCAGTACTGATATAACCCCCAGACATTACACTATATGTGACTGATATCAGCCCCTCTTATAACGCTCCAGTACTGATATATCCTCCAGACATTACACCATATGTGACTGATATCAGCCCCTCTTATAACGCTCCAGTACTGATATAACCCCCAGACATTACACTATATGTGGCTGATATCAGCCCCTCTTATAGCGCTCCAGTACTGATATAACCCCCAGACATTACACCATATGTGACTGATATCAGCCCCTCTTATAACGCTCCAGTACTGATATAACCCCCAGACATTACACCATATGTGACTGATATCAGCCCCTCTTATAATGCTCCAGTACTTATATAACCCCCAGACATTACACCATATGTGACTGATATCAGCCCCTCTTATAACGCTCCAGTACTGATATAACCCCCAGACATTACACCATATGTGACTGATATCAGCCCCTCTTATAACGCTCCAGTACTAATATAACCTCCAGACATTACACCATATGTGACTGATATCAGCCCCTCTTATAACGCTCCAGTACTGATATAACCCCCAGACATTACACCATATGTGACTGATATCAGCCCCTCTTATAACGCTCCAGTACTGATATAACCCCCAGACATTACACTATATGTGGCTGATATCAGCCCCTCTTATAGCGCTCCAGTACTGATATAACCCCCAGACATTACACTATATGTGACTGATATCAGCCCCTCTTATAACGCTCCAGTACTGATATAACCCCCAGACATTACACCATATGTGGCTGATATCAGCCCCTCTTATAACGTTCCAGTACTGATATAACCTCCAGACATTACACCATATGTGACTGATATCAGCCCCTCTTATAATGCTCCAGTACTGATATAACCCCCAGACATTACACCATATGTGGCTGATATCAGCCCCTCTTATAACGTTCCAGTACTGATATAACCTGCAGCCTATACTCCTGACATTCCAGGAGAGGTAAAATAGGATATGTAACGCCCTTCATCCTCTTTATCAATTTCCAGATCTCCGGAGCAGCGCTCCCAAGGTCATCATCACTCTGTTCCTCCCCATTTCCAAATTATCCGGGCTAGGGCCTATAAGAACCTGCGGATTATCTGGACCTAATGACCTCAAGCAGAGAATATCACTCATCTACCAGTCATTTAGCTGCTGGCGCAGAGGAGGGACTGGTGTGCGGAGTAGGGAGGGGGTCATCACGTGTCAGAGCTGATACCTCCGCAGCGCCCCCACTAGGAACCCCATGCGCCTCATCAATACATCTGCATTTAAAGGTCCCACTCCTCCTTGGAAAATACAGGAGATCACTGCTTACAGTCAGTGAACAATAACATGGTTATTTCCAAAGGCGCAGACAGATCGATACAAAAGCTGCATCTGATTTACTTCAATAAGTGTCAGATGGATCTCTGTTCAGTGACAGCAAGCAGAGACCCTGACAGTGGGGGGACTGAAGCACCAAGTGTGTCAGAAACCTGCAGGACAATTCTCTAGACAGTGAACTTTATAAATCTGGGAAAATCCTCTAACAACTGGACCCTAAGAACCGTGCAGCTCAGGAGACTTCGTCCGCCTCCTCCATGTACATTACTTCTTAGGGTATGTTCACATGACCCGTTTTTAAGATTTGCAGCACATACTCTCCAAAACTCGCCTGAAAAATTGCTAGCGCTCAAAACAAAGACCATATTCATGTGTAAGTACTAGAGACTCGTTCACATCTTCAGGCTTTTTAGCGTCTCTTAAAAGAAGCAACCAGACCATTCTTCAGGGGGACCACTAAAGGCGCTACGTTCTTACAAGTCAATGGGCAGGCTCTAAAGACCCCCAGACAATTTTTTAGCATTTTGGATTCAAAAACCACTAGCAATTTTCTTACTTTTGAAAATAACTAGTAAAAAGAAGCCACAAAAATGCTGGAAAACTACTAAAAAAAGCAAAATGTTCCAAAAAAAATCAATAAGGGGCTTTGGAAATGAGAAAAAAAACCTCTTCAAGATCCTGAACACAAGAGGAAAGAAGGTTTTGGAAGCTGAGCAGTGACTTTTGTGGCCGCCTGATGTGGTGCGCCCAGAGCTTACAGGTATCAGGGGGCGAGCACAGAGATGTGTGGGAAGGGGTGCACAACTAGTGCGTCCTGCAGAGCGGCAGCAGCGGCTTGCCCTGAATACATGTACACCTGGTCACTGGGGGGTCACCACTCACCGGCTGTTCTGTCAGCAGGACAGGAGTTTTGTGGACATTTAGTATTACCTAGAACGTGAAAAGAAGGAAATCATCCTGTGGATCCGGAGAGCAGCCCACCCCAAACACAAGCAAGATAGTATCATAACCTGTCACTGTAAAAATGGCCATATACACAGTATGGGGGAGGGGAGAAAGCCGTGATCAGACTCATCCGTCCCCGTCCAGACTCATGTTTCTATCTTAAAGCCTAACGGTCAAACTCCAGAATCCTGTTTCCCTCTAGACCTCTCTGGACACTCTCCTCTGGACCCCTCTGACCTCCTCCAGACCCTTCTATCCCTCTCCAGACTCCTCTTTGTCCTTTCCAGATCCCTTAATCCTCTCTAGACTCCTTTGCCCCTTTCAAGCTCCTTTTTGTCCTTTATCCTCCTCCAGACTCCTCAGTCCTCCTGCAGATTCATCTGTCCCCATTACACCGCTGTGCTCCAAGCCATTGTCCATCTCCTCCAGACTCCTCTCTCTCCTCACATGTCTATCCTCCGACCTCAGAACTATGATCCCTCCAGATTCCTCTGTAATCCCCCCAATGGTCTCTGCCCCCTACCAGACCCCCAGTAAGTCCCCAGGCAGGCCCTTCTCCCCATCCAGAACCCTCTGCTCCCTCTAGACTCCTCTCTTCTATCTTCCTCCATTCTCCACTGTGATCAGTATGTGATATCAGAGGAAAGGCTATCTCACAGCAATCTGAGGTATCACACAGGATAGGATTAGATACACGGCTCAGCAGACAGTATCACAGGAGAGGATTAGATACACGGCTCAGCAGAGAGTATCACACAGGATAGGATTAGATACACAGCTCAGCACACAGTATCACACAGGAGAGGATTAGATACACTGCTCAGCAGACAGTATCACACAGGATAGGATTAGATACACAGCTCAGCAGAGAGTATCTCACAGGATAGGATTAGATACACGGCTCAGCAGACAGTATCACACAGGATAGGATTAGATACAGAGCTCAGCAGACAGTATCACACAGGACAGGATTAGATACACAGCTCAGCAGACAGTATCACACAGGATAGGATTAGATACACAGCTCAGCAGACAGTATCACACAGGAGAGGATTAGACACACGGCTCAGCAGACAGTATCACACAGGATAGGATTAGATACACGGCTCAGCAGACAGTATCACACAGGATAGGATTAGATACATAGTTCAGCAGACAGTATCACACAGGAGAGGATTAGATACACGGCTCAGCAGTCAGTATCACACAGGAGAGGATTAGATACACAGCTCAGCAGACAGTATCACACAGGAGAGGATTAGATACACGGCTCAGCAGACAGTATCACAGGATAGGATTAGATACACGGCTCAGCACACAGTATCACACAGGATAGGATTAGATACACAGCTCAGCACACAGTATCACACAGGAGAGGATTAGATACATGGCTCAGCAGTCAGTATCACACAGGAGAGGATTAGATACACGGCTCAGCAGATAGTATCACACAGGAGAGGATTAGATACACAGCTCAGCAGACAGTATCACACAGGAGAGGATTAGATACACAGCTCAGCACACAGTATCACACAGGAGAGGATTAGATACACAGCTCAGCACACAGTATCACACAGGAGAGGATTAGATACACAGCTCAGCACACAGTATCACACAGGAGAGGATTAGATACACAGCTCAGCAGACAGTATCACACAGGATAGGATTAGATACACAGCTCAGCAGACAGTATCACACAGGATAGGATTAGATACACGGCTCAGCAGACAGTATCACACAGGATAGGATTAGATACACGGCTCAGCAGACAGTATCACACAGGATAGGATTAGATACACGGCTCAGCAGACAGTATCACACAGGATAGGATTAGATACACGGCTCAGCAGATAGTATCACACAGGAGAGGATTAGATACACAGCTCAGCAGACAGTATCACACAGGAGAGGATTACATACACAGCTCAGCAGACAGGATCACACAGGACAGGATTAGATACACAGCTCAGCAGAGAGTATCACACAGGAGAGGATTATATACACGGCTCAGCAGCCAGGATAGGATTAGATACACTTCACAGTATCACACTGGTGATTTGTTGCCCCTCCTCTCCTGACTCTTCCGGGTGTCATGTGACCGGTCAGGTGACTCCGGGTCAGGTGACAGCAGTCATGCGGCTGTTGTTGGCTGCGCTCTGTGTTCTCGGGGTCCGGGCGGTGTATGAGCTCAGTGACCGGGGAGGACTGGGCCGGGAGTTCGATGGGATCGGAGCTGTCAGCGGAGGAGGCGTGAGTGTCCCGGAGACGGGGGAGGAAGCGGCCGGGTGGGAGGGCTGTTCTGGGAATGGAGGTCTCTGGCCGTGGGGGGCGCTGGTATCGGAGGGGAACATGTGGGCACAGGTGTGCGAGGAGTGGGCACTGGGAAGCTGTACAGGCATGTGAGGAGGGGGCAGTGGGGGCTACACAGGTATGTAAGGAGGGGGCCTATGGGGGGGGTGCAGGTATGAGGGTACAGGTATGTGAGGAGGAGGTCTATGGGGGCACAGGTAGGTGATGAGGTGACTGTGAGGGGGGCCGTGGGGGGCACAGTTAGGTGAGGAGGGGGTCTATGGGGGGGTACAGGTATGTGAGGAGGAGGTCTATGGGGGGCACAGGTAGGTGATGGGGGTGAGGTGGGGGGACAAGTAGACACAGGTGTGCGAGGAGTGGGCACTGGGAAGCTGCACAGGCATGTGAGTAGGGGGCATTGGGGGCTACACAGATATGTGAGGAGGAGGTCTATGGGGGGCACAGGTAGGTGATGAGGTGACTGTGGGAGGCACAGTTAGGTGAGGAGGGGGTCTATGGGGGGCACAGGTAGGTGATGAGGTGACTCTGAGGGGAGCCGTGGGGGCACAGTTAGGTGATGAGGGAGTTAGAGTTGCTGGGGGGATTGTGTTGGGTGTCACTTTGGGCTGGCTGTGCCCCCCGTCTGCTCTTCTCGGTCTCCATGCTCTCGTTTTGTGTTCTCAGGCCACCTCCCGTCTGCTGGTGAATTACCCGGAGCCGTTCCGCTCCCAGATCCTGGATTATTTGTTTAAGGTAAAGCCATCTACTGCTTTGTGAGCGGCGGCGTCTTCACCTAATGGTACATTCTGTAGCTTTCTAATCTTTAAAGGGAACCTGTCGTGGGGTTAATCTCTAGGACAAAAAAAAGTTCTGAACCTGCCTTGTGCCCGCACCTGGAGCCCCGCTGCCTGGAGGAAATTAACTTTGTTCTGCCCGGCAACTTTTGGCGCCCTGGCACTGACTGACAGCTCATCATTAGGGTCTTCTCAATGCCAATGTCCCCCCTCCCAGTAAAACCTAGAATAGCTTCTGGAGCTGGCGTCCCACCCCGCTGATGAATATATGAGTATTATTATTTTCCTGGGGGGAAATAGTGATTGATAAGGGGTTGTCTGAGTAGTTTTCAGCCTCTTTAATATGTGCTTATTTTTGTACTGGTAGTTTGGCACAATGTATCAGGCGGGGGTCCTACTGGGACTGTCTAGATTGGAGACAATTGATACAAAGTATCAGCTGTAAGCAGGGCCAGGGCAGGCTGGGGTTTGAAGTTTGGCATGTTATCAGGTGTGTCCATTGTTTACTAACTGCAATCAGAGATCCTCCATGTTGTGGGGCAGAATGTCATGACGGAGGGGCCTGGATGCAGCATTTATTTCTCATTTCCTCTAGTGTGGGCTTTGGTTTGGTCTTTCTTTAGTAATATTCTATGTTACAATCTGCCCGTGATGTACTGATCGCCATGACTGATAGCAGAGGTATTGATGTTATTGTCACCCGCACATTTCACTGTTATCACCGCTTGTTCGGCTGCAGATCAGGAGGAAATAGACTGCAAGGAAATGTGACTTGTAATCTGGATGGATCTACGGGACTCTCCCCTTATTAACCACTTCTCTGATTGTGATATGAATGAACGTTGGGCTGAGATCTGCGAGTCTGGATGAGGCGCAGGAGCTGAACTCCCTCCATATACAGCTGTTGCTGGCTACATGGCACAGCTGGTATCATTGTCTATCAGTCGGACTCGAGTTCTCGCGCTGTCAACCAATGACGGCGAGTTTAAATGGAACGGGTGCCAGAGCTGACACACACTGGCTTCCATTGGGCCCATGTGGCACGATCTTCATGGTCCCTCACGGACCACTGAGTTACCATGGCAGACTGTGTCCTGCCGAAGGCCCCCATTGCTGCAGTGTTAGTTCTCCTGTGAAGTTCAGCCGCAGGCAGAAAAAATAAATATATATATATATATATATATATATATATATATATATATATATATATATATATATATATATATATATATATATGTGTTTAATAAAAGAATACTAAATAAGCCTGGGAAGAAATCAAATATTTAACCTATTCAGAATTAGAAAAAAAAGAAACACCGAAATGATAACCCTACACGGGCCATGAAGGTATGAGCATAACAAAATACCAAAAAAGAACCCTCACACAAGAGCCAAAAAATAAAAGAATATAACCTTTATTGATACATAAAACCAATGACAACACATAAGGCAGTAACCACTGATACAGCAGCAACAGTGGGTCCCACACAGGAAAACCCCCTCAATATAAACAATAAAGAGCCAAAAATTGGTACATAAATGCAGCTAAATATACCTGTAAGCATACATGGGATGCACAATAAGTGCACATATAGCATAAACAGAATCAAAGTGATTATATACTTATTAAATGAGACATGTGTCTGTGCAGTAAACTAGCACGCCCCAATGCAAAAGTGAAAAAGTCAGCTAGACAGCCTAACAGAATACACTTGTAAACACTGCATAAATATATAGGTATAGTTACCAGTAGGGAGACCCCGGAGACCCACCACACCCGACGCGCGTTTCGCACCGAAATGCTTCGACCCCTGGGGAAAAAATTATAGAAATTCAATTTACCCCCTTTCCCTACATTTAAAAATAAAGTAAAAGAAACAATGATTTGGTATCTTTCGTTCATGCAAATCTAATCTATCAAAATATAGGAATAATGAACTCAGAATTTTTTTTTAGTCATCTTCCTTGAAAAAAATGCAATAAAAACATGGTATGTAACCCAAATCACTGGAAACGTCAGCTCAGCACGCCAGAAAGCAAGCCGTTAAACGGCTTGTGAGATAGCGCTTACTGCATGTGTTGTGGGTCACACAGGCACGTTTTTTCACTTAACCAGTCCATCCGGTTTATTTTAGGCAGCATAAACTGCACTGCAGGCCATGTTGCACATCACAGGCCTAACACATAGTTCATTTATATACATTTTAACTTTGATACTTCATATACTCTTTGAAGCGCAGTCACTAAACACGCCGGACCACTTTGCCAGTTACCGTGGCCGACTGCACGCCGAACAGTTCATTAATGTCCATGGAGCACAACAGGCACCAACACACGACATTAGGTTGCAGGCACTACACCTGCTGGACTTTACTCCGTCCAGTTACCATGGGTGACCGCACAGTTCATTAACCCCTTCACGACATGCGCCGTACTAGTACGGTGCATGTCGTGTTTCCCCCTGTTGTGTACAGTTGACGTGTGCAATAGCGGCAGGTGGAATCGCTATCCACCCGCCGCTATTAACTAGTTAAATGCCGCTGTCAAATGCATTGCCGACCCCCGTCACATGATCGTCTCCTTGAGACCTCTATGGTTGTTGATGCCGGCTTGCTGTGAGCGCCACCCTGTGTTCGGCGCTCATAGCAAGCCTGTAATTCTACATAGGGGCGATCTGATAATCGCTCCTATGTAGCAGAGCCGATCAGGCTATGCCAGCTTCTAGCCTCCCATGGAGGCTATTGAAGCATGTCAAAAGTAAAAAAAAAAAAAAAAAAAAAAAAAGGTTTTAAAAAAATATATAAAAAAATAAGTTTAAATCACCCCCTTTCGCCCCATTCAAAATAAAATAATAATAAAAAAAAAAATCAAACCTACACATATTTGGTATCGCCACGTTCAGAATCGCCTGATCTATCAAGAAAAAAAGGATTAACCTGATGGCTAAATGGCGTAGCGAGAAAAAAATTCAAAACGCCAGAATTACGTTATTTTGGTCTCTGCGACATTGCATTAAAATGCAATAACGGGCGATCAAAAGAATGTATCTGCACAAAAGTGGTATCATTAAAAACGCCAGCTCGGCACGCAAAAAATAAGCCCTCACCCGACCCGAGATCACGAAAAATGGAAACGCTACGGGTATCAGAAAATGGCACAATTTTTATCTATTTATTTATTTATTTATTTATTTATTTTTTAGCAAAGTTTGGAATTTTTTTTCACCACTTAGATAAAAAATAATCTAGACATGTTTGGTGTCTATGAATGACCTGGAGAATCATAATATCAGGTCAGTTTTAGCAGTTAGTGAAACTAGCATAACCCCCCCCCCCCCCAAAAAAAAAAAAAAAAAAAAAAACAAGTGTGGGATTGCACTTTTTTGCAATTTCACTACACTTGGAATTTTTTCCTGTTTTCTAGTACAAGACATGGTAAAACCAATGGTGTCGTTCAAAAGAACAACTCGTCCCGCAAAAAATAAGCCCTCACATGGCCATATTGACGGAAAAATAAAAAAGTTATGGCTCCGGGAAGGAGGGGAGCGAAAAACGAAAAAGGGCTGCGTCTTGAAGTGGTTAACTGACCCCCTGTCAGTGCTTACAGTTCCCCATACTCTGGGTTACATTCCAGGAGCTCCTGCTCCACACGCTGACTCCTGCCAGTCCTCTCTCCTCCAGAGAAACTGCCGAACCTGGATCACCAACTTGCCTGGCAGTCACATATCAGTTAGTCCAGATCCTCAGACGGGCTGTAGCTCCCCCAATACAGCGCCATCACAGACTCTGCATACACTCCTTCCATGTGCTCTTCAGGAAGTCCTACTCCCAGGACTTCCAACACAGGCCACTCAGTGCGCTATTCAGGACGTCCGTCTCCACCTGGGACCATCCAACACACAAGTCTCTAAGTGCGCTTAACAGGGATCCAATCCTACTCCCAGGATCTCCCAACACACAGGTCTTCAGATCCATGGCCTCCCAGTGCGCTATTCAGGGATCCAGTCCACACTCAGGACCTCCCAACACACATACCGTCCAGGATCTACGCAGTCTCCATTACAGAGACCACTCGGATCCATACACAGGAGCCACTACAGACTCCATTGCAGAGCCCACTACACCACCATGTGACCACACCATGGTCACATTATGTAATTGTAACCACTCCCATAGCTTAGTGGTGTGTGTCTAGTCCAACCCGCCCAGCTCTCGAACTAGCCGAATAAGCCTCCCTTCGTAACTATACAAACACTTGTGGGACTACAGGTCCCAGAACAACATTACATCAAGCTTACAGCGCAGACTCCCTCTGCGACACACATCGGCCATTGCATATCCTGAGGAGCGCACACAGCGCCCCCTAGCTGCAAGAGGGTTCACTGCATCACAGGCTCAATAGATAAAAAAGCAAAAAAAATACACATAGTAAAACTTTTTTTCCACAAAACTGAATTTTTTTTCATCACTTATTAAAAAATAAAATCTATGTGGTTCGGTGTCTCTGAGAGCACAACCTGGAGACTTGTGTTTCCAGATAGTTATTACAGCAATATGAACACTGGAAAAACACCCCCCACATACACAAAAAAAGTTGTAATTGTATTTTTGACCACTTGTAATTTTTTTCACATTTTCACTACATTATTTGGCAAAAATGAATACAGTCATTCAGAAATACAACTCCTCCCACAAGAAACTAGCCCTCGCTTATACGGCTCCGTCAGTGATAAAAATAAAAGTTCTAACTCTTGGAAGAAAGGAAAGAAAAGGATTTCCCAGAACTTGGAACCCCAATATACAGTGCAGCAGAGCTGGAGCCACTGATCAGAGCTGTGTGTGAAGTGACTAAAGCTGCAGTATAAAAGTACCATCTGACAATATGGAGTGGGAGTCAGACCACCATAGACTCCAATAGACAATGCAGCTGAGCCACAGCTGTGTCCTAGTGGAGCAGAGCTGCAGTGAAAAGCAGGACGGACAGAGCCTGGATCTCTGAGGGAGCAGGAGGCTTGACTACAATGCAGTGGCACTGGAGCCGCTCCACGCGTGTCCTTTTGGAGCAGCAAACTTTACTCTGACTTGTATGTTTTGTGCCTGCCGTCCCTCAGTATATCACTTGTATACTGTAGTTTTCATACAAAAGGGTGTTTTTCTTTTTTGCAGCCGAACTTTGGAGCTTCTTTGCACATCTTTAAGGTGGAGATTGGAGGAGATGCACAGACGACAGGTAACGTTCCCAGCGCCTCCTGTTTTTGGTTGGGTGGTCCTTTGTTCCGGGTCTCCCTCTTGGTTATAGTGAGGACTGGTCCCGTTGATGTGAATTGATTTACCGCCTGGTTTCCGGCTGCCGCTAACATTGTTGGTACTTTGTGATCAGCTTACTGCATAGGAACCTTCTGACAGTCACTGCTTGTTAACAGTGGTGCCCCCACGATTAGGGTACTACATCCTCAATAATGGTTCTGCCAGCAGTGCATTACCAACACAACCTATTGATGACAGCCCTACAGATATGATTATACAGGGGAGGAGTCTTCTCTCCAGAAACCTCCCCTTTAAGTCTGTCATCCATATTATGGCTCCTTCCCTTTTGTCTATGTGCTGCAGTTTGCTGATGATAATTTACTCTCTGCGAGTTGAGATAAATATAAAAATTTATAATCTCTAATTTCTGTAATGTGATAATCTGACTTCTGCTGACATGGTGTTAAAATACACAGAAGCCAATCTGAAAAAGCAGAGCTGCAGTGTAAAACCATAGAATGTAAGTCCGCAAGGACAGGGTCTGTCACTGTAAACCTGTTTACTGTAAATGATATCTATAACCCTGTATGTAACCCCTTTCTCATGTACAGCACCATGGAATTAATGGTGCTATATAAATAAATAAATAATAATAAAACATGGGGGGCATGTTGATGGAGATGGAGTAGCACAGCGCCGTTTGCTGTGTAGTGGTCTTTCTTGGTACTGCAGCTCAGCTCCTGTTAATGATATTGATCTGAGCTGCAGTATTTCTGCCCCCTGCTGGATTGTCAGGATATTTTCCCCCTTATCTTTTGGAACATGGGGTGCCAGATTATAGACATTTTGGTGTAGTGCCCTTACATGGGGGCTTTTAGATTGAGGCCAAAAAAGATATACAGACTAAATATGTATGGCAGGTTTGGTTAGATTGTATCCAGTCCAAACTAAGCCGTCTGGACTTCGTTACCTGCACTGATACATTGTAACAAACTTCTCAGATGGCACAGAACCGTCCCATATGCACTATCCGGACGACCAGAACTACTTCCGGGGATATGAATGGTGGCTGATGAAAGAAGCCAAGAAGAGGAACCCGGACATTAAACTTGTGGGTGAGTCTTATCCCACACACCCTGCTGTGGCCCTGGTCCCACGCTCATTGCCAGTGTCTGTTCTCAGGGTTGCCCTGGGCGTTTCCTGGTTGGATCGGTAATGGCAAGAACTGGCCATATGACTTCCCGGATGTCACCGCGTATTACGTCGTCTCCTGGATCATTGGCGCGAAGCAGTACCATGACTTGGACATAGACTACGTGGGGGTGAGAGAGGCTGAGCTATGCAGAGGGTTTGTTACAGTTGTATCCAGGCTGATGTATTGTAACCAACATAGAGAAAAAAAGGGGGTGGTTGGAGCTTACCTCGCTTGTATGATTAGAGACCAATGGAGGCCAAACCGATGGGGGCCATATCTGGGCCAGCACAGCAACAGAAGGAAAGCGAGGGAGGGCGGCACAGATTCTATTTACAAGCCATCACTAATACTATGATTAAGGGCGTCCTGGACGCGTCAGTTTTTTAACCCTGTTTGTCTTTTTCATGGCTTGCAAACACAATCCTTGTTTTATTGAGCCGCTGGAAGTGCCACTCTCCCTCTTTTTTTTCTTTTTTTTATTGTAACCAACACTCAGGGCAGGAGACAGATCTGTGCTGCAGATATATTTTAGTTTCTGAGCCGATACATTGATACAAACCCTCAGCTGTGAGAACTGTTAAACGCCTGTACGTTGCTGTTACACTGGGACGTTGTTCTTACTCATCCTTCTGTTTAATCTTCAGATATGGAACGAGCGTGCCTTCGATGCCACCTATATAAAGGTAGGTGCCCAGCCTTGGGCGGCGCTGCTTTTGTCTTTTTCACTCCTTTTGCAATGTTGTATCATCATTAGCAAATATCCGGACTCCCTTAACCTGAAGAGCTGACAATCATCATTTAATTTCATAAGCGACAGTTAAAAAGCCACCGGGTGCAAAGACGCCATGATGCCAGTGTGACATTTGACTTTGGGGTTCTCCAGAGATGACCCCCGAGGTGCACCTCATCCTCGGGAAATGCTGCAGATCTGAAGCCCCTGGCTGATACTTGGGGTCATTGGTTCCAGAGCTGGTGCCAGGGCGGCCATGTTTGTGTGCTGGCACAGCAGTGGCGCTGTAGGTGGACGGATTAACACTTAAGGGCCAGTGATCTGGAATTTTATTTAGCCACATCTGCGCTCTGTAGAGACGAGTGGGAGCCTGCATTGCCTCTGTGGTAACGGCTGACATGTACGCTTTGTCCCTGAGGTTCTTCGGCACACCCTGGACAGGCTGGGGTTAAACCACGTCGGTATCATCGCTGCGGATGGAAACTGGGAGATTGCACATGACATGGTAGTTGATCCTTATCTAAACAATGCTGTGCAGATAATAGGGTAAGTGAACGTTTACATAGGACTGCCATTCTCGTCTTCTGTATTGATCACCCCCATCGGACCTGCATTGTAGGACTGTGCTGTGGCAGTCCTGCTCCAGGGGCCTATAGGTGGGGGTGGCCGTCTGCCGACAATCCGCAATATAACGTGAATTACATGTCATCTGCCACTATGTAATACAGCGTGGAGGTTGTCGTATCAAGTGACTCAACCTGTGGGGTAATATGGCAGAATAGTGATCGCAGCTCTGCAGGTGACTGAAATATACCAGCGGATGTATCTCCCGATCTGGACAGCACTGGCTGATACATTGTTAGCTCTTCAGGTCAGGGATGTGCCGGTTTATTTCGTTTTTTTGACGTTTCCCAGCAGAGGACTCCTATAACGTGAATGTTGCAGGGGAGGGGAGTGCTATCACTTTTCATTCTTCTATGTATGCTCTCTCTCTGCTCAATCCTGTGCATTTTTGGCTTTCAATAATCCATTACTTATCCTGTCAGTCTGCAGTCAGGGTCACACAGGACAGTTGTCACAATCCTGTAACTGGGCTTCCAGGGGTAATGGGCTCCTTCTCTATCCCTAGTGTTAGGGGAGCCCTAGCTATCCCTGCTCCCCGGATTACCTGTAATGCTGAAGATGCTTCTTACTGATCTCCTAAATGCACAATGAACTATTTCCTCCCCCACCGTGGCAGGTATGAGACCAATGTGAATAGGAAATACACACAATCCAAAAACCATGCTCTCACTCCTAGAGATCACACCACAACCATAAGCTACAAATAAGGACTACTCCTTCACCAAACTGGGGCGTTGTAAGCCATCCCCAGCAGGGACCAGAGGCAGCAGTGAGATTTAAATAGAAGCCCCTCCAGAGTGATCGGATAGGCCAGATAGCAAAAGGCAAAGGGTAATCAGCACCTGCACAGCGCAGGATCTCCAGCGGCTCAGCGGATAGAGACGCTGGAAGACAAACCCAACGCTGCCGGATCGAATCCTGAGGTGTGACAACAGTAGTGGGATCACAACACATGCACTTTCCCCTCTCCCGTCCTGATCCTCATTGGACTACCTCCAGGGGTATGTTCACACCGGGTGTTTTTGCTGCTTTTTTGCACATTAAAAACGCTGCATACATTACACTTGTCTTCATACTTCATGTATTATTTAGACAGTGATTTGAATGGATGAAAAATGCTGAAAGACTTTGAGACGCTGCAGATCTGATAAACACATTGATGATTTACAAAAGCAAGGAAATGAGACTAAAACATGGACCATATAAATTGTGTAAAATACGCAGTAAAAACACTGCTTTTATTATTGGATAAAGGCTTGTTCACACACGGCACATCACAGATCCATATCTTCACATGCACTCCTCATACACCAGCTGCATGTACAGTACAATCCCTGTGTAATCCTCACTGCGTGTCTGCATGTTGCATGCCCCTCCTCTCCCCGGCTCCTCCTGGCCTCTCCTCTACTCCTCCTCCTCTTCCTCCTCCTCTACTCCTCTTCCTCCTGGCCTCTCCTCTACTGCTTCTCCTGGCCTCTCCTCTACTCCTCCTGGCCTCCCCTCTACTCCTTCTGGCCTCTCCCTGGCTCCAACTCCTGGCCTCTCCTCTACTCCTCCTCTCGTCCTCTACTCCTCCTGGCCTCTCCTCTACTCCTCCTCTCGTCCTCTACTCCTCCTGGCCTCTCCTCTACTCCTCCTCTCGTCCTCTACTCCTCCTGGCCTCCCCTCTACTCCTCCTCCTGGCCTCCCCTCTACTCCTCCTCCTGGCCTCCCCTCTACTCCTCCTCCTGGCCTCTCCTCTACTCCTTCTGGCCTCTCCCTGGCTCCAACTCCTGGCCTCTCCTCTACTCCTCCTCTCGTCCTCTACTCCTCCTGGCCTCTCCTCTACTCCTCCTCTCGTCCTCTACTCCTCCTGGCCTCCCCTCTACTCCTCCTCCTGGCCTCCCCTCTACTCCTCCTCCTGGCCTCTCCCTGGCTCCAACTCCTGGCCTCTCCTCTACTCCTCCTCCTCTCGTCTTCTACTCCTCCTCCTCTCGTCCTCTACTCCTCCTCCTCTCGTCTTCTACTCCTCCTCCTCTCCTCCTCTTCCCGGCCTCCCCTCCCCCTCCTCTCCGGCCTCTTCTCCCCCTCTGGCCTCTACTCTGCCAGTCAGTTCATCTCTCTGGAGGATAGTTGGTGATTTCCGCTTTTCCTTTTTCCTCTTTCTGCCTCCCTCTCTTCTACCAAGTTACTGCGCTACACCCTGGATAAAAGCGGTCTGGAGCGGGTGAGGATCATCGCCAGCGATAACATGTGGCAACCGATCTCCTTCCAAATGCTGCGGGACACCGAACTCCTCAGGGTCATCGATGTGATAGGGTAGGAGACTGCTCCATCCGACTCATGTGCCCGATATGTAGGACGACAGCCAGGACAGTTACATCCATTATTGGGCTACATGCACACATCCATGAGTGTCACCATCCCAGAGAAACTTACTATTTTTTCTAAGGTGTCATATTAGTTGCATCAGGTTTTTTTTCCCAGTGAAGCAGGAGATTGTGTGAACTTGACTCATCCATTGACTCTTAACTAGAGATTAGCAAATTTGTTCGCTTTCCTCTTATTCGGCAAGCTATAGTGCTTACCGAATAAGCTGCAGAGGGAACCTGGATACCTGGATCGCACCGGCCGATCAGCTCCGCAGCTGCATGTGTCGTGGTTGTGTGACAGGCATGACACATGCATGGATAGCCTGTTTGTTGGGCTTTCCATGCATGTGTCGTGACTGTCACACAGCTGCAACACATGCAGCTGCGGAGCCGAACAGCTGGCGGGAGCCGGGTTCCTTCTGCAGCTTATTCAGTAAGCGCTGTAGCTTGCCGAATAAGAGGAAACCCAACAAATTCACTTAACTCTACTCTTAGCAACATATCGGTTGAGAACTCAGTCTGTCCTCCTAGTTTCATGCCTGAATCACAAATCCCCATAGACATTAATGGCCGATTATGATCTTCAAAACTGCTCTGAATAGGACGAGCTCAGAGTCTCACATGGACCATTTCTTAAAACTGATGTGTATGGATCAGTTTACTAGGAAGGGCGATACAGATCTGTGAATGTAGCTTTATACTTCAGATCTGCACTCACTATATATATGTATGTCACTGTGTACATACAAAACTGATCCTGAGTTACATCCTGTATTTTACTCCAGAGCTGCGCTCACTATTCTGCTGGTGCAGTCATTGTGTACATACATTATATTACTGATCCTGAGTTACATCCTGTATTATACCCCAGAGCTGCACTCACTATTCTGCTGGTGCCATCACTGTGTACATACATTACTGATCCTGAGTTGAGTTACATCCTATATTATACTCCAGAGCTGCACTCACTATTCTGCTGGTGCAGTCACTGTGTACATTGCTGCATGCTCAGTGATGTGACTGATGATATCTAGGTCACATCACTCTCTGCTCTCTTTTCCAGCGCTCACTATCCCGGCACTCACACTATCGATGACGCAGTATCCACAGGGAAGAAGCTCTGGTCTTCGGAGGATTACAGCACATTTAATGATGAGGTCGGAGGTGGCTGTTGGGCGCGAATCCTCAACCAGAATTATGTGAATGGGAACATGACCTCGTGAGTGTACAGCCGGGACAGTCACCTTATGGGATGACCTGGGTGATAATTGCCTCCTGTATCAGAGCGCCCTGTCTGTCTCTCCGTTGGTCTCCTGCGCAGTAACACATTTGTCCCTTATGTGGGCTCTTCTTTCAGGACCATTTCTTGGAACCTCGTGGCCAGTTATTATGAGCAGCTTCCGTTTGGGCTGGAAGGGCTGATGACTGCTAAGGAGCCGTGGAGTGGGAACTACGTGGTGTCCTCTCCCATCTGGATTACGGGTATCGATTTAAAAAAAAAAAAAAAAACAGCAATAGATTGTATTTGTTTGTAAATGTGCACACAGCTGAGTGTAATCATAATCATTGGCACACGATGCCAGTATCAGCCTGGAGTGTCCATTCACGTGTCTCATCTTTTCTAGCTCACACCACCCAGTTCACGCAGCCGGGGTGGTATTACCTGCGGACAGTCGGTCACTTGGAGAAGGGTGGGAGCTACGTGGCCCTGACTGACCGGAATGGGAACATCACAATCATTATCGAGACTATGGTAATAAGCAGG
Source organism: Ranitomeya variabilis (assembly GCF_051348905.1). Lineage (NCBI taxonomy): Eukaryota > Metazoa > Chordata > Amphibia > Anura > Dendrobatidae > Ranitomeya > Ranitomeya variabilis. Next base: position 721,450,488 of record NC_135232.1, on the reverse strand, counting down.
AGACGTCCAGTGGCGGAAGCACATACAGCGCTGTGGGTGCGGGGTGCGATTAGATTTTGTTGTAACGTCAGAGTTGAGTGGTGTGTTCTGATCCAAATCAGGAGCCTCCTCTGTTTGCTTATATGAGGCGCTGCTGCATCTCCCTCCTCTCCCCACTCTATTGCTTATATGAGGAACTGCGGTTGCATCTCCCTCCTCTCCCCACTCTACTACTTATATGAGGAGCTGCGGTTGCATCTCCCTCCTCTCCCCACTCTACTACTTATGAGGAGCTGCTTTTGCATCCATGTCCTCATCCCGTTCTGCTTATAAAGGACGAAATCAAACCTTATACAGGAGTCTATAATAAGCAAATCGTATAACTTTATTAATTACATAGAGATAAAAAAAATTAAATGGGGTGGGAGAAATAACCAGATAAAAAGCGGATGTGAGAGCCGGGAACAATTACATAGTTTAAATTAAATAAATTTACATTGAATTATGATGGTAAAGATACAGATGCAATTTGAATGATAAGGCAAAAAATATTAGTGTAGGGTATATAAAGTGCATAAAGGTAAATAATTAGCTTAAATGCCCAAATATAGAATTGCTGACGGGGTGTTTTAATGTCCAAATGTATAATACATCTGATTGTATATTATGACACAGGTAAATGGGATGGTAAAGTGCATGTGCATATAGTGGGTATCCTAACTAAGGTGCATGTGCATATGGGCTACTTTGTCTATAGGATCACCCAGTGGTGTATATAAGCCCCATATAAAATGCCAACAAGTTGGGGATAAGCGTATAAAACGCTACATTACCTGTATGTACGCATACACTGGCTATCCCTGGATGCCTTCACCCCGACGCGCGTTTTGGTGTCTGCCTTTGTCAGAACTTGTTGGCTTATATACACCACTTGGTGATCCTATAGACAAAATAGCCCATATGCACATGCACCTTATTTAGGATTCCCACTATATGTACATGCACTTTACCATCCTACTTACCTGTGTCATATATTATACATTTCGGACACTAAAACATCCTGTCGGCAATTCTCTATGTAGGCATTTAAGCCAATTAGCTACCTCCATGCACTTTATGCAATTTATATAAATATACCCTTCACTTTATTTAATATTTTTTGTCTTATCATTCAAATTGCATCTATATCTTTACCATCATATTTCAACGCAAATGTATTTAATTAAAACTACCGTACATACCGTATATAGTGTGAAGAGAAGAAGGAAAAAAAAAAAAAAAAAGCGGAATGCACTCACCGATCTCAAAAGACAGCTTTTATGCAGACCCGTTGAAGCGCAAGCATTGTGCGTCTCCTCCTGCTCGCCTGAGCTCCACTCCTCTTCCCCTGGCCCTGAAGTTTTATTCATGAAGATTCAATAAAAGCTGTCTTTTGAGATCGGTGAGTGCATTCCGCTTTTTTTTTTTTTTTCTTCACACTATGGAACAAATCTGATCTTCTATGGAGTTGCACCCAGGATCCTATAATGTGGCTGTTTTTTGGACAAAAATGACTTATAAACACCGGCTTTAATGTAATCAATAAGTTTTCGGGCAGTGCCGTTCACTTTTGTCTTTGTTTCTGCTACATACCGTATATACTCGAGTATAAGCTGACCCGAGTATAAGCCGACCCCCCCTAATTTTGCCACAAAAAACTGGGAAAACTTAATGACTCGAGTATAAGCCTAGGGTGGGAAATGCAGCAGCTACTGGTAAATGTCAAAAGTAAAAATAGATACCAATAAAAGTAAAATTAATTGAGACATCAGTAGGTTAAGTGTTTTTGAATATTCATATTGAATCAGGAGCCCCATATAATGCTCCATAAAGTTTATGATGGCCCCATAAGATGCTCCATTTTAAAATATGCCCCATATAATCCTGCATAAAGGTTAATAATGGCCCCATAAGATGCTCCATAGACACATTTGCCCAATATAATGCTGCACAAATGTTGATTATGGCCCCATAAGATGCTCCATAAAGATATTTGCCCCATATAGTGCTGCACAAACGTTATGGCCCCATACCGACACTTGTCCCATATAGTGCTGCACAAACGTTATGGCCCCATATGATGCTCCATACAGACACTTGCCCCATTTGCTGATGCTGCTATAAGAAAAAAAAAAAAAAAAATCACATACTCATCTCTCCGTCGCTCAGGCCCCCGGCACTTTCAATATTCAGCTGTTCCTCGTTCCAGCGCCGCTCCATCTTCAGCGTCTTCTGCACTGACGTTCAGGCAGAGGGCGCGCACTAACCACGTCACCGCGCCCTCTGACCTGAGCGTCACTGCAGAAGACGCTGAAGATGGAGCGGAGCAGGTGAATATCGCGCAGCACTGCGCTCCCCCTCCCCATTATACTCACCTGCTCCTTGTTCGGTCCTTGCAGGTCCCTGGCTTCCTCGGCGCCGGCAGCTTCGTCCTGTACTGAGCAGTCACCGTTACAACTCATTACAGTAATGAATATGCGGCTCCACCCCTATGGGAGGTGGAGCAGCATATTCATTACTGTAATGAGCGTTACTATGTGACCGCTCCGTACAGGAAGAAGCCAGGCGCCGGGGAAGCCAGGGACCTGCAAGGACCGTGCCAGGAGCAGGTGAGTGTAATTAGACAACCCCCGCTCCCCCTCCCCTGCCGACCTCTGGGTATGACTCGAGTATAAGCCGAGAGGGGGACTTTATTCAGTCGTCATGACAGCACTAACGAGAGAGGGGATCCGCCCTTCAGGGACAGGAAACCTACAGAGATAAAAGGGCGGCACCTCTCTCCCGCATCAGTTGGTTTCCTGTCCCTGACAGGGGACCCTGCAGAGGCCTTTTGAAGAAAGGCGAAGAAATTGGGACCCAGGTCCGACTCACCGATCCTGGAGGCGGGATGGCCCCTTCCCCGGTGTTGATCGCGACGCTGGAAGTGCCGCACCACAGAGGGCTGTGGGGGTAGGCAACAGCACGGCAGGAGCAGCCTTCAGGGGGAGTGCTGTCTCGAGTGGTGTCCCATCGCCAGGTGCGGGTGAGTATTGTGTGGGAGGCCCTCCGAAACTAAGGATGTATCTAGTATTCCCGGCTGGTGGCACACATCGCAGCAGCGGTACCTTTGCGGCCGGCACTGTGCGCTGGAGCGTCCCCTCTGCACCGGCGTACTAAGAGGCACGGGCACATTTTTCCGCTGGTAGTGCACATCGCAGCGGCGGTTCCCTGGCTGCCGGCGCTGGGGCTGGAGCTTCCCCTCTGCACCGGCGTCCTAAGCAGCACGAGCGCTGCGCTCAGCGTCCCGGAAGCGTCGCACCGGAGGTGACGCGCATAGGGGGGCGGTGCTTAGTTCGGCAAGAGGCAATGACGCCCGGCGCATGCGCAGTGCGTTTCACTGAGGGAAAACATGGCGGCGCCCGGCGATCTTCCCTGAATAGTCGGCGTGGGGGTGTTTTCGGTTGCAACTTGCGGCGGTACTTCCGGACGGATGTCGTGAGTACCATTGGCGGGGGTCTTGGGGAAGGGAGGGGCCTCCCACACGCCGGCTTGTACCAGGCAGTTCACCAGGATTGGCCTGCTGTCCCCCATCAGGGGGAGGTACCTTTAGGGGGCCGGCTACTTAAGGATTCAATGATGGCTGCCTCATGCTTCATATCCATTGTTACAATGGAGTCTCAGGAGCAGGAGCAGTTGCCTTCTGAGCAGCAGTGTCAACCCCTGGAGAAGCCCCATGCAGCAAACACCCAGCGACGTTCTAGTGGCAGTAGTCGTCCTGGAGGTAGAGCTGATCAATCTGCTAAAGCCGGAAAGTCCTCAAGCCGGATGGATATTGCTTCGGTGGAGAGGGTCCCCCCGCAATCTTCGGTACCACTTGGACACTGTAGGGGTAAGTGATCATCGTGAAAGTTCACTTAGTGATTGGTGTCCCTCCTTATTCCCTTTTTTTACATCAGGGAAAAAAGCGGTCCTCTAAATCCAAGCACAAGGAATGTGCAGAATGTGGTATTCCTCTCCCTGACGAATACGTTAAAAGACTATGTGGTCCGTGTATCCAGCGTCTAATAGCGGAAGAGACACCAGATTTCGCTTCTAGTCTAAGACAGATTGTTAGACAAGAGATTAGAAGCTCTACAAGATCTCAATCTCATAATAGGGGGTCTAAAATAATAGACCCTGGATCCCCAAGTTCACACGAGAGTGACTTAGGAGATCTGAAGTCGGAAGCCTCTCTCTCATCAGTATCCTCCTCGGGCTCTGAATACGAACATTCTTGTTTTTCTTTTGACCGCATAGACCGCCTCGTTAAAGCGGTAAATAATACAATTGGAATTGAGCAGACGCCGCCAGAGAAATCCATGCAGGATGTCATGTTCAGAGGTCTGGACCGTAAATCCCGCCGATGCTTTCCGGTGGTGGAGAAAGTTAGCGCCCTAATTTCCAGAGAATGGAAAAAACCGGAAAGAAAAGGTTCTCTTCCTCCATCCTTTAAACGGAAGTATCCGTTCGAGGAGTCTGCATCGGCCACGTGGGATAAAGCCCCGAAGCTCGATGCTGCTGTAGCCAAGGCTTCTAAAAAATCCTCTCTACCGTTTGAGGATCTGGGGACTTTAAAGGACCCACTGGACAGGAGAGCAGATGTGTTTCTCAAAGGAGCCTGGGAAACTTCAGCAGGGGCTCTCAGACCATCAATTGCTGCCACCTGCACGGCACGCTCTATGATGGTGTGGTTGGATAGCCTGGAGGGTCAGCTGAAGGACAAAACCCCGAGAGATGAAATATTATCCTCCCTCTCTATGATTCAGGGGGCTGCGGCTTACCTTGCTGATGCTTCAGCGGACTCAGTTAAATTGGCGGCTAGGTCGGCCGCACTCTCTAATTCAGCCCGTAGAGCAATCTGGCTGAAATGTTGGCAAGGAGACATGCAGGCCAGATCCAAATTATGCAACATTCCGTGCGTGGGAGAGCACTTATTCGGTCCGGTCCTGGACGAATTATTAGAAAAAGCGGGAGACAGTAAGAAGCGTTTTCCCTACCTGGGTAGGCCCACTTACAGAAGAGGCACTAATAGGAGGTGGTTTGATCGAACAAGACCAAATAGAGAAAGATCCAGATATGACGCCAATAAAAAGAAAGGTAGAGGCTACATGTTTAATTCCTTTAGAGACAACAGGAAGCCACAATGACTGGCGGACCGGGTAGGAGGCAGGCTTCTAGCCTTCTATCCGGCATGGCGTATTATTTCCAATAGCCCGTGGGTCCTGAACATTGTTGAGTCTGGACTAAAGTTTGACTTTCAATTCACTCCGGACGACAGGTTTCTAGTAACACCAATGCGTTCTTCCTCCACAGAACAGCTGGCATTAGAGACTGAGGTCCAGGAACTCCAACAGAAAGGCGTTTTGGTGGAGGTTCCTGAAGTACAAAGGGGTAAAGGATTCTATTCCCCCCTCTTCTTGATTAAGAAGCCAGATAATACCTTTCGCACAATTATAAACCTTAAGGGCCTAAATAGGTTTTTGTGGATCCCGTCATTTAAAATGGAGTCGGTCAAGTCTGCAATAAAGTTATTGTTTGGCGGGTGTTTTATGGTCGTCTTAGATCTGAAAGACGCACATTATCACGTCCCCATACACGTAGACCACCAGTGTAATTTAAGAGTTGCAGTCCTCTTAGGGGAAACGATAAGACACTTCCAATACAAGGCACTCCCCTTTGGTGTCGCGGTGGCCCCTCGGGTGTTCACTAAAATAATGGTGGAGGTTATGGCGCATCTCCATGAGCAGGATATTCTCATAGTTCCATATCTCGATGACCTATTAATAATAGGAAACTCTGAATCACACTGCACGTCCCAACTACACAAAGTAATTGCAGCCTTGCAAAGGTTGGGGTGGATAATCAATTTTAAAAAATCGCGGTTGCAGCCTCTAGAGGTTCAAGAATTCCTGGGTCTCATATTGGACTCGAGGTTACAAGAATGCCGTCTACCGGACGTTAAGTTGGAAAAAATCCAACGACAGAATCTTAGAGTGATTGCTAATCCGGTAATAACATTGAGGGGAGCAATGTCACTGTTAGGCTCACTCACGTCGTGTATCCCGGCAGTACGTTGGGCCCAGTACCACACCAGGGTCCTACAGTGGGAGGTTCTGTACAACACTCGTCTGTTAGAGGGTCACTTGGATAGTTTTCTTTCCTTGTCGGATTCCACTATTCAGTCCTTACGTTGGTGGTTACACGCTCCAAACCTGCGTAAGGGGGTTCCCTGGATAAACCACATATCGCGAGTATTAACCACAGATGCTAGTCCCACGGGATGGGGGGCGCATATGGGCGAGATGTGGGTCCAGGGGGTTTGGTCACCCTCCGAACAGAACTTGTCATCTAACCTCAAAGAGTTGTTAGCCGTAGAACGAGCTCTGAGACATTTCCTTATATCCTTACAGGACCATCACGTCAGACTATTCTCAGACAATCAGGTAACGGTAGCTTACATTAACCACGAAGGGGGAACCCGATCCAGGTCCTTAATGGAGGTATCGGGTCGTATCTTACAGATAGCCGAGAATCATCTACGGTCACTCACATCACTGCACATAAAAGGGAAACACAACGTTGTAGCCGACTTTCTAAGTCGCAGAAAGCTCGGGCAAGGAGATTGGGTGCTCAATCATGTCATCTTCGATCAGATCACCCATCGTTGGGGGTACCCACAGATAGACCTCTTCGCCAACAAAGAAAACAAAAAATGTCGTCGATTTTGTTCCCTAAACCCCAGAGACAATCCGGTGGCGGTGGATGCTCTCCTGATTCCTTGGCACTTCGAAATAGCCTACGCCTTTCCCCCGTTGAACTTGATCCCGATAGTCCTCAGGAAGATTCGGGAGGACAAAGCTCATGTAATTCTGATAGCGCCGTTCTGGCCCAAGAGACCGTGGTTTCCTTGGCTGAGGAAAATGTCCATTTCTCAACCGTGGATTCTCCCAGAACTCCCAGACCTCCTCTCACAGGGTCCGGTCTTCCATCCACGAGTGGCCAGTTTACATCTGATGGCGTGGGATTTGAAGGGTCATTACTAAGAAAAAAGGGTTTTTCAGAGGGACTTATTAATACCCTATTAAAAAGCAGAAAAAACTCCACAACAAATATTTATGTAAGAATCTGGAGAAAATTCCTTTCGGTCTCAGGATCGGTTATCAGTCAGAAAGCTAATATTCCAAAGATCTTGGAGTTCCTGCAGAAAGGTCTCGAGATGGGGCTAGCTACAAGCACCCTTAGGGCTCATTTCCACATGCGAGAAACACGTCCGTGTCTCGCATGTGGAAACCAAGCTCTGGCGCCGGCACTTTGGAGCGGAGCTGTGCAGCTCCATGTGTTCCTATGCGGCCGCACGCTCCGCTCTGGAGTGCCGGCTCCACAGCTTGGTTTCCACATGCGAGATACGGACGTGTGCCTCGCATGTGGAAATGAGCCCTTAGAGTCCAGGTTTCAGCCTTAGGGGCGCTGTATAATTGCGGGTTAGCTAAAAATTATTGGATTGCTCGTTTTATTAAAGCGGCCGCTAGATCAAGACCCATCGTTAAGAAAAGACTAGCCCCGTGGGACTTAAACTTAGTCCTCTCAGCGTTAACGGAACCCCCCTTTGAACCTTTAGAATCTGCATCTATAAAGATCCTGTCCTTAAAAACAGCTCTTTTGATTGCTCTTACGTCGGCTAGGAGAGTTAGTGATTTACAGGCCCTCTCTAGACTGACTCCATATATGCAGATTAGAGAAGATAGAGTAGTATTAAGAACTGATCCCCTCTATCTCCCAAAAGTAGCGTCTAAGGGTACCGTCACACAGTGCAATTTTGATCGCTACAACGGCACGATTCGTGACGTTCCAGCGATGCATTTACGATATCGCTGTGTCTGACACGCTACTGCGATCCGGATCCCCGCTGAGAATCGTACGTCGTAGCAGATCGTTTGAAACTTTCTTTCGTCGTCTAGTGTCCCGCTGTGGCGGCATGATTGCATTGTGTGACACAGGTTGTATACGATGTGCGCACAGTAACCAACGGCTTCTACATCGCAAATACGTCATGAAATTATCGCTCCAGCGCCGTGTATTGCAACGTGTGACCGCAGTATACGACGCTGGAGCGATACTTATACGACGCTGCAACGTCACGAATCGTGCCGTCGTAGCGATGAAAATGGCACTGTGTGACGGTACCCTAAGTTCCACAGACTCCAGGAGATAAATCTCCCCACCTTTTGTCCTAATCCTAAAAACCCAAAGGAACTCAAACTCCATACATTAGATGTCAAAAGATGCCTTCTTAAATATATTTCTTTAACAGATCCCTGGAAAAAAGATAATTCCCTGTTTATATCCTATCAGGGAGTCAAGAAAGGGTTTAGAGTATCCAAAAACACCTTAAGTAGATGGATTAGGGAGGCAATTTCTCTGGCTTATTCAGCAGGTGGCCTAGAAGTCCCGGAAGGCGTAAAGGCTCATTCCACTCGTGCCATGGCATCTTCCTGGGCAGAGAGATCGGAGGTGTCAATTGAGGACATATGTAAGGCGGCCACATGGTCATCTCCGTCTACTTTCTTGAATCATTATAGATTAGATCTTGGTAGCTCCAACGATCTCACATTTGGTAGAAGGGTGCTGGAAGCAGTAATCCCACCCTAATACTCTTTTCTCTGTAATTCTCTCGTTAGTGCTGTCATGACGACTGAATAAATACTCAAGCTACTTACCAGGTAGCGGTGTTTTTCAGGAGTCCATGACAGCACTCCTATATTCCCTCCCTTTCTACTGGTATGGGTTTCATCACGATAAGTATATTCTCATGTAGGTTAATTTTCTACAAATTTTAGTCACAAGGTGAAATGTGTTAAGATATTTATGTGTTACTAATCAATGGAGGTCCTCTCATGCTCTGTAATCCAACTGATGCGGGAGAGAGGTGCCGCCCTTTTATCTCTGTAGGTTTCCTGTCCCTGAAGGGCGGATCCCCTCTCTCGTTAGTGCTGTCATGGACTCCTGAAAAACACCGCTACCTGGTAAGTAGCTTGAGTATTTCAGCCCCCAAAAATGGGCTGAAAATCTCGGCTTATACTCGAGTATATACGGTAATTGTTCCTGGATATCAGGTCCACTTTTTATCTGGTTATTTCTCCCACCCCATTAAATTTTTTATCTCTATGTAATAAAGTTATACGATTTGCTTATAGACTCCTGTATTCAGTTTGTTTTCTTCCTTTTATATTTATAGTCTCACCGCTGGGTCTCTACTTATCCTATATACACACATGTGTTGGTGATCTGGATTTTTTTTTCTCACCCTTGGGTATCCTCATTGTCAGCCACTTTTTATTTACCACGTGTGTTTACTTTTGAGATTCTCTGCCATTCTGCTGCTTGTAATTTCACTGCACCACTTGTATGAGAAGCTGCAGCTGCCTCCCCTCCTTTCCTCCTCTGATAGAGGAGCTGCCCACTCCTCCAGAGGATTAGGAAGTCTCCCCCATATACGTTTTTGGCTGGGTTATGAGAACGAGTGTAATCCTGTCCTCCAATATATCTTCAGACTCATGACAACTCTGTCTGTATCCGGCCTCCTCTGCCTAAATTTGACGTCTCTGCGCAGAATGCCACCTTCCAGCTGGACGGCTCCTTCGTGAGTATCAGGGCATCGGAGATGCAGTATAATGTCCTTTATAATGGCGGACCATTAGAACATTTTTCTCTGCTCCATAGAACGATCTGACATCACTGCAGGTCTGGTATACCAAGCTGTGCGCCAACTCCAGCAAACCCGCCCTGTTCACCAAGAAATCCACCATAGCGGTAAAGCATGAAGCGGGGGAATGGGTCCTGGACACAGGACTGTTAGTAATGGTTGACATCTTCATTTTTAGGTTACAGGAGGCTCATTTACTCTGGAGCTTGATGTGGATGAGGTGTACACGTTGACAACTCTGACATCAGGGCACAAAGGCTCTTATCCCAACCCCCCAGCGTCTCAGTCTTTCCCTAGAAAATACAAAGATGACTTCAATGTCCGTGAGTTTCTTTCAAGTCCTGACTCCTGTGTCTTAGGGGAGTTCTCGAAGATTAAGATTTGATGATATTTAGTCTCTAGGTGGCGCTAAGGGGCAGCTCACTGTAATGTTTCCGCCATTGTTGAATACAAGAAGTATATAGGATGATTGTATTATAGGGGTATTCTGGCATTTATCAGCTATCGCCTTAGATCAGTATGAACCCCACAATCCGGGCAGGATATCTGTAACGTCTCTTTCCTTTGTGTGTCCCCCCGTGTCCAGGTAATCCTCCGTTCAGTGAAGCCCCTTGTTTCGCTGATCAGTCCGGCGTCTTTGAATACTTCACAAACGCCTCGGACCCCGGAGATCACGTCTTCACCTTCCGTCAGGTCCTGACTCAGCGGCCGATCACTTGGGCATCTGACCCCAATCAGGCCATCAGCGTGATCGGAGACTACTCCTGGTGAGAGATATGTCCGATTATCACAGTCTGATATGTTTCATCTGCACTGATACACTGTAGCAAAGTCTCCAGCGAGGAAGGTATGTGCTGCTAATGATATGAGCTCACAGGCTTGTCTACACCAGATACAATTGTGACAGCACCACATCTATGAGCTGGACTGAGATCAGGGTGGATTTTTGGTGTCTGGAAATATATAGAAATGTTTATTCACTGGAAGCAAGCAGTGATCTTGAAAGTCTTATTTTCCATGAGATTGTTTCTCTGCACAGGTCTAATATTACCATCACCTGTGACATCTACATCGAGACCCCGGGCTCAGGAAGCGTGTTCATTGCCGCCAGGGTGGACCAGGGAGGGTCGCCAGCATACTTGGCCAAAGGAATTTATTTCTGGGTGTCTGCGGACGGCACTTATAAAGTCACAGGCGATTTGCGTAAGTTCTCAACACTCAGATAATACAAGACTTATTACATAATGGATTGAAGTTCCAATACCTGTAATTGTCATTATCAGAAGGGACGATTATCCTGCGGAAGGGGATGGCAGGGGTCCGGGCCAGAGATTGGCACACATTGACCCTCCATGTAAAGGTAAGACACCTAAGTGCCCATACAGGCAGTGACATCACCGCTCTCCAGATATCAGTTATATTATACAACAGTGACATCACTGCTCTCCAGATATCGGTTATATTATACAGCAGTGACATCACCGATCTCCAGATATCGGGTATATTATACAGCAGTGACATCACCGCTCTCCAGATATCGGTTATATTATACAGCAGTGACATCACCGATCTCCAGATATCAGGTATATTATACAGCAGTGACATCACCGCTCTCCAGATATCAGGTATATTATACAGCGGTGACATCACCGCTCTCCAGATGTCAGGTATATTATACAGCAGTGACATCACCGATCTCCAGATATCAGGTATATTATACAGCAGTGACATCACCGCTCTCCAGATATCAGGTATATTATACAGCGGTGACATCACCGCTCTCCAGATATCAGGTATATTATACAGCGGTGACATCACCGCTCTCCAGATGTCAGGTATATTATACAGCAGTGACCTCACCGCTCTCCAGATATCAGGTATATTATACAGCGGTGACATCACCGCTCTCCAGATGTCAGGTATATTATACAGCAGTGACCTCACCGCTCTCCAGATATCAGGTATATTATACAGCGGTGACCTCGCCGCTCTCCATATATCAGGTATATTATACAGCGGTGACATCACCGCTCTCCAGATATCAGGTATATTATACAGCAGTGACATCACCGCTCTCCAGATATCAGGTATATTATACAGCGGTGACCTCGCCGCTCTCCAGATATCAGGTATATTATACAGCGGTGACATCACCGCTCTCCAGATATCAGGTATATTATACAGCGGTGACATCACCGTTCTCCAGATATCAGGTATATTATACAGCGGTGACATCACCGCTCTCCAGATATCAGGTATATTATACAGCAGTGACATCACCGCTCTCCAGATGTCAGGTATATTATACAGCAGTGACCTCACCGCTCTCCAGATATCAGGTATATTATACAGCAGTGACCTCGCCGCTCTCCAGATATCAGGTATATTATACAGCAGTGACCTCGCCGCTCTCCAGATATCAGGTATATTATACAGCAGTGACCTCGCCGCTCTCCAGATATCAGGTATATTATACAGCAGTGACCTCACCGCTCTCCGGATATCTGTTATATAGGAAGTGGGATCACTGTTCACTAGACACTGGTTACACGGGAGGTGATATACCCGCTCTCCCGATATTGGTTATACATGGGGTGACAGCAACGCTCTCCTGATATTGGTTATACAGGGGGTGACACCTCCGCTGTCCTTATGATTTTACAGGTTGTAATTGACTTGATTCCTGTAGAGTGTAATAATTGCGCTACTTTCTATTTTTCTTCATGTTTTAGGGATTTTTTGCCTCCGGTCTGCTGAACGGTAACCCCTTGTGGACTGATGTTATCACGTTGGGACCAGTCCACGGCTGGGCTGCCATAGGGACAGGCGCTCTGGAGTTTGCTCAGTTTGACAACTTTATGGTTGAAGCTGAAGCAGCCGACACATAAGGAAAACCTAATAGCGGGATCTGTATTTTATAAGGATGTGAACTAGCCAGTCTCCCGATTGGCAAGGGAATGTTATAATGTCCAGGTCTTTTATAAAGCACTGATTACTGCACTACTATGGGTGGGGGGCTCGGTACGTAACACTTATAAGTAATAATGAGCAGCTCTAAGACTCCCCACGTATGCCCATCACTTACTACAGGGACGATTAATGCCCCCCATAACCTCTAATTATAAGTACTACTACAGTAGGGGGCATGCAACAGTGACTGTTCACACAAATTTATGCAAAGAAAATTGCAATTAAAATGTTTTCCACTTCTGTATAAATGCAGCGTAACTCTTATATCCTGACGCCGAGGGTTTGGAGCAGTTGTGTCCGCTCTAGACATTAAACTGCAGACATTTTCCCCACTCTGATATTTTATTTGCACTGATAAAGTGTAAAAAAAAAAAAAAAAATAGCAGTCTGGAGTCCTAGCCGTTTAGATCATACATTGTAACAAAACCTCTACTTTGTGAGCACCATGAACTAATGAACTACTGAATGTATAGGAGGAAGTACCTTTATTCTGTCACCTGGAAGACATTTAAAAAATGGAAAAGAATTGAAACCAAAGTATATGAAACAATTGGGAATCTGTTTTCTATGTGGTGATTGTTCTTCATTCCCATCAGATGGGAAGAGCCTTGTACATATAATACCAGAGATGTGTCCTGGATGGGTGCATATATTTATTTTTACACAGCTTATTAATTTAGGAAACTTTTATATCAAAATATGGAGCTGATATAATATTGAGAAGACGAAGCATCAGATGATGAGTTCACCACAAAATCTCTATTTAAGCTCCAGAATGTATCACAATGTGACGCTGGGACTGGAATCATTTATCACGAGTCAAAGTTGTTAATTTGGCTACAATGGCAGAATGGAGTCACCGTAGGGAAGATATTGAAGGATTGAAGTTCTTACATGACCACACTCCGGTTATATAGCAGCCAAACAGCTTTATCCCCTACAGATTGACAAGGGACAGATCAGAGATCACAATATTCACTTTTATGATCAAATGTTCAACCATTTTGTGTGACTTTACATTAAAAATAATATTTAACTGTTAATGTGTGTATATTTATTTCTTTTATGCTCCACTTACATGACGGTACTGCATATAAAATTGTAAAATTTGATCTTCATGTATTAAACTACCCCACCTATGTACAAGAATACAACTACTATAATACTGCCCCATGTACAAGAATATGACTACTATAATACTTCCCTCTATGTAAAAGAATATAACTACTATAATACTGTTCCTATGTACAAGAATATAACTACTATAATACTGCCCCTCTGGACAAGAATATAACTACTATAATACTGCTCCTATGTACAAGAATATATCTACTATAATACTGCCCCTCTGGACAAGAATATAACTACTATAATACTGCCCCTATGTACAAGAATATAACTACTATAATACTGCTCCTATATACAAGAATATAACTACTATAATACTGCCCCTATGTACAAGAATATAACTACTATAATACTGCCCCTATGTACAAGAATATAACTACTATTATACTGCCCCTATGTACAAGAATATGACTACTATAATACTGTCCCCTATGTACAAGAATATTACTGCTATAATACTGCTCCTATGTACAAGAATATACAGTGGGTACGGAAAGTATTCAGACCCTTTTAAATTTTTCACTCTTTCATTGCAGCCATTTGGTAAATTCAAAAAATTTCATTTTTTCTCATTATTGTACATTCTGCACCCCATCTTGACTGAAAAAAAAACAAAAGTAGATTTTTTTGAAAATGTCATAAAATAGAAAAACTGATATATAACATGGTCATAAGTATTCAGACCCTTTGCTCAGACACTCATATTTAAGTCACATGCTGTCCATTTCCTTGTGATCCTCCTTGAGATGGTTCTACTCCTTCATTGGAGTCCAGCTGTTTTTCATTAAACTGATAGGACTTGGTTTGGAAAGGCACACACCTGTCTATATAAGACCTCACAACTCACAGTGCATGTCAGACCAAATGAGAATCATGAGGTCAAAGGAACTGGCCAAGGAGCTCAGAGACAGAATTGTGGCAAGGCACTGATATGGCCAAGGTTACAATAGAATTTCTGCAGTACCCAAGGTTCCTGAGAGCACAGTGGCCTCCATAATCATTAAATGGAAGAAGTTTGGGACCACCAGAAGTCTTCCTAGACCTGGCCGTCCAGCCAAACTGTGCAGTCGTGGGAGAAGAGCCTTGGTGAGAGAGATAAAGAAGAATCCCAAGATCACTGTGGCTGAGCTCCAGAGATGCAGTAGGGAGATGGGAACAAGTTCCACAAAGTCAACTATCACTGCAGCCATCCACCGGTCGGGCCTTTATGGCAGAGTGGCCCGACGGACGCCTCTCCTCAGTGCAAGACCTATGAAAGCCCGCATAGAGTTTGCTTAAAAACACAAGGACTCCCAGACTATGAGAAGTAAGATTCTCTGGTCTGATGAGACGAAGATAGACCTTTTTGGTGATAATTCTAAGCGGTGTGTGTGGAGAAAACCAGGCACTGCTCATCACCTGCCCAATACAATCCCAACAGTGAAATGTGGTGGCAACATCATGCTATGGGGGTGTTTTTCAGCTGCAGGGACAGGACGACTGGTTGCCACTGAAGGAAACATGAATGTGGCCAAGTACAGAGATATCCTGGATGAAAACCTCTTCCAGACTTCAGACTTGGCCGAAGGTTCACCTTCCAACAAGACAATGAAATGCCGGGACCACACTCAGTCGGAGCAGCCTTTGGAAGTGGGGAATCACCAGAAATAATACACAAGACACGTCTCGTATAGTATATCACTGGGATGCCTCTGAAGCACGCCTGCCTTCAAGGTGCTATCCCCTCTTTATATAGTTGTACAGGTAGTTTCAGTGGTTATACAAGTTTTGCTTGTTTAAACAAAGAGAGAAAAGAGAAGACAAAAAAAACAGTTTCGGCTATGTGATAGTTTCACAACAAACAAAACAGTACAGTTTCGCCTAAGTGGCAGTTTCACAAACAAAAAATAGGATTTCACACTATAGCTAAAATGTCCTTGAATGGACAGGTCAATATTGATCACAAATTCTTTTTGGTTCATTGAGGTAACCATTTTTGTTCCGCTCTTCACAATCCCCCCTTTGACATATTCCATTCAAAACCTTGTCATATAGACGATTATTTTAGTCATTCTTTTTGTGATATTAAAAAAAAAAACAAAAAAAACTTTATATTCTCGCATCCATTACACAAAATTTATTTGTGCATACCGAGATACCCTTGAGTACAACCTTGAATAATACATATATAATTACAATAACTATAACTATGTATTAGGCTTTGCATAATCCCGGTAACCCACCCACCGATCCCCCTGAACCAATTGGCCGGGTTAAGAAAAGAAAAGGTATCTGACCACCAGCTATCCTTATTTTGGTCATTGTCTTTGTCATACTGATCCCTGAGTCGTTGTACGTCTTCTAATTTAAATCTCATACTCATAGTACTATTCGGGTCTATATAATGACAGCAGGTGGGTCCGATGATTTGACACATACCCCCTTGTGAGGCAGTTAGGTAATCCAATACCAGGGTATGTTGGTTAGTGACTATTATAAGCTGATTCTGTACAGCTATACTAGTATTTAATATGTCCAATATATCCCAAATCTGGTCATCTAGATAATCCGTGGCACATCTGTGTTAACATAGGATAAATAAAAATGGTACTAGCAATTTTGTTGGGAATTCCCATTTGTACTATATGTGGCCTCCCCGAGGGACGTGGTGAGTTATCTGCAGCTCTTTTATACAGTGTGTGCTTGGGCACGGCTTGCATATTCACTTGTTTGTTCGAAATTATGAAAGTAGCCGGGGTTAGGCGTCCTAATGTACAAGTACCCTTTATACCTACGGGAAGCCATTTATATGCTCCTTCTCCGCATATCCAAAATGTACCCTCAGGCAGATCCCGCAAAGCTGAGTGCTGCAATACCAATCTGTGAGCCAAATCCACAAAACTAGATACATTCTGAAGCATACACCAAGAGGGTTTTTGTCCCAAGGGGCTACAGTACCCGGCTGCGGGATTCCCACATACATGCATTCCGTTGACATACTCATCGGATTCATTACAAACCAGGTTCCCCGGCTTACTTGTACAACTGTTTGCATCACCTTGGGGGAACAACTCGGAATGTTCCCATTTTCTATTATGTATGTACCTTTCCAATACTGTAGGTTTGAAAGCATCAGAGGAAGGGGTGGTTGTACTGAAACTGAGCTGTAGATTTTCAGTGGGGACCTGTCCTAAATCAGTTAATCCAGTCTTATTCCTAGGTACCCATGCTCCTCCTCTGAGTGCTAAATATTGTAAGTTGCCTATTTTTCCTGTAAGATTGCCCTGCCACCAAGGAAATTCTACCCATCCCACAACTGGTATGGCGATTGTAGTATTCCATAGTCTAGTATTGCCAGGTTGGTTGTTGGCCAGGTTGTCTGAACAATTAGGCCAAGCGAATATTTCTTCAGCTGACACGGGAACTGCTAGAAAAGGTATACTTGTGGCTGATACTGGTGAATGGGTACAGATCCAACAATCTGCCAGGGGTTGCGTATTATTTAACAAATCATGCACTCATTTTCTATGATGTTGTACGAATCTATTGTTCAAAGGGGCTAGAGAATTCAGTCTTTCCCATGCCTCCGTTGAGGTTAACATTATTAACATCAATATCATGAGTCTTATACTGCTTTTTTGCAATGGCTTGCATGTATCCATGATGCCTTTCCTTCAAGCTTGACTGCTGTTGGAGTTGTTAACAGGACTTGGAAAGGTCCGTCAAATCTCGGTTCCAGAGTCTTTCTGGTGTGTCTTTTCACGTAGATTTGATCACCAGGTTCCAACTTGTGGCCTCCTTCGAGATTTTCTGGATCTGGAAGGGAAGCAAAAACTTGCGAATGCACTTTAGTTAAACGTTTTTGTAATTCTTGTACATAAGCAGTTAAAGTCTCAGTATTCAACATCAGTTGTTGTGGAAAATAACAACCCAAATTTGCTGCTCTACCAAAAAGAATCTCATGTGGTGACAGCTTAGCCTTCCCCCTTGGGGCGTTTCGGATGGAATACAGGGCAAGTGGTAGACACTCGGTCCAAGGCTTTCCTGTTTCTGCCATGGCCTTCTGGATTTTTAATTTTATTGTTCCATTTAATCTTTCCACTTTACCTGAACTCTGTGGGTGATACGGAGTGTGAAACTGGTTTTCTACTCCCAACATTTTCATAACATTCTGGAATATTTCTCCAGTAAAATGGGTACCCCTATCTGACTCGATCACCTCAGGCATGCCGTAACGGGGTATCAGTTCATGTGCTATTTTAATGGCAGTAGTTTTTGCTGAGGCTTTACGAACTGGATAAGCCTCTGGCCACCCTGAGAACATGTCCACACACACAAGCACATATTCGTATCCGTTGTACCTAGGAAGCTGGATGTAGTCGATCTGGAGTCTTTGAAAGGGATACAGTGGTCTTACATGATGCTTGGTTGGGGTTTTAATGGTCTGACCTGGATTGTGTGCCAGGCATATAGCGCATGCAGCACACATGTTCCGAGCGAAATTACCAAAGCCTGGAGCCAACCACCTTTCTTTTACCTTGAGCGTCATACCGTTTGCCGATACATGCGTAGGTAGGTGGAGGTCACTCGCCACTGCGGGGTACCAGGCTCTGGGTAAACACAACAAAGTTCCTTTTTTCCATAATCCTTGCTGATCTTCTGCCCCTTTTTTCTGCCACTGCCCTCGTTCTTCGTCGTCTACCTGTTTCTGAGCTTCCTTCAATCTCTCCTCATCATCTTCAGAGCTATCTAGTGTGTGGGCATGATGTAAGGGTTTACGTGCTGCCTGTTTTGCTGCTTTGTCAGCTTTATCGTTACCCCTGGCTTCCTCGGTGTCGAGTCTCACATGTGCAGCTACCTTTATCACCGCTATTTCTTTAGTTTCTTGTGCTGCCTCCAGAATCTGTCTAATGAGGGAGGCATGTTTAACAGGTTGGCCTGAAGCAGTCATATAACCTCTGGCTCTCCATATTACGCCAAAATCGAAAATAATGCCATGTGCATATCTAGAATCAGTGTATATGTTTGCTGTCTGATCTTTGGCTATTTTTAGAGCTTCAACTAATGCCGTAAGTTCTGCTTCTTGTGCAGACTGATTAGCAGGGAGAGGTTCTGCTTTCAGCACTTCATGCTGAGTTACTACCACATAACCTGTATGAAATTGTCCATTCATATCTGCATATCTACTGCCATCTATGAAAAGTTCAAATGTAGCATTACAGAGTGGCTTGTCACGTACATTACGTAAGCCCTGAGTCTCTTGTTCCATTAATTGTACACAATCATGCATTGACTCTGATGGGTCAAAGGAGTTGGAGAGTGCAGTTTCCTCAGGTATGGTACCCCCCTCAGACTCTAAGGCCATGTGCACACGTTGCGGATTTCTTGCAGAAATTTCCTGAAGAAAACCGGAAATTTTCTGCAAGAAATCCGCATTTTTTTTTTTGCGTTTTTTTTCCGTTTTTTTCGCGTTTTTTTAGCATTCTGCAAGCGTAATTAGCTTGCAGAATGCTAAAGTTTTCCAAGCGATCTGTAGCATCGCTTGGAAAACTGACTGACAAGTTGGTCACACTTGTCAAACATACTGTTTGACAAGTGTGACCAACTTTTTACTATAGATGCAGCTTATGCAGCATCTATAGTAAAAGATAGAATGTTTAAAAATAATAAAAAAAATAAAAAAATGCTTATACTCACCCAGACATCTCATAAGCGGCGTCCGTTCGTCTTCCAATAGCTGGTCTGTGCGCACAGGGCCTTCCGTGACGTCACGGTCACGTGAGCGGTCACATGACCGCTCACGACCAATCACAGGACAGTGACGTCATCGGCAAGGTCCTTCGCCGCACACCAGCTACAGGAACCGAACGGCAGCGTGCAGCGGTGAGGCGGGAACACTGCGCGGGACATCGAGGGTGAGTATAGGACTATTTTTTATTTTATTTCTTATTTTTTGACCAGTTATATGGTGCCCAGTGCGTGGAGGAGAGTCTCCTCTCCTCCACCCTGGGTACCAACCGCACATAATCTGCTTACTTCCCGCATGGTGTGCACAGCCCCGTGCGGGAAGTAAGCAGATCAATGGACTCCTAGGTGTGCGGAATCCCTGCAATTCCGCATTTTTAATGAACATGTTGCTTTTTTTTCCGCTATGCGATTTTTTCGCGGAAAAAATCGCAACATTTGCACAAAAAATGCGGAATACCTTGTAAATAATAGGAGGCATATGTTAGCGTTTTTTTCGCGTTTTTATCACGTTTTTATAGCGAAAAAACGCGAAAAAAACGCTAAAAATCCTGAACGTGTGCACATGGCCTAAAGGGAGCAAAGACGCGAGATTAAGAGTCTGAACCCTGGCAAAGGAAATGTTGGGCGGCAGTAGTAGGGAACATTGGAGACGGAGGTGTCTGGCCATTGAAATATGTTTAGGTTGGACCTGGTTAAGAATGCCATGTACATCATGAGTGGTCTGAACTAGAAGTGGGTGATCAAGAACAATCTCAGAAGCTTTATCTAATAACAGTGAAATTGCGGCTACTACTCTTAGGGTACTGTCACACATTGAAATTTCCATCGCTACGACGTTACGATTCGTGACGTTCTAGCGATATCGTTACGATATCGCTGTGTCTGACGCGCTACTGCGATCAGACACCCTGCTGAGAATCGTACGTCGTAGCAGATCGTTTGGAACTTTCTTTCGTCGCTTGATCACCCGCTGACATCGCTGGATCGTTGTGTGTGACAGCGATCCAGCGATGTCTTCGCTTGTAACCAGGGTAAACATCGGGTAACTAAGCGCAGGGCCGCGCTTGGTAACCCGATGTTTACCCTGGTTACCAGCGTAAATGTAAAAAAACAAACAGTACATACTCACCCGTCGGTGTCCTTCAGGTCCCTTGCCATCTGCTTCCTGCTCTGAGTGCCGGCCGGAAAGTGAGAGCAGATCACAGCGGTGCTGCGATCTGCTCTCACTGTACGGCTGCACTCAGAGCAGGAAGCAGACGGCAAGGGACCTGAAGGACACCGACGGGTGAGTATGTACTGTTTGTTTTTTTACATTTACGCTGGTAACCAGGGTAAACATCGGGTTACCAAGCGCGGCCCTGCGCTTAGTTACCCGATGTTTACCCTGGTTACCTGGGGACTTCGGCATCGCTCCAGCGCCGTGATTGCAACGTGTGACCGCAGTCTACGACGCTGGAGCGATGATTATACGACGCTGCGACGTCACGAATCGTGCCGTCGCAGCGATGAAAATTTCAATGTGTGACGGTACCCAAGAAGGTGCGGCTCTAGCTACAGGGTCCAGATGAGCTGATATGTATGCCACAGGTCTCTGTTTGTTTCCATGTTTTTGTGTGAGCACCCCTGTAGCATGTGAGGATATCTCAGCTGCCATCAATTGAAAAGGTTTAGTGTAGTCTGGGAGTCCCAAAGCCGGAGCTGATACCAGTGCTGTTTTCAAAGAGGAAAATGACTGTTTAGCCTCTTCACTGAGTGAATATGGCGTGTTGGCAATACAGTCATATAAAGACTGCATGAGTTGACTTGCATGTATGATCCACTGTCTACAGTGTGAAACAATACCCAGGAAAGCACGCAGCTGTTTGTGATTCCTGGGTTCAAGCATGTTACGTATGGCTTCCGTACGTTGAGGTGTGAGGTGTCTGATGCCCTGTGATATGCAGTGACCTAAGAACACGACTGTTTGTTGACAAGCCTGGAGTTTCTGTCTATTTACTTTACAGCCTTCTTGCGCTAGGAAAATTAAGAAATTAACAGTTGAGGTAACTGCCGTCTGCTCATCAGGGCAACAAATAAGTAAGTCATCTACATACTGTAGAATGACTACTCCTGGTTCTGGGGTGAAATTTTTCAGCACGGTCTGCATTGCTTCAGAGTACAAAGTTGGTGAGTGTACCATACCTTGTGGCAATCTTGTCCATGCTAATTGTTTACCCTTGAATGTAAAGGCAAACAAATGCCAACAGTTCTTATGTAGTGGCACAGAAAAAAATGCGTTTGATAAGTCAATTACCGTAAAATATGCAGCAGTGCTGGGAATTTGAGACAGTAAGGTATGAGGATTCGGTACCACAGGAGTGACCGGTGCCAAAACCTTATTGATTTCCCGTAGGTCGTGCACCATGCGATATTTCACCATAGTTTCTTTGGAAGAAACTTTCTTTTTAACAGGATATAAGGGTGTATTGGCGGGTGACCTGATTTCTACCAAAACACCTTGTAACACATAATCCTGAATTTGTTGAGAAATCGCCAGTTCTTGCTGGGCGCTGATGGGGTATTGCCTGAGCTGAGGTAAAATGGTTCCCGGGGCAGTTTCTAACAGTATAGGAGCTACTGATAAGAATCCTACATCAGTGTCTCCTTTTGCCCATAGGCTGTCAGGAACCCGAGACAAGTCAATTTTTGCTTGTTGAGTGTAAATTTCGGGAAAATCCTCCATTGCCTGTATTCTAACATATTGTTCCAGAGTTTCTGCATCTTCAGGGATGGTCAGCATAACTGTGCCATTTTCTCTAAAATGGATGTTTGCGTGCATTTTACTTAAGACATCAGTACCCAGCAAGCGGGTAGGTGCACCTTTAGCAAATAAAAATTTGGATACAAAGGTTTTAGGGCCAAAGCTCACATTTAAAGGTTTTGTAAAGGGCAACGCCTGAATTTTACCATCATACCCTTCTGCATATGTTACCTTTGAGGATATATTGTCAGGATATGGTAAAAAGTCTTGATTTAAAATGGAGGATGTTGCTCCCGTATCTATCAGAAAAGGTACATTTTTACCCTCAACCTCAACTTGTATTATTGGTCTTCTAGAAGGAAGAGAGACCTGCATAACCTTCAGTCATTCTGAGCTGTCTGTTTGATCAGGCGCTGGGTTATTTATCCTATTTTTGGGTACAAAGGTTCCTGAATCTATATCTGCTTTTCTCTTCCTACATTCCCTTTGGAAATGTCCTGGCTTCTTACAGTAATGACAAGTAAACTTTTGATTAGCAGAGCCAGTATTAGCCTGTGCAATTCTTACTGGCTTAGAATTTTCTCTTAAGTCCATTTCTATCCCTACAGCTTTCTGTCTAGCCAGGTGTGGGTCTTCCAAGGTTCTCCAATCAGGGGTTGCGGCCTTAAGCTTTTCCTTCACTTTTGGAGACAATCCATCTATAAAGGTTTTTGTAACTAACCTCATCATTCCTGAAGCGGTTAGATCCATGCCTTCATCTCTGAAATTATTTTCTACACTTAGATAATATTCGTCTACTGATTGTCCAGATTTCTGAGCCACCACTCCCGTTGTTCCTCTCTGCCTCTGTTTTTCCCTCATGAAAACCATTAAGTGATCTACAAATTGCGTACCTGATTCTATTGTTTGTAAGGCACCATCTCCTGCCTGGGGCCTATGTACCTGTAGATTTGCTAATAGCTCCTGGAAGAGTCCAGGAGTCATTTTCATTCTACATAATTCTTCTCCATCTGCCCAAACTCCAGCGTGAGTCTGCATAATTTGCTGTATATATTGTGCAAATCTAACTGGACACTGGGTGGGATTGGTGCGTTATGCAAGAGAGACATGCCTTCAGCGGGGGACCAAGGGAAATATTGTCGAGTTTGGTGATATCTAGTTCCCATTACTCCGTCAGCACCAGGTTCCCTAAAGGGTCTTGGTACTACCCTAACAGGGGCAAGTACAGCGCCATGTCTAGGTGTACCACAGGCTAGGCAATCATTTCTCCAGTCTGGATTTTGTTGTCCACAGTGCGGACATACCCATCCTCCTGGTCCGGCTAAACTTTGAGGTGGTGTTTGGAGAAAAGATGGGGCATGTGGGTTAAGGTATGGGGGTGGGGTGTTCTTATATTCCACATTTTGTTTTTCTCCATAGCCTGCGGGTCTAATGCACCACTTTTTATTCTGTTGATTATATGTCCATCCCTCTTTTTCTGCTACCCTAGAGACATCAATCAACGCTTGGATCTGATCTATCCATTTCTTGTCTCTGATTATGCCTTTTTTTTTTCCTGAATTCCTTCCCATTTTTTTCTACTAAAGGCTTCTGCCTTAGTAACTCCAAACTTACTAAAAATCTTTCTCAGCCCCTTAGTGGCATCTTCACCACTTCTCTCCTTTATGATAGTATAGATATCTAATTCTTCTGGTTCCGACTTTGTTTGCTTATTCCCCATTTTCTTATCCTGAGCTTTTTTCTTTTCTTGCCCTAGGTGGCGTTTGGGTATGAGAATACCTCGTTACCTTCTTCCTAAGGAGCTAGGATGTTTAACGGCTTCTGCGTACCGTGTTGATGTAAGAAAATCCTGATTCCTACACCTATAGCAAACAACACAAATGCAACCAGACAGAGGATCAAAATACAACGTATCTTGTCCCAGGCTAATTTATCTGTCCTGGGCTCATACTATCATACACTTATCCGTCACCAGGTTTTCGTCAAAGACAGGATCAGAGATTGAACATAGGCGCGGAGGTCTCCCCGAAAGGACGCAACCACGTTGCCCAGTGGGACAGTCACTTCTTCTGTTTCAACACCCTGGGCGGCTTATAGGGCTATTCCCAACTTCCACACACCTTCTATTCACATTCACTCTCATTCAATGCCGTACTCCGTGAGGTGGTCAATTCCTAAGTAGTTCAAGAACCCGAGCTATAGGTATCCTCCTCTACTAGAACTACCCGCTAAAGGACACGACACAGAAAATCTTACGGACAGTGCAGGGCAGATATAAGAGATCTAACAGTGTCTCTTACCTGGCCAGGTTTTTATTCATCTGCCGTCCATTATCCCAGATTCTCTTTTCGTTCGTATTCTGCCGGTGTTCTTGAAGGAGTACACAGACCTCGGGTCCGCCAGGAAATGTCGGGACCACACTCAGTCGGAGCAGCCTTTGGAAGTGGGGAATCACCAGAAATAATACACAAGACACGTCTCGTATAGTATATCACTGGGAAGCCTCTGAAGCACGCCTGCCTTCAAGGTGCTATCCCCTCTTTATATAGTTGTACAGGTAGTTTCAGTGGTTATACAAGTTTTGCTTGTTTAAACAAAGAGAGAAAAGAGAAGACAACAAAAACAGTTTCGGCTATGTGATAGTTTCACAACAAACAAAACAGTACAGTTTCGCCTAAGTGGCAGTTTCACAAACAAAAAATAGGATTTCACACTATAGCTAAAATGTCCTTGAATGGACAGGTCAATATTGATCACAAATTCTTTTTGGTTCATTGAGGTAACCATTTTTGTTCCGCTCTTCACAGACCCTAAGCACACAGCTAAAATAACAAAGGAATGGCTTCAGAACAACTCTGATCATTCTTAAAGGGAACCTGTCACCCCGTTTTTTCAGTATGAGATAAAAATACCGTTAAATAGGGCCTGAGCTGTGCTTTACAATAGTGTATTTTTTGTCCCCTGATTCCCCACCTATGCTGCCGAAATACCTTACCAAAGTCGCTGTTTTCGCCTGTCAATCACGCTGGTCTGGTCAAAAGGGCATGGTGAAATGGCTGTTTCTCCCCCACCTCTTGCTTATCTTCCCGGCGTTGGCGTAGTGTTTTGCGCATGCGCAACTGCCGAATGCACTGCACAGCGGCAGACAAAGAGTGCGATCTGCGCTATTCACCGGCTTTTCCGTGGCGGCAGCCATCTTCCTGAGGCTGCGCGTGCGCAGATGGAGTGCTCTGCTGCCCAGGGCTTCAGGAAAATGGCTGCGGGATGCCGCGCGTGCACAGATGGAGATCGCGGCGGCCATTTTCCTGAAGCAGAGATGCGAACTCTGCTTCAGGAAAATGGCCGCCGCGATCTCCATCTGCGCATGCGCGGCATCCCACGGCCATTTTCCTTTTTTCAGAGAATATGGATGATAACACCAAAACTTTTTCTCCACTCATGGTTAGCGGTTGGGTGAAGCCATTTATTGTCAAACTACTGTGTTTTCTCTTTTTAAATCATAATGATAACCCAAAACATCCAAATGACCTTTAGCAAAA
Source organism: Ranitomeya variabilis (assembly GCF_051348905.1). Taxonomy (NCBI): domain Eukaryota; kingdom Metazoa; phylum Chordata; class Amphibia; order Anura; family Dendrobatidae; genus Ranitomeya; species Ranitomeya variabilis. The sequence goes on along the minus strand of NC_135232.1, from coordinate 721,424,645 downwards.
GTTCACATACCCCATTTCGTAATACCGTGTATTGCCCCCGCTAACATCAATGATGGCTTGAAGTCTTTTGTGGTAGTTGTGGATGAGGTTCTTTATTTTCTCAGATGGTAAAGCTACCCACACTTTTTGGCAAAAAGCCTCCAATTCCTGTAAATTCCTGAGCTGTCTAGCATGAACTGTGCGCTTGTGATCTCCCCAGAGTGGCTCAATGATATTGAGGTCAGGAAACTGAGATGGCCACTCCAGAACCTTCTTTTTGTTCTGCTGTAGCCAATGACAGGTTATCTTGGCCTTGTGTTGTGGATTGTTGTCATGTTGGAACCAGGGGTGGGCTGGGCCGGGTGGCAGAGAGGCAAACTCCCCCTGGGCCGCTCCCCCAGCAGCTATTCAGGGCCAGCCGCCTGAGGGCTTCAACCACACAGCAAATTGTGTGTGGCCATGTGCGCTATACTGTGACGCGGCCGTGTGTGCTGTACTTTGACGCGGCGGCGGCAGCAGACACAGCCGCATCACAGTCTAACAGCGCACACGTCTGCGCCGGGAGCTGTGCACGGCCGTCAGCTTGACGGCTGCGCAGCTCCTGCTCCCTCCATGTTCTCTGTACTTCCGTGTCAGGCATGCGCGATGACATCATCACACATGCTGATATGTCCTGGAAGCAGAGAGGTGCTGCAGGGGAGCGACTGAGGTTTTGTTTTCTTTATAAATGAATTCAATGGGTGAGGGTAACTGCAAGTGATGAAGTGGGGGGTGTAAGGGGGACTGCACATGATGGAGTTTGGGGGTTAAAGGAGACTGCACATGATGGAGTGGGGGGTACGTGTGGCTGCAAATGATGGAGTTTGGGGATTAAAAGAGACTGCACACGATGATGTGGAGGGTAAGGGGGATTGCACATAATGAAGGGGAGTGGGGCTGCACATGATAGAGTTTGGGGGTTAAAGGAGACTGCACATGATGGAGTGGGGGTAAGTGTGGCTGCACGTGATGAAGGTGGAGTGGGGCTGCACATGATGGAGTTTGGGGGTTAAAGGAGACTGCACATTATGGAGTGGGGGGTAAGTGTGGCTGCACGTGATGAAGGGGGAGTGGGGCTGCACATGATGGAGTTTGGGGGTTAAAGGAGACTGCACATGATGGAGTGGTGAGGTAAGTGGGGCTGCACATGATGGAGTTTGGAGGATTAAAGGAGACTGCACATGACGGGGGTAAGGGGACTGCACATGAAGGGGGAGTGGGGCTGCATATGAAGAGGGGGTAAAAGGTGTGTCTGAGGGGGGACTGCACATGATGAAATGAAAGGGGATAGGGGGCTGCAAATGATGAAGGCACTGCAGATGAAGTGAGGGGGTGATAGGGGACTGCAATGGATGATGTAAGGGGACTCCAAATTAAAGTGGGGGACTGCAAAAGATGAAATAGGGACAGGACGGGGAACTGCAAATGTTGAATTCAGTGTGAGGGACTGAGGACAGCAATTGAATTGAAGGTGGGGATGGGGAAAGCAAATGATGAATTGAAGGGAGGTAAGGAGAGCAAATGATCTAGGGGAGAACAAATAATGAATTTTGAGGGTGGGTAGAGCAGTTGATAATGAATAGAGGGTGAGAGAATGACATGACAATGAATTGGGGCGGGAGGGGCATGTAAATATAATGAATCGGGGTTACGGTTAGAGCAGGTGGTACTTAGTGGGGGGCGTTGAGGATGAAGTGACTGGTAATGAATTGGGGGAAAGAGTACAGGTGCTAATTTCTATATTAAATGGGCAAGTGGCTATTTATAGTTAGTGGGTACACAGTGGTGGATTATAATTTATATTTGGAATGGTGGGCTAATAATAATAATTTTATTTCTATAGCGCCAACATATTCCGCTACAATTTACATTTTAGAGGGAACTTGTACAGACAATGGACATTAAGCATAACAATAAACACATAGATCAACAGATACCAAAAGGAATGAGGGCCCTGCTCGCAAGCTTACAATCTATGAGGTTGCATAATAACTAGTGTTGAGCGATACCTTCCGATATGCATTGGTATCGGTATCGGATAGTATCGGCCGATACCGGCAAAATATCGGATCTCGCCGATCCCGATACCAATGCATTTCAATGGGACGCAAAGTATCGGAATGGTTCCCAGGGTCTGAAGGAGAGGAAACTCTCCTTCAGGCCCTGGGATCCATATTCATGTGTAAAATAAAGAATTAAAATAAAAAATATGGATATACTCACCTCTCCGGTGGCCCCTGGACCTTACCGCTGTAACCGGGAGCCTCCGTTCCTAAGAATGAGCGCGTGAAGGACCTGCGATGACGTCGCGGCTTGTGATTGGTCGCGTGAGCGGTCACATGAGCGCTCACGCGACCAATCAGAAGCCACGACGTCATCGAAGGCCCTTCACGCGCTCATTCTTAGGAACGGAGGCTGCTGGTTACAGCGGTAAGATCCAGGGGCCGCCGGAGAGGTGAGTATATCCATATTTTTTATTTTAATTCTTTATTTTACACATGAATATGGTTCCGATACCGATTCCCTATATCACAAAAGTATCGGAACTCGGTATCAGAATTCCGATACCGCAAGTATCGGCCGATACCCGATACTTGCGGTATCGGAATGCTCAACACTAATAATAACCAATTATATATTGATTGTGGGTGCATGTCTGTATTCAGATGTGTAGTGTAGTGTAGAAGAAAGGGAAAATGTGGGGAATGTGCTCTGGAAGCGGTGCTTTAGGTAACTGTTATTATGCAGAAACGAGTCCTGGCTGGAAGAAGTGATGGTGGTCTGTGCTGGATGAAAAAGAAAAGCGAAGATGAAAGACTTCAGCTATAGATGTCACTGGTGAGTCAGTGTGTTACCTGTACACTGACACTATACACTGTATACTATATGCTACAACATACTAATCCCACAGTTGAATAGACTGTGGTCAAAGAAGTGTCACATAGATATATTTAAAAAACTAAATATCTTTATTCAAAATGGTTAAAATATATATGAATGCATAGATAAATAATAAACAAGGTGTATACTATATACAGAGCTCCTGTGTATAATGTCACTGGTAGTGGTGATCACTGTATTACCTGTACACTCACACTTTATACAGAGCTACTGTGTATAATGTCACTGGTGATCACTGTATTACCTGTACACTGACAGTAAATAGAGTTCCTGTATACAATGGCACTTAGTATTGTGATTTTTTTTTTAAATTAATGATCAGTATTGTATTCAGTCACTATGTGATGGTAATATGTAGTCTAGTCATGGTGTTGCAGTATTTGTTCCTTGTATGTGGTATTCAGTCACTGTGGTAATATGTGGTCTGGCCATGGTGTGGCAGTATTTGTTCCTTGTATGTGGTATTATTCAGTCACTATGTGGTGGTTATATGTGGTCTAGCCATGGTGTGGTAGTATTTGTTCTTTGTATGTGGTATTATTCGGTCACTATGTGGTGGTAATATGTGGTCTGGTCATGGTGTGACGATATTGGTCCCTTGTATGTAGTATTAATGGTTGTTTAAAAAAATGTAGAGTCTACCGTGTCGTGGTGTCAGCTTAAAAATTCTTTTGGCCAGAACAAGAGCTGCTGGTTATGAATGTGATCTGGTGTTTGATGGGAACTCTGAAAATCTGATCGGTGAGGATGTGGTGGTGAAGTTGAGTTTTTCCAAGAGTGGGCGGTGGTACGGTGGAGACGGAGCTGGTGTGGATCCTGGGCGGAGTGTCAAGGGAACCTGAAAATTTTGCAAATATGGCGCCCCGAAATTCCTAGTGGAAGCCCTGGTCTGTCTCATAAGCTGCAGATCGCAGCTTCCTGAGACCGCAATGTGCTCACGCAGGTGGCGTGATGACATTATTGCCTCATGCCGCTCTGCGTATCGGAAGAGAAAATGGAGGCTGCAGTGCCAGGAATCAGGATTAGGTGAGTATAAACTTCATTGTTTTTAATATATATATAGGAACTGGGGCCATCTTACTACATACATGGGGAGAACTGGGGCCATCCTACTATATATGGGAGAACTGGGGCTATTATACTACAGGGTGGGCCATTTATATGGATACACCTAAATAAAATGGGAATGGTTGGTGATTGAAAAGTTTCCCCCCTCCCATATACTAATGTATATCAGGAAGTTGATATCACCAACCATTCCCATTTTGTTTAGGTGTGTCCATAAATGGCCCACCCTGTTTGTGTGTGTGTGTGTGTATATATATATATATATATATATATATATATATATATATATATATATATATATATATATATACAGTTAGGTCCATATATATTTGGACAGAGACAACATTTTTCTAATTTTGGTTACAGACATTACCACAATGAATTTTAAACAAAACAATTCAGATGCAGTTGAAGTTCAGACTTTCAGCTTTCATTTGAGGTTATCCACATTAAAATTGGATGAAGGGTTTAGGAGTTTCAGCTCCTTAACATGTGCCACCCTGTTTTTAAAGGGACCAAAAGTAATTGGACAGATTCAATAATTTTAACTAAAATGTTCATTTTTAGTACTTGGTTGAAAACCCTTTGTTGGCAATGACTGCCTGAAGTCTTGAACTCCTGGACATCACCAGACGCTGTGTTTCCTCCTTTTTGATGCTCTGTCAGGCCTTCACTGCGGTGGTTTTCAGTTGCTGTTTGTTTGTGGGCCTTTCTGTCTGAAGTTTAGTCTTTAACAAGTGAAATGCATGCTCAATTGGGTTGAGATCAGGTGACTGACTTGGCCATTCAAGAATAGTCCACTTCTTTGCTTTAATAAACCCCTGGGTTGCTTTGGCTTTATGTTTTGGGTCATTGTCCATCTGAAGTATGAAACAACGACTAATCAGTTTTGCTGCATTTGGCTGGATCTGAGCACACAGTATGGCTCTGAATACCTCAGAATTCATTTGGCTGCTTCTGTCCTGTGTCACATCATCAACAAACACTAGTGACCCAGTGCCACTGGCAGCCATGCATGCCCAAGCCATCACACTGCCTCCGCCATGTTTTACAGATGATGTGGTATGCTTTGGATCATTAGCTGTACCACTCCTTCGCCATACTTTTCTCTTTCCATCATTCTGGTAGAGGTTGATCTTGGTTTCATCTGTCCAAAGAATGTTCTTCCAGAACTGTGCTGGCTTTTTTAGATGTTTTTTAGCAAAGTCCAGTCTAGCCTTTTTATTCTTGATGCTTATGAGTGGCTTGCACCGTGCAGTGAACCCTCTGTATTTACTTTCATGCAGTCTTCTCTCTATGGTAGATTTGGATATTGATACGCCTACCTCCTGGAGAGTGTTGTTCACTTGGTTGGCTGTTGTGAAGGGGTTTCTCTTCACCATGGAGATTATTCTGCGATCATCCACCACTGTTGTCTTCTGTGGGCGCCCATGTCTTTTTGCATTGATGAGTTCACCAGTGCTTTCTTTCTTTATCAGGATGTACCAAACTGTAGATTTTGCCACTCCTAATATTGTAGCAATTTCTCAGATGGGTTTTTTCTGTTTTCGCAGCTTAAGGATGGCTTGTTTCACCTGCATGGAGAGCTCCTTTGACCGCATGTTTACTTCACAGCAAAACCTTCCAAATGCAAGCAACACAACTCAAATCAACTCCAGGCCTTTTATCTGCTTAATTGAGAATGACATAACGAAGGGATTGCCCACACCTGTCCATGAAATAGCCTTGGAGTCATTTGTCCAATTACTTTTGGTCCCTTTAAAAGCAGGGTGGCACATGTTAAGGAGCTGAAACTCCTAAACCCTTCATCCAATTTTAATGTGGATACCCTCAAATGAAAGCTGAAAGTCTGAACTTCAACTGCATCTGAATTGTTTTGTTTAAAATTCATTGTGGTAATTTCTATAACCAAAATTAGAAAAATGTTGTCTCTGTCCAAATATATATGGACCTAACTGTATATCTATATATATAATTGTCTAAGGGTTTTTCCGTCTGTCTGTCTGTCTGTCTGTCCTGGAAATCCCGCGTCTCTGATTGGTCGAGGCCGCCAGGCCTCGACCAATCAGAGACGGGCACAGCATGGCGACGATGATGTCATAAAGGTTGCCTCGACCAATCAGTGACGGGCACAGTCTGCCGTGAATTCGCCTCGACCAATCAGCGACGGGCACAGTATCGACGTAGATGTCATAATGGTTGCCATGGCGACGATGATGTCATAAAGGTTGCCTCGACGAATCAGCGACGGGCACAGTCTGCCACGAATTCTGGAATCATCATTGTCCATATACTACGGGGACATGCATATTCTAGAATACCCGATGCGTTAGAATCGGGCCACAGTCTAGTACTATATAATTGTCTAAGGTTCACTTCCGTCTTTCTGTCTTTCTTTCTGTCACGGATATTCATTGGTCGCGGTCTCTGTCATGGAATCCAAGTCGCTGATTGGTCTCGCCAGCTGCCTGTCATGGCTGCCGCGACCAATCAGCGACGGCCACAGTCCGATTAGTCCCTCCCTACTCCCGTGCAGTCAGTGCCCGGCGCCCGCTCCATACTCCCCTCCAGTCACCGGTCACACAGGGTTAATGCCGGCGGTAATGGACCGCGTTATGCCGCGGGTAACGCACTCCGTTACCGCCGCTATTAACCCTGTGTGACCAAGTTTTTACTATTGATGCTGCCTATGCAGCATCAATTGTAAAAACATCTAATGTTAAAAATAATTAAAAAAATAAAAAATCATTGTATACTCACCTTTCCCGCTCCTCACGACGCTCCGGTGACCGCTCCATGCAAGCGGCAGGTTCCCGTGGCAAGGATGGTCTGCGAGAAGGACCTGCCATGATGTCACGGTCATGTGACCGCGACACGGTCATGTGACCACGACGTCATCACAGGTCCTGCGCGAGAAGGACCTGCCGTGAAGTCACTGTCATGTGACCGCGACACGGTCATGTGACCATGACGTCATCACAGGTCCTGCGCGCCTGCGCGAGAAGGAGGCGACAGGACTACAAGGGGCCCTGGAAGGTGAGTATATGTTTATTTTTTAACCTGTGACATACGTAGCTGGGCAATATACTACGTGACTGGCCAATATACTACGTGGCTGGGCAATATACTACGTGGCTCTGCTGTATACTACGTCGCTGTGCAATATAGTACGTCGCTCTGTGTTGTATACGACATCACTGGGCAATATACTACGTAACTGGGCAATATAACACCGTGGCTGGGAAATATACTACGTCACTGGGCAATGTACTACGTCACTGGGCAATATACTACGTAACTGGGCAATATACTACGTGGCTGTGCAATATACTACGTAACTGGGCAATATACTACGTGGCTCTGCTGTATACTACGTCGCTGTGCAATATACTACGTGGCTCTGTGCTTACAAAATGGAATGAGGATGCCCTGGCGGCTATTTTCAGAAAGGGTCTTTCTGAAGCTCTTAAAGATGTTATGGTGGGGTTTCCCACGCCTGCTGGTTTGAACGAATCAATGTCTCTGGCCATTCAGATTGATCGGCGCCTATGTGAACGTAAGGTTGTGCACCATATGGCGGTGTCCTCTGGGCAGAGTTCTGAGCCTATGCAATGTGATAGAGTTTTGACGAGAGCAGAACGGCAGGAGTTCCGACGTCAGAATGGGCTGTGTTTTTACTGTGGTGACGCTACTCATGCTATCTCTGATTGCCCGAAGCGAACTATGAGGGCTGCTAGTTCGGTTACCATCAGTACTGTACAGCCTAAATTTCTCTTGTCTGTTACCCTGATTTGCTCATTGTCGTCCTTTTCTGTAATGGCATTTGTGGATTCTGGCGCTGCCCTGAACTTAATGGACCTAGAATTTGCCAAGCGCTGTGGTTTTTCCTTGGAGCCTTTGCAGAGTCCTATTCCCTTGAGGGGGATTGATGCTACGCCATTGGCCAAGAATAAACTTCAGTACTGGACACAGCCATGAACATGGCTCCAGCACATCAGGAAAATATTCGTTTTTTGGTGTTGCATAATTTGCATGATGTGGTTGTGCTGGGGTTTCCATGGTTACAGGTACATAATCCAGTACTGGATTGGAAATCTATGTCTGTGACTAGTTGGGGTTGTCAGGGGATACATAGTGACATTCCTCTGATGTCAATTTCCTCGTCCCCTTCTTCTGAAGTTCCTGAGTTTTTGTCGGATTTCCAGGATATATTTGAGGAGCCTAAATCCAGTCCTCTGCCTCCTCATAGGGACTGTGATTGCGCTATTAATTTGATTCCTGGCTGTAAGTTCCCTAAGGGTCGACTTTTCAATCTGTCTGTGCCAGAGCATGCCGCTATGCGGACTTATGTAAAGGAGTCCTTGGAGAAGGGGCATATTCGCCCGTCTTCGTCACTGTTGGGAGCGGGATTCTTTTTTGTTGCCAAGAAGGATGGCTCCTTGAGGCCCTGTATAGATTATCGCCTTCTCAATAAGATCACGGTCAAATTCCAGTACCCTTTGCTCTCTGATTTGTTTGCTCGGATTAAAGGGGCTAGCTGGTTTACCAAGATTGACCTTCGAGGGGCGTATAATCTGGTCCGCATCAAACAGGGTGATGAATGGAAAACAGCATTTAATACGCCCAAAGGCCATTTTGAATATCTTGTGATGCCTTTCGGGCTCTCTAATGCTCCATCTGTGTTTCAGTCCTTCATGCATGATATTTTTCGGGAGTATCTGGATAAATTTATGATTGTATATTTGGACGATATTTTGTTTTTTTCTGATGATTGGGAGTCTCATGTGAAGCAGGTCAGGATGGTATTTCAGATTCTTCGTGCTAATACACTGTTTGTGAAGGGGTCTAAGTGCCTTTTTGGAGTTCAGAAGGTTTCTTTTCAGGGGTTCATTTTTTCTCCCTCAGCTATTGAAATGGACCCTGTTAAGGTCCAGGCTATTTATGATTGGACGCAGCCCACATCTGTGAAGAGCCTTCAGAAGTTTTTGGGCTTTGCTAATTTTTATCGCCGCTTCATTGCTAATTTTTCTACTGTGGTTAAACCTCTGACCGATTTGACCAAGAAAGGTGCAGATGTGGTGAATTGGTCCTCTGCGGCTGTGGAGGCCTTTCAGGAGCTTAAGCGTCATTTTACTTCTGCCCCTGTGTTGCGTCAGCCAGATGTCTCTCTCCCTTTTCAGGTTGAGGTTGACGCTTCTGAGATTGGGGCAGGAGCTGTTCTGTCTCAGAGAAGTTCTGATGGCTCTGTGTTGAAACCGTGTGCTTTCTTCTCTAGAAAGTTTTCGCCTGCTGAGCGTAATTATGATGTCGGCAATCGGGAGTTGTTGGCTATGAAGTGGGCATTCGAGGAGTGGCGACATCGGCTTGAGGGAGCCAAGCATCGTGTTGTGGTCTTGACCGAACATAAGAATCTGATTTACCTTGAATCGGCCAAGCGGTTGAATCCTAGACAGGCTCGGTGGTCTTTGTTTTTTTCCCGTTTTGATTTTGTGGTCTCGTATCTTCCTAGATCTAAGAATGTGAAGGCTGATGCCCTGTCTAGGAGTTTTTTGCCTGATTCTCCTGGAGTCCGTGAGCCGGCTGGTATTCTCAAGGAGGGGGTGATTCTTTCTGCTATCTCCCCTGATTTACGGCGGGTGCTTCGGGAGTTTCAGGCTGATAGACTCGACCGCTGTCCTGTGGGGAAATTGTTTGTTCCTGATAGATGGACTAGTAAGGTGATTTCTGTGATTCATTGTTCAGTGTTGGCTGGTCATCCTGGGATCTTTGGTACCAGAGATTTGGTTGCCAGGTCCTTTTGGTGGCCGCCTTTGTCACGGGATGTGCGTTCCTTCGTGCAGTCCTGTGGGATCTGTGCCCGGGCTAAGCCCTGCTGTTCTCGTGCTAGTGGGTTGCTTTTGCCCTTGCCTATCCCTGAGAGGCCCTGGACGCATATTTCCATGGATTTTATTTCTGATCTTCCTGTTTCTCAGAAGATGTCTGTCATCTGGGTGGTTTGAGACCGGTTTTCTAAAATGGTCCATTTGGTACCTTTGCCTAAGTTGCCTTCCTCCTCTGATTTGGTTCCTTTGTTTTTCCAGCATGTGGTTCGTTTGCATGGTATTCCGGAGAATATTGTGTCTGACAGAGGTACTGTTGTGAATTTGCTTTTTGCTCCCTCTAGTGGTTACTAGTTTTTTGACTCTGGTTTTTCTGTCATTCCTTTTATCCGCACCTGGGTCGTTAGTTAGGGGTGTTGCTATATAAGCTCCCTAGACCTTCAGTTCAATGCCTGGCAACGTAGTTATCAGAGCTAGTCTGCTGTGCTCTTGTCTACTGATCCTGGTTCCAGTTATATCAGCTAAGTCTGCCTTTTGCTTTTGCTATTTGTTTTGGTTTTGTATTTTTGTCCAGCTTGTTCCAAATCTATATCCTGACCTTTGCTGGAAGCTCTAGGGGGCTGGTGTTCTCCCCCCGGACCGTTAGACGGTTCGGGGGTTCTTGAATTTCCAGTGTGGATTTTGATAGGGTTTTTGTTGACCATATAAGTTACCTTTCTTTATTCTGCTATCAGTAAGCGGGCCTCTCTGTGCTAAACCTGGTTCATTTCTGTGTTTGTCATTTCCTCTTACCTCACCGTTATTATTTGTGGGGGGCTTCTATCCAGCTTTGGGGTCCCCTTCTCTGGAGGCAAGAAAGGTCTTTTGTTTTCCTCTACTAGGGGTAGCTAGATTCTCCGGCTGGAGCGTGTCATCTAGAATCAACGTAGGAATGATCCCCGGCTACTTCTAGTGTTGGCGTTAGGAGTAGATATATGGTCAACCCAGTTACCACTGCCCTATGAGCTGGATTTTTGTATTCTGCAGACTTCCACGTACCTCTGAGACCCTCGCCATTGGGGTCATAACAGTTTGCCAGGCCTTATTAAATGTTTAATGTGTTGCAGAAGAGGGATTATAAGAAAGAAGATTCTGAGTTTTTTTTTTTTTTTCTTTCTTCTTCCCCTTTACCTCAGAGTGGCTATGCTTGCTGCAGACATGAATGTCCAGACCTTGATTACAAGTGTGGACCAGCTGGCTACTCGTGTGCAGGGCATACAAGACTATGTTATCAGAAATCCTAGGTCAGAACCTAAAATACCGATTCCTGAACTGTTTTCCGGAGACAGGTTTAAGTTTAGGAATTTTGTGAATAATTGTAAATTGTTTTTGTCCCTGAGACCCTGTTCATCTGGAGACTCTGCTCAGCAAGTAAAAATAGTTATTTCGTTCTTACGGGGCGACCCTCAGGATTGGGCTTTTTCGCTGGCGCCAGGAGATCCGGCATTGGCTGATATTGATGCGTTTTTTCTGGCGCTCGGTTTACTTTATGAGGAACCCAATCTTGAGATTCAGGCAGAAAAGGCCTTGCTGGCTATGTCTCAGGGGCAGGACGAGGCTGAAGTGTATTGCCAAAAATTTCGGAAATGGTCCGTGCTGACACATTGGAACGAGTGTGCACTGGCCGCTAATTTTAGAAATGGCCTTTCTGAAGCCATTAAGAATGTTATGGTGGGTTTTCCCATTCCCACAGGTCTCAATGATACTATGGCACTGGCTATTCAAATTGACCGGCGGTTGCGGGAGCGCAAAACCGCAAATTCCCTCATGGTGTTGTCTGAACAGACACCTAATTCGGTGCAATGTGATAGAAAAACCGCAAATTCCCTCATGGTGTTGTCTGAACAGACACCTGATTTAATGCAATGTGATAGAATCCTGACTAGAAATGAGCGGAAAATTCATAGACGCCGGAATGGCTTGTGCTACTACTGTGGTGATTCTACACATGTTATCTCAGCATGCTCTAAACGTATAGCTAAGGTTGTTAGTCCTGTCACCGTTGGTAATTTGCAACCTAAATTTATTCTGTCTGTAACTTTGATTTGCTCACTGTCGTCTTATCCTGTCATGGCGTTTGTGGATTCAGGTGCTGCCCTGAGTCTTATGGATCTGTCATTTGCTAAGCACTGTGGTTTTACTCTTGAACCATTAGAAAATCCTATTCCTCTTAGGGGTATTGATGCTACGCCATTGGCAGCAAATAAACCGCAGTATTGGACACAGGTTATCATGTGCATGACTCCTGAACACCGCGAGGTGATACGTTTCCTGGTTTTACATAAAATGCATGATTTGGTTGTTTTAGGGCTGCCATGGTTACAGACCCATAATCCAGTCCTGGACTGGAAGGCTATGTCAGTCTCAAGTTGGGGCTGTCGTGGTATTCATGGGGATTCCCTGCCTGTGTCTATTGCTTCTTCTACGCCTTCGGAAGTTCCGGAGTATTTGTCTGATTATCAGGATGTCTTCAGTGAGTCTGAGTCCAGTGCACTGCCTCCTCATAGGGACTGTGACTGTGCTATAGATTTGATCCCAGGCAGTAAGTTTCCTAAGGGAAGACTGTTTAATCTGTCGGTACCTGAACATACCGCTATGCGTTCATATATCAGGGAGTCTCTGGAGAAAGGACATATTCGTCCGTCTTCTTCCCCCCTTGGTGCGGGATTCTTTTTTGTGGCAAAAAAGGACGGATCTTTGAGACCTTGTATTGATTATCGGCTTTTAAATAAGATCACTGTCAAATTTCAGTATCCTTTACCGCTGTTGTCTGACTTGTTTGCCCGGATTAAAGGTGCCAAGTGGTTCACCAAGATAGACCTTCGTGGTGCGTACAACCTTGTGCGCATTAAGCAAGGTGATGAATGGAAAACCGCATTCAATACGCCCGAAGGTCATTTTGAGTACTTGGTGATGCCTTTTGGGCTCTCCAATGCGCCTTCAGTTTTTCAGTCCTTTATGCATGACATTTTCCGGAAGTATCTGGATAAATTTTTGATTGTTTATCTGGATGATATTTTGGTTTTTTCTGATGATTGGGATTCGCATGTGGAGCAGGTCAGGTTGGTCTTTAAAATTTTGCGTGAAAATTCTTTGTTTGTCAAGGGCTCAAAGTGTCTCTTTGGTGTACAGAAGGTTCCCTTTTTGGGGTTCATTTTTTCCCCTTCTGCTGTGGAGATGGACCCAGTCAAGGTCCGAGCTATTCTTGATTGGACTCAGCCCTCGTCGGTTAAGAGTCTTCAGAAGTTCTTGGGTTTCGCTAACTTCTACCGTCGTTTTATCGCTAATTTTTCTAGCATTGTGAAACCGTTGACGGATATGACCAAGAAAGGCTCCGATGTAGCTAACTGGGCTCCTGCTGCCGTGGAGGCTTTCCAGGAGTTGAAGCGCCGGTTTACTTCGGCGCCTGTTTTGTGCCAGCCCGATGTCTCACTTCCCTTTCAGGTTGAGGTGGATGCTTCAGAGATTGGAGCAGGGGCCGTTTTGTCGCAGAGAGGCCCTGGTTGCTCTGTTATGAAACCTTGTGCCTTTTTCTCCAGGAAGTTTTCGCCTGCCGAGCGAAATTATGATGTGGGCAATCGGGAGTTGTTGGCCATGAAATGGGCATTTGAGGAGTGGCGTCATTGGCTCGAGGGTGCTAAGCATCGTGTGGTGGTCTTGACTGATCACAAAAATCTGATGTATCTCGAGTCTGCTAAACGCCTTAATCCGAGACAGGCCCGCTGGTCATTGTTTTTCTCCCGCTTTGATTTTGTTGTCTCGTATTTACCAGGTTCAAAGAATGTGAAGGCCGATGCTCTTTCTAGGAGCTTTGTGCCTGATGCTCCTGGAGTCGCTGATCCTGTTGGTATTCTTAAAGATGGAGTTATCTTGTCAGCTATTTCCCCGGATCTGCGACGTGTGTTGCAGAGATTTCAGGCTGATAGGCCTGAGTCTTGTCCACCTGACAGACTGTTTGTCCCGGATAAATGGACCAGCAGAGTCATTTCCGAGGTTCATTCCTCGGTGTTGGCAGGTCACCCGGGAATTTTTGGCACCAGAGATCTGGTGGCCAGGTCCTTTTGGTGGCCTTCCTTGTCAAGGGATGTGCGGTCATTTGTGCAGTCCTGTGGGACTTGTGCTCGAGCTAAGCCTTGCTGTTCTCGTGCCAGCGGTTTGCTCTTGCCCTTGCCTGTCCCGAAGAGACCTTGGACACATATCTCCATGGATTTCATTTCTGATCTTCCGCTATCTCAGGGCATGTCCGTTATCTGGGTGATATGTGATCGCTTCTCCAAGATGGTCCATTTGGTTCCTTTGCCTAAGCTGCCTTCCTCTTCCGATCTGGTTCCTGTGTTTTTCCAGAACGTGGTTCGTTTGCACGGCATCCCTGAGAATATTGTGTCAGACAGAGGATCCCAGTTCGTTTCTAGGTTCTGGCGATCCTTTTGTAGTAGGATGGGCATTGATTTGTCGTTTTCGTCTGCTTTCCATCCTCAGACTAATGGACAGACGGAGCGAACCAATCAGACTTTGGAGGCTTATTTGAGGTGTTTTGTCTCTGCTGATCAGGACGATTGGGTGACATTCTTGCCGTTGGCTGAGTTTGCCCTTAATAATCGGGCTAGTTCCGCCACCTTGGTTTCGCCTTTTTTCTGCAACTCTGGTTTCCATCCTCGCTTTTCTTCGGGTCATGTGGAGCCTTCTGACTGTCCTGGGGTGGATTCTGTGGTAGATAGGTTGCAGCGGATCTGGAATCATGTGGTGGACAACTTGAAGTTGTCACAGGAGAGGGCTCAGCGCTTTGCCAACCGCCGCCGCGGTGTGGGTCCCCGACTACGCGTTGGGGATTTGGTATGGCTTTCTTCCCGCTTTGTTCCTATGAAGGTCTCCTCTCCCAAATTTAAACCTCGTTTTATTGGGCCTTACAAGATATTGGAAGTCCTTATTCCTGTATCTTTTCGTCTGGATCTTCCTGTGTCGTTTGCTATTCACAATGTATTTCATAGGTCCTTGTTGCGGCGGTACATTGTGCCTGTAGTTCCTTCTGCTGAGCCTCCTGCTCCGGTGTTGGTTGAGGGCGAGTTGGAGTACGTGGTGGAGAAGATCTTGGATTCTCGCCTCTCCAGGCGGAGGCTTCAGTACCTGGTCAAGTGGAAGGGCTATGGTCAGGAGGATAATTCCTGGGTGGTCGCCTCTGATGTTCATGCGGCCGATTTAGTTCGTGCCTTTCATGCCGCTCATCCTGATCGCCCTGGTGGTCGTGGTGAGGGTTCGGTGACCCCTCACTAAGGGGGGGGTACTGTTGTGAATTTGCTTTTTGCTCCCTCTAGTGGTTACTAGTTTTTTGACTCTGGTTTTTCTGTCATTCCTTTTATCCGCACCTGGGTCGTTAGTTAGGGGTGTTGCTATATAAGCTCCCTAGACCTTCAGTTCAATGCCTGGCAACGTAGTTATCAGAGCTAGTCTGCTGTGCTCTTGTCTACTGATCCTGGTTCCAGTTATATCAGCTAAGTCTGCCTTTTGCTTTTGCTATTTGTTTTGGTTTTGTATTTTTGTCCAGCTTGTTCCAAATCTATATCCTGACCTTTGCTGGAAGCTCTAGGGGGCTGGTGTTCTCCCCCCGGACCGTTAGACGGTTCGGGGGTTCTTGAATTTCCAGTGTGGATTTTGATAGGGTTTTTGTTGACCATATAAGTTACCTTTCTTTATTCTGCTATCAGTAAGCGGGCCTCTCTGTGCTAAACCTGGTTCATTTCTGTGTTTGTCATTTCCTCTTACCTCACCGTTATTATTTGTGGGGGGCTTCTATCCAGCTTTGGGGTCCCCTTCTCTGGAGGCAAGAAAGGTCTTTTGTTTTCCTCTACTAGGGGTAGCTAGATTCTCCGGCTGGAGCGTGTCATCTAGAATCAACGTAGGAATGATCCCCGGCTACTTCTAGTGTTGGCGTTAGGAGTAGATATATGGTCAACCCAGTTACCACTGCCCTATGAGCTGGATTTTTGTATTCTGCAGACTTCCACGTACCTCTGAGACCCTCACCATTGGGGTCATAACAGGTACCCAGTTTGTTTCTAGGTTTTGGCGGTCCTTTTGTGGTAGAATGGGCATTAATTTGTCTTTTTCTTCGGCATTTCACCCTCAGACAAATGGACAGACGGAGCGAACCAATCAGACCTTGGAAACCTATTTGAGATGCTTTGTGTCGGCTGATCAGGATGATTGGGTTACCTTCTTGCCGTTGGCCGAGTTTGCCCTTAATAATCGGGCTAGTTCTGCTACCTTGGTTTCGCCTTTTTTTTGTAATTTTGGTTTTCATCCTCGCTTTTCTTCAGGGCAGGTTGAGCCTTCGGACTGTCCTGGGGTAGATTCTGTGGTGGACAGGTTGCAGCGGATTTGGACTCATGTGGTGGACAATTTGACATTGTCTCAGGAAAAGGCTCAACGTTTTGCTAACCGCCGTCGGTGCGTTGATCCCCGGCTTCGGGTTGGGGATTTGGTCTGGTTGTCTTCTCGTCATGTTCCTATGAAGGTCTCTTCCCCTAAGTTCAAACCTCGTTTTATTGGTCCTTATAGGATTTTGGAAATTATCAATCCAGTGTCTTTTCGTTTGGCCCTTCCAGCTTCGTTTTCCATTCATAATGTGTTCCATAGATCTTTGTTACGAAGATATGTGGTGCCCGTGGTTCCCTCCGTTGAGCCTCCTGCTCCGGTGTTGGTTGAGGGGGAGCTGGAGTATGTGGTAGAGAAGATTTTGGATTCTCGTCTTTCAAGGCGGAAACTTCAGTATCTGGTCAAGTGGAAGGGTTATGGCCAGGAGGATAACTCTTGGGTTTTTGCCTCCGATGTTCATGCTGCCGATTTGGTACGTTCTTTTCATTTGGCTCGTCCCGATCGGCCTGGGGGCTCTGGTGAGGGTTCGGTGACCCCTCCTCAAGGGGGGGGGTACTGTTGTGAGTTCCGTTCTTGGGCTCCATCCTGTGGTTGCAAATGGTATTTTTGGGAGTTCTGCTCTTGGGCTCCCTCTGGTGGTTTCAAGTGGTACTTAGCAGCTGCTTTCACTAATTGGTTCCCTGGCCTTGTTATTTAACTGGGCTTTGGGCTGTAGTGGATGCCAGCTGTCAATGTTCCTTCCTGTGGATTCAGTCCTTTCCTGGAAGTTCTCTGTTGGCCAGTCCATTTCAGCTTAAGATAAGTTCTGCTAGTTTTTGGGTGTTTCCCTGCCTATGACCTTTTGTTCAGTTTAAGTTATGTCTCTTTTGTCCAGCTTGTCATCATGAAATATTCCGGCTAGTTGGAAGCTCTGGGGTTGCAGATTTGCCCCTCCACACCGTGAGTCGGTGTGGAGGTTATTTTTGTAAACTCTGCGTGGACATTTAGTTTTTATACTGACGGCACAGTAGCCTTTTCTTTCTCTGTCTATTTAGATAGTAGTGGCCTCCTTTGCTAAAATCTAGTTTCATTTCTGAGTTTGTCATTTCCCTCTTCACTCACCGTCAATATTTGTGGGGGGCTATCTTTCCTTTGGGGGTTTCTCTGAGGCGAGATAGTTTTCCGTTTCCATCTTCAGGGGTAGCTAGTTCTTAGGCTGTGAAGAGGCGTCTAGGCAGAGTTAGGAACGCTCCTCGGCTATTTCTAGTGTTGGTGTTAAGAGTAGGGATTGCGGTCAGTAAAGTTACCACCTCCTCAGAGCTAGTACAATATTTGTTTTACCCACTAGGTCATTTCAGTGCTGTTCCATAATCACTAGGTCATATAGGTGATTACTGTCTGTAGAGCTGCCACCTCCTCTGAGCTGGTCCATGATTGGTTTTACCCACCAGGTCATCTCAGTACCACTCCGTAACCACCAGGTCATAACAGGGCACAATGCTGGACACCCTGGGTGCAGGATGCTGGACACACTGGGGCACAATGCTGGATACACTGGGTGCAGAATGCTGGACACACTGGGGCACAATGCTGGAGATACTGGGGGCAGAATGCAGGACACACTGGGTGCAGAATGCTGGACACACTGGGGCAGAATGCTGGAGACACTGGGGCAGAATGCTGGACACATTGGGGACACAATGCTGGACACACTGGGGGCAGAATGCTGGACACACTGGGGGCAGAATGCTGGAGACACTGGGGCAGAATGCTGGAGACACTGGGGCAGAATGCTGGACACATTGGGGGCACAATGCTGGACACACTGGGGGCAGAATGCTGGACACTCTGGGGGCAGAATGCTGGAGACACTGGGGCAGAATGCTGGAGACACTGGGGCAGAATGCTGGACACATTGGGGGCACAATGCTGGACACACTGGGGGCAGAATGCTGGAGACATTGGGGGCAGAATGCTGGAGACACTGGGGGCAGAATGATGGCGACACTGGGGTAAAATGCTAGAGACACTGGGGGCAGAATGCTGGAGACATAGGGGGCATAATGGAGATATGGGGCAAAATTGGATCATGGGGCAGGATGGATACGATCATATGGGGCAGAATGGATACTCATGAGGGCAGGATGGGAGAACATATGGCTGACACCAGGAATGAGACACACGTGGGCCAGGATGGCGAATATTACCATAGGGGCTAATTAAGGGATATTATTACTGCAGTAATGTATTTATTTTATTTTTTTAGTATACTGTTTTAAATGGGGGGCGGTCCTGTTACTGTGTAGAGTGACACTATGTCGCCTATTTTGCTTTATGTGTTGTAACGTAGAAGTTGGGAAAAATTAATGTGTTCTACAAGCGGAGCTCGAGATAACTGTGTTATTCCTGCAGAGACGAGCCCTGGCTGGAAGAAGTGATGGCGATCTGTGCTGGAGGAAAAACAAAGATGAAGGACTTCACCTAGAGACGTCACTGGTGAGTCAGTGTGTTACCTATACACAGACACTATACACTGTCTACTATATACAGAGCTCCTCTGTATAATGTCACCAGTGATCACTGTATTACCTATACATTATATACAGAGCTCCTGTGTATAATACCACCAGTGATCACTATTACCTGTACACAGACACTGCATACTAAGTACAGATCTCCTGTGTATAATGGCACTGATGGTGATAGTATTGTGGGTTTTTTTTATTACTGATCAGTATTGTAGTATTCAGTCCCTATGTGGTGGTAATATGTGGTCTGGACATGGTGTTGTGGTATTTGTCCCTTGTATGTGCTATTTGGTCACTATGTGGTGGTAATATGGTGTCTGGTCATGGTGCGGTGGTATTTGTTCCTTGTGTGTGATATTATTCGATCACTGTGTGTCAGGACTCTGAACATTTTGATTACCTTTTGTGCATTACTGCCCTTTTCCAAGATGGCGTCTTTGGTCTCATGTGCACTGTGTCTTCCTGCTATATAACTCCACCCCAGCCTTTTGTCTGTGCTAGAGTAATCTGCCTTGCATCCAGCTCCTGACGACTCCCTGGCTTTGCACCTGCACCTGTTCCTGTGAACCTGTGTGGAGATCCTGCTACTCAGCTCTGAGTTTCTGCTGCATACATCAGTTTCCAGTAATCCTCCATCTGGCTGCTTGTGTTTGTTTCCATCTGCATTTGCTGGACATGTAAGCTGTTGCTGCTCTGCTTAAACCTGAGACTTTTACCCAGGCCTCCCTGGTTGTGCTAAGATATTATTTGAACTGCCTTATAAGCATATCTATCTGTGTTTGGACTACCAAGGACTTATTCGTGTCAAGTATCCTCAAGAATAATTGTGCTTCATAGACTTTCTGCATGATTGCATTTTCCTCTGAAGTTTCCTATAGACTGTTTAAGCTGCGTTTAATATTTACACCAAGTGTTGTGGACTTGAGTTTCTCTCTGCACCTGTTTGAATCACCGTGTGATAATATAGACTTTACGACTTATAAAACTGTGTCCTGTAGTTGTCTTGTTCCATGCAAAGAGTCTCCTGAGTTATCCCTTATAATCTTTACACTGTGGTGGTAATATGTGGTCTTGACATGGTGCGGTGGTATTTGTTCGCTGTATATGATATTATTCGGTCATTGGTGGTAATATGTGGTTTGGTCATGGTGTTGTGGTATTTGTTCCCTGTATTTGATATTTTTCGATCACTGTGGTGGTAATATGTGGTCTGGGCATGGTGTAGTGGTATTTGTTCTTTGAATGTGATATTATTGGTTATTTTAAAAATTGAAAAATAAATAAAAATATACCTAAATTGTATTGCATATTTGAACAAATATTTAATAGGATACAGCAGAGTAGGGCCAGGCCAAAAGTGTCTACCGTGTTATGGTGGCGGCTTAAAAAAATCTTTTGGCCAAAACAAAAGCTGCTGGCTATATGTGTGATCTGGTGATGGGAACTGTTAATGTGTGATAGGTGAGAAGTGGAGTTTTTCCAAGAGAGAGCGGTGGGACCGTGGACAGTTTGAGGGGTGTAGCGTGGAGGTGGGCTGGGGTGGAGCCTGGGCGGAGTCTCAAGGGGGCCCCAAAAATTTTGCCAGTATGGGGCCCCGAAATTTCTAGTGGCAGCCCTTACTATAATACTGCTCCCTATGTACAAGAAAATAACTACTATAATACTGCTCCCTATGTACAAGAATATAGCTACTATAATACTGCCCCTATATACAAGAATATAACTACTATAATACTTCTCCTATTTACAAGAATATAACTACTATAATACTGCTCCTATGTGCAAGAATATAACTACTATAATACTGCTCTCTATGTACAAGAATATAATTACTATAATACTGCTCCTATGTACAAGAATATAACTACCATAATACTGCCTCATATGTACAAGAATATAACTACTATAATACTGCTCTCTATATACAAGAATATAACTACTATAATACTGCTCCTATGTATAAGAATATAACTACTATAATACAGTCCCTATGTACAATAATATAACTACTATAATACTGTCCTCTTCGTTAAATAATTTAACTTGTATATTATATATTTGGACTTGTTAGGTGCTGCTGGGAGACTTGTAGCTGTATTCTCTGTTCTGGTTTAGCACTTTCCTCATCTCCCAGCATGCATTGCGCAGTTGTTTGTCTCCTTTATGCACATCTTCAATGCTCTGCAGTTGGAGGAGTCACATATGCTGCACAATAGGAAGTTTTCTAGAACTGACCTTGAAGTTGCATTGACCCTCCCGCTGGCTGATACAGATGGGGCTCTGTTTACACAACTGACATCTCATGTACTGTCGAGGCACGATTATATCACACAATACAGAAAGCTGAACTTGTCACCAGATGATCAGCTGTATAGTTGTTTTCTTTATCATCTGAAGAGGCCACTTATATATCTTCCCAGAACTGAGATGAATGAGACAAATAGTAAAGTTACATCGTAATCTCCGAGCCAGCAGAGAAAAGCTGTTCTTATAAAACTCATCATTACAGAGGAGAAGGTACTTTATAACCACAGTAATATCCTTATCTACTTGGGCAGTATTATAGTAGTTATATTCTTGTACATAGGGGCAGTATTATAGTAGTTAATATTAGGGTTGAACAATTAATATAAATGTTCAATTCTCTAGTTGCCTACTCCTGGCCTAATGGATATTGATCATGTGCACTAAAGAAATACACCAGACACAGTCAGCTGTAACTCTCCTTGATCAATGTGTGGCTCAGCTCCAAGAAGGAATTTATTAGTCAAACACAATGTTATATATCTCCTGTAAGGGGGCTCGGTTAGCTCTAAAATGGGAGTGATCGGATGTATTCCATTGGTTAGTGGGTTGGGCATGAGCAAGTCCATGGGCGGATCCATGAGGTCATCAAGGTGGGTTGGTCCGTGATGTCATCAAGGTGGGCGTCACTGTGGGTGGATCCATGAGGTCATCTGGGTGGGCGTCATCTTGGATACCAGACCGCATGGTCTGCTAAAACAGGAAATGGCAGCCATCTTCAGTGTCTTCATTGTTCATCTTGGATACCAGACCGCATGGCTCTGGTATAGGAGATGGCAGCCATCTTAAGTGTCTTACTTTGTCTGAGGAAAAACTTATGTAAGGTTAAACAATACATGTTATGGGTTACTTCTCTCAATTACCTTATGTGTTGAGGTTAATTAAGTATTTGATCTTATGGCTCTCCTCAACAGTCCCCCCTAAATACTTTATTAACCTTTTCTTTTATCTTGATCCCACCGTGGTTCCCTAACCCATCGATGTTAAGTGTTATTATGACATCAGAGGCTTCATGACAATATGGATGCTATAGACACCAGAGAATGTGTGACCAATTATGGGTATACTGCGGAGGTATATCGGAGCGTGTTACCAGTGTCCTCGGGACTTCCCAACCTGCTGGATCTATTACTCTCCAATCTCCCATCTCCATGGTTACTTAGAGTAAAATACACATGCGACTAACCCTGTTGTACACATCCTAGATCTGACCGTCTTGCCCGGGAGGGGGAATTGGAGTTTTCACCAGTTTGAGACAAGTTTTCCCTTGTGGAAAACCTCCCTTTGTAGCTGGACTTTGACAAGCAGGTCAGATCCTACTCTATCCCTACCTGTCTAAGAAGTTTACAATGTGTGAGATGGATCCAGGAGGTGCTCAGCAATCCTGACCGAAGTAGGAGTAGTCAGGAGCACTTGGTAGGGACCCTCAAATCTCGACTCCAGGGACGTCTTTTCTGATGAACTTCTTTACAAGCACGTAGTCACCAGGTTGGAAAGCATGGGTACCTTCACTGGAATCTGGACCTGGAATGGATGATAAAACTCGTACATGTGTTACTGACAGTTCTTTAGTAACAACAATTAACAACAATTACAGAATTTACAAGAGTATCACTTCCCAAGGCTAGCTGTTGTGGAAAATATTGACCCAATCTTGGAGGCCCCCCCCAAAAAGAATCTCGTATGGTGTGAGTTTAGTGGGACCCCTTGGAGTGTTTCTGACTGAGTATAAGGCAACGTGCAAAATGTCTGTCCAAGTCTGACCTCCTAACTGGCTTTCAGTATTTTATTTTTGAAGGCGTCATTCAGTCTTTCTACTTTCCCACTGCTGTGTAGGTGATATGGAGTATGTAAACCCAAATCCGCATCCACCAGTGTCCATAGTTCCTTAGTCAGTGCTGCAGTGAACGCAGGTCCTTGGTCACTCAATTACCTCTGGGACCCCATATCTGCTTCCTACTTCATGCATCAGTCTCTTAACAGTCACTCTGGCTGTCATGTTGGTTACTGGATAGGCTTCGGGTCATCCTGAAAACATGTCAGTCACTACCAGTACATACTCGCACTTCCCTACTTTTGGCATTCAAATGTGCTCAATCTGAATTTTCTGAAAGGGATAAAGTGGTTTAGCCAAATGTTTCTGAGTAACTTTCTGAGGTGGTGCTGGATTGCATGCTGCACACACAAGGCAGGACTTGAAATAATTTTGGGTGACAGTAGAGATTCCAGGTGCCATATAAGTCTTCCAAATTAGGTCATTCATCCGATTCTTGCCTCTGTGGGTGATACCGTGTGCCCATTCTGTCACTGAGGGGTACAGATTACGGGGTAGACAGACCTTTTTGTTCACCCTCCAGACTCCATCTTCATCCTTTTTAGCTCCTCCTTTCTGCCATGAGTTCTTTTCATCATCTGATGTCTTGTCTTGATGTAGATGAATGAGCCTCATAAGAGAGGCTTTAGTCCCTTCTTCAGTATCTTGTGACACGTACACCGCTGCTTTCTCTTTCCTAAATGGATCCACAGCATAGGTTTTTGCTGTTTTGTCAGCAAAGAAGTTCCCCCTTGCTTCTGGAGAATCCAGTCTCCGGTGAGCTTTGATCTTGATCACTGCAACCTTTGAAGGTAGATTCAGAGCGACCACAAGTTCTTGCATGGTAGCAGAATGTTTTAGAGGAGTTCCACTGGACGTTAGGTATCCTCTGGCTGCCCAGATACTGCCGACGTCATGAGCCACTCCAAAAGCGTATCTTGAATCCGTGTAGATGTTGACCACCTTCTCCGTCGCTTCCTGACAAGCCAGCGTCAAAGCTTTAAGTTCCGCTTCTTGTGCAGACATGTGCGGTGGTAGCGATCCAGCTGAGATGACCTGGTCATGTGTAACCACGGCATATCCCGTATGGAATCTTCCTGTTTCATCTGCAAATCTGGAACCATCAGTGAAGAACGTCAGGTCAGCATGTGGGAGTGGGTCTTCAGACACGTTTTTCTGGGAGGCTACTTCTTCATGCATTTGTTCAAGACAGTCATGATCCTCTGAGTGTGTAGAGGCATCTTCTCCGAGAGCATCAGTATCATCATCCACATCCCCCCTGGAAAGAGGAAGCAGCGTGGACAGTTTGAAGATGCTGCAGCGGACAAGAGTGACATTATCCGGAACCAAGAGCCAACATTGGAGTCTCATATGATGCTGCACCAACAGATGTTTAGGTTCCAACAATAGCAATTATGTCGTGTGGAGCCATTTAAGAGAACTGGATGTCCTCAGATGATATCAGAAGTTTTGTCCAGAAGCATATGTGCAGCATGAACAGCTCTGAGGCAAGTCGGGGAAGCTTGAGACACAGAGTCCAGGCGGGCAGAGTAGTAGCCGATTGGTCTTGTTCTTCCCCCATGTTTTTGTGCTAGGACTCCGGAAGCATGTCCTGCTACTTCACTGACAAACAAGTAAAAAGGTAGTTGATAATTTGGGATTCCAAGAGCTGGTGCAGACTGTATGGCCTGTTTAAGAGCGTAGAAAGCTTCCACGGATTTTGTTCATAGTGGAAACACTGACGTCTTGAGGTAATCGTACAATGGCTGCATCAGCTTTGAGGCATCTGGAAACCTTTTGCGACAATAATAATTGATAGGTCAGCCAACTCATCCGAGGCCCTTGTCTTAGGTTCTTGGCAGAACTCAACACCAGAGTCCCATGTGGTGTCACTGGCAAGTGAGGCATCATTGAATGCGGCCTCCATAACAGGCCAATATGCATCGCCCGCTTTAAGATTTGCCAGGGAAATGAGATCTTGCCACGTGGCTGAGTAATTCCTTTGTATTTGAAGCATGCTCCTGTAGAAAGGCATCGGCTGTTTTTCTGGATCTGGAAGCTGGTTCAACAGAGTAGCAGCTTGCTGGGGTGTAAACTTGACATAGATGGTGGGCTCCTCAGACATGAGCATTGGCACTGTTGGCGGTGGCACCTGAGGCGGGAGTAGAGATGGCACCGGGAGTGCAGATGTAGTCCCTTGTTTATGAGGAGCAGGAGGAGGTAACAGTCCTGGAATGAGGGGCTCTATTTGGGCAGCTCCAGTATCATGGTATGGGCTCCAGGTGACGCAGGCAGTCTTAAAAGCTTTAACAGTCCTGTCCTCATTAATGCGAGTTATTGCTGCACGAAGTTGTTGAGCACTAACGTCTGGATGAATAGGGTCATAAGTAGGGATCACAGCATGTATGATCATTCTACATGGAAGATTGCCAGCTTTAGTCACCGCTATGTCCCCAACAGCTATCTGACCACGTGACTCAACAATGATTTGACTGTCAGCTTGAATAGTCGCCCCTCCTGCTTCCACTATAGCTCTAGCTACACCTCCATTGTGCTCTAACCGAGAATTGGCAGCATTAACAATAGCGTCTGTCTCCATTGTTGTTATGTCACCCTTTCCCACCACTAACAAGGGTCCCTCAGGAAGTTCTTTTTCAAAAATAGGTTGCCAACATTCCCTCCCCTTTGTGCTTCCTGTGCTATTGGTATCCCCCTCCCACATTGAGCCCCCCCCTTGATACAGTCGCCACCGTCCCATACAGGTGTGCGCTTGGCTGCGAGACAGCCTGTGAGGTACTGGGCATAGGGTTATGTAGGCTGCGTGAGAGTGCTGTTGTGGAAGCATTGGGAGGAGAGGCCGCTGCTTGGAGCATCTCATGTGGGTGTGCGGCTAAATTGGCAGTGGAAGTGACAGTAGAAAGGGTAGGTGCTGGGGACGATCCAGCTGAGAGGACTGCTGGATTCACAACAGGAGTGATAGGGGAAAGGGTTGGTGCCCCATTGGAAACACTGAGATAGGAAACATGGGTAAAGCCTTTTTATTTCCTGAAGGAATATAGTATTGGCCATCAGTGGTCATTACTGGGTAACAAGGATTTAGCGAAGTGGTGTGTAGCCTTAGTCTGAGATGTTCACCACCAGAACCAGCACATTCGCCATCCACAACATGGCCGCCGTCAGAATTATATTTACCACCAACAAGATGGCTGCCGTCAGAATTGTATTTACCACCAACAAGATGGCCGCCATCAGAATTGTATTTACCACCAACAAGATGGCCGCCGTCAGAATTATATTTACCACCAACAAAATGGCTGCCGTCAGAATTATATTTACCACCAACAAAATGGCTGCCGTCAGAATTATATTTACCACCAACAAGATGGCCGCCATCAGAATTATATTTACCACCAACAAGATGGCCGCCATCAGAATTATATTTACCACCAACAAAATGGCTGCCGTCAGAATTGTATTTACCACCAACAAGATGGCCGCCATCACAATTATATTTACCACCAACAAGATGGCCGCCATCAGAATTATATTTACCACCAACAAGATGGCCGCCATTACATTTAGCACCTGGCTCTGGGCCACCATTTTGGCTGCTATTACATTTAACACATTCGCCATTAACAAAATGGCCACCATTACATTTACCACATGGCTCTGGGCCACCATTTTGGCTGCTATTACATTTAACACATTCGCCATTAACAAAATGGCCGCCATTACATTTACCACATGGCTCTGGGCCACCATTTTGGCTGCTATTACATTTAACACATTCCTCTGGGCCACCATTATACGGTGGTGGCCGCTCACAGGATATATTTTGTAATACACATAAGTCAAAACTCTATTCTTTCTATTCCTTTTCTCTTCTACCCAATTTCCAATTTTTATTTATTTATTTTTTTTTTTAAAATACAGACTTTCAGAGACTCTTTCTCCTGCCCTAGCAATAGACAACAATCCATTATCTTCTAGGATACCTTTTCTTTCTTTCTTTTTTTTTTTTTTTTTTAAGACAATCTTCCACTCCAGGGGCTGTAACCATCCCCCTTCTGGCATTCCACACAATTTCCACTAATGTGCATGAGTCTAACTTGCCATCTGAATTTTGCTTAGTGCCCATACGGCAGAACTGCATTAATTTCTCCATCTTTCTATAGATACACAGTATATATATATATATATCTATCAAGATAACAAACACCAAACAAACAATAAGACGGGGGAGATGACTCAAACCTGAGATTCTAAAGGGAACTGAGTCTGCAGTACCCAGTTCCTATTGCTTCTTGTCACGTGGTCCCTGTCTGACTTCCGTGCTCCGTACTTTACAAACCAATTCTTCCCTACTTTGTCAAATTGCTCCCTAACTTACCGGTCCCCAAAAAAAGAAAAACTATAAATTTAATTGGCCCAAACTGAGCCAATTGCTCCAAGTTTCAATGAGCCGCTACACAATTTATTATGCCCGAACTGAGCCAATTGCTCCAAGATTTACCGGGCCCCCCTAGGCCGAGTCAATTACTCCAGGTCCTAGTCTCTCTTGTACAGAACTGAAAATCTTATCACAGGCGACAACCGTATACCACAGACAAAAATTATTTTTCTACACTTGCTTGCTTTCCTTCCTAGAAACCTGTCCTGTTCCAAACACAATGCTTCTAACTACCAGTGTAAAAACCCGTTTTTCCTGTTTTTCACTTGCCTCTAGCCCTCTGTAGAGAAAAAAAAACTTGCATCTTTTTAACTTTTAAGTCATCTCCCCTCTTCACAACATGTAACAGGCAGTAGGCAACTAAAACGTGACGGTTCTTGCAATTAAATGACCAGCAGCGGAGATACCCTTTCTGCCGTCTTACAGATACCAAGAAAACCGGACACGGTCAGGCAATCTGCACAGGATACCCCGAAGGACACAGGTAAAGACTACAGATTATAAAAAATCAGCAGACTTACCGTGCTCTGTTAAGGAGGTGATCAGTCTCCATTGTTCGGGGTACTCAGTGCATCCAGCCGTTCCACTCGCCGGTTTTCAGGGTTCAGGGCTCTTCCTCTGCTGGCCCCAGGTTGGGCGGCCAAATATTAGGGTTGAACAATTAATATAAATGTTCAATTCTCTAGTTGCCTACTCCTGGCCTAATGGATATTGATCATGTGCACTAAAGAAATACACCAGACACAGTCAGCTGTAACTCTCCTTGATCAATGTGTGGCTCAGCTCCAAGAAGGAATTTATTAGTCAAACACAATGTTATATATCTCCTGTAAGGGGGCTCGGTTAGCTCTAAAATGGGAGTGATCGGATGTATTCCATTGGTTAGTGGGTTGGGCATGAGCAAGTCCATGGGCGGATCCATGAGGTCATCAAGGTGGGTTGGTCCGTGATGTCATCAAGGTGGGCGTCACTGTGGGTGGATCCATGAGGTCATCTGGGTGGGCGTCATCTTGGATACCAGACCGCATGGTCTGCTAAAACAGGAAATGGCAGCCATCTTCAGTGTCTTCATTGTTCATCTTGGATACCAGACCGCATGGCTCTGGTATAGGAGATGGCAGCCATCTTAAGTGTCTTACTTTGTCTGAGGAAAAACTTATGTAAGGTTAAACAATACATGTTATGGGTTACTTCTCTCAATTACCTTATGTGTTGAGGTTAATTAAGTATTTGATCTTATGGCTCTCCTCAACATTATATTCTTGTACATAGGGGGGAGTATTATAGTAGTTATATTCTTGTACATAGGGAGCAGTATTATAGTAGTTATATTCTTGTACATAGGAGCAGTATTATAATAGTTATATTCTTGTACATAGGGGCAGTATTACAGTAGCTATATTGCTGTACATAGGAGCAGTATTATAGTAGCTATATTCTTGTACATAGGGGCAGTATTATAGTAGTTATATTCTTGTACATAGGAGCAGTATTATAGTAGTTATATTCTTGTACATAGGGAGCAGTATTATAGTAGTTATATTCTTGTACATAGGAGCAGTATTATAATAGTTATATTCTTGTACATAGGGGCAGTATTACAGTAGTTATATTCTTGTACATAGGGGCAGTATTATAGTAGTTATATTCTTGTACATAGGGGCAGTATTATAGTAGTCATATTCTTGTATATAGGGGCAGTATTAGGGCTCATTTCCACTGGCGAGAGACAAATCGGTCCGTAATCTGGACCGAAAAAACGGATGTAGCGTATGCGATTGTCATGCGAGTGTAATGCGAGTGCAATGCGATTTTTAATCGCACCATCCGTTTTACATCCGTATGCAATCCGTTTTATTTAGCGGAAAGCCCAAATCAATCAGACAACATTTGGGCAACACCTATATAAAGGCATTTAGCAACATGTGTGATTGCTTGGTGTGACTTGTGGTGTGTGTCTTTTGGGCTTTCCACCAAGCATGGCATCAAGAAGAAATCTGAGTCTTGACCCGGGAATATGGTGTGGGATATGTTGGCGCTCCGAGGATGCGGCGTCGATTTTGGATTCATCCGCTACTCAGACAGCGTCCGAGAAAAGGACATTTTGAACGGCTGTATGTACATTTGCGTAGACATCGTGATAAATTTTATGCCTACACAAGGATGTCAATCGAGGCCTTTGACTCTCTGCTTGCTCAACTTCGTCCAGCCATCACGTTCAAAACTACCAATTGGCGGCCCTGCATTTCAGCTGAACAATGGCTTCTGCTAACCTTGAGGTATGGTAACATTTTAGTTATGCATATTGTCAAATTACTGTATATGCATGTGGATATTGAACACAGAAAAATAACCTTGTTCTAATTTGACACATGTAAAAATGTATGTGATCTGGGACTAAAGGTACCGTCACATTAAGCGACGCTGCAGCGATAGCGACAGCGATGCCGATCGCTGCAGCGTCGCTGTTTGATCGCTGGAGAGCTGTCACACAGACCGCTCTCCAGCGACCAACGATGCCGAGGTCCCCGGGTAACCAGGGTAAACATCGGGTTGCTAAGCGCACGGCCGCGCTTAGTTACCCGATGTTTACCCTGGTTACCAGCGTCAAAGTTAAAAAAACAAACAGTACATGCTCACCTGCGCGTCCCCCAGCCTCTACTTCCTGACACTGACTGAGCTCCGGCCCTAACAGCACAGCGGTGACGTCACCGCTGTGCTTTCACTTTCAGTTTAGGGCCGGCGCTCAGTCAGTGTCAGGAAGCAGAGGCTGGGGGACGCGCAGGTGAGCATGTACTGTTTGTTTTTTTAACTTTTACGCTGGTAACCAGGGTAAACATCGGGTTACTAAGCGCGGCCCTGCGCTTAGTAACCCGATGTTTACCCTGGTTACCAGTGTAAAATATCGCTGGTATCCTTGCTTTTGCTGTCAAACACGGCGATACACGGCGACCTAGCGACCAAATAATGTGCAGACCTTCTAGCAGCGACCAGCAATTTCACAGCGGGATTCTGATCGCTGCTGCGTGTCAAATACAGCGATATCGCTATCCAGGTCGCTGCAACGTCACGGATCGCTGGCGATATCGCCTAGTGTGACGGTACCTTAACATGTGGTATGTGTTAATGAGACTAAACAAATGTAAATCTATTGTTTGCCATTCCTGGACATCAGGTGTGCCCAAATACATTTAATCTTGGGCGACGTGATGCAACATTACTGATGTGTAAAGACAAAACACTAAGCCCCACTAAATTTAACATCATTATTTAATATCATGATCTTAGGATGTGTTTAAACGGAATACTCTCATTTTGAACGATTAAGATTAGTCATAATGAATTCTGCTCACATCCCGCTATATATTTTGACCCAGTGTCCAGCCCATCACTATATAGACTGTATGAGCCCACAGTGTACTCATGTGCTGCATGTCCAACACCTATCATCCCCATGCACAACCTAACATCCAATACATATTTTAGTAAATCACAGCACAAGTCCCCTCCGTCAGGTTCCTCATTGTTTATGCTCCTGTCTTGGTGTCTGTGGTGTGCTCACTCTACGCAGAACACAGCTGATGTGCTGATAAAACATCATTGTGCCAGCTGCTTCACATGCTGATTTGTGCATGAAGTGGCCAGAGACCCCTCCTCAACCTACGCAGTCAGTGCAGATGTAGAGAGCAAGCGGGCAGTCTTGTTTGTGGGGCATGTGAATGATTTTGCTTTACCCATCGTCTGATATACAGGTCCTTCTCAAAAAATTAGCATATAGTGTTAAATTTCATTATTTACCATAATGTAATGATTACAATTAAACTTTCATATATTATAGATTCATTATCCACCAACTGAAATTTGTCAGGTCTTTTATTGTTTTAATACTGATGATTTTGGCATACAACTCCTGATAACCCAAAAAACCTGTCTCAATAAATTAGCATATTTCACCCGTCCAATCAAATAAAAGTGTTTTTTAATAACAAACAAAAAAAACATCAAATAATAATGTTCAGTTATGCACTCAATACTTGGTCGGGAATCCTTTGGCAGAAATGACTGCTTCAATGCGGCGTGGCATGGAGGCAATCAGCCTGTGACACTGCTGAGATGTTATGGAGGCCCAGGATGCTTCAATAGCGGCCTTAAGCTCATCCAGAGTGTTGGGTCTTGCGTCTCTCAACTTTCTCTTCACAATATCCCACAGATTCTCTATGGGGTTCAGGTCAGGAGAGTTGGCAGGCCAATTGAGCACAGTAATACCATGGTCAGTAAACCATTTACCAGTGGTTTTGGCACTGTGAGCAGGTGCCAGGTCGTGCTGAAAAATGAAATCTTCATCTCCATAAAGCATTTCAGCCGATGGAAGCATGAAGTGCTCCAAAATCTCCTGATAGCTAGCTGCATTGACCCTGCCCTTGATGAAACACAGTGGACCAACACCAGCAGCTGACATGGCACCCCACACCATCACTGACTGTGGGTACTTGACACTGGACTTCAGGCATTTTGGCATTTCCTTCTCCCCAGTCTTCCTCCAGACTCTGGCACCTTGATTTCCGAATGACATGCAAAATTTGCTTTCATCAGAAAAAAGTACTTGGGACCACTTAGCAACAGTCCAGTGCTGCTTCTCTGTAGCCCAGATCAGGCGCTTCTGCCGCTGTTTATGGTTCAAAAGTGGCTTTACCTGGGGAATGCGGCACCTGTAGCCCATTTCCTGCACACGCCTGTGCACGGTGGCTCTGGATGTTTCCACACCAGACTCAGTCCACTGCTTCCTCAGGTTCCCCAAGGTCTGGGAATCGGTCCTTCTCCACAATCTTCCTCAGGGTCCGGTCACCTCTTCTCGTTGTACAGCGTTTTCTGCCACATTGTTTCCTTCCAACAGACTTACCATTGAGGTGCCTTGATACAGCACTCTGGGAACAGCCTATTTGTTGAGAAATTTCTTTCTGGGTCTTACCCTCTTGCTTGAGGGTGTCAATGATGGCCTTCTTGACATCTGTCAGGTCGCTAGTCTTACCCATGATGGGGGTTTTGAGTAATGAACCAGGCAGGGAGTTTTTAAAAGCCTCAGGTATCTTTTGCATGTGTTTAGAGTTAATTAGTTGATTCAGAAGATTAGGGTAATAGGTCATTTAGAGAACCTTTTCTTGATATGCTAATTTATTGAGACAGGTTTTTGGGGTTATCAGGAGTTGTATGCCAAAATCATCAGTATTAAAACAATAAAAGACCTGACAAATTTCAGTTGGTGGATAATGAATCTATAATATATGAAAGTTTAATTGTAATCATTACATTATGGTAAATAATGAAATTTAACACTATATGCTAATTTTTTGAGAAGGACCTGTACATGAATATTAACTTTCTCTTATTTTGTCTCTGTGTTTCCATTTTTAGATTTTTGTCAACGGGCCAATCGTATGCTTCACTACATCTAGAGTATCTTCTGGGCATTACTACGATATCCAATATAGTGAAGCACACATGCTCTCAAATATGGATTTGCCTAAAGGACAAAGTTATGCCGGAGCCCACAACTCAAGATTGGGAACGGATAGCTAATGGGATCTATGACACGTGTCAATTTCCAAATTGTCTGGGGGCTCTTGATGGCAAGCACATCCGGGTCAAGAAGCCGCCGAACTCAGGGCCCCTATTCTACAATTATAAGGGTTATTTTTCCATTGTCTTGTTGGCATTAGTAGACAGCAAGTACAATTTTATAATTGTAGATATAGGGGCCTATGGAAGAACTGGAGATTCAAGAATCTTCAATTCTTCCATTCTGGGTCGGCGGCTGAAGGCCAATGAATTGGGTGTGCCACCCCCAAGGAGTCTTCCTTCCTCTGGTGGTGAACCTATGCCCTATGTAGTTGTAGCTGATGAAGCCTTTCAACTTACACGGAATGTTATGAGGCCTTTTCCGCGACGGGGTCTGGACAGACGGGGACAAATTTTTAATTACAGACTAACTCGAGCTCGGCGGCTTGTGGAATGTTCTTTTGGAATTTTGGCAGCTAAATGGAGGGTCTTACTCAGTGCCCTCCAGTTAAGCCCCAACAATGTCAACATTGTAATCCAGGCATGTGTCATACTGCATAACTATACCCACCAACATGATGTCTCGGGGCCTCAGGATGGCGATGTGGGATTACCACCCAATCGTGGACACATCGCACAGGCATTGCCCCAGGCCACCCAGCTGTCAGGCCTCAGAGTTCGTAATTTGTTCGCTAATTATTTTTTAGCACCAGAGGGAGCAGTACCCTGGCAACAAGATGTTGTCATATGATTATTTCATTTGCTTCTGTCTTAATTTCAAAATGTCTCAATTTAAAATTAACAGACCATTTTGTTTATGTAGTTATCACCACAATGGTTTGATTTTGCAAAAAAAATATAAAACATGTTTTGAGTAAACAACAAAGTATTTTGTTTATTCTAACAACATAGAAACAGAAATCAACCTACATTTTGAGGTAAATAACAAGGTTCCCAACTTTGCAATGCTTGTGTCATTTAACAAAAAAAAAAACATTACAAGTCCAATAAAGAATGATGGGATGTTGCTGGTGAGGTTGGTGTTTGTGTTGTTTGGATTTCAGAGTGCTGTTGATTGTTTGTAGGCAAAGGAACATTGTGTGCCTGGGTGGGTATATGATGTTGGGTTCTGGCTTCCTGACTCTGGCTATATGCATCATGTGGACCATGTGTCCAACCCGGAGCATTTTCCAAAGGCCAGGATACTCTTGGTCTGCGTTGGTCTAAAGGCCCTTGGTGTTGTGGTACTTGCTGCCCAAATTGACCATGCCCATAAGCATGTGAAAAACTAGTTTGTAGTCCATGGTGGTACCACTCACTCAAAAACTGTGACGCAGCAGATGATGGAGGCATTTCTGTGTAGCTATGCGTAGGCCTTGATTTGTGTTGGCCATAGAGCTGATGATGAAAACCAAAAGAGGAACAGCACTACAAGAACCCATAAAAATACAAAATACTTTATTAAATAACCATAAAATCAGACACATAAAAGGGAATAACAAGATTGAGACAATGAACACCAAAAAACGTGGCAGTGTAAGTCCCAACAGGCAAGCTACATAGTAGGAGTCATTTAGTGCATAAAGTGTGCTAGAGTACTGCACATAAAAGATCAAAACAGTCAGTAAGAGTGCATGGGTATATCAAGAGTTAAAGAGCATAAGTGCAAAGAATCTACATAACCCAAACATGCAATCCAAGGCTGACAAAAGTAATAAATAATCGTTATAATACCTGAGGGAAACCACACTGCCACGAGCTCCAACGCGCGTTTCGGCGCGATGCCTTCTTCCGAGGGTGTCGCGCCGAAACGCGCGTTGGGGCTCGTGGCAGTGTGGTTTCCCTCAGGTATTATAACGATTATTTATTACTTTTGTCAGCCTTGGATTGCATGTTTGGGTTATGTAGATTCTTTGCACTTATGCTCTTTAACTCTTGATATACCCATGCACTCTTACTGACTGTTTTGATCTTTTATGTGCAGTACTCTAGCACACTTTATGCACTAAATGACTCCTACTATGTAGCTTGCCTGTTGGGACTTACACTGCCACGTTTTTTGGTGTTCATTGTCTCAATCTTGTTATTCCCTTTTATGTGTCTGATTTTATGGTTATTTAATAAAGTATTTTGTATTTTTATGGGTTCTTGTAGTGCTGTTCCTCTTTTGGTTTTCATGTTTACTCTCTGATTGCACTGAACCGCTTATATATATATATCCGTGCACCCTTGATACCAGTGTTTGGTGGTGCACATGTGGTCTGGTCCATATGTTACATAGAGCTGATGATGTTGTTGGTAATGTGTTTGATCTATGGTAGTAGTATTACGTCTGTCAATATGTTCACTAATGTTTCCAGTGTTTATTGTCTGAGTGTGTTGATCAGTGGTTGTTTGTGTATGTCCTGATGCTGTGGATATTGTTCCTGCTGTAGCAACAGAACTGTCTGAGATTTGGCTGATAATTTGTGTTTGGTACCTTCTTTGAATACATTCAAATATGGCTTGGGGGTTATTTGGTGGAATTGCCAAAGTTAGAAGCTGTAATATGGCTGTTTTTGTGGGCAGGCGTAATTGTGTTGGAATTTGGCGCAGGTGCTGGGCCAAACTTCGTCCAAATGCTTCCTCACCATCATCAGAGATTGTGCGTTGTATGTAGTCCATCACACGACTGTCAACCTGTCGTCGTATAACTTGACTTTGGTGCTCTCTCCTTCTTCGTATATTGCGTGCAACAGTAGTAGCTTGGGGTGAGGTATCAAGGGGCAGGGTTGGGCTGCTGCTTCTTGGCGGCTCCTCTTGCTCTGTTGGGAGTTGGCCTAGTGAACCAGGAATGGCCCTTTCCGCCCTGGATGGTCCAGGAGCATCCTGCTCTGCTGTTCCTGCTTCTTCATTTTCCGTGTTTGCAGGTTCCACCTCAGACGCTGGCTCGGTTTCCACTAAGTTAGATTCGGTTCTATAATGCAGACACATATTTGTTATTTTATTTTTTTTTTTAAATTAGGTCACACATTTACATTGCGTATCCTATAAAAAAACTTACGTTCTTAAATCCATTACAGGAGCCAAGAAATTTAGACGGCTCATATATATATATGGTCTTTTTTGGGGGGCTGCGGAACCACTTTTCTGCCGACTCTGCCGCTCCCTTCTATATTGATCCCGGCAGCTGCGCCATCTTCGCTGATCATCAGCCACTGTAATTGTAAAGCAAAAGAAAATGTTAAGACATAAAAATGTAGAAACATTCAAATCATTGTTGTGCAAAGTATTCCGCATAAGACAATGCAAAATTAAAGAAAAAATGTTGGTGTTTGAAGCATCCATTTTAACGAAAAAAAAACAGTGTTATGGCAGCAAGATCAAATAATTAAGCCCGACATGTAAGAAAAGGTGAGGGTTATCCTATGGTCCAAATAGCTAGTATTAAACACGAGTGTTCTTTAATTTTCAAATTTAAGTTTTAACTGATGATGAGCTGGCTGATACTCATTGGATGGGTGGTGTCTGAGTAATAATTGGGACTGGTGTGATATATTTTTTGGGGTGGTGCAGCTGCCTGATTTTCGGAGGCAACACAGCCTGAGGACATGTGGTGGTTGCCCTGTTGGTACCAAATACCCACATGTAATATATCTGGCTAGCAGCCGTTAATCATGCAGCTGTGGGGAATGAAAAGAAATATACCAGTCACATTTTTGGCACAAAAATGTGGGTGCGTCTTATAATGCAGAATTACCTTCTCAGCGGGCCGCTGAGGATGTCATGGTGCCAAGGCCGCGCTGTTTTCTGGAGTGGCAGTGGTGTGCTGTGTCCATGGTGGCGGTGCGTTGATGCGCTCTGTTCATGTTGCTGCAGGTTGCTCTGCCCTTTCACCAAAAATGTCGCAGAGCACCCCGCAACAACATAGACCTAGCACAGCAAAACAACAACACCATGGACAGTGGCCAGAGCGCAGCAGCGCAACTTGTGAAAAAAGGCCAGCATTGACACCAGGACACCTGCAGCAGTGTTACACACTTTAGAACACACCCTCATCCCAGCCTGCGCAAATGCTCTACTCTTGCCTCCTACATCAGCGACTGTACGACCCTGGATTAAACGCAGCCCCACTAATTTAAACATATTTACCAAATAAACAAGGGTGTTGGCCCCCATAATTGCAAAGAGATGAAAAGGCATTATTAAACGTACTCATTCCAAGCTGAACACCCGGGGAACTTTCTGAATAATTCGAAAACATTTGGCGGCAGATATATGTCCATGATGCATCCCGTAACGTACGGTTTTGATAGTTCGGATCTCTGGGATCCCACAATTCAGGCCTCTCTTGGATAAGCAACATCAGCTCCACATTGATTGGTCTGGACATGGCGAAAGAAGCTGAGAACGTAACTCCGTGGAGGTGGGTCTCATGCAAAAGGCTCTCTCTCACTGGTTTTTATGCAATCCCTCTAAACACTTCCCTGTGTGTCACTTCCTGGGGTTTTTTTCTTCTACTTTCTGAGGCATTTCAGGTCTTGTGTTCCGTAAAATACGGACAGAATACGGACCATCCGTTTTCCGTCCGGTTTTTTTCTCGCACCCATTGACTTGCATTGGCGAGTCTCGTCTGAGACTCGCAGCAAATCGCAGCAGGCTGCGATTTTTTTCTCAGTCCGATTTTGGCAGAGAAAAAAATCGCAAATGAAAAGACACCTATTGAATAACATTGGTCCGAGTGCAATCCGATTTTTTATCGGATTGCACTTGTCCGTTTTCCTCGCCAGTGGAAATGAGCCCTTATAGTAATTATATTCTTGTACATAGGAGCAGTATTATAGTAGTTATATTCTTATATATAGGAGCAGTATTCTAGTAGTTATATTCTTGTACATTATGGGCAGTATTATAGTAGTTATATTCTGGTACATAGAGGGCAGTATTATAGGAGTTATATTCTTGTACATAGGAGCAGTATTATAGTAGTTATATTCTTGTACATAGGGGAAGTATTATAATAGTTAATATTCTTGTACATAGGGGAAGCATTATAATCTAATATATAATTGCCTAGAATACTACTTCCTGCAATTTGTGCCAACTTCCGTGGCTTTGTCCGGAGCTAATGTCCGGAGCTAATGTCCGGAGCTAATGTCCGGAGCTAATGTCCGGAGATAAGTGACGTCACCAGTGTCCTACACCCAGGCAGAGCACAGGGGCCCCAGGCAGCATATGGGGCCCCAGGCAGAGCACAGTAGCCCCAGGCAGAGCACAGGGGCCCCAGGCAGCATATGGGGCCCCAGGCAGAGCACAGTGGTCCCAGGCAGAGCACAGGGGCCCCAGGCAGCCTATGGGGCCCCAGGCAGAGCACAGTGGCCCCAGGCAGAGCACAGGGGCCCCAGGCAGCATATGGGGCCCCAGGCAGAGCACAGGGGCCCCAGGCAGAGCACAGGGGCCCCAGGCATAACATGGGGCCCCAGGCAGAGCACAGGGGCCCCAGGCAGAGCACAGGGGCCCCAGGCAGCATATGGGGCCCCAGGCAGAGCACAGGGGCCCCAGGCAGAGCACAGGGGCCCCAGGCAGCATATGGGGCCCCAGGCAGAGCACAGTGGCCCCAGGCAGAGCACAGGGGCCCCAGGCAGAACATGGGGCCCCAGGCAGAGCACAGGGGCCCCAGGCAGCATATGGGGCCCCAGGCAGAGCACAGGGGCCCCAGGCTGCATATGGGGCCCCAGGCAGAGCACAGTGGCCCCAGGCAGCATATGGGGCCCCAGGCAGAGCACAGTGGCCCCAGGTAGAGCACAGGGGCCCCAGGCAGCATATGGGGCCCCAGGCAGAGCACAGTGGTCCCAGGCAGAGCACAGGGGCCCCAGGCAGCTTATGGGGCCCCAGGCAGAGCACAGTGGCCCCAGGCAGAACATGGGGCCCCAGGCAGAGCACAGTGGCCCCAGGCAGAGCACAGGGGCCCCAGGCAGAACATGGGGCCCCAGGCAGCATATGGGGCCCCAGGCAGAGCACAGGGGCCCCAGGCAGCTTATGGGGCCCCAGGCAGAGCACAGTGGCCCCAGGCAGAGCACACACCAAATCGGAGGCCGAGGGGCCCCGCCAACCAAATCGGAGGCCGAGGGGCCCCGCCCACCAAAGCGGAGGCTGAGGGTCCCCGACCACCAAATCGGAGGCCGAGAGTCCCCGCCCACCAAATCGGAGGCCGAGGGGCCCCGCCAACCAAATCGGAGGCCGAGGGGCTTCGCCAACCAAATCGGAGGCCGAGGAGCCCCGCCCACGAAATCGAAGGCCGAGCGGCCCCGCCCACCAAAGCGGAGGCTGAGGGGCCTGGCCCCGCCCACCACATCGGAGGCCGAGGGGCCCCGCCCACCACATCGGAGGCCGAGGGGCCCCGCCCACCACATCGGAGGCCGAGGGTCCCAGCCCACCAAATCGGAGGCCGAGGGTCCCAGCCCACCAAATCGGAGGCCGAGGGTCCCCGCCCACCAAATTGGAGGCCGAGGGTCCCCGCCCACCAAATCGGAGGTCGAGGGTCCCCGCCCACCAAATCGGAGGCCGAGGGTCCCCACCAACCAAATCGGAGGCCGAGGGGCCCCGCCCACCAAATCGGAGGCCGAGGGTCCCCGCCCACCAAATCGGAGGCCGAGGGGCCCCGCCCACCAAATCGGAGGCCGAGGGGCCCCGCCAACCAAATCGGAGGCCGAGGGGCCCCGCCCACCAAATCGGAGGCCGAGGGTCCACACCATCCAAATCGGAGGCCGAGGGGCCCCGCCCAACAAATCGGAGGCCGACGGGCCCCACCCACCAAAGCGGAGGCCGAGGGGCCCCGCCCACCAAATCGGAGGCCGAGGGTCCCCGCCCACCAAATCGGAGGCCGAGGGTCCCCGCCCACCAAATCGGAGGCCGAGGGGCCCCGCCCACCAAATCGGAGGCCGAGGGTCCCCGCCCACCAAATCGGAGGCCGAGAGTCCTCGCCCACCAAATCGGAGGATAAGGGGCCCCGCCAACCAAATCGGAGGCCGAGGAGCCCCGCCCAACAAATCGAAGGCCGAGCGGCCTCGCCCACCAAAGCGGAGGCCGAGGGGCCCAGCCCCGCCCACCAAAGCGGAGGCGGAGGGGCCCCGACCACCACATCGGAGGCTGAGGGGCCCCGCCCACCAAATCGGAGGCCAAGGGGCCCCGCCCACCAAATCGGAGGCCGAGGGTCCCCGCCCACCAAATCGGAGGCCGAGGGGCCCCGCCAACCAAATCGGAGGCCGAGGGGCCCCACCCACCAAATCGGAGGCCGAGGGTCCCCGCCCACCAAATCGGAGGCCGAGAGTCCCCGCCCACCAAATCGGAGGATAAGGGGCCCCGCCAACCAAATCGGAGGCCGAGGGGCCCCGCCAACCAAATCGGAGGCCGAGGAGCCCTGTCCAACAAATCGAAGGCCGAGCAGCCCCGCCCACCAAAGTGGAGGCCGAGGGGCCCGGCCCCGCCCACCAAAGCGGAGGCCGAGGGGCCCCGACCACCACATCGGAGGCCGAGGGGCCCCGACCACCACATCGGAGGCCGAGGGGCCCCGCCCACCCAATCGGAGGCCGAGGGGCCCCGCCCACCAAATCGGAGGCCGAGGGGCCCCGCCCACCAAATCGGAGGCCGAGGGGCCCCGCCCACCAAATCGGAGGCCGAGGGTCCCCACCCACCAAATCGGAGGCCGAGGGTCCCCGCCCACCAAATCGGAGGCCGAGGGTCCCCGCCCACCAAATCGGAGGCCGAGGGTCCCCGCCCACCAAATCGGAGGCCGAGGGTCCCCGCCCACCAAATCGGAGGCTGAGGGTCCCCGCCCACCAAATCGGAGGCTGAGGGTCCTGTTGTGAAATTGGATTTTGGGCTCCCCCGGTGGCCACTGGTGGAATTGAACTGGTGTGCATCATCCTCTCTGTTCACCTGTTTCCATCAGGATGTGGGAGTCGCTATTTAGCCTTGCTCCTCTGTCACTTCCATGCCGGTCAACATTGTAATCAGAAGCCTTTCTGTGCATGTTCCTGCTGCTAGACAACTCCCAGCTAAGTTGGACTTAGTCCTTGTTTGTTTTTGCATTTTGTTCCAGTTCACAGCTGTAGTTTCGTTTCTGTGTCTGGAAAGCTCTTGTGATCTGAAATTGCCACTCTGATGTTATGAGTTAATACTAGAGTCTTAAAGTAATTTCAGGATGGTATTTTGATAGGGTTTTCAGCTGACCATGAAAGTGCCCTTTCTGTCTTCCTGCTATCTAGTAAGCGGACCTCAATTTTGCTAAACCTATTTTCATACTACGTTTGTCATTTCATCTAAAATCACCGCCAATATTTGTGGGGGCCTCTGTCTGCCTTTCGGGGAAATTTCTCTAGAGGTGAGCCAGGACTATATTTTCCTCTGCCAGGATTAGTTAGTCCTCCGGCCGGCGCTGGGCGTCTAGGGATAAAACGCAGGCTACGCTACCCGGCTACTGTTAGTTGTGCGGCAGGTTTAGTTCATGGTCAGTTTAGTTTCCATCCTTCCAAGAGCTAGTTCTTATGTTTGCTGGGCTATGTTCTCTTGCCATTGAGAACCATAACAGTTTGACCGGCCTAAAAGGGTTAAATTAATTGACAGAGAAAGGAGAGAAAAGAGAAGTCTGCTGAAGATTTTTTTTTTTTTTTTTTTCCTTCAGTTCTGAGTGTGCTTGTAATTGAATCTCTTGCAAGTCTGCCTATATTGCAGCCTTTCTCTCTCTCTCTCCTTCTAATCCTGGAATGGCTCTGTGTTCACCTGTTTAAAATGGATATTCAGAGTTTAGCTGCAGGTTTGAATAATCTCACCACGAAAGTTCAAAACTTACAAGATTTTGTTGTTCATGTTCCTATATCTGAACCTAGAATTCCTTTGCCTGAATTTTTCTCGGGGAATAGATCTTGCTTTCAAAATTTCAAAAATAATTGCAAGTTGTTTTTGTCCCTGAAATCTCGCTCTGCTGGAGATCCTGCTCAGCAGGTCAGGATTGTGATTTCTTTGCTCCGGGGCGACCCTCAGGATTGGGCTTTTGCATTGGCTCCAGGGGATCCTGCGTTGCTCAATGTGGATGCGTTTTTTCTGGCCTTGGGGTTGCTTTATGAGGAACCTCAGTTAGAACTTCAGGCGGAAAAGGCCTTGATGTCCCTATCTCAGGGGCAAGACGAAGCTGAAATATACTGCCAGAAATTCCGTAAATGGGCTGTGCTTACTCAGTGGAATGAGTGCGCCCTGGCGGCGAATTTCAGAGAGGGTCTCTCTGATGCCATTAAGGATGTTATGGTGGGGTTCCCTGTGCCTGCGGGTCTGAATGAGTCCATGACAATGGCTATCCAGATCGATAGGCGTCTGCGGGAGCGCAAACCTGTGCACCATTTGGCGGTGTCTACTGAGAAGACGCCAGAGAATATGCAATGTGATAGAATTCTGTCCAGAAGTGAACGGCAGAATTTTAGACGAAAAAATGGGTTGTGCTTCTATTGCGGTGATTCAACTCATGTTATATCAGCATGCTCTAAGCGTACTAAGAAGCTTGATAAGTCTGTTTCAATTGGCACTTTACAGTCTAAGTTTATTCTATCTGTGACCCTGATTTGTTCTTTATCATCTATTACCGCGGATGCCTATGTCGACTCTGGCGCCGCTTTGAGTCTTATGGATTGGTCCTTTGCCAAACGCTGTGGGTATGATTTGGAGCCTCTTGAAACTCCTATACCCCTGAAGGGGATTGACTCCACCCCATTGGCTAGCAATAAACCACAATACTGGACACAAGTAACTATGCGGATTAATCCGGATCACCAGGAGATTATTCGCTTTCTTGTGCTGTATAACCTACATGATGTGTTGGTGCTTGGATTGCCATGGCTGCAATCTCATAACCCAGTCCTTGACTGGAAAGCTATGTCTGTGTTAAGCTTCGGATGTAAGGGGACGCATGGGGACGTACCTGTGGTTTCCATTTCATCATCTATTCCCTCTGAGATTCCTGAATTCTTGACTGAATATTGTGACGTTTTTGAAGAACCTAAGCTTGGTTCATTACCTCCGCACCGGGAGTGCGATTGTGCCATAGATTTGATTCCGGGTAGTAAATACCCTAAGGGTCGTTTATTTAATCTGTCTGTGCCTGAACATGCTGCTATGCGAGAATATATAAAGGAGTCCTTGGAAAAGGGACATATTCGTCCTTCGTCATCTCCCTTAGGAGCCAGTTTTTTCTTTGTGGCTAAGAAAGATGGCTCTTTGAGGCCGTGCATTGATTATCGGCTTTTGAATAAAATCACGGTTAAATATCAATATCCGTTGCCACTGCTGACTGATTTGTTTGCTCGCATAAAGGGGGCCAAGTGGTTCTCTAAGATAGATCTTCGTGGGGCGTATAATTTGGTGCGAATTAAGCAGGGGGATGAGTGGAAAACCGCATTTAATACGCCCGAGGGCCACTTTGAGTATTTGGTGATGCCTTTTGGTCTTTCAAATGCCCCTTCAGTCTTTCAGTCCTTTATGCATGACATTTTCCGTGATTATTTGGATAAATTTATGATTGTGTATCTGGATGATATTTTGATTTTTTCGGATGACTGGGACTCTCATGTCCAGCAGGTCAGGAGGGTTTTTCAGGTTTTGCGGTCTAATTCCTTGTGTGTGAAGGGTTCTAAGTGTGTTTTTGGGGTTCAAAAGATTTCCTTTTTGGGATATATTTTTTCCCCCTCTTCCATCGAGATGGATCCTGTCAAGGTTCAGGCTATTTGTGATTGGACGCAACCCTCTTCTCTTAAGAGTCTTCAGAAATTTTTGGGCTTTGCTAACTTTTATCGTCGATTTATTGCTGGTTTTTCTGATGTTGTTAAACCATTGACTGATTTGACTAAGAAGGGTGCTGATGTTGCTGATTGGTCCCCTGCTGCTGTGGAGGCCTTTCGGGAGCTTAAGCGCCGCTTTTCTTCCGCCCCTGTGTTGCGTCAGCCTGATGTTGCTCTTCCTTTTCAGGTTGAGGTCGACGCTTCTGAAATCGGAGCTGGGGCGGTTTTGTCGCAGAGAAGTTCCGATTGCTCCGTGATGAGACCTTGTGCTTTTTTCTCGCGTAAATTTTTGCCCGCCGAGCGGAATTATGATGTTGGGAATCGGGAGCTTTTGGCCATGAAGTGGGCTTTTGAGGAGTGGCGTCATTGGCTTGAGGGGGCTAGACATCAGGTGGTGGTATTGGCTGACCACAAAAATCTAATTTATCTTGAGTCCGCCAGACGCCTGAATCCTAGACAGGCGCGCTGGTCGTTGTTTTTCTCTCGGTTTAATTTTGTGGTGTCCTACCTGCCGGGTTCTAAGAATGTTAAGGCGGATGCCCTTTCTAGGAGTTTTGAGCCTGACTCCCCTGGTAATTCTGAACCTACAGGTATCCTTAAGGATGGAGTGATATTGTCTGCCGTTTCTCCAGACCTGCGGCGGGCCTTGCAGGAGTTTCAGGCGGATAGACCTGATCGTTGCCCACCTGGTAGACTGTTTGTTCCTGATGATTGGACCAGTAAAGTCATTTCTGAGGTTCATTCTTCTGCGTTGGCAGGTCATCCTGGAATCTTTGGTACCAGGGATTTGGTGGCAAGGTCCTTCTGGTGGCCTTCCCTGTCTCGAGATGTGCGAGGCTTCGTGCAGTCTTGTGACGTTTGTGCTCGGGCCAAGCCTTGTTGTTCTCGGGCTAGTGGATTGTTGTTGCCCTTGCCTATCCCGAAGAGGCCCTGGACGCACATCTCGATGGATTTTATTTCGGATCTTCCTGTTTCTCAGAAGATGTCTGTCATCTGGGTGGTGTGTGATCGTTTCTCTAAGATGGCCCATTTGGTTCCCCTGCCTAAGTTGCCTTCTTCTTCCGAGTTGGTTCCTCTGTTTTTTCAAAATGTGGTCCGTTTGCATGGTATTCCGGAGAATATCGTTTCTGACAGAGGTACCCAATTCGTGTCTAGATTTTGGCGAGCATTCTGTGCTAGGATGGGCATAGATTTGTCTTTCTCGTCTGCTTTCCATCCTCAGACTAA
Source organism: Ranitomeya variabilis (assembly GCF_051348905.1). NCBI lineage: Eukaryota > Metazoa > Chordata > Amphibia > Anura > Dendrobatidae > Ranitomeya > Ranitomeya variabilis. The sequence goes on along the minus strand of NC_135232.1, from coordinate 721,379,763 downwards.
TGGCCAGACCGAGCGGACGAATCAGACCTTGGAGACATATTTGAGGTGTTTTGTGTCTGCAGATCAGGATGATTGGGTTGCTTTTTTGCCTTTAGCGGAGTTTGCCCTCAATAATCGGGCCAGCTCTGCCACCTTGGTGTCTCCCTTTTTCTGTAATTCGGGGTTTCATCCTCGATTTTCTTCTGGTCAGGTGGAATCTTCGGATTGTCCTGGAGTGGATGCTGTGGTGGAGAGGTTGCATCAGATTTGGGGGCAGGTAGTGGACAATTTGAAGTTGTCCCAGGAGAAGACTCAGCTTTTTGCCAACCGCCGGCGTCGGGTTGGTCCTCGGCTTTGTGTTGGGGACTTGGTGTGGTTGTCTTCTCGTTTTGTCCCTATGAGGGTTTCTTCTCCCAAGTTTAAGCCTCGGTTCATCGGCCCGTACAAGATATTGGAGATTCTTAACCCTGTGTCCTTCCGTTTGGACCTCCCTGCATCTTTTTCTATTCATAATGTTTTTCATCGGTCATTATAGCGCAGGTATGAGGTACCGGTTGTGCCTTCCGTTGAGCCTCCTGCTCCGGTGTTGGTTGAGGGCGAGTTGGAGTACGTTGTGGAAAAAATCTTGGACTCCCGTGTTTCCAGACGGAAACTCCAGTATCTGGTCAAATGGAAGGGATACGGTCAGGAGGATAATTCTTGGGTGACTGCCTCTGATGTTCATGCCTCCGATTTGGTCCGTGCCTTTCATAGGGCTCATCCTGATCGCCCTGGTGGTTCTGGTGAGGGTTCGGTGCCCCCTCCTTGAGGGGGGGGGGGTACTGTTGTGAAATTGGATTTTGGGCTCCCCCGGTGGCCACTGGTGGAATTGAACTGGTGTGCATCATCCTCTCTGTTCACCTGTTTCCATCAGGATGTGGGAGTCGCTATTTAGCCTTGCTCCTCTGTCACTTCCATGCCGGTCAACATTGTAATCAGAAGCCTTTCTGTGCATGTTCCTGCTGCTAGACAACTCCCAGCTAAGTTGGACTTAGTCCTTGTTTGTTTTTGCATTTTGTTCCAGTTCACAGCTGTAGTTTCGTTTCTGTGTCTGGAAAGCTCTTGTGATCTGAAATTGCCACTCTGATGTTATGAGTTAATACTAGAGTCTTAAAGTAATTTCAGGATGGTATTTTGATAGGGTTTTCAGCTGACCATGAAAGTGCCCTTTCTGTCTTCCTGCTATCTAGTAAGCGGACCTCAATTTTGCTAAACCTATTTTCATACTACGTTTGTCATTTCATCTAAAATCACCGCCAATATTTGTGGGGGCCTCTGTCTGCCTTTCGGGGAAATTTCTCTAGAGGTGAGCCAGGACTATATTTTCCTCTGCCAGGATTAGTTAGTCCTCCGGCCGGCGCTGGGTGTCTAGGGATAAAACGCAGGCTACGCTACCCGGCTACTGTTAGTTGTGCGGCAGGTTTAGTTCATGGTCAGTTTAGTTTCCATCCTTCCAAGAGCTAGTTCTTATGTTTGCTGGGCTATGTTCTCTTGCCATTGAGAACCATAACAGGGTCCCCGCCCACCAAATCGGAGGCCGAGGGTCCCCGCCTACCAAATCGGAGGCCGAGGGTCCACACCAACCAAATCGGAGGCCGAGGGGCCCCGCCCACCAAATCGAAGGCCGAGGGACCCCGCCCACCAAATCGGAGGCCGAGGGGCCCCGCCCACCAAAGCGGAGGCTGAGGGTCCCCGACCACCAAATCGGAGGCCGAGGGTCCCTGTCCACCAAATCGGAGGCCGAGGGTCCCCGCCCACCAAATCGGAGGCCGAGGGTCCCCGCCCACCAAATCGGAGGCCGAGAGTCCCCGCCCACCAAATCGGAGGCCGAGGGGCCCCGCCAACCAAATCGGAGGCCGAGGGGCCCCGCCAACCAAATCGGAGGCCGAGGAGCCCCGCCCACCAAATCGAAGGCCGAGCGGCCCCGCCCACCACATCGGAGGCCGAGGGGCCCCGCCCACCACATCGGAGGCCGAGGGGCCCCGCCCACCAAATCGGAGGCCGAGGGGCCCCGCCCACCATAATCGGAGGCCGAGGGGCCCCGCCAACCAAATCGGAGGCCGAGGGGCCCCGCCAACCAAATCGGAGGCCGAGGGGCCCCGCCAACCAAATCGGAGGCCAAGGGTCCCCGCCCACCAAATCGGAGGCCGAGGGTCCCCGCCCACCAAATCGGAGGCCGAGAGTCCCCGCCCACCAAATCGGAGGCCGAGGGGCCCCGCCAACCAAATCGGAGGCCGAGGGGCCCCGCCAACCAAATCGGAGGCCGAGGAGCCCCGCCCACCAAATCGAAGGCCGAGCGGCCCCGCCCACCAAATCGGAGGCCGAGGGGCCCCGCCCACCACATCGGAGGCCGAGGGGCCCCGCCCACCACATCGGAGGCCGAGGGGCCCCGCCCACCAAATCGGAGGCCGAGGGGCCCCGCCCACCAAATCGGAGGCCGAGGAGCCCCGCCCACCAAATCGAAGGCCGAGCGGCCCCACCCACCAAATTGGAGGCCGAGGGGCCCCGCCCACCACATCGGAGGCCGAGGGTCCCCGCCCACCAAATCGGAGGCCGAGGGTCCCTGCCCACCAAATAGGCCGAGGGTCCCCGCCCACCAAATCGGAGGCCGAGGGTCCCCGCCCACCAAATCGGAGGCCGAGGGGCCCCACCAACCAAATCGGAGGCCGAGGGGCCCCACCAACCAAATCGGAGGCCGAGGGGCCCCGCCCACCAAATCGGAGGCCGAGGGGCCCCGCCCACCAAATCGGAGGCCGAGGGTCCCCGCCCACCAAATCGGAGGCCGAGGGTCTCCGCCCACCAAATCGGAGGCCGAGGGTCCCCGCCCACCAAATCGGAGGCCGAGGGTCCCCGCCCACCAAATCGGAGGCCGAGGGTCCCCGCCCACCAAATCGGAGGCCGAGGGTCCCCGCCCACCAAATCGGAGGCCGAGGGTCCCCGCCCACCAAATCGGAGGCCGAGGGGCCCCGCTCACCAAATCGGAGGCCGAGGGGCCCCGCCCACCAAATCGGAGGCCGAGGGGCCCCGCCCACCAAATCGGAGGCCGAGGGTCCCCGCCCACCAAATCGGAGGATAAGGGGCCCCGCCCACCAAATCGGAGGCCGAGGGGCCCCACCAACCAAATCGGAGGCCGAGGAGCCCCGCCCACCAAATCGAAGGCCGAGCGGCCCCGCCCACCAAATCGAAGGCCGAGCGGCCCCGCCCACCAAAGCGGAGGCAGAGGGTCCCCGCCCACCAAATCGGAGGCCGAGGGTCCCCGCCCACCAAATTGGAGGCCGAGGGGCCCCCCCCACCAAATCGGAGGATAAGGTGCCCCGCCCACCAAATCGGAGGCCGAGGGGCCCCACCAACCAAATCGGAGGCCGAGGAGCCCCGCCCACCAAATCGAAGGCCGAGGGGCCCCACCAACCAAATCGGAGGCCGAGGAGCCCCGCCCACCAAAAGTAAGTGCGGCCCCAAAAGTAAGTGCGCCCCCGGGTGCAAAAGTAAGTGCGCCCCCGGGTGCAAAAGTAAGTGCGCCCCCGGGTGCAAAAGTAAGTGCGCCCCCGGGTGCAAAAGTAAGTGCGCCCCCGGGTGCAAAAGTAAGCGCGCCCCCGGCCCCGGGTGCAAAAGTAAGCGCGCCCCCCAGTCCCGTGTGTGAAAAGTGCTGCTGTAAAGCTGGTAGCGCTGTTCAAGCACCATGTATTTCCTTCAGGAAATGCCCATCTAATATATAATTGCCTAGAATACTACTTCCTGCAATTTGTGCCAAGAAAGAACATACCAATATACATAGTTATTGATACATATTATTTATTATTTACATTATTGTTCTTAAGCAAAGAACCGTTGTTGTGGCATTTGCCACAACACGCAAAGTTGTTGTCTGATGTCTTTCATCACTCCCCTCATAAGCATGTTCATGGATCCTGTGTAACTGTACCTTAAATAACAAGAATTGTCAAGAGCTGGTGAGTGCAGCCATTTTTTGTTCTTTCTTAGGGTATGTGCACACGATGCAGATTTAGTGCAGAATTGGTGTAGAACTGCAGCAGATTTTTCTGCTGCAGAAACGCTGCAGAACTGCACTGTGATTTACAGTACAATGTAAATCAATGGGGGGAAAAAAAAAGCTGTGCACATGATGCAGAAAAATCTGCGCAGAAACGCTGCAGATTTCAAAGAAGTGCACGTCGCTTCTTTTGTGCAGTTCTGCAGCGTTTCTGCTGCAGATTTTTCTGCACCATGTGCACAGCTTTTTTTTTTCCCCCATTGATTTACATTGTACTGCACAGAAACTGCACAGAAACTGCATAGAAACTGCATAGAAACTGCACAGAAACTGCACAGAAACTGCACAGAAACTGCACAGAAACTGCATAGAATCTGCGCAGAAACTGCATAGAAACTGCATAGAAACTGCACAGAAACTGCACAGAAACTGCACAGAAACTGCATCAAATCTGCAGATGCAGATTTAGTGCAGAAAATTCTGCACCACATTTCCTACGTGTGCACATAGCCTTACTATTATTTATTAATTGTATTATTCTTACATTTGAATAAATAAAGTATATATGGATTCTAGACTCCCGATTCTTTAGAATCGGGCTGCCATCTAGTAGTTAATATTCTTGTACATAGCGGCAGTATTATAGTAGTTATATTCTTGTACATAGGAGCAGTATTATAGTAGTTATATTCTTGTACATAGGGGTCAGTATTATAGTAGTTATATTCTTGTACATAGGGGCAGTATTATAGTAGATATATTCCTGTATATAGGGGCAGCATTATAGTAGCTATATTCATGTACATAGGGAGCAGTATTATCGTAGTTATATTCTTGTACGTAGTGGGTAGTATTATAGTAGTTAATATTCTTGTACATAGGGGGCAGTATTATAGTAGTTATATTCTTATACATAGGAGCAGTATTATAGTAATTATATTCTTGTACATAGGAGCAGTATTATAGTAGTTATATTCTTGTACATAGGGGCAATATTATAGTAGATATATTCTTGTATATAGGGGCAGCATTATAGTAGCTATATTCATGTACATAGGGAGCAGTATTATCGTAGTTATATTCTTGTACGTAGTGGGTAGTATTGTAGTAGTTAATATTCTTGTACATAGGGGGCAGTATTATAGTAGTTATATTCTTATACATAGGAGCAGTATTATAGTAATTATATTCTTGTACATAGGAGCAGTATTATAGTAGTTATATTCTTGTGCATAGAGGCAATATTATAGTAGATATATTCCTGTATATAGGAGCGGTATTATAGTAGTTATATTCTTGTACATTATGGGCAGTATTATAGTAGTTATATTCTTGTGCATAAGGGCAGTATTATAGCAGTTATATTCTTGTACATAGGGGCAGTATTATAGTAGTTATAATCTTGTACATAGGGGCAGTATTATAGTAGTTCTATTCTTGTACATAGGGAACACTATTATAGTAGTTATATTGGTGTATATAGGGGCAGTATTATAGTAGTTATATTCTTGTAAATAGGAGCAGTGGTATAGTAGTTATATTCTTGTACATAGTGGCAGTATTATAGTAGTTATCTTCTTGTATATAGAGGCAGTATTATAGTAGTTATATTCTTGTACATAGGAGCAGAATTATAGTAGTTATATTCTTGTATATAGGGGCAGTATTATAGTAGTTATATTCTTGTACATAGGGGCAGTATTATAGTAGTTATAATCTTGTACATAGGGGCAGTATTATAGTAGTTATATTCTTGTATATAGGGAACAGTATTATGGTGGTTATATTGTTGTACATAGGTGCAGTATTATAGCAGTTATAGTCTTGTACATAGGGGCAGTATTATAGTAGTTATATTCTTGTACTTAGGGGGCAGTATTATAGTAGTTATATTCTTGTACATAGGGGCAGTATTATAGTAGTTATATTCTTGTACTTAGGGGGCAGTATTATAGTAGGTATTTTCTTGATGATGAATTTTATGAAGATTGTACTGTTGGTTCATAGTTTGGTTTCATCTATTTTTCAGTAAGTTTTTGTAAAGGATCTCCGTGTTTTTAGGAACTTTGGTTTTTGAAAGCTGTATCTTAATTGTTGATAAGAGTAGGGAGCTTTCTGGTCAGTAATGTGATTAACTGTTTAAATATAGCACAATCTTCCTTGTCCCATACATGAGCAAGATGAAAATGGCAAGCTGTGAAAGTGTAGATTTTCCAGTTCAGAATTCTTGTCTTTTGAAGATTTAATTCTACATATGGAATAAGCAAAGAAAGCCATCACTGAATAGATGTAGTGATTCTAGCTTACATCCACCAGATGGCAGCAGCACCTCACGAGTCAGCTCTTTGACCCACTCCCTGTTACATTGCTGTCTTTGTTTCTGCTGAAGGAGGTGAGAATAGAAGAAAAAGCTGGAAATAAATGGAGGTCAGATTCTCCGTAGGTTCAATTCACACGCGGTCGTTTGTGTTAAGAGAAACATCTCCATTTACTATCTGCACTAAACAGATTGACTACAACAAAGGCCGGCTTAAGTAGTTCTCTGCATACAGTGTAAGGTTTTGTTTTTTTTTTATATAAATTCTGAGGCGACATCTATTTGTTTGTTTGAAGGAAGGTTGAGGTCAGGCAGGGAATAAAGATTCTGGATATTTCTGACGCATTTCTTGATGCTGCCATTAGTATTATTTTTAATTAACGCAGCGGCGGAGACATTGACTCGTCTATTGAACACTTCTCTCCTTTGTCGCGGTCCCCTTTAATATGAGACACTTGAGTGATGAATCTCGTGGCGCAATTCTTATTACTTAGGAATGTGATACAACAAAGTGACATTTATTTCAGAGGTTTTCCCACAGGCTCCCAAGTCCAAGGGGCGCAGTCCATGAGGCTGGAGGAAGCCCTCGCCTCGGGCGGCAGCCTTCCCAGGCACAGGGACACCGCTACTACTGTCATCTTTAGAATTAGCACTGTTCTGGGGGCTCTGATTGGCTCCAAGTATGGGGGCAGTGTAGAGGTGATCATTGCCAGGTATTATAGCTGGCAGTGCTAGGAGGCACGGAAACCGTCACTATCGTGGGGACTTTCAGGAATATGATTTATAGTCGTCACCATCATCAAGGTACCGGTACTGGATTGTACTAAGCATCAATGTGGATATCATGGGGGCACTGTGGCTGTCCCAGTTATGGAGGCAGTGTGGGTATCGCAGTTATGGGGGCTGTGTGGGTGTCCCAGTTATGGGGGCTGTGTGGGTGTCCCAGTTATGGGGGTTGTGTGAGTGTCCCAGTTATGGGGGCAGTGTGGATATTGCAGTTATGGGGGCACTGTGGATGTCCCAGTTATGGAGGCTGTGTGGGTGTCCCAGTTATGGGGGCTGTGTGGGTGTCCCAATTATGGGGGCACTGTGGATGTCCCAGTTATGGGGGCTGTGTGGGTGTCCCAGTTATGGGGGCTGTGTGGGTGTCCCAGTTATGGGGGCTGTGTGGGTGTCCCAGTTATGGGGGTTGTGTGGGTGTCCCAGTTATGGGGGCACTGTGGGTATTGCCGTTATGGGGGCAGTGTGGATGTCCCAGTTATGGGGGGGCACTGTGGATGTCCCAGTTATGGGGGCACTGTGGATGTCCCAGTTATGGGGGCACTGTGGGTATCCCAGTTATGGGGGCTGTATGGGTGTCCCAGTTATGGGCGGCACTGTGGATGTCCCAGTTATGGGAGGCACTGTGGATGTCCCAGTTATGGGGGGCACTGTGGATGTCCCAGTTATGGGGGCACTCTGGAAGTCCCAATTAATGGGGGTCACTGTGGAAGTCCCAGTTATGGGGGTACTGTGCATGTCCCAGTTATGGGGGCTGTGTGGGTGTCCCAGTTATGGGGGCAGTGTGGGTGTCCCAGTTATGGGTGCACTGTGGGTATCACAGTTATGGGGGCTGTGTTGGTGTTCCAGTTATGGGGGCGCTGTGGAAGTCCCAGTTGGGGGGGGTACTGTGGATGCCCCAATTATTGGGGCACTGTGGATGTCCCAGTTATGGGGGGGGCACTGTGGGTATCCCAGTTATGGGGGCACTGTCGGTATCCCAGTTATGGGGGCACTGTGGGTGTCCCAGTTATGGGGGCACTGTGGATGTCCCAGTTATGGGGGGCACTGTGGATGTCCCAGTTATGGGGGCACTGTGGGTATCGCGGTTATGGGAGCACTTTGGATGTACCAGTTATGGGAGCACTGTGGGTATCCCAGTTATGGGGGCTGTGTGGGTGTCCCAGTTATGAGGGCACTGTGGATGTCCCAGTTATGGGGGCACTGTGGATGTCCCAGTTATGGGGGGCACTGGATGTCCCAGTTATGGGGGGCACTGGATGTCCCAGTTATGGGGGGCACTGTGGATGTCCCAGTTATGGGGGCACTGTGGGTATCCCAGTTATGGGAGCACTGTGGATGTCCCAGTTATGGGGGCCCTGTGTGTGGGTATCCCAGTTATGTGGGCTGTGTGGGTGTCCCAGTTATGGGGGCACTGTGGGTGTCCCAGTTATGGGGGCACTGTGGGTGTCCCAGTTATGGGGGCACTGTGGATGTCCCAGTTATGGGGGGCACTGGATGTCTCTGTTGTAGGCTGCGGTTCACTAGGATTGTAGTCTTTTCTATTATTCCATTTTTTGTATCCAGAATCCCGTCTAATTATTGATCCCCACGGGGTGAGCCGGTGAAGTCCCTTACATGGTTCCATGTTTGTAAACCACACGCGATCTGTGGACCAGACACGTAACCCCACGGAGACGGCAGGTTATTTATGATACATTTATTCTCTGAATGTAGAAAAAAAAAGAAAAAATCCGATTGATGTTGGGAAACAATTCCCACAGAGCGCAATTTAATTTCATTCACTTGGGAGAATTTGATGAATATCTCTCAGCATCTAGAGCAGGTTTGATGAATGCGCCCCCCAGCGCAGCGATGCGCTTCATAGGGTGATGGTTTATGTATTGTAATGTGTATCTATTTCATCGTGTCAGGTCCCGAGAGGTGAAACATCGATAACCCGGTTATCCCATCACTGGCAGTAAATTGCATTCTGCCTAAGATCTGGCTCCTAACAATATCACAATGAAACCCGTGTCGTCCTGCAGATCCGAAATGAGAAAAATCAATCTTCTAGACTGCCTCAGCTCGCCGCCTGGAGGACACAGCTGGTACTGCATCATGTAACAGGATCGGCATAGACTGCAAAATTGTTGCAAAAATTTCTATACTTTATTGAATTTAAATTAATTAAACAAGTGCAGAAATTTCTACAATCAATCTGCACCATGTAAATGCACCCTGACTACACCCAAAAATATTAATTCCACATGCAGACTTAATTTATCCATGTAAGAGGTGGACAAACCATTGCTGCCACCTTTGCAACTGAACAGGGGCCCAAGACATATGGAGATCGGCCTCCACCTCAAAAGCAGCTTCTGTCACAAAGAAGAGCTTTATAATGAGCTATTGGACTGCAAAGGGCCCATATACAGTTCTTGCACAGGGGGCTCTCCTGCCCGTGTCCCCCCTGAACATATACACGCACAACCAGAGAGCAAGCCGAGATCTTGAATACAGCAAGAAATAGAAATGCAAAGAGCTATAGAAAATGTTGTTATATAGTAATCAGTAATTGCAGGCTGGATAATTCCTTTAAGATTCCAGCTCCTCCTTATGACTTGTCTTCTGTGGAGGGGCAGCGCTGTATAGAGCTCCCTGCCTCACACTGAAGATACTTTCCCGGTTATAACTCTAAAGCCGCAGTCGCCCCAAGAAGATGCGATAACGGCGAAAAGTGTGCAATTCGTTTAAGATCAAAATCCTGAAGCATCTCGATGGCCGGAGCCGGGATCTGCCGCTCCATGGCGTCCTGTGAATTATAGCGCAGAGAGGGCGAGATAACACCCGGATCTCATTTCAGATTACACCGCTATTCTGTGTAGTCAGCACCCCGACTACGTTCTACTTGGGCTTCTGCCAAATCAGACAACAAGGTGCTCAACTCATACCCAGTGTCTAGCCGGACAGGAGATAGGCTGGAAATACAACCAAAAGCAATGTCTTAATGACTGCACTACAAGAAAACAGAACAACATCTTATACTATGTACATAAAACTAATACTGCCCACTATGTAAAGGAATATAACTACAATATTGCTCCTATATACAAGAATATACCTACTATAATACTTCTATGTACAAGAATATAACTACTATAATACTGCCCCCTATGTTACTGCTCCTATATACAAGAATATACCTACTATAATACTACCCCTACATACAAGAATATAACTACTACTTCCCTTTATGTACAAGAATATAACTTGTAGCGCCCCCACTGTCGCAGGGCCGAAGGGTTCCCGGTACCGGGCCTCTGAGTCTCTGTTCTGGGGTTGTCACGGTGGCTAGACCCGGTCCGTGACCCTGCTGAGGGGCGTACAATAAAGGTGGAGGGAATAGTGATGATGTTGTGGTGGTGCGGTGCAGGTCGGTCACAGTAAATAACGAGGACACCAGGTTGCAGTCTCTTTACCTCTTTACTGAAGGCCTCAGGATCCTCAATCCGGAATACGGTTAACCGGGCTGCGCAAGTCCGGCCGGTCCGATGGCACCTCCAGAGTTCCCTTTGCAGGTGGAAATCTGTGCCTACCTTCTAGCGCTATGTGTTGTGGTCCTCCCCTGCTGTGCTTACGGGATAGTCCCCACAACTGTTGTGTCTGTTTCTGAAGTTCCCTCACAACTCAATTAAGATGTTCTGCTTCGTCCCCCAGATGATATGGCTAGGACGCACCCGTATGACGGGTAGGCTCGGAGTTCTTCCGGGACCCTAGCGTCGCCCCTCTCCTATTGTTGCCCCCTGTGTCTTCGTAGGTGAATTGTGTGAGACAGCCCGCCTATAGCTGACTGTCCTGCCGTAGGTTTGAAGTATTGCTTGGAGCCTAGTACTTCCTCGGCGTTCCGGCCACCGGCTACGCGCCTCAGTAGGATGTTGCCTCGTCTTACAGCACGACTCCTACTGGTATTTCTCCTTGTTGCGTTGATCTCGTTTCTCACTCAGCACAATATACCTCGCTTCTTGTCCTTTCTTAGGGCACCGCCGCTATATCGTGCAGGCGCGGTCCCGTAACGTTCTCTCTGTTCGCTAGGCCTCTGTCAGGATCCCACCCCTGACAGGGACCCCCCTGAGTCTCTCCCCGCAACACCCTCTGCCACAGGATGTTGCCTGTTCGATTCCCAGTCAGCTTCTGTCTAACTTTCTGCCTAACCCCCAGTTTTACCAGATTGTGAGGAGTGGCCTAATACATAGAACCCTTAGCTCCCCCTGGAGGCCAGACTGTGAAGTGTATTGGTGACTGTGATACCTGGTCAGAAGAACTCCTTCAGTGCCATCAGACGTACCATAGCCCCCCTTAGCGGCGGAGCATCAGTACTGCAACGACCAGGACTCTGGGGCGCTGCAAACTCCTATAATACTGCTCCTATGTACAAGAATATAACTACTATAGTACTCCCCTACATACAAGAATATAACTACTATAACACTGCCCTCTATGTACAAGAATAGAACTACTATAATACTGCCCCTATGTACAAGAATGTAACTACTAGGGTTGAGCGAAACGGATCGGACATTTTCAAAAGTCACTGACTTTCAGCAAAGTCGGGTTTCATGAAACCCGACCCGATCCCACTGTGGGATCGGCTATGCGGTCGGCGATCTTCGCGCTAAAGTCGCGTTTCATATGACGCTTTCCCCGCCATTTTTTCAGCCAATGAGGAGTGTGGGCAGCGTGATGACACAGGTTCCGGCTTGCTTTGTGCGGCACACACAGGGGGTAAAACCGCCATCTTAACGTTTGGGACATAGCGATTTGCACAGTGAAACACAAACTTTGCAGGGACGAGAGAGAGAGAAAGAGAGAGATAGAGAGAGAGAGAGAGAAAAAAAAAAAAAAAATCCCCATTGACCTGCATTGGGTTTCGTGTTTCGGTTGGCCCCCGACTTTTCACAATAATCGGCCGATTTCACACGATCCGACTTTCGAGACAGTCGGGTTTCACGAGACCCGACTCGATCCTAAAAAAGCAAAAGTTGCTCAACCCTAGTAACTACTATAATACTGCCCCCTATGTACAAGAATATAACTACTATAATACTGTCCCTATGTACAAGAATATAACTACTATAATACTGTCCCTATGTACAGGAATATACCTACTATAATACTGCCTCCTATGAACAAGAATATAACTACTATAATACCGCCCCTATAGGTGATCAGACAATTCTCCACGCTGTCCCTGTATCCTAACACTGGGTCTTAATATGCTTGTATTTGTATATTCTACGCTGATTTTCAGATATATTTTTGCATCTTCCATTAACCCTGATGATACAGACTATGAAGCGTCCCTGCGGTCTACGCTGGATTTGGACTGTGACATGGCGTTGCTCCTATTGCTCATATTCCAGTAAATTTGGCCAGGTATGTGAGTTTTTTGGGGGTCAGTATTTCGGAGTCTGGTGTCTGCACTTGTGGTGCTCCCGGTGTATCCAGATGGATTAGTCGCCTGGTGCCTTATATACAGGTGTAATCAATTGAGAAAGACATTTATGACTTGGACAGTGCTCTGCCTCCAGTTTGTGAATTTATGAGCTGTGCACTGATGGTGGAGTGAAACGCGTGGTGCACAGAGACCTGGAGCCTGCACTCTGAGGTTACCTCATAAGATGGCCTCGGGCCATTAACTCTATGCAGAAAGCATCCAGGAAGTGGGGTGCAGCGCGCTGTGAAATTGGAAAAAGTTGCTAATATCACAGCCTCATTGCACTTGCAGGAATGAAGACAAGCAAATCGCCCCTTGAGGAAACAATAATCCTCCTCATGTCGAGACACTGCTGACTGCCCCCGACAACCTGCTAATAGGGGATGAGAACCAGCTCACTGCAGCCCTCACTCAGATTAACCTGGCCGCCATCAGCACAGCAGAGACATATCAGAGGAAGGCCTACGGCTTGGACTCCAGAGTGGTGCATCCTCCTCCATGTGCCCCTGGTGCGTCTTTTTTTGTATATTTTCATGTATTTGTACCCCGGGCCTTCTCATATCAACGGCCATATCTCCACTACACATCACTGTTACATCCTGGTCTACATTCTTGGAGCCATTTTTCTTCCCCTTTCATGGCTCCTCTAAATACATTAGATTTTTGTGCTTTTTGAAAGTGATAGTGACTTTTTTAGTGTTCGCTTTTATGCACAGTGCTCAGAGTCAAATAGATGTTTTTAACCTGCTGCTCCTCCTCCCCTCTCACAGCAAATAGCCTCCCAAAACAGAAAGAGAGAGAAGCTGCAGCTGCAGATCCCTGTTCCCCTGTCAGAGAGGCTGCAGGCAGGCAACAGGGACTACGGCTGCTGCAGGATGATACTTGCTACCCCAATAACTCACAGTATATTACTAATTTGGGTACATCTTGTATACACACACACAGCGGGTGAAATATGTATTGAACATGTCAACTGTCATGATCCAGGCCAGGGTTTGTGTCTTATTTTTCTCTCCCCGGTCCCATCGTTTGAGGAGTTCACATTTTCTGTCTCGTTCTGAGTTCGGTGTGGCTATTTCAGTCTGCTGTGGCCTCCAGACCAATGTCAGTGATAGTTCATGCTCCCAGGCTAGAGCAGCTGACCTCTTGACACTGTGTTTTGTCCTATGCCCGTTTACTCTGCTCCTGTGACTTCCCTTTCCTTCCACCCTCTTGTCTTAGTGTTCGCTCAATGTGCTTGGACCTCTTGGTATGTGACCCGTCTTGTCTTTCGACCTGTTCTACTGTCTCATGTCTCGGTTATCTCTGCTCCCATCTGGCTCTGACTTCTTGCTTGTATTTGACCACTTGTATTGCTTTGACCTCTGGTACTTCTTGTCCTGAACGTTTCTGACTCGGCTCACCTGACCACTCTCTCCCCACTTGGTGGTGCCCGTACTGCTGCTCACTGGTGCTACGCTGTGTGTGCAACCTCTCTTCCCTCACCAGCATCCCCTGGTGGAGGTTGCGCTATACTGCATTGTAGCAGCATTACATCAACAATTTTTTAAGTAAATCTATTTCTAATGGTGCTTTTGACATGAAATTCTCCCCATTCTCCCAAACCCATCCAATCCACAAAGGCAAAGAAATCACCATAGATGTCCATAAATTATGTGTGATGTGTCAAAATCTATGCAAAGTCCTGACACCCACTGAAATCTATCCAACTACAAAGTAATCCTGCCTTTTAGTGAAAAATAATATCAGCTGGTTGAACTGATGGCCTATAAAAAGGCCAAGGTGCCACACAAGTAACATCTCATGATGGGAAAAAAACAGCTGTCTCAAGACCTTCATAACATTACTGTTGCAAAATATACTGATGGCATTGGGGACAGAAGAATTTCTAAACTACTGAAGGATTCAGGGAGCACCATAAACCAGCCACCACCAGGTACTATCTGCAAGGCTTCAGACAGGGGAGTAAAACTAATCAGACAAGCTGTCCAAGAGCCATGGACACCCGTAGAGAGCTACAGATAGACCTGGAATCAACAGGTACAATTGTTTCACAGAAAACTATAAGTAATGCATTTACTTATAGGCCTGCAGCTTCTCTCTCTTTCTGTTTTGTGAAGCTGTTTGCCTGAGATGGGAGGAGAAGCAGCAGGTTAAAAACTTCTGAAAGCACAGTGCACAAAAGCACACACCAAAAAAAGCACTATGCCTTTCAGAAAGCATAAAAAAATTCTAATGTATTTACAGGAGCTGTGAGAGGTAAGAAAAATTACTTCCAAGGATGTAGACCATATATATCCCCTTTTGAAAAAGCTGGACCGCGAAATGCGCGTCAGAGGTTCCTGGGAAGCTGTGGGAGTCACCCCATCTTATGGGTAAGCATGTGGATTTGACTGCAGTTTTTCTTGGCTTATGATAGGTATTTTACCTATATACTAAATGATGCTTTTTGATTGTTTTGGCCATTGAACTCTGCGCAGTATAACCACAATCATGACTGTGCCCTTTTGGGATACATTTTGGCTCCCACTCCTTCCCTAGTCTATCCCCAGTTTTCCTCTATACCTTCTGTTCTTTTGGGTCTTTATTATATTGTGTTTATTAACTTGTTTGCAGTTATGATTTGTTTCAGTAAAATAATTTTTTATCATGATTGGTGGGACATTGTGTATGCTCTATTTTTTTGTGTACTTTATATCTGGGAGTAGTCCATTTCATTTATTTCCTTCTGGTGATTACTTTGGGAGAGTGATATTTGTACACTCTTGGCCACAGTGTTATATTATGCTTGATGACTTTTGTAATATATATATATATATATATATATATATATATATATATATATATATATATGTATATATATATATATATATATATATATATATATATATATACACACACACACTCATACATACACACACACATTATATGTGTATGTATATATATATATATATATATATATATATATTATATATACAGTGCCTACAAGTAGTATTCAACCCCCTGCAGATTTAGCAGGTTTAATAAGATGCAAATAAGTTAGAGCCTTCAAACTTCAAACAAGAGCAGGATTTATTAACAGATGCATAAATCTTACAAACCAAAAAGTTTTGTTGCTCAGTTAAATTTTTATAAATTTTAAACATAAAAGTGTGGGTCAATTATTATTCAACCCCTAGGTTTAATATTTTGTGGAATAACCTTTGTTTGCAATTACAGCTAATAATCGTCTTTTCTAAGACCTGATCAGGCCGGCACAGGTCTCTGGAGTTATCTTGGCCCACTCCTCCATGCAGATCTTCTCCAAGTTATCTAGGTTCTTTGGGTGTCTCATGTGGACTTTAATCTTGAGCTCCTTCCACAAGTTTTCAATTGGGTTAAGGTCAGGAGACTGACTAGGCCACTGCAACACCTTGATTTTTTGCCTCTTGAACCAGGCCTTGGTTTTCTTGGCTGTGTGCTTTGGGTCGTTGTCTTGTTGGAAGATGAAATGATGACCCATCTTAAGATCCTTGATGGAGGAGCGGAGGTTCTTGGCCAAAATCTCCAGGTAGGCCGTGCTATCCATCTTCCCATGGATGCGGACCAGATGGCCAGGCCCCTTGGCTGAGAAACAGCCCCACAGCATGATGCTGCCACCACCATGCTTGACTGTAGGGATGGTATTCTTGGGGTCATATGCAGTGCCATCCAGTCTCCAAACGTCACGTGTGTGGTTGGCACCAAAGATCTCGATCTTGGTCTCATCAGACCAGAGAACCTTGAACCAGTCAGTCTCAGAGTCCTCCAAGTGATCATGAGCAAACTGGAGACGAGCCTTGACATGATGCTTTGAAAGTAAAGGTACCTTACGGGCTCGTCTGGAACGGAGACCATTGCGGTGGAGTATGTTACTTATGGTATTGACTGAAACCAATGTCCCCACTGCCATGAGATCTTCCCGGAGCTCCTTCCTTGTTGTCCTTGGGTTAGCCTTGACTCTTCGGACAAGCCTGGCCTCGGCACGGGAGGAAACTTTCAAAGGCTGTCCAGGCCGTGGAAGGCTAACAGTAATTCCATAAGCCTTCCACTTCCGGATGATGCTCCCAACAGTGGAGACAGGTAGGCCCAACTCCTTGGAAAGGGTTTTGTACCCCTTGCCAGCCTTGTGACCCTCCACGATCTTGTCTCTGATGGCCTTGGAATGCTCCTTTGTCTTTTCCATGTTGACCATGTATGAGTGCTGTTCACAAGTTTGGGGAGGGTCTTAAATAGTCAGAAAAGGCTGGAAAAAGAGATAATTAATCCAAACATGTGAAGCTCATTGTTCTTTGTGCCTGAACTACTTCTTAATACTTTAGGGGAACCAAACAGAATTCTGGTGGGTTGAGGGGTTGAATAATAAATGACCCTCTGAAACAACTTTTCACAATTTAAAAAAAAATAAACAAAGAAATAACATTCTTTTTTGCTGCAGTGCATTTCACACTTCCAGGCTGATCTACAGTCCAAATGTCACAATGCCAAGTTAATTCCAAATATGTAAACCTGCTAAATCTGCAGGGGGTTGAATACTACTTGTAGGCACTGTATACACACACACACACACAGGTGCTTCTCAGAGAATTAGAATATCCTCAGAAAGTTTATTTATTTAAGCTCTTCAATACAAAAAGTGAATATCATATATTATATAGAGTCATTACAAACAGAGTGATCTATTTCACGTGTTTATTTCTGTTAATGTTGATGATTATGGCTTACAGCCAATAAAAACCTAAAAGTCATTATCTCAGTAAATTAGAATAATTAACAAAAAAACACTTGCAAAGGCTTCCTAAGTGTATAAAAAGGTCCCTGAGTCTGTTTCAGTAGCTCCACAATCATGGGGAAGACTGCTGACTTGACCGATGTCCAGAAAGCAGTTATTGACACACTCCACAAGGGGGGTAAGCCACAAAAGCTCATTGCTAAAGAAGCTGTCTGTTTACACAGTGCTGTATCCAAGCATATTAATGGTAAGTTAAGTGGAAGGAAAAAGTGTGGTAGAAAAAGGTGCACAAGCAACCGGGGTAACCGTAGCCTTGAAAGGATTGTTAAGAAAAGGCTATTCACAAATTTGGGGGAGATTCACAAGGAGTGGACTGCTGCTGGAGTCATTGCTTCAAGAGCCACCACACACAGACGTATCCAGGGCATGGGCTACAAGTGTCGCATTCCTTGTGTCAAGCCACTCACGACCAATAGACAATGCCAGAAGCGTCTTACCTGGGCCAAGGAGAAAAAGAACTGGACTGTTGCTCAGTGGTCCAAGGTGTTGTTTTCAGATGAAAGTAAATTTTGCATTTCATTTGGAAATCAAGGTCCCAGAGTCTGGAGGAAGAGTGGAGAGGCCACAATCCAAGCTGCTTGAGGTCTAGTGTGAAGGTTCCACAATCAGTGATGGTTTGGGGAGCCATGTCATCTGCTGGTGTAGGTCCATTGTGTTTTATCAAGACCAAAGTCAGCGCAGCCATCTATCAGGAAATTTTAGAGCATTTCATGCTTCCCTCTGCCGACAAGCTTTTGGGAGATGGAAATTTTATTCTCTAGCAGGACATGGCACCTGTCCACACTGCCAAAAGTACCAATACCTGGTTTACAAACAACAGTATCACTGTGCTTGATTGGCCAGCAAATTCACCTGACCTTAACCTTAAAGAGAATCTATGGGGTATTGTCAAGAGGGAGATGAGACACCAGACCCAACAATGCAGATGAGCTGAAGGCTGCTATCAAAGCAACCTGGGCTTCCATAACCCCTCAGCAGTGCCACAGGCTGATCGCCTCCATGCCACGCCACATTGATGCAGTAATTGATGCAAAAGGAGCCCTGACCAAGTATTGAGTGCATTTACTGAACATACATTTCAGTAGGCCAACATTTCAGATTTAAAAATAATTTTTCAAGCTGGTGTTATAAAGTATACTAATTTACTGAGATAATGACTTTTGGGTTTTCATTGGCTGTAAGCCATAATCATCAACATTAACAGAAATAAACACGTGAAATAGATCACTCTGTTTGTAATGACTCTATATAATATATGAGATTCACTTTTTTGTATTGAAGAACTGAAATAAATTAACTTTTTGATGATCTAATTTTGTGAGAAGCACCTGTTTACAGTGTCGGACTGGAGCACCTTGGGCCCGCCAGAGACAATCTTTATTGGGGCCCACTATGTAGCTACAAATAAATACAAGAACACCAATTGTGTGGTAAAACACGCTAATATCAGGGTATAATATAAGGTAGTACACACCTTAATTATGTAGCAGGAGTTGGGGTATATCATATAGTATGATGTAGCCCCTCAGAATATAATGTAGTCCCCTGAGAGAATAATGCAGCCCCACCACAGAATATAATGTAACCCCCATAGAGTATACTGTAGCCCCTCATATAGTATGATGTAGCCCCCATGAATATAATGTAGTCCCCTCAGAGAATAATGCAGTCCCCCTCATAAAGTATAATGCAGCCCCACTCATAGGGTATAATGCAGCCCCTCTCCACCTCCATCATTGTTTTCCCCCTCCATCCCCATCATTGCTTTCTCCCTCACCACCCCTATCATTGCCCTTTCCACCACCTCCATCATTGCCTTCTCCCCCACAACCCCCATCATTGCCCATCCACCACCACCTTTGTCTTTTCCACCGCAACCATCATTGTCCTTTACACCACAACCATCATTGCTTTCTCCCTCACCACCCCATCATTGCCCATTTCAACACCTCCATCATTGCCTCCCCCACCACCATCATTGTCCTTTCCACTACAACCATCATTGCCTTCTCCCCCACCACCCCCATTGTCCTACCCCACCACCCCATCATTGCCAATCTCCAATACACATCTTCAATACACACACAGCACCGCACCGCACCACACTCTCACTCACACACACAAAGCACAGCACCACATACACACACACCCCACTCTCTCACACAAGCACCACATCGCACCACATACACACAGCACCATTCACCTCTTGCAGCACATCCCGGCAGCCTCTTCCTCGCCCACAGCTTTCTGTCTGAAACAGCCATGCGCTGAATGATGACGTCCTCCAGCTGCACTGTCTCAAACAGGAAGTGCTGGGCAGAAAGCAGGACGCTGGGATGTGCTGTGAGAGGTGAGTGGTGCTGTGTGTCTGTCTGCGTGCGTGTGTGTATGTGGTGCTTTGTGTGTGAGAGAGTGGTGCGGTGGTGGTGGGGCTTTACATGCGGGCAGTGTTAGCTGCAGCCTGCTGCTAACGCTGCCCGCTATAAAAGTGAAATGGTATTCACTCCTCTTCGCCCATGGGGGCATGAGGAAGCGTGAATATTCATTACTCTTTAGCAGCAGGGACAGGCGTGGCTTCCTGTCACCCGCTGCTGCTCCACTGGCACAGAGCGGGCCCCATTGACTCCGTGGCCCTATAGCCACTGGCTGGGGGCCCCTAGAGCAGTGAAGGCCTTAGACAGCTGCTGGCCAGTATGCCATCAGGTATCAGTGCCTGGGCCCCCTGGAGAATCCTCCTGTTCTCCAGTGGGCCAGTACAACCCTGCCTGTATATAAGGGTTGTGGCGTTTTCCATCACCTTTCTCCTCTGGTTCTTGCTGTGTGACAGGTGGAGCAGTAATCATAAAGTCTCCAGCATTCCCGCACTCTCTATTAAGATGTCTGCTGTGGCATACAAGTCCTCCTCACCTCAAAGGTGCCATTTAACAAGACCAGATTTCCCAGAAGTTTGATCACTTTGATTCCTTTGATAAATATTGTAAATGATGTGTAAGAGATCTGAGAAAATATCTGTCACTTTCCTAAAAAGAAATAAAAAAAAAAAGGGAATATGCCCTTTATAAAATGTAGGAAAAATAATTCGAAGTATCTCCTTCTCTTAGACTAGTGTATGACGCTAATGTGGGCCCCTGACTACTAATTGACAGCTGAGGCTTTGGTACATTTAATTCCAGTCTAGACTCTCCTGTGGGAGATGAACACAGCCCTGCACAGATCTCTCTCCCTTCCCAATAGTTTGTTACATTTTATCTCCACTGATACATTGTATCTTTCTGGAGCTGGAATTGCACAGCTCTGGGGATTGTCTGGACTGACTGGATAGAATTGCAACAAACTCAGAATATAACCAATATTCACTGACCCCAAGCAGAGGTCTGGAAAATAATGAAGAATTGAAACATGAACTATGTTAAAACATTTCCATTCTTCAAGAACTGGAAAAAAAACCTCTTTCAATCCTCTGCTCTGCAGACCGCATTAGTTGTACAATATGTGATTGGTGTGCGGCACACAACGCGGTATGCCGTCACAGTAATCCATGACAAAACTATTTTCACAAGTGAGCATCCCCCATTAAGGCGCTTTCATGTTTGACATTTAATAGGCAGCCTATGTCAACATAATTGAGTCCTGAGGGCAGAAGTCAAGTGTATGGCTGCTCCTCACCTCCAGAAGTGGATGGAGAAGACACTCATGTAACCTCTCATCGCTCGGCCTTTCACAGCTCAGCTTATTTGTAATCCACAGGCCAGGGCGTTGGGGGGGGTGATCTGCCTGGGGTGACATATATGTAGATCTCCTCTGAATTTGGTCCATTTACTGCATTGACCCGACTTGTTCTGCTAAAAATAATTTATACTTGGGGGATTGAGGCGGCTTGCACATCATTAAAGTTTCATCCTACGGAGGTCCGTGGGAAATCACGCTGAGAGGTGAACAAAAGCCAAATCCATTGTAAAGGTTTCTGCAATTTAACTTCAACTGAAAATACAAGAGAAACGTGTAAGGTGAATTTCTGCAAATCTGCTCCCAGGGCTGCCCGATGCTGTATGTCAGGGATTAAAGGGCCAGCGGCCACATTACACACCTGGAGGTGAGAAATACAGCAAGCGGGTTCATAGAGGGAAAAGACCACTGACTAATAAGAGAGCAAGCAGGGTCAAATGGAGGAAAAAACACTGGCTAATAAGATAGCAAGCAGGGTCATATAGAGAAAAGACCACTGACTAATAAGACAGCAAACAGGGTCATATAGAGAAAAGACCACTGGCTAATATGATAGCAAGCAGGGTCATATGGAGAAAAGACCACTGACTAATAAGATAGCAAGCAGGGTCATATAGAGAAAAGACCACTGACTAATAAGACAGCAAGCAAGGTCATATGGAGAAAAGACCACTGGCTAATAAGATGGCAAGCAGTGTCTTATGGAGAAAAGAACACTCACCAGAGGCGTAGCTAGGGTTTTGGTTCGGGGGGGGGGGGGGGGGGGCGAAGCTTCTGAGTGGGCCCCTAACCAGGTAACCTTGATTACAATTCGGTGACGTGCCCGAATAGTGGAGAAGAACCTCAGCAGACGGCCGCGCTATTACTGAAGATAATCTCTATATAAAGACCAACATTGATATTACTGCCATATGGTCAGTTGGAGATACCGGTCCTACAGAACATATGTGATCACAGCACAGTTACAGATAATGACTTACCTCTGACGTTCTCTGATGGAATCATCACTTTTCCTGTCTTTTCCATCTGGCCCAGACCGACATGACAACTTCTTCCTGCCACGACTCGTCTGCAGAGAATATAACAAAGATACGTTTCACTTCTCACATTCCAGCCCCATCACCATCTATTCCCAACCTGCACAAACTCCTCATCCTGCTGATACCCCAATAATGAGCCGCTGCTGCCATATGTGTCCCTATTACTGCCCCTGATACCCCAATACTGAGCCGCTGCTGCCGTATGTGGCCCTATTACTTCCCCTGATACCCTAATACTGAGCCGCTGCTGCCATATGTGTCCCTATTACTGCACCTGATACCCCAATACTGAGCCTCTGCTGCCGTATGTGTCCCTATTACTGCCCCTGATACCCCAATGCTGAGCCGCTGCTGCCATATATGTCCCTATTACTGCACCTGAAACCCCAATGCTGAGCCGCTGCTGTCATATGTGTCCCTATTACTGCCCCTGATACCCCAATACTGAGCCACTGCTGCCGTATGTGTCCCTATTACTGCCCCTGATACCCCAATACTGAGCCACTGCTGCCATATGTGTCCCTATTACTGCACCTGAAACCCCAATGCTGAGCCGCTGCTGTCATATGTGTCCCTATTACTGCCCGATACCTCAATGCTGAGCCGCTGCTGCCATATGTGTCCATATTACTGCACCTGATACCCCAATACTGAGCCACTGCTGCCGTATGTGTCCCTATTACTGCACCTGATACCCCAATACTGAGCCACTGCTGCCGTATGTGTCCCTATTACTGCACCTGATACCCCAATACTGAGCCGCTGCTACTGTATGTGTCCCTATTACTGCCCCTGATACCCCAATACTGAGCCACTGCTGCCATATATGTCCCTATTACTGCCCCTGATACCTCAATGCTGAGCCGCTGCTGCTGTATGTGTCGCTATTACTGCTCCTGATACCCCAATACTGAGCTGCTGCTGCCGTATGTGTCCCTATTACTGCACCTGATACCCCAATACTGAGCCGCTGCTACTGTATGCGTCCTTATTACTGCACCTGATACCCCAATACTGAGCTGCTGCTGCCATATGTGTCCCTATTACTGCACCTGATACCCAATACTGAGCCGCTGCCGTATGTGTCCCTATTACCGCCCCTGATACCCCAATACTGAGCCGCTGCTGCCGTATGTGTCCCTATTACTGCACCTGATACCTAATACTGAGCTGCTGCCATATGTGTCCCTATTACTGCACCTGATGCCCCAATACTGAGCCGCTGCTGCCCTATGTGTCCTTATTACTGCGCCTAATACCCAATACTGAGCCGCTGCTGCCGTATGTGTCCCTATTACTGCACCTGATACCCCGATACTGAGCTGCTGCTGCCGTATGTGACCCTATTACTGCACCTGATACCCCAATACTGAGCTGCTGCTGCCGTATGTGTCCCTATTACTGCACCTGATGCCCCAATACTGAGCCGCTGCTGCCCTATGTGTCCTTATTACTGCGCCTAATACCCAATACTGAGCCGCTGCTGCCGTATGTGTCCCTATTACTGCACCTGATACCCCGATACTGAGCCGCTGCTGCCGTATGTGTCCCTATTACTGCACCTGATACCCCGATACTGAGCTGCTGCTGCTGTATGTGACCCTATTACTGCACCTGCTGTGTAAATTCTAAAGCACCCCTCTATGATATAGTAATGCTGGGTGCAAGTGCCCTAGAAAACAGTGCCCATATTTTGCCCCCTAGAAAGTAATATTGCCCTGTGTGCCTCTTTGATAGTCACAGTAACCCGAGTTCCCCTATAACAATAAGTGCCCACTTTACATTTAATAATGTCCCGAGTCTCCCCCTTGTACAGCTCCTCTATACACAGTATGATGCCCCCTCACTGTATAGTACCACCCACAAAGTATACTGACCCCTTAGTAGACTCCAAACTGATGGCTCCAACACTGTATGATGGCCCCTTCACTGTAATCCCCACACTGTATGATGGCCTCATAGATAACCTCTAGTGATGAGTGAGTATACTCGTTGCTCGAGATTTCTCGAGCACGCTCGGGTGTCCTCTGAGTATTTTTTAGTGCTCTGAGATTTAGTTTACTTCGCTGCAGCTGAATAATTTACAGCTATTAGCCAGCTTGATTACATGTGGGGATTCCCTAGCAACCAGGCAACCCCAACATGTACTTATGCTGGCTAACAGATGTTAATCATTCAGCTGCAGCGGAGAAAACTAAATCTCCGAGCAGTCACAAATACTCGAAGAGTACCCGAGTGTGCTCGGAAAATCTTGAGCAACGAGTATATTCGCTCATCACTAATAACCTCCATATAGTATAATATGCCAGATAGTCCTCAATATACTACAAGACAGAACCCCTATAGGCAGACTCTGCAGTATAAGAAAGTACCCCTATAGGCAGACCCTGTAGTATAAGGCAGCACCCCCCCATAGGCAGACTCTGTAGTATAAGGCAGCACCCCCCATAGGCAGATCCTGTAGAAGACAGCACCCCCCATAGGCAGATCCTGTAGTGTATAAGGCAGTACCCCCCATAGGCAGATCCTGTAGTGTATAAGGCAGCACCCCCCCATAGGCAGATCCTGTGTATAAGGCAGCACCCACCCCTCCATAGGCAGATCCTGTAGTGTATAAGGCAGCACCGCCATAGGCAGATCCTGTAGTGTATAAGGCAGCACCCCCATAGGCAGATCCTGTAGTGTATAAGGCAGCCCCCATAAAAAAAAACCACAATAAATAAATACCTCTCTTCCTCCTTGTTCCAGCGGTGCTCCCGCTTTTGTCCTGACAGCGGGCGCTGGGCGGTGACATCATAGCGCCCGCTGTCAGTGTCAGTGTCTGCGACGTCAGACGCTGACGGGAATGATGGGAGAAGCAGCGTAGCACTCCTTCCCTCATCAATGCGGTGAGCTGTGTCGGCTAGATGCCGATACAGCTCACCATGCTATGACAGGCGGGGGGCCCACTGCTGGCACCGGGCCCCCCGTCTGCTCAGGGGCCCCATAGCGGCAGAGCAGGGAGATTCTCCCTGCTCTGCCACGCCAATGCAGTTACAGTAGCATAGCTCCGGGTGGGCCCCCCTCAGAGCGCGGGGCCCTGGGCGACCGCCCCCTCTGCCCCCCGGTAGCTACGCTACTGCCACTAATAAGATAGCAAGCAGGGTCTTATGGAGAAAAGACCACTGGCTAATAAGATGGCAAGCAGGGTCATATGGAGAAAAGACCACTGACTAATAAAATAGCCAATAAGGTTTTTAGGATAAACTTTAAACAGAACAACTCTTTCATCAGGATTTGCTGTCATTGGTGTTGAGTGTTTTCCATTTTAACATTTGTTGCTACTTGTTCATTTTCTTTAGAATTATGTTAGATAATTTATATTGCTATTTTTATGTTTCTTTCTTTTGCTTTTGTCTCTTTCTTTCTTACTAGTGCGCCTCCCGATTGAAAAAGAAAATATCGTAAAGAATCTAGTTTTAATTTCCATCACTTCTCTCCCTTTTCTACATTAATAACCTACATTAATCTGCAGGTTAATAGTGTTCTGAAGCAGTGCAGCTGCCACACTGAAGCCCAGATGCCGGGAAGAGTTTAACGTTATTCTTCCCGGCAGCCTCAGCTCTCAGTCATAGGGACGGCCCGGCGCGGCTTTAGTCATCACTCAGTGTATAGTGAGTGGCAGTTGTGACCACTTCCCGGCACTGACTGACAGCCTGATGCACTGCCGGCTGTCAGTCAGTGCCGGGGTGTGGTTACAACCGCCACTCTGAAGCCGCACCTCTATGACTGCACGGCATTAGAATGCTATTAAAGGGGTTTCACCATAAATAAAATTTCATTTTAATAGGTGAAATAAATCTCACAGTGCAGATAGAGCCTCTGCAGAAAGCAGACAAGACAGCAGGAATCAGATGAGGCCGCGTCACATACCTCCTAACCCGGCCACCTGGCTCTGCTGACGTCATCTCTCCTCTCTGGCAAAGTGAAACAGGCACGCAGGTGACGTAAGGTCAGCAGACACACAGGATGTCGGGCAGCACTTTTACACATCTAATACAGTGCTGCAGCAGTCTACTCTGGGCCCTGAGGCAGCTGCTCCGGCTGAACTGGAGGTGGGTCCACCCCTGTCCTGCACGGTCAGACACGGCCATTACACAGTACAGCAGGGGACATTTATGAGATTGCAGCGCCCCCACTGCCGCAGGGCCGAGGGGTACCCGGTACCGGGCCTCTGAGTCTCTGCTCTGGGGTTGTCACGGTGGCTAGACCCGGTCCGTGACCCTGCTGAGGGGCGCCCAATAATAGATGTGGATGGTGGTGGTAGTGCGGTGCAGTGCCGGACGCAGTAAATAACGAGGACACCAGGTTGCAGTCTCTTTACTGAAGGCTTCAGGGGCCTCAGTCCGGAATACGGTTAACCAGGCTGCGCAAGTCCGGCCGGTCCGATGGCACCTCCAGAGTTCCCTTTGCAGGTGGAAATCTGTGCCTACCTTCTAGCGCTTGTGTGTTGCGGTCCTCCCCTGCTGTGCTTACGGGATAGTCCCCACAACTGTTGTGTCTGTTTCTCGTGTTCCCTCACAACTGTATTATGATGTTCTTCTTCGTCCCCCAGATGATATTGCAGCGCCCCAGAGTCCTGGTCGTTGCAGTACTGTGGCTCCGCCACTAAGGGGAGCTATGGTACGTCTGATGGCACTGAAGGAGTTCATCTGACCAGGTATCACAGACACCAATACATTTCACAGCCGGGCCTCCAGGGGGAGCTAAGGGTTCTATTCATTAGGCCACTCCTCACATACTGGTAAAACTGGGGGTCAGGCAGGAAGTTAGAAGAAAGCTGACTGGGTTGGAACCAGGCAACACCTTGTGGCAGAGGGTGTTGTGGGGGAAGATTCGGTAAGGTCCCTGTCAGGGGTGGGATCCTGACAGAGGCCTGGCAACTTGAGAGAACGTCACGGGACCGTGCCTGCTCAGTATAGCGGCGGTGCCCAAGGAAGAATTAGAAGCGAGATAGATTGTGCTGAGTGAGAAACGAGATCAAAGCGACAAGGAGAATACCAGTAGGAGTCGTGCTGTGAGACCGAGGCAACATTCTACTGAGGCGCACAACCGGCGGCCGGAACGCCGAGGAAGTATTTATAAATCTAGCTTCAAGCAATACTTTAAACCAACGGCAGGACAGTCAGTCATAGGCGGGCTGTCTCACCTAAATCACCTACGAAGACATAGGGGGCAACCTGTGGAGAGGGGCGACTCTAGGGTCCCGGAAGAGCTCCGAGCCTACCCGTCATACGGGTGCCGTCCTAACCGTAACATCAGGGAGGGACAGAAGATTAGCAGAAGATCATCTAATCGAGTTGTGAGGGAACACGAGAAACAGACACAACAGTTGTGGGGACTATCCCGTAAGCACAGCAGGGGAGGACCACAACACATAGCGCTAGCAGGAAGGCACAGATTTCCACCTGTAAGGAGAACTCTGGAGGTGCCATCGGACTGGCCGGACTTGCGCAGCCTGGCGAACCGTATTCCGGACTGAGGACCCAGAGACCTTCAGTAAAGAGGTAAATAGACTGCAACCTGGTGTCCTCGTTATTTACTGCACCGCACCACCACCATCCACATCCATCATATCATTTACTGTACGCCCCTCAGCAGGGTCACGGACCGGGCCTAGCCACCGTGACAACCCCAGAGCAGAGACTCAGAGGCCCGGTACCGGGTACCCCTCGGCCCTGCGGCAGTGGGGGCGCTACAATATGGCTAGGACGCACCCGTATGACGGGTAGGCTCGGAGCTCTTCCTGGACCCTAGTGTTGCCCTTCTCCTAGTATGCCCCCCATGTCTTCATAGGTGATTGGTGTGAGACAGCCCGCCTATAGCTGACTGTCCTGCCGTAGGTTTGAAGTATTGCTTGGAGCCTGATACTTCCTCGGCGTTCCGGCCACCGGCTACGCGCCTCAGTAGGTTGTTGCCTCGATCTTACAGCACGACTCCCACTGGTATTTCTCCTTGTTGCGTTGATCTCGTTTCTCACTCAGCACAATATACCTCGCTTCTTGTCCTTTCTTAGGGTACCGCCGCGATCAAGTGCAGGCACGGTCCCGTAACGTTCTCTCTGGTTGCTAGGCCTCTGTCAGGATCCCACCCCTGACAGGGACCCCTCTGAATCTTCCCCCTACAACACCCTCTGCCACAAGGTGTTGCCTGGTTCCAACCCAGTCAGCTTTCTCATCTAACTTCCTATCTAACCCCCAGTTTTACCAGACTGTGAGGAGTGGCCTAATGCATAGTGCCCTTAGCTCCCCCTGGAGGCCAGACTGTGAAATGTATTGGTGTCTGTGATACCTGGTCAGATGAACTCCTTCAGTGCCATCAGACGTACCATAGCCCCCCTTAGCGGCGGAGCTCCAGTACTGCAACGACCAGGACTCTGGGGCGCTGCACTCCCCCCCAGTTAAATCCAGTACTCCTGGACTGGGAAGAAAACAACAATACAGGTCAGCAAAAAGACATACAATTTTGAAAATGCAAGTACAAGTAAACTTTTTAACAGAGCTTCCCTTTATGGGAGGTGAGGACACTTGAACGTTACAAACATGGTTAAATACTTTAAATAACATACTATAAATAACTTATCTTACCCAACCGGGTATTCTACTAAGTGCAAAATTTTTGAACGATAATTTAACTTTGCCTTTAAGGATGTACTCGCTGAATCCACTAAAGACCTTCTTATGAAACTTTAAAGGCTAATCAACTTTTCTACATTCTCCTTCTTTACATCTGCAGGACCGCCTGTCCTATCTGCTCCAGGCCTACTGCCTCTCCTTTCTGTTACAGGACCGCCCTTTTCTGCCCGGGCCCACTGCCTTTCTACTACTATACACGGTATAGAACTTATCATCCATCTTTCAGTTCAGGATTACTGAGCCATCTCTGTATGGCTTCTAGGAGGACTCACTGACTAACCCCGTACAGGTTCACTTTCTGTCCTCATTCTTTTATCAACATCATTAAACATTTCTCACAATCAACTAGTTAGTTACATTTAACTTTTACATATCAGCATTATTAGTACTTTCTTTCAAAACATCATCATTCTTTAAGTGCTTTTGATGAACATCCCCTTTAAGAAGGGACTAAGTCTCTAAGAGGTAGTGCAACTTCTCAAGCTGCAAGTCTGTTCGCAGCAAGGACTCCGGTGCTGGTTCCTAGACCAGTGTCTTCGCAAAGAGTCCTTTCCTTATGTAAAACCAGTAGAGAGCACCTTTAAGAAGGTGCAAACTATGTACAAAAAGTTTGTAATCATGCAGTGTTCATGATTCAGCAGTTCTTGATAGCTTGTGCAAACAGGTAGAAAACAAAAAGTAAAAAGCAATAGGGATCTCGGGTAAACAAAGGGATCCCTTTAAGAGTTAACCCTGATCGGGTTGTAGCAGCAAACGGGAAACAAACAATCAACTATTTACATAATGAAGCATTCTTGCTTACTCAGTTTTCTGGCTGCGCAGGGGGCGGTCTCCTTCCGGGCCTCACCAGGCCGACGGGTCGCGGTGGCGTGACAAGGACCGGTCCTGGATTCAGCAACGACAGGATTCCTCGTCGGGACACCCTCCTCGCTTGTGGGTGGGCACGACCCGTAGCCACACGGTGGGCCTGGATTCCCTGGGGTTCCGCGGGGACGGGCTCCGGCACCTTCCCTGCAGGAGGCTCGTCCTCCGACGTTCCGGCAGCAGCCTGGAGTGCGACGCACCGTTGGACGCCTCGAGCTATCCAGCCAGTTTCGCCAGTTTCCCTCCTCCACCGGGTATAGGTCACTGCGTCGCCAGGCTCCAGGTCGCAATCGTACCTTCCCCCGCAGGGCTCCACTTCTTCTCGATCAACACGGACCTGTAGTGGCTCCCCGATCTCTTGAATAACTCCCCTTCCTTTCCGGGAGTTGAAGGACACCACAACACCCCAGTGTGACGGCGGGGTCTCTTCGACGCTCGTCAGATCAACCTGGGCTGCAGGCTGGGGTCTGTTCCGCCAGGCTGTCATCAGGCACCGCAGGTGTTCTACCTCCCGCAGGATCCTCAGGCCCTGCGCCTGCAGCTCACACTCTGCCGCAGCCGGGATGGAGGAAGCAGGGGACACCGGAGTTAGGCGGACCTCCGTGGGCTGACCCAGTCGAGCGATCACGTGTGCGTCGGCCTCAAGGCGACGTGCTATCTGCCGGGCCTCGGCTGTGGCCACACACTCCTCAGACGGCGGCCAGTTGGGTCTGCCCATTGGTAGCTCCGTAAGGGCCAGTCCCTGCAACGATGGTGCATCTGGGGCTGTGTCGGGTGGTGCAGCCTCATGCTGGGTCGGGTCGTCCCCACGCGGTGCTCCCGGCGTCGCCATCTTTACTTCCTCTCCAGTGTCTTCTTCCCGCGGTCTCTTTCGTGGGCGGCCCTGTCTCCATGGTCTCCACCCTCCAAAGAGGATGAGAAGGCGGACCTCGGCTGTTGACGGACACGTCCTCAGGATGCAAAAATGTTTAGACTGGGCGGCCATCGTCTTTCGCGCTCTTCAGCTGGTTTACGCCCACTTCCACGCCCCTCTTCTTCTCCTGCGCTCTCCTCAGCGCTGTAATGGCGGCTGGTTTTGGCGGCAAATGGCAATCCACAGTCTTTGCAATAAGTCACAGTCCAAGTATAATAAATCACAGTTCCAAGGCACACATGACCTGATTCTTCAGGCTTAAGTAGATTCTGTTCGTGACGCCAAGTTTGCAGCGCCCCCACTGCCGCAGGGCCGAGGGGTACCCGGTACCGGGCCTCTGAGTCTCTGCTCTGGGGTTGTCATGGTGGCTAGACCCGGTCCGTGACCCTGCTGAGGGGCGCCCAATAATAGATGTGGATGGTGGTGGTAGTGCGGTGCAGTGCCGGACGCAGTAAATAACGAGGACACCAGGTTGCAGTCTCTTTACTGAAGGCTGCAGGGTCCTCAGTCCGGAATACGGTTAACCAGGCTGCGCAGGTCCGGCCGGTCCGATGGCACCTCCAGAGTTCCCTTTGCAGGTAGAAATCTGTGCCTACCTTCTAGCGCTTGTGTGTTGCGGTCCTCCCCTGCTGTGCTTACGGGATAGTCCCCACAACTGTTGTGTCTGTTTCTCGTGTTCCCTCACAACTGTATTATGATGTTCTTCTTCGTCCCCCAGATGATATGGCTAGGACGCACCCGTATAACGGGTAGGCTCGGAGCTCTTCCTGGACCCTAGTGTCGCCCTTCTCCTAGTATGCCCCCCATGTCTTCATAGGTGATTGGTGTGAGACAGCCCGCCTATAGCTGACTGTCCTGCCGTAGGTTTGAAGTATTGCTTGGAGCCTGATACTTCCTCGGCGTTCCGGCCACCGGCTACGCGCCTCAGTAGGATGTTGCCTCGATCTTACAGCACGACTCCCACTGGTATTTCTCCTTGTTGCGTTGATCTCGTTTCTCACTCAGCACAATATACCTCGCTTCTTGTACTTTCTTAGGGTACCGCCGCGATCAAGTGCAGGCGCGGTCCCGTAACGTTCTCTCTGGTTGCTAGGCCTCTGTCAGGATCCCACCCCTGACAGGGACCCCTCTGAATCTTCCCCCTACAACACCCTCTGCCACAAGGTGTTGCCTGGTTCCAATCCAGTCAGCTTTCTCATCTAACTTCCTATATAACCCCCAGTTTTACCAGACTGTGAGGAGTGGCCTAATGCATAGTGCCCTTAGCTCCCCCTGGAGGCCAGACTGTGAAATGTATTGGTGTCTGTGATACCTGGTCAGATGAACTCCTTCAGTGCCATCAGACGTACCATAGCCCCCCTTAGCGGCGGAGCTCCAGTACTGCAACGATCAGGACTCTGGGGCGCTGCAAGATTATCTCAGCACAGGGAACATATTATTTGTCACATCCAATTGTAGAAATTACTATTATTCCAAGATCTAATGATTAAAATAAACTTTTGTTTGTGGGAAAACCCCTTTAAGCTGCAGATTAACCCCTTATCTGTAGGTTAATAGTGTTTTTTGACATGACAGGTTCCCCTTAACCCTTTCTCTACCACTATTCTCCTCCTCTTTTCCATTTTCTTCCCCTTTTTCAAGACCATTTTTAATTCCTTTCTTTTCCACTTTCCTTTTTTTACTTTCACCTTCTTTCCTTTTCCTTATCTTCTTCTCTCTTTTTTTCCCATCTCCATTTTTTTGGCACATTTCCTCAGGAGGATAGATGTTAACTTATTTATCGAGGGTTCCGATAACTGGGACTCAAACCTATTGACAGAATGGGACACTCTCCAATGGGGCACTTTCATCCCTGTTAGAATAGATGCTATAGGACCAGAGGAAGGCGAAGATAGATGGAAAGCAAGCAGGTGGGAAGATGTATATAAATGACTGGCCACCATGATGCACTGAGCGGCTGGACTTAGTTTCAAAAGTCATTCCGAGTCCCTTTAAGAGTGGGATAAATGAGGCTCTCTGTCTCATCTGCCATCAGAGATAATAGGAAGGTTCTGAGGCTGCAGGTTCATAGGTCAGAACTGTCGCTTATCACTTTGTAGGGAGTCGGCGATGCAAATGGAGTGCCCGCCAGGGTCTTGGGGCACTCAGGCCGGGTCGGACGGTTCTTAAAGGGGTTGTCACGGCAGCAGTGACCCGGTCCATGGCTCTGGGCATCCTATAAAAGTGGCAATGAAATGAAAGGGGAATAAAGTTTATAGATGAATAGTTCGTGATACCACCTGTGGTACTCGACGAGGGACGGCAGTCACTGCTTAAAGAGACCGGTGGAGCTGATGGTGATGCAGCAGTATTTACAGCTCTCCAAAGGTAGAGCTTCATCCCAGGGCAATTTCGGTGTTAAAGTCAATGATGGTGGTAGTGAATGTTGTAGTGCAGGGCAGGTGACGCAGTAATAATTCAGAGGACACAGCAGGGTGCAGCTTCCACTCACAGTTCTTAGTTGAAGTCCCCAGCCGGGGTGCTGTGTCCTTCGGGTCTGTGGTCCAGCCAGTTCTCAGGTAATTTGAGTGCACTTTTCTAGGACCCCGTTCCTATGTTCCCTTCCTGGCCGTTTCTCTGTGCTGGTTCCGACCTCTCCTGCCCCACGCCTTCACACACAGTGTCCCAAGCCAGCAGCCTTGGATCTTGTCGGGCGACATCGTCTGGGTCCCCTTGATCCCAAATGGCTGCCTTTTCAGCGAATATGTATGGATGTGACTGTGGCACATACAGGTACCACAGCCTCCGGCTGGCTAGCTGAGTCCTGTAGTTCTCCACTAGTCTTGGGGGCCGGTTCACCACTGCGATCTGGTCTCTCCACCCGAATATGGTCGGGGTGGATGCGGACCCCACGGGTGGATTCCTCACTTCTCTCTCTTCTTTCTGTAGCTTCACCTTTCTCTAGCTCCCTCTCTCTGGGAGCTTCTGTCAGCATGTCTCACTCCATCAACTTCCTCTGACTATTAACGTTCCCTTCAACTGTCACTACTCCTCCAACCTGAGTGAGATCCCGCCCCTTTCTCTAGGGTCTGACAATCTTGCCAGGCTAAATTGATGTGATATTGGATGCAAGTGTAAGGGTCCCGGGCAGTGGCCCCTCCTTACCTGAGAGCAGAGTCCCACACCTCTGGATGAGGTGAAGTACCTCTGTGGCGACTGGACCTCAGGGGCGCCACACCGACAACCACTATTGTAATGTCAGTCATTAGAGGTTGTCATTTATCTGGGAAAGACCCATAGCTCTGTTCATCCTGATCCTCCAGGTTCATGATTACACCATCAGAATTGACTGACAGTAAGAGCAAGGTAGTGAGATTGTAACTCTGCTATCACAATTCAGTTTGAGATCCGGGTCTGCATATATAAACCACTTAAAAAAGAACGCTTTCTTCCTGGCTCATCCTGGGGAGAACGGCTACGATGAACCTGAAGTACTTGGATGCTCTTGGTCCCATCATCATAACAGATAAGTGTCCATCACACGCTGTCAGAAGAGGGCTAGATATCTATTGAGCAGTGAAGAAGAATATCTGCTCCTCCAGGATGCACCTTATGGGCTCCGAGATGCGGTGGTTTGAGGGGGGGTTGCCCCTTTTCCATCTATCTTTGAAGTTTTAAATAGTAGACTTTTTTTTACATGCGTTCACATTAGGAAATGAGTCGCCCGCCAGGGCGTTGGGGTACCTGGTACCTGGGTTCACGGGGGATGTCATGGTGGCGACCCGTGGCCCTGGGCGCCCATGTAAAAGGGGAAATTGAATAAAGCTTATGTTCGTGACGCCACCTGTGGTATTTGGTCAGTGGGGACTGATGCTCCTTTAAGGGGTCCTCTGGGGTGATGTTAGCTAGATGGTATAACTTCCCACAGGTGAAGTATGTCCCCAGGGCTTCCCAGTCTGTAGATGGAAGATGATGGTGAATGGTGCAGTAAGGAACGAGGACACAGGTTTGCAGTCTCTTTACCTGGTTTACTGAAGTCTTCAGGCAGCCACAGTCCAGGGCACCAGATCACAGGTACAGGCAGGGTCCGGCCGGCTTGGAGGCAAGTTGGGAGTCCCCTTTTTCAGGCGGAGATTAAGAGCCTTCCCTCTAGCGTGATGGTGTTGTAGTCCCTTACTGCCTTTAGCATCAGATAAGGTCCTCACAGAGCTTCTCTGTCCCCCATATAGGATAGGACAATACCTGCATGACCGGTCCCTTTTTACAGGGACTCTAGCACACCCCAGGCTCTGTGTTACTGTGTCTCAGGTGTGTGTGGCGGACAGGTAACTTGCAGTTCAGCTGTCCTGCCGGTCTCTGCTCTAAATCTTAGAGTCCCTTACAACCTCGGCTTTCCGGCTACCGATGTCTGCGCTTTGCCAGGGAGACAGCCTGCTCGCTGCTGTCCTCCCCCTGGTGTCCTTGCCTGTGCCTCTCTCTCCTACACGCTCACTACAATATGTTCTGCTTTCAGTGTTGTCTCTGTCCAGGGGCTGCAGCCCTCTGTCGTGGCTGCAAGGCCCCTCATGCGTTCTTCCTGCCTCAGACTGCTCCAGTCTGCTGTCTGGCACTAACTAACTAAAGATGTGTCGTTCACGAACGAGCCGACACAAAGAGCCAGCTCCCTGCTGTGAACGATGGGAGCCGGCACACCAGTGAGAGCCACTAAAATTCCTGAATGGATGTCACTGGGCGTAAAATCCCGGGCTTCGGCATGTGTAGCTCCGCCCACCTGAGCGAAACCCCGCCCACTCTTCAATTTAATTGTCTCTAAGAAGTGGGCGGAGTTTATGCGGTAGGTGGGCGGAGTTTCGGACGCCTGCTCAGATATTCAATACGGATCCATTTAGGATCCAAAAAGAGCCGGTTCGTGAGCCGAAAGAGCCGGCTCTTTTTGGTGAGCGGAGCCATGAGAGCCGGATCACCATAAAGAGCCGGACTGCCCATCACTATAACTAACTGACTTTCCCTCCAAAACTACCATATATATGGGAAGTCACCTAGTAAATAGGATCAAAAGCTCCCCCTGGTGGCCTGGAGTGTGAACATGTTGCATGCTTGTGTTTACCTGTTGAAAGTTATGCTTCCTTGCCTTCAAGCTTAACGTCACTCTCCCCGTGAGGAAAGCAATGCTACTGTGACGACCAGAACCCTGGGGTGCCACAGAAACAGAAATATTTCATGGGTGGATGGACAGATAGAAGTTAGCCCTTGTGGAAGAAAAGTATATGGGCCATAATACAAAATTCTACCCGCTTTGGAGGTGGTAGAGGCCCCTTTTTTTTCCTGGGCCCTGTGCGGCTGCACAGGCTGGACCAGTGGTATGTTTGCTCCTGGTGGGCAATAAGTTCAGGGTGAAGAGGGCCAGAAGAAAATAAAAAGCCTCCTGATGAGGCCATATCTCCATTAGAATGTGTGTATCTGG
This sequence comes from Ranitomeya variabilis, assembly GCF_051348905.1. NCBI lineage: Eukaryota > Metazoa > Chordata > Amphibia > Anura > Dendrobatidae > Ranitomeya > Ranitomeya variabilis. Next base: position 721,343,711 of record NC_135232.1, on the reverse strand, counting down.
TGCCCTCTAGTGGCAGGATATCAGAATTCACCAGTTCAATCCTGCGGTGACCTGAGTAGGTAAACTTGCCCACAAAGGACCATCCGTTTTCTTGGAAACTGAGTGACAACCTATATGGAAGCTGAGGTGTTGGCACAGTGTATTTTTTTGTGATGTAGTAATTCAGTTTTATGAGACTCTGTAAAATGACACCCCTCATTTCTGCAGGTTTATTTGTGGTGGAGGCACCGCTACATTACTATGTATGGTCTGAGGCTGGTGCTTGCCTGTGCAGTGCCTTATGGTCCACTATACAGTATATCGCATATACTGTCATTCCACGTCAAAATAAACACTGCCCAATCAATGAACCAAGGAATATGGCTGCAAGCCCTGAGGGCCTAGTATAAGATCAGGATCTGCGGTGCCCCCCTACATAGTGAGGTCTCTAGGCATACTAGGCAACGACCCTTGTGGGAGCTCTCATTGCGGCCATGTTACATATCACCCAGGTTTCCCAGAATAGACGTAACCAAAAATAGCTGGAAGTTTAAAGAAGTCCAATAAATCGATTTTAAAGAAAGCAAAAAGCCTCAGCGATGAAATGATGATAGAGAACAAAGATCTTTATGCGATAATTGAATATCGCATAAAGTCTCCTATACCTCCATGCAGTTGACTAGTGATGTCCTCTGCCAATTCTGCTGGTTCGTGTCCTAAACTGATTTATGCCTATTATCTCCTTGATAAAGATGGTTATTGGTCAAAATATTGGACCTTTTCTTGCTTTCTTGGATCAAAATAAATTATTCACTTATTGCATCACGCTCTTCGCTCTCCATCATCTTTTTGGTGCTGAGATGTTTCCCAACATGAAATCAGGACTGCGGATATTAAAGATGTCCTGTAGTGCAGGTGCAAAGACAATCCTACTCCAGATCCAGTGTCACTTTTAAGACCCCGGTGCCCCATCATCCGCCTGTCTGGGCAGCAACCCGGGTGAGACAAAGCTGCTGCTGACGCGGGGCCTGCCATCAGTCATACTTTGTCTCATCAGTGCAGAAGAAAAGGTTTTTCTTTCTCTTTTTGCAGATTCCACTTTCCTTAGATTTGTCATTTGCATATGTTAACTAAGCGTATTCATCAGGAGGCGCGATCCGTCACACAGAACCTGATAACGCATTTCACTCCCATCCAACTGCTGCAAACTCCCAGCTCTGCAGATTTATACAGCGCTGCAGCTCCACGAGGACACGGTGCACGCTCATCACCAAAACAGGGCCCTCAACGTAGCTAAAAGCCTTAGGTACACCACAGAGCCCTGATGGCCACACCGCACTTATGTGGCAGAAGGGCCTGAGAGCCGCCACTACCTCTGCACCCTCTAATGAGCACTTCTAATACACTGGTTTAGATACACGGCTCAGCAGACGGTATCATACAGGATAGGGTTAGATACACAGCTCAGCAGACAGGATCACACAGAATAGGATTAGATACCCAGCTCAGCAGACAGTATCACACAGGATAGGATTAGATACACAGCTCAGCAGACAGGATCACACAGAATAGGATTAGATACCCAGCTCAGCAGACAGTATCACACAGGATAGGATAAGATACACGGCTCAGCAGACAGTATCACACAGAATAGGATTAGATACACAGCTCAGCAGATAGTATCACACAGGATAGGATAAGATACACGGCTCAGCAGACAGTATCACACAGGATAGGATTAGATACCCAGCTCAGCAGATAGTATCACACAGGATAGGATAAGATACACGGCTCAGCAGACAGTATCACACAGGAGAGGATTAGATACACAGCTCAGCAGTCAGTATTACACAGGATAGGATAAGATACACGGCTCAGCAGACAGTATCACACAGAATAGGATTAGATACACAGCTCAGCAGATAGTATCACACAGGATAGGATTAGATACATGACTCAGCAGTCAGTATCACACAGGATAGGATTAGATACACGGCTCAGCAGACAGGATCACACAGGATGGGATTAGATACACGGCTCAGCAGACAGGATCACACAGGATGGGATTAGATACACGGCTCAGCAGACAGGATCACACAGGATAGGATTAGATACACGGCTCAGCAGACAGTATCACACAGGATAGGATTAGATACACGGCTCAGCAGACAGTATCACACAGGATGGGATTAGATACATGGCTCAGCAGACAGTATGACACAGGATAGGATTAGTTACACGGCTCAGCAGACAGTATCACACAGGATAGGATTAGATACACGGCTCAGCAGACAGGATCACACAGGATAGGATTAGATACACGGCTCAGCAGACAGGATCACACAGGATAGGATTAGATACACGGCTCAGCATACAGTGTCACACAATAGAGGATTAGATACACAGCTCAGCAGACAGTATCACGCAGGATAGGATAAGATACACGGCTCAGCAGACAGTATCATGCAGCGCCCCAGAGTCCTGGTCGTTGCAGTACTGATGCTCCGCCGCTAAGGGGGGCTATAGTACGTCTGATGGCACTGAAGGAGTTCACCTGACCAGGTATCACAGACACCAATACACTTCACAGTCTGGCCTCCAGGGGGAGCTAAGGGCGCTATGTATTAGGCCACTCCTCACAGTCTGGTAAAACTGGGGGTTGGAGAGGAAGTTAGATGAGAAGCTGACTGGGTTGGAACCAGGCAACATCCTGTGGCAGAGGGTGTTGCAGGGGAAGATTCAGGGGGGTCCCTGTCACGGGTGGGATCCTGACAGAGGCCTAGCGAACAGAGAGAACGTTACGGGACCGCGCCTGCACCTGATCGCGGCGGTACCCTAAGAATGGACAAGAAGCGAGGTTTATTGTGCTGAGTGAGAAACGAGATCAACGCAACAAGGAGAAACACCAGTAGGAGTCGTGCTGTAAGACGAGGCAACATCCTACTGAGGCGCCATCCTACTGAACCTACGGCAGGACAGTCAGTTATAGGCGGGCTGTCTCACCCAAATCACCTAAGAAGACATAGGGGGCAACAACAGGAGAGGGGCAACACTAGGGTCCAGGAAGAGCTCCGAGCCTACCTGTCATACAGGTGCGTCCTAGCCATATCATCTGGGGGACGAAGAAGAACATCAGAATCAGTTGTGAGGGAACTTCAGAAACAGACACAACAGTTGTGGGGACTATCCCGTAAGCACAGCAGGGAAGGACCACAACACACAAGCGCTAGAAGGAAGGCACAGATTTCCACCTGCAAAGGGAACTCTGGAGGTGCCATCGGACCGGCCAGACTTGCGCAGCCCGGTTAACCGTATTCCGGACTGAGGATCCTGAAGCCTTCAGTAAAGAGGTAAAGAGACTGCAACCTGGTGTCCTCGTTATTTACTGCGACCTGCACCGCACCATAACATCGCCCCCACCAACACCTTTCATTGGGCGCCCCTCAGCAGGGTCACGGACCGGGTCTAGCCACCGTGACAACCCCAGGACAGAGACTCAGAGGCCCGGTACCGGGTACCCCTCGGCCCTGCGGCAGTGGGGGCGCTACAATCACACAAGATAAGATTAGATACACGGCTCAGCAGTCAGTATCACACAGGATAGAATTAAGGTACCGTCACACTAAACGATATCGCTAGCGATCCGTGACGTTGCAGCGTCCTCGCTAGCGATATCGTTTAGTTTGACACGCAGCAGCGATCAGGATCCTGCTGTGATGTCGCTGGTCGCTGAATAAAGTCCAGAACTTTATTTGGTCGTCCGATCGCCGTGTATCGTTGTGTTTGACACCAAAAGCAACGATACCAGCAATGTTTTACACTGGTAACCAGGGTAAACATCGGGTTACTAAGCGCAGGGCCGCGCTTAGTAACCCGATGTTTACCCTGGTTACCAGCGTAAAAGTAAAAAAAAACAAACAGTACATACTCACCTGCGCGTCCCCCAGCGTCTGCTTCCTGCTCTGACTGAGATCCGGCCCTAAAGTGAAAGTGAAAGCACAGCGGTGACGTCACCGCTGTGCTGTTAGGGCCGGAGCTCAGTCAGTGCAGGAAGCAGACGCTGGGGGACGCGCAGGTGAGCATGTACTGTTTGTTTTTTTTACTTTTACGCTGGTAACCAGGGTAAACATCGGGTTACTAAGCGCGGCCCTGCGCTTAGCAACCCGATGTTTACCCTGGTTACCCGGGGACCTCGGCATCGTTGGTCGCTGGAGAGCGGCCTGTGTGACAGCTCTCCAGCGATCAAACAGCGACGCTGCAGCGATCGGCATCGTTGTCGCTATCGCTGCAGCGTCGCTTAATGTGACGGTACCTTAAGATACAGCAGTGCCCTGCACTATTCCCATTATGCAGACGGTTATATTGTGTGTGACTCTGAATTTGTGTCCAGACATGATGGGAGACATCTGAGGCTTGTGGGGTCTCAGTTTGGGGTGCGGGGAGGGCTTGATGTAAGTAATTCTGTAGCTATGGATTTTCCCATAAACCAAACAGCATACATTTGAAGAAAATAATCCCAGGCTCCGAACCCTTGTCCCTTTATTTGCACAGTTTACGGCCGTTTCCTTTGCTTTTTCTATATAAATTGTTGCCCTAATTGTCTTCTTTTCCTTCTCGGTGAGAATCTTATAAATCTGCAGCCGCAGACACGAGCGCTGCTCCTGGACACCTGTACAGAAATCTCACATCTTAAGGCTCCTTCACTGTCTGAAAGAAGATATACCGGTAATAAGGAGGTTTCTGGAGCACCACATGACATTGTGACAGCACAAAAAGCAGGCCCTGCTCCAGAGCCTGATCTGCAGCTAACCGGACCGTTACTATCAGCGTCCTCATCGTATTAGCAGATTATTATTACAACTGTTGATAAATCACTTTTTATTCTGTATTCTCCCATCAGGCCACAGGATAAAGAACAGATTTTATATTCTCTGAGCTCAGTATCGCCCCCTGCTGAGTAATGCATTTTATATGAGGGGGGGAGGGGAAGTGACAACTGCTCTGAGCACTTTCCTGCCTCAGAAGGGATCATTACTTTTCACCGTCTGTCATTTGCTGTAGATTTTTTTTGCAGTTTCACAGAGTTTAGTGGTGATGGAATTGGGGAGATTTTATCAATGTCTGACACAGGACGACGTCCCCATCATTTCTTAATTTGTAAGTCACCTCTGAAGGTCTCCTGCAGGGAGTGCGTCCATTCTGTGAGCTCTGAATACGTGGTGGGCTTCTGCTGTTCTCTTCATTACAGACTCTGCGCTCTCCTTATACCTCTCGGCAAGATCATGGTCTATTTTTGGAGAATCCATGATTTATTGATGCTCCAAGTCTGCACCGAGGAAACCTGAAGGATCTTGGAAGTCAAAACGCTGAGTTCTCAATGGCTCCTCCAATCATTTCAGCACGAGATGAGGAGACATGGGAGACATTCATATACCCCGAGGGGAGTGTGTGCCGCACCCTCAATGCAAACATAAGAGGACATAGCAAAAGCGGCTTTAATGGGGCCCTTGGAGAGAGGGGCCCCAGCTCTGGTTGGCCCTGATACTTTACTGTTGGGTAACAAAAACCTTTCGAAGAAAGTTGAAGGACAAAAACAAAACAATTTGGCCCGTGGCGTTAATATCAGTCTCCATTTTTACTATAACTGTAGTGAAATCCACGGACTGCACATCATATAATACAGGGATCTACTGCAAGTAGTCGAAAATCAGTTGTAAAACTTTGCTGTTCCTTCTGGATTCACATTAAAGATCCCATATGTGCTTCCATCTTGATGTGTTTCCTCGTTAGCACATTTCTTATCAGGGGAACCACAAGAACTTCATCAGGAGTCTATTGTCGCTCCCCTGATGAAGTGTGTTAACTTCGAAATGTGTAGAGGTTAAAACCGCATGAATGAAGTGAAACCGCATCTGGGGTCTTTATTGTGACTACAGATGCAGTTTTACCAACTTTTTTTCTTCTGCTTGACTGTTAGGTAGGTTTCTCCAACCTGTTGGTGTTGCAGCACCTGGCACTACTATACACAACCGTGTAAGGCGAGCAGTTACTGCATCCTTTACCACCTCACAGGTTATCGGTTAGGATCCTGGATTGCCCCCCTTTTTTCTCTTACAGTGATCTACTGCGGCTCAGTAACATTTTCAAAGCTGATATCGGAGTTCTTAGTTAATATTGTGATCCATGTGTATAAGTCCACTGCCACGTCACGGTGAACCACTGCAGTAGGCCCATCATGTCCTATTAGGTGTAGCACTGTGCGACATCCACCGATTTATAATGTGTGGATGTCTTTTTTTCTACAAATAGTATATTGCATGGTTTGTCACCATTTTTTTTTCTTGATACCAGAACACCACTCATTTAGCCCAGGTGATTTAAAATCAGCAGGAGACTGCAAAAAGGGTCCTGCAGATTCGCTCTCAGTTGGGCGCATGAGACCCCTTGGAAGGTGAGTTTTCAGATCAATCTATTTGGTGTTGGTACCTTATGGTGCTCATTGTTACAGTGCCTAAGGGGTGCAGTAATCCATAGTCATACGGACTTGGCAGCATGTCACAGTGGTGGTCAGCGCTACCCCTAACACAACAGGGGCCAACTGCAGCGATTTGCTGTGGCATGGCAGTGGGCACATGCAATCTGATCACAATGTTAACTTAGAGCCTCATGTTAAGTTCTTACAATTTTGCTTTGCTGCAGTATATCAGAGCTTAATGTTTGGATGATTCTCCTAGAAATTTATGAACAAATTGACGACTGTGTGTTACCAATAGTGATGAGCGAATATACTCGTTACTCAAGATTTCTTGAGCACGCTCGGGGGTCCTCCGAGTATTTTTTAGTGCTTGAAGATTTAGTTTTTCTTGCCGCAGCTGAATGATTTACATCTGATAGCCAGCATAAGTACATGTGGGGGTTGCAAGTTGCTCGGGAATCCCCACATGTACTTATACTGGCTAACAGATGTAAATCATTCAGCTGCGGCAAGAAAAACTAAAACTCCGAGCACTAAAAAATACTCTGAGGACCCCCGAGCATGCTCGGGAAATCTCGAGTAACGGTATTTTCGCTCATCACTAGTTACCAATTCTCCTTGTCAAAAGGGACGTATCCCTGCACAGACGCCCCAGCCACAACTGCTAACACCTAACTTGATGTATGCATTTCCCTGAGGAATAACAGAGTAACAGAACCAGAGGCGTAGCTAGGGTTTTGGTTCAGGGGCGAAGCTTCTGAGTGGGCCCCTAACCAGGTAACCTTGATTACAACTCGGTGACCCGCCCTAATAGTGGAGGAGAACCTCAGCAGATGACCGCGCTGTTACTGAAAATAATCTCTATATAAAGACCAACATGGATATTACCCCCATATGGTCAGTGGTAGATAGCAGCCCTACAGAACATATAACAGATCACTGCACAGTTACAGATAATGTCTTACCACTGACGTTCTTTCAGATGGAATCGTTCATTTTTCCCATCTTTTCCATCTGGCCCAGACCGACATGACAACTTCTTCCAGTGCAACTCGTCTGCAGAGAATACAACAAAGACATATTTAACTTCTCATATTCCAGCCCCATCACCATCTATTCCCAACCTGCACAAACTCCTCATCCTGCTGATACCCCAATACTGAGCCGCTGCTGCCATATGTCCCTATTACTGCACCTGATACCCCAATACTGAGCCGCTGCTGCCGTATGTGTCCTTATTACTGCACCTGATACCCCAATACTGAGCCGCTGCTGCCGTATGTGTCCTTATGAAACCAAACGAAGAAAAAATAGAAAGTGCACTCACCGGTCTTTTTAGCAAAAGTCCTTTATTTGAACATGTGCGGGCACACTGAGGGAGAACGTGGAATGAAGACGACGGCCGTTTCGCTCTGCCGAGCTTCTACGGGTCTCAACCTAGAAGTCTCAACCTATTACGGCAGAGCGAAACGGCCGTCATCTTCATTCCACGTTCTCCCTCAGTGTGCCCACACATGTTCAAATATAGGACTTTTGCTAAAAAGACTGGTGAGTGCACTTTCTATTTTTTCTTCGTTTTTTAAGTGCACCCAGTGTCTGTCAGGCGTAATTGGCACAGCAGCGGCATTTAGTCATGTTTTTGCGGGGGCGGATCTTAAGGTAGGCATATCGGTGCCGTGTTCATTTTCTAAATTTCTACAGTATGTGTCCTTATTACTGCACCTGATACCCCAATACTGAGCCACTGCTGCCGTATGTGTCCCTATTACTGCACCTGCTGTGTGGTTTTCTGTGCCCTCTAAATTCTAAAGCACCCCTCTATAATATAGTAATGCAGGGTGTAAGCGCAGTGCCCGAGTCCTGGTCGTTGCAGTAATGTCATTCTTCCACCAGGGGGAGTGATATTACGTCTGAAGGCAATAAAGGAGATCTCTTTACCAGGTATCACAAACCACACAACACACTTCACACTCCAGTTCGCCAGGGGGAGCCATGTTCCTATCTATTAGGCCACTCCTCACAATTAGGTAAAACTGGTAGTCTGGACAGGAAGTTAGGCAGAAGTGAGCTGGGCTTCACCCAGTGAGTTGCTATCTGGGCTCCGCTCAGGTAGTGGGTCCCTGACAGGGGTGGGATCCTGTCAGAGGCCTAGACAGAAGGCTACGGAGCTGCGCCTGCCCTATGTGTGGCAGCATCCTAGGAAAGAGACAAAAGTGATTTGCGTTGCAGAGGGTGAGAAACGAAGTCATAGCAAAAGTAGAGGAAACCAGAAGGAGTTCTGCCCTGCAAAGGGCTGCCTCCTTTCTGAGGAGCAGGATCCGGTAGCCGGAACACCGAGGGAGTCATCGTCTCCAAGCCTGGCTCCAGAGACCGGCAGGACAGCTAGTTCCATATTAGTTGCCCGACCTTATACCCAGGAGGCACGGTGGCAACCTGTGGGGGCTGGGGCGTGCTAGAGTCCCTGTAAAAAGCCTCAGGCCATCAGTCATGTGGGTTGTTCCTATCCATCTGGGGGATAGAGAGAAAGACATAACATCTAGAACATCTACAGCAGTTGTAAGGACCTTATGAGAGGCTCAGCAGTAAGGTACTACAACACCCAGGCGCTAGAGGAAGGCTACTGATTTCCACCTGGATAAGGGGACTCTGGAATTGCCTTCAGACCGGCCGGACTCTGCCTACCCTGTGGTCCGTACCCTGGACTGTGGATGCTGAAGCCATCAGTAAAAAGGTAAAGAGACTGCACCCTTGTGTCCTCGTTCTTCACTGCGCCTCACACCATCTACACTCTGGGAAGCCCTGGGGATACACTTCACCTGTGGGAAGGTATACCATCTAGCTGCCATCACATCACCCCAGCGGACCCCTAAGCAGCGTCGGTCACCCTGACCGAATACCACAGGTGGCGTCACGAACATTATCCCTTTAAAGACCTTTCTCCCATTTACATCGGACGTCCCTAGGGCCACGGACTGGGTCAGCCACCGTGACATCCCCCTTAGAGAACCGAAGGGCCCGGTGCCGAGTACCCCATAGCCCTACTGGGGGCGCTCCACAAGTGCCCCAGAAAATAGTGCCTATATTTTGCCCTATAGAAAGTAATAATGCCCTGTGTGCCCCTTTAATAGTCACAGTAACCTGAGTTCCCCTATAACAATAAGTGCCCACTTTACATTTAATAATGTCCCGAGTCTCCCCCTGTACAGCTCCCCTATACACAGCATGATGCTCTCTTATACACAGTATGATGCCCCTTCACTGTATAGTACCACCCACACAGTATACTGATCCCTTAGTAGTCCCTAAACTGTTTGATGGCTCCATCACTGTATGGTGGCCCCTTCACTGTAATCTCCATACTGTATGATGGCCCCCTCGATAGCCTCCATATACAGTAGAATAATGCACCAAATAGTCCACAATATAGTATAATGCACTCCCCATAGGCAGACTATAGAATAAGGCCGCCCCCATAGTCAGACCCTGTAATAAATACTTTTAAAGTTCACCGCACTCTCTTGTGGATATCATGCAAAAATCAAAGTTTATTATAGCATAATCTGGGAGTGTAACAGAATCTTAAACAATAAGCGACATACAAGAACAACGTTTCGGCTCCACCGGAGCCTTTGTCACAAAACCGACACAGCAGGGCGCAGGAGCGCCGCTTATAACTGCCCTACACACAGATTACCATCAGCCACAGAGAGGGCTACCATACACGGACGCATAACTAATTAGTATCCATATGATACCACTTGGATCCTTATCCCCATCCTTCCTTATCTCTTTTCCTTCTGGATTAAGCGATTTTGTGACAAAGGCTCCGACGGAGCCGAAACGTTGTTCTTGTATGTCGCTTATTGTTTAAGATTCTGTTACGCTCCCAGATTATGCTATAATAAACTTTTGCATGATATCCACAAGAGAGTGCGGTGAACTTTAAAAGTATCTAGATTTGGGCCATCTGGTCCATTACACCAGCACCTCGCCCTATCTGGCAGAGTGCACGCTAAAATTATACCTAGACCCTGTAATAAGGCAGCCCCCACAGGCAGACACTGTAATAAAGCAGCCCCCATAGTCACCCTGTGATAAGGCAGTACCCCCATAGACAGACCCTGTAATAAGGCAGCACCCCCATAGGCAGCCCCCATAGTCAGACCCTGTAATAAGGCAGCACCCCCATAGTCAGACCCTGTAATAAGGCAGCACCCCCATAGTCAGACCCTGTAATAAGGCAGCACCCCATAGGCAGACTCTGTAATAAGTTGATACCAGGAGAAAAATAGGAGCATGCAGGTATATTTAATTAAAAAATAGGCTTTATTAGTAAGTATATGATTAACACGCTTAATAGCACAGTACAAAATACACACAAAGCACACATGAGTACATAAGTTAAGCAAGGATGTGTTTTAAAAGAAGAAAGTGGATACCCTCACGGTGTATACATGCCAGATAACTGAATAGTGCATAGCTATGCTGCACACGGGCAGCTGCTGCAAACACCCATATTAGTATACCGGTGAGGCGGATGCCAAGTGGCATGGAAATAAGACACTAGAGCGGCAGCGCTTACCCGTGGGAGACACTTAGGCAGGATGCACCGGTTGAGGTCCACAGGGGTCGCGTCCTGTGGACCTCAACCGGTGCATCCTGCCTAAGTGTCTCCCAAGGGTAAGCGCTGCCGCTCTAGTGTCTTATTTCCATGCCACTTGGCATCCGCCTCACCGGTATACTAATATGGGTGTTTGCAGCAGCTGCCCGTGTGCAGCATAGCTATGCACTATTCAGTTATCTGGCATGTATACACCGTGAGGGTATCCACTTTCTTCTTTTAAAACACATCCTTGCTTAACTTATGTACTCATGTGTGCTTTGTGTGTATTTTGTACTGTGCTATTAAGCGTGTTAATCATATACTTACTAATAAAGCCTATTTTTTAATTAAATATACCTGCATGCTCCTATTTTTCTCCTGGTATCAACAATTGCTATGGAGTTGGTTTCCTTTCTCGGTGGGGGGTTTGCTTGCACTATTTAGTGCTCAGTCTCTCTTCCTTTCCCCCCCCCGCTTGTATTTAATATGTTGCCTAATTTTGTTATTAGACTCTGTAATAAGGCAGCCCCCATAGTCAGACCCTGTAATAAGGCAGCACCCCCATAGTCAGACCCTGTAATAAGGCAGCACCCCTATAGTCAAACCCTGTAATAAGGCAGCCCCCATAGTTAGACCCTGTAAAAAGGCAGCACCCCTATAGTCAGACCCTGTAATGAGGCAGCACCCCCATAGTCAGACTTTGTAATGAGGCAGCACCCCTATAGTCAGACCCTGTAATAAGGCAGCCCACATAGTCAGACCCTGTAATAAGGCAGCCCCCATAGTCAGACCCTGTAATAAGGCAGCCCCCCCATAGGCAGACCCTGTAATAAGGCAGCAGATCCCCATAGGCAGACCCTGTAATAAGGCAGCCCCCATAGTCAGACCCTGTAATAAGGCAGCAGCACCCATAAAAAATAAATAAATACCTATCTTCCTGGTTCCTGCGCTGCTCCCGCTGAGTTCCTGACAGCGGGCGCCGGGCAGTGACGTCATCGCGCCTGCTGTCAGTGTCGGCGACGTCAGACGCTGACACTGACGGGATGATGGGAGAAGGAGTGCAGCGCTCCTCCTATCAATGCGATCAGCTGTATTGGCTAAATGCCAATACTGCTGATCTTCCAATGACGGCGGGGGGCCCACTGCTGGTACTGGGCCCCCCCGCCTGCTCAGGGGCCCTGTCACAGGTTCCTTCTCCGGTATCACACAATCAACAGAGCCAGTGAAGAGTGAACAATTCCAAGACCTTTATATAGGCAAAAGTACGAAAGGTCCATATACGCATATACGGTCCACCATACAAAGGATAAAATATTCCAGAACACAAATCCAGTTCAGTTACGGAATAAAAGTCCAACAACAACAACAACACACCATCACAGGCCCCATAGCGGCCGGGCGGCAGAGCAAGGAGATCGATTCTCCCTGCTCTGCCGCAGCATGTGACAGTAGCGTAGCTCCGGGTGGGCCCCCTCAGAGCACCGGGCCCGGGGCACCCGCACCCTCTGCCCCCGGTAGCTACGTTACTGAACAGAACACAGATGTAAGAAGAGATGCTGCACATTATAATAACAGTCAGTAAAACAGACAGGTCATGAGAGCAGACAGATCTTTAAATTCCTATAGTCTATTTTCAAAGTGAACCAACAGAATTGTGAATGCAGCTCTGGAGCCATCTAGAGAGTAAAGATGTAAACATTGTAAGGATTCGCTCGCTTCCCAGAAGCTAGTAGCGTTCACACAGGCACAAAATCTCTTTTGTGAGAAAACAGTAAGTTTTATTGCAGCTCAATCTTCAAGGAAAAATGAAACAAATTACCTTCCTCTGACATAAAGATGAAAATAAACGAAAACAAAGAGTCCATAAAGCGATATGAAATCCAGAGCTGTTCAGTCACTCAAGGCTGAAGTCCAATACTCAGCCTGTAGCAGAGTTTGAGGAGCACACACTAGGTGTTTCCACTTTGCACACCTAGACCCAAGTCCCAGACGTGTTCCCACCTTTATTCCGAGACCCTTGTGGAGGAGCTCAGCTGAGTTTTTTGCCAGCTGCACCTCCAGGATTGGAGGATGGGAACGATTAGTCCCTCTCAGCTCTACCAGTCATTCCTAAAACCCGGACCTAATTTCTGGGCCCATTAACAACCCTCTCAGCACCTATCATGCTGTAGCCTTCTCTCCAGGTTTCACATCACTGAGGCTTGGAACTTCAGTGACACATGCATTCCATCCACAACCTGCCCAGCTGCAAGCCTACAACTTCTTCTGCGCTGGAACATTCATTCCTCATGACCTCCATGTTACTACAAGGTGATATCACCCCCTTCCTCCTCTGTTCATGATGAGCGCTGACTGGATACATTTGCAGATGATACAATGTTTCCCGTTTGCTCCCTTTGTCATGGTGCTTTTCCCTTTCAGACATCAGACTTCCTCTAATTGAGGACACTTATAACCCATTCAGATGCAGATGGACCAGAGTGTCCATGTAGCGGCCTGACCGTGCAGATGTCATTTCATGTCGCTGCTACCTGACTTTGATACAGTTCTAATTTCTAAATAATCATTAGGAATACATCTTATCTGTTCATGTGACAGTGAACGTAGCGCTTTTCTTTGTGTTTTATCAGTGAATGTCACAATGCACTCAGAACAAAATGCTCATGATTAGAGCAGACAGCAGAACAAAGGCAGATGTAGCCAGCGGCGGGCGCTCTGGAAGGGGCCCTATGGGCTGAGGGGAGTATAATGCGACGTACAAACCTTATTGTCAGAAACAGTTTCTACTCGTACACTTAGGGAATATGTAAGACCTCAACAACCTGCCGCACTCCTGTTATTAGAGCTATCAAAGAGAAAGCTTTAACCCTTTCACCCTCTGTGGATGGTAAACCCAAGTTTTCTGATCCACATTGCAGAAAAGTCACGTAAGTTTAAGAAGAAAATGTCTTGTGGTGAGAAAAAAACACACAGAGTCAAATGGCAGCATGTTGTGAAAAAGCGAAAAGTTTCACTGTGCAATTGACCGCCATGTCTGTTCTATGTATAGTACCGTATGCATCACCAGTGGACACCGATGGAAAAGATTTCCTGTGCAAGAACAGCATATGAACCCTTTGAAGTTCAATAGCTCATCATAATGCAAAATCCACCTGCTTTGGAGCTGGGATATGGCCCAATCACCACTTGGGCCCCTGTGTGGCTGCATTGGTTGCACCAATTACATGTCCACCCTCCATCCCTGCTATGCTTGTACCATAAAGCCGATGAACAGCAGTCTACTAATCGTAGAGATCTGATCACTCCCATTAGCAAGAAGAGGAAATGCCAATATTAAAGGGGGTGCAAAGGGGATAAAGGTATAGACAGTCATATGTAGCCAAACATCAGCTGCACTAATTTCTAATTTGTTATAATGTATCACTGCAGGTACCATATGTCAGTCTGCAGTCCACACTGTTTAGCTCATGTCAATTCCCTTGAACTGGATACAATTGTAGCAGACTTTCAGCTGTGTATCTGTACAATTGCACCAATGTAGGTGCGGCGCCCCAGGGTCCTGATTGTCTCAGTGGTATTGCTTTCCTCTCGGGGAGAGTAATGCTACGTTTGGAGGCAAAGAAGGATAACTGCATACAGGTATCACAAACATGCAACACATTTCACACTCCAGACCACCAGGGGGAGCTTTTGCACCTATTTATTAGGTCACTTCCCATATATATATAACTGGTAGTTTGTAGGGAGAGTTAGAATGTTCCAGACTTGAGTCTGAGGTGGACAGAGGGTCCAAAGGAGCTGTGCATGCCCTCAGAGCTGCAGCTCCCAGAAAGAGACATTCAGAAGGCAGAACTGTATTGCAGCGAGCGTCAAGGAAGTCGTAGCAAAGGAGAGGATACCAGAAGGGGACCAGCCCTACACAGGCTGCCTCCTTCTGAGGTGCAGAATGCTGGTAGCCGGAACACCGAGGGAGTAAGGACCTTTATGCTTTGCTCCAGAGACCGGCAGGACAGCTAATTGCAAGTTACCTGTCCGCCCCTACACCCAGGAGGCACGGTGGCACCCCTTAGAGGCTGGGGCATGCTAGAGTCCCTATAAACCGCCTCAAGCCACCAGTCATACGGGTTTGTCCTTGTAACGGGGTCTGCTGTGCTGGAGTACCTCTTTTAGTACCACCCCGTGTTTTAGGAGGTCCACTCTGTTTTGGCTGGATTCTGAACGAAGGACGCTGACTGGAATGGCTTCATTACATGGGCGCATATAAAATATCACTGCTTCTCCACGTATTTCCAGTGTGACAACTCTTTACTCACAGGACACAGAATCTATATCACAACAGATACAGAGGGCAGGCCAATTCAAAAGCGGCAGGCCAGACATACATTACAATAGCCGCAGGTGGCCGGAGCCTGCCAATATTTACTGTAGGAATTACAAAGGTGGGGAAGGACAGAAGGGGGATATCTTGTCCCCTCTGTCCAGGGGGCGCAGCCGGTGGGCTGATGCATTAGGGACCTGCCTCTCACATGGAACCTATTATACATACATATAACTGCATAACATATTCTGGGTGCTGGGGGGGTTCTGTAACAGTCCTATCCTATATGGGGGACAGAGAGAAAGACATTACATCTGTGAGGACCTTATGTGAAGCCTTAGGCAGTAAGGAACTACAACACTGCAGCACAAGGGAAGGCTACTGATTTCCACCTGGGGACAAGGGGACTCTGGACTTGCCTCCAAACCGGCCAGACTCTGCCTGCCCTGTGATCTGGACTGTGGATGCTGAAGTCTTCAGTAAAGGTAAAGAGACTGCAACCCTGTGTCCTCGTTCTTCTCTGCGCCCCTCACCATCCACCATCTATACACTGGGAAGCCCTGGGATACACTTCACCTGTGGGAAGGTATACCATCTAGCTGCCATAACATCACCCCAGTGGACCCCTTAAAGCAGCGTCGGTCACCCTGACCGAATACCACAGGTGGCGTCACGAACATTCCCCTTAAAGACCTTTCCCTTTTACACGGACGTCTCAGGGCCACGGACCGGGTCAGCCACCGTGACATCCCCCTGTGAACCGAAGGACCCGGTACCGAGTACCCCACGGCCCCATGGGAGCGCTCCATAAGCAATCACTGACAGCAAGCAGAGCTTGACATTAATTTGATTAATCACCATTGGAACAGACATACACAATTCTAGAGCTCTAGAATTTGACCTTTTCTCACTGTTGACTCTGCAAAAACTTACTGCTGCTCTTATTCATTCTTGTCTGGACTACTGCAACTCTATCGGTCTCTGTCTCCCTCTTACTAAACTCTCCCCTCACCAATCCATCCTGAATCTTTCCAGCAGCTCCACCATTGCCTCTACCCTGTGCCAGACATTGCACTGGTTACCCATCCGCTACAGGGTCCTTTATAAACTTATCACTCTCACTCACAGTTCAGCACCACCCTACATCTCCTCCCTCATCTCTTTATCACCCCACCTGTGCCTTACATTAAGTTAATGACCTAAGATTAAAGTAGACAAAACTGGAAGGACAAAAATCGCAAAAGGGTCTTACCCCGGTATAAAGTAGGATAAATGTGGACAATTTTGCCCACCTGATCAGGTTGTGAGCTCACAACCGCTAAAAAACCTTGCCTGCGGCAGACGCACAGTGTGGAACAATGTGAAGAAACTGGAAACAAATTGGTTGACCTGTGCTGCCAGCGGAAAGATGACAAGGAGATCTATGACTAACATCCACCATAATCTGAATTTCTGACTCCCGTCTCCCAGACTCCTCTCACGCTGCGCCAATTCTTTGGAATGTACTACCCAGGAAGATTCGATTAACTCCCAATACCCACAGTTTTAAGCGTGCCCTAAAAACACACTTCTTGAGACTGGCCTATTGCCTCACCTCACTTATGTAACTATTACAGTTTTTCCTTCCAACATTTTCTTCAAAATCTGGTCCCTCGTAGCATCTGTTCACACACTCTCCATGCACTAACTTGCCCTCTGTATCTGTACTGCACACACACTGGTTGGAGACCGGTTCATGCAGTGTTATGGGCATACCCCATTTATTATATTGATGGACCCTACAATACATGCACTTTTTACCATTCACCTTTCGTGTCCCCCCTGCTTCCTTATAGATTGTAGCTTGGAGCAGCAGGACCCTCACTCGTCTTATATCTTGTGATTCATGTGTTACTTTTATGACAAAGTCACTTGCAAAGTACTGGAGGCGAGTTATGTATCACTGCAGTTGTTAGCGTCATTGATATGAACACTAAGCATACCTCCCAACCGTCCCGATTTCAGCGTGACAGTCCCGCTTTGGCACCGGGGTCCCGCTGTCCCGCTTCGGGCATTTAAAATCCCGAATTTGCGGCCGCCGGTGAAGCCCCGCCCACTTCCGGGACGTAGAGAGAGCCCGATTATTAAGCAGAGAAGAATAGAATACATGTCAGCACACAGAGTCCTGCATACACTGTGGCCCCTGATCATGTGACCCCTGACTCCTCCCCTCCTGTGACCTCATCACAGGTCCTGTACGCACAGAGCAGCCATATATGTGGTGTGCTGCCCTAGTGCAGGTGGAGGTAGGTGCTGGAGATTCCCCATTACTGGGGGGGACATTAACCCTTCAGCACTGAGATTCTTTTGGGGTCCCTGTGTGGTGTGAACAGTGAGGTAACAGCTGTGGACAGAATGCGGCTTCGCTGGTTGCACATTAGACCCAGTCAGACACCTGCAGGATGAGAGGACAGAAGCCCAGAGAAGTTCTCCCACAATGCGATGATTCCTCTCCCGGCTCCAGCACAATAATGTAGATACTAGTGATGAGGGAGCCGCTCTCCACTACTCGATCCGGCATCGGGGGCTCGGACAAGCTTGTTACTGGGGTATCACAGGTGATGGAGCGCCGTGCTCGAGTTCCCAGCCAATAAACATGCAGGGATTGCCCGCCATACATGGTAGTGTTGCCATACCTCCCAACCGTCCCGATTTCAGCGTGACAGTCCCGCTTTGGCACCGGGGTCCCGCTGTCCCGCTTCGGGCATTTAAAATCCCGAATTTGCGGCCGCCGGTGAAGCCCCGCCCACTTCCGGGACGTAGAGAGAGCCCGATTAGTACCCGCTGTTCGTTCCGTTCCCTGGGACTGCGTTGTAGCCACGCCCCCTTGAGTTGCCTCACCGCCCGCCTCCGGCTTCCTCCTCAACTATAGACGTGGGCGGACTCTGAGGACAGAGCGGCAGCACCCGGACTGGTTTCTGGCACGGGGGCAGAGTTGTGAGACACTCCGTGTCTGTGTGACCGCGGGAGCAGCGAGCGGATCTCCAGACTGTAAGTGAATGTATGTGTCTCTCCCCCTCTCCATGCAGCGCTGCCCTGCTGCGGTTACAGCAGAGACTCTGACAGCATAGGAGGACTGACAAACTAAACTTTGTCTCCCCATGGTGCGCGCACCCCGCTCCCACTCTCCCCCTGGTACCCATCCATCGGATTCTCCACCAACCTGGTGCAGCACCCCTTACATTCTATGGGGGCTGCCACCTGCCTGCGTTACATTCTATGGGGGCTGCCACCTGCCTGCGTTACATTCTATGGGGGCTGCCACCTGCCTGCGTTACATTCTATGGGGGCTGTGCAGCATTATATTCTATGGGGCTGTGCTGTATTACATTCTATGGGGACTGAGCTGTAATGCTGGATACAGCAGTCAGCGGCGCAGCTGGATGACACCATTCAGCGCCGTGGGAGTGGAAGCTGCCGGCTGCTGCGAGGGAGCGCGGTGAAAGGTGTTTGTGTGTACTGATGGAGAAGGCAATGATGGGGGTGGGGTAACCATGTGTGGCCATTATACTGCACCCAGCATTGTGTGGGGCCATTATACTGTACCCAGCATTGTGTGGCCATTATACTATACCCAGCATCGTGTGGGGCCATTATACTGTACAAAGCATCATGTGGCGCCATTATACTGTATGGACCATCACGTGGGGCAAGTATACTGTACGCAGCATCATGTGGGGCCATTATACAGTATGGAGCATAATGTGGCCAATGGCCATTGTACAGTATGGAGCGTCGTGTGTGGCCATATTTTTTTGTTCATAATTATTGTTAACGAAACATTGTGATCAGAAGTACTAAATGGGTGTGGTTGGGGCGTGGCTAGTTGTGAAATGGGTGTGGCCTAAAATTTGCCTCTGACTTTGTCCCTCTTTCCCTTCCCCTAAAGTTGGGAGGTATGCACTAAGTGCTGAGAGGGGTTAATCAGCCATGTTTAGGGCTAGGTTGAGTGAACATCTGTAGAGTGAGTGGGAGCCTGTTCACCATATCTACCCCCAGAGTGGAATCCAGAGGATAAATACACAGCTTTGTGGTTCATTCAGTGTTGGAGGTGTCTGGAAGCTCTAGAGATGTGTTTTCATGAAAAGGAAAGCTGAACGTTTGTTGCTTGTTCCTGAGCGTGTAAATCCCTGCAGCAGCATGGACTGTGCCATACGATATGTTTTGTTTTCCTGTTAGGCTGGGAAGGCCAGGTTTGTTTTGCTAACTCTGCACTGGTTTATACAGCACCTCTAATAAACCAGTGGAAGATTTAAAGAGACAGTGTTCCTGTGTCTACCTCTATGTGCAGCCTAGTGAGCCAATCTACCACACTCTGTAATGTCTTTATTGCCCGTACAAGTCCCCTCTGTATTGTAAAGTGCTGTGGAATATGTTAGTGCTATAGAAATATAATTATTATAAAAATTATTATTAGAGGGGCAGAAGAATTGAGTTTGTGACTGTCTCTTTAATCTTTGGCGCAACACTCCAGGCTGGGCTTATCGCCATTCATTTAGATGGTGAGGAGATGCACAAGGAAGGGTGCTGCATAAGGAATGATAGCGCCATTATCTCAGGGGCTGACATATCATTGGTGTAGCGACACAGGGGCTCAAGAGGTAATGGGGGCCACTTCTACCTCCAAAGCAGAAAGGAGCTTCTGTCATAGTGGAAATATTGGACTGCAAAGGGCCCATGTACTGTTCTTGCACAGGGTCCCTGTTCTGTCTGTGCCACCACTTCAAGACCTCCTGTGGTTAGGAGAACAATGGTGTCAAGTGGCTTCTGAAAGGGGTGACAGTTTTATTATTGACTCTTATATAACAGTCACTACCAAGAATCTTCTGCTCTTTCTGAAAGTTTTCCTACGTGTGTTTTTTTTGTTCTAGGGAAGCTTGTAAGTCTCCTTGCCTGCAGTCAGTATGTTCTCCAGAAAATGCAATTACATTAGGCTCGTCGCAGCAGATTTATTCTTCCTATCAGCCATAAATTACATTAACCTGTTTATTAGTGCACAAGTTCATTACAATGATGAACATACAGGGGCTTGGCTGAAGATGATGGGAGTAATGAATGTCTGAGGTTCAGGGCCAGGAGAAGAGTCGCCGCGTAAATTACTGGAAGGTGACGGGATAAGTGCAAAGATTCCTACAAATGTATCAATTAAAGTCTGGTTATTGTTTTATGGAAATCAAGGGAACAGACGAGGACGGAGGATGAGCCGCGCAAATCTACTCCTGGTACATTGTGCTTGGAGACTGGAGAGATGGCGGCAAATGCACAAAACTATCCACTCATTTCTAATCATGTCTCACCCAATTAGTTTTCAGAAATCACCTTGTTTACCTCTTCCTTGGATATGTGACCATGCATTGGGGAGGTAGGGGGGCAAAATTACCATATGGCAAAATGAGCAAGGGTCCGTTCACATGTTTTGCATTTGACATGGAGTTTGGCACATATTCTGCACCGCATACTGCACCTATGACAATCCGTATCCCATGTATGTCACTTGGGTTTCTTCTGCTCTGTTCACATGCTATAGAATTTTTTACATGCAGATTTATAGCTGTACCGTGGGAAAAAAAATCTGCTGTGGAAATAGGTTGCATGCGGTTTACTTCCACGGATTATGCATGGAAATGCAGAGAATTGACCCAAATGAATAAACTTCATGCAGATCTGGTGCACGACCGCTGCAGAAATCCAAAACGGAAACAACCCGAGTTGATGTGAAAACATGGCCCAATGGTGCCATGTGACTGTGGGCTGGTACCACCACCCGCCTTGGATGCATTAATGCTGCAATTTGCATCCATATGCTCAGATTTACATTAATACCTATACACATGGAAAATGAGAGGAAGGAGGGGGGAGGACAAAGTTTGCACTGGGGTCCCAGAGGCTCATGTCACCCCTCTGAAGACCCGTCCATCACTGGCTCCTGGGTGCCTGTGACTGATATTATTCTTTACATCTTCCCCGCCATACAAGGCCCCCCGGCCCCCTAGTATAAAACATGACAGGGACATGCAGTGCCTCTACTTAGAGATATTAATGGCGCTCTTTCGCTGAGTGCTCGATGGGTTTTTATACTTTGTGTTTTCTTTCTATTGTGCAAACATTTGTCAAGCAGCGGGATCAGCGTCTGCGAGATGCTTATTACATCGTGTTACCTTCCCACTCCTTCAATTACTCAAGGCGCTGCCATCTGTACAGAGAAAGAATCATCCTTTTCTTACAAGCCTCCACAGCTACGATCACATGGAGCTGAAGAAACGTGCAGTGATGCAGCTGTGCGGAGGAGCGGGTGATCTGAGGGTGCACAATATCAAGACGCCCCTTCATTAGTGTCTAATGTCACCTATAAACCCGCCGCCTGCATTTATCAGGGCAAGAAAGGTGACTCGTTTTGTGCAGGTCACTCCCTGGTGTAATCGGTGAAATGTGCCGTGTTCTTCTCTGCTGATCGCTTCACTTGTCTGTGACAATGGATTGCTAGGCAGTGACATTTGTATCAGGTTGTCAGGTCTGAACCGGCACTGAGCACAATGTGAACAGAGGTTCTGCTGCCGAACTCTCATTCATTAGTTATCGGCTTATTAGGCACCATCTCAATCAGATGAGATGAGGCACCACCAAATAATAACATCGTCATCACCAGATACTGACCATCGCCAGTACTGATTTCATTATCAGAGTTATGGACAGGCTTGCCTAGGTGGATTCTCCACTAGTGTTCCCCAACTCCAGTCCTCAAGAGCCACCAACAGGTCATGTTTTCAGGATTTCCTTAGTATTGCCCAGGTGATGGAATTATTGCCTGTGCAGGTACTGCATTCATACCTCCCAACCGTCCCGGATCCATTGGGACTGTCCCGATTTTGACAGTCAGCCCCGCGATCCCGGGTGGGACATTAGTTGTCCCACAGTGGTTGGGAGGTGTGCTGCAATATCAGGCGGTCAGCCTCATCCCTGCACCCGCAGAGCAGCCTGAGCACAGCATGCCACATATTGGCTGCTCCGTGTGCACAGGACCTGTGATGAGGTCACAAGGGGGAGGAGTCAGGGGTCACATGATCTGGACCTCCGTGGATTGCAGGACTCGGCTGTGCTGGTTGCCAACTTGCCATGGTGCTGCTGGATGAGGTAAGCTGCCTTGTGTGGGGTCAGTAGGTGTTTACAGTGTGGATGTAGCAGACAGTATGTACGAGGACAGGTGTATGGAGTGGAGCCGTGTGTGTATGAGGTGTATGGAGTGGAGCTGAATGTGTACGAGGTGTACGGAATGGAGCTGAATGTGTACGAGGTGTACGGAGCGGAGCCGTGTGTGTATGAGGTGTACGGAGCGGAGCCGTGTGTGTATGAGGTGTATGGAGCGGAGCCGTGTGTGTATGGAGCGGAGCCGTGTGTCTATGAGGTGTACAGAACAGAGCCGTGTGTGTATGAGGTGTATGGAGCGGAGCTAAATGTGTATAAGGTGTACAGAGCGGAGCCGTGTGTGTATGAGGTGTATGGAGCGGAGCTGAATGTGTATGAGGTGTATGGAGCGGAGCTGAATGTATACGAGGTGTATGGAGCGGAGCTGAATGTGTATGAGGTGTACGGAGCGGAGCTGAATGTGTACAAGGTGTACGGAGCGGAGCCGTGTGTGTATGAGGTGTATAGAGCGGAGCTGAATGTGTACGAGGTGTACGGAGCGGAGCTGTGTGTGTACGAGGTGTTGTCAGGACTCTGAACATTTTTTACCTTTTGTGCATTACTGCCCTTTTTCAAGATGGCGTCTTTGGTCTCATGTGCACTGTGTCTCCTGCTATAAAACTCCACCCCAGCCTTCAGTCTGTGCTAGAGTATTCTGCCTTGCATCCAGCTCCTGACCTATGATTACTCCCTGGCTGTACACCTGCTCCTGTGAACCTGTGTGGTGATCCTGCTACTCTGCTCTGAGTTCTTGCTGCATACACAAGTTTCCAGTAATCCTCCTTCATCTGCTGTTCGTGTTTACTTCCATCTGCATTTGCTGGTCATGTAAGCTGTTGCTGCTTTGCAATAACCTGAGACTATTAACCAGGCCTCCCTGGTTGAGCTAAGATATGATTTGAACTGCCTAATAAGCATATCTATCTGTGCCTGGACTAAGACAAGGATTTATTCGTGTCAAGTATCCTCAAGAATAACTGTTCTTCATAGACTTTCTGCTTGATTGCATTTTCCTCTGAAGTTTCCTATAGACTGCTAAGCTGCGTTTATTATTTGCACCAAGTGTTGTGGACTTGAGTTTCTCTCTGCACCTGTTTGAATCACCGTGTGATAATATAGACTTTACCACTTATAAAACTGTGTCCTGTAGTTGTCTTGTTCCACGCAAAGAGTCTCCTGAGTTATCCCCTATAATTATTACAGGTATATGGAGTGGAGCGCGTGTGTACGGAGTGGAGCCGTGTGTGCAAAGTGTACGGAGCGCAGCCGCGTGTGTAGGAGTAGCTATGTGTGGCCATTATACAGTACGAAATATCATTTGTGGCCAATATACAGTATGGAGCATCATGTGTGGCCATTATACAGTATGGAGCATCATGTGTGGCCATTATACAGTATGGAGCATCATGTGTGGCCATTATACAGTATGGAGCCTCATGTGCGGTCATTATACAGTATGGAGCATCATGTGTGGTCATTTTATAGCATGGAGCATCATGTGCAGTCATTATACAGTATGGAGCATCATGTGTGGCCATTATACAGTATGGAGCATCATGTGCAGTCATTATACAGTATGGAGCATCATGTGGGGCCATTATACAGTATGGAGCATCATGTGGGGCCATTATACAGTATGGAGCATCATGTGCGGCCAATATACAGTATGGAGCATCATGTGTGGCCATTATACAGTATGGAGCATCATGTGTGGCCATTATACACTATGGAGCATCATGTGTGGCCATTATACAGTATGGAGCATCATGTGTGGCCATTATACATTATGGAGCACTGTGTGGCCATATTTTTTGTTTATAATTATTCTTTATGAAACAGTGTGATCAGCAGTGCTAAATGGGTGTGGTTGGGATGTGGATATGGGTGTGACTAGTTATGAATGGGTGTGGTCAGAGGCGTGGCCGCATGGAAATGAAAAATCATCCCCACCAGATTACTGACATCACCACCAGATACTGACATCATCATCACCAGATTACTGACATAATCACCACCAGATTACTGACATCTTCACCAGTGTAGTGCAGCGGTAGCACCCTATGCAGTGATGAGGCAGTGACCCAGCAAAGTTCAAAACAAAACGTTTCTTTAATGTTCAACTCACAGCACCACACAAAACACGATATCTGTTGTGAATTTACCTTTTGGCTCCCTCTAGTGGCTACTAGTGATTTGACTCTGGGTTTGTCATTCATTCCTTGTATGCTCACCTGGGTCGTTAGGTCAGGGGTGTTGCTATATAAGCTCCCTGGACCTTCAGTTCAATGCCTGGCAACGTTGATATCAGAGCTAATCTGTAGTGCTCTTGTCTACTGATCCTGGTTCCTGCTTGATTAAGCTAAGTCTGCTTTCTTGTTTTTTGCTATTTGTTTTGGTTTGCATTTTTGTCCAGCTTGTATATTATCTGTTTCCTGACCTTGCTGGAAGCTCTAGGGTGGCTGGTGTTCTCCCCCCGGGCTGTTAGACGGTTCGGGGGTTCTTGAATCTCCAGCGTGGATTTTGATAGGGTTTTTGTTGACCATATAAGTTATCTTACTACATTCTGCTATTAGTAAGTGGGCCTCTCTTTGCTAAAATCTAGTTCATCTCTGTGTTTGTCATTTCCTCTTACCTCACCGTTATTATTTGTGGGGGGCTACTATCCTACTTTTGGGGTCTATTCTCTGGAGGCAAGAGAGGTCTTTGTTTTCCTCTTCTAGGGGTAGTTAGTCCTCCGGCTGGCGCGAGACATCTAGCGACCAACGTAGGCATGTTCCCCGGCTACTGCTAGTGTTGGCGTTAGGAGTAGATATATGGTCAACCCAGTTACCACTGCCCTATGAGCAGGATTTTTGTATGTCGCAGACTTACTTGTTTCTCTGAGACCCTCGCCATTGGGGTCATAACAGATATCATCCGGATCGTAGCTGTGAACCATATTCTTCAGATTGCAGGCGATAAACATGCCAGTCCACCTCTGAGACTAGTTGCCGTGGGTGACTACACCACTGTGTATGCCACTGCAGCTCCTGCTGCTGCTGAATGAGGACCACTTGTTTCAAAAGCTCCTCCATTTTTCCTGCAGGCTTGAGCTATAGTGATGCCGGCTTGCTCACTGATATGCAGCACGCTTTGGAGTATGCCTCAGTTCACACTGCTCCGCATTCTCCAGCCACCATATGTAGTGCAGCGGTAGCACCCTATGCAGTGATGAGGCAGTGACCCAGCAAAGTTAAAAACAAAACATCTCTTAAATGTTCAACTCACAGCACCACACAGTACATGATATCCTCCGGATCACAGCCGGGAACCATATCCTCCAGATTGAAGCCGATAAACATGCCAATCCACCTCCGAGACCAGTTGCCGTGGGCAACTACACCGCTGCGTACAATGTGGGTGCCAAGCCTTCCAGCTGCTTTGGCTGTTTGGCTCCGCTTACCTGTGTTGCCTCACACAGGTTGAGCTCTGCAGAGCCTCCTGCTCTGTACTCCTGCAAACAACAAACTGACACTGAACCTGACACACCCAAACCCTTTACTGCAGGGCCTTCAGCCACACGGGAAACCCAGCCAGGAATGAAATGGGCAGCACCACTACCATCCTGTAGTCCGTTTCAAAACACACAATCCCAGAGCATGTGTTCTTAAATCTGCCTTGGACAAATAGTTTGCCCAAGACCTACACTTACTTTTATTCTGCATTGCAATCACAGCTATGACTGTGACTGCAATGCACTCCCATGGCCTCAATACGCTTCAGTGCGCATCCTGGGGGAACACACAGCGACCCTAACATGTAACACCAGTCACTGCCTCACACCAAATACTAACATCATCACCAGATTACTGACATCATCATCACCAGATTACTGACATCATCACCACCAGATTCCTGACATCATGACCACCAGATTAAAGAAATCATCACCTTGTCAGTCTGGTTGGTGTATTATGGTACACTACTACTCCCCTCTTCCCTGGGTGAGGGAAGGGTACAGACTGAGGGCAGAATCAGGAGCTAAAGCAAGTTACGTGGCCCCGGCGTCTTCGACATCAGAAGTGAACCAGGGAACAGGGCAAGCTAGGGCGCCCCTAGCATTAGGGACTGGGAAGGAGTCCCTGGTCCCGGGACACCCAACAACAGAGCCGAGACACAGATACTGAAATCATCACCAATTACTGACACCACCACCAGATACTATCATCACCATCAGATACTGACATCAACACCAAATACTGACATCACCACCACCAGATACTGACATTGACACCAGATACTGACATGCGGAGCCAGAAACTGGCGACCAAGTATACGTCAATGCTGGCTCACTGCACTGAGGACCCACTTTACAGGAATATGAAGGAAGACAGGCAGCGAAGATGGCATGTGGTAGCGGTGACCCTGATCCTTCTGAAGAAAGAGTTTGTCCAGGCAACAAGAGGGGAGATGGAGGGCCCCCAAGTGGCTGCTCCACGACACCTAGACCTGCAAGAACAGCGGGAGGTCACATCCAGTGGAATGCCTTCTACAGGTAGTAACAAGGTCTCGGGCCAATCAGAAGTGGCGGGCACAACAGTGTATATATGCCAAGGTCCCCAGTCCTCTAACTACGTTGGAAGTCTGAAAGGAAACCTGGGTCTAAGAGCGGCTGCAGTATAAAGCATGGTGGAGGCAAGTGAAGGGTCTGCCCTGTAATGCCCCAGTTGTGCTTGAGAGAGATTGGAACCATTCTGTGTTCCTGAGGGCAGAAGACCCAAAATTGACAGGAACTACCTGTGCTGGCCAAAGATGGCCAAAGGTCTGTGCTTTCCCCATGTTTTTACACACATTTGCGCATCTACCTGCTGGATTAAAGAACTTTGCGCTGTTAAAGGGTCCAAAACCCTTGTGGTCCCTATGGACTATATGCATTGCTCCTTGGACTCTGTCCCATTTCCCCTATGTACTCTGCCTCATTCTATTCATTAACTTTTCCCCAGTGACTGCAAGCCTGATACGGGGGCAGCACTGTCCAACTTATAGGGACTGTTGTTCACAAAAGAGAGGAAATGGACGACCCAATGATTGAGCTGGGTCAGGACTGTATGGACTTTACGGACTGTGCTCCCGGACTGCTGGAGCTATTGTTATGTCGGTCAACAGGCCTTTAAGTACAGGAACTTGCACACTCTGTGTTGGGGTCCCCAAGGCAGTGGGATCGGGGTCATGTGGACCCATGTGAAAAAAAATGAATGATCGGCTGTGCCTGCCAGTTTGAAGGGGAAAAGACTGTGTCCATGGATTGTTGAGTGGCTACTGCTATGAAGGAAAAAGTGCTGGTATTATTACAAGACCTTGAACTCTATGTTCCAGGGTCCCAACCGAGTGGGACAGAGGCCAAGGTTGATCGGCAGAAAGTCACTCTCTGCTCCTGGATGAAGACAGCGTTAATTTAAAGTAAAAGTGTATTTTATGCATTGCTGTCCTACAGGTTTTGTCATGGTCGAGAACAACCAGGTTTAAACAGGGGAGGTATGTAAGGGTATGACAGAGACTGTCGTTTTCGTGCACCTGAAGACAACAAATGCGTAGTATGAAATGCTGTGATTTTGCATTTTATGGTGACAAGTGAAATGTAAAATGTATAGAGTGTAATTTACCTAATGTATAGTGCGATAGGTACTGATAATGCTGTGTGGGTACTGCAAAAATAATGCCTAAGGTAACATGGTACACTCAGCTCAGGTATAGTGAAAGTTTGGCATATAGTTTAGTGCTTAGGATGAAGATAGTTACTATAGTACACTATAGTACAATAGGGCAAGATACAGATAATATTTTGGGAATAGCCCAGTATTGGGAGCAGCTAGGGCAAGTAGAAATTAGAACGATTTCCTGCTTTAGTCAGATAGTGAAAGTGATATAGTGTTCGTGAGAGACAAGAGCTGGAGTCACATGAAGAACATATTGTTCTGGTGGTATGAGGTTATATCGAATTTCTTGCAGTCATTCCTGCAACGTTCAAGACCTACGGCCTGAAATAGGCACTGAGGAGAGTGCCTTAATTGCCTTAATCCCTTCCATAGAGAGGAAACCAGATGTGGAACCGTGTAAGAGAAATGTAGCGGATCTGGGGAATACTGCAGTGGCGAATGGGGAGTCTCTAGGGCTAACAGGACTTGATAAAGTAGGAATAGTCCGAACTGAATGTAAGAGAATGCTTGAAATGTACTGTGATGATGAAACTGGAACCGGAGGGTGCTGTACCCATACTGCATGTTAAAGACGGACGCATCTGAACTGCCCAGTAAAGTTAAACTAGTTAAAACGAATCGGGTGTCCCCTGATCTGTAAGTGATCGAACCTCTATGGATGTGGATACAGTGGAGGCCTCCGGCCCACCAGTGAGGGCAATGCAATGTACACAGCACAACACTCATGGACTGGGACACTGTGCGTCAGGGCGGAGGAGCAGCAACTTGCCCACGGCTGGCGCCCTGGGCACCTTACACTTACATGGTTATGTTATATAGCCCTCTATATTCACGCAGAGATTGTCATTGGCTGGAATGAGCTGGTTATCCAGGCATGGTACGTGGTCCAGGTAGTTAATAAGTGGCAGCCACTTATTTTGGGTCCAGAATGACTATACGGGGATTGGAGACATCTGATAATAATATGATAGGTAATATTTTATTCCAGGGGTGGACAGAGACAGAAAAGGGGTCCTGTGCAATAACAGTATGTGGGCTTTGTGGGCCCAATAGTTTATCATAGTGCACTCCTTTATGTGCTGCTTTGGGGGTGGAAGTGGAGCTCCTTACTTCTTGTTGCACCAATAGCATGTCCTCCCCCCGATTGTATCTGTGTATTGAGACAGACTAATTCTGTATCTAACTTCCTTGATATTATTCACACATGATCCTTGTTATGATTAATCATATGGTGGAGTTTTTGGATGTTGGGGTATGTTATGATGAGTATTACAGCATATATTACCCACTCTCTTCATTTTCCGTCATTGATGCCACGATTTATATACACCTGTTAGAGAAGGTATGTTATGGCTCCCTCTAGTGGCCGTACACCTCCAGTCCTGAGTACCACCACAGTAACAGGTGGGATAGTACATCCTGTGGTATTGGATGACAATGTTTCTCTATCACAAGTACTTTTGTCATTCAGCGACTTTTCTTTCCGGCAGTTTGTGGCATCGTTGACGTTTCTCACTCAGCCCATTTTCGGTGTATTTATTGCACCATATCTGCAGACCGGTCAGATTACCAAGAGATATCCACCGCGAACTGGCCACCTCAGAGTAGGATCTTGCCACACATTCCCAGAGCTCCCAGGCATCTGAACTCAGCAGCCCTAGGATTCTGGATGACCACAGAGTGGCTGCATGAAGGTGTGAGAAGATATTGCTGGGACTTGCAGTTCCCACTACTTAGGAGTTTATGATAGAACTTCCGGAAAGAGAACTGTAATGTTATAGTGTAAGCACCCCCGGAAACTGTGGCCCATGAATGGACTGTGCTCATTGCACTGTTGCTGCCATTGCAGGCTATCTGCTCTTAGAGGTGTGTGCATGCTGGCACTTGCAGTGTGTGTGTGAGGTCATCATTATCTACTATGAGCTGGAAGTAAACGTGATTTGGGAAAAAGTCCTGTATAACAATCTATTGTCTATATAACCAGACTGTACACCCCCCAGGGATTGCTCCATGCTATCCCCAGCCAGGCCTGGTGCCACTCATGTCCCTTCCCGCTACAGTTTGCCTGCATGCATGTTGTATTACATAATTTGCTGTTCCTTCTGAATTTGCAGGCCTTTTTCAGTATTTAGAGGGGTTTTTCACTACTTAGACAACCCTTTTCCTTTTTCAATCACTATGTGCCCCCCTTTTAAAATAAGTTATACTGACCCCAATGATGTGGGCGCCGGCTCTCCCGGGGCCCGCATGACATTGTTATGTCACACAAGCCCTGCAGCCAATCAGTGTCACAGCGAAATATTGGGTTATATTTAAGGATCTGAATATTGGGTTTTATAGGAATGTAGGTTGGAATAATTATCATTACTGGGGTATTTACGAGTACTTGAGTGTATGATGGAGTATTTGACAATATTGGGGTCTATAAGTGTATATCGTAAAGTATATATAAATATTGGGCTGTACTGGGAGGATGTTGGAGTAGTGTAGAATATTGGGGTCAATGAGGGAGTATGGAGGGGATATGCACAAGATAGGGTCGGAGTATTGGCTTATATTGGGATACCGGGTGCATGATGGAGTACTTGACAATATTGGGGTCTATAAGTGTATATCGCAAAGTATATATGAATATTGGGCTGTACTGGGAGGATGTTGGAGTAGTGTAGAATATTGGGGTCAATGAGGGAGTATGGAGGGGATATGCACAAGATAGGGTCGGAGTATTGGCTTATATTGGGTAACCGGGTGTATGATGGAGTACTTGACAATATTGGGGTCTATAAGTGTATATCGCAAAGTATATATAAATATTGGGCTGTACTGGGAGGATGTTGGAGTAGTGTAGAATATTGGGTTCAATGAGGGAGTATGGAGGGGATATGTACAAGATAGGGTCGGAGTATTGGCTTATATTGGGATGCTGGGTGTATGAGGGATGGAGGTTAGAGTTGCTGAAAATATTGGGTACATCAAGAGCAATACATGGACCATCGCTGGGGTCATTGACGTTTTCATTTCCTGAGGACTGATGACACTTTCTTCTCTGAATCTTTTCTGTTTCTTGCCCTCAGTTATCAGTCGTCGGCAGACGCTCATGTCTGTCCGGCAGAATTCTCTGATGTCTCGCATTGTCTACCCTCACACACATCTCACACCAAATCCTCAGTGAAAGGCGCTTTGTTTCCTGAGCTGGGACGTCTTTTATTATGAACTCATTGAGGTGGATTTGGCTGCGGTGAACAGATCCTTCATATCTTGGAGATGTCACAGCGAGGACATAACCGAGATGGGGAAACGTGGACAAAGCCATTATTTCCTCTGCACAGAACCTTGCGCTCAGCACCGCGACTGCACAGGAAATGCACCAGCCAATTACTGCAAGGTTAATGTCTGGAAATAGGACAGATGAAGGCAGAAATGCCCAGGCTGTGCCCACGGAGGACGGCGCACAATGCCCAGGCTGTGCCCACAGAGGATCCTCGACAGCTGCTACTCCAGATACAACTTTCAGTCTTTGCACTTATAAAAGTTATGGCAGATCTGTCGCCAGGCAAGGGGCTTAGATCTCAGAATGGAAAGCGCTGCGTTCATGAAGAAGACTGAAGCTAAGCCTGATGCACAACATTTGCTTTATGTAAATGAAGATTAATCCCTATAAACATGAGAAGTTCTGCAATGTTTTAAAAGATTTAGTTTCAAATTCTTCACCATTTTGCATAAAGATCTCTGCTTGCTGTCAGTGACAGAGCACTGTGGTCCATTAGAGGCAGCAATGTTTTACATCGCTAGTCCTGCTCTCTGCAAGTATTTTAGATCCTATGTAGACAATGCTCTGTGAGTTAGGCCTCTTTCACACTTCCGTCTTTCAGCTCCCGTCACAATCCATCGTTTTTTGAGAATGCAGGATCCTGCGTTTTCTCATAGACTTGCATTAGGCTACTTTCACACTTCCGTCGGTACGGGGCCGTCGCGAACCGTCGGCCTGACGTACCGACGGACAGTGTGCTAAATGTAGCACAACGTGGGCAGCGGATGCAGTTTTTCAACGCATCCGCTGCCCATTGAGAGTTCCAGTGAGGAGGGGGCGGAGTTTCGGCCGCGCATGCGCGGTCGAAAATGGCGGACCCGACGCACAAAGAAAGTTACATTGAACGTTTTTTTGCACGTCGCGGCCGCCAAAACACGACGCATCCGTTGCACGACGGATGCGACGTGTGGCCATACGTCACAATGCGTCGCTAATGCAAGTCTATGGAGAAAAAACGCATCCTGTGGCAACTTTGCAAGATGCGTTTTTTCTCCAAAACGACGCATTGCGATGTACGCCATAAGACGGAAGTGTGAAAGTACCCTAAGTAACGGATTGTGACGAATGGCCATCCGTTTCATCCATCTTTCACTGGATCCTGCATAAAAAAACGGTCCGTCGGGCAGAGAAAACATTCAGAGGAACTTTTTTCTGCACATCGGAAAATCGGTCAGCGACGCATCCTGTGCTGCCCGTCACTGGCTACAATAGTAGCCTATGGGCGCAGGATGCGTCGCTGCCTGTGAAAAGCAGGAATCTAGCGACGGGTCCCGCCTTTTCAAAGTGAGCATGCGTGGAAGAATTTCCCGTCAGGGAAATTCTCTCTCGCTCGCTCTCTTTCTCTTTTTACTATTGATGCTGCCTATGCAGCGAGCATGCGCTTCTCTGTTCAATCAAATTGGGGCTCGGCCAAGCTCCATGCTCAGACTGACGGGGCCCCAGTTGTCAATAAGTTATAACCCTAATACTTACACTACCGTTCAAAAGTTTAGGGTCACTTAGAAATTTCCTTTTTTAAAAAAAAAAAAAAAAAAGAAAAGCACATTTTTTTGCAATGAAACTAACATTAAATGATTCAGAAATACACTCTATACATTGATAATGTGGTAAATGACTATTCGAGCTGCAAACATCTGGTTTGTAATGCAATATCTTCATAGGTATATAGAGGCCCATTTCCCACAACCAGTGTTTTTATGGTACTTTGTGTTTGCTAACTGTGTAAGAAGGCTAATGGATGGTTAGAATACCCTTGAAAACCCTTGTGCAAATATGTTAGCACAGCTGAAATCAGGTTGGCTGATTAAAGAAGCTGTAAACCTGACCTTCCTTTGAGCTAGTTGAGAATCTGGAACATTACATTTGGTGGTTCCATTAAACTCTCAAAATGGCCAGAAAAAAAGAACGTTCATGTGAAACTTGACAGTCTATTCTTGTTCTTAGAAATGAAGGCTTTTCCATGCAAGTAATTGTCAAGAAACTGAAGATTTCCTACAATGGTGTGTACTACTCCCTTCAGAGGAGAGCACAAACAGGCTCTAACCAGAGTAGAAAGAGAAGTAGGAGGCCCTGCTGCACAACTGAGCAACAAGATAAGTACATTAGAGTCTGTAGTTTGAAAAATCGACGCCTCACAGGTCCTCAACTGGCAGATTCATTAAACAGTACACGCAAAACGCCAGTGTCAACGTCTACAGTGAAGAGGCGACTCCGGGATGCTAGCCTTCAGGGCAGAGTGACAAAGAAAAAGCTGTATCTGAGACTGGCTAATAAAAGTAAAAAGATTAATATGGGCAAAAGAACACAGACATTGGACAGAAGAAGAGTGGAAAAAAGTGTTATGGACAGACGAGTCCAAGTTTGAGGTGTTTGGATCACACAGAAGAACATTTGTGAGACGCAGAACAACTGAAAAGATGCTGGAAGAATGCCTGACGCCATCTGTCAAGCATGGTGGAGGTAATGTGATGGTCTGGGGTTGCTTTGGTGCTGGTAAAGTGGGAGACTTGTACAAGGTAAAAGGGATTTTGACTAAGGAAGGCTATCACTCCATTTTGCAATGCCATGCCATACCGTGTGGACAGATAATAAACACAGCAGAGAAAAGAAACATGCAACGACTGCAGGGATCCACAAATTTAACAATTTTATTGGTAACAAATCCTTGCACAAAACACTGACAAGTTATAAAAACATTTAAAAACGAATAATAGAAAAATTACCCAAGTAAGAAAATCTCACAAGGGGCCTGACCTCCCACTGAATTTGTCTCTAAAGTCCTGAGCTAATGCCTATAGCAAAAAGTCTATCACCAAATACATGCCACAGACTGCAATACTGTAGCTATTAGACCAATCTATATATATAGAACATGAAGCTCACAGACACATAGACCAACCGAAAGTACCTGATTATTAAATGAATCACAAAGCAAATAATTACCCACACCAGAAGGTCCTGGTGGACATGCTCACAGTCGATCGGTACACTGAAATAACATGAGGCAGTAAGGTCGTCAGTCCCCCTGTGACCCACCCAACGCGTGTCGTCACACAAGTGACTTCATCAGGGGTAATGGTACCGTGTGGACAGCGCTTGATTGGAGCCAATTACATTCTACAACAGGACAATGACCCAACGCACACCTCCAAATTATGCAAGAACTACTTAGGGAAGAAGCAGGCAGCTGGTATTCTATCTGTAATGGAGTGGCCAGCGCAGTCACCAGATCTCAACCCTATTGAGCTGTATATATATATAGCAGCTTGACCGTATAGTACGCAAAAAGTGCCCATCAAGCCAAACCAACTTGTGGGAGGGGCTTCTGGAAGCATGGGGTGAAATTTCTCCAGATTACCTCAGCAAATTTACTGCTAGAATGCCAAAGGTCTGCAATGCTGTAATTGCTGCAGAGGGAGCATTCTTTGATGAAAGCAAAGTTTGAAGGAGAATATTATTATTTCAAATAAAAATCTTTTTTTCGAACCTTGTCAATGTCTGGACTAGATTTTCAATTCATTTGACAACTCATTTGATTAATAAAAGCATGGAAAACACAAAATTGTCTGGGTGACCCTAAACTTTTGAATGGTAGTGTAAGTCTGAGAATAACCCTTTAAAAAAACCACTTTAACAAAGTTTTTGTATGTTTTTTTTTTTAATTAAAATATAACATCTTGAAAGTTTTTTTTCCTATTTCTGTTGTAAAAACATTTTACTGTTTATATGTTCAGAGTTTTGAGTGCTTATTCCCCGCTGTAAGTTTAAAAAAAAAACAAAAAAATGCCTGGTGGAACAAATAGTCCTTGTCCCTTCTTTAAAGTGACTCCTAATGAAATCAGCTCCAGACTAGACACTGTTTAATGAAAAGGTTGAAAAAAAGAAACTAGAACCGCTTTAAGAAACAAAAGGCATGTTAAATAGAGAAGGGGAGTTTCCACTAGGAAATTCCTCGATCTTGATCTGCACCAAGTTTAATATAATAAATGAGGAGGTGGTTCACATTTCCTTTAATACTTCAATCTAAACAATCTACTGGATTATGTTATATTAGAACATTTAGTACAGTATCACATAACCTGAAAAGCCACAATGTATCAGATATATTTCTTTATTTCGGCTATATAATACGATACTTTGTGTTATCTTTTGTGCCATAGAATATACCACAATCATTATAGAACTCTCTTGCGCTGCTGTCATATACTACTATATGATAATAATGATTAAATGCGTCCATACACAATTAGTGCGGTGATCCAACATTTCTAGGGCTGTTGTCTGTTTCTATTGTGTACCGTGCTCCTTCTTCAGCGCTGTATGAGACGGCTCGTCTTTTCGCTGCTCTCTTTAGTTGATGCCAATAAACATTTCACACTTTTCTTTTGCATTTTAAATAATGATGTAAATTTCTGCCAGCTCCTATTTCATTCCCATTTTCATGGCTATTATAAAGCCGCTGAGGAAGCAGTACGCGGCGTTTACATTACACTTAACACAATGTGCCATAAAAAGACAATTCTGGATCCAAGCTGTCGCCGTATCAGTGCTAAATGACATTGTGTAAATTATAATTGACTCCGGAACAGCAGATGCAGAATGACAGATAC
Source organism: Ranitomeya variabilis (assembly GCF_051348905.1). Classification (NCBI taxonomy): domain Eukaryota; kingdom Metazoa; phylum Chordata; class Amphibia; order Anura; family Dendrobatidae; genus Ranitomeya; species Ranitomeya variabilis. Next base: position 721,307,499 of record NC_135232.1, on the reverse strand, counting down.
AAGAACAATCCCAGGGACGTGACAGGAGACGCAGCCCTGACCCAGGAACCCCAAATATACCCAGGATGCTTCACTCCACATCTGCATTACAGCAAATCCCCAAATATGCCCTCCAATTATTAATTCCTGTTAAATAAAGTAATGTAAGAAAGGACGAAGGACTGGAGGAAGAGCTGGCACTCAGGAACGTGTGACAGACGCATGGCACTGCTGGATCACACACTGCACTCACATTATCTCTATGGACCCATCCAGGCATCTGCAAATAAACGGAACTATAAAACTATGCTGTATTAAAATTCACCAACATTTTGAAGATTTTTTTGTGTTTAAGTCTGCATTGTGAACAAAACACATCAGAAAAACAAATCTTCCTCCTGTTCTGATAGTCCTAACAGCAATGTATCATTGCAGGTAAAATATTTCAGTCTGAAGTCATGGATATTTAGTAGAGATGAGCGAATAGCGTTGGATAACTCCTTATCTGAATAGCTATAGCGCTTACTGAATAGCTGCATCGGGAACCTGGATACCTGGAGCGCTCCCGAAAATCAACTGATCAGTGCCGTAGCTGCATGTGTTGCGGCTGTGTGACAGTCACAACACATGCATGGAGAGCCTGTTTGTTGGTCTTTCCATGCATGTGTTGTGACTGTGGAACGCCCGCCAGGGCCTAGGGGTACTCGGCACCAGGTCTGGTACTTAAAGGGGATGTGTCATGGCGGCGGCAACCCGGTCCGCGGCCCTGGGCGGCCATGTACAAAGGGGTTTGAATAAAGTTTGTGTTCATGACGCCACCTGTGGTTCTCGGTCAGAGGTGACCGATGCTGCTTAAATGGGTCCACTGGGGTGATGTTATGGCAGCTAAGATGGTATAAATTCCCACAGGTGAAGTGGGGTCCCCAGGGCTCCCGGTTGTAATGATTATAAGGGATAACTCAGGAGACTCTTTGCATGGAACAAGACAACTACAGGACACAGTTTTATAAGTGGTAAAGTCTACATTATCACACGGTGATTCAAACAGGTGCAGAGAGAAACTCAAGTCCACAACACGGTGTAAATATTAAACGCAGCTTAACAGTCTATAGGGAACTTCAGGGGAAAATGCAATCACGCAGAAAGTCTATGAAGCACAATTATTCTTGAGGATACGTGACACGAATAAGTCTTTGGTAGTCCAAACACAGATAGATATGCTTATAAGGCAGTTCAAATAATATCTTAGCACAACCAGGGAGGCCTGGGTAATAGTCTCAGGTTTAAGCAGAGCAGCAACAGCTTACATGTTCAGCAAATGCAGATGGAAAGAAACACAAGCAGCCAGATGGAGGATTACTGGAAACCGATGTATGCAGAAACTCAGAGCTGAGTAGCAGGATCTCCACACAGGTTCACAGGAGCAGGTGCAGGTGCAAAGCCAGGGAGTCGTCATTAGCTGGATGCAAGGCAGAATACTCTAGCACAAACTGAAGGCTGGGGTGGAGTTTTATAGCAGGAAGACACAGTGCACATGAGACCAAAGACGCCATCTTGGAAAAGGGCAGTAATGCACAAAAGGTAATCAAAATGTTCAGAGTCCTGACATTACTCCCTCCTTAGAAGCGGCCTCAGGACGATCCTGGACTTGGTTTCTCAGGGAATCTTTGATGAAAACGAGAGATCTTCTGTTGGGCATTGATGTTTTCCACAGGTTCCCAAGAGTCTTCCTCAGGGGGATATCCCTGCCATCTTATAAGATATTGGAGCCGATTCCTGCGAATCCTGGAATCAATAATTTCCTCCACCACAAATTGTTCTTGCCCATCAATCACCACAGGCTGCGGAGGTGGCACAACACGTCCCTGGAAGGTATTAGGAGATACAGGCTTTAGTAAAGATACATGAAAAACTGGGTGTACCTTCATAGTCCTAGGCAGTTTCAGACGGCAGGCCACAGAGCTCACAATACCGTTGATCTTGAAAGGGCCATTGAATTTCTGTCCAAGTTTTTGTGAAGGAACGTTTAACTTCAGATTCTTAGTTGATAACCACACGGAATCTCCTACCTTGAACATGGGTGCAGGTTTACGGAATCTATCAGCCGATCTCTTATAACGTTCTTGAGCCATGGTCAGGGATTCCTTCAGAATCTCCAGATTTTGCCTCAGCTCAGTCAGCCTTTCCTCAACTGCTGGAACCGGAGAATTAATCGGAGACCTAGGTAAGATACTGTACATGGATGATAACCCAGATTGGCAAAGAAAGGAGTGAACTTAGTGGAGGCGCTGTGAGAATTGTATGAAAATTCGGCTAACGGCAGTAATTCCAACCAATCATCTTGGAGATGGCTAACATGGCATCTTAGATATTGTTCTAGCGTCTGGTTGGTCCGCTCAGTCTGACCATTTGTCTGGGGATGGTAAGCAGAAGAGAGACAGACATTAATATTGAGTGCAGAGCAAAAACCCTTCCAGAATCTTGAAGTGAACTGTACGCCACGGTCAGAGATGATCTAATCCGGGACCCCATGCAGCCAGAAAACATTCTGAATAATCAAGTTCACTGTATCCTTAGCTGAGGGGAGGCCGGTGCATGGAACAAAATGAGCGGCTTTAGTTAGGCGATCAACTACTACCATGATCGTTTTCATGCCCCCCGATGTAGGCTGCTCCACAATAAAGTCCATTGATATAGACCCCCAAGGTCAGGACGGAACAGGTAATGGTTGCAGGAGACCCGTAGGTGCCACATGAGTCTTGTCACGAGCACATACCTCGCAAGAGAGAACATAGTCCTTAGTATCTTTCAGACAAGTTGGCCACCAAAAATAATCGGCTTAGGAACTCTTGTGTCTTCTGTACCCTCCTGTGACCAGCCAACTTGGAGTCATGTACCAACTTGAGGATCTGCAGACGGATGACCTCAGGGACGTAGATACGTCGATCTCTGAACCACATGCCACCCTTAAAGACAAGATTAATATCAACAGGTGGGTTGGCCAGAAATACATCACTGTCATAAGCCTCCCTGCACTTCTTCCACAAGTCCTGATCGTGGATAACTCCGATGAAATTGGCATCAGATAGAGTGGTCTTGGACGGGGCTCCAGGTACGGAATCCGCAGCATGGATTCGGGATAAAGCATCAGCCTTCCCATTACGAAAACATGGATGGTACGAGATAACAAAATTAAATTGATTTAAAAATAAATTCCAACGAGCCTGACGAGGAGAAAGACATCTAGCGGATCTGAGGAACTCTAAATTGCGATGGTCAGTAAGCACTACGATCTGTTGTGCAGCTCCTTGCAGATGATGCCTCCATTCCTTGAAAGCCGCAATAATAGCCAGCAATTCCTTGTCTCCCACGTCGTAATTCTTCTCTGCTGAGGTTAGTCTACGGGAAAAGAAAGCACAAGGATGTAGCAGACCCTTCTCTCCAGTTCTTTGGGAGAGAATAGCCCCCAAGGCATTATCAGAAGCGTCCACCTCCACAATGAAAGAAAGTGTTGGATCTGGGTGTATCAACAGCGGTGCTGAGGTGAAACAGATCTTAAGCCGATCAGAAGCTTCTTGAGCCTGTGATGACCACTTAAAGGGCTTTTCCTTCTTTGTCAAGGAAGTAATGGGACGGACAATATCAGAAAAATTTCTAATAAAACGTCTGTAGAAATTTGTAAAACCAATAAAACGTTGCACCTCCTTAATGTTCTTGGGTACCGGCCAGTCAAGGATAGCCTGAATCTTACCAGATTCCATGTTCAGCCCCTGGGGAGAGATGGTATAACCTAAGAACTGTATCTCAGAACAATGGAACTCGCATTTCTCCGGCTTGATATACAGATGGTTCTCTTTCAGACGTCTTAAAACAGTTTTGACATGTTCTTCATGCTCCTGTAGAGAGTCAGAAAAGATTAGAATATCGTCCAAATAGATCACCACAAACTGGTCCAACAAATCTCTGAAAATGTCATTAGCAAGGTGTTGAAACGTTGCAGGGGCATTACAAAGCCCGAAGGGCATCACAAGATATTCAAAGTGTCCATACCGGCATCGGAATGCTGTCTTCCACTCATCCCCTGGACGAATACGCACCAAATTATAAGCCCCACGAAGATCCAGTTTAGAGAACACCTTAGTATGGCGGACTCTTTCCAGTAATTCGGGAATCAGAGGCAAAGGGTAACAATTCCGTACGGTTACCTTATTGAGCTCTCGATAGTCCACACAGGGTCTCAGGGACCCATCCTTCTTCTTTACAAAAAATATAGGTGCCCCTGCTGGTGAAGAAGAAGGACGTATGAAGCCTTTGGCCAGATTTTCATCGATATACTCCTTTAAGGCTTGAAGCTCAGGTGCCGCCAAAGGATATACGTTACCAAAAGGAATAGCTGCCCCAGGAAGCAATTCAATGGGACAGTCATAATGCCTGTGTGGAGGAAGCTGATCTGCATTCTTCTTGTCACAGATGTCAGAGAATTCTTTATATGCTGAAGGTAAAGTAAATACCTATACCGGTGGTTCCATAGCTGTGGACTCGGGGACAGCTTCAGTTAATGCTGAGTTGCTCCTTGTTGGAAAGATAATCTCCTTGGTCTCCCAGTTGATAGTTGGATTCTGAGAATGCAGCCAAGGGAAGCCTAAAATCACAGGAAAATGAGGAGAAGAAATTAACAAGAAAGAGAGTTGGTCTTGATGATTAGGCTCCAACAAAATCTCAATGGGTGCGGTCTCCTGATCCACAGGCCCAGAGATTAAAGGTGACCCATCCACTGTTTCCATGGTAATTGGAGAGGCTCTTTGCTGAATTTCAATACCATGTTCCTTGGAAAATGCGATATCCATAAAATTGCCACCTGCACCAGAGTCAATCATAGCTGCACTGGAAATCCACTGTCTTGTACACAGGATCTTAATTGGGAGAGAACAGTGAGAGTTCTTTACATTTAGCTCCTTGGCTGGTGAAGTCATAGAAAGTGAATGGAATACAGCGTTTAAAGGCAGGCTACATTCAGAGATGTCAGATTCATCATCATAGTTGTCATACTCCCCTACTGCTGCTAGCACCTTGTTAGGCCGCTTGGGACACTTGGGACAGTTAATTAGAAAATGGTCAGACTGGCCGCAGTAGAAACATAGACTTTCTCGAAGGCGATGCTCCCAGCGCTCATTACTCTCGCGCCTCTGAACAGAATCAATTTGCATGGGCACCTCCTCTACCTCTCGAGATGTTTTACCTGCAGGCTCTTTGGAAGGAAGGGAAAAGTTAGAAATACGGTTATATGCAGCAAACTTCTCAGTAAAGGTACCGTCACATTTAGCGACGCTGCAGCGATCCAGACAACGATCCCGATCGCTGCAGCGTCGCTGTTTGGTCGCTGGAGAGCTGTCACACAGACAGCTCTCCAGCGACCAATGATGCCGAGGTCCCCGAGTAACCAGGGTAAACATCGGGTTGCTAAGCGCAGGGCCGCGCTTAGTAACCCGATGTTTACCCTGGTTACCAGCGTAAAAGTAAAAAAAAACAAACACTACATACTTACCTTCCGCTGTCTGTCCCCCGGCGTTCTGCTTCTCTGCACTGTGTAAGCACAGCGGCCGGAAAGCAGAGCGGTGACGTCACCGCTGTGCTCTGCTTTCCGGCTGGCACTTACACAGTGCAGAGAAGCACAGCGCCGGGGGACAGACAGCGGAATGTAAGTATGTAGTGTTTGTTTTTTTTAACTTTTACGCTGGTAACCAAGGTAAATATCGGGTTACTAAGCGCGGCCCTGCGCTTAGCAACCCGATGTTTACCCTGGTTACCAGTGAAGAAATCGCTGGGTCGGTGTCACACACACCGATCCAGCGATGTCTGCGGGAGATCCAGCGACGAAATAAGGTGCTGGCCTCCTAGCTCCGACCAACGACATCACAGCAGGATCCAGATCGCTGCTGCGTGTCAAACACAACGATATCGCTATCCAGGACGCTGCAACGTCACGGATTGCTAGCGATATCGTTGTTAAGTTGTTCAGTGTGAAGGTACCTTAAGGCGAATGTCAATGCGCACACAATGCTGTATAAATGTTTCTAGCTCTTGTAGTGATTCAGAGTGAGCTAATTCATCCTTTACAATGCTAGACAGACCCCTTTTAAAAATAGGTAATTGTGCATAACTGTCCCAATTTGTATCTACCGCTAATCTCCTGAATTCAGTAGCATACTCAATAACAGAATGTTTATCCTGGCGTAAAGACAATAAAGCAGATTCAGCAGTTGCACGGCGATTAGGGTAATCAAACATTAATGCCATAGCGGCCAAAAAATCGTCCAAATTATTTAACCGCGGGTCACGAGACTCAATCATCGGATTCGCCCAGGCGAGCGCTCGTGCGGTCAGCAGCATTATTACACACAATACTTTGGATCTATCATTAGGAAAACGGTCAGCATGCACATCAAAATATAGCATACATTGATTCACAAAGCCACGAAATTTGTCGCGATCACCATTAAATCTGAATGGGGGCAACTTAGGTGGGCTAGCTGGTGGCGGTTGCCCAGATGGTAAAGTCGCTTGTGCAGCCATTTGCATGCTTATGTCCTGAAAAGCCCATCCATACTGGGACTCCATGCCAGCAAGTTTGTTTTCCTGGGCTGCCATGCAGGTGCTTAAGTCCTGCAAAGTTTGTCCAAACATTTGTTGATTGTGTTCAAAGCTTCCAAACTTCTTTTGCAGACCTTCCACATCTTTCTGCAGTGATCTAATTATGGAGAACACCTGCTCTAGTCTGCTTTCTGCAGTCATTGTTCCAGCAGTCTCCTCTTTTGAGGCTAGAGTATTCTGTAATGATTATAAGGGATAATTCAGGAGACTCTTTGCATGGAACAAGACAACTACAGGACACAGTTTTATAAGTGGTAAAGTCTACATTATCACACGGTGATTCAAACAGGTGCAGAGAGAAACTCAAGTCCACAACACTTGGTGTAAATATTAAACACAGCTTAACAGTCTATAGGGAACTTCAGGGGAAAATGCAATCACGCAGAAAGTCTATGAAGCACAATTATTCTTGAGGATACTTGACACGAATAAGTCCTTGGTAGCCCAAACACAGATAGATATGCTTATAAGGCAGTTCAAATAATATCTTAGTACAACCAGGGGGGCCTGGGTAATAGTCTCAGGTTTAAGCAGTGCAGCAACAGCTTACATGTCCAGCAAATGCAGATGGAAACAAACACAAGCAGCCAGATGGAGGATTACTGGAAACCAATGTATGCAGCAGAAACTCAGAGCTGAGTAGCAGGATCTCCACACAGGTTCACAGGAGCAGGTGCAGGTGCAGGTGCAAAGCCAGGGAGTCGTCAGAAGCTGGATGCAAGGCAGAATACTCTAGCACAGACTGAAGGCTGGGGTGGAGTTTTATAGCAGGAAGACACAGTGCACATGAGACCAAAGACGCCATCTTGGAAAAGGGCAGTAATGCACAAAAGGTAATCAAAATGTTCCGAGTCCTGACACCGGTGTATAGATGAAGATGGTGGGTAGTGTAGCAAGAAATGGAGGACACAGGTTTGCAGTGTCTTTACCTGGTTTACTGAAGACCTCAGGCAGCCACAGTCCAGGGCACCAGATCACAGGTACAGGCAGGGTTCGGCTAGCTTGGAAGCGAGTTCAGAGTCCCCTTTACCAGGTGGAGTTAGAAGCCTTCCTACTAGCGCTGTGGTATGGTCCCTTGCTGCCTGTGGCTTCTGTCAAGGTCCTCACTGTTCTCTCTGTCCTCCTTAAAGGTGGGACACTAACCCATATGAGAGGTGGCTCGAGCCTTTTTACAGGGTCTCCATCACGACCCGGGCTCTATGCGCCACTGTGTCTCCAGGTGTTAGGCCGGACAGGTGACATATAGTTCAGCTGTCCTGCCGGTTTCTGCTGTGAGTCTTCGAGTCCCTCACAACCTCGGTCCTCCGGCTACCGATGTCTGCGCTCTGCAGGGAGGTAGCTCAGACGCAGATATTCTCTCCAGGTCTCACTATCCTGTGCTTCACTTCTCCAACACGCTCTCTACAATCCATTCATCTTTCTCTTTCTCTTGGAGCTGCAGCACCCTCGTGGTTCACTGCCCCTTAACTTCATTCTCCGCTGTCACTCTGACAGGAACTCTCTCTCTCAAACTTGCTGACTTTCCCTCCAGACCAGAATATATATAGGGGAGCCACCCGCAAGCTGGATCAGACCCCCCTTCTAGCCTGGAGTGTGAACATGTATGCTTGTTTGTACCTGATAGAGAAGATCCTCCCTCGTTTCCAAGCGTGACCTCACTCTCCCCGTGAGGAAAGCAATGCCACTGTGACAACCAGGAACCTGGGGTGTCACAACTGTCACACAGCCACGAAACATGTGGTTCAACTACCAGGGCCTAGAGGTACTCGGGCCGGGTTCGGTCGTCATTAAAGGGGTGGTCATGGTGGCAGCGACCCGGTCCGTGGTCCTGGGCGTCCAAATTAAAGGGAAGGTCTTTAAAGGGGTTTTTAGAAATAAGAAAGTTTGTGACAACACCTGTGGTATTCGGTCAGGAATGACCGACGCTGCTTAAGGGGTCCTCTGGGGAGTGATGACACTGCAGCATGGATGGTATGATTTCCCATAGGTGAAGCTGGGTCCCCAGGGCTCCCGGTGTATTCAGCAAAGATAGTGTGGTGCCAGAAATAATCAGAGGACACAAGGTTGCAGTCTCTTTACCTGTTTAGTGGTGATTCATGGCCACAGTCCAGGGTACCGGTAACAGGTGTTGGTGAGGTCCGGTCGGCCTGGAAGCAATTATGGATCCCCCTTTCCAGGTGAGGTTGTAAGCTTTCCTTCTTGCACTGTAAGGCGAGTCCCTTACTGCCTAAGGCTCCACACAAGGTCCTCTCTTTCCCTGTCCTAAGACAGTACCCGCAAGGTAGGCAACGCAAGCCTTTTTACAGGTGTCTCTAAGATGACTCCGGGCTCTGTATGTTGCTGTACCTTCGGGTGTGGGTGCGGACAGACGACCTGAAGTCTTCTGCCCACTGGTTCTGCTATGGGACATACAGTTCCACACAGCCTCGGGCTCCCGGTGCCCGGTTCCTGCGCTTCAGCCTGGAAGGAGCTCAGTCGCAGATTCCTTCCAGCTCCTTAATTCTCCTGTGTTTATTCCCTATGGTATGTCCTACAGATACAACACTGCTTTTCCTCTCTAGCCTGGAGCTGCAGCACCATGTGGCTGCACAGCCCCAGCTCCTCTCTCTCTACCCACCATCTGTCTGACACCAACTCACTTTCTGACCCAAACTACAGACTGAACTAACTCCTCCAAGCCAGAATATATATATCTAGGGCAGCTCCCCTGAAACCAGGTCGTGAGCCCCCCCTTCTGGCCTGGAGTCAGAACATGTTGCATGTATATTCCATCTGTTAAAGGGATCCTCCTTGCTTCCAGGCATGGCATCACCCTCCCCAAAAATAAAGCGACACCACTGTAACAGCCGGCTTTCTGGGGTGTTACACATGCAGCTACGGCACTGATCAATATATAAAAAATAAAGAAAGAACGGAAGCTTTGTGCCAGTAAAAACACTAAATTTTATTAATACACATAAAAAATTCTAAACAAGTCCAATAACAGTCAGTGGAGATACATATGACAGAATATACTTTAGCACCATATGCACTTTTTGGCTAGTATATGGGTAGGCTTACTAGCCCTATTTAGGATTACAAGGGCCTGTGTATATCATGCTGTAGGCAATTTTTTTGCCACATACTCTTTATGACTAAGGCTACCTTTTTGTATCCTCTGCTATAAGTCTAGGCTTTTGACTGTTTTTCTATACACTTTTAGTCGCATTACCTATAGCCCATATATCTTAGATATAAATTACATATCTTTTTTTTTTGAGCGCTTATACAATATACATTCTTCTTATTGTCCACTGTGACATATGAATGACATTTAAACTGAATGTACACTTTGAATATGTAGTATATAGGTGCTTATAAATTATTAGCTATTTTTGTCTAATTGATATTAGTTGGGCTATGTAAATTAGATCTTGTTACCTCATGTTTATCTAGGCTGGTTCCTGTTTATATTCTTTTGTATTTGCAATCTCTGGGATCACTTGATTGTTTATAGGTTTTTTGGTGTATTTTTCCTATGCAGACAGTATATTCTGTCATATGTATCTCCACTGACTGTTATTGGACTTGTTTAGAATTTTTTATGTGTATTAATAAAATTTAGTGTTTTTACTGGCACAAAGCTTCCGTTCTTTCTTTATTTTTGATATATTGTGCAATGTGGAAGTGCCTTTGATATAGGCCTCTGTTTTGGGTATGTACGGCACTGATCAGCTGATTATCGGGAGTGTTCCAGGTATCCGGGTTCCCGATGCAGCTATTCAGCAAGTGCTATAGCTATTCGGATAAGGAGTTATCCAAAGCTATTCGCTCATCCCTAATATTTAGCTTTCAGAGTATTATCTGTATGGTACTCAATTACATTACTTAACAAAACTGATCCTGAGTTACCTCCTGTATTATACTCCAGAGCTGCACTCACTATTCTGCTGGTGCAGTCACTGTGTACATACATTACATTACTGATCCTGACTTACATCCTGTATTATACTCCAGAGCTGCACTCACTATTCTGCTGGTGCAGTCACTGTGTACATACATTACATTACTGGTCCTGAGTTACCTCCTGTATTATACTCCAGAGCTGCACTCACTATTCTGCTGGTGCAGTCACTGTGTACATACATTACACTATTAATCCTGAGTTACCTCCTGTATTATACCTCAGAGCAGCACTTACTAATCTGCTGGTGCAGTCACTGTGCACATACATTACTGATCCTGACTTACATCCTGTATTATACCCCAGAGCTGCACTCACTATTCTGCTGGTGCAGTCACTGTGTACATACATTACATTACTGATCCTGAGTTACATCCTGTATTATACCCCAGAGTTGCACTCACTATTCTGCTGATGCAGTCACTGTGTACATACATTACATTACTGATCCTGACTTACATCCTGTATTATACTCCAGAGCTGCACTCACTATTCTGCTGGTGCAGTCACTGTGTACATACATTACATTACTGGTCCTGAGTTACCTCCTGTATTATACCCCAGAGCTGCATTCACTATTCTGCTGGGGTAGTCACTGTGCACATACATTACACTATTAATCCTGAGTTACCTCCTGTATTATACCTCAGAGCAGCACTCACTAATCTGCTGGTGCAGTCACAGTGCACATACATTACATTACTGATCCTGACTTACATCCTGTATTATACTCCAGAGCTGCACTCACTATTCTGCTGGTGCAGTCACTGTGTACATACATTACATTACTGGTCCTGAGTTACCTCCTGTATTATACCTCAGAGCAGCACTCACTAATCTGCTGGTGCAGTCACAGTGCACATACATTACATTACTGATCCTGAGTTACCTCCTGTATTATACTCCAGAGCTGCACTCACTATTCTGCTGGTGCAGTCACTGTGTACATACATTACATTACTGATCCTGAGTTACCTCCCGTATTATACCTCAGAGCAGCACTCACTAATCTGCTTGTGCAGTCACTGTGTACATACATTACATTACTGATCCTGAGTTACATCCTGTATTATACCCCAGAGCTGCACTCACTATTCTGTTGGTGCAGTCACTGTACATATATTACTGATCCTGTGTTACATCCTGTATTATACAGTTATACAGTGATGTAACACATGAAAAGTTGAGAGAAAGATCTGAATGCACCACTGTCATGTTGGGCATAAATGAAGGTGCCTGTAGAGTAGACATACCACCCACGTTATCTCATCTTTCTTACCTGCAATAACTTGGGTTCCAGTTGTCATAGACACATTCTCGGCTGTGAAACTTGTAAATCCTTTGCAGTATCTGACCTGAGAAGATTTTGACTTTGCTGCAGGAAATGGGGAGAATTCATTCCATTTTTTCACATAGAGAGAAACATTTAATCAGCGATATCATCATGTCCCATAGAGGATCTAAGAAAAAACAAAAAAACAAAAACAAAAAATAAGCGAATGTTGCCAAAGGGAAATTTCCTGGGTCAAGCGAAACCTGCAACCATGGAGACTGGTACGTGATATAGGAATAAATAGTGGATATAAAAATCTGACATTTTGCCTTCTAAGAAAGAAAAATAAAGACTATACTAACAAAAAGAATTTCAGAACTTTTTCCACCTTTATTGACACCTATAATCTCTAATAATTCACTGAAAAACAAACTGAAATTGTTTTGGAAAGGGGGAAATGAAAGTACCAAAAAAAAAATGTAGTTGCTCAAGTCTGAACACCCTCTTATAATTGGGGATGTGGCGGTGTTAAGAATTAGCCAATCACTTTTCCCCTCATGTAATATAGTAGTTGGTGCTTGGCTGCCATCATTTACAGCGATTCTGATTAACGCCAGAGAAATTTCCACAGTTCCAGAAGGATTTTCCTGACATTTTCTGGTCTGTAATCAGCTGATAACACAGCAAAGGATCTCACTGTGAAAATGTGTCAGAAGAAGGGTGAAAAAAAAAAATCCAAAGCATTAGATCTACCATGGAGCACTGAAGAGGTAATCAAGAAGTGGATTAAAGTTGGCACAACAGTGACATTTCGTAGAACTAAAGGTCCCTCAAAAAATGGGAGGCTGCCAAAAGGCCTACAGCAACATTAAAGGAGCTGCAGGAATTTCTGGCCAGTCCTGGTTATGTCCTGGATGTGACAACATTCTCCTGTATCCTTCATATGTCTGGCCTGTCGCGGAGGGCAGCAAGCAATATGGAAGCCTTTTTTTTTACAAAGAAAAACATCCAAGTCCTTTTGCCCTTATGTTCATCTAGTCTGCCAACAGCAAGTGGGGAGCATGTTCTAGTGTGATGAGACCAAGATTCACCTTTTTGGCCATAATTCCAAAAGGTAAGTTTGGCAAAAAGCCAACAGTGCACATCACCAAAAGATCACCATCCCCACGGTGAGGCATGGTGAAGGCCACATTTTGCTTTGAGGCTGTTTTTTTGGTAGTTGCAAATCGGGCTTTAGTCAAGGGGGAGGGAAGGGAATTATGAAGAGTGCAAATAATGATAACAATTAGACAGGTCGAAAATGTAGAAGACGTGTTCATAGTAATGTTTGTTTTCTGATTATTGGTCTGTGTGAATGCTCACTTATGAGATGACTTAAGCTTTGCTGAAAAATCTTCCTTCTTGGCAGCATATGGTCTCGTGTAAACAGGAGATGTGCTACCAAGAGCAACTGAATTTTATACACAGATTGATCATATTAATGATCGTTCTCCAGATACCAAAGTGCGGTTGGGCTGCCTATACAAGCCATTGAATGGTCACTAGTAGTCTTGCATGTAACAGATTAGCAATTCTTTAACGGCCGAGGTCGGCCTGTCTAAATGGGCCCCGGGCCTGTGGTCTGACATTTCCCAACATCTTTGTTAAGCTCCTATAATTTAGTCTAGCGTACATTAGGTTATGAATACATTAAATAATGTTCTATACATGGAGTTATATTTAGATACAGTATACATAAATTATGTTATATTTAGATGCATTAGATTACATGATATATATACAGTATATATATATATATATATATATATATATATATATATATATATATATATATATATATTAGGTTGCATCTTGTACATCAGGTCATATTGGATGTATTAGATTACATTTGGATAGATTAGGTTACGTTGGATACATTAGTTTTCATGTTATAGAACGGGATATGTTGAGTGTATGCATTGATGTATTAGGTCAGTGAATTGATGTACTTTGTGAAGAAGCACATTTGTAAATTGGTCTTTCCTATTTCCTGGAGTAATGATCATTGTAGCCAGTTCCCCTGATGATAACAGTGGATCACAGGGGTCCCAGTATCTGTTCCTGCACATTCTCCACTACATTGGGTGGTCTGCTGTGAGCAGAGGTCACCACTTAAGGACTAAGGGGTTAAGCCATTACTCAGGTAAGTAGGTTGGAATCAGCCTGTTAAAATGCATGGGCACAGAGCACCATTTATAATGTTCCTACGCACTAATTACTAAGACATGAGCCCCATAACTTGTAGCAGCTCCTTTAGATTCCACCTCAGATCTTGGCATTGTGCAAATAAGAGGGAGAGAGTGAAAGTCATTAAACTGTAATGGCTGCCAGTGTATCACAGAAGCGGCTGACATTTTTACTGCAGTGTGTAGCTTCTCTGCATGTTTTTGCATCCCTTTAACAAGGCGTCTGGGGTGTTCTCTTATAATTGCTTTTATTGCCTCAATAAATAGTCTATAAATTGCACATTTCCTAGTCTGATCTTCAATGTGATGCTCCTTTAAGATGGATCGATTTCCAAAGGTCACATTATGCTGAGGCCTTGTACCAGGCCGACCGGAGAGGGACCTTCACTTTTCATTTCAGAGCTGCAACGTCAAGGCAAGCGGTGGAGGGTGAAGCCGACGTCTGCAGTAATTACCAGCTCTTTGCTCAGTACTTTCTGGAAAACTCAACTGTAATAAAGTTATGCGAAGTCACTCTGGGGCCTGACCTTCAAGCTAAAGGCCGGAGAAGTCGGAGCGGAAGATGTAATGATATTTACATCCACATCTCTACAGAGAGGCGTAGGATGGAGTTATGGACGGATGGACAGTGCCGCACTCCCTGTACACTTCATACAGTTTGCATGTATCCCCAGTTACAGAGCATGAGTGGCCCTGGTACATTTGATGATTTCATGATAACTCGCAGATGAAATACTGCCAGGGCTGCCATCATGAGTTTCAAGGCCCCCTCACTGGCTAAATTTTCCGATTCCCTTGAGACTCCGCCCAGGCTCCACCCTAGCTCCACCTCCACCCATCGAACCTTCCACAGTCCCATCTCCCCTTCTTGGAAATACTCCACTTCTGCACCATGTTCTCACCAATCACACATTAACAGTTCCCATCGAACACCAGAGCACATACATAGCCAGCAGCTTTTGTTTTGGCCAAAGATTTTTTAAGCCGCCACCACGACATGGTAGACTCTTTTGGCTGGCCCTATTCTACTCTAACCTATTAAATATTTCTTAACATTTCCAATACGCTTTTTAGGTTTATTTTTAGTTATTTTTCTTTTGGGGAATGTGTCACATATATTTTTTAAAATGAACAATAATACCACATACAAGGGACAAATACCGTCACACCATGGCCGGACCACATATTACCACTACATAGTGACCAAATTATACCACATACAAGGAATAAATACCGCCACACCATGACCAGGCCACATAATGACAGAATAACTACAATACAGATCATTAATAAAAAAACACGCAAGACTAATATTACTATATGTGCCATTATACCCAGGAACTCTGTATATAGTGTACATGTAATACAATGATCACCAGTGACATTATACACAGGAGCTCTGTATAAAGTGTCAGTGTACAGGTAATACAGTGATCACCAGTGATATTATGCACAGGAGCTCTGTATATTGTGTACAGTGTACAGGTAATTCAGTGATCACAAGTGACATTATACACAGGAGCTCTGTATATAGGGTCAGTGTACAGGTAATACAGTGGTCATCAGTGACATTATACACAAGAGCTCTGTATATCGTGTATAGAGTATAGGTAATGCAGTGATCACCTGTGACATTATGCACAGGAGCTTTGTATATAGTGTCAGTGTACAGGTAATACAGGGATCACCAGTGACAAACACGGGAGCTCTGTATATAATGGCAGAGTACAGGTAATACAGGGGATCACTAGCGACATAATACACAGGAGCTCTGTACATAGTATACAGTGTATAGTGTCAGTGTACAGTTAATACAGGGATCACTAGTGACATTATATATAGTAGCTCCGTACACAGTATATAGGGTATAGTGTCAGTCTACAGGTAACACACTGACTCACTTTTGATGTCTCTAGTTGAAGTCCTTCATCTTTGCTTTTCTTATTCATCTAGCACAGACCCCCATCACTTCTTCCAGCCAGGACTCTCCTCTGCAGAAAATAACACAGTTATCCAGAGCACATTCACCAATTTTTGACCAGTTGCTACACTACACAGCTGAATACAGACTACAGAAATACAGACATGCACTCATCTACTATATAATTGTCTAAGGGTCACTTCCGTCTTTCTGTCTGTCAAGGATATTCATTGGTCGCGGCCTCTGTCTGTCATGGAAATCCAAGTCGCTGATTGGTCATGGCAAAACGGCCACAACCAATCAGCGATGGGCACAGTCCGATTAGTCCCTCCTTACTCCCCGCAGTCAGTGCCCAGCGCCCGCTCCATACTCCCCTCCAGTCAGCGCTCACACAGGGTTAAAGGCAGCGGTAACAGACCGCGTTATGCCGCGGGCAACGCACTCCGTTACCGCTGCTATTAACCCTGTGTGTCCCCAACTTTTTACTATTGATGCTGCCTATGCAGCATCAATAGTAAAAAAATGTAATGTTAAAAATAATAAAAAAAACCAAAAAATCTGCTATTCTCACCCTCCGTAGTCTGCCGAGCCGCACGTGGCTGCCGCCATCTTCCATTCCCAGAGATGCATTGCGAAATTACCCAGAAGACTTAGCGGTCTCGATATGGTGCCCACACTGCTAAATACTGCGTGGGCTGTGTGATATACTGCGGGGGCTGTGCTATATACTACATGGGCAGTGTGATATACTGCGTGGGCTGTGTGATATACTGCAAGGGCTGTGCTATATACTACATGGGCAGTGTGATATACTGCGTGGGCTGTGTGATATACTGCAAGGGCTGTGCTATATACTACATGGGCAGTGTGATATACTGCATGGGCTATGTGATATACTGCGGGGGCTGTGCTATATACTACATGGGCAGTGTGATATACTGCAGGGGCTGTGCTATATACTACATGGGCAGTGTGATATACTGCGTGGGCTATGTGATATACTGCGGGGGCTGTGCTATGTACTACACGGGCAGTGTGATATACTGCGGGGGCTGTGCTATATACTACATGGGCAGTGTGATATACTGTGGGGGCTGTGCTATATACTACATGGGCAGTGTGATATACTGTGGGGGCTGTGCTATATACTGCGAGGGCTGTGCTATATACTACATAGGCAATGTGATATACTGCGTGGGCTGTGCTATATACTGCGAGGGCTGTGCTATATACTACATGGGCAGTGTGATATACTGCATGGGCTGTGTGATATACTGCGGGGGCTGTGCTATATATACTACATGGGCAGTGTGATATATTGCGGGGGCTGTGTGATATACTGCGGGGGCTGTGCTATATACTACATGGGCAGTGTGATATACTGCAGGGGCTGTGCTATATACTACATGGCTGTGCTATATACTACGTGGGCTGTGTGATATACTGCATGGGCTGTGCTATATACTACATGGGCAGTGTTATATACTACATGGGCTGTGCTATATACTACGTGCCCTGTGTTTTTTACTGCGTGGCCTGTGTTATATACTGCGTGGCTGCTATATACTTCGTGGGCTGTGTTATATAGTACGTGGGCTGTGTTATGTACTGCGTGGCCTGTATTAACGCATCGGGTATTCTAGAATATGTATGTATGTATATAGCAGCCACATAGTATATAGCACAGGCCATGTACTATTTGTCTGCTATATACTACATGCCTCCTATATACTACGTGGCCTGTGCTATATACTATGTGGCTGCTATATACATACATACATACATATTCTAGAATACCCGATGCTTTAGAATCGGGCCACCATCTAGTTATTAATATATAGTTAGCTAATATGCTTCCCACCATTGCAAATATAAATTGTAATCCACCACTGTGCCCTCGCTAACTATAAATAGCCACTTTCCCCACCCTTATAAATATATATATATATAAATTAGCAACTGTACTCTTTCCCCCAATGGATTACCAATCACACTTTGTCTTCAATTGCCCCATCAGCCCTAATTCATTATGTGATGTGATGTACTCTTTCTCTCCCACCCTCAATACAGCATTATTAGCTTTCCCCCACCCACAATACAGCATCATTTACTCTCCCCACCCTCAACGCAGCATCATTTGCTCTCCCCCACGCTCAATTCATTGTTATTTGCTCTCCCTCCACCCTCAATTCATTATTTGCACCCCCCTCAATTCATCATTATTTGCTCTCCCTCACCTCAATACATCATCATTTACTGTACCCTGTCTCCCAGCCTCAATTCATCCTCATTTGCTCACCCCAAGGCCATTTATTTAATTTTATTAAAAAAAAAAGTTTTTCATACTTACCTCTGATATGTTCCCCTGTAGGTGCAGCTCTGCTTCTGGTGTCCTGGCGAGTGGCTCACATACATGTCGGCGGGTACGTGCCGACGTCATTGCATACGCGATCACAGAAAAGGCGGAGGGACTCCCTTGGAGCTGCACGGCTGTTCTGTGAAGCTCCAGGAAGGCTCCCCATGCTGAGATGTGTGCCCCCGATGGCAGTGCGCCAGCACACGGTGCTTAATTATACAATGGGGCCCGGTGAACAGAAGCACAAGAGGGGGGCCTGGACTGGGCAGTAATGCACTGATGGTGGCCCTGGTTACAGCTATCTGCTGGTTCACCATCTGGTGTTCGCCCCAGGTACTGCGCAGCAGGAAAGAAAAGAAGCCCCAAACTGTACGGATTATAACTGATTGTGAGCAGATACTGGAAATGGGCATAAAGGGAATCTGTCACCAGGCTTGTGCCACCTAATTTGAGAACAGTATAATGTAATGACAGAGACCCAGATTCCAGGGACGTGACACCTACCGGGCTCTTTGATGTAGTTTTGATTTAAAAAAAAAATCACTTTCATCATCAGATCAGTAGACGACTAGTAAACCTGCTGCCATGTAGTCCTCCATATTCAAGAGCTCTGTGTAACCCTGCCCACATCACTGATTAGCTGCTTTGTGCCTATGCACAGTGTAGATAAAAAGCTGTCAATCATTGTATGGACGGGTTTTAGAGAGCTCTGCATTCGGAGAAGTGCAGAGAAAACAATGATTTTGTCAGAACTGCAGCAAGCCGCCCAGCAATTCATGTGTTGCTGGACTCAGGGTCTTTGCCCCTATGTCATACTGCTGTTAGATTGTGTAGTATAAATCTTGCAACAGACTCTGTTTAAATATTTTTCCCAATATTTGCTGGCCTCTGCGACCATGATGATTACACCCAGGGAGAAACCAGAGGCTGACATCGGCATGCACATGACTGGGGGGCATGGCAGTGACGACATGTGCTGCCGTCGCTCGGAAGCTGAAGTCAGTTGCCGGCTTCAGAGCGTGGAGTGGGAGCGGAGGGTAGGTGAGTAGAATAATTTTTGTTTCTATGCATTAAAGAGCGACAGCAGAATGGGGGACATATGTAACAGGATGGGACCTAGGATTAGGGACATGTATACCAGAATGGGCGATATATACACACACAGGTATGTTCCCAGGATGGGGGACATAGGATTTCATTCTCTGGCAGCTTCAGACTGCAGTAACTTGTCTATGGACCGTTTGCAGACTATTCCACCTTTAGAGACTCCATTGTGAAGAATTATATTAGTCATAAAATCCTGGCTAAAAGGCTCGGCTCATTTTTAAGATTTCTGCTTGCTGTTAGACAATAGAAACATTATTGTCTTCGAACAGAGGCTGAAATAATTCTATACCGTTTGTTATGTATCACTTGTGATGAGCTATTACACTGGATACATTGTAACTAACCCACAAAGTTTGGAAACGTTGGCATATCTATTAACCTAATTAAAGAGTAAAATAAAGTAGACACAATCTCAATATTTAAAGCTGAATTAAGTAGAAAGTCAGAGAAGAGTGAACATTTTTTGGTCACATTTTTGTGAAAATTCAATTTTCCAAATATTTAAGAATTGTGACTCTTTTTAATAAATGCTCACCTCCAACTTTCTTTTCCTTATACCAGTCTTAGAAAATGCAGATATTGCCATTCACTGAGCACAAGCAGAGATCTTAACAATGGTGATACATTACATCTTTTAGAAAGTTTTAGAACTTTACATTGCAGGAGAAACTTGGTTTAATAAGATGGTCATTAACCTTTTTGGGGATATTTGACCCTTTCAATGTCAGGGCAGCTCTCCCCCTTGTACCAGGCAGCGGTTTGCATGCAGATGAGCCAGCACAACAAGGCGTCATTTGCTTGCAGTTTCCTGGAAGATTAACCTGAGCTGGTAGAAGACTTATAGTGATGTATTTAATGAAATCTTTCATGAGATTCATAAATGGAAGATGAGCTGTTTAATACGGGGAGTAGCCGGCTGACAGGAGCTAATATATGAACAAATGACTTACTCCGGCTCCCGGCAATAATGAACTACAACAGGTCTGTTAATCTGTCCAGACGCGTCCTGGTGCACTGAGGGGGAAATAACAGGAGCCATATAACACTTCCCGCAGCCACCAAAACCGCAACCTCCCTGCACCAGAGGCTGGAAATAACCACATGCCGCTATTCATCCAGAGACTGCGCAGGACAGGAGGGAAAAACAGAAGGATTTTACAATGCTATTTATTGACAAGATTTATTATTATGCCACACTTTTTCTTAACCATACCCAACTCCATAAGGCCTCATTCAGACATCAGTGATTATTCTTGTATGCAAAGATCAGTGTGTTAAAAAAAATTAAAATTGTAAACTTCTACTTGTTACAATGTTAAAAAAAAGGACAGCACACAGATGAGAATGTGGGCTGTCAGCAATTTTTTACTGGCAGTTTTGATTGAAATCATGGAATCAATGGCGCTTTATAAATAAAATATATATATATATATATATATATATAAATATATTTTTAAGTTGTCTTAACTTGTACTGAATTTATTGTCTGTACATGTCCCCGCTTAATTGTAAAGTGCTGCGGAATATGTTGGCGCTATATAAATAAAAATTATTATTATTATTAATAAATAATAATAATAATTGAAAATGGGCATGTCTCCGGGATTTATTTTCAGACACAACAGACATGTGAACAACTCCATAAGTTATAATAGGAGCATGTTCAATCCCTGAAAGACACTGAGAACATGTAGGTGAAATACTGAATGAGGCCTAAACCTGTCTGCAGTTGTCAGATTATGTTGGGAGCTGTGTTTTTCCAGCAGCTGGGGAGCTACAGGTTGCAGATCATTTGCTTCCAATGTTAGTGCTGTCCATGGTGCTGAAGACATTACTCAGATTCCACAGGTCTGCAAAAAATATTTTTTCAAGAGCTGTTTTGGTTATTCCACGTAACATTTATGTTTTTAAGTGCGCTGAATCCGAAAATGACCTCCGTTTTGTCATTGGACATCACGTTTTCTGACAATTTAAGTAACTATGTTAAATAAGACAATACCTCAAAATAAATGAAAATAGACTCATAAAATTAATTTTTTATTACAAATGTTTCATGAAAATAATTTTTTAACTGCAATGAGCTCACTAACACACACTAAAATCGATTCTTCTTCCCTTTGAGGCTTCTCTTGGTAAATTTACGCTTGTGAGTAGCATCAGGAATGTCTCTCTGAAGCGTCCAACAGTAGTCTGCCATCATTGCAATGCTCCATCTTCCCTGGTATCTTCTTTCCATCTCTTTAATGTCCTGGTGGAATCGTTCACCTTGCTCTTCACTCACCGCTCCCAAATTTTCAGGAAAGTTGTCAAGGTGGGAATGGAGGAAATGCACTTTCAAACTCATCAGGCAACCTAAAGCTTGAAATGCTTTCAGCATTCGTCCGACGATTTTTTTGTAGTCAGGATCTTTGTTATTGCCTAAAAATTTCTCTACTACCTCTTTAAATGTGAACCACCCTTCTTATGAGGATCCATCATGGTATTGATAAACTCTTGATCAGCTATAAGCCTTCTAATGTCTGGTCCGAACACACCTTCCTTCAATTTTGCCTCCGAGAGACCTGGAAACTTGGTGACCAAGTATTTGAAGCATTCTCCATCTTTTGGAAGTGATTTTACGAATTGCTTCATCAATCCCAAGCCTGCTCGTTCAGCTTGCAACATGTTGATGCTGGTTTCATTAGCTCACTCTGAAAGTTCTTTTCTTTGAAAGTTATATTTTTTTGGCATTGTATATCTTCAATGCATTGATGTGAATTAATAAATAGTAATTTTGACTTTCAAAACCCTAAGATAAAAAAAATACCAAAAATTGAGAACAATATACTCAATTTGAAGAGAGTTTTGCATATTGTGCCAAATCCTGACGTCCAGGATTCTTTTCAATATTTTTTTCGTTTTCAGCACACCAAAATACATGGAAATTAGATGAAAAGAATCAAACTGCTTTTTAGTCGCAGACCTGTGTTCTCTAGTCTGTTCACTGCAATCCTCACCAATACTTGCACATATACAGTCGATCCCCATTGAGATGGGTGGGAGCTAATGTCATTCACAATCCTGTTGCTTGCTTGTGCATGCACCTGTCAAGCTCCGGTGAGGAGTCAGAGGTTCTGTCCCTCACACACACAATACTGCTTTATTGTCGGTGATCAGCTCCATGGAAGTGATACACGTGCCCAAGTTTTCTAATGTTGCACATTAGTGGTATGTTGCTAAGGTATGCTATCATGGTCCCAGTAATGGGAGTTTGACCACTAACTCATCATGTAGACGAGCCTGTACCTCTAGGTTTGGGCTGGTGACATCACCCATTGCAGTGATGCCAGGTGGTAAGTGCACTTCTGTTCCTGATCCTCTGCAGAGGATACAATGTTGTCCATAGGGATCCTCAGGTGCCATGCCTTGAAATTAACTCTCCAACTGCCTGTGACCCTTAAATCTAAGATCTGAGTACTTGCTGCAGGCCTGGACACATTTTCCCAGCCCTCCACTTTTGTTAATTGCCCCCTTGGAATCACGCTTCAATACCAGAGTCACTAAATCAGAGTAAATTGTATAATTGTGGTGGTTAGCACTCTCGCCTCCAGTCCTTGTAGCCATTCAAGTCATTAAACTGCCACGGAGCAATTTCATAGCTCGCCTTCTCCGATGGCGTACATTATATTACATGATTACTGCCTCGCTAGCGCCAATTCACAGCAGTTGTAAACATGACCTACGTAGACATTTTAAAATGATTTCTGTGTTTGCCAGAGCCCCCTCCGCCTCTGTATCAGTCCATCAGACTCTTCCATTAGGCCCCGGATCATTATTTGTGCCCGGTCACTTATATAGAATGAGTTTGTGTGACTGTTGTCCTGCAGTAATGGTGCTGGAATATGCGCTTCCCTAATGTGTCATCCATCAATGCATTATATAATGAGCAGAAGGGGATCTGGGGCTTAATGCAGGAGCGGTGTTCAATCATCAGGGCGCATTTGAGCATGACTATCGCAGGACGCCACTGCAGGACTCATATTTATAAGGAGCCCGAGGTTAATCCCAGCTAAGAGGTGAAAATGCAGCAATGCTGATAATAAACTGAGAAGAAGCATAGAGCAGATTTCATAAGGTGCAGAGGAGGAAACCAGTGGCCAAAGTCAAGGAGACAATACAGGAAAACCTGGATATGGATAGAACGTATCTAAACATAACCCCGGTACAGTCCAGACATGGTCACAGGCTGCAAGTGCGGGGTCAGATGTTTCATTGACACATTTTAAAAAATGCAACACTGAATACACCAGATTTACAAGGGTCACTCACTTCAGAATCAGAAATAATGATAACTGATTACATAAGACCCCACACATCAGTCAGACCACGCACTAGATCAGCAGGTAACATGTATGTGTGGCGCCCCAGGGTCCTGGTCATCACAGTAGCATTGATCCCCCTTGGGGAGAGTGATGTCACGCTTGGAAGCGATGAAGGATAGTTTTCACCAGGTAAACACAAGCATGCAACACATTCACACTCCAGGCCACCAGGGGGAGCTTTTGATCCTATTTACTAGGTGACTCCCCATATATATGGTAGTTTGTAGGGAAAGTTAGTCAGTTCTTGCCAGGAAGCAGACTGGATCAGTCTGAGGCAGAAGAGGGTTTTACAGAGCTCTGTAGCCACAGTGCTGCAGCTCCTGGAAAGAGACTTACAGAAAGCCGATTATATTGCAGTAAGCGTGTAGGAGAGCGAAGCACAGGAGAGGATACCAGGGGGAGACCAGCCCCGAGCAGGCTGCCTCCTTCTAAGGCGCAGAGACCGGTAGCCGGAACACCGAGGTTGTAAGGGCCTCTACCACTTACATCAGAGACCGGCAGGACAGCTGAACTCCAAGTTACCTGTCCGCCTTAATACCCACGAGGCACGGTGACACCCTTAGAGCCCAGGGCATGCTAGAGTCCCTATAAACAGGCTCAAGTCACCAGTCATACGGGTTGTGTCCTATCCTATACGGGGGACAGAGAGAGAACATCTGTGAGGACATTATCTGAAGCCATAGGCAGTAAAGGACTACAACACCATGGCGCTGGAGGAAGGCTTTGATTTCCACCTGGATAAGGGGACTCCTAACTTGCCTCCAAGCCGGCCGGACCCTGCCTGCCCTGTGATCTGGTGCCCTGGACTGTGGCTGCCTGAAGTCTTCAGTAAACAAGGTAAAGAGACTACAAACCTGTGTCCTCGTTCCTTACTGTGCCATTCACCATCTTTCATCTACACACCAGGAGCCCTGGGGATACACTTCACCTGTGGGAAGGTATACCATCTAGCTGCCATAACATCACCCCAGAGGACCCCTTAAAGTAGCGTTGGTCCCCACTGACCTAATACAACAGGTGGTGTCATGAACATAAACTTTATTCCCTTTAAAGACCTGTCCCTTTTACATGGGCGCCCAGGGCGATGGACCGGGTCGCCACCATGACATCCCCCTGTGAACTCAGGACCCGATACCGAGTGCCCCACGACCCTGGCGGGAGACTCATATGCGTCCTATTCTAATAGACAGGAGATGATACTTGCAGATCATGTACACATCTCAGCTGGTGGCTGGCTTCAGAACATTATCAGCACCTTGTGACCACTGTCCAGGAACAACAGAAGTAATGCTTTTCTTCAGCAAGACGGAAACAAAACAATGGGGCTGAGTCATCAAAATGTTAATGCGGTAAACACTTTGAAGAGTTGCACAAAAGTTATACTACTATTGGTGCTTTTACATCATTATGGCAGAGCAAGGGAATAGCGGATGCGGGACAGGGCATCACATTCATAGAGAGTGGCAGCGTTTCTTACACCAGAGATATTCCTCCAGTTTCTGGTAATGTTTGCCCCCCCGCTCAAACATATGAAATATGGCGGGGGTCTCATGTCCTCATAGACTTGAATCACCTCATGCAGTTTTTAAACAAAGGTCAGGGGAAGGTCAAGTTCTGTTCTATTTTAAGGTAAAGTGGCTTAAACCGGTTTTTACCGGTTTTTGTGCACTCATTTTCCCTAAAAGATGATTGGCTGTTAGGTATTTTGGCGGTCTTTTTTCTGGTTTATAAGACAGGTCCCTGTCACCACCTGTCACTCCGCTGGCGCTTGAAGAAAAGAAGAGCCCACCCTCCCTCCCGCTATGTTATCATTTTAACTGTGTGGGGAAAAAATCACCCTTCCATGGGTGGATTTGGCTACTGGATGATTTTGAATATGGACTTTTAATTTATGAGATTTATTTATTGGTATTTATTCAAGTTGTATGTTACCCAAAATAAAACTGTAGCGCCCCCACTGCCGCAGGGCCGAGGGGTACCCGGTGCCGGGCCTCTGAGTCTCTGCTCTGGGGTTGTCACGGTGGCTAGGCCCGGTCCGTGACCCTGCTGAAGGGGCGTACAGTGAATGGGTAGGTAGATGTAGATGGTGGTGACTGTAACAGTGCAGTTGTGGGGTGCAGGTCGCGGTAAATAACGAGGACACCAGGTTGCAGTCTCTTTACCTCTTTACTGAAGATCTCTGGGTCCTCAGTCCGGAATAGGGTTCACCAGGCTGCGCAAGTCCGGCCGGTCCAATGGCACCTCCAGAGTTCTCTTCACAGGTGGAAATCTGTGCCTTCCTGCTTGCGCTATGTGTTGTGGTCCTTCCCTGCTGTGCTTACGGAAAGTCCCCACAACTGTTGTGTCTGTTTCTTAAGTTCCCTCACAACTCGATTAGATGATGTTCTGCTAATCCTCCGTCCCTCCCTGATGTTCTGGTTGGAACGGCACCCGTATGACGGGTAGGCTCGGAGCTCTTCCGGGACCCTAGAGTCGCCCCTCTCCACAAGTTGCCCCCCAAGACTGCATAGGTGATTTAAGTTAGACAGCCCGCCTTAGACTGACTGTCCTGCCGCTGTTTAGAGTATTGCTTGAAGCTGGATATTATAATACTCCCTCGGCGTTCCGGCCACCGGTTATGCGCCTCAGTAGGATGTTGCCTCGGTCTTACAGCACGACTCCTACTGGTATTCTCCTATTGCTATGATCTCGTTTCTCACTCAGCACAATCTATCTCACTTCTGGTCCCTCCTTGGGCACCGCCGCTATGCTGAGCAGGCACGGGCCCGTTACGTTCGTTCAAGTTGCCAAGCCTCTGTCAGGATCCCACCCCTGACAGAGACCCTACTGTATCTTCCCCCACAACACCCTCTGCCACAAGGTGTTGCCTGGTTCCAACCCAGTCAGCTTCTGATCTAACTTCCTGCCTGACCCCCAGTTTACCCACTATGGTGGGGAGTGGCCTAGTGAATAGAACCCTTAGCTCCCCCTGGAGGCCCGGCTGTGAAATGTATTGGTGTCTGTGATACCTGGTTAGACGAACTCCTTCAGTGCCATCAGACGTACCATAGCTCCCCATAGCGGCGGAGCCACAGTACTGCAACGACCAGGACTCTGGGGCGCTGCACTCCCCCCTGGTTAAACACAGTACTCCGGGACTGGGAAGGAAACAACAATACAAGTTAGCAAAAAGACATACAGTTTTGTTGAGTGCAATAACAATAAGTATACTTGAACAGGCTTCCCTTTATGGGAGGTAAGGACACTTGAACGTTACAAACATGGTTAAATATTATAGCAACATGCTATAAATAGCTCCTGTTACCCAACCGGGTATTCTACCAAGTGCAAAATTTGTTGAACAATAGTTTAACATTGCCCTTAAGGATGTACACTCTAAATCCTTTAAAGACCTTCTTATAATCACATTATAAGGCAACTTAACTTTCACATTCTCCTTCTTTAAATCTGCAGGACCGCCTGTCCTAACGGCACCAGACCTACTGCCTCTCCTTTCTCACAGGACCGCTCCTTTCAGCCCGAGCCTTCTGTCTTTTCCACTACTATACACAGTATAGAGCATAACATTCTTTCAGTTTAGGACTACTGAGCCTTCTTCAGATGGCTCCTAGGAGGACTCACTACCTAACCCCTACGGGTTCACTTTCTGTCCTCGGTAACACATTATTAACTCTTTCTTTCAATAAACTAGCTTTCCACGGAGGCCTCAGGGTTTACCTTCTATCCCCATTTTCTATCAACATTATCAACATTTCTCCTACAGTTAACCAGTTCAATACACATAACTTTTACATGTAAACAGTGTCATTTTCTTTCAAAGCATCATCATCACTTTACTGTTTTAAGGCAGTATTACTCATAGGTACGTAGATGAACATCCCCTTTAAGAGGGGACCAAGTCTCCATGAGGTAGCGCATCTTCCCAAGCTACCAGTCCATACTCAGCAAAGGCTCCGGTGCGGTATCTTCGCAAAGAGTCCTTCTTTAAGTAAAACCAGTAGGGTGCACCTTTAAGAAGGTGCAAACTATTTACAAGCAGTTTGTATCATGCATTGTTCATGATCCAGCAGTTCTTTGTAAACTTGGGTAAACAAGGAGCAAAAAGGAAAATAAAAAAAACAAAACAAAAATAAAAGCAATAGGGATCCCGGGTAAACTAAGGGATCCCTTTAAGAATAACCCAGGTCGGGTATTAGTAGCAAAAAGCAGGGAAACAAACAGTTAACTATGTACAGTTTCAGGTTTCCGAGGTTTAGTTGGACGGCTTCCAGGGCTGCACCTGGCACTCAACCCTTCCTGGCCTGGGAAGGGGGAGGTCCAGGGTTACACCCAGTGCTGGACAAACGCCGTTAATCCGTCTTCCATGTACGGTTAAATCATGCGCAGCAATGGATGTCTGCGCAGCTTGAGTATGGGCATTTGCTGCAAGATCATTCACTAGAACGGAGTCAGCAGCTGTGGCACTAGCAGTCACCGGAGTGGTGTCGGTTGTCAGGGCAGGGTCGTCCTTCATACCTGCTTCAGATGCGGTCCCTCCGGTGCCGGTCTGCTCTGTCTCCGCTGGGGTCTGGAACGCTGGTTGCGGGGCCTTATGCTGCGGCGTTGTCATCTCTGCATGCAGCATACCGCTTTCCGGCAGGGCCTGGCTTTCCAGCTTCGGAGCACTGGAACCTCTTTCCTGCTCCGGACCAGACGAGGCTGCCGACAGGCGTCCGGCGAGGCTCCCGATGAAGATCTTCTCCCACCCGGCCTCAGTGCTCAGCTGCGTCCGCCGGGGTCGGTCGCTGAGCTCGTCCACTCCGGCCTGCAGGAATTCAGCATCAGCGGTGGAGGCCTGGTTGCGGTGCCCCTCCGGGTGGCTGGGGGAGTCCTCTGCTCCGACCCCACGCTCCGGCTCCGGGCGGCTCGCCATGGCGTCCTCCATGTCGCTGACTTCTTCCTGGTCCTTTTCCCGCTCTCTCCTTCGTGGGCGGTTTCGTTTTCTCTGTCTCCGCCCACCATTGAGGATCAGGAGGCGGATCTCGGCTGCTGACGGACACGTCCTCAAGGGGCCGAGATATTTAGACTGGGCGGCCATTGTCTTTCGCGCTCTTCAGCTTGTTCACGCCCACTTCCACGCCCTTCTTCTTCTCCTGCGCTCTCCTTAGCGCTGTAATGGCGGCGGTTTTGGCGGGAACTTTTGGCGGCAAGTGGCAATACACAGTCTTTGCAATAAAGTACAGTCCAAGCACAGTGAATCACAGTTCCAAGGCACACATGACCTGATTCTTCAGGTTTAAGTAGATCCTGTTCGTGACGCCAAAATGTAGCGCCCCCACTGCCGCAGGGCCGAGGGGTACCCGGTGCCGGGCCTCTGAGTCTCTGCTCTGGGGTTGTCACGGTGGCTAGGCCCGGTCCGTGACCCTGCTGAAGGGGCGTACAGTGAATGGGTAGGTAGATGTAGATGGTGGTGACTGTAGCGGTGCAGTTGTGGGGTGCAGGTCGCGGTAAATAACGAGGACACCAGGTTGCAGTCTCTTTACCTCTTTACTGAAGATCTCTGGGTCCTCAGTCTGGAATACGGTTCACCAGGCTGCGCAAGTCCGGCCGGTCCAATGGCACCTCCAGAGTTCTCTTCACAGGTGGAAATCTGTGCCTTCCTGCTTGCGCTATGTGTTGTGGTCCTTCCCTGCTGTGCTTACGGAAAGTCCCCACAACTGTTGTGTCTGTTTCTTAAGTTCCCTCACAACTCGATTAGATGATGTTCTGCTAATCCTCCGTCCCTCCCTGATGTTCTGGTTGGAACGGCACCCGTATGACGGGTAGGCTCGGAGCTCTTCCGGGACCCTAGAGTCGCCCCTCTCCACAAGTTGCCCCCCAAGACTGCATAGGTGATTTAAGTTAGACAGCCCGCCTTAGACTGACTGTCCTGCTTCTGTTTAGAGTATTGCTTGAAGCTGGATATTATAATACTCCCTCGGCGTTCCAGCCACCGGTTATGCGCCTCAGTAGGATGTTGCCTCGGTCTTACAGCACGACTCCTACTGGTATTCTCCTATTGCTATGATCTCGTTTCTCACTCAGCACAATCTATCTCGCTTCTGGTCCCTCCTTGGGCACCGCCGCTATGCTGAGCAGGCACGGTCCCGTTACGTTCGTTCAAGTTGCCAAGCCTCTGTCAGGATCCCACCCCTGACAGAGACCCTACTGTATCTTCCCCCACAACACCCTCTGCCACAAGGTGTTGCCTGGTTCCAACCCAGTCAGCTTCTGATCTAACTTACTGCCTGACCCCCAGTTTACCCACTATGGTGGGGAGTGGCCTAGTGAATAGAACCCTTAGCTCCCCCTGGAGGCCCGGCTGTGAAATGTATTGGTGTCTGTGATACCTGGTTAGACAAACTCCTTCAGTGCCATCAGACGTACCATAGCTCCCCATAGCGGCGGAGCCACAGTACTGCAACGACCAGGACTCTGGGGCGCTGCACTACCTCACGGTCAAATTTTTATTCCATCAATAAGCGTGTCTTGTCATTTATTTATTAATAGGTCTTATGGGGACATGCACAAGTTGGCACAGATCACTGATAAAATTCGCCGACTACATTAAGTGACATATACCTCAGTGAATGTTGGGCGTCTTATTCCTGAATGCCCCTCATTATGTTCACAGAACCCAATCTCCACACCAGGCAGGACCTCACCTATCGGCCACAACAAGCGCTTCCTTTCTCGCAGAGCGTTTTATTATTTTCAGCAGATCTCCCCTTTCCGGGTTCAGTAGACACCCAGATTTTCCTCTCTCTCCTCTCACAGAGGCATCTTCCCATTAAGTCACCTCAAGATTCGCATGTGGAGGAGTCTCTCCTAAATCCCGGACCTTAGAATTCACCCAAATGACAGACTTGGCAACTGAAATGTTGCTTAATGCCTAAATCTTTCCGAGATTCTTCCAACCTCAGTGGTACCCGGTGCAGCCCCCTAATATCTACCTGCTGCTTCTCATTAATACACAGTAACAACTCTCAGCTGTGAAAAGTATCATTCGTCTGTTTTAAACTAAAATGTTCACCGACAGCAAGCAGAGATCTTGAAAATAATGAATAATTGAAACACAAAAGACCTGATTCACCATTGTGTTTTTTACGTTGCTTTTCTTTTTGTCATGTGTTATTTGTGTAAATATTTTGCACCAAATTCTTAAAAATGATGCACGTGTTTCATGAACCTTGTACAAAATAAAGAAATGATCTGTATTTTTATCTGTAATCTTTGATGTGGGCTGGATTGTGCAGAGCTCAGCATTCTGAGAACTGGGAGATCGGCTAAAACAGGGATTTTATCAAAACTGCAGCAAGCAGCGCATTAAGTGACACATCGATGACATCAAGGACTTTTCCCCGACATCTTGCTGCTCTCAGATGGGGTAGCGAAAACATGGTGACAGATTCCCATTAAAAAAGGAGGTGCTCATGAAAAACTGGCAAACACCACCAAAAACTAGAAAAAAAGCACAAATACAATAATGAATTAGGAAAAGTCTATTGCAAAAGTGCATGGCTGACTGTAGGACAAGTAAATGTAATTTATTGTTCTT
Organism: Ranitomeya variabilis; assembly: GCF_051348905.1. Lineage (NCBI taxonomy): Eukaryota > Metazoa > Chordata > Amphibia > Anura > Dendrobatidae > Ranitomeya > Ranitomeya variabilis. The sequence continues at coordinate 721,276,107 of NC_135232.1, read as the reverse complement.
TGTTATCAGTCATTTAAGGGAAACCTGTCCTCAGATTCATAAAGCCCAAACCACAGGCCACACGAGTCAGAGCCTGGCTCTGTTATTGCAGACAGCTATGTTTGACTCTGAAATGCTGTGGCATTGAATAGGAAACATACTTTTAAAAGTCGGATGGGTGTGTCTTGGCTGACTTGTCCAATTCGGTCCTTGGCCAACCTCCCTAGATTGCCATGCCTCTGCCTATATAACACATCTGCCTACTACATGTGGTGTTCCTTCTGTTATATGCAATAACCCCTCATTTTCATGGTTACCCCTCTCTTACATGTGATGGCCCTTTCTTGTACACAGTGGCCCCTCTCATACACATTGTCTCCCCTCTACCATACATATTGACCCCCCATTCACACTCTATTGCCCTCCTCTTACACATGGTGGCCCTCCCTTATACATAGTGACGACTATCTCACATACGGTGGCCCTCCCTTATACATGGTGGGCCTTCTATTCGATATGGTGGCCCATGCGGTGGCTCTGGTCACGTGATATTTCACTGGTTCATGTGTATGCGGCGCCCCAGTGTCCTGGTCGTCGCAGTGATGTCATTATCCTTTCAGGGGAGAAGTGATGTCATGTCTGAAGGCAATGAAAGACAACCACATTCAGGTATCACACACATACAACATGTTCACACTCCAGACCAGAAGGGGGAGCTCTAAGCCTGTTTAGGATGAACTCCCCTATTTAACATCCTGATCTGGAGGGAAAAGGGGTTCAGAGTTCAGTTCCTGTCAGGCAGAGAGAAGGAGAGGAGCTCTGCTGGCATGAAGTGCTGCAACTCCTGGGAAAAGACACTAAAAGGTGAACATACGGCAGAGAGTGTGCAGGAAAGCAGAGCACAGGAGAGGAATGCCAGAGGGAGATCAGCCAGGAACAAGCTGCTCCTTTCTGTGGCGCAGAAGCCTGTATCCAGAAACACCGAGGGAGTAACTGTCTCCAAGCCTTGCTCCAGAGACCGGCAGGACAGTCAATTCCAAGTTGGCTGCCCGACCTTAATACCTAAGAAGAAACAGTGGCAACTTGCGGGGGCCGGGGCATCTCTAGGGTCCCTATAAAAAGCCTTAGGCCATCAGTCATATGGGTTTGTCCTATCCATACCATCTGGGGGGACAGAGAGGAACAAATAACATCTAGAACATCTACAAGAGTTGTGAGGACCTTATCGGGAAGCTCAGCAGGGAGGGACTACAACACACAGGCGCTAGTAGGAAGGCTACTGATTTCCACCTGGATAAGGGGACTCTAGATTTGCCTTCAGACCGGCCAGACTCTGCCTGCCCTGTCATCTGGCGCTCCGGGCTGAGGATACCATCTGAAGTCTTCAGTAAACAAGGTAAAAGACTGCAAACCTGTCTCCTCATTCTTTATTGCACATTGCCCATATATAAACTCTTTTACTGGACACCCCTGAGGGCCACGGACCGGGTCAGCCACCGTGACATCCCCCGAACCGTAGGACCCGGTGCCGAGTACCCCATTGCCCTACTCTGGGGGCGATCCAATTTTGGTGTCACGAACAGGATCTACTTAAGCCTGAAAAATCGGGTCATGTGCACCTAAGAACTGTGCCAGAACTGTATGTGAACTGCGATTTGCTTAAAGACTGTGTATTGCAAATTGCCGCCAAAATCCACCATTGCCACGCCGTGTGGAGCGTGAGGGGAGGAGCCATAGCTTCGTGGGCGGAGCCAGCCAAAAAGAGCGCAAAGCAAGAAGACGGGTGCCGTGCTGCTGCCTGGAAAGCCGGAAGTGGAGACGCCGTGCAGCAGAGCCGCCAGGAGAGACGCTGCAAAGCGCCGAATCCGGGGAGGAACCCCGACTTCCACCAGGTTAGCAGAGGGGAGGAGTGGCCATGTCCAATCCGGGAGGGGAAGTAGCGGCGGTCGCAGCTGTGGACTTGGAAATGCCTCCAGGCCCCGCAATAGGTGCAGCCGCAGGCCTTGTACCGCGCCGGGTCCCGCAGAGATTGCCGCTCCCATCAGCCAGCCGGACATTGCCACGGCTACAGCGGCCATAATGCCCTTCTCCATGCCATACATACCTGGAGCAGCCTGGCTCCCACGATACTCTGGAGAATCACATACATTAACTGACTTTAAAGAAGGGATCTGCAGCCTGCTTGAGTTTTATCCCCTGACAGAGCCTCAGAAAGTTCACATGGTAACAGGCCAACTGTTTGGAGCGGCTCTGAGAGAAGTGAAGTCCTGGCCTGCTGCGGATAAGAGAACTGCGCAGCAGGTCTGTGCAAAGCTTAAAACCACCTTTGACACCCTCACCGCTACAGAAATTAAATTGACGTTCTATGGGTGCAAGCAGATGCCGCAGGATAGCTTACGGGACTATGCCCTTAATCTCCAGGAGGCACTGCAGGCAATCAAGCAGGATGATCCAAACAGCATGCAAGGATGAGGATAAACTCTTAAAGGAGCGGTTCATCGAGGGGCTCCTGTGCAGTCACCAAAGGGCCCAACTGCACCTCCTGGCCATGCAGAATCCTGACCTGACCTTTGCGCAATTTAAAAACAAGGCCATCCAAGTGCTACAGGAGCGACAGCCCAGCCGTACAGTACTTCCTAGGCATCAAGCCCTCACGTACCATCAGGAGGTGGCGCCAGATCCTCAAGTTTCTGCCGAGGCCGATGTCCAGATCCTGGAAGACGATTCCCCTGCAGGACTACGCCTCCAGATGCAGGAGCTGACCAAGAGCGTTGCTGCCTTAGCGGGGACCGTGCAGTCCCTGCAGGAGGCCCCCAAGGAGAAGATCAAGCTGGCTTCCAGACCGGAGGATGTTCCCTGGCGACGACAGAGGAGGATCCCGCCGACCAGAGGCAGAGACGACGATCGCTTTCATCAGGACGGACGACCCATCTGCCGCCACTGCAACCAGGTGGGCCACATTGCAAGGTACTGTCATTTAAACGAGCAACCCCTGGGGCAGAGGGCCAACCCCCAGGAGTAGGACGACCAGGCCCGCAAAACTGGAGAGCCAAGTACATTGGAGGACGACCTGTTCTCCCCATTGTGATTGATGGTATTCCCATGAACGCTCTGTTGGACACAGGTTCTCAGGTTACAACTATGCCTTACATCCTTTATAAACGTTATTGGGAGGACACCGACATTACTCGTGGCCCTGATGATGATTTCACCATAATAGCCAGTAACGGTCAGCCATTGCCACGAGTGGGGTACAAAGAGGTCACCATTAAAGTGGGGTGGGTAGAATTGAAAGCCCAAGGAATTGTGATTGTTGATATTGACCGACGTGAATGTAACCCCATGATGACCATTGGTACTAATGTCATAGAAAATTGTCTTGCAGAGGTTATTGTCTTGTTACAGCAGGTGGCAGAAACAGCTGGTTCCAGTGAACAGCGTGCCTTGCAGAAGGAAATCCGAGCTCTGATGCAGAGACAGCAGGTAGAACTGACTGGTGGAGAAATTGGCCGTGTGATTCAATCCCCATTGCAATACCCCCCAGGAGTGAAATGTTAATATGGTGTCAGGCAGCAATAGGCCTCAGAGGTAAAGACTATCAAGCCCTGGTAGAACCTGTGTATTCAGAAAGTAGGCCCACCTTCCTGACAGCCAGAGGGGTGGTTGAAGTCCGCAAGGGGAGGGTGCCAGTACGTGTCCTTAACTGTGGAGAGGAAGAGGTCCACCTAACCAAATATGCCACACTTGCCAAATTGTTTGCTGTTGATAATAATGTGATACAGGCGACAGAACCCTTGGTCCCGTCCAACCAGGCGGAGGACAATGGCTCTGCAGAACAAATGGAAGATTGGTGTCAGAAATTGCACATAGGCACTGACTCTACCCCATCACACCAAAAACAAGGGGCTTACAGGGTGGTTCAGGAGTATGAGCGGGTATTCAGCAAGCACCCCCTAGATTTTGGGCAGGTAAAAGAGATTCAACATCATATCCCCACAGGAGATCATCCACCCATTAAAGAGAGATACCGTCCTGTACCCCCAGCTCATTATCAGTGTGCCAAAGACTTGTTGCAAGAGATGAAGGAGGCTGGGGTAGTTAGAGAAAGTTGTAGCCCCTGGGCAGCTCCATTAGTCCTTGTCAGAAAGAAGGATGGCACGATGTGGATGTGTGTTGATTATAGGCAGAAAAACCGCATTACACATAAAGATGCATACCCACTGCCCAGAATAGAAGAGTCCTTAGCTGCTTTAAAATCTGCTAACTACTTCTCTACCTTGGATCTCACCAGTGGGTACTGGCAGGTTCCCTAGCAGAGGCGGACAAGGAAAAGATGGCCTTCACCACACCCATGGGTCTCTGTGAATTCAACTACATGCCATTTGGACTGTGCAACGCCCCAGGAACGTTCCAGAGGATGATGGAGTGCTGCCTTGGACACAAGAATTTCAAAACCATCCTGCTGTACTTGGATGATGTCATCGTCTTCTCCAAAACCTATGAGGACCACCTGAAGCACCTGGCAGAGGTGTTCGAAGCTCTGTCCAACTTTGGCCTAAAGGTAAAACCGTCCAAATGTCATCTATTAAAGCCTAAAGTGCAGTACCTGGGCCATGTGGTGAGTGCCGAAGGGGTCGCCCCAGACCCTGACAAGGTCACTGTGATCAGAGACTGGCTGAAGCCCAGCAACCTCCATGAAGTTCGGCAGTTCCTTGGGTTGGTAGGCTACTACAGGAGGTTCATCAAAGACTTCACCAAGAAAGCCGCGCCATTGCAAGACCTGTTGGTGGGCCAATCCAAGAAAACCAAGGGTAAGAATACCTCATTTCACTGGAATGAAGGCCTGGAAGGATCCTTCACCTGTTTGAAGTTGGCGCTGATGGGAGAAGAGGTGCTGGCCTACCCTGAATATGACCAACCGTTTGTGCTGTATACGGATACCAGCAACATGGGACTGGGGGCTGTATTATCCCAGGTCCAGAAAGGCAAAGAGAGGGTAATTGCTTACGCCAGCAGGAAACTTCGTCCCACTGAAAGGAACCCTGACAACTACAGTTCCTTTAAGCTGGAGTTCCTCACCATCGTTTGGGCAGTTGTAGAGACCGCAGGTAAAGAAGGATGCAGGGACAAATAGGAGCCAGAAAGCAAATAGCGTTTTTAACTTTCTTTTTAACTTCCAACCAAAAAGATAACAAACGTTTTCCACGCAGGGAACTTATATACAAGAACACAATCTCGCAGTAAATCCCAATTATTATATGGCCGCCCTGAACTACACCCGTAGAACGCGGCAGCGCCTCACTAGTGACTCCCTACTAAGATAAAGTCAACAACGGTCACTTATCAGTGCTGGTTCAGCGATGTAGTCCTGACGGGGAGGCTCCGACAACGCCGTAGTCCTGATGGCGGAGGAAGGAGGTGTCTTCTGGCGACGGGCCCAGGCGTAGAGTCGAGTCCAGAATGTCTTTTGCGGTGCTGCGTTCCCTCCTGCAGGCGGACGTTGATCCGAGGTAACAGCCTCCCAGTCCAGAGAAGAGTCTTTTTGAGGAGGATTAGGAGAATAATCAGTATCAGTCACAGCTAAGACGAAACCATGCGAGTCTGTAGCACTCTCTGGCAAGGTGTTCTCAGGGAGCGCGGTAATACTGTCCCTGAGCTGGTCAGCACTACCCCTCTGCCTGGGGGGTCGCTGACGACGAATGTGTCTCTTTTTGGGGGCTCCAGTAATTGCCCGCAGTGTCTGTTGCACGTTTTCCCCCTGCTTCCTGCAAGTCTCACTGCGGCCTGCACACTCACAGCAACTGCGCTGCAGTTTCCTCTCCTCAGAGATTTCCCGCGCTTCTCTGCCCCTGCTTTCGCGCGTTTTGCTTTTTATCCTCTCCTCTCCCTGCGTCACTCTGCCTCCTGTCACATGAGCCTGGCTTCCCATGCACCCCTCAAAACCGTCCCCCGGAACCCCGACTCCCGGCAACAATGGTTCCACCCGTCTGCACAGCTCACCAGGTCCCTGTCCCCTACATTCCCCCACCCTGTATGCTCGCCAGTCCCTGGGCGAGGCCTTCGCACTGACAGGTCGCCCACCTGACGGATTGTTCCACACTTGGGTCTGTCTAGTGTGTAAGTCAGGACTGTAGCGAGTTGGGGGTCTACCGGCAGTAGAACGTTCAGAACGTCGTGGCTCGGGTCCTTGTGTAGGGGGTGTTGCGGGAATGTCGTCAGCGGAAGGGTGACTGGTCAGGGGTAGTGTAGTAGTCGAGATAGGGGGAGTATTTTGACGCCATTCTTCTTCTTCATCATCTTCTTCATCCCACCAATGGTTGTTGGGGGACTCAGTCGTAGGTGGCTCTTCCCTGATTGCGGATTCCGGGGTGTCCGAGTCAACAGAGCGACACAACCGGAGCATGTTGCGATGAAGAATGCGAGTACCTGTACTTCCGAGGGCCTCAGACTGCACTTCATATACAGGTCCATGCGGGTCTATACGGCGAAGCACCCGATAGGGTGTTTTTTCCCAACGATGGTCTAACTTGTTTTGCGGTCTTTGCTCTCGAACGAGTACTCGATCACCTGGCCGGAACTCTGGGGGTTTTGCTGTAGGGGTGCTCCGATGCTCCACTTCCCGAATTCGAGTGTGTACCAGTCGGTGTAAGGTCTGCTGTTGATGCCGATGATCACGCACCCACGAAGCCATCCCTGTTCGGGGGCCTTCTTCCTCCGAAGACAGTTCCAGATCTGTCATGCCTTTTCCTGGGCGCCCAAAGACCACTTCATACGGGGTGCGTCCTGTGACTTGATGAACTCTATTGTTGTAGACCCACACTAGGTCAGACACGTACTCCGGCCAGCGGGCCTTCTGATCTTGTTCTAGCGCACGCAGCATTTGAAGCAAAGTCCGGTTAAACCGCTCACAAGCCCCATTTCCCTGGGGATGATACGGTGTGGTGCGTGACTTATCAATGCCGTAGAGGCGATGCAGCTCTTCCATGACCTTGCCCAAGAAACAGGCGCCTTGATCCGAATGTATTCGCCTCGGACAGCCGTAAACTTGAATAAAGTTCTTACAGATAGCGCTCGCCGCCGACTCAGCTGTCTGATCACGGGTAGGGATGACTACCGCGAATTTTGAAAAATGATCTACCATAACGAGGCAGTGTTCGTAGCCTTGATGCGCTGCTCCAATGGTAATGTAGTCTATCATTAATACTTCAAAAGGGGCAGACGTCGTGATGCTCTGCACAGGCGCCCTTTCCTCCGGTGACTTGGTTAGCTCACATTGTCGACATTGTCTACAGGCAGTTTGTACTTCCGCAAGCAGCCGAGGATGATAGAACCGAGTTTGCAGCCACTTAAACGTCCTCTTCACTCCGAAGTGTGCCCCGGACTCATGAGCTTCTTTAGCAACTGCGGCCACCACAGGCCCTGGTAAGACCATCTGCCAGGTCGGCTCAGAATCTGCCAGAGCCATGGTTAAGTGGCATAAGAGCCCGTCCTGAAGAGTTAGGCGCTCCCACTGCCGCAGAAGAAGGTTCAGATCTGACGGGAGAATTTGTCCAGGGGTTCTCACGGGCAATAGACCATTCGTTATCCACTGTCGCAATGGAGCTAGTTCCTGGTCTTCCTGTTGTAGCCGTATCCATTCGTCCCGACTCTGAACCAACAGTCCTGCAGCCGTTCCGTTCCCGGTCTGTTCCCGGCTCACAGCCGTCTGAGCAGCGCCCCCGATGGCGTAGGGGATTTCTTCTCCCTCCAGCTCCTCATCTCGGTTAGTTCTTGGGGGATTTTTCCGCAGACGAGATAATGCGTCAGCATGAACATTCTCCGCTCCTCGCTTGTAAAGGATACGGTATCTGTACTTGGCCATCCGGGCTACCCAGCGCTGTTCTAGGGCACCCAATTTCGCATTTTCCAGATGTGCCAATGGGTTGTTATCCGTGCGTATCAGCACCTCGGAACCGGCCAGGTACTCAGCGAACCGCTCCGTCATAGCCCACACCACGGCCAGCAGCTCCACCTTGAAAGAACTGTAATTGTCTGGGTTCAACTCAGAGTCATGAAGAGACCGACTCGCATAGGCGATCACTCTCTCCCGCCCATCCTGAACCTGAGACAACACAGCCCCCAATCCCTGAGAGCTGCCGTCAGTGTGTAGGATGAACGGTTGCGAAAAGTCCGCATAAGCCAACACCGGCGGCTCCATGAGAGCTGTCTTCAAGTCCCGGAACGCTGCTTCTTGTGGCTCCTGCCATTGTATCTTCTTTCCCCGTTCCTTGGGGGAGCTTCCTTTCAGCAGGACTTGTAGATTGTGAGAACGGCGAGCAAAATTCTTCACGAAGCGCCGGTAGTACCCAGCGAGGCCCAAGAACGCCCGTACATCTTTAGCGGTCTCCGGTGTGGGCCACTCCTGGATTGCAGCAATCTTCTCCTGCGATGGCCGGACTCCTTCGGCGGACACCACATGCCCCAGGTACTCGATCTGTTCCCGGAACAAGTGACACTTCTGGGGCTTCACCTTAAGCCCGTATTTCAGCAACCGGTCTAGTACCTGTTCCAGTCGGCACAGATGTTCCTCGAATGTTGGGGCGTAGATGATGATGTCATCCAGATAAATGAGAGTGGCCTCGAAGTTCAAATCCCCCAGACACCGCTCCATTAATCGTTGGAAGGTGCCTGGAGCGTTGGCCAGCCCAAACGGCATTCGATTGAACTCAAATAGTCCCATGGGAAGGATGAACGCTGTCTTAGGACGATCTGCTTCTGTCATCGGGACCTGCCAGTATCCGCTGGCTAGGTCTAAGGTGGAAAAATATTTGGCCCGACCCAGCACGGAGAGAGACTCCTCGATACGGGGAAGTGGATAAGAGTCTCGGACGGTGCATGCATTTAGCTTACGATAGTCCACACAGAACCGGAGCGTGCCGTCCTTTTTCCGCACCAGCACGATCGGGGCAGCCCACGGGCTCTGACTCTCGCGGATCACTCCCTTTTGTAGCATCTGGCCTAACAACGTCTTTACTTCCTGGTACATCTGCGGGGGAATCTGTCTGTACCGCTCCCTGATGGGCACTGTATCTCCGGTCGGAATTCCATGTTCGATGGCCGTGGTACAGCCAAAATCATCTTCATGTTGCGCAAACACTTCAGCATAGTGTCCAAGGAGCCGCTGCACTCGCGAGACTTGTGATGGATCCAGACCCGGTAATTCTGCTCGCATATGTTCCAGAATAGTTTGACCTTTTCGTAACGCTATCAGCTCAGGATCCTGTGTAGACCGGACACTGACCATCCAGGGATCAGGGGAATCCACCTTTAACTGTAAAGTATCTGGAGGAGGCATCACTTCTAACGGTCGTAACACTTTGGCCATCTCACTTCGGACCCGTAGCACGACATCGTGTTCGTCCACATTCACACATCGCACTGGTACGGCCCCATTTTTAACAGTAGCCAGAGATCGGGCCACCAGCAGTCCTGTGGGCAAAGGGGACGTAAAGGTGGGCTCAACCTGCACTTGCACTCCTTCCAGAGGGATGCGAGCTCGGATGGGCAGGGATATAACAGTCTGTCCTGGGGGAAACGTCACTTCTGCTGTCGGGGAGGTGATTACTTTCCCTAGTATGTCTCCCTCCTGAAAGGTCTCTTGCACACGGACTTCCCTCACTAACTGTCTGAACACGGAGCCTTGAGGTGTACTGGTCCCCCACTGATTGAGTGTCTCTTGTGTGGTCTCCCCTAACAGCAAACTGCCAAAGTCCTTCAATACATTCATCCCCAAAGTCACGATATGTTGTGGGCTGGGATCCCCCCGTGTCAACACAACCCCCCGGCGGCCCAGGTCTTTCCCACATAAAGATATTTGCATCCAGGTGACCCCTTCCACTGGGATGGGCAGCTGATTGGCGGCCTGCAACCGGATTACGGGGCCCCATTGGGGTCTGACTGACACAGGGAAGTGTTTTCTAAAATAGGCCTCGGGCATAGTCGTGACTTGAGATCCGGTGTCCACCAGACAACGTACAGCCCGCCCTTCAAACTCTGCCCAAACCAGGGGGCAGCTGGCAACCAAATTTTCGGGACTTTCACCACCCATCCGCGGGGATTCTGACTCCGAGCGTCGTCCCCTTAGCTCGGAGTCCTCTAGTTTAACGCCCGCCGTGACGAGGCCCTCCCTCTCCGGGGGCACTCCCGTGCGAAATGTCCTGCCTCCCCGCAACCATAGCAAGCACCGGAGACCGGATAATATCCTGAACGAGCGCCACGAGCTGGACTCCCAGACCCTTGCCCCCGGGGTAGCTCCCTTGGGCTTCGCGCATTTTTTTTTTACTTCGGCCAGTTCGTCTCGGATTTGTTTGAGCTCCTGCCGCATCTCCTGAACCCACGACGGCTCACCCCCTCCTGGTGCAGCGGTCTGGATAACCCGAGCCTCTCCTGTCAGGACCGTCACCCCCCTCTCTTGCTCCCGGGTGCGGGCCTCATTGCCTATGTCGGAGAAAGTCAGGCGCGGGTCGACCCGCACTCGTTCACGTAGAGCCTGTTTGGTCAACTCATCCCGCAGTCCCGTCACCAGTTGGTCGCGCAGGGTCACGTCGACATGTCCCATCCCCATACCATCTTTCCGCACGATTGCACTGTTTAGCTCTTGCAGAGCATTCATGTACTGAGTGACAGTCTCGCCCTCTTTTTGTCGCCGTCCAAACAACCGGGCCCGCAGCTCTCCCACGTCGGTGGGATCCCCGTGCGTCCCCTCTAACACATGTAACACCCCGGTAAAAGTATTCCGCTCTGTGGGGGGTCTCAACATCACTGAATCTCGGGCCTCTCCGTCTAATGCCATAATGGCTACCTCAGCTTCCAGGGCCGGGGTCATAGGATGCATTCTCAACAGCCCCCTCATCCTCTCAGTCCAGCTCCACAACAACATGTTGCTCCCATTAAACTTGGGCAAATTGTTTAACATGGCCCCCAATGAGAGAGAAGCTCTAGGCCCAGCCCCATCCTCCGTATCTTCTGGCTCCTTCTTTGGATCCTGCATCCTGCCGACTACGCCAAATGTAGAGACCGCAGGTAAAGAAGGATGCAGGGACAAATAGGAGCCAGAAAGCAAATAGCGTTTTTAACTTTCTTTTTAACTTCCAACCAAAAAGATAACAAACGTTTTCCACGCAGGGAACTTATATACAAGAACACAATCTCGCAGTAAATCCCAATTATTATATGGCCGCCCTGAACTACACCCGTAGAACGCGGCAGCGCCTCACTAGTGACTCCCTACTAAGATAAAGTCAACAACGGTCACTTATCAGTGCTGGTTCAGCGATGTAGTCCTGACGGGGAGGCTCCGACAACGCCGTAGTCCTGATGGCGGAGGAAGGAGGTGTCTTCTGGCGACGGGCCCAGGCGTAGAGTCGAGTCCAGAATGTCTTTTGCGGTGCTGCGTTCCCTCCTGCAGGCGGACGTTGATCCGAGGTAACAGCCTCCCAGTCCAGAGAAGAGTCTTTTTGAGGAGGATTAGGAGAATAATCAGTATCAGTCACAGCTAAGACGAAACCATGCGAGTCTGTAGCACTCTCTGGCAAGGTGTTCTCAGGGAGCGCGGTAATACTGTCCCTGAGCTGGTCAGCACTACCCCTCTGCCTGGGGGGTCGCTGACGACGAATGCGTCTCTTTTTGGGGGCTCCAGTAATTGCCCGCAGTGTCTGTTGCACGTTTTCCCCCTGCTTCCTGCAAGTCTCACTGCGGCCTGCACACTCACAGCAACTGCGCTGCAGTTTCCTCTCCTCAGAGATTTCCCGCGCTTCTCTGCCCCTGCTTTCGCGCGTTTTGCTTTTTATCCTCTCCTCTCCCTGCGTCACTCTGCCTCCTGTCACATGAGCCTGGCTTCCCATGCACCCCTCAAAACCGTCCCCCGGAACCCCGACTCCCGGCAACAATGGTTCCACCCGTCTGCACAGCTCACCAGGTCCCTGTCCCCTACACAGTGACGGAGAGGTTCAAGCACTACCTGGCCTCAGCAAAATTCATCGTCTTCATGGACAACAATCCACTGACACACTTGGACACAGCGAAACTCAGTGCCTTGGAGCAGCGGTGGATGGCCCGGTTTTCTAATTATGATTTCACCATCAAGTACCGGGCAGGGCACAAGAATGCGAATGCCGATGCGTTGTCCAGGATGCCCAACTTGCCAGAAACGGGAGAGGACTCGGAGGCACTCAAAGAAATAGAGTTGCCAGCTTTCCATCGCCCCAAGGCTACTCAGTATTCCCATCATGTGAGGAACGGGCACAGGAACAAGCAGGACGCCACTGTTATGACCTGGTGGTTAAGAGGCCACACTGATATGACCTGGTGGCTAAAACGCAACATGGGACAAGCTCTGAGGAGGTGGTATCTCTACTGACCGCAGTTCCTAATCCTAACAACAACACTAGTAATAGCCGTGGGATGTTCCTGACTCTCCCTAGACACCTCGTCACAGCCTAAGAGCTAACTACCCCTAAAGTAGGAAATAGAAAGCTATCTTGCCTCAGAGAAAACCCCCAAAGGAAAGACAGCCCCCCACAAATATTGACTGTGAGTGGAGAGGGAAATGACGTACACAGAAATGAAATCAGATTTCAGCAAAGGAGGCCAATACTAAACTTGATAGACAGAGAGAAAAGGATACTGTGCGGTCAGTATTAAAAACTACAAAATCCACGCAGAGTTTACAAAAATGAACTCCACACCGACTCACGGTGTGGAGGGGCAAATCTGCTTCCCCAGAGGTTCCAGCTAGCCTGAATATGACATAGTGACAAGCTGGACAAAAAGAGACATATTTGAGGAGCAATAGAGTCCAAACAAATGGACAAACAAGAACTAGCAAAAACTTATCTTTTGCTGACAAGGACAGGCCATATGAGAAATCCAAGGAGAGAACCAAATCCAACCAAGAACATTGACAGCTGGCATGAACTAAAGCCCAGAGTAGGTTTAAATAACAAACCCAGGCAAGGCGATCAGTGGAGGCAGCTGCTACAGCTACCTAAAGGAGCAGCAGTTCCACTCGAAACCACCAGAGGGAGCCCAAGGGCAGAACTCGCAAAAATACCATTAGCAACCACAGGAGGGAGCTCCAGAACGGAATTCACAACAGTACCCCCCCTTGAGGAGGGGTCACCGAACCCTCACCAGAGCTCCCAGGCCGATCAGGATGAGCCAAATGGAAAGCACGAACCAAATCGGCGGCATGAACATCGGAGGCAACAACCCAAGAATTATCCTCCTGGCCATAACCCTTCCACTTGACCAGATATTGGAGCTTCCGCCTCGAAAAACGAGAATCCAAAATCTTCTCTACCACATATTCCAATTCCCCCTCAACCAACACCGGAGCAGGAGGATCAACGGAGGGAACCATAGGTACCACATATCTCCGCAACAAGGATCTATGGAACACATTATGAATGGAAAAAGAAGCTGGAAGGGCCAAACGAAAAGACACCGGATTGATAATTTCAGAAATCTTATAAGGCCCAATAAAGCGAGGCTTGAACTTAGGGGAAGAAACCTTCATAGGAACATGACGAGAAGACAACCAGACCAAATCCCCAACACGAAGCCGGGGACCAACACACCGACGACGGTTAGCAAAACGTTGAGCCTTTTCCTGAGACAACGTCAAATTGTCCACCACATGAGTCCAAATTTGCTGCAACCTGTCCACCACAGAATCTACACCAGGACAGTCAGAAGGCTCAAGCTGTCCCGAAGAAAAACGAGGATGAAAACCAAAGTTACAAAAAAAAGGCGAAACCAAGGTAGCTGAACTAGCCCGATTATTAAGGGCAAACTTGGCCAACGGCAAAAAGGTCACCCAATCATCCTGATCAGCAGACACGAAGCATCTCAAATAGGTTTCCAAGGTCTGATTGGTTTGCTCCGTTTGGCCATTTGTCTGAGGATGGAATGCTGAAGAAAAAGACAAATCAATGCCCATTCTAGCACAAAAGGACCGCCAAAACCTAGAAACGAACTGGGAACCTCTGTCAGACACAATATTCTCCGGAATACCATGTAAACGAACCACATGCTGAAAAAATAATGGAACCAAATCAGAGGAGGAAGGCAACTTAGGCAACGGGACCAAATGGACCATCTTAGAAAAACGGTCACAAACCACCCAGATGACAGACATCTTCTGAGAAACAGGAAGATCAGAAATAAAATCCATGGAAATATGCATCCAGGGCCTCTCAGGAATAGGCAAAGGCAAAAGCAACCCACTGGCACGGGAACAGCAAGGCTTAGCCCGAGCACAGGTCCCACAGGACTGCACAAACGAACGCACATCCCGCGACAAGGAAGGCCACCAAAGGACCTAGCCACCAAATCTCTGGTACTGAAAATCCCAAGGTGACCAGCCAACACCGAACAATGAACCTCAGAAATTACCCTGCTAGTCCATCTATCAGGAACAAACAGTCTCCCCACTGGACAGCGGTCAGGTTTATCAGCCTGAAACTCCTGAAGTACCCGCTGCAAATCAGGGGAGATGGCAGAAAGAATCACCCCCTCCAAGAATTCCCGGAGAGTCAGGCAAAAAACTCCTAGAAAGGGCATCAGCCTTCACATTCTTAGATCCTGGAATATACGAGACCACAAAATCAAAACGGGAGAAAAACAGAGACCACCGAGCTTGTCTAGGATTCAACCGCTTAGCAGACTCGAGGTAAATCAGATTCTTATGATCAGTCAAGACCACCACGCGATGCTTGGCTCCCTCAAGCCAATGTCGCCACTCCTCAAATGCCCACTTCATAGCCAACAACTCCCGATTGCCGACATCATAATTACGCTCAGCAGGCGAAAACTTTCTGGAGAAGAAAGCACATGGTTTCATCAAAGAGCCATCAGAATTTCTCTGAGACAAAACGGCCCCTGCCCCAATCTCAGAAGCATCAACCTCAACCTGAAAAGGGAGCGAAACATCTGGCTGACGCAACACAGGGGCAGAAGTAAAACGACGTTTAAGCTCCTGAAAGGCCTCAACAGCCGCAGAGGACCAATTCATCACATCAGCGCCTTTCTTCGTCAAATCGGACAGAGGCTTCACCACACTAGAAAAATTAGCAATAAAGCGGCGATAAAAATTACCAATGCCCAAAAATTTCTGAAGGCTCTTTACAGATGTGGGTTGAGTCCAATCATGAATGGCCTGGACTTTAACAGGGTCCATTTCAATAGCCGAGGGAGAAAAAATGAAACCCAAAAAAGAAACCTTCTGAACTCCAAAGAGGCACTTAGACCCCTTCACAAACAACGCGTTAGCACGAAGGACCTGAAACACCATCCTAACCTGCTTCACATGAGACTCCCAATCATCGGAAAAAAACAAAACATCATCCAAATACACAATCATGAATTTATCCAGATAATTCCGGAAGATATCATGCATAAAGGACTGAAATACCGATGGAGCATTAGAGAGCCCGAATGGCATCACAAGATATTCAAAATGGCCTTCGGGCGTATTAAATGCTGTTTTCCATTCATCACCTTGTTTAATACGCACGAGATTACACGCCCCTCGAAGGTCGATTTTAGTAAACCAACTGGCACCCTTAATCCGAGCAAACAAATCAGAAAGTAAAGGCAAAGGGTACTGGAATTTGACCGTGATCTTATTGAGAAGGCGATAATCTATACAGGGTCTCAAGGAGCCATCCTTCTTGGCAACAAAGAAGAATCCAGCCCCCAACGGTGACGAAGACGGGCGAATATGCCCCTTCTCCAAGGACTCCTTTACATAACTCCGCATAGCGGCATGCTCTGGCACAGACAGATTGAAAAGTCGGCCCTTAGGGAACTTACAGCCAGGAATCAAATTAATGGCACAATCGCAGTCCCTATGAGGAGGCAGGGAACTGGACTTGGGCTCATCAAATATATCTTGGAAATCCGACAAAAACTCAGGAACTTCAGAAGAAGGGGGCGAGGAAATTGACATCAAAGGAATATCACTATGTATCCCCTGACAACCCCAACCAGTTACAGACATAGATCTCCAATCCAGCACTGGATTATGTACCTGTAACCATGGAAAACCCAGCACAACAACATCATGCAAATTATGCAACACCAAAAAGCAAATATTTTCCTGATGTGCTGGAGCCATGTACATGGTTAATTGTGTCCAGTACTGAGGTTTATTCTTGGCCAATGGCGTAGCATCAATCCCCCTTAAGGGAATAGGGCTCTGCAAAGTCTCCAAGGAAAAACCACAGCACTTGGCAAATTCTAAGTCCATTAAGTTCAGGGCAGCGCCAGAATCCACAAATGCCATAACAGAAAAGGACGACAATGAGCAAATCAGGGTAACAGACAAGAGAAATTTAGGCTGTACAGTACTAATGGTAACAGACCTAGGGACCCTCTTAGTACGCTTATGCAGCGCCCCAGAGTCCTGGTCGTTGCAGTACTGTGGCTCCGCCGCTAAGGGTAGCTATGGTACGTCTGATGGCACTGAAGGAGTTCATCTGATCAGGTATCACAGACACCAATACATTTCACCGCCGGGCCTCCAGGGGGAGCTAAGGGTTCTATTTACTAGGCCACTCTACACAACACTGGTAAAACTGGGGGTCAGGCAGGAAGTTAGACAGAAAGCTGACTGGGTTGGAGCCAGGCAACACCTTGTGGCAGAGGGTGTTGCAGGAGAAGATTCGGTAGGGTCTCTGTCAGGGGTGGGATCCTGACAGAGGCTTGGCAAACTGAGAGAACGTAACGGGACCGTGCCTGCTCAGTATAGCGGCGGTGCCCAAGGAAAGACTAGAAGCGAGATAGATTGTGCTGAGTGAGAAACGAGATCAAAGCAACAAGGAGAATACCAGTAGGGGTCGTGCTGTAAGATCGAGGCAACATCCTACTGAGGCGCAAACAACCGGTGGCCGGAACGCCGAAGGAAGTATTTCTATATACAGCTTCAGGCAATACTTCGAACCTACGGCAGGACAGTCAGTCTCAGGCGGGCTGTCTCACCTAAATCACCTATGCAGTCTTGGGGGGCAACTTGTGGAGAGGGGCGACTCTAGGGTCCCGGAAGAGCTCCGAGCCTACCCGTCAAACGGGTGCCGTCCTAACCGTAACATCAGGGAGGGACGGAAGATTAGCAGAACATCATCTAATCGAGTTGTGAGGGAACTTAAGAAACAGACACAACAGTTGTGGGGACTTTCCGTAAGCACAGCAGGGAAGGACCACAACACATAGCGCAAGAAGGAAGGCACAGATTTCCACCTGTTAAGAGAACTCTGGAGGTGCCATTGGACCGGCCGGACTTGCGCAGCCTGGTTATCCGGATTCCGGGCTGAGGACCCAGAGATCTTCAGTAAAGAGGTAAAGAGACTGCAACCTGGTGTCCTCGTTATTTATTGCACCGCACCACCACCACTACCATCATCCATCATTTCTACCACTGACTGTGCGCCCCTCGGCAGGGTCACGGATCGGGCCTAGCCACCGTGACAACCCCAGAGCAGAGACTCAGAGGCCCGGTACTGGGTACCCCTTGGCCCTGCGGCGGTGGGGGCGCTACACTTAGGGCAATCAGAAATAGCATGAGCAGAATCACCACAGTAAAAACACAGGCCATTCTGACGTCTGAATTTCTGCCTTTCTGCTCTAGTCAAAATCCTATCACATTGCATAGGCTCAGGACTCTGCTCAGACGACACTGCCATATGGTGCACCACCTTGCGCTCGCGCAGACGCCGATCGATCTGAATGGCCAAAGACATTGACTCATTCAGACCAGCAGGCGTGGGAAACCCCACCATAACATCTTTAAGGGCTTCAGAAAGACCCTTTCTGAAAATCGCTGCCAGAGCATACTCATTCCATTTTGTGAGCACAGACCACTTTCTAAATTTCTGGCAGTATACTTCTGCTGCTTCCTGACCCTGACACAGAGCCAGCAAAGTCTTTTCTGCCTGATCCACAGAATTAGGCTCGTCATACAGCAATCCGAGCGCTTGAAAAAATGCATCAATATTGAGCAATGCAGGATTTTCTGGCTCAAGGGAGAATGCCCAGTCCTGCGGGTCGCCACGCAGCAAAGAAATAACAATCTTCACCTGCTGAATGGGGTCACCAGAGGAACGGGGTCTCAGAGCAAAAAACAATCTGCAATTATTTTTGAAGTTCAAAAATTTAGATCTATCCCCAGAAAACAAATCAGGAATAGGAATTCTAGGCTCTAATACCGGAGTCTGGACAACATAATCTTGGATACTCTGTACCCTTGCAGCGAGTTGATCCACACGCAAGGACAGACCCTGAACCTCCATATCAGCACCAAAATCCTGAACCACCCAAAGATTAAGGGGAAAAAAAAGACAAAACAAGCTACAAAGGAAAAAAAAATGACTCAGAACTTTCTTTTCCCTCTTTTGAGATGCATTTAACACATTGTGGGCCAGCTGTACTGTTATGACCTGGTGGTTAAGAGGCCACACTGATATGACCTGGTGGCTAAAACGCAACATGGGACGAGCTCTGAGGAGGTGGTATCTCTACTGACCGCAGTTCCTAATCCTAACAACAACACTAGTAATAGCCGTGGGATGTTCCTGACTCTCCCTAGACACCTCGTCACAGCCTAAGAGCTAACTACCCCTAAAGTAGGAAATAGAAAGCTATCTTGCCTCAGAGAAAACCCCCAAAGGAAAGACAGCCCCCCACAAATATTGACTGTGAGTGGAGAGGGAAATGACGTACACAGAAATGAAATCAGATTTCAGCAAAGGAGGCCAATACTAAACTTGATAGACAGAGAGAAAAGGATACTGTGCGGTCAGTATTAAAAACTACAAAATCCACGCAGAGTTTACCAAAATGAACTCCACACCGACTCACGGTGTGGAGGGGCAAATCTGCTTCCCCAGAGCTTCCAGCTAGCCTGAATATGACATAGTGACAAGCTGGACAAAAAGAGACATATTTGAGGAGCAATAGAGTCCAAACAAATGGACAAACAAGAACTAGCAAAAACTTATCTTTTGCTGACAAGGACAGGCCATATGAGAAATCCAAGAAGAGAACCAAATCCAACCAAGAACATTGACAGCTGGCATGAACTAAAGCCCAGAGCAGGTTTAAATAACAAAACCAGGCAAGGTGATCAGTGGAGGCAGCTGCTACAGCTACCTAAAGGAGCAGCAGTTCCACTCGAAACCACCAGAGGGAGCACAAGGGCAGAACTCGCAAAAATACCATTAGCAACTACAGGAGGGAGCTCCAGAACGGAATTCACAACACGCCACGCTGAATCCCCTGCCCCACCATGGATGGGCCGAGACTCAGGACAGTGACCCCGCGGTTCGTCAGGTGAAAGAGCTCCTGACGCAGGCAGGTTCGCACCCTGGCCCAGAGGATCCACAAGAGACGCAACAGCTGTGGAAGGGGAGAGGCAAGCTGTTTATCTATGATGGTAAGCTGTGCCGAAGAAGCATCGACCCACGCACCCATGAGTTGATATGGCAGATAGTAGTCCCAAAGCAAGATGCGCCAATGGTTCTGGAAGCATACCACAATGGAGCAGGACACTTCGGATGGAGGAAGTTGGAGAGTCTCCTTCGTGGAAGGTTCTACTGGATTGGCATGAAGAAAGCCATCGAAAAGTGGTGCCGAGAGTGTGGCCCATGTAGCCTACGCAGGAAGGACCGTGACAGCCAAAGGGCTCCACTACAGCCCATCGTCACCAAACGACCGCTCGAACTGGTCGCGCTAGATCATGTGAAGCTAACACCCAGCCGGTCAGGATATGTCTACGCCCTAACCATCGCAGATCACTACTCTAGATTCTATAGAACTATAGATTGTGCCTGTCAAAGATCTGACAGCAAGGACAGCAGCCAAAGCCTTCCAGCAGTACTTCTGTAGACTACACGGGTACCCGGAAAAGGCACTGACTGATCAAGGAACAGCCTTTGAAGCGGAATTGTTCCATGAATTCTGCAACTTATAAGGGTGTAAAAAGATCAGAACGACACCGTATCACCCCCAAACCAATGGGATGTGCGAAAAGATGAACCAAGTGGTAATCGGCTTACTGAAGACCTTGCCTGTGGAGGAACGGAACTTACGGCCAGCAAAGTTGACCGACTTGGTAGACATGTACAACCACATCCCAGTGAATTCCACCAACTGTACCCCAGCATACCTGATGAGGGGAAGATCCAGCAAGTTTCCTGTTGATCTAGACATGGGTGTCCTAACCCCAGAAGATACCTCGCCAGAAGCAGATTGGGATACAGAAAGGCAGCAAAGGTACTGCAAAGTACAGGAATGCGTGGAAAGAAGTCTAGCCCAAGCCAGACAAAAACAAGAAAGGGATTACAACCAGCATGCTCCTGCAGTTCCCTTGTCACCAGGTGAACAGGTACTCAAACGGAAAAGGAGACAACACAAACTTGACGACCAATGGGAAGCAGAACCATATACTGTCCTGCCATCCGACTTTGACAATACAAAGGTCTGTCTCATCAGCAAAGATGGAGGAGAAACTTCAACAGCAATATCCAGGGACCACCTCAAAGTATGCCCTGACAAGTTGAGAGATAGAGGAACAGATCCAAGAACGTCTCCACCCGTGGAAGAGGAGAAGTGATACACACTGTTCTTGGCGACTTTCCCCAGTCTTGGACTCAAATAAATCAGGCCATTGTGGTACCTGTTTTGACGTTTCGTCAGCCGAAACCGCCGGAACCAAATGTGATGCCAGATCATCTGGAGCCAAAAGAGACTCTGCACCAACAGATTCCAATAGCCGACGCGATCCCAGCCGTAACTCAGCCACAGCAGATTCCAACAGAGGATGCCAGGCCAACAGTTGAATCGGCAAGTCCTCCCTCTGCTGTCGGTGAATCTGCCATGCCCACAATTAGTAGCAGCAGTCCTGAGAGCTCCAGCATACCAGTGCTACCTAGACTCACTAGAAGTGTAGCCAGAAGACAGTGCACTACACCAGCGATAGCAAGCACAGCGGACCCTGTTAGGTCACTAGCAACCCCTGCACTACGGAGGTCTACACGTAGCACCAAGAATCAAACCCCAATTCGCTACAAAACTTGAAAATATTAATGGTTGCTGCTGTTTATTTGAAAATGTTTGTATATATATCTTTGTTACAGGTTTAAAATGGACAATGGAGTAATGGACAGTGAATTGCTCCAAAACTTTCATTATACTTTTAAAGGGATCCTTGCTGTTTCAAGTTTGCACTCACTGAACTGGGAGTCATGAACTGTGCATGACCGCGACTTTTGCAACGGTCAAGTGTCCTCACCTCCCATAAAGGGAAGCACTACTTTTGCATAAGTTGTTCATAGCATTTCAAAATCGTATGTCTTTTACTAATATGTATTGTTGTTCTTCTTTTTCCAGTCTCGGAGTACTGGATTTAACAGGGGGGAGTGCGGCGCCCCAGTGTCCTGGTCGTCGCAGTGATGTCATTATCCTTTCAGGGGAGAAGTGATGTCATGTCTGAAGGCAATGAAAGACAACCACATTCAGGTGTCACACACATACAATATGTTCACACTCCAGACCAGAAGGGGGAGCTCTAAGCCTGTTTAGGGTGAACTCCCCTATTTAACATCCTGATCTGGAGGGAAAAGGGGTTCAGAGTTCAGTTCCTGTCAGGCAGAGAGAAGGAGAGGAGCTCTGCTGGCATGAAGTGCTGCAACTCCTGGGAAAAGACACTAAAAGGTGAACATACGGCAGAGAGTGTGCAGGAAAGCAGAGCACAGGAGGGGAATACCAGAGGGAGATCAGCCAGGAACAAGCTGCTCCTTTCTGTGGCGCAGAAGCCGGTAGCCAGAAACACCGAGGGATTAACTGTCTCCAAGCCTTGCTCCAGAGACCGGCAGGACTGTTGTGAATTTGCTTTTTGCTCCCTCTAGTGGTTACTAGTTTTTTGACTCTGGTTTTTCTGTCATTCCTTTTATCCGCACCTGGGTCGTTAGTTAGGGGTGTTGCTATATAAGCTCCCTGGACCTTCAGTTCTATGCCTGGCAACGTAGTTATCAGAGCTAGTCTTCTGTGCTCTTGTCTACTGATCCTGGTTCCAGTTATATCAGCTAAGTCTGCCTTTTGCTTTTTGCTATTTGTTTTGGTTTTGTATTTTTGTCCAGCTTGTTCCTAATCTATATCCTGACCTTTGCTGGAAGCTCTAGGGGGCTGGTGTTCTCCCCCCGGACCGTTAGACGGTTCGGGGGTTCTTGAATTTCCAGTGTGGATTTTGATAGGGTTTTTGTTGACCATATAAGTTACCTTTCTTTATTCTGCTATCAGTAAGCGGGCCTCTCTGTGCTAAACCTGGTTCATTTCTGTGTTTGTCATTTCCTCTTACCTCACCGTCATTATTTGTGGGGGGCTTCTATCCAGCTTTGGGGTCCCCTTCTCTGGAGGCAAGAAAGGTCTTTGTTTTCCTCTACTAGGGGTAGCTAGATTCTCCGGCTGGCGCGTGTCATCTAGAATCAACGTAGGAATGATCCCCGGCTACTTCTAGTGTTGGCGTTAGGAGTAGATATATGGTCAACCCAGTTACCACTGCCCTATGAGCTGGATTTTTGTATTCTGCAGACTTCCACGTTCCTCTGAGACCCTCGCCATTGGGGTCATAACAGTTTGCCAGGCCCGTATTAAATGTTTAATGCATTGCAGAAGAGGGATTATAAGAAAGAAGATTCTGAGTTTTTTTTTTTCTCCTTCCCCTTTACCTCAGAGTGGCTATGCTTGCTGCAGACATGAATGTCCAGACCTTGATTACAAGTGTGGACCAGCTGGCTACTCGTGTGCAGGGCATACAAGACTATGTTATCAGAAATCCTAGGTCAGAACCTAAAATACCGATTCCTGAACTGTTTTCCGGAGACAGGTTTAAGTTTAGGAATTTCGTGAATAATTGTAAATTGTTTTTGTCCCTGAGACCCTGTTCATCAGGAGATTCTGCTCAGCAAGTAAAAATTGTTATTTCGTTCTTACGGGGCGACCCTCAGGATTGGGCTTTTTCGCTGGCGCCAGGAGATCCGGCATTGGCTGATCTTGATGTGTTTTTTCTGGCGCTCGGTTTACTTTATGAGGAACCCAATCTTGAGATTCAGGCAGAAAAGGCCTTGCTGTCTATGTCTCAGGGGCAGGACGAGGCTGAAGTGTATTGCCAAAAATTTCGGAAATGGTCCGTGCTGACACATTGGAACGAGTGTGCACTGGCCGCTAATTTTAGAAATGGCCTTTCTGAAGCCATTAAGAATGTTATGGTGGGTTTTCCCATTCCCACAGGTCTGAATGATACTATGGCACTGGCTATTCAAATTGACCGGCGGTTGCGGGAGCGCAAAACCGCAAATTCCCTCATGGTGTTGTCTGAACAGACACCTAATTCGGTGCAATGTGATAGAAAAACCGCAAATTCCCTCATGGTGTTGTCTGAACAGACACCTGATTTAATGCAATGTGATAGAATCCTGACTAGAAATGAGCGGAAAATTCATAGACGCCGGAATGGCTTGTGCTACTACTGTGGTGATTCTACACATGTTATCTCAGCATGCTCTAAACGTATAGCTAAGGTTGTTAGTCCTGTCACCGTTGGTAATTTGCAACCTAAATTTATTCTGTCTGTAACTTTGATTTGCTCACTGTCATCTTATCCTGTCATGGCGTTTGTAGATTCAGGTGCTGCCCTGAGTCTCATGGATCTCTCATTTGCTAAGCGCTGTGGATTTACTCTTGAACCATTAGAAAATCCTATTCCTCTTAGGGGTATTGATGCTACACCATTGGCAGCAAATAAACCGCAGTATTGGACTCAGGTTACCATGTGCATGACTCCTGAACACCGCGAGGTGATACGTTTCCTGGTTTTACATAAAATGCATGATTTGGTTGTTTTAGGGCTGCCATGGTTACAGACCCATAATCCAGTCCTGGACTGGAAGGCTATGTCAGTCTCAAGTTGGGGCTGTCGTGGTATTCATGAGGATTCCCTGCCTGTGTCTATTGCTTCTTCTACGCCTTCGGAAGTTCCGGAGTATTTGTCTGATTATCAGGATGTCTTCAGTGAGTCTGAGTCCAGTGCACTGCCTCCTCATAGGGACTGTGACTGTGCTATAGATTTGATCCCAGGCAGTAAATTTCCTAAGGGAAGACTGTTTAATCTGTCGGTACCTGAACATACCGCTATGCGTTCATATATCAAGGAGTCTCTGGAAAAAGGACATATTCGTCCGTCTTCTTCCCCTCTTGGTGCGGGATTCTTTTTTGTGGCAAAAAAGGACGGATCTTTGAGACCTTGTATTGATTATCGGCTTTTAAATAAGATCACTGTCAAATTTCAGTATCCTTTACCGCTGTTGTCTGACTTGTTTGCCCGGATTAAGGGTGCCAAGTGGTTTACCAAGATAGACCTTCGTGGTGCGTACAACCTTGTGCGCATTAAGCAAGGTGATGAATGGAAAACCGCATTCAATACGCCCGAAGGTCATTTTGAGTACTTGGTGATGCCTTTTGGGCTCTCCAATGCGCCTTCAGTTTTTCAGTCCTTTATGCATGACATTTTCCGGAAGTATCTGGATAAATTTTTGATTGTTTATCTGGATGATATTTTGGTTTTTTCTGATAATTGGGATTCGCATGTGGAGCAGGTCAGGTTGGTCTTTAAAATTTTGCGTGAAAATTCTTTGTTTGTCAAGGGCTCAAAGTGTCTCTTTGGTGTACAGAAGGTTCCCTTTTTGGGGTTCATTTTTTCCCCTTCTGCTGTGGAGATGGACCCAGTCAAGGTCCGAGCTATTCTTGATTGGACTCAGCCCTCGTCAGTTAAGAGTCTTCAGAAGTTCTTGGGCTTCGCTAACTTCTACCGTCGTTTTATCGCTAATTTTTCTAGCATTGTGAAACCTTTGACGGATATGACCAAGAAGGGCTCCGATGTAGCTAACTGGGCTCCTGCTGCCGTGGAGGCTTTCCAGGAGTTGAAACGCCGGTTTACTTCGGCGCCTGTTTTGTGCCAGCCTGACGTCTCACTTCCCTTTCAGGTTGAGGTGGATGCTTCGGAGATTGGGGCAGGGGCCGTTTTGTCGCAGAGAGGCCCTGGTTGCTCTGTTATGAAACCTTGTGCCTTTTTCTCTAGGAAGTTTTCGCCTGCCGAGCGAAATTATGATGTGGGCAATCGGGAGTTGTTGGCCATGAAATGGGCATTTGAGGAGTGGCGTCATTGGCTCGAGGGTGCTAAGCATCGTGTGGTGGTCTTGACTGATCACAAAAATCTGATGTATCTCGAGTCTGCTAAACGCCTTAATCCGAGACAGGCCCGCTGGTCATTGTTTTTCTCCCGCTTTGATTTTGTTGTCTCGTATTTACCAGGTTCAAAGAATGTGAAGGCCGATGCTCTTTCTAGGAGCTTTGTGCCTGATGCTCCTGGAGTCGCTGATCCTGTTGGTATTCTTAAAGATGGAGTTATCTTGTCAGCTATTTCTCCGGATCTGCGACGTGTGTTGCAGAGATTTCAGGCTGATAGGCCTGAGTCTTGTCCACCTGACAGACTGTTTGTCCCGGATAAGTGGACCAGCAGAGTCATTTCCGAGGTTCATTCCTCGGTGTTGGCAGGTCACCCGGGAATTTTTGGCACCAGAGATCTGGTAGCCAGGTCCTTTTGGTGGCCTTCCTTGTCAAGGGATGTGCGGTCATTTGTGCAGTCCTGTGGGACTTGTGCTCGAGCTAAGCCTTGCTGTTCTCGTGCCAGCGGTTTGCTCTTGCCCTTGCCTGTCCCGAAGAGACCTTGGACACATATCTCCATGGATTTCATTTCTGATCTTCCGCTATCTCAGGGCATGTCCGTTATCTGGGTGATATGTGATCGCTTCTCCAAGATGGTCCATTTGGTTCCTTTGCCTAAGCTGCCTTCCTCTTCCGATCTGGTTCCTGTGTTTTTCCAGAACGTGGTTCGTTTGCACGGCATCCCTGAGAATATTGTGTCAGACAGAGGATCCCAGTTCGTTTCCAGGTTCTGGCGATCCTTTTGTAGTAGGATGGGCATTGATTTGTCGTTTTCGTCTGCTTTCCATCCTCAGACTAATGGACAGACGGAGCGAACCAATCAGACTTTGGAGGCTTATTTGAGGTGTTTTGTCTCTGCTGATCAGGACGATTGGGTGACATTCTTGCCGTTGGCTGAGTTTGCCCTTAATAATCGGGCTAGTTCCGCCACCTTGGTTTCGCCTTTTTTCTGCAACTCTGGTTTCCATCCTCGCTTTTCTTCGGGTCATGTGGAGCCTTCTGACTGTCCTGGGGTGGATTCTGTGGTGGATAGGTTGCAGCAGATCTGGAATCATGTGGTGGACAACTTGAAGTTGTCACAGGAGAAGGCTCAGCGCTTTGCCAACCGCCGCCGCGGTGTGGGTCCCCGACTACGCGTTGGGGATTTGGTGTGGCTTTCTTCCCGCTTTGTTCCTATGAAGGTCTCCTCTCCCAAATTTAAACCTCGTTTTATTGGGCCTTACAAGATATTGGAAATCCTTAATCCTGTATCTTTTCGTCTGGATCTTCCTGTGTCGTTTGCTATTCACAATGTATTTCATAGGTCCTTGTTGCGGCGGTACATTGTGCCTGTAGTTCCTTCTGCTGAGCCTCCTGCTCCGGTGTTGGTTGAGGGCGAGTTGGAGTACGTGGTGGAGAAGATCTTGGATTCTCGCCTCTCCAGGCGGAGGCTTCAGTACCTGGTCAAGTGGAAGGGCTATGGTCAGGAGGATAATTCCTGGGTGGTCGCCTCTGATGTTCATGCGGCCGATTTAGTTCGTGCCTTTCATGCCGCTCATCCTGATCGCCCCGGTGGTCGTGGTGAGGGTTCGGTGACCCCTCACTAAGGGGGGGGTACTGTTGTGAATTTGCTTTTTGCTCCCTCTAGTGGTTACTAGTTTTTTGACTCTGGTTTTTCTGTCATTCCTTTTATCCGCACCTGGGTCGTTAGTTAGGGGTGTTGCTATATAAGCTCCCTGGACCTTCAGTTCTATGCCTGGCAACGTAGTTATCAGAGCTAGTCTTCTGTGCTCTTGTCTACTGATCCTGGTTCCAGTTATATCAGCTAAGTCTGCCTTTTGCTTTTTGCTATTTGTTTTGGTTTTGTATTTTTGTCCAGCTTGTTCCTAATCTATATCCTGACCTTTGCTGGAAGCTCTAGGGGGCTGGTGTTCTCCCCCCTGACCGTTAGACGGTTCGGGGGTTCTTGAATTTCCAGTGTGGATTTTGATAGGGTTTTTGTTGACCATATAAGTTACCTTTCTTTATTCTGCTATCAGTAAGCGGGCCTCTCTGTGCTAAACCTGGTTCATTTCTGTGTTTGTCATTTCCTCTTACCTCACCGTCATTATTTGTGGGGGGCTTCTATCCAGCTTTGGGGTCCCCTTCTCTGGAGGCAAGAAAGGTCTTTGTTTTCCTCTACTAGGGGTAGCTAGATTCTCCGGCTGGCGCGTGTCATCTAGAATCAACGTAGGAATGATCCCCGGCTACTTCTAGTGTTGGCGTTAGGAGTAGATATATGGTCAACCCAGTTACCACTGCCCTATGAGCTGGATTTTTGTATTCTGCAGACTTCCACGTTCCTCTGAGACCCTCGCCATTGGGGTCATAACACAGGACAGTCAATTCCAAGTTGGCTGCCCGACCTTAATACCTAAGAAGACACAGTGGCAACTTGCAGGGGGCCAGGGCGTCTCTAGGGTCCCTATAAAAAGCCTCGGGCCATCAGTCATACGGGTTTGTCCTATCCATACCATCTGGGGGACAGAGAGGAAGAAATAACATCTAGAACAACTACAAGAGTTGTGAGGACCTTACCGGGAAGCTCAGCAGGGAGGTACTACAACACACAGGCGCTAGTAGGAAGGCTACTGATTTCCACCTGGATAAGGGGACTCTGGATTTGCCTTTAGACCGGCCGGACTCTGCCTGCCCTGTCATCTGGCGCTCCGGGCTGAGGATACCATCTGAAGTCTTCAGTAAACAAGGTAAAAGACTGCAAACCTGTCTCCTCGTTCTTTACTGTACCTTGCCCATATATAAACTCTTTTACTGGACACTCCTGAGGGCCACGGACCGGGTCAGCCACCGTGACATCCCCTGAACTGTAGGACCCGGTGCCGAGTACCCCATTGCCCTCCCATTGCCCTACTCTGGGGGCGATCCATGTACATGGAGTGAAGTGCTGTTTTATGATAACTTTTATCTTTGTTGTATATGTGGCACCGTGATCGTATTATCTGCTGCCTCCTGTTACCAGGCAACCTGACCCCCTTGATCAGAAAAAACAGCGACACTTTTCTCATAAGGCCGGCGTCACACTAGCGTATTGCATCCGATGCGAGAGCATCGGATGCGATATGCTAATGACACTCGGCCCCTGCTCACAGCAGAGCAGGAGCCGAGTGTCATGGGTCTGTGCTCCGATTCTCTCGCACAGGGAGGATCGAAGCACAGCTGCGGAGGAGGCTGAGAAATGAATTTCTCCATCTCCTCCATTGCTGGGGTCCGCTTATAATGCACAGCACTCGGATGATATCCGAGTGGTGTGCGCTGTCTCACTCGCACCCATAGGCTTATATGGGTGCGAGTGAGCCGAGAGTCGGCCGACTGTCCGTGACAATCGCAGCATGCTGGGATTGTCTCGAACCAAGGAAAACGGCCGACAAAAAGTCGGCTGGTGGGAGCTGCCCCGTAGCTGAACATTGGTCCGAGTGCAATGCGATTTTTTATCGCATTGCACTCGGCCGTTTAAAACGCCAGTGTGACGCCGGCCTAAAATTGCTGCACTATTTGTAAGAGAGGACACAATGCTGAATGGTTCACCATCTGACACTGAGAGGGTGAAGGGGGACAACCAGCATTCATACCATCAGATATTACACATCTGTCTGCCTATTATCTATCTATTATCTACCTACCTATCATTTAAAGGGAACCTGTCACCAGGTTTGTCCGATAAGAGATACGGCCATCATCTTTCAGGGCTGATATACAGCATTCTATAATACTGTATATCTGCCCCCAACCCGACCTGTAAGAGAAGAAAAATAACTTTTATTATACTCGCCTGCGGGGCGGTCCAGTCCGATGGGTGTTGCTATTCTTGGTCCGGCAGCTCCCATCTTCTTGTGATGCCAAAGGGATGCGTCATCCACACGAAGCAAGCAGAAGGGAGGCGATCTTAAGATGATGGTAGGTGCCGAACCAAGACCAGTAACACCCATCGGACCGCCCCGCAGGTGAGTATAATAAAAGTTATTTTTCTTCTCTTACAGGTCGAGTTGGGAGCAGATAATACAGCCTTATAGAATGCTGTATATCAGCCCTGAAAGGTGATGAACGTATCTAATATCGGCCAAAACTGCTGACAGGTTCCCTTTAAGAGAGAAGGGGGGAAATAACTTTTTCACACAGGACCCTGTAGGTTTAAAGACCTTCATTTATAAACTGTGTTTTGTGTTACTTGTGTTATCTTTGTCTAATATTTACATTTGTTTGGTGATCTGAAACATTTATCCCCTAAGGGTACCATCTCACAAATCGATTTACCAATGATCACGACCAGCGATACGACCTGGCCGTGATCGTTGGTAAGTCGTTGTGTGGTCGCTGGGGAGCTGTCACACAGACAGCTCTCCAGCGACCAACGATGCCGAGGTCCCCGGGTAACCAGGGTAAACATCGGGTTACTAAGCGCAGGGCCGCGCTTAGTAACCCGATGTTTACCCTGGTTACCGTCGTAAATGTAAAAAAAACCAAACAGTACATACTCACATTCCGGTGTCCGTCAGTACCCTTCCTGTCTGCTTCCCGCACTGACTGACTCCCGGCCGTAAAGTGAAAGCCGATCACAGCGGTGACGTCACCGCTGTGCTCTGCTTTCACTTTACGGCTGGGAGTCAGTCAGTGCGGGAAGCAGACGGCAAGGGACCTGACGGACACCGGAATGTGAGTATGAACTGTTTGTTTTTTTTTTACATTTACGACGGTAACTAGGGTAAACATCGTGTTACTAAGCGCGGCCCTGCGCTTAGTAACCCGATGTTTACCCTGGTTACAAGCGAACGCATCGTTGGATCGGTGTCACACACACCGATCCAACGATGACAGCGGGAGATCCAGCGACGAAAGAAAGTTCCAAACGATCTGCTACGACGTACGATTCTCAGCAGGGTCCCTGATCGCTGCTGCGTGTCAGACACAGCGATATCGTATGGATATCGCTGGAACGTCACGGATCGTACCGTCATAGCGACAAAAGTGCCACTGTGAGACGGTACCCTTAGTGACCACCAATACGTCTTTTTACTGCACTGCGTTATACGAGACTAGCCTCCCCATACAGGTGACAATCCAGCAGCTGTCCACTGTACACTATAGCTGACAACTTGCTGCATCAGCCACGATCAGTGTTGGTATCGACTATAGCCGTTTAGCCACTTAAATGCTGCTGTCAATAATGACTACAGCATCTAGATGGTTAACAGAGTGTGGGGGCTTCCTATTTAACCCCATCAGCATCCTGAGATCTTGATCGTGTGGCCCTGATGTTTGCCATAGCAATTCATAGCCAAATAATGACCGTATAGTCTTCCAGCTATAGCAGTCTGTTAGAAGTCATCAAGATTTAGATGGTAAAAATAAACTTTTTAAATCCTGTCATGCCACTTTGCATTAATTCCTAAAAATCACCTGAAGAGTTAATAAACTACCTGAATATGTTGAGGGGTGCTGTTTTTAAAATGGTGTCACTTTTGGGGGATTCCAACATATAGAACCCTCAAAGTCACTTCAGAACTGAACAGGTCCCTAAAAAAATAAGTTTTGTAAAATATCCTTGAAAAAATTAGAAATTACTGATACATGTTTAACCCCGTAACGACCGCCGATACGCCTTTTACCGGCGGCAGTTAAGGGTACTTAAACCACAGCGCCGTTAATTAACGTCGCTGTGGAAAAAGTGATTATCGCCCACCAGAGTTGGATTTTCTCTGGGGTCTCGGTTACCGGGGGTAGCCTGGACCCCAGAGAACATGATTCGGGGTTTTTAACCGTTTACCGGCGATCACAAAAAAAAAACAACGCAATTTCCCATTTAATTTCTCTGTCCTCCGATGTGATTGCACATCAGAGGTCAGAGAAATGGGGTCCCCGATAGCCCCCCGATACTCACCTGTCTCCCCCGGTGCTCCTCGTGGCTCTCGATGGGCGCCGCCATCTTCTTTCCGGCCAAAAAATGGCGGGCGCATGCGCAGTGCCGGCCGGCACCTGGAAGATCTTTGGGGTCTCAGCTGCCGGGGGTAGCCGAGACCCCAAAGAACATGATCGGGGTTTTTACCGACCCCTGTTTTGCGATCGCCGGTAATTAACTGTTTATCGGCAACCTAAAAAAAAAAAAAAAAAAAAGCGATGTGTAATTCTCTGTCCTCTGATGTGATCGCACATCAGAGGGCAGAGAAATAGGGGGATTCGGGGACTCTGTTATACTTACCGGTGTCCCTGGGTCCTCCTGTGTCTCCTCCTGGCCGCCGGCTTCTTCCTCCGGTAAGAAAATGGCGGGCGCATGCGCAGTGCGCCCGCAATGATCTCTCAGCCGGCAGCTAGAGGAGTTGGGGCTACATTTAGGGTTAGGGTTAGGGTTGGGGCTAAATGTAGGGTTAGGGTTAGGGCTGGGGCTAAATTTAGGGTTAGGGTTGGGGCTAAATTTAGGGTTAGGGTTAGGGTTGGGGCTAAATTTAGGGTCAGGGTTAGGGTTGGGGCTAAAGTTAGGGTTGGGGCTAAATTTAGGGTTAGGGTTGGGGCTAAAGTTAGGGTTAGGGTTGGGGCTAAATTTAGGGTTAGGGTTAGGGTTGGGGCTAAAGTTAGGGTTAGGGTTGGGGCTAAATTTAGGGTTGGGGTTAGGGTTGGGGCTAAATTTAGGGTTAAGGTTAGGGTTGGGGCTAAATTTAGGGTTAGGGCTAAATTTAGGTTTATGAAAATAAGAATTTGTGGGCGAAAAGATCATTTTTGTGTAAACAAATGCGATTTTTTATTTTCACAGCTCTACTTTATAAACTTCTGTGAAGCACTTGGGGGCTCAAAGTGCTCACCACACATCTAGATAAGTTCCATAAGGGGTCTAGTTTCCAAAATGGTGTAACTTGTGGAGCGTTTCCACTGTTTAGGCACATCAGGGGCTCTCTAAATGTAACATGGCATCCGATCTCAATTCCAGCCAATTCTGCATTGAAAAAGTCAAATGGCGCTCCTTCTCTTCCAAGCTCTGCGGTGCGCCCAAACAGTGGTTTACACTCACATATGGGGTATCGACGTATTCAGGAGAAATTGCACAACAAAATTTATGGTTAAATTTCTGTTTTTACACTTGTAATAATAAAAAAAAATGGTTCTGAAGTAAAATGTTTGCAAAAAAAAGTTAAATGTTCATTTTTTCCTTCCACATTGTTTTAGTTCCTGAGAAGCACGTAAAGGGTTAATAAACTTCTTGAATGTGGTTTTGAGCACCTTGAGGGGTGCAGTTTTTAGAATGGTGTCACACTTGGTTATTTTCTATCATATAGACCTTATAACTCCCTAACAAAAAAACATTTTGTTTCCAAAATTGTGCTGATGTAAAGTAGACATGTGGGAAATGTTATTTATTAACTATTTTTTGTGACATATCTCTCTGATTTAAGGGCATAAAAATACAAAGTTTGAAAATTGCAAAATTTTAAATATTTTTGCCATATTTCAGTTTTTTTCATAAATAATCGCAAGTAATATCGAAGAAATGTTACCACTAACATGAAGTACAATATGTCACAAAAAAACAATCTCAGAATCAGCAGGATCTGTTAAAGCATTTCAGAGTTATAACCTCATAAAGTGACAGTGGTCAGAATTGTAAAAATTGGCTCGGTCATGAAGTACCAAATTGGCTCTGTCACTAAGGGGTTAAACCTTCTAAAATGCTAACAAAATAAAACAACATTTTACAAATAGTGCTGATGTAAAGCCGACATGTGGGAAATGTTATTTATTAATGTTTTGCTGTGGTATGACTATCTGGATTAAAGGAATAATCATTCAAAGTTTGAAAATTGCTAATTTCTTTAAGATTTCTTATATTTTTATAAATAAACGCAGAATATATCGACATAAATTTACCATTATCATAAAGTATAATGTGTCACTAAAAACATTCTCAAAATCACTGGGACATGTAGAAGCATTCCAGAGTTATTACTACATAAAGTGACACTGGTCAGATTTAAAAATTTTGGCCTGGTCGCTAAGGGGTTAAGTGTGACAAACATGCAAAAGAATAGGAAATCAGGAAGGGGCAAACACTTTTTCACACAACTCTATCTATCTGCCTGTCCGTCCATCCATGATTCGCCATGGTACATTATTTGGACCCGCTTCTGCTATTCCTGTTAGTTTTATAATTCGGCTTCTTGTGATTCTGGCCTCCTGTATTGCTGTGCAGGGCTGTGGCGAGGTCTGATGACTCCTGATTTCTTAGTTTGCTCCCCATGGACAGTAACAGACTCTCGGAGCTTTATATTTACTCATTTGAAGCCCCCCACACAATTGATGGATGCCCCCCGCCTTCCGGCCCACTCTCCATTGTGTTATATTCCAGATACTATAGATGAATTCCATGTGGGCCGGAGACTGGGGCGAAATGTAACACAGAAACCTGAAGGTCACACAAACTGTAATTGAAAATGTGTTGAAGCGTGGATGGAGGGCGGCTGATTTTCTCTTCATTTGGACTGTGATTTCAATCCTGCAGTGATTGACATGTCTGGGGCGCAGCTGTTTGTGGGGTCCTGTGAAATTCGCTGATTACACCCCCACAAATAATCAATGGAAGGACATTGTGAGACGATGAAGCGACTGAAGATTCTGTGGAGGCAAAATCGCCACTGTCGCTATGTTACATTGCATAAATGTAAAAGACCAAAATAAAGAGGATTTTTGCAAACAACTCATTAATCTAATCTGATTTATCTATTGACAATCTATTCAGGGAAACTACACAGAGGAGACAAGTGTCTCCGCTACAGAAATTAACATGGTGCGGCTCAGAAACCTACACCGCAGGTCAGGATATGCAGCGTTAAAAAGAATTTAATGCAAAAGTCCCTAGGTCAATTAGAAAATAATATCTTCAAAGGGAGATTTGTAGTTAAAATTCTGCGCTGCCGCTGAGATGAATTTCAGGAGAGTATAGTTGATTCACAGTGGTTTTATTCAACGCTTTTCAGGGGTCTCATGCCCCCTTCATCAGGAAATACCAGAAATACGGGGCAGACTCTCAAAATCGGGACTGCTCGCGAGATACGGGACAGTTGGCAGGTGTGCAAAAAACGGGGGAAAATCCTCGGTAAATCCGCAGGTAAAACGCAGGGCGTTTTGCCTGCGGAGTTTTCTGAATCTGCACGGAAAAATCCGCACACGAATCCGCAGCGTGGGCACATAGCCTTACTGCCTGCAGAATGAGCTGAGTAAGGAGGAGCTCACTCAAGGACTCACAGAGAGTTTATTCTGCAGGAAGCAATACACAGCGGCTATAGAAGGCAAATGTTGGTAAATTGTTAATGGAACCCCACTGCACCTCATGGGTCTATAAATTCCACCTGCGGGGCCGATTTGGGGGGTTATCAGAGCTCTTTCATTCCTGGTGTTACATTCCTCTGGCTCTGGGTAATAATGTGTCACTTTGTGCAGATCAGTGACACAATGACCTACGCTGACGGCAGCCGATGCGACTACAGATGAGCGGATCCTGCCATCATCAGCGGGTGAAGGATCAGACAAATATGGAGGCGAATCTGAAAGGCTTTGGCTTCAATTCCCACAATTCTAGAAAATGATAGCGGCCTCCATATTGATGGACTCTGGTGAGAGTGGAGAAGGGATTAAAAAACCCTGCGGCTGTGACATAACACAGGTGACATATATATCCATGGTGAAAATCTGAGCAGGACTCAGACCCTGATATCTGCCGCATTCCCATATCACGCAGGGTGATCGACATCGCACATGTGCTGCACAAACGTGTACTGGACCAGTACTATGCAAGAGTAGTGGTGATGCTGGGGGTAGTAGTTCTCACCTGATGGTACTGCGCCAGTCACCTTTCCCTCAGAGAAACAGCCAACTGACAGGAAGAAGATGGCCTCCTAACCCTGCTGAGGTAAAATGAATGCTGAGCTCTGATTGGTTACTCTGGTGAAAGATGCAGGGCCGGCCCGAACGTAAAGGCGAACTAGGCGACCGCCTAGGGCGCCGACCCTAAGGGGGCACCAGAGAAAAAATAGAAAAAATTATAAAAAAATCTTTTCAAAAGGCAAAAGGTGTATGGAGCGGAGCTGAATGTGTATGAGGTGTATGGAGCGGAGCCGTGTGTGTATGAGGTGTACGGAGTGGAGCCGTGTGTATGAGGTGTACAGAGCGGAGTCGTGTGTGTATGAGGTGTATGGAGCGGAGCTAAATGTGTACGAGGTGTACGGAGCGGAGCCGCGTGTGTACGAGGTGTATGGAGCAGAGCGCGTGTGTACGGAGCGCAGCTGCGTGTGTAGAAGTAGCTATGTGTGGCCATTATACGGTACGAAGTATCATGTGCGGCCAATATACAGTATGGAGCATCATGTGTGGTCATTATACA
The DNA here is from genome assembly GCF_051348905.1 of Ranitomeya variabilis. Classification (NCBI taxonomy): domain Eukaryota; kingdom Metazoa; phylum Chordata; class Amphibia; order Anura; family Dendrobatidae; genus Ranitomeya; species Ranitomeya variabilis. Next base: position 721,240,415 of record NC_135232.1, on the reverse strand, counting down.
GTATGGAGCATCATGTGTGGCCATTATACAGTATGGAGCATCATGTGTGGCCATTATACCGTATGGGGCATCATGTGTGGTCATTATACAGTATGGAGCACTGTGTGGCCATATTTTTTTGTTTATAATTATTCTTTATGAAACAGTGTGATCAGCAGTGCTAAATGGGTGTGGTTGGGACGTGGATATGGGTGTGGCTAGTTATGAATGGGTGTTGTCAGAGGCGCGGCCTAAAATTTGCCACGGCACGCGAAGCACTCCGCAAACTTTGGCCCTCTTTCCCATCTTCAAAAGTTGGGAGGTATGTTAAAAGTAGTAGGGGCGCAACAAAATAGTTTCGCCTTGGGCGCCGTAATCTCTAGGGCCGGCCCTGGAAAGATGAGAAGCTGAGCTCTGATTGGTTGCTCTAATGAAAGGAAAATTGAGAAGCCAAGCCCTAATTAGTTGCTCCGGGGAAAGGAAAGATGAGAAGCTGAGCTCTGATTGAGTCAAATGAAAGCTGAGCTCTGATTGGTTGCTCTGGTGAAAGGAAACATGAGAAGCTGAGCTCTGATTGGTTGCTCTGATGAAAGGATAGTTGAGAAGCGCCGAGCTCTTATTTGGTAAAATCAAAGCTGATCTCTGATTGGTTGCTGTGTTGAAAGGAAAGTTGAGAAGCCGAGCTCTTGTAAGGAGGTGGAGGTGTTGCCTTTTCTCCCTTGAAGACTGGTGTAATGTTGCGATACGTTATGACGTTTCATTGCTTAGTAATCTGTATTGGTAGTGATAGGTCTTTTTCTGCCCTGCACAAGGTAGCCTACAGGGTTAATAGCTGGGATTAACCCAGGGTGAGGAGCTTAACATGGCCCCAATGGAGCAGGTAGAGTGGTTGATAGGGCCTAGCCAGCTTGACCAGACCTATGGTCTGAGTACTCAGCAGATTGACATGTATTTGGGGTCACTAAAGTGAGCGGAGACCGATGATTGGAGAAAAGGAAAGTGTTAGGAGAGATTCTCCGGAGACGAGGTCTGTGGCAGAAACCTGGCGAGACAGTATGGACGTTTCTGACAGTCACGTGGTAGAGCAGCGCGGAGAAGGAAAGCGAGTTGAAGAGCCAACATGCACCGAGCGGTAGTCCCAAGGCGCCAGACAGCAGAGAAAGTAAGTAACAGCCATAGTGGTACAAGTAGCTCTGCTAAGGAGAAAAGGACGCGGAGCCGTGGGTGGAAGAACAAGACTCGGAGCCATGGGTGGAAGAACAGGACTCGGAGACGTGGGTGGAAGAACAGGACTCGGAGCCGCGGGTGGAAGAACAGGACTCGGAGCCGCAGGTGGAAAAAAAGGTTGTGGAGCCGAGGGTGGAAGAACAGGACATGGAGCCGAGGGAGAAAGAACTGGACGCGGAGCCGGGGGTGGAAGAACAGGACGTGGAGCCACGGGTGGAAGAACACGACCATGGTAGTGTTGGATAGGCAGCATTCTCAGTGATGTCACCGCCGATCTCTAGTGATGGATAGGAGGCATTCTCAGTGATGTCACCGCTGATCTCTAGTGATGGATAGGAGGCATTCTCAGTGATGTCACCGCCGATCTCTAGTGATGGATAGGAGGCATTCTCAGTAATGTCTCCGCTGATCTCTAGTGATGGACAGGAGGCATTCTCAGTGATGTCACCGCTGATCTCTAGTGATGGATAGGAGGCATTCTCAGTGATGTCACATCTGATCTCTGGTGATGGACAGGCGGCATTGTCAGTGATGTCACATCTGATCTCTGGTGATGGATAGGAGGCATTCTCAGTGATGTCACCGCTGATCTCTAGTGACGGATAGGCGGCATTCTCAGTGATGCCACCACTGATCTTTAGTGATGGCTAGGCGACATTCTCGGTGATGTCACCTCTGATCTCTGGTGATGGATAGGAGGCATTCTCGGTGATGTCACCGCTGATCTCTGGTGATGGATAGACGGCATTGTCAGTGATGTCACTGCTGATCTCTAGTGATGGATAGGAGGCATTCTCAGTGTTGTCACCGCTGATCTCTAGTGATGGATAAGAGGCATTCTCAATGATGTCACCGTTGATCTCTAGTGATGGATAGGAGGCATTCTCAGTGATTTCACCGCTGATCTGTGGTGATGGCACCGCTGATTTCTAGTAGACTGACAGGCTACACATCTGCTTTTCGCTGGGCATGAACATATAAACATCTTTAATCATTTTCATAATGAGTTTCTATATAATATCTCACCCCTTGCGGAGTGCTGGCAGATTGTGCTGACACAGTGCTGCCCCCTGCTGACGCCCATCAGTTATTGGCTGGCACTCATCTCCTCGGGCGCAGCCTCTGCTCTTTTATATTCTTGGCTGTAGTTTCTTGTAGTTTTCAGAGCAGAAATATGTTTTATGACTTCAGATCTGCCGGCCGGCTCTTATTTGGCAGTTAAGGAATTGGACGGTGATGGATGAGGGTGAAAGGATTTGCTGATCACTCATCTAAACTAACTTAATAGTAGGAGTCTGATTGTAGAAAACATAGAGTGATTAATGGAGGAGCTGGACGGCGGCAAATTTGCCTTATATTTCATCTCTTCTTGTCGTCCCTTTTTAATTACCTGGGAGAAGTTTGGGTTTCATACTTAACCCTTATCCGGCTGAATAGGTACAATTGTAACTATTCCGTTTTAAAATTGCAATAACTTTTTTTTGAAAAGACGTAGAGGGCTGAAATTTCGTGACATCTCTACATTTTTGGTCCAGAATATATTGGCCAAATTTCAATAAAATATCTCCACCCGCTTCCGAGATAAGGGGTCGAGATCTTTTTGCATCCATAACAAGCTGCATAGGTACAAATGTACCTCATATATTTTGAATGAAGATAATGCAAGGGAAAAAGCATAAATTTTTTTTTAATGATAATGCTATTTAACTATTATAAACAAGTAAAAAACTGTTCATTTACATTATAAAAGAAAATGTAAGAAACTTTTTTTTATTGATTTTCTTTGCAAGTAATGCATGTTGGCTTTGCTACAGAGTGTTCATCGCAAATGGGTTTCACACAAACCACACAAGACTTTCTAGTCTTGCGTTGTTTTCGCCTCAGGTCTCTGCAGACATAGCAACTACCAACAACAGGGGAGGGTCCACGACTACCATGAGGTATGTTGGGGCCAGCTGCTGGCTGCGATGCTACCACAATGCATCGTCCAAGCACCATTTCTACTGCACCTCGAAGAAAATGGTTTCTCATTATCATTTTGTTTGTACTACGATCTTCAATTGCAATCATACACAGCTGATTTGCGAGATCTTTCAGGAACTTTCTTCGTTGATCCTTTGCCCTGAAGCTTGGATTGTGTTCTCTGTAGATGATGTAGGATGCTAACCCACTGACATCAATCATATTGTAGAAAAATGCCAAAGTCCAACGTGATGTTCGTCGTTTCACAGTGTACTCTCCCAACATTTTATCCATAACATCAACGCCACCTTTTGTTATGTTGTAGTATTTTATTATCTCTGGCTTGGCTGCTAGTGTCTCTTCAACTTCTCCCGTCATGTGCATAGATGATAGAAGCACGACTGATTTGTTCTTCTTTGGTACATATGAACAGACTGTTGCATCATGATTGTAGGCAAAATTTGTCGAGTTTACAGGCCTTTCTTTGGCAGGCTGCATGTTGTTAGGTAGGAACCTTTTGTTTTTTCTCACTGTACCAACTAGTGTCATGTTCCAGGAGTTCAATACCTTAGCTAGTTCCATGGTTGTAAAGAAGTTATCGGTGGTGACATTTCTTCCAGAGCCTTTATACGAGCTCACTAGGTCCAATACTGTTCGTTCTCCAATGTTTACTTGTCGAGGACCATCAGTTGGTTTCCCAGTGTAGAGCTGACCTTGTAAAGGGTAGGCATTTGATGAGTCACAAGCCCAGAAAATCTTTATGCCATATTTAGCTGGTTTTGAAGGTATATACTGGGTAAATTTAGTATGACCTCTAAATGGAAATAATTGCTCGTCGACGGTGATACAATGATATGGCTTGTAGGCTCTCTCCAGATTACTGTTCAGCATTGTCCAGATGTCCCGTATTGGTGCAGCTTTATCTGTTTGCACACGTTCTGCACGTGTATTTTCGTTGTCAAACCTGATAAATCTGAGTATCATCTTGAAGCGGTCACGAGACATGGCTGCACGTATAAGAGGCAGAGCAGCAACATTCCACATTTCCTCCAGATTCTCTTTGTTGGCTCTGTGCACACCAGCAGCAATCAGTATGCCCAAAAATGCATGAAGTTCAGTTTCAGTAAATTGCTTGAATGTTTTTTGTGGTGGCCGTTTGGAAGAATCAGGAAAACGTTGTACCAGTTCGTTGTTGTAAGCATCACAAACTCTCTTGGCCTTTCGATTCGTTTCCCGTAATATGATGTCACACATCTCGGGAGTCATGATGGACTTGAATAGCTCTTTTGCTGTATATAGGTTGCTGATTGCTGCAGGGCCACCTCTTTGTCGTAGGACATTACGAGATTTTGTTTGTGCATTTGGCAGTGGATTACTGCACCATTGAGTTTCATCCTTAGCAGTCCAAATGTCGCCTGCACTTTGAGGCACAGAATCATCCTCAACACTTTCGTCTGATTCGTATTCATTTTCATGCTCTATGACCATTTCTTGTTCAATGTCTGAATCTTCTTCAGTAACATCCACTTGTGGTACATAGTTTTCATCATCAGATGCAACATATGGTTCATCCTCATGCTCAGAATCAGATTCTTCTAGCATTCGCATTATTTCGTCAGACGTAAATCTGTAAATATGAAAAAATGTAAAATAAATAATTTTCCGAAATACTACATTATTGGCTTTTCACAAAATTATACTAACCTGCAAACACGTTTTCTTGGATTATGGCGGAAACTAGATCCAGCATTACTATCACTCATGATGACTTGCTAGATGAATTTTGGCTTCGTATTTTGTGCTGAATATAAATAAAACATCGTAAAACAATATGTAGATACTAATTATTATCCATTTTTCGTATAAAAATTATACCTATAGTGATAAGTTTCATACAAAATATATGTAAGCCAAGTCCAGGCTGAAAGACAATTTGACTGTTCTGTCCCCACATAATGAGAATAAAGGTATAACTGGCTGTTAGATGCTGTGAGACTTTCCTACCTTCGTTTCCAAGAAATTGAAGACTTCACAAGCCTAGAAATGTGTGCTCACAGCAATGAGATGAACAGCAAAATGGCTAATGAGAGGAGGGAGGCAGGAAGACAAGTAGAAGCCACTCCCAGTTTGAATTAACTTAATTGACAGCAACATAAGTGACCAGTAACAACACTGAACAATAGATATCAGCATAACATTTGTAGCTGAATGAACTTTAGTTTCTGAAACCAAGTAAAGTCTTCCCACAGTGGAGGTATATGTGAAGGTACAATTGTACCTATGCAGCCTGTTAAGGTTGTAAAATTATGCAGCCTGACAAGGGTTAAAAAGGCTGTAAGTGTACTGCCCCCTTGCTGGAGCAAGTAATGTGCACAGTGACTGCACCAGCAGAATAATGAGTGCAGCTCCGGAGTATATACAGGATGTGATTCAGAATCAGTACAGGATCAGTAGTGTAATGTATGTACACAGTGACTATACCAGCAGAATAGTGAGTGCAGCTCTGGAGTATAATACAAGATGTAACTCAGGGTCAATACAGGATCAGTAATGTACTGTATATACACAGTGACTGCACGAACAGAATAGTGAGTGCAGCTCTGGCATATTATACAGGATGTAACTCAGGATCAATACAAGATCAGTAATGTATGTACACGGTGACTGCACCAGTAGAATAGTGAGTGCAGCTCTGGGGTATAATACAGGATTTAACACAGGATCAGTAATGTAATGTATGTACACAGTGACTGCACCAGCAAAATAGTGAGTGCAGCTCTGCTCAGCTGCTGCTCATTGTGGTAATTGTGGGTGTGTTCACTTCTGATCCTGCTGTGTGCTCCTGAGATCTGAGAAGCACCACCTCTCTGCCCGGGGACCTGTTCTCTCTCTTACCCAGGGAGGGAGTGGGTTTCCTGGGATGAGTGAAGGAACCAAGTCCCAGGCTTCTGTTTCCCGGACCAGGCCGGTGGGGGGCAGAAGAAACCAGCAACCGGCCTGCACATCAGAGGATTCGTAGGTGACACGCTCCACCAGGAGTCGCAGCAATGTGGCTCCTACTTCCCCCAGGTCTGCAGAGACCCAGAGAAGCCACAAGGCTTCCAACTTGGAGGAGAGGCCTGCTAGCATGCAAGATGGCGGCCCTTTCAGAGGAAAGCTGAGTGCTTATGGAGGTGAGGCCTACCTCACCGAGGAAGGTTGGGGGCTGTAGAGACCCAAGGAGATTGTGTCCACCTATGGCTCCCAAGTTATGAACCACCTCTGTGAGTATGAAGATGTGAGTAAGATCCTCAAGAGGAGCTGTGCTGCACAAGCGCCAAAGCTGCAGGTGCCTCCAAACCGAGGAAGAATCAGCTCCAGGCGGAGGTAAGGAGACAGAAACATGAGAGGAGAAGGAGACCTGGCCACCGGCAAAGGACAGGCAACATTGACATCTGAGCGCAGTTCTGCTGGGGAGGACAGTAACAACAGCGGCAAGGGAGGGGCGCTAATGGCAGAGATCAAGCTCCTGGAGTCCCCAGTGTGTCTTCAGAACTTCTATCTTGGTGATGATTTACTGGAGGAGGCACCTGGGGGCCAGAAGAAAAAGGTAAAGAAGACCACCAAGCCAAAGCTGCAGGAAGCGGTAAGCTATGTGTATGCCCTCTTCCCTATACCCCCTGAGTCGGCTGCAGGGTCAGCTCGTTGTAAAAGCCCCGTTGCCCAGCTTGGGTTTTGCTGTTAATCTGGTGCAAAGGCGCAGGGAGATTACAAAGCAACATAGTGAGGCGCAGAGCTCCATCTCTGCTTGTAGTAGCGGTGACATAGCAGCAGGTTTATCAGCCGAGAGGCTGGACAGTGAGAGCAGCCTGGTGGTGGGTGAACAGTCTGGCTACTACACTGTGGTGCGCTCCTCAGTGGGAGGGGGGAGTGGCCCAGTGTTGGGGGCATCGCCGGTAGCCTCGGTGCCCCTGAATGCTATTGCCGCTGATCACTTAGTTGAGAAGCGGCGGCAATGTGAGGGGGTTGACGGGGCTGGGAATTCCAGTCCTCCCAAAGTCCTCTTTTTGGTTTGCGCCGCTGGTCAGCAAGATCCTGATACCACGGACAAGCGGTGCATCACAGTGGCTAAGGATCAATGGCGCCTGGTGGCAACTAAGAAGCAGTGGAAAATACCAACTGATGATGCGGAGGGCACACTTAAGGCCAGGGGTGAAGTCGCCGCCAGTTCTGTGGAGGAGACTGAGCCCCTTGTGCATGATGATGCAGAGGTCAAAACGTCACCCCCTGTTGTCACTGGTCCAGCAGAAGTGAATATGGTGTTGGGTGTGAATGAGGAAAATTCTTTGTCTAGTGGTGTGGTTGCTGCTTTGGTGGAGGCTGAGGGGGATATGGAGGTGGGTAATAGTGATACTGTTGGTGTTGATGTGGTCACTGGTCCAGTTCCCCCCCCCCGGTGGTGGAAGCACTCGTCAGTAGTTATGCCGCTGTCACCTCCGGGGGAAATAGGGCGTCTTCCTTGTCTCCGGGCTCTGGGGAAGGCATGTTTCAGCAGTGTCTCCTGGAGGTTTTAATGAAGGGGGAGAGATCACTAATGGTAGAGGGTCGAGAGGTTGATCTATCCTTGATAGAGAGGCATGGCCTCGGGGCTTTACGAAAGCAAAAATGGGGGGATACAGTGTGGTCTCTCCCAACAGCTGGGCCGGGTAGTGTGCATAGGAATGTGGTCCATCTTCGGTGGAGGGGCAATGATGTGTGTCCTCCAAGGTCTAAGGTGGTGGAGCTCCTGCTGAAGATAGGCTTCAAGGTGATTGACATCTATGCATTGATACATCATTATTCTACGCCTGAGTTTGATGTCAGCTTCGTTTGGCCAGAGGAGCTTGAGCTCTTCTGGTCGAATTATGAGTTGGCAAAAAATGAGCCCGGCTGGCGAGACTTTGCCATTCAGGTGGTGTCTCGCCTAAACCAAGTCAAGAAAGTGACCGTGATGACTTGTAACGAGTCACTTTCTTGTAATGACATCATGACATGGCTTGGCCGATATGTAGAGGTGGTGGAGATGCCAAAGAAAAACTGAGGAATTTGGTATCTGGTCAGGGGCCTGGACGTTTATGGTAAAACTTCAGGAGGTACGGTTGCCCACATTCCATCATCTGCCTTCCTGGGCAGGGTTCGTATCCTGGTCTTCTAACAGGGGCAACCAAAGCGCTGTCACAGGTGAGTGACCCCACACACTTCAGTACAAACTGCACTGTGCAGAAATATGCATTGTGTGGAGATATTGGTCATCTTGCTGCATCTTGTGTGGAGATTAGGTGCCACCTGTGTGGTGAGTTAGGTCACCCATTCAGCTGTTGTCCTCGCTCCTTCGCTAATGCAGTCGTGACCCCGGTGGGAGAAAGCCGTGAGTCTGATTCTGCTGGGGAAGGGACTAGCAGGGGTGAGGGAGCTGAATGGCCAAGGAGGAAAAGCAATAAAAATAGCCTGCCTAGCTGAGGCACCTAGACAGGCGCAGACAGGTTAGGGAACTGGGCGAGCCCTGGGCTACTTGGGGTGTCCCCTGTCCTGGATGCCAGTCTTGCTGCTGAGGCCCCGAGGGATGATGCGTTGGATGAGGAGGTAAGGAGGATCCACAGGGAGCCACTGCCTCCGAATCCTCCCATTATGAAAGTATGGATGAGGATAATGGGCAGTGGCTAGAGGACAAGCGCAGGCTCAGCACTAAAAAGAAGAGAAAGAAGGGAGGTAAAACATCTCCTGCTCTGACCAAGGTACCTAAGGAAGGAAAAACCGACTCCTCTCTGGTTGGTCTTTCTAACCGGTTCCAAGCCCTTGAGAACATCTCTTCCTCTGAGGAGGAAGCTGAGGGTGAGGTTCAGACTTCGGCGGGGCTTACAGTGGGTGCTGAGTCTCCTTCTTCTGGGAATGTAAGGTCCTTGGACAGAGGGACTGGCCCAGAGTCTGGAGACGAGGATGATAAAAAGAAAAAACACTTGGGAATGGATACCTCTATGTCATTAAAGAGGGGGAAGGATTCCTCCCCTGAGGCAGAGGATAAGGGGAGTGGGATAAAGAAAGCCATCTAATTCAATCACCAATGATGGCGGTACCCACTCCGTTGATGTTGGCGTCCATTAATGTCGCCAGCTTAAAGTCAAATACAGCTAGATTTGCAGCCTTTGATTTTCTAAGAAGGGTTGAAGCTGACATTTTCTTTTTGCAAGAGACCAGGCTGCCAAACATGGCAGACGTGTTTAAAGCTAAGAGGGAGTGAAGGCTCGGGGTCTCCTATTGGTCTTTTGCGGCCGAGCCGTATAGCAGAGTGGCGGTCTTTTTTACTGCACTGGTGGAATGCCAACGGGTTATTGAGTTAGAAATGGGGAGGTGCCTGATCTTAGATGTCCTCATGAAGGGACAAGAGCTCCGGCTCATTGACCCATTACTTGCCAAATTAGCAATTTTCATTTTTTTTCTTAAATGACAGATTTTTAATGATTTGGGTCCGAATGAATCATAAACTTAATTTGCAAAATTTTTACAAGTATGAATTTTTCAGAAAAGGGCGTCTCAATTTTGGGACATTGGCAGAAAGTGATAGCAAAAACTCAGAAAAGATCTTATTCAACTTTATTTTTTTGCATTTTTTGCTTACAAACTATTATTCAAACAATATGTTTATGCACTTTTTTTCAAAATATTATATTACAAAATTCTCCAAATAACTCAGTTAGGGGAATGGAATACAGCAAAACACTTAGCATGAAGGGGAACATCACACCGTTTGCAAAGTCTGGTTGTTTTTTTCTTACATAAAGCACACCTTCTTTGTGTAGCAATTGGCTCTATCAAATGATTACCAGGATCAAATCTGACGTCATCACTAACTCGGCCACCTAATAGTTTACTCCGTTGAGGTCCACATCGCTTTGGGGTTGATTGTGTTCTTTTGCTTAGATAGGCCAATGCAATCCTCCTCCTTACACTTAGCAGTGGCACACTTTCTTCTGGATTTGCCTTTTGATATGCCCTCCAGGTGTTGACAACGGCAATGTCTATCATTTGAGTGAAAAGGGGCCACCACCACTTTTTGGAACGGATTCTGAAAAGGTACAGGGAGATTTGTTTGTCCAATAAATAAACTCCCCCCATGTGGGAATTATATTCCTGAACCATCAGCGGCATTGAGATTTGGACATGTTTTTTCTGTTTTTGAGAGTACCTATGAGCTGTTGACAAAGGCTCTATTGTGATGAAGTTCATGCCAAACGTGACAACCTTATTATCCTTCCATTTCACCACAAGAATGTTATTTGCTTTATCAAACTGGTAATCACAAAATCCTCTTTCCTTTTGTTTTTCAATTTCCTTGCTTGGCATAAGAGTGCAGCGCCCCAGAGTCCTGGTCGTTGCAGTACTGTGGCTCCGCCGCTAAGGGGGGCTATGGTACGTCTGATGGCACTGAAGGAGTTCATCTGACCAGGTATCACAGACACCAATACATTTCACAGTCTGGCCTCCAGGGGGAGCTAAGGGTACTATTCATTAGGCCACTCCTCACAGTCTGGTAAAACTGGGGGTTAGGCAGGAAGTTAGAGAGAAAGCTGACTGGGTTGGAACCAGGCAACACCTTGTGGCAGAGGGTGTTGTGGGGGAAGATTCGGTAGGGTCCCTGTCAGGGGTGGGATCCTGACAGAGGCCTGGCAATCAGAGAGAAAGCTACGGGACCGCGCCTGCACTTCATAGCGGCGGTGCCCTAAGAAAGGACAAGAAGCGAGATTTATTGTGCTGAGTGAGAAACGAGATCAACGCAACAGGGAGAAATACCAGTAGGAGTCGTGCTGTTAGACCGAGGCAACATCCTACTGAGGCGTAAATAACCGGTGGCCGGAACGCCGAGGAAGTACAGAGCTCTAAGCACTACTTCAAACCAACGGCAGGGCAGAGAGCTATAGGCTGGCTGTCTCACCTACATCACCTACGCAGACATAGGGGGCAACCTTTGGAGAGGGGCGACTCTAGGGTCCCGGAAGAGCTCCGAGCCTTCCCGTCATACGGGTGCGTCCTACCATAAGATCTGGGGGACGAGAATAAGAAGAACATCAGAATCGAGTTGTTGTGAGGGAACACGAGGAACAGACACAACAGTTGTGGGGACTATCCCGTAAGCACAGCAGGGGAGGACCACAACACACAAGCGCTAGAAGGAAGGCACAGATTTCCACCTGCAACGGGAACTCTGGAGGTGCCATCGGACCGGCCGGACTTGCGCAGCCCGGTTAACCGTATTCCGGACTGAGGACCCAGAAGCCTTCAGTAAAGAGGTAAAGAGACTGCAACCTTGTGTCCTCGTTATTAACTGCGACCGGCACTACACCGCACCACTACCACCATCCACATCTATTACTGTACGCCCCTCAGCAGGGTCACGGACCGGGTCTAGCCACCGTGACAACCCCAGAGCAGAGACTCAGAGGCCCGGTATCGGGTACCCCTCGGCCCTGCGGCAGTGGGGGCGCTACAAGAGGACACTGTTTTGTGCAATTTTCTCTCATAGTGCCAGTAGCTTGGATGTTTTTGCTTTTCAGCATCACCAGAGCATCAATACTTGTAAAGAAATTGTCAAAAAATAACTTGTAACTGAATGACTGGGAATTAGGAATTACATTTGTAAGTTGTGAAATTACTCTCAAGCCTAATGGTCCTTCCTCTTTGGCAGACTTACCACAATATGGCACAAATTTGTAGAGGTAACCGTTGGAACTGCACAGACACCAAATTTTGTAGCCGAATTTTATTGGCTTACGTCGCATGTACATTTGTAGGGTGTTTGCCATAGTAGCGGACCATCATTTCATCTAAGGAAAGTTCCTGGTGGAATACACCAAATTTCAGGAATTCTTTCCCCAGTACTTCAAAGAATAAACTAACTTTGTACATCTTGTCAGACTTGTCAATTTTAGAATTGTCATTTAGGTGTATATATTTTTTAATTTCCCTAAAACGCTTCTTTGACATTGCTTTGTACACCAATGGAACTCCCACATCTTGAGCTTGTTCCCAGTACATGTCCTCTTGGGGGAGAGAATGATATCCAGACAGTAATAATATGCCTAAGAAAACTTGTAATTCTTCCTCGCTGATGGAAAAGGAGGGTTTATTTTTTTGGTTTGCATATAGCATGCTTTGGGTCAAAATAATATCCATAACATCATGGGATAAAAACTCTTTAAATACTTCAACTTCATTTTTATTTTCTAAAAGGTCACAAATGCTGCTTATTTTGTACGTATCCTGGTCCGCACTGCTTTCATATGTTGGTTGACATTTTTTCCATTTTGGAGTTGCTGCACATTGTAATATTTCTGTTGCATTTTTTTTTCTTGCTCACAACTGGTTTTGAAGTTTGATTCCTTGGTCGTTTTCTGCTACTGGTACTTGAAGTTCCTGCTGAGGTGGATGGTAAATTCTCAGTTGATGCCACCTCAGGAGCCTCTTCAATTTCTGTTGAAGTGTGCAATACCTCCAAAGTTCCTGCTACATAATTCAATTTATGAGCAAGAAGCTCATTTTCCTGAAAATCTTCCTCATCAGTTGCCTCATCAGGCTCAGGGGGCACAATCACTACTTCAACATCACAAACTTCCTCTTCTTGGTCATCTAATTCCTCAAGATAACCTAGTATTTCATCAACAGTAAGTCCTTTTTATATCGATATGCCATGTTCTTACTGCTGATATAACTAAAACCAAAAATTAATATAGTAACATTTAGAAAACTATAGATAAAAATATATATTATTATTTTAAATATATATAAATATATTTCACATTTCACTATCCATTCATAAAACAAACTAAATAAACAATTGTGATGAATGAAAACATAAAATACCAACCTTATATACTGTGATGTGATTGTAAACAATGTCTGACAAGCCAGCAAGTTACAGGGTCTGTTCTCCTGAGTGTCTCCAGTACAGCTGAGATATCAGGTTTCACAAAGCATATATAGTCAGAAAGGTACTGGGGAAGGGGGGTGGAGGGGTGAGGAATTTCCAGACTATCTGGTAAGAAGGAAGAAATGAAACTAAAAGACCTCTGCCTGCCATATCAGTTGTAAATGATTTAGGCTACTTTCACACTGGCGTTAACTGCATTACGTCGCAATGCGTCGTTTTGCCGAAAAAACGCATCCTGCAAAAGTGCTTGCAGGATGTGTTTTTTCTGCATTGACTAACATTAGCGACGCATTTGCGACGCAATGACACACGTCGCAACCGTCGTGCGACGGTTGCGCCATGCTGTGGCGGACCGTCGGGAGCAAAAAACGTTACATATAACGTTTTTTGCTCCCGACGGTCCGCTTTTTCCGACCGCGCATGCGCGGCCGGAACTCCGCCCCCACCTCCCCGCACCTCACAATGGGGCAGCGGATGCGCTGGAAAAATGCATCCGCTGCCCCCGACGCTAGTGTGAAAGTAGCCTTAGGGTTATGTATAAAAACTAGTGAATCAAACAAAAATTTCCATGTAAAAAAAAACATTGAAAATAGATAGTACATTCTGCCAATGTCCCAAAAATGGGACGGCAATTTCACTTGAATATAACTCTGGACTTGGTAAATCTACATCAATGCCATTGCATTATATACCTTCCTTCAAGTATAAACAATAGTTCTAATAACTTTGTGATCACAGAACTGTGATTTTAAATAATAATTTCAGCTTATGATCCTAATTTTGAAAAAACCTCGAAAATAGGTGCTTTGAAAGCTCTCTGGGTGGAAGAATATTCAATTAAAAATGACAATGACATGATTTCCTGTTTTGAAAACTTCATTTTACAAACACAGCACAAAAAATTGGACCTAATTATAAAATCTTAGTTGCTAGAAGCAAAAGATTAGGCGTCCCCAAAAAAAGGACATTGGTAGATAATGGGTTAACATCTATGGTCCCCAACCTAAGTAGGACTAGAAGTGTCTCTTTATGAGGATCAGGCCTTACCTTTTAACAAGTCGGCAGGTTGTCTTTGGAGAGGACTTCAATACTGTCATGAGGCCCCGAGATAGAGGAGGTTCCAGAGACAAGCTGACTTATGATAGCGTTGCCCTTAATAGTATAGCTCAGGGGTGTCAAACTGCATTCCTCGAGGGCCTCAAACCATGCGTGTTTTTAAGATTTCCTTCTCATTGCACAAGGTGCTGGAATCATTCTGTGCAGGTGATTAAATGATCACCTGTGCAATACAAGGAAATCCTGAAAACATGACCTGTTTGCAGCCCTTGAGGAATGCAGTTTGACACCCCTGGTATAGCTAGTGAGGCTTGCCTGGTGGATGTCCACATTTGGCACACCCCAGGCCACAAGGGGTTCAACTATCGTAGAGGTAACTGTAGATCCAGAATAGATAGGTTTTCTTTACAGGTGGAAGCTGTCTCTTTAGCAGTGTCTGTTGTTGAGGTGGAGTTCTCCGACCACTGTTTAATTTTGTTTTCTCTGAATGTTACAGAGACCCTCCGGATGGGAAGAGGTTTTCGGAGGCTCAATTCATCTCTCTTGGAAGAAACGGAGATAAGACAGTCCTTTGAGTACTTTCTTTAGAGCCAGGTACCCTTACTGGATATTTGTAGTAGTGTTATGATCCTTAGTGGTTGAGGATCACAAATTACTCCAGCTAAGTAACAAACATAGGACAAGCTCTAGGGAGGTGGCAAACTGGACTGACCGCAAATCTGAACCTATCCAAACACACTAGAAGTAGCCGGTGAACGTGCCTAAAAATCCTAGACGTCTCGAGCCAGCCTGAGGAACTAACTACCCCTAGAGAGAAAGAAAAGACCTCTCTTGCCTCCAGAGAAATAATCCCCAAAGATATAGAAGCCCCCAACAGATAATAACGGTGAGGTAAGAGGAAGGCACATACACAGGGGTGAAAGCAGATTCAGCAAATGAGGCCCACTAATACTAGATAGCAGAAAATAGAAAAGGGAATCTATGCGGTCAGTAAAAAACCCTTACAAAATATCCACTCTGAGATTTCAAGAAGAAATCTCAGTCCCCTAGAGCAACCAGCAAGCGAGGAAATCACATTTTAGCGAGCTGGACTAAAAACATAATGAACACTGATAATCAAAAAATGATCAAACAAAAACTTAGCTTGTCTTGGAGAGACTGGGAGCAAGGTAGACACAAGGAATCTGAAGAGCACTGAATACATTGATAGCAGGCCAGGAACTGAGTCTCCAGGTGAGCTAAATAGGAAACCAACCAAGGATAACGAACCAGCTGATGCAGCCAACCTGCAGAAAGACAACACTACACAGTACCGCTTGTGACCACTAGAGGGAGCCCAAAAATAGAATTCACAACAGTACCCCCCCCTTGAGGAGGGGTCACCGAACCCTCATCAAGACCCCCAGGGCGATCAGGATGAGCCGCGTGGAAGGCACAAACCAAATCGGCCGCATGAACATCAGAGGCGACAACCCAGGAATTATCCTCCTGACCATAGCCCTTCCACTTAACCAAATACTGAAGCCTCCGTCTAGAGATACGGGAATCCAAAATCTTCTCCACCACGTACTCCAATTCGCCCTCGACCAGCACCGGAGCAGGAGGCTCAACAAAAGGAACCACAGGTACCACATACCTCCGCAACAAAGACCTATGGAACACATTATGAATGGCAAACGATGCTGGGAGATCCAAACGAAAAGACACCGGGTTAAGGATTTCCAAGATCTTATAAGGACCGATGAAGCGAGGCTTAAATTTAGGAGAGGAGACCTTCATAGGAACATACCGAGAAGACAGCCACACCAAATCCCCAACACGAAGTCGGGGACCCACACCGCGGCGGCGGTTGGCAAAGCGCTGAGCCTTCTCCTGTGACAACCTCAAATTGTCCACCACATGGTTTCAAATCTGCTGCAACCTATCCACCACAGAATCCACCCCAGGACAGTCAGAAGGCTCAACCTGACCCGAGGAAAAACGAGGATGGAAACCAGAATTGCAGAAAAAAGGCGAAACCAAAGTAGCAGAACTAGCCCGATTATTAAGGGCAAACTCGGCCAATGGCAAAAAAGTCACCCAATCATCCTGATCAGCAGAAACAAAACATCTCAAATAAGTTTCCAACGTCTGATTAGTTCGCTCGGTTTGGCCATTAGTCTGAGGATGGAAGGCCGACGAAAAAGACAAATCAATGCCTATCTTAGCAGAAAAAGTCCGCCAAAACCTGGACACAAACTGGGATCCTCTATCAGACACAATATTTTCAGGAATGCCGTGCAGGCGAACCACATTCTGAAAAAATAGAGGAACCAAATCGGAGGAAGAAGGCAACTTAGGCAAGGGCACCAAATGGACCATCTTGGAAAAACGATCACACACCACCCAGATGACAGACATTTTCTGAGATACTGGGGGATCCGAAATAAAATCCATGGAAATGTGCGTCCAAGGCCTTTTCGGAACAGGCAAAGGCAAAAGCAAACCGCTGGCACGAGAACTGCAAGGCTTAGCCCGAGCACAAATCCCACAAGACTGCACAAAGGAACGCACATCCCGCGACAAGGAAGGCCACCAGAAGGACCTAGCCACCAAATCTCTGGTACCAAAAATCCTAGGATGACCCGCCAACACCGAAGAATGAACCTCGGAAATAACTCTGCTGGTACATCTATCCGGGACAAACAGTCTCTCTGGTGGACAACGGTCAGGTCTATCCGCCTGAAATTTCTGCAGCACTCGTCGCAAATCTGGGGAAATGGCAGACAAAATCACTCCCTCTCTGAGAATACCAGCCGGCTCAGAAACTCCCGGAGAGTCAGGCACAAAACTCCTAGAAAGTGCATCAGCTTTCACGTTCTTCGAACCAGGCAGGTATGAGACCACGAAGTTGAAACGGGAGAAAAACAACGACCAACGAGCCTGTCTAGGATTCAGGCGCTTGGCAGATTCAAGGTAAATCAGATTTTTGTGATCAGTCAAGACCACCACACGATGTTTAGCTCCTTCGAGCCAATGTCGCCACTCCTCAAATGCCCACTTCATAGCCAACAACTCCCGATTACCACCATCATAATTCCGCTCGGCAGGCGAAAACTTTCTTGAAAAGAAAGCACATGGCTTCATCACAGAGCCATCAAAGCTTCTCTGCGACAAAACAGCCCCTGCTCCAATCTCAGAAGCATCAACCTCGACCTGGAAGGGGAGAGAGACATCTGGCTGACATAAGACTGGAGCTGAAGAAAACCGGTGCTTCAGCTCCCGAAAGGCCTCCACGGCCGCAGGAGACCAATTAGTCACATCAGAACCCTTCTTGGTCAAATCCGTCAAAGGTTTAACCACGCTAGAAAAATTAGCGATGAAATGACGGTAAAAATTAGCAAAACCCAAGAACTTCTGAAGACTCTTAACAGACGTGGGCTGAGTCCAGTCATGAATAGCCTGGACCTTGACTGGGTCCATCTCCACAGTAGAAGGAGAAAAAATAAAACCCAAAAAGGAGACCTTCTGTACTCGTGTACTCCGAAGAGGCATTTTGAGCCCTTCACAAATAAAGCATTAGCACGCAGGACCTGAAACACCATCCTGACCTGCTTCACATGGGACTCCCAATCATCAGAAAAGACCAAAATGTCATCCAGATAAACAATCATAAATTTATCCAGATATTCTCGGAAGATGTCATGCATGAAGGACTGAAACACAGAAGGAGCATTAGAGAGTCCAAAAGGCATCACTAAGTACTCAAAATGGCCTTCGGGCGTATTAAATGCTGTTTTCCATTCATCTCCCTGCTTAATGCGCACAAGGTTATACGCACCACGGAGATCTATCTTGGTGAACCAACTGGCACCCTTAATCCGAGCAAACAAATCAGACAATAGTGGCAAAGGATACTGAAATTTGACTGTGATTTTATTCAGAAGACGATAATCTATACAAGGTCTCAAAGAACCGTCCTTCTTGGCCACAAAAAAAAAACCTGCACCAAGAGGGGAAGAGGATGGGCGAATATGTCCCTTCTCCAGAGACTCCTTTATATAACTCCGCATCGCGGCATGCTCTGGTATAGACAAATTAAAAAGTCGTCCCTTAGGGAATTTACTACCAGGAATTAAATTTATAGCACAGTCACAATCCCTATGAGGAGGCAGGGCACAGGACCTGGGCTCATCAAATACATCCTGGTAGTCAGACAAAAACTCAGGGACCTCAGAAGGAGTGGAAGAAGCAATAGACACCAACGGAGTATCGCCATGAATTCCCTGACAACCCCAACTTGACACAGACATAGCTTTCCAATCCAAAACTGGATTATGAGCCTGCAGCCATGGCAGACCCAAAACGACAACATCATGCAAGTTATGCAGAACAAGAAAGCGAATCACCTCCTGATGTACGGGAGTCATGCACATGGTAATTTGCGTCCAATACTGAGGCTTATTCTCAGCCAATGGCGTAGCATCAATTCCCCTCAGAGGAATAGGAAATTCCAAAGGCTCCAGGACAAAACCACAGCGCCTGGCAAACGACAAATCCATCAGATTCAGGGCAGCACCCAAATCCACAAAAGCCATAACCGGGTAGGACGACAAAGAACAAATCAAAGTAACAGACAAAATAAATTTAGGCTGTATAGTACCAATGGTGACAGGTTTAGATTTTTTTCTTAAGCGTTTAGAGCATGCTGAGATAACATGAGTAGAATCACCACAGTAAAAGCACAACCCATTTTGACGTCTATGACTTTGTCGCTCAATTCTGGTCAGAGTTCGGTCACATTGCATAGACTCAGGTCTCTGTTCGGAAAATACCGCCAAAGGATGAGCAGATTTGCGCTCCCGCAAACGCCGATCAACCTGAATGGCTAAAGCCATAGAATCACTCAGACTTGCAGGGGTGGGAAACCCCACCATAACATTCTTAACGGCCTCAGAAAGACCTTCTCTGAAATTTGCAGCCAGGGCACACTCATTCCATTGAGTAAGCACCGACCATTTCTGAAATTTTTGACAATACACCTCTGCTTCATCCTGACCCTGAGAGATAGCCAGCAATGCTTTTTCTGCCTGATTCTCAAGATTAGGCTCCTCATAAAGCAGTCCAAGAGCCAGAAAAAATGCATCTACATTAAGCAATGCAGGATCTCCTGGCGCCAGAGAGAAAGCCCAATCTTGAGGGTCGCCACGCAACAAGGAGATAACAATTTTAACTTGCTGAGCGGAATCACCAGAGGAACGAGGTCTCAGAGATAGAAATAACTTACAATTATTCTTAAAATTTAGAAACCTAGATCTATCTCCAGAAAACAACTCAGGAATGGGTATCTTTGGTTCTGACATAGGGCTATGAATAACAAAATCCTGAATACTTTGCACCCGTGCAGTAAGATGATCCACACTAGAAGTCAGAGTCTGAACATTCATGTCTGCAGCTGAGCTCAAAACCACCCAGAGTTCAAGGGGATGAAAGAAGCTAAACAGACTGCAGCAAAGGAAAAGCGGGAGGAAAAAAAAAAAAATGTACTCAGGTCTTCTTTTTATCCCACTTCTGCGATGCATTAAACACTTTTTGGCCAGCTATACTGTTATGATCCTTAGTGGTTGAGGATCACAAATTACTCCAGCTAAGTAACAAAGATAGGACAAGCTCTAGGGAGGTGGCAAACTGGACTGACCGCAAATCTGAACCTATCCAAACACACTAGAAGTAGCCGGTGAACGTGCCTAAAAATCCTAGACGTCTCGAGCCAGCCTGAGGAACTAACTACCCCTAGAGAGAAAGAAAAGACCTCTCTTGCCTCCAGAGAAATAATCCCCAAAGATATAGAAGCCCCCAACAGATAATAACGGTGAGGTAAGAGGAAGGCACATACACAGGGGTGAAAGCAGATTCAGCAAATGAGGCCCACTAATACTAGATAGCAGAAAATAGAAAAGGGAATCCATGCGGTCAGTAAAAAACCCTTACAAAATATCCACTCTGAGATTTCAAGAACCCCCACACCAACTAACGGTGTGGGGGGAGAAACTCAGTCCCCTAGAGCAACCAGCAAGCGAGGAAATCACATTTTAGCGAGCTGGACTAAAAACATAATGAACACTGATAATCAAAAAATGATCAAACAAAAACTTAGCTTGTCTTGGAGAGACTGGGAGCAAGGTAGACACAAGGAATCTGAAGAGCACTGAATACATTGATAGCAGGCCAGGAACTGAGTCTCCAGGTGAGCTAAATAGGAAACCAACCAAGGATAACGAACCAGCTGATGCAGCCAACCTGCAGAAAGACAACACTACACAGTACCGCTTGTGACCACTAGAGGGAGCCCAAAAATAGAATTCACAACAAGTAGTAAGTCAGAGTTGTGGGAGATGTTCATGGAAAGGGTGGCGAGATTCTTTCACCAGCTCTCGAGCCTCAGGAGTTTGAGCAGGTACCCTGTATCAGGGTCTCAGGAGGAAACTCGATCACTTTTCTCAACTAGAGGTAGCCGCAAGGAGATCTCCAAAGTGAAATCTTTGCTTATGAGGTGTCAGTACGATAGACATGCATCTTTGGTTTTTGAGAGGGATTACGGGAAGTACCACTCGCCCAACCCTTACAGAAACTGTAAGATGTCAGTGAAGAGTAAAGTAGTTAGAGGACTAGTCGACACTACGGGGTCCCTGAGGCGGTCCAGATTAAAGATCCTGGAGGTTGTCAGATCCTTCTACTCACACCTTTTGGAGAAGGGAGATCTTGATTGGAATGAGATGTCGGCTTTCCTGGCTGAAGCCGTCCCTGGCCCAGGGTTAGACCCCTCTCTTGACGTTTTGACAGAAATGATCAGGGAAGAGGAATTTAAGTTGGCGATTGAAGGGCTTGCCCCCCAAAAATCGCCTGGTCCAGATGACTTAACATCTGAATTCTATAAGACCTTTAAGTACACTTCTCCTCTTGGCTGAGGTATTCAATGAGTGTCTTTCCTCAGGTACTCTGCCAAAGTCAATGAGGAGGTATGCCCTGATCATCTTGTCAAAGCATAAGGACCCATCTTGCATTGAGAATTGGCATCCCATAGTGCTTCTCAATGCAGACAGGAAGGTTCTGGCAAAGGTGCTGTTTAATTGGCTTTTGAAATTTGCACCCTGACTCCTTTTGGAGGCCCAGCATTGCTGTGTTCCAGGCTGCAGCACATTTAGTGCTGTGCTCTGTGTCTGAGAGGCGCAGAGCAGGGTAGGGCTGGTCACTGCAAGGGGTACATGCTGTCAATGGACCAGGCAAAAGCGTTTGATCGGGTTAATCATGAATACCTCTGGTCCGTCCTTCTGAGATATGGCCTGCTGGGGGGGTTTGTTGATTGGCTTAAGACCTTGTACAGTAGGGCAGAGAGTTTCCTGCTTGTGAATGGTTGGATTGGCAGCTCTTTTGAGGTTGGTTCTGGTGTTCGCAGGGTTGTCCCTTGAGCCCGCTGCTGTATATGCTGTACCCTTCTTAGGAGGGTGGAGCATTGACCATTGGCCGGATCGGGATGGATCGGGCAGCAACGGATGCAACTCTGATATGCTGATGATGTCACTGTTTTTGTTTCCTCTAACGAGGAGGCAGGGTGGTTGATGTCAGAGATAAATCGCTACTCGGAGGTATCCGGGTCCAAGATTAACCGCGATAAGTGTGAGAGTCTCTGGCTGGGAGGAGGAGATCCTGATCAAAACTTTCCTGCTCCCTTTACTGATTTATCTGGGCAGTGTGTACATCTTGCCGGAGTCTCTCTGGACTCTGGTCTACAGTTTGTTCTTCCATCTGTTATGGGGGAATAGACTGAAACTGGTCAAGAGGGAGGTTATTTACCATCCGAGGAGACTATGAAGGTTGGGTATGGTCAGCCCTGTGGTATTCCTTGTGGATACCTTCATTAAGATCAATATTGCAAACCTCTGGAAAGAGAGGGCTCCTCTGTGGGTATTCTCCTGTGGGGGATGGTTTCAGCCTTTCTTCATTCATCAGTGGGGTCTGGGAATGTGGGAGACCGGGACTCTGCCAAGGAAATTCCTTGACAATAGTGTTCTGCTGACCATTTCCAGAGGCATCTGGTGTTCAGGGATTACCCAAGTAGGTATCTGGGGTGGCTTTGCATCTTTTGAATTCTATCAGGATCCTCTTGAAGTTTTAGGACTTGGCTTGGCTCTACTTCCATGGGAAACTGTGTGTGAGTGACAATCTGAAGTGTAGTAGCTCTGAGGACAGAAACTGTCCTCCGGAGCATTGTGGTACAGTGCTGGAAATCATGGCCCAACTCCTGCTTCATTGTCCCTTCAACACAGAGGTGTACAACAGGGTGGGCGCCTCCATTGTTTGGTCTTGGATGGCCAGTCTCTTTTATGCGGAATGGGTCTATGGAGCATTCAGAGACCTTGGTGGTCAGGACCGCTGCACCTTTTCTCTAGTTAGCGCAGTGGTTAGGTATCACACATCGAATGCATGGTGCTTATTAATAACGCAACGGAAAAACCTCCCAGTGGACGGTGTGTTTAGGACCATACTCGGGGACCTGTTGCGCTCTTTGCAGTATGAGAGACTGGCACACGTAGGGCCGCTCTTCTCTGGAGGGGCTTTTCTTTTAGTGTGCCGTAGTCTGGTCATCTCCTTTCCTGGTGGTGGGCTGCTGCTGATACTGTAGATTTTTGTTTTGTTTGATCGGTTTACAGTGATTGTGGTTATTATAGTGTGTGCTGCTGTATATATTGTATATAGGGATATAGATTTGGGTGTAGGTGTTAGGTTGGATGGTGGGAAAAAGGGAGAGGTGGGTTTATCTTGTGGGACTATGGGACACTGGGGTGTTTGGGAGAAAAACTGGCACTGCGTGATCTGGACTATGGACATTGGACATAGACTGAGGCATGAGACACAGGACCAGCTCTCAGGTCAATGCAGGGGTTAGGAATGGTGGGCTTGAGTGTGGGGTGATGGTTAGCTTAGTGTTGTATATGTTTGTACAGTTTGTGGTTATTTTATTTAAAGAAAAAAAAAAAGTTTATGTATATAGATTTTGTTCATTATTGTTTATTTTATTTGTTATTATTTTTTGGGTGACCGGACCAGAGGATGTAAGTACTTAATATTAATTATAATTCTGTATACTGTATATGTAAAATATGTGTGAGAGGAGAGAATGAGCAGCTGGACCAGTATTCATTATACTGATTATTTTTCTGGCTGATATTTCTGTTTTGTTTCTGTTATTATTGTTATGTTTTTCATTTTTATAATAAAAGATCTACAGGATGTAAGTCAGGATCAGTAAAGGATAAGTAATGTAATGTAACCATTCGGTCCATGAGTTTCCCGGGTTACTTGCCTTTTTTCTAAATTAATGGTTTTATGCCATAATTTTAACCATGTTATACATTAAAGATTTTTGCTTTTAAATAATTTTTCACAAATGCATATGCTGCTGGATACATTTCCTTCATTGATATAACTCAGGATTAGTACAGGATCACACACAGAGACTGCACCAGCAGAATAGTGAGTGCAGCTCTGGAGTATAATACAGGATGTAACTCAGGATCAGTAATGTAATGTATGTACACAGTGACTGCACCAGCAGAATAGTGAGCGCAGCTCTGGAGTATAATACAGGATGTAACTGAGGATCAGTAATGTAATGTATGTACACGGTGACTGCACCAGCAGAATAGTGAGTGCAGCTCTGGAGTATTATACAGGATGTAACTCAGGATCAATTCAGAATCAGTAATGTAATGCATGTACACAATGACTGCACCAGCAGGCTACTGAGTGCAGCTCTGGAGTATAATATAGGATGGAACTCACGATCAGTACAGATATGTAATATAATGTTTGTACACAGTGACTGCACCAGCAGAATAGTGATTGCAGCTCTGGGGTATAATACAAGATGTAACTCAGGATCAGTACTCGATCAGTAATGTAATGTATGTACAAGTGTGATGTTTTTTGCACTAGGGATTTCTGCAGTTTCTGTTATGATTTGGCTGTAGACGTTCTCATTCTCATTGACCTTGTAGATTGGCTTTTTATACTTTGGAGCTGGTGATAATCAATATATGGTCGTCTCTGGACTTGTTCATTGGACTCTTCTTAGTGATGGTTCTGTTTACAGTGAGACCTTATTAATCATCAATCTATGAACATTTGACGGACACATACAGACGAGGCCCCTATGCAAGAACAGTATATGGGCCCTTTACAGCTCCTCATAATGTACAATTCCACCTGCTTTGGGGGTGATAGTGGCCCCCTTGCCTCCTGGGCCCCTGCGTGTCTGCTGCGGCTGCACCAATGGTGCGCCCACCCCTGCTCGGCTGTAATCTGTAATCTCAGGTGAACGGGCCGTGCAGTAGTTTCCTTATTACCGAATGATTTATGTCCCTTCTACATGTGGATACTTTCTGCTTTGTCGGATGGTCAGAGGTAAAATCCCAGTGGTTCTCGCTAATGAGCTAAATATGACATAATTAATGGAAATGAATAAGAACATGTACACTGGCCTCTTAACGCAGCCCATCGCATTAATGATGGAGCCATATGATCGCAGCAGTTTTATGTCGGTAACCCTTGTGGCTTTCATCATTGGTGGGTTTGGTCATTCAGAACCTAAAGATGGTTGAGTGGTCACAGAACAACAGTGCATCCAATGGTGAACCACAGAACCCCCGGAGCCCAAAATGTTTTTGTAGCGCCCCCACTGCCGCAGGGCCGAGGGGTACCCGGTACCGGGCCTCTGAGTCTCTGCTCTGGGGTTGTCACGGTGGCTAGACCCGGTCCGTGACCCTGCTGAGGGGCGTACAGCAATAGATGTGGATAGTGGTGGTGGTGCGGTGCAGTAAATAACGAGGACACCAGGTTGCAGTCTCTTTACCTCTTTACTGAAGATCTCTGAGTCCTCAATCCGGAATACGGTTAACCAGGCTGCGCAAGTCTGGCCGGTCCAATGGCACTTCCAGAGTTCTCTTTGCAGGTGGAAATCTGTGCCTTCCTGCTAGCGCTATGTGTTGTGGTCCTTCCCTGCTGTGCTTACGGAAAGTCCCCACAACTGTTGTGTCTGTTTCTTAAGTTCCCTCACAACTCGATTAGATGATGTTCTGCTAATCTTCCGTCCCTCCCTGATGTTACGGTTAGGACGGCACCTGTTGTGAATTTGGATTCTGGGCTCCCCCGGTGGCCGCTTGTGGAATTGGACTTGTCATCCTCTTTCCTGTTTCACCTGATTCCATCAGTAGTGGGTGTCGCTATTTAAGCTCATTTCTCTGGTGGTTTCTTGCCGGTCAACAATGTTATCTGATGCCTCTCAGTGCTTGTTCCTGCTTCTAGACAACTACTAGATAAGTTGGACTTTTGTCCATGTTTTGTTTTGCCTATTTGTTCCAGTTCACAGCTGAAGTTTTGTTACTGTGTCTGGAAAGCTCTCGTTGATCAGGGATTGCTACTCTGGCGTTATGAGTTAATGCCAGAGTTTAAGGTAATCTCTGGATGGTGTTTTGTTAGTGTTTTTCTGCTGACCATGAAAGTATACTATCTGTCTTCTGCTATCTAGTAAGCGGACCTCAAATTTGCTAAGACTATTTTCCTGCTGCGTTTGTTGTTTCATCTGAACTCACCGTCATTATATGTGGGGGGCTACTGTCTTCTTTGGAATATTTCTCTAGAGGTGAGCCAGGTCTTATATTTCCCTCTGCTAGCTATTTAGGTCTTAGGCCAGAGCTGGGCATCTAGCGATTAATAGGAAATGCTACCTGGCTATTTCTAGTTGCGCGGCAGGCTTAGTTCATGGTCAGTATAGTTCCATCTTCCGAGAGCTTGTCCCTCTATAGGCTTGCTATGATCTCTGCCTGCAGAGATCATGACAGTTTGACCGGCCAATAAAGTGTTAAAGACCCAGGTTGAGAAAGGAGAGTTATAAGAAGTCTGCTGGAATTTTTTTTTTTTTTTTTTCCTCCAGTCTGCCTTGCTGCAGTCTTTTTTCTCTCTCTCCTCCTAATCTCTGTATGCTCTGTGTGCACCTGACAATAATGGATCTCCAGAGTGTAACTGCGGGTTTGAATAATCTCATCACGAAAGTACAAAATTTACAAGATTTTGTGGTACATGCTCCGGTATCTGAGCCGAGAATTCCTTTGCCGGAGTTCTTCACAGGGAATAGAGCTAGCTTCCAGAATTTCCGTAATAATTGTAAGCTTTATTTGTCCCTGAAGTCTCGTTCAGCTGGAGACCCTGCTCAGCAGGTTAGGATTGTGATTTCCTTGCTCAGGGGTGACCCTCAAGATTGGGCCTTCTCATTGCCAGCAGGGGATCCTGCGTTACGCGATGTGGATGCGTTTTTTCTGGCCTTGGGCTTGCTTTATGAGGAACCTCATTTGGAACTTCAGGCAGAAAAAACTTTGATGGCACTATCTCAGGGGCAAGACGAAGCTGAAGTTTTCTGCCAAAAATTCCGTAAATGGTCTGTGCTTACTCAGTGGAATGAGTGCGCCTTGGCGGCAACTTTCAGAGAAGGTCTCTCTGATGCCGTTAAGGATGTTATGGTGGGGTTCCCTTTGCCTGCAGGTCTGAATGAGTCCATGACAATGGCTATTCAGATTGATAGGCGTCTGCGGGAGCGCAAACCGGTGCACCATCTGGCGGTGTCTATGGAAAAGACGCCAGAAAGTATGCAGTGTGATAGAATTCTGTCCAGGAGCGAGCGACAGAATTTTAGACGGAAGAATGGATTGTGTTTCTATTGTGGGGATTCTACTCATGTTATATCGGCATGCTCTAGGCGTACAAAGAAGCTTGATAAGTCTGTTTCCATTGGCACCATTCAGTCTAAGTTTATTTTGTCTGTAACCCTGATTTGCTCTTTGTCATCCATTGCCACGGACGCCTATGTTGACTCTGGCGCCGCTCTGAGTCTTATGGATTGGTCCTTTGCCAATCGTTGTGGTTTTGATTTAGAGCCTTTGGAGACTCTTATTCCTCTGAAGGGGATTGACTCCACCCCATTGGCTAATAATAAACCACAATACTGGACACAAGTAACCATGCGTATCAATCCGGATCACCAGGAGATTATTCGTTTCCTGGTGCTGTATAATTTACATGACGATTTGGTACTGGGATTGCCATGGTTGCAGTCTCACAACCCAGTCTTGGACTGGAGAGCAATGTCTGTGTTGAGCTGGGGATGTAAGGGTATTCATGGGGACGTACCTTTGGTTTCTATTTCGTCGTCCATTCCCTCTGAAGTCCCTGAGTTCCTCTCTGATTATCAAGACGTCTTTGACGAACCCAAGCTTGGGTCGTTACCTCCGCACCGTGAGTGCGATTGTGCCATAGATTTGATACCGGGTTGTAAATATCCAAAGGGTCGTTTGTTTAATTTGTCTGTGCCGGAACATGCTGCTATGCGGGAATATATAAAGGAGTCTTTGGAAAAGGGACATATTCGTCCATCTTCTTCTCCCTTGGGAGCTGGGTTTTTCTTTGTCTCAAAAAAAGACGGCTCTTTGAGACCATGTATTGATTATCGGCTTCTGAATAAGATCACTGTTAAGTATCAATACCCATTGCCATTGCTTACTGATTTGTTTGCTCGTATAGAGGGTGCTAAGTGGTTCTCTAAAATTGATCTTCGTGGGGCGTATAATTTGGTGCGGATCAGGCAGGGGGATGAGTGGAAGACCGCATTTAATACGCCCGAGGGCCACTTTGAGTATTTGGTCATGCCTTTTGGTCTTTCTAATGCCCCTTCAGTTTTCCAGTCTTTTATGCATGATATTTTCCGCGATTTTCTGGATAAATTTATGATAATATATCTGGATGATATTCTGATTTTTTCTGATGACTGGGACTCTCATGTCCAGCAGGTCAGGAGAGTTTTTCAGGTTCTGCGGTCTAATTCTTTATGTGTGAAGGGGTCTAAGTGCGTTTTTGGGGTCCAGAAAATTTCCTTTTTGGGGTATATTTTTTCTCCCTCTTCCATTGAGATGGATCCCGTCAAGGTGCAAGCTATTTGTGACTGGACTCAGCCCTCCTCTCTTAAGGGTCTTCAGAGATTTTTGGGCTTTGCCAACTTTTACCGCCGATTTATTGCTGGTTTTTCGGATGTCGTTAAACCACTGACTGATTTGACCAGACAAGGCGCTGATGTTGCTAATTGGTCCCCTCATGCTGTAGAGGCCTTTCAGGAGCTTAAGCGCCGTTTTGCCTCTGCCCCTGTGTTGCGTCAGCCTGATGTGAATCTGCCTTTTCAGGTTGAGGTTGACGCTTCGGAGATCGGAGCTGGGGCAGTGTTGTCGCAGAAAGGTTCCGACTGCTCCGTCATTAGGCCTTGTGCCTTCTTTTCTCGCAAATTTTCGCCCGCAGAGCGGAATTATGATGTTGGGAATCGGGAGCTTTTGGCCATGAAGTGGGCGTTTGAGGAGTGGCGCCATTGGCTCGAGGGGGCTAGGCATCAGGTGGTGGTATTGACTGACCACAAAAATTTGATTTATCTTGAGACTGCCAGACGCCTGAATCCTAGACAGGCGCGCTGGTCTTTATTTTTTTCTCGCTTTAATTTTGTGGTGTCATACCTACCGGGTTCTAAGAATGTTAAGGCAGATGCCCTTTCTAGGAGTTTTGACCCGGACTCTCCTGGTAATTCTGAACCCACAGGTATCCTTAGGGAGGGAGTAATTTTGTCGGCCGTTTCTCCTGATCTGCGGCGGTCCTTGCAAGAGTTTCAGGCGGATAGACCGGATCGTTGTCCGCCTGATAGACTGTTTGTTCCGGATGATTGGACCAGCAGAGTCATCTCTGAGGTACATTCTTCTGCATTGGCAGGTCATCCCGGAATTTTTGGTACCAGGGATTTGGTGGCAAGATCCTTCTGGTGGCCTTCTCTGTCACGAGATGTGCGAGTCTTTGTGCAGTCATGTGACGTTTGTGCTCGGGCCAAGTCTTGTAGTTCTCGGGCTAGCGGACTGCTGTTGCCCTTGCCTATTCCTAAGAGGCCTTGGACACACATCTCGATGGATTTTATTTCAGATCTGCCTGTTTCCCAGAAGATGTCTGTCATCTGGGTGGTCTGTGACCGTTTCTCTAAAATGGTCCATTTGGTTCCTCTGCCCAAGTTGCCTTCTTCTTCTGAGTTGGTTCCTCTGTTTTTTCAGAATGTTGTCCGATTGCACGGTATTCCTGAGAATATTGTTTCTGACAGAGGTACCCAATTTGTGTCTAGATTTTGGCGGGCATTCTGTGCTAGGATGGGCATAGATTTGTCTTTTTCATCTGCTTTTCACCCTCAGACTAATGGCCAGACCGAGCGGACTAATCAGACCCTTGAGACATATCTGAGGTGTTTTGTCTCTGCTGACCAGGATGATTGGGTTGCTTTTTTGCCATTGGCAGAGTTCGCCCTCAATAATCGGGCCAGTTCTTCCACCTTGGTGTCCCCGTTTTTCTGTAATTCGGGGTTTCACCCTCGATTTTCCTCCGGTCAGGTGGAATCCTCGGATTGTCCTGGAGTGGATGCGGTGGTGGAGAGATTGCATCACATCTGGGGGCAGGTTATGGACAATTTGAAGTTGTCCCAGGAGAAGACTCAGCGTTTTGCCAACCGTCATCGTCGTGTTGGTTCTCGGCTTTGTGTTGGAGATTTAGTGTGGTTGTCTTCTCGTTTTGTCCCTATGAGGGTCTCTTCTCCTAAGTTTAAACCTCGGTTCATCGGCCCTTATAGAATATTGGAGATTCTTAATCTTGTTTCTTTCCGTTTGGACCTCCCTGCGTCCTTTTCCATTCATAACGTTTTTCATCGGTCGTTATTGCGCAGGTATGAGGTACCTGTTGTACCTTCAGTTGAGCCTCCTGCTCCGGTGTTGGTTGAGGGTGAGTTGGAGTACGTTGTGGAGAAAATTTTGGACTCTCGTGTTTCCAGACGGAAGCTCCAATATCTGGTCAACTGGAAGGGTTACGGCCAGGAGGATAATTCTTGGGTCAATGCATCTGATGTTCATGCTTCTGATCTTGTTCGTGCCTTCCATAGGGCTCATCCTGGTCGCCCTGGTGGATCTGGTGAGGGTTCGGTGCCCCCTCCTTGAGGGGGGGGTACTGTTGTGAATTTGGATTCTGGGCTCCCCCGGTGGCCGCTTGTGGAATTGGACTTGTCATCCTCTTTCCTGTTTCACCTGATTCCATCAGTAGTGGGTGTCGCTATTTAAGCTCATTTCTCTGGTGGTTTCTTGCCGGTCAACAATGTTATCTGATGCCTCTCAGTGCTTGTTCCTGCTTCTAGACAACTACTAGATAAGTTGGACTTTTGTCCATGTTTTGTTTTGCCTATTTGTTCCAGTTCACAGCTGAAGTTTTGTTACTGTGTCTGGAAAGCTCTCGTTGATCAGGGATTGCTACTCTGGCGTTATGAGTTAATGCCAGAGTTTAAGGTAATCTCTGGATGGTGTTTTGTTAGTGTTTTTCTGCTGACCATGAAAGTATACTATCTGTCTTCTGCTATCTAGTAAGCGGACCTCAAATTTGCTAAGACTATTTTCCTGCTGCGTTTGTTGTTTCATCTGAACTCACCGTCATTATATGTGGGGGGCTACTGTCTTCTTTGGAATATTTCTCTAGAGGTGAGCCAGGTCTTATATTTCCCTCTGCTAGCTATTTAGGTCTTAGGCCAGAGCTGGGCATCTAGCGATTAATAGGAAATGCTACCTGGCTATTTCTAGTTGCGCGGCAGGCTTAGTTCATGGTCAGTATAGTTCCATCTTCCGAGAGCTTGTCCCTCTATAGGCTTGCTATGATCTCTGCCTGCAGAGATCATGACAGGCACCCGTATGACGGGTAGGCTCGGAGCTCTTCCGGGACCCTAGAGTCGCCCCTCTCCACAAGTTGCCCCCTATGTCTTCGTAGGTGATTTAGGTGAGACAGCCCGCCTATGACTGACTGTCCTGCCGTTGGTTTGAAGTATTGCTTGAAGCTAGATGTATGAATACTTCCTCGGTGTTCCGGCCGCCGGTTGTGCGCCTCAGTAGGATGTTGCCTCGGTCTCACAGCACGACTCCTACTGGTATTCTCCTTCTTGCTTTGATCTCGTTTCTCACTCAGCACAATCTATCTCGCTTCTAATCCTTCCTTGGGCACCGCCGCTATGCTGAGCAGGCACGGTCCCGTGACGTTCTCTCAAGTTGCCAGTCCTCTGTCAGGATCCCACCCCCGACAGGGGCCCTACCGAATCTTCCCCAACAACACCCTCTGCCACAAGGTGTTGCCTGGTTCCAACCCAGTCAGCTTTCTCTCTAACTTCCTGCCTGACCCCCAGTTTTACCAGTATGTGAGGAGTGGCCTAATGAATAGAACCCTTAGCTCCCCCTGGAGGCCCGGCTGTGAAATGTATTGGTGTCTGTGATACCTGGTCAGGTGAACTCCTTCAGTGCCATCAGACGTACCATAGCTCCCCTTAGTGGCAGAGCCACAGTACTGCAACGACCAGGACTCTGGGGCGCTGCATTTTCTCGTCCCAAAACTGCACCTTTCTTTTTGTCAAGATATGTTATGGATGATTACTGGCCGAATGGGAAGCATTTTTTATAACATTTATCTCCTGTCCAATGAGAATTGGGCATGCAAATTTCATTCAAACCCCCCATTAATATGCTTCTCAGACAGGAGTCAAGCAGAGGTTCCACCAATCCCATCATCAGAGGCATCACCATGGCGGGTGGGGACGGCTTCCTAATGCGCCAATACATACTGGCATCTATTCTCTACACATTATTTGCTCTGGAAACACAGGCTGTGATTGGTCTCATGTTTATACTAAAGGATGCTGGGTAGTTTGTGAAGCCACTCCCCCAAAAGAAGTCTTTGGGTCTGAAACACGCGTCGTGGACTTTGAATTCACCTACAGCACTGGTAATAACTTTTTCATTTGCTTTTACTGTTTTCTTACTTTCTCCTTAACCCTTTCACGACATGCGCTGTACTATTACTGCGCATGTCGTGTCTCCCCTTTGATATGGGCTCCGGCGGTGAGCCCACATCAAAGTCGCGACATGTCAGCTGTTTTGTACAGCTGACATGTGCACGCAATAGCGTGAAATCGCTATTCACCCGCCGCTATTAACCTGTTAAATGCCGCTGTCAAACGCAGACAGCGGCATTTAACCGGCGCTTCCGGCCAGGCGGCCGGAAATGACGTCATCGCCGACCCCTGTCACATGATCGGGGTTCGGCGATGCATAAGGATGGTAACCATAGAGGTCCTTGAGACCTCTATGGTTACTAATGCTGGCCTGCTGTGAACACCCCCCTGTGGTCGGCGCTCACAGCACACCTGCATTTCTGCTACATAGCAGCGAACATCAGATCTCTGCTATGTAGCAGAGCCAATCGAGTGGTGCCTGCTTCTAGCCTCCCATGGAGGCTATTGAAGCATGGCAAAAGTAAAAAAAAAATGTTTTTAAAAATATGAAAAAAATAAAAAAAATATGAAAGTTTCAATCACCCCCCTTTCACCCCATCCAAAATAAAACAATAAAAAAAATAAAATCTACACATATTTGGTATCGCCGCGTTCAGAATCGCCCGATCTATCAATAAAAAAAAAGCATTAACCTGATCGCTAAACAGCGTAGCGAGAAAATGTGACGGACACAGCGCTTCTACCCCCGCAGACTCCGCCCTCTCCGGACTGCTTCTTTTGGCGCACTCTACCCCTCACTAAAAGTGTGGTTTTGACAAAGACCAGCCTTGGTCGAAACGTTAACCCTAACTTAAAGTATCCGTCAGCATATCTAACGCTATTGAGCACTCAGTGATGCCTGTACTAATAAAGAATATAATTTTCACTTAAAAACTTCAAGCTTTGGGACATCTTATGTGCATACATCCTAAACAATCCCCTCGTAGTGCATGGGAGGTCTCGGAACTTGGCCTTATATGAGTCTGGGGTGATAGCATGGTAATCCGGGATAGTCTGCTTCACAAAGTTATAATCCCGATTCCGCTGTGAGTCAATGGTTCGGTAAACCTCCGCCAGACTACCGTTCAGGAGTCCCACTAACAAACGCATCCAGCCAGAGTGGGGCACCTCCATCACAGCACACTGCTGCTCAAAGTCCTTGAAGAACCCCTCCACGTCTCCGGAAGCCTCATCAAATGGCTTAAACTCTGTCCAGGTGATCCGTACAGGCTCCCGGATAGTTGGGTTTACATTCCACATTGCGTTACTCCCTCTTTCAAGCTCCATTGCTTCTTGTCTCCGCTGTGCCCGGCTGGTAGCCTCCTCCTTGTACTCCTGAGAGACGCCTGGGCCCACAACCGCCATCTCTTCTTCGTACCACACCACCCACTGGCTTTTTGGGGTGGGGGTCCTCGTCTCCAGTGCTCATCCTTCAGACATATGGGAGTAGGTGGTATGGCTAGCACCCACCAGTAGATCAATTAAGGCCTCTTTAGTCAGTCCCTGGTAGTTCAGGCCCAGGTCTCTGGCTCTCTCCTGTAAACTGGATACAGTCCAATTTCTGTACTCACTCTGTGTGTGGTTCTCCATTAGGTTACACTCTGCTGATCCCGCTGCTTGCCACCAATTGTCACAGGGTCCTTCTCCGGTACCACACAATCAACAGAGCAAGAGAATAGTGAACAATTCCACCACCCTTATTTAGGGAAAGATACGAAAGGTCCATATATACGATCCACCACACTGAGGATACAATAGTCCAGAACACGAATGCAGTTCAGTAACAGAATAAAAGTCCAACAATCCAGCAGACAGAGGATCACATAGTCCATATACTCTTCTTTCTCTCTGACTTGCTCTTCGCATCATTGTTCCACACAGGACTGAATTCCCCCCAGCTCCTGTCCTCTCCTTATGTCCAGGAGTAGTCAGACAGGTTGGGGTGGCTTTCAGGCCTCCCACACCTGACAAAGGTGCCTGGTGGATTAAGGCACTACAGGGGTCATTGTTTCAACAAGCTAGTTCAATATGTCATTAGCATATTAGCAAACAAGTTTATTCACTGACCCTGTGGAGAGAAAAGGCTACTTTCACACTAGCGTCGTGCGCTGCACGTCGCTATGCGACGTTGCAGCGCACCGACGCTAGCTGTGGAAGCGCCGCACAACGGGGGCAGCAGATTCTGTTTTTCAACGCATCCGCTGCCCCATTGTGAGGTGCCGGGAGGCGGGGGCGGAAAAGACGGGAACGACGCACCAAAAAACGTTACAAGCAACGTTTTTTGGTGGCGACGGTCCGACGCAACACGACGCAACCGTCACACGACGGTTGCGATGTGTGGCAATGCGTCGCACTGCGTCGTTAATAAAAGTCTATGGAGAAAAAATGCATCCTGCAAGCACTTCTGCAGGATGCGTTTTTTCTCCAAAACGACGCATAGCAACTTGCAGTGCACGACGCTAGTGTGAAAGTAGCCTAACAGTACAAGAATGTGGGGGCTGATATCAGATGGCAAATAACAGCAATTCATCAATTGGCAAATAACTCATACTACAAGAGAACACCATGATAATCAGTAAAATAGAAATATACACAAAATGATACCCACATAACATATCACACCATCACAATACTGTTATTACATTGTTTCCTTTGGCCATTTGATTATTAATCATACTACACCTGCACACTAAAGGTTATGTGTACTTTGGAATTTATGCGTAATTTATACCCTTTTGCTAGTGTGTGATACCCTCCATTTTGGCTTCACTGTATGTCTCATTTTTAATCATTTCAATAAAGATTTATTTCTTTTACCAAACTTTTGCCTATTTGGTTGCTATTTCACCTCCATTTTTATATGATTCTCTGAATAATTTGGTACTTTACTATACTTATCAGTCCTACTTCTTAAGCACTAACTGGTTAAATTACTGAGTTTATTTGATACATTGAATCTCTGTGTACTTATACTATCTGCCCATATTTGTGCTGCACTGATACATTGTAGCAAACTACCTGGAGAGAGGAGGGATTTGTGCTGCTGATTTCCTATCTCAAAGGGATTTGTCCACACTTGATACAATGGTAACAACCCCCCAGTTGTGAAAGTATTAGGTCGAGTTTTCAGCTTTGAATATTCTATTCCCTTTCAGCAAGCAGACATGCCGTTAGTGAAGACATACTGTATGGTGGCACATGTTTGGCTATATGCGATACTTAGAGCGGGGGATTCTGCGTCTAGAGAAGTTGCCATTCTCGGTATGCAAAACTTGTGCCGCCTGTGTTGTTATATTTCAGGCTCCAGAGCGACAGATTCATGTAACGATCTCTTGTTCCTGATGCACAATGACATTAACACAGAATTTACATCTAATCATAAGAAGATTACGAATTACAAAGGCGAAGAAACAAATAAAAGCGACTGAAATCATCTGCAAGAAAATAAGTTCACGACTTCCAGTAATAAGTGACAGCTTCTGTCTTCATTAGGTCTGATAGATGCAATTGTTTCATAATTACCCGCAGAGCGACTGTCACCCCCGCTCTGCCTCTGTCCGTGCGCTCCACGTCAGACATGGAAAATGCCTCAATGTCGACATTTTCTCATTACAGTGCTGACTAGTAAGACTTAACTCCTATCAATAACTCGGGAGTTAGGTTGGCAACTTTGGAAATACTTTGAGAATGCAGCTCTGGCTGTGACTGCAGCACATAACATGCTGAAAAAGTCATAAAGAAAAGTCAAAGCAAGTGAGAAAAGAGTCTTTAATTGCTTCTTGTTGTTTCAACAATATTTGCATACAGTGCTGTTCACCATTATTGGCACCTTCATTTTTTTCATTTACTGCAATATCTTCAGAAATAAATGGAAATGTACCTAGTTATAGCCTCAGGATTTTTTAATTAGTGGTCCAAAGTACCATATATACTCGAGTATAAGCCGACCCAAGTATAAGCTGAGACGCCTAATTTTGCCTCAAAAAACTGGGAAAACGTATTGACTCGAGTGTAAGCCTAGGGTGGGAAATGCAGCAGCTAAATTTCAAAAATAAAAATAGATACCAATACAAGTAAAATTAATTGAGACATCAGTAGGTTAAGTGTTTTTGAATATCCATATTCAATCAGGAGCCCCATATAATGCTCCATACAGTTCATGATGGGCCCCATAAGATGCTCCATACAAAATATGCCTCATATAATGCTCCATACAGTTTATGATGGGCCCCATAAGATGCTCCATACAAAATACGCCTCATATAATGCTCCATACAGTTCTTGATGGGCCCCATAAGATGCTCCGTACAAAATACGCCTCATATAATGCTCCATACAGTTTATGATGGGCCCATTAAGATGCTCCATATTAAAATATGCCCCCTATAATGCTGCATAAAAGGTTAATGATGGCCCCATACGATGCTCCATAGAATATTATGCCCCATATAATGCTGCACAAAGGTTGATGGCACCATAAGATGCTCCATAAAATATTATGCCCCATATAATGCTGCACAATGATTGATGGCCCATAAGATGCTCCATAGAATATTATGCCCCATATGCTGCTTCATAAAGGTTGATGGCCCCATAAGATGCTCCATAGAATATTATGCCCCATATAATGCTGCACAAAGGTTGACGGCCCCATAAGAAGCTCCATAGAATATTATGCCCCATATAATGCTGCACAAAGGTTGATGGCCCCATAAGATGCTCCATAGAATATTATGCCCCATATGCTGCTCCATGAAGGCTGATGGCCCCATAAGATGCTCCATAGAATATTATGCCAAATATAATGCTGCACAAAGGCTGATGGCCCCATAAGATGCTCCATAGAATATTATGCCCCATATAATGCTGCATAAAAGTTGATGGCCCCAAAGGATACTCCATAGAATATTATGCCCCATATAATGCTGCACAAGGTTGGTGGCCCCATAAGATGCTCCATAGAATATTATGCCCCATATAATGCGGCACAAAGGTTGATGGCCCCATAACATGCTCCATAGATTATGCCCCATATAATGCTGCATAAAAGTTGATGGCCCCAAAGGATACTCCATAGAATATTATGCCCCATATAATGCTGCACAAAGGTTGATGGCCCCATAAGATGCTCCATAGAATATTATGCCCCATATGCTGCTCCATGAAGGCTGATGGCCCCATAATATGCTCCATAGAATATTTTGCCAAATATAATGCTGCACAAAGATTGATGGCCCCATAAGATGCTCCATAGAATATTATGCCCCATATAATGCTGCACAAAGGTTGACGGCCCCAAAGGATACTCCATAGAATACTATG
The DNA here is from genome assembly GCF_051348905.1 of Ranitomeya variabilis. Lineage (NCBI taxonomy): Eukaryota > Metazoa > Chordata > Amphibia > Anura > Dendrobatidae > Ranitomeya > Ranitomeya variabilis. The sequence continues at coordinate 721,202,973 of NC_135232.1, read as the reverse complement.
TCCCATATAATGCTGCACAAAGGTTGATGGCCCCTGTTGTGAATTCTATTTTTGGGCTCCCTCTAGTGGTCACAAGCGGTACTGTGTAGTGTTGTCTTTCTGCAGGTTGGCTGCATCAGCTGGTTCGTTATCCTTGGTTTGTTTCCTATTTAGCTCACCTGGAGACTCAGTTCCTTGCCTGCTATCAATGTATCCAGTGCTCTTCAGATTCCTTGTGTCTACCTTGCTCCCAGTCTCTCCAAGACAAGCTAAGTTTGTGTTTGATCATTTTTTGATTATCAGTGTTCATTATGTTTTTTGTCCAGCTCGCTAAAATGTGATTTCCTCGCTTGCTGGTTGCTCTAGGGGACTGAGTTTCTCCCCCCACACCGTTAGTTGGTGTGGGGGTTCTTGAAATCTCAGAGTGGATATTTTGTAAGGGTTTTTTACTGACCGCATAGATTCTCTTTTCTATTTTCTGCTATCTAGTATTAGTGGGCCTCATTTGCTGAATCTGCTTTCACCCCTGTGTATGTGCCTTCCTCTTACCTCACCGTTATTATATGTTGGGGGCTTCTATATCTTTGGGGATATTTCTCTGGAGGCAAGAGAGGTCTTTCTTTCTCTCTAGGGGTAGTTAGTTCCTCAGGCTGGCTCGAGACGTCTAGGATTTTTAGGCACGTTCACCGGCTACTTCTAGTGTGTTTGGATAGGTTCAGATTCGTGGTCAGTTCAGTTTGCCACCTCCCTAGAGCTTGTCCTATGTTTGTTACTTAGCTGGAGTAATTTGTGATCCTCAACCACTAAGGATCATAACAGTATAGCAGGCCAAAAAGTGTTTAATGCATCGCAGAAGTGGGATAAAAAGAAGACCTGAGTACATTTTTTTTTTTTTTTTCCCTCCCGCTTTTCCTTTGCTGCAGTCTGTTTAGCTTCTTTCATCCCCTTGAACTCTGGGTGGTTTTGAGCTCAGCTGCAGACATGAATGTTCAGACTCTGACTTCTAGTGTGGATCATCTTACTGCACGGGTGCAAAGTATTCAGGATTTTGTTATTCATAGCCATATGTCAGAACCAAAGATACCCATTCCTGAGTTGTTTTCTGGAGATAGATCTAGGTTTCTAAATTTTAAGAATAATTGTAAGTTATTTCTATCTCTGAGACCTCGTTCCTCTGGTGATTCCGCTCAGCAAGTTAAAATTGTTATCTCCTTGTTGCGTGACGACCCTCAAGATTGGGCTTTATCTCTGGCGCCAGGAGATCCTGCATTGCTTAATGTAGATGCATTTTTTCTGGCTCTTGGACTGCTTTATGAGGAGCCTAATCTTGAGAATCAGGCAGAAAAAGCGTTGCTGGCTATCTCTCAGGGTCAGGATGAAGCAGAGGTGTATTGTCAAAAATTTCGGAAATGGTCGGTGCTTACTCAATGGAATGAGTGTGCCCTGGCTGCAAATTTCAGAGAAGGTCTTTCTGAGGCCGTTAACAATGTTATGGTGGGGTTTCCCACCCCTGCAAGTCTGAGTGATTCTATGGCTTTAGCCATTCAGGTTGATCGGCGTTTGCGGGAGCGCAAATCTGCTCATCCTTTGGCGGTATTTTCCAAACAGAGACCTGAGTCTATGCAATGTGACCGAACTCTGACCAGAATTGAGCGACAAAGTCATAGACGTCAAAATGGGTTGTGCTTTTACTGTGGTGATTCTACTCATGTTATCTCAGCATGCTCTAAACACTTAAAAAAAATTGCTAAACCTGTCACCATTGGTACTATACAGCCTAAATTTATTTTGTCTGTTACTTTGATTTGTTCTTTGTCGTCCTACCCGGTTATGGCTTTTGTGGATTCGGGTGCGGCCCTGAATCTGATGGATTTGTCGTTTGCCAGGCGCTGTGGTTTTGTCCTGGAGCCTTTGGAATTTCCTATTCCTCTGAGGGGAATTGATGCTACGCCATTGGCTGAGAATAAGCCTCAGTATTGGACGCAAATGACCATGTGCATGACTCCCGTACATCAGGAGGTGATTCGCTTTCTTGTTCTGCATAATTTGCATGATGTTGTCGTTTTGGGTCTGCCATGGCTGCAAGCTCATAATCCAGTTTTAGATTGGAAAGCTATGTCTGTGTCAAGTTGGGGTTGTCAGGGAATTCATGGCGATACTCCGTTGGTGTCTATTGCTTCTTCCACTCCTTCTGAGGTCCCTGAGTTTTTGTCTGACTACCAGGAGGTATTTGATGAGCCCAGGTCCTGTGCCCTGCCTCCTCATAGGGATTGCGACTGTGCTATAAATTTAATTCCTGGTAGTAAATTCCCTAAGGGACGACTTTTTAATTTGTCTATACCAGAGCATGCCGCGATGCGGAGTTATATAAAGGAGTCTTTGGAGAAGGGACATATTCGCCCATCCTCTTCCCCTCTTGGTGCAGGATTTTTTTTTTGTGGCCAAGAAGGACGGTTCTTTGAGACCTTGTATAGATTATCGTCTTCTGAATAAAATCACAGTCAAATTTCAGTATCCTTTGCCACTATTGTCTGATTTGTTTGCCCGGATTAAGGGTGCCAGTTGGTTCACCAAGATAGATCTCCGTGGTGCGTATAACCTTGTGCGCATTAAGCAGGGAGATGAATGGAAAACAGCATTTAATACGCCCGAAGGCCATTTTGAGTACTTAGTGATGCCTTTTGGACTCTCTAATGCTCCTTCTGTGTTTCAGTCCTTCGTGCATGACATCCTCCGAGAATATCTGGATAAATTTATGATTGTTTATCTGGATGACATTTTGGTCTTTTCTGATGATTGGGAGTCCCATGTGAAGCAGGTCAGGATGGTGTTTCAGGTCTTGCGTGCTAATGCTTTATTTGTGAAGGGCTCAAAATGTCTCTTCGGAGTACAGAAGGTTTCCTTTTTGGGTTTTATTTTTTCTCCTTCTACTGTGGAGATGGACCCAGTCAAGGTCCAGGCTATTCATGACTGGACTCAGCCCACGTCTGTTAAGAGTCTTCAGAAGTTCTTGGGTTTTGCTAATTTTTACCGTCGTTTCATCGCAAATTTTTCTAGCGTGGTTAAACCTTTGACGGATTTGACCAAGAAGGGTTCTGATGTGACTAATTGGTCTCCTGCGGCCGTGGAGGCCTTTCGGGAGCTGAAGCACCGGTTTTCTTCAGCTCCAGTCTTATGTCAGCCAGATGTCTCTCTCCTCTTCCAGGTCGAGGTTGATGCTTCTGAGATTGGAGCAGGGGCTGTTTTGTCGCAGAGAAGCTCTGATTGCTCTGTGATGAAGCCATGTGCTTTCTTTTCAAGAAAGTTTTCGCCTGCCGAGCGGAATTATGATGTTGGTAATCGGGAGTTGTTGGCTATGAAGTGGGCATTTGAGGAGTGGCGACATTGGCTCGAAGGAGCTAAACATCGTGTGGTGGTCTTGACTGATCACAAAAATCTGATTTACCTTGAATCTGCCAAGCGCCTGAATCCTAGACAGGCTCGTTGGTCGTTGTTTTTCTCCCGTTTCAACTTCGTGGTCTCATACCTGCCTGGTTCGAAGAACGTGAAAGCTGATGCACTTTCTAGGAGTTTTGTGCCTGACTCTCTGGGAGTTTCTGAGCCGGCTGGTATTCTCAGAGAGGGAGTGATTTTGTCTGCCATTTCCCCAGATTTGCGACGAGTGCTGCAGAAATTTCAAGCGGATAGACCTGACCGTTGTCCACCAGAGAGACTGTTTGTCCTGGATAGATGGACCAGCAGAGTTATTTCCGAGGTTCATTCTTCGGTGTTGGCGGGTCATCCTGGGATTTTTGGTACCAGAGATTTGGTGGCTAGGTCCTTCTGGTGGCCTTCCTTGTCGCGGGATGTGCGTTCCTTTGTGCAGTCTTGTGGGATTTGTGCTCGGGCTAAGCCTTGCTGTTCTCGTGCCAGCGGTTTGCTTTTGCCTTTGCCTGTTCCGAAAAGGCCTTGGACGCACATTTCCATGGATTTTATTTCGGATCCCCCAGTATCTCAGAAAATGTCTGTCATCTGGGTGGTGTGTGATCGTTTTTCCAAGATGGTCCATTTGGTGCCCTTGCCTAAGTTGCCTTCTTCCTCCGATTTGGTTCCTCTATTTTTTCAGAATGTGGTTCGCTTGCACGGCATTCCTGAAAATATTGTGTCTGATAGAGGATCCCAGTTTGTGTCCAGATTTTGGCGGACTTTTTGTGCTAAGATGGGCATTGATTTGTCTTTTTCGTCGGCCTTCCATCCTCAGACTAATGGCCAAACCGAGCGAACTAATCAGACGTTGGAAACTTATTTGAGATGTTTTGTTTCTGCTGATCAGGATGATTGGGTGACTTTTTTGCCATTGGCCGAGTTTGCCCTTAATAATCGGGCTAGTTCTGCTACTTTGGTTTCGCCTTTTTTCTGCAATTCTGGTTTCCATCCTTGTTTTTCCTCGGGTCAGGTTGAGCCTTCTGACTGTCCTGGGGTGGATTCTGTGGTGGATAGGTTGCAGCAGATTTGGAACCATGTGGTGGACAATTTGAGGTTGTCACAGGAGAAGGCTCAGCGCTTTGCCAACCGCCGCCGCGGTGTGGGTCCCCGACTTCGTGTTGGGGATTTGGTGTGGCTGTCTTCTCGGTATGTTCCTATGAAGGTCTCCTCTCCTAAATTCAAGCCTCGCTTCATCGGTCCTTATAAGATCTTGGAAATCCTTAACCCGGTGTCTTTTCGTTTGGATCTCCCAGCATCGTTTGCCATTCATAATGTGTTCCATAGGTCTTTTGTTGCGGAGGTATGTGGTACCTGTGGTTCCTTCTGTTGAGCCTCCTGCTCCGGTGCTGGTCGAGGGCGAATTGGAGTACGTGGTGGAGAAGATTTTGGATTCTCGTATCTCTAGACGGAGGCTTCAGTATTTGGTTAAGTGGAAGGGCTATGGTCAGGAGGATAATTCCTGGGTTGTCGCCTCTGATGTTCATGCGGCCGATTTGGTTCGTGCCTTCCACGCGGCTCATCCTGATCGCCCTGGGGGTCTTGATGAGGGTTCGGTGACCCCTCCTCAAGGGGGGGGGTACTGTTGTGAATTCTATTTTTGGGCTCCCTCTAGTGGTCACAAGCGGTACTGTGTAGTGTTGTCTTTCTGCAGGTTGGCTGCATCAGCTGGTTCGTTATCCTTGGTTTGTTTCCTATTTAGCTCACCTGGAGACTCAGTTCCTTGCCTGCTATCAATGTATCCAGTGCTCTTCAGATTCCTTGTGTCTACCTTGCTCCCAGTCTCTCCAAGACAAGCCAAGTTTGTGTTTGATCATTTTTTGATTATCAGTGTTCATTATGTTTTTTGTCCAGCTCGCTAAAATGTGATTTCCTCGCTTGCTGGTTGCTCTAGGGGACTGAGTTTCTCCCCCACCGTTAGTTGGTGTGGGGGTTCTTAAAATCTCAGAGTGGATATTTTGTAAGGGTTTTTTACTGACCGCATAGATTCTCTTTTCTATTTTCTGCTATCTAGTATTAGTGGGCCTCATTTGCTGAATCTGCTTTCACCCCTGTGTATGTGCCTTCCTCTTACCTCACCGTTATTATCTGTTGGGGGCTTCTATATCTTTGGGGATATTTCTCTGGAGGCAAGAGAGGTCTTTCTTTCTCTCTAGGGGTAGTTAGTTCCTCAGGCTGGCTCGAGACGTCTAGGATTTTTAGGCACGTTCACCGGCTACTTCTAGTGTGTTTGGATAGGTTCAGATTTGCGGTCAGTTCAGTTTGCCACCTCCCTAGAGCTTGTCCTATGTTTGTTACTTAGCTGGAGTAATTTGTGATCCTCAACCACTAAGGATCATAACAGGCCCCATAAGATGCTCCATAGAATATTATGCCCCATATAATGCTGCACAAAGGTTGATGGCCCCATAAGATGCTCCATAGATTATGCCCCATATAATGCTGCATAAAAGTTGATGGCGCCAAAGGATACTCCATAGCATATTATGCCCCATATAATGCTGCAAAAGGTTGATGGCCCCATAAGATGCTCCATAGAATATTATGCCCCATATAATGCTGCACAAAGGTTGATGGCCCCATAAGATGCTCCATAGATTATGCCCCATATAATGCTGCATAAAAGTTGATGGCCCCAAAGGATACTCCATAGAATATTATGCCCCATATAATGTTGCACAAAGGTTGATGGCCATAAGATGCTCCATAGAATATTATGCCCTATATAATGCTGCACAAAGGTTGATGGCCCCATAAGATAATCCATAGATTATGCCCCATATAATGCTGCATAAAGGTTGATGGCCCCATAAGATGCTCCATAGAATATTATGCCCCATATAATGCTGCACAAAGGTTGATGGCCCCATAAGATGCTTCATAGAATATTATGCCATATATAATGCTGCACAAAGGTTTATGGCCCCATAAGATGCTCCATAGATTATGCCCCATATAATGCTGCATAAAGGTTGATGGCCCCATAAGATGCTCCATAGAATATTATGCCCCATATAATGCTGCACAAAGGTTGATGGCCCCATAAGATGCTCCATAGATTATGCCCCATATAATGCTGCATAAAAGTTGATGGCCCCAAAGGATACTCCATAGAATATTATGCCCCATATAATGCTGCAAAAGGTTGATGGCCCCATAAGATGCTCCATAGAATATTATGCCCCATATAATGCGGCACAAAGGTTGATGGCCCCATAACATGCTCCATAGATTATGCCCCATATAATGCTGCATAAAAGTTGATGGCCCCAAAGGATACTCCATAGAATATTATGCCCCATATAATGCTGCACAAAGGTTGATGGCCCCATAAGATGCTCCATAGAATATTATGCCCCATATGCTGCTCCATGAAGGCTAATGGCCCCATAAGATGCTCCATAGAATATTTTGCCAAATATAATGCTGCACAAAGGTTGACGGCCCCATAAGATGCTCCATAGAATATTATGCTCCATATAATGCTGCACAAAGGTTGACGGCCCCAAAGGATACTCCATAGAATACTATGTCCCATATAATGCTGCACAAAGGTTGATGGCCCCATAAGATGCTCCATAGAATATTATGCCCCATATAATGCTGCACAAAGGTTGATGGCCCCATAAGATGCTCCATAGATTATGCCCCATATAATGCTGCATAAAAGTTGATGGCCCCAAAGGATACTCCATAGCATACTATGCCCCATATAATGCTGCAAAAGGTTGATGGCCCCATAAGATGCTCCATAGAATATTATGCCCCATATAATGCTGCACAAAGGTTGATGGCCCCATAAGATGCTCCATAGATTATGCCCCATATAATGCTGCATAAAAGTTGATGGCCCCAAAGGATACTCCATAGAATATTATGCCCCATATAATGCTGCACAAAGGTTGATGGCCCCATAAGATGCTCCATAGATTATGCCCCATATAATGCTGCATAAAGGTTGATGGCCCCATAAGATGCTCCATAGAATATTACGCCCCATATAATGATGCACAAAGGTTGATGGCCCCATAAGATGCTCCATAGATTATGCCCCATATAATGCTGCACAATGGTTGACGGCCCCAAAGTATACTCCATAGAATATTATGTCCCATATAATGCTGCAAAAGGTTGATGGCCCCATAAGATGCTCCATAGAATATTATGCCCCATATAATGCTGCATAAAGGTTAATGGCCCCATAAGATGCTCCATAGATTATGCCCCATACAATGCTGCATAAAAGTTGATGGCCCCAAAGGATACTCCATAGAATATTATGCCCCATATAATGCTGCACAAGGGTTGATGGCCCCATAAGATGCTCCATAGAATATTATGCCCCATATAATGCTGCACAAGGGTTGATGGCCCCATAAGATGCTACATAGAATATTATGCCAAATATAATGCTGCACAAAGGTTGACGGCCCCATAAGATGCTCCATAGCATATTATGCTCCATATAATGCTGCACAAAGGTTGATGGCCCCATAAGATGCTCCATAGATTATGCCCCATATAATGCTGCATAAAAGTTGATGGCCCCAAAGGATACTCCATAGAATATTATGCCCCATATAATGCTGCAAAAGGTTGATGGCCCCATAAGATGCTCCATAGAATATTATGCCTCATATAATGCTGCACAAAGGTTGATGGCCCCATAATATGCTCCATAGAATATTATGCCCCATATAATGCTGCACAAAGGTTGATGGCCCCATAAGATGCTCCATAGAATATTATACCCCATATAATGCTGCACAAAGGTTGATGGCCCCATAAGATGCTCCATAGAATATTATACCCCATATAATGCTGCACAAAGGTTGATGGCCCCATAAGGTGCTCCATAAATTATGCACCATATAATGCTGCTCCATAAAGGTTCATGGCCCCATAAGATGCTCCATAGATTATGCCTCATATGTTGCTGCTGCGATTTAAAAAAAAAAAAAAGACATACTCGCCTCTCGTCGCTGGGAGCCAGGTGCCGGTGTCCTGAGCAGGTGGGGACACCGGCACGCTATGGGGGCCAGGTGCGGGAGTCGCCGCTGGCTCAGGACACCGGCACTTGCGATATTCACCTGTCTCCGTCCCATCGCCGCGCGCCGCTGTGTATTCCAAGTCTCTGCAGTGACTGTTCAGGCAGAGGGCGCGCACTAACCACATCATCTACAGGCTCCAGAGACCATCGGAGAAGCAGGGACGTGCAGAGGCCGTGCCAGGAGCAGGTAAGTATGATGTGACAGCCGCCACTCTTGCCTCTTCCCCTCCCCCGCCGACCCCCTGGGACAATGACCCGAGTATAAGCCAAGAGGGGCATTTTTAGCCTAAAAAAATGGGCTGAAAATCTCAGCTTATACTCGAGTATATATGGTAATACAACAATAAAACATTGTTTTTCAACTTGTTACAATTTCAAAGAAGAAGCAGAATAAACAGCATGTGCAGCAATAAAGGTACCCCGAATTACATGAAATTGTGCATTTTATTGCACACCCTTTGGCATTGATGACAGCTTCCAAACTTTTCCTGTAGACAATTAGAAGCTTCTTGCACTTCTCCGCTGGTATTTTCTCCCACTCTTCCTTTGCAGCTTGTTGAAGCTCTTGAATGTTTGCAGGGTTCTTTTTCCCAATGGCAGATTTCAGCTCACACCAAAGATTTTCAATGGGATTGAGGTCAGGACTCATTGCTGTCCATTTTAAAACAGTCCATTTTTTTGAATGTGTGCTTTGGGGCATTGTCTTGCCCATGATCTTCTACTCAAACCAAGTTTTCTTACACAGTATAATTCTCTACTTTCATGATTCCAGTGATACGGTCAAGGCCTCCAGTACCAGATGCAGCAAAGCAACCCCACAGCATTATGGATCCTCCACCATGCTTAACTGTTGGTAGGGTGTTCTTTTCCCTATAAGCTTCATTGCACCGTCTGTAATCAAAATGTTGCTTTAAATTGCCAAAAAGCTCTATTTTTGTTTAATCTGTCCACAAAACATTTTCCCAGAAGGATTGTGGTTTATCAAGGTACTCTTTGGCAAAGATCAGTTGTTACTTTTTATGTTTTCTCTTCAGTAATGGTTTCTTCCTTGGCCGTCACCCATAAAGCTCTGCTTAGTTTAGTGCACGGCATATGGTACTTGTGGAAACCATAACCCCAGGTTGTTCCAGGTTGGCCTTAAGGTCTTTGGATGTTTGACGTTGCGGTTTTTCCAGAATTTGCAACAACATTCAAAGACATCTCTTCCTCTTCCCCCCACGTCCAGGGAGGTTCTTGACGGTCTCATGCTTGGCAAACTTCTTAATAGCATTGCACAATGTTTAAACAGGGATACCAAAGTCTTTGGAGATGGCCTTATACCCTTTGGAAGTCTTGTGTTTGATGATAATTGCAGTTCTCATGTCCTCAGACAGCTCCTTTGTCTTCACCATTGTGACAAAGTAACAAGGACGACCATGTGGCTTTTTAAAACATTGAAGTCATCATTCATTGGCTAATTCATGTCACAAGGGCACTAACAATCACAGGTAATTCTCATTTGTGATTTACCACAGGCGAGTCAAAATGTGTTTCCATTCTAATGTAATGTAAAGGGGCCAATACCAGGGTCATAGCAGCTTTAGATTTTTCCCTCCCAATATTTTTTGTTTTAAATTCTTTTTTAACATTTGCTCTTTTGTATTTAATACAAGTGCTCCATACAAAGAAATGGTTTCTTTTGATTCATTTTTTTCAGAAGATATTCCACATTATGTACTTACACTTCATGGGTGCCAATAATGATGAGCAGGACTGTAAGTCAATAATACAAGCAAATATAAGGAATTTGTAATATATTAAATCAGTGGAATCTACTTCTTTCTCAACTCATGAGCCACTTCTTCCCCTCCTGTCTTCTGATCTCATGATTTATGCTCAAAGATTGCTAAAAACAGTCTTATACAAGATAAGACAAAATGTCATCTCACTGAGGTGAAAAATGCCCACATAGAAAATTGTGCCCACGCAGAAAATTGCCCACATGGAAAATTGCCCACACAGAAAATTGCTAATTGCAGCATCACAATGTTTCAAATCTATGATATTTGAGGTGCAAGGTGAGGATGTTCACATGATATGTGATCAACTTGTGATTTACAGTTGACCTAGTGCAAAACTGAAAAAAATTCTGGGGATCTGTGATTTGTAGCAGTCTGTCATTATCAGCAATAGATAGATCTAGTCTGCTCTCATCTCTCACTGATTCTGCCCTATTCCTCCCACCAGCCCAAAACAGCAGCACATGCAGAGCCAGCAGCAGTGTGATCCAGAGGAGCCATCACTGCTATCAGTACCCACAAAAGTATCACTGTATTATCTGTGGAGTTACATGGGACTGCAGGTCACATCTAATACAGTATCATCTTAGTGGGACCACACCAAAAGCAGGTGCTGCTGGCAGAGATAGTTGGTCCTGGAAGCCCAGAAGTGAGATTCTGTCACTTGTACCACCTTGTGTTCTTGCGGAGAATGCAGGATATGTTTTTGCAGTGGTATAACTGGAGTCTGATGGGCCCCAGTGCGAAATTTGGACCTGCCCCCCCCCACACACCCACACATTGGTCAGATGTATGGGCCCCTGTAGCGTTCAAAATTTTATAAAGACTTATGAATTGCCCCCCTCCCCCTTCATTATGTAGTAATGTCCCCCATCCTGGTATGTATTCCCATCATCCTGGTGAATATGTCCGCATCCTAGTATATATGTCCCAATGCTGGTATATATGGTCCCCATCCTGGTCTGTATGGTCCACATGATCTCCATCCTGATAACTGTCTGCATCCTGGTTTACATGGTCCCCAATCCTTGTATATGTATACCATTCTACTCACCTTTCCTCTGCTCCCACATCGCCCAATGTCTTTAGTAGCCACCGCACAGCCCGCAGCTGACATCGGAGTGTGCGCCATTGTCATGCACCGTCCCTGTGGCTGCACCTCCGATGTCACCTCACAGCCACTGCGCCGGCAGCATGTAGCGCAGTGCAGGGACCAGACAGGTCACTGCAACACGATGCATGTCATACTTAAGGAGAATAGCTAATTTTCAGGTATGCAATAATTGTTTACTAAAACGGAGTTATTGTTGTTATTAGACCTCTTTAATAAACTGTTCCTCTTCAGGATGTACACCAGGTGGCTAATTATTTGCAGGTGTGCAATGATTGTTTAATAAACTGAAGTTATTGTTGTTTTTACACCTCCATAATAAACTGTTCTTAATAAACTTTTGGGTAATTTTCTTTGTGGGCAATTTTCGCTGACCTTCTGTGCTGCAGAGCATCTCACCTATAACTCTATACTATTCTCCTGCCCAGCAGAGCATCTCACCTACAGGGTAGAGGCACACTAGGGTATGCATTATCGGAGCGACTTTAATGCATGACAGTCGCGTGAGTGCTTTCCGTATGGTCATGCGAGTGGGATAAGATTTAGCATTTTTTTCTCAGCTAACATCAGGGTGACATCCGTGTGACATCTGTTTGGTGTCCGTGTGCAATGCATTTTTAACATGGTCTTTCCCATGCTGTATAAAGTTCGAAAAGTGAAAACAGACAGGATAGATAGATTGAATAGAATAGACAGATAAATGCTAGAAAAGGTAGATTGGGCTTACCAGTCTCCCGCCCATTAACCCCTTAATCCCATATGACGTACTATCCCATCAAGGTGACCTGGGACTTAATTCCCAGTGACGGGATAGTACGTCATATGCGATCGGCCGCGCTCACGGGGGGAGCGCGGCCGATCGCGGCCGGGTGTCAGCTGCCTATCGCAGCTGACATCCGGCACTATGTGCCAGGAGCGGTCACGGACCACCCCCGGCACATTAACCCCCGGCACACCGCGATCAAACATGATCGCGGTGTGCAGGCGATACAGGAAAGCATCGCGCAGGGAGGGGGCTCCCTGCGGGCTTCCCTGAGACCCCCGGAGCAACGCGATGTGATCGTGTTGCTGCGAGGGTCTCTTACCTCTCCTCCCTGCAGCAGGCCCGGATCCAAAATGGCCGCGGCATCCGGGTCCTGCAGGGAGGTGGCTTACCGAGTGCCTGCTCAGGCAAGCGCTTGGTAAGCCTGCAGCACTGTAAGTCAGATCGCCGATCTGACAGAGTGCTGTGCAAACTGTCAGATCAGCGATCTGTGATGTCCCCCCTGGGACAAAGTAAAAATGTGCAAAAAAAAAATTTCCACATGTGTAAAAAAAATAAAAATAAAAAAATATTCCTAAATAAAGAAAAAATATATATTATTCCCATAAATACATTTCTTTATCTAAATTTAAAAAAAACAATAAAAGTACACATATTTAGTATCGCCGCATCCGTAACGACCCAACCTATAAAACTGTCCCACTAGTTAAACCCTTCAGTGAACACCGTAGGGAAAAAAAAAAAAAAAAAAACGAGGCAAAAACAACGCTTTATTATCATACCGCCGAACAAAAAGTGGAATAACACGCGATCAAAAAGACGGATATAAATAACCATGGTACCGCTGAAAATGTCATCTTGTCCCGCAAAAAACGAGCCACCATACAGCTTCATCAAAGAATAAATAAAAAAGTTATAGTTCTCAGAATAAAGCGATGCCAAAATAATTATTTATTCTATAAAATAGTTTTTATTGTATAAAAGCGCCAAAACATAAAAAAAGATATAAATGAGGTATCGCTGTAATCGTACTGACCCGAAGAATAAAAATGCTTTATCAATTTTACCAAACGTGGAACGGTATAAACGCCCCCCCCCCCCCAAAAGAAATTAATGAATAGCTGTTTTTTTGTCATTCTGCCTCACAAAAATCGGAATAAAAAGCGATCAATAAATGTCTCATGCCCGGAAATGTTACCAATAAAAACATCAACTCGTCCTGCAAAAAACAAGACCTCACATGACTCTGTGGACCAAAATATGGAAAAATTATAGGTCTCAAAATGTGGAGACGCAAAAACGTTTTTGCTATAAAAAGCGTCTTTTAGTGTGTGACGGCTGCCAATCATAAAAATCCGCTATAAAAAGTGCTATAAAAGTAAATCAAACCCCCCTTCATCACCCCCTTAGTTAGGGAAAAATAATAATAAAAAAAAAAATGTATTTATTTCCATTTTCCCATTAGGGTTAGGGTTAGGGCTAGGGTTAGGGTTACGGCTAGGGTTAGGGCTAGGGTTAGGGCTAGGGCTTGGGTTAGGGCTAGGGTTAGGGCTAGGGTTAGGGCTAGGGTTAGGGTTGGGGCTAGGGTTAGGGCTAGGGTTAGGGCTAGGGTTAGGGTTAGGGTTAGGGCTAGGGCTAGGGTTAGGGCTAGGGTTAGGGCTAGGGTTAGGGTTGGGGCTAGGGTTGGAACTAAAGTTAGGGTTAGGGTTGGGGCTAAAGTTAGGGTTAGGGTTGGGGCTAAAGTTAGGGTTAGGGTTTGGATTACATTTACGGTTGGGATTAGAGTTAGGGGTGTGTCAGGGTTAGGGGTGTGGTTAGGGTTACCATTGGGATTAGGGTTAGGGGTGTGTTTGGATTAGGGTTTCAGTTAGAATTGGGGAGTTTCCACTGTTTAGGCACATCAGGGGCTCTCCAAACGCGACATGGCGTCCGATCTCAATTCCAGCCAATTCTGCATTGAAAAAAGTAAAACAGTGCTCCTTCCCTTCCGAGCTTTCCTTTCCCGTGCGCCCAAATAGGGGTTTACCCCAACATATGGGGCATCAGCGTACTCGGGACATATTGGACAACAACTTTTGGGGTCCAAGTTCTCTTGTTACCCTTGGGAAAATATAAATTTGGGGGGCTAAAAATCATTTTTGTGGGACAAAAAAAGATTTTTTATTTTCATGGCTCTGCGTTGTAAACTGTAGTGAAACACTTGGGGGTTCAAAGTTCTCACAACACATCTAGATAAGTTCCTTGGGAGGTCTAGTTTCCAATATGGGGTCACTTTTGGGGGTTTCTACTGTTTGGGTACATCAGGGGCCATGCAAATGCAACGTGACGCCTGCAGACCAATCCATCTAAGTCTGCATTCCAAATGGCGCTCCTTCCCTTCCGAGCTCTGCCATGCGCCCAAACAGTGGTTCCCCCCCACATATAGGGTATCAGCATACTCAGGACAAATTCGACAACAACTTTTGTGGTCCAATTTCTCCTGTTACCCTTGGGAAAATACAAAACTGGGGGCTAAAAAATAATTTTTGTGGAAAAAAAAATATTTTTTATTTTCACGGCTCTGCGTTATAAACTGTAGTGAAACACTTGGGGGTTCAAAGCTCTCAAAACACATCTAGATAAGTTCCTGGGGAGGTCTAATTTACAATATGGGGTCACTTGTGGGGGGTTTCTACTGTTTGCGTACATCAGGGGCTCTGCAAATGCAACGTGATGCCTGCAGACCAATCCATCTAAGTCTGCATTCCAAATGGTGCTCCTTCCCTTCCAAGCTCTGCAATGCGCCCAAACAGTGCTTCCCTCCCACATATGGGGTATCAGCATACTCAGGACAAATTGGACAACAACTTTTGGGGTCCAATTTATCCTGTTACCCTTGTGAAAATACAAAACTGGGGGCTAAAAAATCATTTTTGTGAAAAAAAAAGGAATTTTTATTTTCTCGGCTCTCCGTTATAAACTGTAGTGAAATACTTGGGGGTTCAAAGCTCTCAAAACACATCTAGATAAGTTCCTTAAGGGGTCTACTTTCCAAAATGGTGTCACTTGTTGGGGGTTTCAATGTTTAGGCACATCAGGGGCTCTCCAAACGCAACATGGCGTTGCATCTTAATTCCAGTCAATTTTGCATTCAAAAGTCAAATGGCGCTCCTTCCCTTCTGAGCTCTGCCATGCGCCCAAACAGTCGTTTACCCCCACATATGGGGTATTGGCGTACTCAGGACAAATTGCACAACAACTTTTGTGGTCTAATTTCTTCTCTTAACCTTGGGAGAATAAAAAATTGGGGGCAAAAAGATCATTTTTGTGAAAAAATATGATTTTTTATTTTTACGGCTCTGCATTATAAACTTCTGTGAAGCACTTGTTGGGTCAAAGTGCTCACCACACATCTAGATAAGTTCCTTAAGGGGTCTACTTTCCAAAATGGTGTCACTTGTGGGGGGTTTCAATGTTTAGGCACATCAGGGGCTCTTCAAACGCAACATGGCGTCCCATCTTAATTCCAGTCAATTTTGCATTGAAAAGTCAAATAGCGCTCCTTCCCTTCTGAGCTCTGCTATGCGCCCAAACAGTGGTTTACCCCCACATATGGGGTATTTGCGTACTCAGGACAAATTGCGCAACAACTTTTGGGGTCCAATTTCTTCTCTTACCCTTGGGAAAATAAAAAATTGGGGGCGAAAAGATAATTTTTGTGAAAAAATATGATTTTTTATTTTTACGGCTCTGCATTATAAACTTCTGTGAAGCACTTGGTGGGTCAAAGTGCTCACCGCACATCTAGATAAGTTCCTTAGGGGGTCTACTTTCCAAAATGGTGTCAATTGTGGGGGGTTTCAATGTTTAGGCACATCAGGGGCTCTCCAAACGCAACATGGCGTCCCATCTCAATTCCAATTTTGCATTGAAAAGTCAAATGGCGCTCCTTCACTTCCGAGCTCTGCCATGCGCCCAAACAGTGGTTTACCCCCACATATGGGGTATCAGCGTACTCAGCACCAATTGTACAACAACTTTTGGGGTCCATTTTCTCCTGTTACCCTTGGTAAAATAAAACAAATTGGAGTTGAAATAAATTTTGTGTAAAAAAAAGTTAAATGTTAATTTTTATTTAAACATTCCAAAAATTCCTGTGAAACACCTGAAGGGTTAATAAACTTCTTGAATGTGGTTTTGAGCACCTTGAGGGGTGCAGTTTTTATATTGGTGTCACACTTGGGTATTTTCTATCATATAGACCCCTCAAAATGACTTCAAATGAGATGTGGTCCCTAAAAACAAAATGGTGTTGTAAAAATGAGAAATTGCTGGTCAACTTTTAACCCTTATAACTCCCTAACAAAAAAAATGATGGTTCCAAAATTGTGCTGATGTAAAGTAGACATGTGGGAAATGTTACTTATTAAGTATTTTGTGTGACATATCTCTGTAATTTAAGAGCATAAAAATTCAAAGTTGGAAAATTGCAAAATTTTCAAAATTTTCGCCAAATTTCCATTTTTTCCACAAATAAACGCAAGTTATAGCGAAGAAATTTTACCACTATCATGAAGTACAATATGTCATGAGAAAACAGTGTCAGAATCGCCAAGATCCGTTGAAGCGTTACAGAGTTATAACCTCATAAAGGGACAGTGGTCAGAATTGTAAAAATTGGCCCGGTCATTAACGTGCAAACCACCCTTGGGGCTTAAGGGGTTAAGCCTCATGCATATTCACTGCATTGACTGGCATATTATTCTCCTGCTCTGCAGAGCATCCCACCTATAATTCTATATTATTCTCCTGCCCTGCAGAGCATCTCACCTATACTTGTATACTATCCCCCTGTCCTGCCGAAACGCGCGTTGGGGAGGGCACCATCCAGGAAAACCGGGAACATTAGAGCACAGTGAGTACACTATCATTATGATCGCACTATGCTTCTCCACTAGTCTCTTTTAGTGATGTGTCGTTCGCGAACGAGCCGACACAAAGAGCCGGCTCCCTGCTGTGAACGATGGGAGCCGGCACGCCAGTGAGAGCCACTAAAATTCCTGAATGGATGTCACTGGGCGTAAAATCCCGGGCTTTGGCATGTGTAACCCCGCCCACCTGAGCAAAACCCCGCCCACACTTCAATTTAATTGGCTCTAAGAAGTGGGCGGAGTTTCTGAGGTAGGTGGGCGGAGTTTTGGACACCTGAACAGATGTTCAATAGGGATCCATTTAGGATCCAAAAAGAGCCGTTTTGTGAGCCGAAAGAGCCAGCTCTTTTTGGTGAGCGGAGCCATGAGAGCCGGATCACCAAAAAGAGCCGGACTGCCCATCACTAGTCTCTTTTCTCGTGTGCCAGCATTTGCTGGTACCAACAGCGACACCTAGTGGTATCTCTGCATATGTCTAGCACAAACATTTTTATGTTTACTTTCTGCATATGCACTCTGATTTGCACTTTTTGCACACCAGCACTTTTCATATGAGATTACCCCTTCGGTGGTGCCTATTTATGGCTATTATATTTTTTAATTAATTTTATTATATTTCCTGCACTTTATATGTCGCATTCATTATTGCGGAATTTCTAATCCTGGTTAGGTGCACCCTTTATTTAATTTTAAATTTCTACAATCTTCTAATGCATTGCTCTATTCATGTTCTAAGTCTGATGTATTATTATTAATAAACTTCCATGATTTGACATTAATTATTTTGGACTTTTTGTCGGGTTTTTCTTTCTGTTTTTTATTCTCTGTCCAGTGGAGCATTTCACCTATAATTCTATATTATTATTCTGCCCTGCAGAGCATCTCACATATACTGTACCTGCATACTATCCCCCTGTCCTGCAGAGCATTTAACCTATAGAGCTATGCTATTCTCTGTACTGCAGAGCATCTCACCTATAACTCTCTACTGTTTTCCTGTGGGTGTTCATGTCTGTAGGCAATTTTCTGTGGGCATTTTCACATATCATGTGAACATCCTCACCTTGCACCTCAAATATCATAGATCTGAAACATGATGCTGCAACTGGCAATTTTATGTATGGGCAATTTTCCCTGTGGGCATTTTTCTGGTCACCATCATAGGTACATACACGAGACACTACTGCTGCCTAATATGCTCCATGTTACTGCTGGTTTCTAGTAAGTGTTTAACCTCAATCCAGGCCTGTCTTCACAGCTATATTGCTCAGTGCTGCTGTATAATGTCCTCCATGCTGTTGTTGCTTTCTAGTAAACGTTTAATCTCAATCTAGACCTGTGTTCATAGCTATATTACTCAGTGCTGCTGTATAATGCCCATCATGCTGCTGCTTTCTAGTAAGGCTATGTTCAAACACTGCAGATTGCTGTGCGTTTTTTTTCCAGACTGATTTTGGTAAATCTGCAGGTAAACCGCACTGCGGATTACCGCGGATTTACCGCTTTTTTTGCGGTCTTTGTGCGGATTCCACCTGCGGTTTTACACCTGCAGATTCCTATTATGGAGCAGGTGTAAACCGCTACGGAATCCGCACAAAGAAGTGACATGCTGCGGAATAAACAACGCTACGTTTCCGCAGCATGTGCACTGCGGATTTTGTTTTACATAGGTTTACATGGTACTGTACAACGCATGGAAAACTGCGAATCCGCAGTGTCAAAACCGCTGCGAATCCGCAGCAAAATCCGCAACGTGTGCACATACCCTTAGTGTTTAATCTCAATTCAGATCTGTGTTCTCAGCTACCCTGCTCAGTACTGCTGTATAATGCTGTTGCTGCTTCTGAGCATGATCTACATTAAGGCATGAGAGCAGGAACCCCTCATGTCTGTGTGTGCTGTGTGTAGGAGACATCATAGCAGCTCATGTGCATCCACCAGCTCAGAGACAACTGTTAACAGAGATAGAGGCTGCAGAGGGGAAAACTGGTAAAAAATGCAGAAAACAAGTAGCATAATGGCCAGGAATAGTATTATTCTTCATGCACGCACATATAACAGCTTATTCTAAGTACTTTCATTACAGTATGTCCAACTGCTGTATAACTGATAGGCTGTCTTTGCAGGTGCTATGGGGAACGTATGTATAGTCCTGGTCATAGACTCAACAGACAAGAGAAAGACCCAATTTATATTCTGCAGTGACAGGATAGTGTAAGACACTGTGGAATGTAATGGCACTATATAAGTAATGAAGTCACACTGTAGCCACATAGCACCAAGTTTCTCCCTCACAGAGCCGAACATTGCTTACACAATGCCAGCACTGATCATTTGTCTGCAGAATGCCATTCTTTTGCTTAGTGCTACCAGTGTCTACATATCTCCAAGACGCTCATAAGTTCCTCCCGCCAGAGAAACACCAACTATCTCCACTAGTGCTGCTGTTTAGTCAGGGAGCTGTGCTGCCCTCTGCTGGCAGTCTTTATAACTAGTAATATCTTCCTGGCATTACTGGTAAAGAGTAGAGAGATCTTCGGATAAGAAGTGCTTACCTAAATAGCTATAGCGCTTATCGAATTGCTGCATCGGTAACCTGCTTACCTGGAGCGTTCCCGATAATCAGCTGATCAGTGCTGCAGCTGTGTGATAGTCACAACACATGCATGGAGAGAGAGCCTGTTGTTGTGATCTCTATGCATGTGTTGTGACTATCACACAGCCGGGATCCATCAGCTGCAGCACTGATCAGCTGATTATCGGGAGCGCTCCAGGTATCCAGGTTACCAATGCAGCTATACGGGAAGCGCTATAGCTACTTGGATAAAGAGTTATCCGACACTATTCGATCAACTCTAGTAAAGAGCAATTCTTCAAGTTCCACTTATCTTTGGGGATCAGTGAAGTTTATGGCTGGAGTCAGTGGGATGGCACCTTAAATCCTAGACTTTACTGCTGGATTTGGTTTACTAAGAAGGCTTGGGATTGATTTAGAGGACTTGTGCTCACGTATGTGACATCCACTCCAATTCAACCCATTGTGACAAAGTCCCTGGTAAAGTACTGGAGGGGAGATATGTGTCACTACGCCTAATGGCGTCAGTGACGTGAAACCAGAGTATTTTCCTCCAGCACACTACGTGTTGTGAGGCTTAAGGTAAGTTACATAAATGAGCTAGCTTTTATGTGGACAACCATAGACTGGGTGCACTGGCGTAGCTAGAGCTTTTGCCGCCCGGGGCTGTTCCCGAGTTTGGCTCCCCCCCCCATTGCCGTCACTCAACACAGGGCACCGCCCCCTCAGCGCTGTTTACCCATGAAATCCGGCGCCTGCGCTGTGTATCGCTGTTTGGTGCAGGCGCAGAGAGCTCTGGCCGTCTGACATCACAGCCAGGCTTGCAGACTGCGCCTGTGCGGCCACCCACCTTGGTAATCCCAGCCCCGCAGTGTGTTATGCATTATGCAGAGTGCGGGGCTGGGATTCACAAGCCGGGCGGCCGCACAGGCGCAGTGTCCAGCATTGCCCCAGTGTGTCCAGCAATCTGCCCCAGTGTCCAGCATTGCCCCCAGTTTGTCCAGCAATCTGCCCCAGTGTCCAGCATTGCCCCCTGTGTGTCCAGCAATCTGCCCCAGTGTCCAGCATTGCCCCCAGTGTGTCCAGCAATCTGCCCCAGTGTCCAGCATTGCCCCCAGTGTGTCCAGCAATCTGCCCCAGTGTCCAGCATTGCCCCCTGTGTGTCCAGCAATCTGCCCCAGTGTCCAGCATTGCCCCAGTGTGTCTAGCAATCTGCCCCAGTGTCCAGCATTGCCCCCAGTGTGTCCAGCAATCTGCCCCAGTGTCCAGCATTGCCCCCTGTGTGTCCAGCAATCTGCCCGTGTCCAGCATTGCCCCCAGTGTGTCTAGCAATCTGCCCCAGTGTCCAGCATTGCCCCCAGTGTGTCTAGCAATCTGCCCGTGTCCAGCATTGCCCCCAGTGTGTCTAGCAATCTGCCCCAGTGTCCAGCATTGCCCCCAGTGTGTCTAGCAATCTGCCCCAGTGTCCAGCATTGCCCCAGTGTGTCCAGCAATCTGCCCCAGTGTTCAGCATTGCCCCCAGTGTGTCTAGCAATCTGCCCCAGTGTCCAGCATTGCCCCCAGTGTGTCCAGCAATCTGCCCCAGTGTCCAGCATTGCCCCCAGTGTGTCTAGCAATCTGCCCCAGTGTCCAGCATTGCCCCCAGTGTGTCCAGCAATCTGCCCCAGTGTCCAGCATTGCCCCCAGTGTGTCTAGCAATCTGCCCCAGTGTCCAGCATTGCCCCCAGTGTGTCCAGCAATCTGCCCCAGTGTCCAGCATTGCCCCCAGTGTGTCCAGCAATCTGCCCCAGTGTCCAGCATTGCCCCCAGTGTGTCTAGCAATCTGCCCCAGTGTCCAGCATTGCCCCCAGTGTGTCTAGCAATCTGCCCCAGTGTCCAGCATTGCCCCCAGTGTGTCCAGCAATCTGCCCCAGTGTTCAGCATTGCCCCCAATGTGTCTAGCAATCTGCCCCAGTGTCCAGCATTGCCCCCAGTGTGTCCAGCAATCTGCCCCAGTGTCCAGCATTGCCCCCAGTGTGTCTAGCAATCTGCCCCAGTGTCCAGCATTGCCCCCAGTGTGTCCAGCAATCTGCCCCAGTGTCCAGCATTGCCCCCAGTGTGTCTAGCAATCTGCCCCAGTGTCCAGCATTGCCCCCAGTGTGTCCAGCAATCTGCCCCAGTGTCCAGCATTGCCCCCAGTGTGTCCAGCAATCTGCCCCAGTGTCCAGCATTGCCCCCAGTGTATCCAGCAATCTGCCCCAGTGTCCAGCATTGCCCCCTGTGTGTCTAGCAATCTGCCCGTGTCCAGCATTGCCCCCAGTGTGTCCAGCAATCTGCCCCAGTGTCCAGCATTGCCCCCAGTGTGTCTAGCAATCTGCCCCAGTGTCCAGCATTGCCCCCAGTGTGTCCAGCAATCTGCCCCAGTGTCCAGCATTGCCCCCAGTGTGTCCAGCAATCTGCCCCAGTGTCCAGCATTGCCCCCAGTGTGTCCAGCAATCTGCCCCAGTGTCCAGCATTGCCCCCAGTGTCTCCAGCAATCATCTGCCCCAGTGTCCAGCATTGCCCCCAGTGTGTCTAGCAATCTGCCCCAGTGTCCAGCATTGCCCCCAGTGTGTCAGACATAAAGAAAAAAAAAAAAAAAGTAAAATCCTCACCTCTCCCGTTCCCAGCGCAGGTCCGGTGCACTGCACTCAGCGTCTCTCCGGCTCTGCAACGCTCAGGACACAGAGGCTGAGCGCGTAGTGATGACATCATCACACCCTCTGCCCTGAGACGTCGCAGAGTCAGAGGGCGCCGAAGACACTGCAGCTGCCGCAGGAACCAGGAGAGGTGAGTATTAGAACAGGGGGCCCAATGCCAGCGCTGTAGAAGGGGGGCCCAATGCCAGCGCTGGTATCGGGGGGGGGGGGGCCCGGTCGTGGCGGCGGTCGGCGCCGCCCGAAGATTTAAAGGGCCCGCGTCTCTCTTTTTTTTTTTTCTTCCTCCTCCTCCTCTCTGGGTCGGACCCGCCCCCCCGCCCCCCCTTCCTACGCCACTGACTGGGTGGGCGGATGTCCACCTTATGTCCACCTGCAGAGCCGGCACCGCCATGTGATGTCACAGTCATGTGTTCAGTCACATGGTCTGGGACTTAAATAGCTGAGTTCCAGAGGCAGTCTTTGTTCAGCAGGACTGGAGAGAGGTTTCTCCAGTGGTTTGTGTCCTGAGGAGGAAAGACTGAACCTGTGTTGCTGCAGAGCATGCAGCTCCTGGTAAACGTATGGACTGTGTACAGCATTTTTGTTTTCTTTGTTGATTTTTTCCTGTTTTGCCTGAAGGGCTGTGATTACTTTCCCCTTCTGGTTTGTTTATGCTGCCATATAATAAACCAACCAAAAATGTAAATAGACAATGTTCCTGTTTTCTACCTCCGTGTACCGCCACATGAGTTGAACTACCACAAGTGGTGCTTCGAATGCGGACAACGTTCAGGAAACACAAGAAGCAGCCATGGTCAAACCGCATGTCCTGGGTAAAGGAGGCCACAAGTCAGTGTATTATGTCTGGCAAATTGGAGGACTTGCTCTAGCATCTGGAAACGCGCAGCAGCAGCACAAGCTGGCACATCAGGAGACGAGTAAGTTGCCTATCCAGCAGATGAAACAGCAGCAGCTCCAACAACAGCAGCAATATCAACAGGACCAGTTCAGACAACAGCAGCAGCAGATTGAGTTGCTTGCCAAAGCGGTTCATAGGAGACCGGAAGCCCATTCCATAAGTCCAGGTGACGACACGTACGTCCGGAAGGCGGTAAGATGAGCAATGCAGAAAATGACCACGGGTGATGATATAGAGGCATTTGTAACTGTTTTCGAGAGGATAGCTGAGCGAGAGAGACGGCCACCAGACCAATGGGCAGAAGTGATGGCCCCCTATCTAACCGGCGATCCCCAGAAGGCTTATTATGACCTGGCTTTACATGTTGCCCGGGAATATGCCAAACTGAAAACTGAGATGCTAGCCTGCTCAGCGGTGACTATGTCTGTGTGTGCACAAAGGTTTCATCACTGGGCGTATTGTGGTGAAAAACCTTGTTGCTCCCAAATGTGCAATTTACTGCAACTGGTGCAGAAATGGTTTCAGACCGTCGTCCACCCCAGCCCAGATGGTGGAGCGGGTTTTAATGGACAGATTTATCCACTCCTTTCCAAGGCTGGTGCAGACCTGGGTTGCCCAAGGGGATCCCCAAAATGCGAATGACCTGGTTGGCCTAGTGGAAAGGTATAAGGTGGTTGAGAGGTCCCTAAGGAAGCCATGGGTGGTGCATTTCCATACTGGGGTCTTAGGTCCCAAGGATCCATTGAGGGGTTGCAAAAGGCTGCTAGTAAAGGCATGATCTGCTGGCGGTGTCATGGTCCTGGACACATAGCGGCCTGTTGTCCTTTGTCTTCCAAACAGATGGATTGTAGCCTAGACAGGTGCTGCTCATACTATGCTTATCCCACTTGACTCCGGGATGATAGTCCACACTGCATGTCCTGTGACCATAAATGGGGTGCTGTTGTCTGGACTGTTGGACTCTGGCAGTTTGGTGACCCTAATAAGGGCCACATTCCCCCTCCAGTTGATCCCAGGAAAATACGTGGGCATCCGCTGTATCCATGGGGACACCAAGGACTACCCCATCGCCAGAATGTCGATAAACACAAACCACGGTACTGAGTCCCATGAGGTTGGAGTTGTGAGAGACTTACTAACACCCCATGATAATCTGGAGGGACTTCAGCCTGTTTTGGGACTTGTGGGGAAAGGAAGGAGTTACTAAGTGACTCAGACAGAAGCAAACTCAACCCTGAAAAATCCCTGTTGCAGCCAGAGGGGGAGAAGTTCCCCTTCGTGTGTCCTAGCGGGTGACGAGGATGAGACGGTGGCCAGTGTGGCTGAGGCTCCTGATCTGGGGGATTTTGGGGAAAATTTTGGCTCTGATCATATGCGGGATCTTACCCTAAAAGGGGCATTCGAAAATGTGTCTGTGATAGATGGAGTTGCTCAAGACTCGGGAGCTGACACCTGGTACCCACACCTTGCAGTCAATGGCGAATTACTGTATTGGGTGAGCACACTGAGGGGAGAGGAGATGAAATAGTGCAGCTGCTGGTTCCAGGTCCCTACCGGCTGACGGTTTTAGATATGGCCCATTCACATGTTTTTGGGGGACATTTGGTGGTATAGAAAACGCAGAGGTTCTATTGGCCAGGATGTTATCGGAAGATCCTAAATCATTGTAGGTCCTGCCCAACCTGCCAGATAACCGCTGCCGCTACTCACTTCCAAAGTCCCCTAGTTCCCTTACCTGTGACAGAGGTCCCATTTGAGAGAATTGCCATGGATCTAGTGGGTCCTCTTGTTAAATCTACACGAGGACACCTTTACATCTTAGTGGCATGGAAGGTTGGCTCACTTAGCCGCTCCTCGAGGTAGACACGCAAACACGTTTGGTTAAAGTCTCTGGGTGGTTTATTGCGTCATAAACCAGATATCCAAACTGGTAACAGAAAAACAGTCTGGCTCAAAAGAAAAGTAAACAGTTCGTGCAAAGTCCTGCCCAATACTTCTGGGACACCACATAAGGAAGCTCTCGAGGGAGCTGCAATATGTAGGCTTCCGTTCCTCCACACACACAGAGAAAAAAAACTGGCTGGACATTTAACTCCCTCCAGCCACAACCTAGAGGTGGAGATATGGTGGGTAGGCTTTACGCCCATCTCTGACCTACCCACCATGACAGCCAGGCCCATATAGTGACTGGATTGCTCTCAGCTCATATCATGTTGAAGAAAACACTTTGGCTTTTACATCAGGCAGGAAAGCAACCTTTGTGACGCATATCTCCTCTCATGTATGTAGGTAATAGCAAATGAGTTGAAGAGGATGCTAAACCTCGGTGTGATACAGGAGTCAAAAAGTGGATGGTCGAGTCACATTGTCCTTGTGCCAAAGCCCAACTGTGAGTGGCAATTTTGTAATGATTACCACAGGCTGAATGAGGTCTCCAAATGTGATGCGTATCCGATGTCCTGTGTGGATGAACTCATTGAGAGACTGGGAACCGCGAGGTATATTACAACTCTCGACCTGACAAAGGGCTGCTGGCAGATCCCCATGTCCCAGAGTACCAAGGAGAAGACGGCATCCTTGACACCTGATGGGTGTTTCCAATACACCAGAATGCCTTTTAGACTGCAGGGGGTTCCAGCAACCTTCCAGAGGGCTATACATTATGTCCTGGCTCCAGATAAGAAGTATGGCGCTGCCTACCTAGATGAAATTGTGGTCTTCAGCCCTGAATGATAGTCATCTACCAAAGGTACAAGCAATCCTGGATGCGTTGAGGAATGAGGGGTTCACTGTAAACCCCAAAAATGTGCCATAGGGAAGGAAGAGGACAAATAACTAGGCTATGTTGTTGTGAGGGGTGAAATCAAGCCTCAGATAAACAAGATTGAGGCAATCCAGAAGTGGCCACAGCTGCTTTCCAAGAAGCAAGTGAGGGTGTTTCTTGGAATTGTGCGTTACTACCAGCAGTTTATCCCAAGGTTCTCCATAATTGAGCACCGGTGACGGATCTCCTTCAAGGCACAAGATCGTGGATGATTAAATGGTCTGCTGAGTCTGAGATGGCTTTCCAGGAGCTGAAGAAGGCTCTGTGTAAACATCCAGTTCTGGTCACACCAGACTTCACCAAGGAGTTCATGGTCCAGACAGATGCGTCAAAAGTCGGCTTAGGAGCCGTGGTCTCTCAGGAAGTGAATTGGGAGGAGCATCCCATTCTGTATCTAAGCCGGAAGCTCTATTCATGCGAGAGAAACTATGCCATCGTTGAGAAGGAGTGCTTAGCCATAAAATGGGCATTGATACCCTGAGATACAGCGCCTTGCGAAAGTATTCGGCCCCCTGGAACTTTTCAACCTTTTCCCACATATCATGCTTCAAACGTAAAGATACCAAATGTAAATTTTTGGTGAAGAATCAACAACGAGTGGAACACAATTGTGAAGTTGAACAAAATTTATTGGTTATTTTTACATTTTTGTGGAAATTCAAAAACTGAAAAGTGGGGCGTGCAATATTATTCGTCCCCTTTAACTTAATACTTTGTTGCGCCACCTTTTGCTGCGATTACAGCTGCAAGTCGCTTGGGGTATGTCTCTATCAGTTTTGTACATCGAGAGACTGAAATTCTTGCCCATTCTTCCTTGGCAAACAGCTCGAGCTCAATGGCCTAATGGCGTCAGTGACGTGAAACCAGAGTATTTTCCTCCAGCACACTACGTGTTGTGAGGCTTAAGCTAAGTTACATAAATGAGCTAGATTTTATGTGGACATCCATAGACTGGGTGGGCGGATGTCCACCTTATGTCCACCTGCAGAGCCGGCACCGCCATGTGATTGCACAGTCATGTGTTCAGTCATATGGTCTGGGACTTAAATAGCTGAGTTCCAGAGGCAGTCTTTGTTCAACAGGACAGGAGAGAGGATTCTCCAGTGGTTTGTGTCCTGAGGAGGAAAGACTGAACCTGTGGTACTGCAGAGCGTGCATCTTCTCGCAAACGTATGGACTGTGTACAGCATCTTTTCTTTGTTTTCTTTATTTTTCCCATTTTTGCCTAAAGAGCTGTGTTTACTTTCCCCTTCTGGTAGGTTTGTGCTGCCATGTAATAAACCAACCAAAGATTTAAAGAGACAGTGTTCCTGTTTTCTACCACTGTGTACCGCCAAGTGAGTTGAACTACCATAACATATTCTAATTTCTGAGAGTCAATACCAGTGATGGTTTCCCTTTAATGCCGCTTATTTCCATGTTCCCCAACACAACACTATGCTCCCCTGCCATTCATCGTGTCGAACAATCAGTGTGTTGATTCTCTGGGGCTCAGAGCAGATGTATCACTCAGTGCCAGCGCTGCCATCTCTGCAGCTTGTAACATAATATTTAACAATAAATCCATATTCCAGCACATCTTGGATGGAGTTCGCTGCCAATTATCTTCTCTGCAGCATTGGAAGCTCTGCCAGGATCCCGGGATTGTTAACTAAAAGCTTAATACACAAAAATAAGATCTCTAAAAAGGACGCATATGGATCAGAATTCACACCGACGTGTGTGACACAGACGGGACTCTCAGCTTGTAAAGTCAATGGCGTGTAATGGAGAAGCAGTGTGATCGATCCAGGGTCGGGGTATGGCCAGAGGTAATCAGGCAGCCGTATAGTCATGAACTGCAGGTGGAGTAGACGCCGCTCCGAACACACCACCACTTATTTATTTCCATTCGTTATTTATGGATTAGTTATTTCAGGTGTCTATAAATAATGAGATGGGTCACGTGTGGCTGCCGCCCAGAATCCTTGGGAAAGGGTGGACCACCATTATGGAGGCACACAGCTTGGCCTGAAAGCAGAGAAAAGAATAATATGGAAATAAAAGCTACAAACTGCTACAATGCAGAAACCATACTACAGACCTCCCAATCGTCTCGGATCCAGCGGGGCAGTCACGATTTTGAGAGTCTGCCCTGTTTTCACGGCTGGGATCTTACTTTTCCTGCACTGCAGAGCCACATACCTCCACCCGCAGAGCCACAATCCACATATAGCTGCTCTGTGCGCACAGGACCTGTGATGAGGTCACAGGAGGGGAGAAGTCAGGGGTCACATGATCAGGGGCCTCTGTGTATGTAGGACAGGACTCTGCTGTGCTGTCATGGTGCTGGATGAGGGTAAGTTTATGTGTGGGGTCAGGAGGGGTTTACAGTGTGGATGTAGCAGAGCTGTGTGTGTACGAGGTTTACGGAGTGGAGCCGTGTGTGTATGAGGTGTACAGAGTGCAGCCAGGTGCGCATGAGGTGAATGAAGTGGAGCCATGTGTACAAGGTGTGCGGAGCAGGGCCAGGTGTGTACGAGGTGTACAGATTGCAGCTGCGTGTGTACGAGGTGTACGGAGCACAGCCACATGTGTACAATGTGTACGGAGTGGAGCCGTGTGTGTATGAGGTGTATGGAGCGGAGCCACGTGTGTACAAGGTGTATGGAGCGGAGCTGCGTGTGTACGAGGTGTGCGGAGTGGAGCCGTGTCTGTGTACGGAGCGTGTGCATAACTACCAACCGTCCTGGATCCAGTGGGACAGTCCCAATTTGAGACTCTGTCCTGATATCCCGGCCGGGATCCTCCTTTTCCCACATGGCCTCAGACCAAATGTACTGCAGCTTTAAACTGCTAGCGTGATCAATAGCTGTGTCGGATCGGAGCAGATATTGCTCCTCGCTCTGACTCTGACTGACACAGGAGACAAGGAGAGGTCTTTATCAGTGGTGTACCGGAGCTGCAGCGACGCGAGCAGTCAGCGGCGCAGCTGGATTACATCATTTAGCGCCGCTGGAGAGGAAGCTGCTGGCTGCTGCGAGGGAGCATGGTGAGAGGTGTGTATGTGTGTGTGTAGGTGTGTGTGTGTGGTTATAGAGAAGGCAATGATGGGGGTTGGAGAGAAGGCAATGATGGGGGTGGGGTAACTATGTGTGGCCATTATACTGTACGCAGCATCATGTTGGGCCATTATACTGTACGCAGCATCATGTGGGGCCATTATACTGTACCCAGCATAATGTGGGACCATTATACTGTACCCAGCATCATGTGGGCCCATTATACTGTACCCAGCATCATGTGGGGCCATTACACTGTATGAAGCATTATGTGGGGCCATTATACTGTACTCAGCATCATGTGGAGCCATTATACTGTACCCAGCATCATGTGGGGCCATTGTACTGTACCCAGCATCATGTGAGGCCATTATACTGTATGCAGCATCATGTGGGCCCATTATACTGTACCCAGCATCATGTGGGGCCATTATACTGTACCCAGCATCATGTGGGCCATTATACTGTACCCAGCATCATGTGGGCCATTATACTGTATCCAGCATCATGTGGGGCCATTACACTGTACTCAGCATCATGTGGGGCCATTATACTGTACCCAGCATCATGTGGGGCCATTATACTGTATGCAGCATCATGTGGGCCCATTATACTGTACCCAGCATCATGTGGGGCTATTATACTGTACCCAGCATCATGTGGGCCATTATACTGTATCCAGCATCATGTGCGGCCATTACACTGTACTCAGCATCATGTGGGGCCATAATACTGTACCCAGCATCATGTGGGGCCATTATACTGTATGCAGCATCATGTGGGCCCATTATACTGTACCCAGCATCATGTGGGGCCATTATACTGTACCCAGCATCATGTGGGCCATAATACTGTAGTCCAGCATCATGTGGGCCCATTATACTGTACCCAGCATCATATGGGCTCATTATACTGTACCCAGCATCATGTAGGCCATTATACTGTACCCAGCATCATGTGGGCCATTATACTGTATCCAGCATGTGGGGCCATTATACTGTACTCGGCATCATGTGGAGCCATTATACTGTACCCAGCATAATGTGGAGCCATTATACAGTACACAGTATCATGTGGGGCCACTATACTGTACCCAGCATAATGTAGGGCCATTATACTGTACCCAGCATCATGTGGGCCATTATACTGTATCCAGCATAATGTGGGGTCATTATACTGTACTCAGCATCATGTGGAGCCATTATACTGTACCCACCATCATGTGGAGCCATTATACAGTATGCAGCATCATGTGGGGCCACTATACTGTACCCAGCATCATGTGGGGCCATTATACTCTACCCAGCATCATGTAGGGCTTTTATGCTGTACCCAGCATCATGTGGGGCCATCACACTGTACCCAGCATCATGTGTGGCCATTATACAGTATGGAGCACTGTGTGGCCATTATACAGTATTGAGCATCATGTGAGGCCATTATACAGTATGGAGCACTGTGTTGCCATTATACAGTATGGAGCACTGTGTGGCCATTATACAGTATGGAGCATTATGTGGGGCCGTTATACAGTATAGAGCACTGTGTGGCCATTATACAGTATTGAGCATCATGTGTGGTCATTATACAGTATGAAGCACTGTTTGGCCATTATACAGTATTGAGCCTCATGTGTGGCCATTATACAGTACTAGACTGTGGCCCGATTCTAATGCATCGGGTATTCTAGAATATGCATGTCCCCTTAGTATATGGACAATGATGATTCCAGAATTCACGGCAGACTGTGCCCGTCGCTGATTGGTCGAGGCAACCTTTATGACATCGTCGCCATGGCAACCATTATGACATCTACGTCGATACTGTGCCCGTCGCTGATTGGTCGAGGCGAATTCACGGCAGACTGTGCCCGTCACTGATTGGTCGAGGCAACCTTTATGACATCATCGTCGCCATGCTGTGCCCGTCTCTGATTGGTCGAGGCCTGGCGGCCTCGACCAATCAGAGACGCGGGATTTCCAGGACAGACAGACAGACAGACAGAAAGACAGACAGACAGACAGACAGACGGAAAAACCCTTAGACAATTATATATATAGATGGAGCATCATGTGGGGCCATTATACAGTATGGAGCACTGTGTGGCCATTATACAGTATGGAGCATCATGTGGGGCCATTATACATTAAGGAGCACTGTGTGGCCATTACAGAGTATGGAGCACTGTGTGGCCATTATAGAGTATGGAGCACTGTGTGGCCATTATACAGTGTGGAGCATCATGTGGGGGCCATTATACAGTTTGGAGCACTGTGTCGCCATTATACAGTATTGAGCATCATGTGTGACCATTATACAGTATGGAGCACTGTGCGGCCATTACACAGTATGGAGCATCATGTGTGGCCATTATACAGTATGGAGCACTGTGTGGCCATATTTTTTGGTTTATAATTATTGTTTATGAAACAGTGTGATCAGCAGTACTAAATGGGTGTGGTTGGGGCATGGATATGGGTGTGACTAGATGTGAACTGGGTGTGATCAGAGGCGTGTACTAAAATTTGCCACGGCGCCCTGCAATCTTTTTCACTCTTTGCCTTCTTCAACAGTTGGGAGGTATGCATACTCTAACAGTGAGCAGCGCCTTTATAGCGAGCAGGGTGGGTGCCATAATACACTATGCCGGCGTTTATCGTATCCGGAATTCTCTTTGAGCTCAGAAGTTTCCGGACGTTTTACATGAACAATAAGTGACATTAAATCAAATTGAACCCCAAAGACTTATCCCAATGAAAAGCCTGAGTGATTCTAGAGAAACCCCGTCCTTCCCATCACCATTTAAATGCTAATCTCCACTGTCTATAGATGTAATTATGAAATACGGCAGTGCCCGGGGCCTCGTAGTCGCGTCCTATCTGTGTTACCGTATTTTATCCTCACCTGGCAGATTTCTAATGTTATAGGTAATTGGTGCTAAGCCTCCACAATGAAGTATACCGGTGGCCATCACATCTCACCCAGGAAAGGGGTTCACTTTTATATATTTTTTTTAATGTTTCTTAAATCAGCCTTCAAAATTAGTCTTTATATAAAAGGGATGAGAAAAAAGTGAAGCTATAATAAATACACCGCACACTTTCTGGGACTGGTCCGGGATAGTAATGATCGCCAGGCAGATGACACGGAGAAGGCCCGCTGTAGCCGCTCTCATTAATCCCGCCATTCCCCCGCTCTGCTTTTATGTCTATGAATACCATTTATTATACATTAGGTCACATCCAGCATTTATCTGCACTTCATAAACAATTATTTCTTGGAGAATCCTCTAAATTGCTAAATAAATTATACAATTTTATTCCAACGAGCCTGTGCTGCCACGCTCACTGTCATGTACACAGTGCAGAAACGTCACAGATGTCAAGATGTCTTTCCTAAAGTCCCACGTACCAGATGAAGAGTCTGGAACAACGTCTGACTTTTCTTTGCTCATTATGATGATATAAATAATATTAATATTTAATAAAAATAATGAAAGTAATTTTAAGCTTACCTTACCTGTCATTTTAAGCAACTTTTCAGAATAAGCTGCCTTAAAACACTTTTTTGGCTATTCTATGACTCGTATCCTACTTATTTCACCTGTTTTCCCTCTGCAGCCGCTAGCTTTAATTTTGAGTTGTCTCTGAACTGGTAGGTGCAGACTAACTGCCACTAT
The DNA here is from genome assembly GCF_051348905.1 of Ranitomeya variabilis. NCBI lineage: Eukaryota > Metazoa > Chordata > Amphibia > Anura > Dendrobatidae > Ranitomeya > Ranitomeya variabilis. The sequence goes on along the minus strand of NC_135232.1, from coordinate 721,170,225 downwards.
CCACTGAGGCATTGGTGGAAAGTTATGAATATTGGGGTTTAAATATATCTGATATTGATGGGACATACATTTTCAACTTCAGGACTAATCGGGGAAGAATATACTATTTTTTCATAACTGTGACCTGCCTAATCAATAGTGGTCAGATGGCTGACACCAACCATGTCATTTTTACTATCTATGGAAAGGTAAAATCCCAATAAAAAATACGGCGGTGATCTCAAACTTCTGCGATTGTCAGGAGTGAAGATATTGTTAATGTTGGGAATTTCATAAAATTCTAAAGGACTGAGAACATCCCACAACTCGACCTACTTGAGGTCATCAAAGGGGGTGTGTGAGTATAACTTAGGTGCTGATAAAAGGTCAAGGCGAATTATGATCTGTGTTCATGCAGAAAGATACATATCAGTTTATGCACGATCCTGTTCACTGGACGATTCCAATCAAAGTGCTCTCCTTCACTAAACCGAATCATCTCTGTGATCAGCGTAGTAAGTTTCTTTTGTTAATTCTGTTTATTTTATGTAATTGTATATGCTGTATTGTTTTGTCCCCTTTGTAAAATCTTTTGTATATTTTTTTATAAACACTGCTTATCGTTCTGGATTAAATATAAAATTTAACAGTTCTGTTCCTTTTGTTTTGTAAAACACACTCCTGAAAGCCATACGCTACCTACCAGGCCTCCAGTTAGCCTGTTTAAAAACAACTGGTGTTGGCAGCGAGTAGTTTTTTGGTTATGGTGGAGTCAGCAGTGACTGTATTGGGGTATATACACATATTCCATGCATTGTAATCAGCTGTGTAAATGCCATACGCTCACTGTTAGTTTCCCAATAACCGACCTTAGTGGAATCAACCACAGCCTCCTCCGTTAATTGTGGGTCAATTGTGTAATTGTCCAGATGATAGGGGGCAGCAGAGGGCTGTTTGTGACAAAAAGATAACAGAGGGTGGATTCAGTTACAACCCCCCTGGCTTTGATCTTTGACAATTGGTGGCAGCGGTGGTGTCTGCGTGATCTCTCCGGTGTCATCCTTCGACAATTGGTGGTAGCGGTGGGATTTGCGTTATCTCTCCGCTGTCATCCTTTGACAAATGGTGGCAGCGGTGGGATCTGCATAATCTCTCCGGAGTCATCTCTTGACAATTGATGGCAGCAGTGGGATCTGTGTGATCTCTACGGTGTCATCCCTTGACAACTGGCGGCAGCAGTGGGATCTGCGTGATCTCTCAGCTGTCATCCCTTGACAATTGGTGGCAGTGGTGGGATCTGCGTAATCTCTCTGGAGTCATCTCGTGACAATTGGTGGCAGTGGTGGGATCTGCGTGATCTCTCCGGTGTCATCAATTGACCATTGGTGGCAGCGGTGGGATCTGCGTGATCTCTCCAGTGTCATCTCTTGACCATTGATGGCCGTGGTGGGATCTGCGTGACCCCTCAAATGTCATTCTTTGACAATTATTACATGTTTTTCTTATTTATGTCTTACTTGCTTGGGTGTAAGGGTGCAACACATTCACCTTCATTACCATGACTGACACCAGAGCCCAATCCCATTATTGAAGGCCTGTAACCCCTCATGGCACTGAGTGATCTCTGTGCGGCCATCGTCTGAGCATTAATCACTGGGAGGGTCGCCAATTACCCAGAATGCTCAGCACTTACAGTGGCTCAAATGCCACATAAGAAAACTTCTGCTGGAATGACACCAGGTCATTACTGAGGATGCGGAATCCCAAATATTAGATGTAAAAATGAAATAAGACTTTCCATTATGGCTTTGGCCGCTACCCAGGCTCACACATACTTCACGGCTTCAAGGTAATGGGAATCATTACCCCAGCACACAATTGCGAAATTAACCCTTCATTAGGGCTGAGGATATTTTAACAGAACTTTTTAAAGGGCTGAATTCTCTGAAAGCAATATTTCACTTTTGCTGCCAGTTCACACATAGCCTAAAGGAGGACAATATACAGCAATACTGAACAGTGTAGCTGTGAATACAGCTGATGTGTTTATGGAGGACCATGTTTAAATGGTTAAACAGCCGATAGCAGAGATACATTGCATTATCCTGCATAGAGAAGTAAAGATAGATTACGGGTGTACCGTCCTTTTAAGGTTCTCTTAAATTACTCTGCATTTTCCGGAACAATGTAACCACTTTAATTATCACATTGACTTGTAATCTGGTAATTGCTACATTGTATCGCTGGAAGAGGAGAGGAATATTGAGATTAATCTTCAAATTACGAGCCCATTAATGCTGCTCCCGTCTCTACACCTGTATGTTCCCATGAGCCGCAGAGTGAAATCTGCCTTCCTGAGACAGTCCACCTGACAGACCCTCCGCCACCGCTCATTTCATCGCCATCTTGACTTGTAGCAATTAGTCAGCTTTGACAATTAAGAGCGTCCCCAGACATTGACACGTGTAATAAATCGCCCCGTTTATGGGCCTTATAATGTCCTCATATAAACACGGCGCTGCAGGCACCGCGCAGCTTTAAGTATTAAGTGCAGTCGCCTGTAACCAAACATAATGGGGTTTCTGGGATGAATTATGGGGAAACTAATGCAAAGAAAAATGCTCCAACTTTTAACGTATGGAAAGAGTTTGAGATGAAACTCAATAGTTGACGTTACATGATGATGCAACGGTGTTGGTGCTGTTACTGCACCCAGGAGTCCTGACAACATCTGACTAAAGTTGCAAAATGCTTGAAAAAATAAGCAATTTTGCTGTTTTTTAATAAAGGAAACTGGATTGGTCTTGTAAGTTTTAATAACTGCCGAGGTATAAAAACAGAAGCCACATGGATGACAATTGAGATAAAAATCCATTTTTTTCAGGCTGAATATCTGATGATTTTTGATACGGTCGCATGAACTTAGCCTGAGAGTGATTAACAATCGTGAGACTCACAAGCATTAAGTACAGTGGCTTGTGAAAGTATTCACCCCCTTGGCTTTTTACCTATTTTGTTACATTACAACTTGTGTTTAAATATTTTTGTATTCCGATTTGTGTGTGATGCATCAATACTAAATAGTTTAAGTTAGTGAAATGAGAAAAATATAGGCATAAATTAAATTTATGGGCTCTAATAACTAAAAATTGTCATGTGCATATGTATTCACCCCTCTTGCTTTGAAGTCCCTAAAAATTTCTGGTGCCAACAATTCCCTTCATAAGTACCATGCATAGTGACAGGATGTCCCCCTGTGTGCAATCTAAGTGTGACATGTCGGTCAGTATAGACACTTTACCTTCTCTGAAAGGCCACAGAGGCTGCAACACCATTAACAAGAGGATCTGAGTTGCCCAGCCAGGGCTGTGGGGTACTCGGTACCGGGTCCGGTGGTGTTCACAGGGGGATGTCACAGTGGCGACCCGGTCCGTGGCTCTGGGAGCTCATGTGTAAGGGGAAAGTCTTTAAAGGGATTTAATGAATAAAGTTTATGTTCATGACTCCACCTGTGGTATTCGGTCAGTGGGGACCTACGCTGCTTTAAGGGGTCCTCTGGGGTGATGTTATGGCAGCTAGATGGTATAACTTTCCACTGGTGAAGTGTGTCCCCAGGGCTCCCGGTGTGTAGATGGAAGATGGTGAATGGTGCAGTAAAGAACGAGGACACAGGTTTACCGTCTCTTTACCTGGTTTACTGAAGACTTCAGGCAGCCACAGTCCAGGGTACCAGATAACAGGACAGGTGGAGTTGAAAGCCTTCCTCTTGCGCGGTGGTGTTGTAGTCCCTTACTGCCTATGGCTTCAGATAAGGTCCCCACAGTTCTTCTCTCAGTCCCTCATGTAGGATAGGGCATAACCCGTATGACTGGTGACTTGAGCCTTTTTACAGGGACTCCAGAACGCCCCAGGCTCTATAGGTGTCACCGTACCTCCTGGGTATTAAGGCGGACAGGTAACTTGCAGTTCAGCTGTCCTGCCGGTCTCCGATATAAGTCGTAGAGTCCTTACAACCTCGGTGGTCCAGCTACCGGTTATCTGTGCCTCAAAAGGAGGCAGCCTGCTCTTAGCTGGTCTCCCCTGATATTACTCTCCTGTGCTTCGCTCTCCTTCATGCTCACTGAACAATGTTCAGCTTTCTGTATGTCTCTTTCCAGGAGCTGTAGTGCTTCGGACTACACGGCCCCTTCAGACCTTCTGACCCTCTAGGTCGGTCTGCTCTCTCCTCTGGCTCTCTGACAATCTAATCTCATCTCTTTCCCTCCAAACCACAATATATATATAGGGGAGTCACCTAGTAAATAGGATCAAAAGCTCCTCCTTGTGGCCTGGAGTGTGAACATGTTGTGTGTATGGTAGTTACCTGATAAAAGATATCCTTCATCGCTTCCAAACGTAACATCACTCTCCCCGTGAGGAAAGCAATGCTACTGTGATGACCAGGACCCTGGGGCACCACAGTTCCACTAACCAAACACCATGAAGATCACTGAGTTCTCCAAGCAACACTATGAAGACCAAAGAGATTTCCAAACACCACCATGAAGACTAAGTATATCTCCAAACTACACCACGTAGACCAAGGATATCTCCAAACAACACCATGAAGACCAAGGAGATCTCCAAACCACACCTTGAAGACCAAGGGGATCTCCAAAACAAGTCAGGGAAAAGTTGTTAACAAGTACAAATCAAGGTTGGGTTATAAAAAAAAATTCTCCCAATCTCTGATGATTTCCCAGAGCACCATCAAATTCATTATCTTCACATGAAAAGGACATGGTAGCACAACAAAGCTGTCAAGAGAGGGTGCCCACCAAACACACAAGAATTGTAAGGCTTATTTTGATTTTGTTAGAAGACATGTGAGAGACACCTCAAATGTATGGAGGAAGGGCTGTGATCAGAGGAGACAAAAATTGAACTTTTTAGCCACCAAGGTAAATACTATGTTTGGCACCAAATCAACATAGCTCATAAATACAAGAACACCATCTCCACAGTGACACATGGTGGTGGCAGCATCATGCTGTGGGGATATTTATTGGCAGCAGGGCAGGGAAAATGGTCCGACTCGAGGGGAAATACAGGGATAATCTTGAGCAAAACCGGTTTCAGTCTGTCAGTGATTTGAGACTGGGACGAAGGTTCACCTTCCAACAAGACAATGACCCAAAGCATACTGCTAAAGCAACACTCAAGGGGTTTAAGGGGAAACGTGTAAATGTTCTGGAGTGGCCGAGTCACAGCCCACACCTTAATCCAATGGAGAATCTGTGGTCAGGCGTGAAGATCGCTGTTCACCAGAGGAAACCATTTAACGTGAAGGAGCTGGAGAAGTTTTCCCTTGAGGAATGGGCAAAAATTCCAATGGCAAGATGTGTAATTGCCGCAAAAGGAGGCTCTACAAAGTACTGACCTTAGAGGGTTGAATAGTTATGCACACTGAAGTTTTCAGTTATTTTGTTCTATTTGTTGTTTGCTTCACAATAAAAAAAAATGTTCAGAGTTGTCGGCATGTTCTTTACATGAACTGATGTGAACCCTTAAAAAAACAGTAAAAATTCAAGGATGTGAAGAAGGAAAACATGACAAATGCCAAGGGGGTGAATACATTTGCAAGTCACTGTATATGCACTGTCAATATAACATATTCCAAGAAGTGTCTGGTGCTGTGAGGACTTCTATAAGGGTATGTCTCCACGTTCAGGATTGCATCAGGATTTGGTCAGGATTTTCCATCAGTATTTGTAAGCCAAAACCAGGAGTGGAACAATCAGAGGAAAAGTATAATAGAAGCATATGCACCACTTCTGCATTTATCACCCACTCCTGGTTTTGGCTTACAAATACTGATGGAAAATCCTGACCAAATCCTGATGCAATCCTGAACGTGGAGACATACCCTTAGGGTATATGTCCACGTTCAGGATTGCATCAGGATTTGGTCAGGATTTTATGCAGGTAAAATCCTGATCAAATCTGCACCTGAGGTCACTGGCAGGTCACCTGCGTTGTTCTTGCGTTGTTTCAGCATTGTAAGGACATGCTGCATTCTTAAAAGAGGCGCCGCATGTCCGTTTTCGCGGGTGTGCCGCATGCGTCTTTTAATGCATAGTGGAGACGGGATTTCATGAAATCCCTTCCACTATGCTGTAACATCTGGATGCTGCGTGTTTGATGCTGCGGCTCAACGCAGCGTCAAACACGCAGCGTTTCCTGAACGTGGAAACATACCCTTAGGATACTGAGAAGCTGATTCTGGACCCAAGGATGTGGATGCAGCGGTGTACTTTGGCTTGAAAGTGAGTACACCGCACTGCACACAGCATAATATTGATGGACAAGGACACTGTTTATTTGTGGGGTGCCAGAGCATGTGAACGCAGCCCCTCGACCATGACTACCGCCCTGCGCACCTTACACTACATCATTCACATGTAGGACATACAGAAACACCAGGTGTCAAAAGGGTTAAATGACCTCTGCAGTCAAATAGCCAATGGCATAAAATATCCTACAAACAGGAACACATGTATCTGTCCCACAGGCTTCATTGCCTGCCGAACGAGGAAAGTAATGATTCCTGCGATCTCCATGGGGCTCAACGAGAACAATGTTATTGACACAACAGACAGCAAATCTATATAGCCACAAAGGTCGGTCATATCCGAGTGTTCTGCACCCTGCAGAATGGCAGGAGCCGCGGCACACCACCCGACACCAAATTCTCCCAGAACTAAAGATCTACTTATGAAACCAGAAAGAATTCAAGAACACTTTTATGTAAACTATCCCTGCAGCAATGTATGTCCCAATCAGACATCCAAAAGCTCCACATGATTTATACTAGAAAAATATACTCAGTATATTAGTGAGCTGTATTTTAGCAGTTCTACTTCTGTACATGGGGCAATGCCGGACACTGGAGCCTGGGGCCCTCAGGTCAGGTGGAATTGATTCTCAGGTCCATCCTAGTGCTACGATACATGAAAATATTATATGCTTGTATTAAGGCCTCATGCATGAGGACACTATTTAATAAGGGACAGCTTTACACAAAATAGGAAAAGAGATTATGTAATAAGGGATGGAGCTACACAGAAGCGAAAACACTATGCAATAAAGGACAGAGCTATAAGAAGAGGAGACATGTAATAAGGGATGGAGCTATACAAAAGAGAGAACACTAAATAATAAGAGATGGCATTATACATAATGAGAAAAAAGAATGTAATAAGGGATGGAGCTATACAGAAGAGAGTACACTATGTAATAAGGGACAGCATTAACATTATACATAACGAGAGGACGTTATGTAGTAAAGGAAGGAGTTAAACATAAGAGATAACTCTATGTAATAAGAGACGGAGCTATGTCTTACAAGAAACAAGACTATGTAATAAGGGATGGAGCTGTACAGAAAAGTGTAGACTATGTAATAAGGGGAGATATACATAAGAGAGGACACTATATAATAAGGGACAGCATTATACATAACAACAGAGGACACTATGAAATAAAAGACTGAGCTATACATAACAAGAAAGGATACTATTTTATAAGAGATCGAACTGTACAGAAAAGAGGACAATATGTAATAAGGAACGGAGTTATACATAAGAGAGGACACTATGCAACAAGGGACGGCATTATAAATAACACAAAAGGACACTAAGTAGTAAGGCACGGATATATACATAAGAGAGAACACTATGTAATAAGGTACTAAGCTATACAGAAGAGAAGACTGTAATAAGGCACATAGCTATACATAAGAGATGACACTATGTAATAAGGTACAGCATTATAAATAACAGAGGACACTATGGAATAAAAGACTTAGCTATACACAACACGAAAGGACACTATTTGATAAGAGATGGAGCTATAAAGAGATTACACTATGCAATATAGAATGGAGCTAAAATGAAGAGAAGACACTATTTAATAAGGGACAATCCATTACCAGTCCCTGTCTTGTAACATATCTCCTTACTCTTCCATATTATATCAGTCTGCTTCCTGAGTCCTTCCCCAATTCATTACGGATCCCTGTCATGTATCCTCTCTCCCTCCCCATGTATTATCCATTTCTTTCTTGTGTCCTCTCTCCCTCTGCCCCAATTCATTATCAGCCACATTTGTATGTCCTCTCTCCACTCCCAATTCATTACCAGTCAATATCTTGTGTACTCTCCCCCCCCCCCAGCATTATAATAGTTATATTCTTGTACATAGTGGGCAGTATTATAGTATTTATATTCTTGGACATAGGAGCAGTATTATAGTAGTTATATTCTCGGACATACAGAACAGACCAAAAGTTTGGACACACCTTCTCATTTAAAGATTTTTCTGCATTTTCATGAATATGAAAAATGTAAATTCACACTGAAGGCATCAAAATTATGAATTGACACATGTGGAATTATATACTTAACAAAAAAGTGTGAAACAACTTAAATTATGTCTTATATTCTAGGTTCTTCAAAGTAGCCACCTTTTGCTTTGATGACTGCTTTGCACGCTCTTGGCATTCTCTTGAGGAGCTTCAAGAGGTAGTCACCGGGAATGGTCTTCCAACAATCTTGAAGGAGTTCCCAGAGATGCTTAGCACTTGTTGGCCCTTTTGCAACAGTCTATTCTTTAGGACTATCAGCTGTGTATCCACCAGACTTCTGCTCAACACAACTGATGGTCCCAACCCCATTTATAAGGCAAGAAATCCCACTTACTAAACCTGACTGGGCACATGTGTGAAATGAAAACCATTTCCGGTGACTACCTCTTGAAGCTCATCAAGAGAATGCCAAGAGTGTGCAAAGCAGTCATCAAAGCAAAAGGTGGCTACTTTGAAGAACCTAGAATATAAGACATATTTTCAGTTGTTTCACACTTTTTTGTTAAGTATATAATTCCACATATGTTAATTCACAGTTTTGATGCCTTCAGTGTGAATTTATAATTTTCATAGTCATGAAAATACAGAAAAATCTTTAAATGAGGTGTGTCCAAACTTTTGGTCTGTACTGTAGGTGGCAGCATTATAGCAGTTATATTCTTGTACATAGGATCAGTATTATAGTAGTTATATTTCTGTACATAGGGGCAGTATTATAGCAGTTATATTCTTGTATATAGGGAACAGTATTATAGTACTTATATTGTACATAGGAGGAAGTATTATAGTAGTTATATTCTTGTACATTGTGGCAGTATTATAGAAGTTATATTCTTGTACATATGAGGCGGTATTATAGTAATTATATTCTTGTACATAGAGGGCAGTATTATAGTATTTATATTCTAGTACATAGGAGACAGTATTATAGTAGTTATATTCTTGTACATATGAGGCGGTATTATAGTAATTATATTCTTGTACATAGAGGGCAGTATTATAGTATTTATATTCTTGTACATAGGAGACAGTATTATAGCAGTTATATTCTTGGACATAGGTGGTAGTATTATAGTAGTTATATTCTTGTACACAGTGGCAGTATTATAGCTGTTATGTTCTTGTACATATGATGCAGCACTATAGTAGTTATATTCTTATACATAGAGGGTAGTATTATAGTAGTTCTATTCTTGTCCATAGGAGAGGATAGACGTGTTTGTGAGCTCCCAGCAGGGTGGAGGCATGGCTTCTGACCCAGGTGGAGGGGAGGGAAGCTGGGCTGATGATCCAGGGGAAGCTCCCAGCCTGGAGTGTGGCCTGCAGCATGGACCTGATGGTAATGGAAACCTGGAAATGGTGGCTGGTGAGTCTTCTAAACCTGCTTGTTATGTTGCCCGAATGAGTGCTAAAGTTACAAGGCAAAGCATTATTAAGCTGGAATTGCAAATCTGCAAATTAAAAGATGAAATTCAGAATGAGACTGATCCAAAGATAAAACTGATGAAAAGTGAGAGCCTGGATGACTGCAGACGAGAGCTGGCCATTCGGAAAGAAAACCTGGACAAAGATGTAAACTCTGTGCTCAGAAAGGTAACTTGGGCTAAGGAGAAAAAAAGGGGATCCAGAGCCGAGAAGGAGAGTAGAAAAAGTAAAAATTTAATTGGTAAAAAGGACATTAAAAATAAAACTGTGCACAGTGTGGAGCAAGGAAGTCCAGAAAGAAATGCAGAACTTATATCAGCCGCACAATGTGAGAGGTCTGAGGCAGCAGATAATGCAGGGATCGCTGCGGAGGAAAGTGTGTCAGCAAACGAGGGGTTAACTGCAGTGCCCTCTATATGCAGCAATGAAGTGAGCACAGCTCTTGTGTGTGATAATGAAAGAGCCCCCTGTACTGACTTTGTGTGTGAGACCCCGCTAAGTGCTGTGTGTGAGACCCCGCTCACTGGTGCTTGCCTGCCTGCAACAGATACAAGCATTATAATGGAGTCTGAACCCTCCATGTCCGTGAATGGAGACAATGTTGTACATCAGTCAGCGGTAATGGAGTCTATGTCATGTATGTCAGTGAATGCAGTAATAATGGACTCTAAACCCTCCATGTCAGTGAATGGAGACCACATTGTACAACAATCAGTAGTGGATCTGGACGTTTTTGCAGCACAAACAGGTGTCAGTAATAATGGGGCTGGAGGAAGCTCCAGCACTGATCCTCCTGCGGTTGGGGAAAGCTTCAGCACTGATCCACCTGTTGGTGGGGAAGGCTCCAGCACTGATCCACCTGTGGCTGGGGAAAGCTCCAGCACTGATCCACCTGTACCTGGGGAAAGCTCCGGCACTGACCCTTCTGCTGACCAACATCAGTTCAGGAGACTGTTCTCCAATGTCACAAGACTAGTGAACCCTCCACCTCAGAGGAGGAACGCAGTCAAGATAAAGTACACAGGACCAGAGGAGAAGATCCCATCCAGAATCTATATTGGAAAAGTTCTTCTGAAAGAGTTTATGAAGTTTAAGGCTTCTGAGGTCTATGCTCTGATCCATGTCCCATCCAGCAGGATCTATGACATCAGCTTTAAGCTCCAGTGTGATCTAGATATGTTTTGGAACATCTATAATGACACCAGAGGAGATGAGATCTGGGATCATCTTCAGTGTATCCAGCTGTCTAAGCCGCAGGAAATAACGGCCACTGTTCTGTTCCAGTCTGAGGTGGTGGCGCTGGCGGATCTGCAGCATTGGCTGAGCCGGCAGTGCATGGTGAGAAGTCATCCCGAGAAGATCTATGATGAGGAGCAAATATGGAATGGAGGATATTCTGTGAAAATCCAGCTTCTACAAGAGAATGGTGTAACTAGACATCTGCCCCACTCCTTCTACCTGAGCTCAGAGTGGGGGATATGCTACTACCCCGGTCAGCCACGTCTGTGCCATAGATGTGGGGGCAGGCACCTCGCCATGAACTGCTCTCGGATCACGTGCTCATTATGTGGACAGTCCGGGCATACAAGGGACACATGCACAGGACCCATTATCTGTAACTTGTGCTCAGGACCCGGACATACGTTCCGTGATTGCCCATATGCAGAACATAACAAATATTATGGCCAGACCTCCTTGGAAATGACAGAAAAAGATGTCACCAGAGGTGCAGATGTTGTCAAAGAAGTTGGCACTGATGAGGTGACAAGCCATAGTAGCAGCCAACATGCTCCAAAGACTGAGATATTACTAACGAATGCTGCACTACTAGGACCACCAGCCACTGAAGAAATACCTAAAGTACCACCAGCCAGGGCTAAACCACCATCAGCCATTAAAGTAAGATCTAAGAACTGGTCAGCCACTAAAGGCATAAAATGCCAGTTATTAAAGAGAGACTTAAGGTGTCCAGGAAACCTGTTGCCAAACTGTCCAAGCTTCAGCCCAGCACATCTGTAGAAGCAGATAAATTGTCTGCAGTGTCCACTGTAGATGAGGAAGGTTTTGTGACTATAAAAAGAAAAAAAATGCCTTTGTGGATTTGCAGCGCCCCAGAGTCCTGGTCGTTGCAGTACTGTGGCTCCGCCACTAAGGGGAGCTATGGTACGTCTGATGGCACTGAAGGAGTTCATCTGACCAGGTATCACAGACACCAATACATTTCACAGTCGGGCCTCCAGGGGGAGCTAAGGGTTCTATTCATTAGGCCACTCCCCACCATTGTGGGTAAACTGGGGGTCAGGCAGAAAGTTAGTTGAGAAAGCTGACTGGGTTGGAACCAGGCAACACCTGGTGGCAGAGGGTGTTGTGGGAGAAGATTCGGTAGGGTCCCTGTCAGGGGTGGGATCCTGACAGAGGCCTGGCTACAAGAAGGAATGTAACGGGACCGTGCCTGCTCAGCATAGCGGCGGTGCCCAAGGAAGGATAAGAAGCGAGATAGATTGTGCTGAGTGAGAAACGAGATCAAAGCAAGGAGGAGAATACCAGTAGGAGTCGTGCTGTGAGACCGAGGCAACATCCTACTGAGGCGCACAACCGGCGGCCGGAACGCCGAGGGAGTATTACAATATTCAGCTTCAGGCAATACTCTAAACCAACGGCAGGACAGTCAGTCTAAGGCGGACTGTCTCACCCAAATCACCTATGCAGTCTTGGGGGGCAACTTGTGGAGAGGGGCGACTCTAGGGTCCCGGAAGAGCTCCGAGCCTACCCGTCATACGGGTGCCGTCCTAACCGTAACATCAGGGAGGGACGGAGGATTAGCAGAACATCATCTAATTGAGTTGTGAGGGAACTTAAGAAACGGACACAACAGTTGTGGGGACTTTCCGTAAGCACAGCAGGGAAGGACCACAACACCTAGCGCTAGAAGGAAGGCACAGATTTCCACCTGTTAAGAGAACTCTGGAGGTGCCATTGGACCGGCCGGACTTGCGCAGCCTGGTTATCCGGATTCCGGACTGAGGACCCAGAGATCTTCAGTAAAGAGGTAAAGAGACTGCAACCTGGTGTCCTCGTTATTTACTGCACCGCACCACCACCACCACTACCACCATCCATATCTTATCTATCACTGTACGCCCCTCGGCAGGGTCACGGACCGGGCCTAGCCACCGTGACAACCCCAGAGCAGAGACTCAGAGGCCCGGTACCGGGTACCCCTCGGCCCTGCGGCAGTGGGGGCGCTGCAGATTCTTCCAGAAAATTCACAACAGTCCAGAAAACCTCTGAGCCTCCATTGTTGGCGATAAGTCCTGGACGTTACAATGTACTGGAAGAAGAAGACAAAGAAGAAGAGGCACAAATGGAGCAAGGTTCTTCATACATCATAGAAAATGCCTCTGATGAGATGGATCCTGATCCTCCCGTGTCCACAAAGAGATGGGGCACTGCAGGTGACAGCAGTGGAAGGAGGAAGAAGACCAGAAAGTCTAAGTAATCAGGATGCGGCTAAGAATAAGCTCCATTAATGTGAACAGTGTGAGGACTGGTAGCCGGCGGCAGGCGATTTACCAGCGTTTGTCTGATGAGAGATCAGACGTCTTCTTCTTGCAGGAGACGTATCTGAAGTGCAATGCCCAGTTGTATGCAGCCAAGAGAGACTGGAGACTGGGTCCGTCATTCTGGTCCTTCGGGCTAGAGAGAAATGACGGTGTGGGGATCCTCTTTAATACCATGGATATCCAGGTGGACAGAGTCCTGGAGATTTGTCCGGGCTGCTGTCTGTTGCTGGACTTTACATTGGATTCTATGTATTATAGAGCAATAAACATTTATGCTCCGCAGACTAGGAAAGAGCGGAGGGAATTGTTTGATCACATGAAGCCATATTGCTTTACCTCTAAAGTGTTTATATTGTGTGGGGATTTTAATAATGTATCTTGTAATGTGGACAGATCCAGCAGTCACAAGAAACTGCGATATGATGAGACATTTAATAATATAATCCAGCAGGCCCATTTAGTAGACCCTTATGGTTCCTATTATACCAGGAAGACCTACACATATCATAAGGGGGGTAATGCCAGCAGAATAGACCGGGTGTATATAAAGAGGGAGGCGAGATGTTCTCAGTACAGGATCATCCCTCTGGAGTTCTCTGACCATTGTATGGTGAGTGTGACGCTTGATCTGGCCCAAGCTATGGTCTGTGGAAAGGGGTACTGGAAGGTGAATAGCTCTGGGATCCAAGATCCAGGGTTCAGCGAGGCCTTCACCACCTTCTATAATGATCGTAGGACCACCCAATGTATGTGTGACGACATAGCCGAGTGGTGGGAGACCATGAAAAGTGATATTAAGCAGTTTATTATACGAGCAGCCAGGAAACATAGTAATATAGAGTATATGAGATATTCTGCCCTGAGACTGCAACTGAGCAGGCTATATAGCAGGATGAATGGCGGTGAGGAGGTGGACGGACGGATCGTCAGCAATATAAAGCAGCGAATGAGGGAGCTGCAGTACGATCGCCTCAAGTCTCTCAAGGCAGAGGGACAGTTTGATAATTGGGGCGTTCATAACCCAGATCCCTTTATTGCCTGTAAAAACAGGGTCAGTAAGAAGCTAATCACTGGCTTGTTGGATGAGAATGGGGTGGAGCAGTCACAGCAGGAGAAAGTCCACAAGATCATTGGTGATTATTATAGAGATCTATATAAAGGGTCGCATATCAATAAGGAGGACATTAAAGCCTATCTGAAGGGGGTGTCCCTACCAATGTTAGACCCAGCGCAGGCAGCTAGTGTGGCCCCCCCCATAACTGAGAAAGAGGTGAAGAAGAGCATCGACTCCTTAAAGGCCAACAAGAGCCCGGGGCTGGACGGCCTGACCAGCGAGTTTTATAGAGAGTTCAGGGACTTATTAGCTCCGGACCTGGTGCAGGTCTATAATGATTGCCTCTCTGCAGGGAAGCTCTTACAGTCTCAGTATAAGTCTGTTCTGGTTCTTTTGGCAAAGAAAGGAAATATAAAAGATATAAAGAACTGGCGTCCATTGTCTTTGCTGAACACGGATTATAAAATTCTGGCCAAGATCTTGTATTATCAGCTGAGTGAGGTGGCGGGTGAGCTCATCATCGCCAACCAGACGTGTGGTGTGAAGGGTCGGACGATAGAGGACTCATTGCTGTTGGTGAGA
The DNA here is from genome assembly GCF_051348905.1 of Ranitomeya variabilis. Lineage (NCBI taxonomy): Eukaryota > Metazoa > Chordata > Amphibia > Anura > Dendrobatidae > Ranitomeya > Ranitomeya variabilis. Next base: position 721,155,218 of record NC_135232.1, on the reverse strand, counting down.
GAAGCTGCGACGTACATTAAGCAGCACCATGTGGGGGCTTATATTGTGGGCTTAGACCAGAGTAAAGCCTTTGATAGAGTCCACCATGACTACCTGTATCAAGTGTTGTTGCAGTATGGCCTTCCAGTCCGGTTTGTGCAATGGCTGTGGTTTCTGTATAAAGGAGCTATAAGCCTGCCGCTGATTAATGGTCACTTGGCCGAGCCCTTCGCGATCATGTCAGGGGTGAGGCAGGGATGTCCACTTAGCCCATTGTTGTATGTCTTCAATCTGGATCCTTTTCTCGGAAGGGTCCAGTATCACAGGGATTTCACAGGGCTGAGATGCCACCTACAGAGTATGGTGGAGGATGTAAAGTTCTGTGCCTATGCTGATGATGTGTCGGTTGTGATATCTTCTAAAGATGATTGTGTGGCTCTACAGCAGGAGATCACAGCCTTCTCCAATGTATCTAACTCCGCTGTGAACATGGAGAAGAGCGAGGCGCTGTGGTTGGGAGGTGACCATGATGTCTTCTCTGTGCCCTTCAGAACAGTTCAGGGTCAGATAAAGATTCTGGGAGTTGTTTGGTGCTGTAGATGATGGGAAGGTGAATTGGGAGGAGAAGCTGGTGGTGTGTGAGCGGAAGGTGCAGAGCTGGAAACACTGGAAGCTGACATATCTGGAGAAGATCCGCCGGCTGAAGACCTTCCTGCTCCCGCTCTTCCTCTATATCAGTGTGGTGTTCCCGGTGCCAGATACGCTGCTCCCTAGACTTACCAATGTCTTTTTTCACTTTTTGTGGGGTAACAGAGTGAATGTGGTCAGGAGAAACATTGTCTATCTCCCTCATAAGGATGGTGGTCTCTCCATGCCTTGTCCAGAGCTCTTCTTTAATCTTTTGTTTCTTATGAAGAATTTTTCGTTTTGTAAGAATTCGGAGAAGGTGCCATGGTCTTGTTTGGTTAAGAGCCAGATCCAGCAGTTTGTGTCTGTGTGGTCAGTAGGGGACTCCATCAAGAGAATCTCAGGAAGAATAAAGAATAATGTTTCTTGGTATGGTGTCCACATAAGTAAGGTCATCAGATGGAGGATCCTATATGATGACGTCAAGCAGCTCAGTAGAAAGGAGTTGTATAAGAATGTCCTGTCTTCTCACTTCAGTGTACAAGTACAACTGAGGGGTGCCCCAAGTGTAGATGTAAAACAGGCTGCAAGAAATGTGCTAGATCCCAGAGTTCCTCCTCATATGAGAAATGTAGCGTGGCTGGCACTCCATGGTAAAATGTACGTTAGGGATAATCTAAAGTGCAGGAATGTATCAGATAGATCCTGTCCCAGAGAAGAGTGCCCCCATATACTGGAGACGATGGAGCATCTGCTGTTAGAGTGTCCATTTAGTATGCAGGTATGGGAGTCTGTGTCCTTGTCCCTAAAGTTACCGCACCTGGTGAGACAGTCATATGGTCAGTTGCTGTACGGAGATTTCCAGCCTGAGCTCAGGGCGTATAACAGGAGCTCCCTGTATATAATAAATGTGGTGACCATCTACCACCTGTGGTGTGCACGGTGCTGCCTGCTCATCAATAAGGAAGTCCTGTCCTGTGATACTGTCAGGTATAAGATCCTAGAAAGTCTCAAGGCTGTATATAAGAAGGATATGAAGAGGAACCCGGGTAATGTGACCTGGAGGAACATACATGTATCGGGATTTGTCAATGCTATCGTGTAAGGTGATGTAACAACGCTATTTATTTCCTTTGTTATTTATTGTCTTGTGATTTTAATGTAATATATTTGTAATATATGGTTGTCAGTTTTAAAATAAAAAGATCATTATAGTAGTTATATTCTTGGACATAGGGGACAGTATTATAGTAGTTATATTTTTGTACATATGGGCAGTATTATAGCAGTTATATTCTTGTACATAGGGGCAGTATTATAGTAGTTATATTTTTGTACATAGGGGTAAGTATTATAGTAGCTATATTCTTGTACATTGTAGCAGCATTATAGTAGTTATATTCCTGTACATAGGTGGCAGTATTATAGTAGTCATATTCTTGTACATAGGGGGGAGTATTATACTAGTTATAATCTTGTACATTGTGGCAGTATTGTAGTAGTTATATTCTTGTACACAGGAGCAGTATTATAGTAGCTATATTCTTGTACAAAGGAGCAGTATTAAAGTAGTTCTATTCTTGTACATGGGGGAGGTATTATAGTAGTTATACTCTTGTACATAGTGGCAGTATTATAGTAGTTATATTCCTGTGCCTAGGAGGTAGTATTATAGTACGGTAGTTATATTCTTGTACATAGGAGGCAGTATTATAGTAGTTATGTTCTTGTACATAGGAAGCAGTATTATAGTAGTTATATTCTTGTTCATAGGGGAAGTTTTATAATAGTTATATTCTTGTACATAGTGGCAATATTATACTAGCTATTTTCCTCTACCTAGGGGGCAGTATTATAGTTATATTCTTGTACATATGAGCAGTATTATAGTATTTATATTCTTGTACAAAGGAGCAGTATTATAGTAGCTATATTATTGCACAAAGGAGCAGTATTAAAGTAGTTATATTCTTGTACATGGGGGAGGTATTATAGTAGTTATATTCTTGTACATAGTGGCAGTATTATAGTAGTTATATTCCTGTGCCTAGGAGGTAGTATTATAGTAGTTATATTCTTGTACATGGGAGGCAGTATTATAGTAGTTATGTTCTTGTACATAGGAAGCAGTATTTTAGTAGTTATATTCTTGTACATAGGAGCAGTATTATAGTAGTTATATTCTTGTCCATAGGGGAAGTTTTATAGTAATTATATTCTTGTACATAGTGGCAATATTATACTAGCTATATTCCTGTACCTAGGAGGCAGTATTATAGTTATATTCTTGTACATATGAGCAGTGCTATTGTAGCGCCCCCACTGCCGCAGGGCCGAGGGGTACCCGGTACCGGGCCTCTGGGTCTCTGCTCTGGGGTTGTCACGGTGGCTAGACCCGGTCCGTGACCCTGCTGAGGGGCGCCCAAATAATAGGGTGTGGATGGTGGTGGTAATGCGGTGCTGTGGCGGTCGCAGTAAATAACGAAGATACCAGGTAGCAGTCTCTTTACCTCTTTACTGAAGGCTTCTGGATCCTCAGTCCGGAATACGGTCAACCAGGCTGCGCAAGTCCGGCCGGTCCGATGGCACCTCCAGAGTTCCCTTTGCAGGTGGAAATCTGTGCCTACCTTCTAGCGCTTGTGTGTTGCGGTCCTCCCCTGCTGTGCTCACGGGATAGTCCCCACAACTGTTGTGTCTGTTTCTCATGTTCCCTCACAACTGGATTCTGATGTTCTTCTTCGTCCCCCAGATGATATGGCTAGGACGCACCCGTATGACAGGTAGGCTCGGAGCTCTTCCTGGACCCTAGTGTCGCCCTTCTCCTAGTGTGCCCCCCATGTCTTCATAGGTGAATGGTGTGAGACAGCCCGCCTATAGCTGACTGTCCTGCCGTAGGTTTGAAGTATTGCTTGGAGCCTGATACTTCCTCGGCGTTCCGGCCACCGGCTACGCGCCTCAGTAGGATGTTGCCTCGATCTTACAGCACGACTCCCACTGGTATTTCTCCTTGTTGCGTTGATCTCGTTTCTCACTCAGCACAATATACCTCGCTTATTGTCCTTTCTTAGGGTACCGCCGCGATCAGGTGCAGGCGCGGTCCCGTAACGTTCTCTCTGTTCGCTAGGCCTCTGTCAGGATCCCACCCTGACAGGGACCCCTCTGAATCTTCCCCTACAACACCCTCTGCCACAAGGTGTTGCCTGGTTCCAACCCAGTCAGCTTTCTGATCTAACTTCCTATCCAACCCCCAGTTTTACCAGACTGTCAGGAGTGGCCTAATGCATAGTGCCCTTAGCTCCCCCTGGAGGCCAGACTGTGAAATGTATTGGTGTCTGTGATACCTGGTCAGATGAACTCCTTCAGTGCCATCAGACGTACCATAGCCCCCCTTAGTGGCGGAGCAACAGTACTGCAACGACCAGAACGCTGGGGCGCTGCACTCCCCCCGGTTAAATCCAGTACTCCTGGACTGGGAAGAAAACAACAATACATGTCAGCAAAAAGACATACAATTTTTGAAATGCAATAACAAGTAAACTTTAGCAGAGCTTCCCTTTATGGGAGGTGAGGACACTTGAACGTTACAAACATGGTTAAATATTTAAGTAACATACTATAAATAACTTCTTTTACCCAACCGGGTATTCTACTAAGTGCAAATTTTTGAACAATAATTTAACTTTGCCTTTAAGGACGTACTCGCTGAATCCAGTAAAGACCTTCTTATAAAACATTATAAGGCTAATCAACTTTTCTGCATTCTCCTTCTTTACATCTGCAGGACCGCCTGTCCTATCCGCTCCAGGCCTACTGCCTCTCCTTTCTGTTACAGGACCGCCCCTTTCCGCCCGGGCCTACTGCCTTTCTACTACTATACACGGTATAGAACTTATCATCCATCTTTCAGTTCAGAATCACTGAGCCAGCTCTGTATGGCTCCTAGGAGGACTCACTGACTAACCCCGTACGGGTTCACTTTCTGTCCTCATTCTTCTATCAACATCATTAAACATTTCTTACAATTAACTGGCTTTCTACATATAACTTTTACATATCAGCATTATTACTTCTTTCTTTTAGAGCATCATCATTCTCTAAGTACTATCAATGAACATTCCCTTTAAGAAGGAACCAAGTCTCTATGAGGTAGTGCAACTTCTCAAGCTGCAAGTCCGTACGCAGCAAGGACTCCGATACTGCTTCCAGGAACAGTTTCTTCCCAAAGAGTCCTTTCTTTTATAAAACCAGTAGAGGGCACCTTTAAGAAGGTGCAAACTATTTACAAGAAGTTTGTAATCATGCATTGTTCATGATTCAGCAGTTCTTTCAATGATGAATAAACAGGAAACAAAAACAAAAAGCAGAAGAAGGGATCCCGGGTAAACAAAGGGATCCCTTTAAGAGTTAACCCTGATCGGGTTGTAGCAGCAAAAACATCAGAAGGACAAACAGTTAACTATATACATGTTGAAGCATTCTGGCTTACTCAGTTTCCGGCTGTGCAGGAGGCGGTCTCCTGATCTGCGGCCGATGCGGTATCAGTGTCAAGGGTTGGTCTCTCGGGTGCAGTCAGGTCACCCGGCGTCTGGATTTGAAGGCTAACCCTGGCTGCAAGCTCGGTAGCCGTGACAAGGCGTACAGTGGCGATAGTAACAAGATCTGTCAAGTCTAGTTCAATCATGGTCGAGGCAACAGGTGACACCCCCTCAGGCCCACATCGTTGGACGTTCCGAGCGCACCATCCTTGCGCACTCCGGTGGCGGGTGTAGGTCACCTGATCCCCCCTTTGCAATAATGGATCACCATATTGGTTGCGGCAGGAAGTCTTCACGTTGTAACTAATAACGAAGACGACAGTCGGTAGTCCCGGTTCCTGTATGGAGCCCCAACCCCGCTTTGGGTGAAAGGCCAACACAGTTCCCCGCTTTACCATGTCTTTCCTGCCGTGCGCAGGCTTTGGGTGTCGTACTGTTAGCGGATCAGTCTGTTCAGTCTCTTTTCGGTTTTTCCAATGTAGGATCAGACATCGTTTATATTGTTCCCAAGTGAGCACAGCAAGGGTGAGACAGTCCTCCCGAGCTCCATCCGGCCCGATCCAGGGGGTGTCCCACCGGAGGACCACCCCGTTTGAGCTCACATCTATGGGCTCTCCCTTCCGGGTCGGCAGTGGAGGCACCAGCTTCCCCATTGTGTCGGGGGTGAGGGTCACCCGCTCCACCGAGAGGAAACCGTTATTGTTGGGGTGAGGAGCGGTCGCGGGAGCGGGATCGGGCAGGAGAGCAGGATCGGTCGGGGGAACAGATTCAGCCGGGGGAGTAGGGGCGCTTTCCATACCTGCGCCTGATGTGATTCCATCGGTGTCGATCCGTTCCGCTGACAAGGACACTGGAATCGGCTGCAGCCCGGACCGCGGCTCCTCCGAGGTGGCCTCTTGATGTGGCTCCGCCCTCCATGGCTCCGTGGTTGGGATAGGTAGGCTCGGCTCCTCCGCCGGCGGCTCCAAGGAGTTCAGATCCTTCACCGGCGGTGGACGCGAGTCCGTCTCTGGTGGGTGAGGGCAAGCCAGGATCACTTCGCTGCCGCTCGGGCACTTGCTGATCGTCATCGCTGTCCGGCATTCGGCGGCAACGCATGCACCTGGCTCCGCCAGTTCTCCAACGCCGAGCTCCTTCTTCGCCTCGTTCCCGCCGTTGCAAATCAGGGGGCAGTTCTCCTCTGCTGCTGGGCAGGTCGTCATCTCGCAGCAGAAGTCGGAGGGGGCGGTCGCTACTTCTGGCGCCACTTTGGTAGTCTCCTCCCATGGCACGCCCTTCTTCCTCTGCGCTCCCTGTGGCGCTGCAATGGCGACGGATTTTGGCGGGAACTTTTGGCGGCAAGTGGCAATATACAGTCTTTGCAATAAGTCACCGTCCAAGTATAATAAATCACAGTTCCAAGGCACACATGACCTGATTCTTCAGGCTTAAGTAGATCCTGTTCGTGACGCCAAGTTGTAGCGCCCCCACTGCCGCAGGGCCGAGGGGTACCCGGTACCGGGCCTCTGGGTCTCTGCTCTGGGGTTGTCACGGTGGCTAGACCCGGTCCGTGACCCTGCTGAGGGGCGCCCAAATAATAGGGTGTGGATGGTGGTGGTAATGCGGTGCTGTGCCGGTCGCAGTAAATAACGAGGACACCAGGTCGCAGTCTCTTTACCTCTTTACTGAAGGCTTCTGGATCCTCAGTCTGGAATACGGTCAACCAGGCTGCGCAAGTCTGGCCGGTCCGATAGCACCTCCAGAGTTCCCTTTGCAGGTGGAAATCTGTGCCTACCTTCTAGCGCTTGTGTGTTGCAGTCCTCCCCTGCTGTGCTCACGGGATAGTCCCCACAACTGTTGTGTCTATTTCTCGTGTTCCCTCACAACTGGATTCTGATGTTCTTCTTCGTCCCCCAGATGATATGGCTAGGACGCACCCGTATGACGGGTAGGCTCGGAGCTCTTCCTGGACCCTAGTGTCGCCCTTCTCCTAGTGTGCCCCCCATGTCTTCATAGGTGAATGGTGTGAGACAGCCCGCCTATAGCTGACTGTCCTGCCATAGGTTTGAAGTATTGCTTGGAGCCTGATACTTCCTCGCCGTTCCGGCCACCGGCTACGCGCCTCAGTAGGATGTTGCCTCGATCTTACAGCACGACTCCCACTGGTATTTCTCCTTGTTGCGTTGATCTCGTTTCTCACTCAGCACAATATACCTCGCTTATTGTCCTTTCTTAGGGTACCGCCGCGATCAGGTGCAGGCGCGGTCCCGTAACGTTCTCTCTGTTCGCTAGGCCTCTGCCAGGATCCCACCCCTGACAGGGACCCCTCTGAATCTTCCCCTACAACACCCTCTGCCACAAGGTGTTGCCTGGTTCCAACCCAGTCAGCTTTCTGATCTAACTTCCTATCCAACCCCCAGTTATACCAGACTGTGAGGAGTGGCCTAATGCATAGTGCCCTTAGCTCCCCCTGGAGGCCAGACTGTGAAATGTATTGGTGTCTGTGATACCTGGTCAGATGAACTCCTTCAGTGCCATCAGACGTACCATAGCCCCCTTAGTGGCGGAGCAACAGTACTGCAACGACCAGGACTCTGGGACGCTGCATTATAGTATTTATATACTTGTACATAGGGGGCAGTATTTTAGTAGTTACATTCTTGTTCATAGGAGCAGTATTATAAAAGTTATATTCTTTTACATAGGTGCAGTATTATAATAGTCATATTCTTGCACATAGGGGGCAGTATTATAGTAGTTATATTCTTGTACATAGGAGCAGTATTGTAGTAGTTATATTCTTGTACAGTCATGGCCAAACGTATTCACACCCCTGCAATTCTGTCAGATAATACTCAGTTTCTTCCTGAAAATGATTGCAAACACAAATTCTTTGGTATTATCTTCATTTAATTTGTCTTAAATGAAAAAACACAAAAGAGAATGAAGCAAAAAGCAAAACATTGATCATTTCACACAAAACTCCAAAAATGGGCCAGACAAAAGTATTGGCACCCTCAGCCTAATACTTGGTTGCATAACCTTTAGCCAAAATAACTGCAACCAACCGCTTCCGGTAAGCATCAATGAGTTTCTTACAATGCTCTACGGGAATTTTAGACCATTCTTCTTTGGCAAACTGCTCCAGGTCCCTGATATTTGAAGGGTGCCTTCTCCAAACTGCCATTTTTAGATCTTTCCACATGTGTTCTATGGGATTCAGGTCTGCACTCACTGCTGGCCACCTTAGAAGTCTCCAGTGCTTTCTCTCAAACCATTTTCTAGTGTTTTTTGAAGTGTGTTTTGGGTCATTGTCCTGCTGGAAGACCCATGACCTCTGAGGGAGACCCAGCTTTCTCACAGTGGGCCCTACATTATGCTGCAAAATTTGTTGATAGTCTTCAGACTTCATAATGCCATGCAGACAGTCAAGCAGTCCAGTGCCAGAGGCAGCAAAGCAACCCCAAAACATCAGGAAACTTCCGCCATGTTTGACTCTAGGGACCGTGTTCTTTTCTTTGAATGCTCCTTTTTTTCTCCTGTAAACTCTATGTTGATGCCTTTGCCCAAAAAGTTCTACTTTTGTCTCATCTGACCAGAGAACATTCTTCCAAAACGTTTTAGGCTTTTTCAGGTAAGTTTGGCAAACTCCAGCCTGGCTTTTTATGTCTCGGGGTAAGAAGTGGGGTCTTCCTGGGTCTCCTACCATACAGTCCCTTTTCATTCAGACGCCGACGCATAGTACGGGTTGACACTGTTGTACCCTCGGACTGCAGGGCAGCTTGAACTTGTTTGGATGTTAGTCGAGGTTCTTTATCCAACATCCGCACAATCTTGCGTTGAAATCTCTTGTCAATTTTTCTTTTCCGTCCACATCTAGGGAGGTTAGCCACAGTGCCATGGGCTTTCAACTTCTTGATGACACTGCGCACGGTAGACACAGGAACATTCAGGTCTTTGGAAATGGACTTGTAGCCTTGAGATTGCTCATGCTTCCTCACAATTTGGTTTCTCAAGTCCTCAGACAGTTCTTTGGTCTTCTTTCTTTTCTCCATGCTCAATGTGATACACACAAGGACACAGGACAGAGGTTGAGTCAACTTTAATCCATGTCAACTGGCTGCAAGTGTGATTTAGTTATTGCCAACACCTGTTAGGTGCCACAGGTAAGTTACAGGTGCTGTTAATTACTCAAATTAGAGAAGCATCACATGATTTTTCGAACGGTGCCAATACTTTTGTCCACCCCCTTTTTTATGTTTGGTGTGGAATTATATCCAATTTGGCTTTAGGACAATACTTTTTGTGTTTTTTTCATTTAAGACAAATTGGCCATGACTGTACATAGGGGCACTATTATAGTAGTTATATTCTTGTACCTAGGGGCAGGGCCGCCATCAGGGCATTACAGCCATTACTGGCGTATGGGGCCCGGTGGGCAGAGGGGGCCCGCATCGGGCCCCGTCTCATCTGGTCACCGGGCCCCCCCTGCAGGCGCTGCGGCACGCTATTGACGTGCGGGCCCGTGCCCGCACGTCAATAGGTAACAGCCACCAGCCAGTCGGAGGCTGGCAGCTGAGTAGGGCCGCAGTGCGCAGTCGCCGGCGTCTGACGTCATTGTCAGCCGCCGGGCCCGGCGAGTGGTGCGTCTTCATCTGCATGGAGCCTGGAGGGAGCTTCGCCCGGTGCAGGAGCGCGGCCAGGTAATGTACTCGTGTTTTTTTCTTTTCTTTGAGAGTGGCGATCCAGGGGGGCCCGGGGCAGAATGCAGGACACGCTGGGGAAGAATGCTGGACACGGGGGCAGAATGCTGGACAAGGGGGCAGAATGCTGGACACGGGGACAGAATGCTGGACACGGGGCAGTATGCTGGACACACAGGGGCAGAATGCTGGACACACAGGGGCAGAATGCTGGACACACTGGGGCAGAATGCTGGACACACTGGGGCAGAATGCTGGACACACTGGGGCAGAATGCTGGACACACTGGGGCAGAATGCTGGACACACTGGGGCAGAATGCTGGACACACTGGGGCAGAATGCTGGACACACTGGGGCAGAATGCTGGACACACTGGGGCAGAATGCTGGACACACTGGGGCAGAATGCTGGACACACTGGGGCAGTATGCTGGACACACTGGGGCAGTATGCTGGACACAGGGGCAGACTGTGAGACCCAGGGGCAGAATGCTGGACATTGGGGCAGAATGCGAGACACGGGGCAGAATGGAGATACGGGGCATGATTGGAGACACGGGGCAGGATGAAAGACATGGGGGCATGACTGGAGACAGATGGGGGAGGATTGGAGACACAGGGGGCATGATTGGAGACAAGTGGCAGGATGGCAGACATGGGGGCATGATTGAAGACATAGGGGGCAGAATGGAGACACGGGGCAGAATTGGAGACAGATCGTGCAGGATCATGGGGCAGGATGGATATGATGGAGACAGATGGGGCAGGATGGGGAGATCATATGGTGCAGAATGGATACTCATGAGGGCAGGATGGGAGAACATATGGCTGACCCCAGTAATGAGACACACGGGGGCTAGGATGGCGAATATTATTACCATAGGGGCTAATTAAGGGATATTATTACTGCAGTGATGTATTTATTTTATTTTTCGAGTATACTGTTTTAAATGGGGGGGGGGGGGCGGTCCTGTTACTGTGTAGAGTGACACTATGTCGCCTCTTTTTCTTCATGTGGTGTAATGTAGAAGTTCAGAAAAATTAAGTAATGTGTTCTACAAGCGGAGCTCGAGATAACTGTGTTATTTCCTGCAGAGACGAGTCCTGGCTGGATTTAATGATGGCGGTCTGTGCTGGATGAAAGATGAAGGACTTCACCTAGAGATGTCACTGGTGAGTCAGTGTTACCTATACACTGACACTATACACTGTATACTGTATACAGAGCTCCTGTGTATAATTTCACTAGTGATCACTGTATTATCTGTACACAGACACTGCATACTAAGTACAGATCTCCTGTGTATAATGGCACTTATGGTGATAGTATGGTGCTTTTTTTTATTACTGATCAGAATTGTAGTATTCAGTCACTATGTGGTGGTAATATGTGGTCTGGACACGGTGTTGCGGTATTTGTTCCTTGTATGTGATATTATTCGATCACTGTGGTGGTAATATGCAGTCTGGTCATGGTGTAGCGGTATTTGTTCTTTGTATGTGATATTATTCGATCACTGTGGTGGTAATATGTCATCTGGTCATGGTGTAGCGGTATTTGTTCTTTGTATGTGGTATTATTGGTCATTTTAAAAATTGAAAAATAAATAAAAATATACCTAAATTGTATTGCATATTTTAACAAATATTTAATAGGTTACAGCAGAGGAGGGCCCGGCCAAAAGTGTCTACTGTGTAATGGTGGAGGCTTACAAAATCTTTTGGCCAAAACAAAAGCTGCTGGCTATATGTTGATCTGGTGATGGGAACTGTTAATGTGTGATAGGTGAGAAGTGGAGTTTTTTCAAGAGAGAGCGGTGGGACTGTGGACAGTTCGAGGGGTGGAGGCGGGGCTGGGGTGGAGCCTGGGCGGAGTCTCAAGGGGGCCCCGAAAATTTTGCCAGTATGGGGCCCCGAAATTTCTAGTGGCAGCCCTGCCTAGGGGCACTATTATAGCAGTTATATTACTGTACATAGAGGGCAGTATTATAATAGTTATGTTCTTGTACATAGGAGCAGTTTTACAGTGAAAAAAAAGAAGCAACAAAGATCAGCTCACCTCTTCTCCAGTCCCACCTTGAGGATCATGCAGTGCTGCAAGTAGTATGAAGGTGAAGCAGAAGTCCAGCGTGGGTGATATCCATAAAAAATAACTTTTATTCCATTTTTATCAAAAGCAGATAAGTCCAAAATCCATCTTTATATCCAGAGACACAAAAAAACAGGTAATTCTTACCAATGACAGTCACAGGCTTAAAGTGCATTTAAAATCATACGTGTTTCAACGGTCGTGCTGCCTTAATCATTGTAATAATTGTACATAGTGGCAATATTATACTAATTATATTCCTGTACCTAGAGGGCAGTATTACAGTTGTTATATTCTTGTACATAGGAGCAGTATTATAGTAGTTATATTCTTGTACATAGGAGCAGTATTATAGTAGTTATATTCTTGTACATAGGAGCAGTATTATAGACGTTATATTCTTGTACATAGGAGCAGTATTATAGTAGTTATATTCCTGTACACAGGGGCAGTATTATAGTTGTTATATTCTTGTACATAGGGGCAGTATTATAGTAGTTATATTCCTGTACACAGGGGCAGTATTATAGTTGTTATATTCTTGTACATAGGGGCAATGTTATAGTAGTTATATCCTTGTACATAGGAGCAGTATTATAGTAGTTATATTATTGTAAATAGGAACAGTATTATATTAGTTATAGTCTTGTACATACGGGCAGAATTATAGAAGTTTCATTCTTGTACACAGAAGCAGTATTATAGTAGTTATATTATTGTAAATAGGGGCAGTATTATAGTAGTTATATTCTTGCACATAGGGGGCAGTATTATAGTAGTTATATTCTTGTCCATATGGGTAGTATTATAGTAGTTATATTCTTGTACACAGAAGCAGTATTATAGTAGCTATATTCTTGTACATAGGGGCAGTATTACTGTAGTTAAATTATTGTACACAGGGGGCAGTATTATAGTAGTTATATTTTTGTATACACTGGGCAGTGTTATATTTTTCTTACAGTTGATTGTGTGCTGATTTGTCTGTGACAAGCAGACTTATACAGTGTCGGTTCACTGAATGTGAATTTCTTTCTTATAAAATGTTTTTATCTGCTGTTCGCATCTATAAACACACGCATATAACATGACATTTGTAACATGTAAAACACTTCCTTGTTGTGCTGATCATCTAATAAATGTCCTTAGGGTTTAGTTACCCTGTCTCTGGCATGAATCCTAAATATTGGCTAGAAGCTCATTATCCTGCACTTCAGGAGATGGGAAGGAGTAGGTTGAGGAACACCGCCGTGCTGCAGGCAAAATGAGGATTTAACTGACACCTAAGATAATTCTTGGAGAAATATCATTGACACTGGGATTGGATTCTCCGCTGTGTCTGAACTATTGGACGGGGCGTATTACGATTGTTGTTATTATTATGTCTATTTCTGGTTCATTTGGATATCGCCTCATCCAAGACAGAACAAAGAATATACAAATTACGCAAGAAAAAAAAAACATGAAGACTTCATAAAACTTCTCTTTGCATGCGGGAGCAAACATCCATCAGCCATGACAGCGCCTCCTCGGAAAGATGACATCTTATTCTCAGCAAAGCTCCTGTCAGTGTTCTCCATCAGCCGGGAACCTTTCCACATGACTGACACCAGCTCCGGAGTGCACGGCGCACACATTGTCGTTGTCATTGTACTTCGTGAGCCGCATTCTCCACTGATCTGCCCTGTTAGGTGCTTGATTGACCGGTCCTCCGCTGAGACTCAGCAAGGGGCACATGAACCTCCGCTCTGTCCCCCCAGAAACAACTGGGAGCTTCTATCAAAGACGAATCTGTGCTATGTCTAAAGATATAAAGATGTCAATCCGAACAGCCATTTTTTGTCAATATTGTGAGAGTTCAGTCTGTAAACAAAAATCCATCAATGAACATAGCGATATGGAGCATGCTGGTATAACCCGGGCATCTTCTGTATATAATTATATATGTACAGTTGGTATAACCTGGGAATCTCCTGTGTGTATATATATATATATGTATATATATATATATATATATATATATATATATATATATATATATATATATATATATATATATATATATATACAGATCTATCTATATCTACAGTACAGACCAAAAAGTTTGGACACCTTCTAATTTAAAGATTTTTCTATTTTTCTGTATTTTCATGACTATGAAGATTGTAAATTCACACTGGAGGCATCAAAACAATGAATTAACACATGTGGAATTATATACTTAACAAAAAAGTGTGAAACAACTGAAAATATGTCTTATATTCTAGGTTCTTCAAAGTAGCCACCTTTTGCTTTAATGACTGCTTTGCACACTCTTGGCATTCTCTTGATGAGCTTCAAGAGGTAGTCACCAGGAATGGTTTTCACTTCACAGGTGTTCCCTGTTAGGTTTAATAAGTGGGATTTCTTGCCTTATAAATGGGGTTGGGACTATCAGTTGTGTTGAGCAGAAGTCTGGTGGATACACAGCTGATAGTCCTCCTGAATAGACTGTTAGAATTTGTATTATGGCAAGAAGAAAGCAGCTAAGTAAAGAAAAACGAGTGGCCATTATTACTTTAAGAAATGAAGGTCAGTCAGTCCGAAAAATTGGGAAAACTTTGAAAGTGTCCCCAAGTGCAGTTGCAAAAACCATCAAGCGCTACAAAGGAACTGGCTCACATGAGGACCGCCCCAGGAAAGGAAGACCAAGAGTCACCTCTGCTTCTGAGGATAAGTTTATATATATATACACAGCTGGTATAACCCGGGCATCTCCTGTATATTTCAATATATGTTCAGCCGGTATAACCTGGGCATCTCCTGTATATAATAATATATATGTACAGCTGGTATAACCTGGGCATCTCCTGTATATAATTATATATGTACAGCTGGTATAACCTGGGCATCTCCTGTATATAATTATATATGTGCAGTTGGTATAACCTGGGCATCTCCTGTGTATAATTATATATGTACAGCTGGTATAACCTGGGCATCTCCTGTGTATAATTATATATGTACAGCTGGTATAACCTGGACATCTCCTGTATATAATTATATATGTACAGCTGGTATAACCTGTGCATATCCTGTGTATAATTATATATGTACAGCCGGTATTACCTGGGCATCTCCTGTATATAATTATATATGTACAGCTGGTATAACCTGGGCATCTCCAGTATATAATTATATATGTGCAGCCGATATTACCTGGGCATCTCCTGTATATAATTGTTTATGTACAGCCGGCATAACCTGTGCATATCCTGTATATAATTAAACTAGCTATTGAACCCGTTCTACGCCCGGGTGGCGAGCATTTATATTGGTATATGGCCTCCATCCTGGTATGTGCTGCTCTCATCTTGCTCTCCCATCCTGTCATGTGCTGCTCCATCCTGCATCCCCATCCTGTCATGTGCTGCTCCATCCTGCATCCCCATCCTGTCATGTGCTGCTCCATCCTGCATCCCCATCCTGTCATGTGCTCCCATCCTGCGTCCCCATCCTGTCATGTGCTGCTCCATCCTGCATCCCCATCCTGTCATGTGCTCCCATCCTGCGCCCCCATCCTGTCATATGCTGCTCCATCCTGTGCCCCATCCTGTCATGTGTGTGCCCCCATTCTGTCATGTGCTGCTCCCATCCTGTACCCCCATTCTGTCATGTGATGCTCCCATCCTGTGCCCCCATTCTGTCATGTGCTGCTCCCATCCTGCACCCCCATCGTGTCATGTGCTGCTCCCATCGTGCGCAATCATTCTGTCATGTGCTGCTCCCATCCTGTGCCCCCATTCTGTTGTAATGTGCTGCACCCATTCTGCCTGTTCCTGTTTCCATTCTGCCATATGTTGCTCCCATCTTTCTCTCTCCGGCTCTACTGCCCGAGTGCGGCTGTGCTGAGTGCGGGCGGCTGTGCTGAGTGCGGGCGGCTGTGCTGAGTGCGGGCGGCTGTGCTGAGTGCGGGCGGCTGTGCGTGGCGGTGGTGAGTGCGGGCGGCTGTGCGTGGCGGTGGTGAGTGCGGGCGGCTGTGTGTGGTGGTGGTGAGTGCGGGCGGCTGTGCTGAGTGCGGGCGGCTGTGCGTGGCGGTGGTGAGTGCGGGTGGCTGTGCGTGGCTGTGGTGAGTGCAGGCTGCTGTGCGTGGCTGTGGTGAGTGCGGGCTGCTGTGCGTGGCTGTGCTGAGTGTTGGCGGCTGTGCGTGGCTGTGCTGAGTGCGGGCGGCTGTGCGTGGCGGTGGTGAGTGCGGGCAGCTGTGCGTAGATGTGCTGAGTGCGGGCGGCTGTGCTGAGTGCGGGCGGCTGTGCTGAGTGCGGGCGGCTGTGGTGAGTGCGGGCGGCTGTGCGTGGCTGTGGTGAGTGCGGGCGGCTGTGCGTGGCGGTGGTGAGTGCGGGCGGCTGTGCGTGGCGGTGGTGAGGGCAGGCGGCTGTGCGTGGTGGTGGTGAGTGCGGGCGGCTATGCGTGGCTGAGCTGAGTGCGGGCGGCGGTGAGTGCGGGCGGCTGTGCGTGGCGGTGGTGAGTGCGGGCGGCTGTGCATGGCGGTGGTGAGTGCGGGCAGCTGTGATTGGTGGTGCTGAGAGTGCGGGCGGCTGTGCTGGGAGCCTGAGCAGGCGGGGACACCGGCGCGCTGTGGGGGTCAGGTGCCGGAGTCGCCGCTAGCTTAGGCCCCCGGCACTTGCTATATTTACCTGTCCCCCGTTCCACCGCTCCGTCTTCCGGGTCCTTTGGATGTGACTGTTCAGTCAGAGGGCGGCGCGCATTAAGCGCATCATCGCGCCCTCTGAACTGAACGTCACAGGCGTCTGCGCTTTCCGGCGCCATTTTCTTGAAGACACGCAGTGTGTCTTCAAGAAAATGGTGCCGGAAAGCGCGGACTGCGCAGGCGCCGATTCCGGGAGCAGGGGGACATTAATGGCCCGGAATCGCGTCGGTGGAACGGGACAGGTAAGTATTGCATACTCACCCTCCTGGCTCGTCCCTGCTTCTCCGTTGGAGATCGCGGTGTGCGTTCAGCGCTTACGCATACCGCGATCTGGAAGCGTCACTCTGTGGGGTCCAGACTGCGCCGGCGCTTGCGCAGTCTATAAAGGCTTCGGACAGAGTGACGCTCCCAGCGTTATATTATAGACTAGCTATTGAACCCGTTCTACGCCCGGGTGGCGAGCATTTATATTGGTATATAGTCTCCATCCTGGTATGTGCTGCTCCCATCTTGCTCTCCCAACCTGTCATGTGCTGCTCCATCCTGCGCCCCCATCCTGTCATGTGCTGCTCCACCGTGTCATGTGCTGCTCCATCCTGCGCCCCATCCTGTCATGTGCTGCTCCATCGTGTCATGTGCTGCTCCATCCTGCATCCCCATCCTGTCATGTGCTCCCATCCTGCGCCCCCATCCTATCACGTGCTGCTCCATCCTGCGCCCCCATCATTGCGGGCGGCTGTGCGGAGTGCGGGCGGCTGTGCTGAGTGCGGGCAGCTGTGCTGAGTGCGGGCGGCTGTGCTGAGTGCGGGCGGCTGTGCGTGGCGCTGCTGGGTGCGGTGGCTGTGCTGGGTGCAGCGGCTGTGTGTGGCTGTGGGCGGCTGTGTTGGGTGCGGCGGCTGTGCGTGGCTGCTGGGTGCGGCGGCTGTGCTGGGTGCGGCGGCTGTGCGTGGCTGTGCTGGGTGCAGCGGCTGTGCGTGGCTCTAGGCGGCTGTGCGTGGCTGTGGGCGGCTGTGCGTGGCTGTGCTGGGTGCGGCGGCTGTGGACGGCTGTGCTGGGTGCGATGGCTGTGCTGGGTGCGGCGGCTGTGCGTGGCTGTGCTGGGTGTGGCGGCTGTGCTGGGTGCGGCGGCTGTGCTGGGTGCGGCGGCTGTGCTGGGTGCGGCGGCTGTGCGTGGCTGTAGGCGGCTGTGCGTGGCTGTAGGCGGCTGTGCGTGGCTGTGGGCGGCTGTGCTGAGTGCGGCGGCTGTGCTGAGTGCGGGCGGCTGTATGTGGCGCGGCTGTGCTGGGTGCGGGCGGCTGTGGGTGGCTGTGCTGGGTGCGGCGGCTGTGGACGGCTGTGCTGGGTGCGGCGGCTGTGCTGGGTGCGGCGGCTGTGCTGGGTGCGGCGGCTGTGCTGGGTGCGACAGCTGTGCGTGGCTGTAGGCGGCTGTAGGCGGCTGTGCGTGGCTGTGCTGGGTGCGGCGGCTGTGGACGGCTGTGCTGGGTGCGGTGGCTGTGCTGGGTGCGGCGGCTGTGTGTGGCTGTGGGCGGCTGTGCGTGGCTGTGCTGGGTGCGGCGGCTGTGCTCGGTGCGGCGGCTGTGCTCGGTGCGGCGGCTGTGCGTGGCTGTGCTGGGTGCGGTGGCTGTGGTGGGTGCGGCAGCTGTGGGTGGCTGTGCTGGGTGCGGCGGCTGTACTGGGTGCGGCGGCTGTGGGCGGCTGTGTGTGGCTGTGGGCGGCTGTGCGAGGCTGTGGGCGGCTGTGCGTGGCTGTGCTGGGTGCGGCGGCTGTGGACGGCTGTGCTGAGTGCGGCGGCTGTGCTGGGTGCGGCGGCTGTGGGCGGCTGTGCGTGGCTGTGCTGGGTGTGGCAGCTGTGCTGGGTGCAGCGGCTGTGCTGGGAGCGACGGCTGTGCTGGGTGCGGCGGCTGTGCGCGGCTGTGGGCGGCTGTGCGTGGCTGTGTTGGGTGCGGCGGCTGTGCTGGGTGCGGCGGCTGTGCTGGGTGCGGCGGCTGTGCGTGGCTGTGCTGGGTGCGGCGGCTGTGCTGGGTGCGGCAGCTGTGCGTGGCTGTGCTGGGTGCGGTGGCTGTGGTGGGTGCGGCGGCTGTGGGTGGCTGTGCTGGGTGCGGCGGCTGTACTGGGTGCGGCGGCTGTACTGGGTGCGGCGGCTGTGGGCAGCTGTGCGTGGCTGTGGGCGGCTGTGCGTGGCTGTGGGCAGCTGTGCGTGGCTGTGCTGGGTGCAGCGGCTGTGGACGGCTGTGCTGAGTGCGGCGGCTGTGCTGGGTGCGGCGGCTGTGGGCGGCTGTGCGTGGCTGTGCTGGGTGTGGCGGCTGTGCTGGGTGCGGCGGCTGTGCTGGGTGCGGCGGCTGTGCTGGGTGCGGCGGCTGTGCGTGGCTGTGGGCGGCTGTGCGTGGCTGTGCTGGGTGCGGCGGCTGTGCTGGGTGCGGCAGCTGTGCTGGGTACGGCGGCTGTGCGTGGCTGTGCTGGGTGTGGCGGCTGTGCTGGGTGCGGTGGCTGTGCGTGGCTGTAGGCGCCTGTGCGTGGCTGTGGGCGGCTGTGCGTGGCTGTGCTGGGTGCAGCGGCTGTGCTGGGTGCGGCAGCTGTGCGTGGCTGTGCTGGGTGCGGTGGCTGTGGTGGGTGCGGCGGCTGTGGGTGGCTGTGCGTGGCTGTGCTGGGTGCGGCGGCTGTACTGGGTGCGGCCACTGTGGGTGGCTGTGTGTGGCTGTGGGCGGCTGTGCGTGGCTGTGCTCGGTGCGGCGGCTGTGCTGGGTGCGGCGACTGTGGTGGGTGCGGTGGCTGTGGACGTAAGTGGCGTAAGTAACAAATAGCTGTGGCATGAAGTGCCACAGCCTCATGGCACAGCAATTTGTTACTTGCGGAGGGTGAGTATACTTACCTGTCCCGTTCCACCAACGCCATTCCGGGCCATGACTATCCCCCTGCTCCCGGAATCGGCGCCTGAGCAGTCCGCGCTTTCCGGCGCCATTTTCTTGAAGACATTGCAGTGTGTCTTCAAGAAAATGGCGCCGGAAAGCGCGGACCGCGCAGGCGCCTTTTCCGGCACCAGGAGGACAGATTTTCTGTGTCCTCCTGGTGCCGGAAAAGGCGCCTGCGCAGTCCGCGCTTTCCGGCGCCATTTTCTTGAAGACACACTGCAATGTGTCTTCAAGAAAATGGCGCCGGAAAGCGCGGACTGCGCAGGCGCCGATTCCGGGAGCAGGGGGATAGTCATGGCCCGGAATGGCGTCGGTGGAACGGGACAGGTAAGTATACTCACCCTCCGCCTCCTGGCTCATCCCTGTTTCTCTGTTGGAGATCGCGGTGTGCGTTCAGCGCTTACGCATACCGCGATCTCCTGGGAGCGTCGCTCTGTGGGGTCCAGACTGCGCCGGCGCTTGCGCAGTCTATAAAGGCTTCGAACAGAGTGACGCTCCCAGCGTTATATTATAGATATGTACACCTGGTATAACCTGGGCATCTCCTGTATATAATGATATATGTACAGCTGCTATAACCTGGGTATTATCTGTATATAATTATATATGTACAGCTGGTATAACCTGGGCAAGTGTGCAGGCAAACGTCATACATGTGGCAGTCTCTTATTTGCATTTAGTTCTGTCTCCATTTTACCATATACAATATATAAAGTGTGCAGTAATGTTGTAACACTCAGTTGCCATGGTAACAGCATCCATCAGCAGGGGGGTTTGGATTTTGTAGCGGGTCGTTCTTCTAGAGAATGTATGAATGTGCGGGCACATGACGGGCTGCTCGGTGCGGATGACACGGCAGTGAGGAGACGTCGCCATAAAAGGCGATTTACTATAGTGTAATATTGGCGCAGGGAGCGGTGATGTAAATAAAGCAGATGTCGCGGTAATTGCCGCAGTAATAACTGGTAATGGAATGTTTATCCGTCCTGAGGAGATTGTACAGATTTCTCTCATTTAACAATAAATGCTGTGATTTTAATTTGATGTGAATTTTCAGCGCTGCCGGGCAAAAAAGAGCGCGGCACTCCGAAACCATGGTGGAAAAGAGTAGATACACTTCATGTAAAGATTTACATTGATCAGACTATAAAGGATCAATCCATCTCATATATATCATCCATCCATCTATTATCTATCTATGTGAGGTTCCATTATACTTTATGTAGACTGTGTGGGGTGGCGTTATACTGGATATAGGGTTATGTGGACACCATTATACTGGATATAGGGCTGTGTGTGGGGCCATTATACTGGATATAGGGCTGTGTGTGGGGGTCATTATACTGAATTTTAGGGCTGTGTGGGCACCATTATACTGGATATAGGGCTGTGTGTGGGGCCATTATACTGGAAATAGGGCTGTGTGGAGGGCGATTATACTGGATATAGGGCTGTGTGGAGGGCCATTATACTGGATGTAGGGCTGTGTGTGGGGGGCCATTATACTGGATATAGGGCTGTGTGTGGGGGCCATTATACTGGATATAGGGCTGTGTGTGGGGGCCATTATACTGAATATAGGGCTGTGTAAGCACCATTATACTGGATATAGGGCTGTGTGGGGGCCATTATACTGGATATAGGGCTGTGTGTGGGGCCATTATACTGGATATATAAGGCTGTGTGTTGGGCAATTATACTGGATATAGGGCTGTGTGTGGGTCCATTATACTGAATATAGGGCTGTGTGTGGGGCCATTATACTGAATATAGGCCTGTGTATGGGCCATTATACTGGATATAGGGCTGTGTGGAGGGCCATTATACTAGACATAGGGCTGTGTGTGTGGCCATTATACTGGACATAGGGCTGTGTGTGGGAACCATTATACTGGATATAGGGCTGTGTATGGGGCCATTATACTGAATAAATGGCTGTGTGGAGGGCCATTATACTGGATATTGGGCTGTGGGGGGCGTTATACTGGATATAGGGCTGTGTGGGCACCATTATACTGGATATAGGGCTGAGTGTGGGGCCATTATACTGGATATAGGGCTGAGTGTGGGGCCATTATACTGGATATAGGGCTGTGTGGGCACCATTATACTGGATATAGGGCTGAGTGTGGGGCCATTATACTGGATATAGGGCTGTGTGTGTGGCCATTATACTGGACATAGGGCTGTGTGTGGGGGCCATTATACTGGATATAGGGCTGTGTGTGGGGGCCATTATACTGAATAAATGGCTGTGTGTGGGCACCATTATACTGGATATAGCGCTGTGTGGTGGCCATTATACTGGATATAGGGCTGTGTGTGGGGCCATTATACTGGATATAGGGCTGTGTGTGTGGCCATTATACTGGATATTATGCTGTGTATGGGGCCATTATACTGGATATAGGGCTGTGTGGAGGGCCATTATATTGGACATAGGGCTGTGTGTGTGGGGCCATTATACTGGATATAGGGCTGTGTGTGGGGGCCATTATACTGAATAAAGGGCTGTGTGGGCACCATTACATTGGATATAGCGCTGTGTGTGGGCCATTATACTGGATATAGGGCTGTGTGTGGGGCCATTATAGTGGATATAGGGCTGTGTGTGGGGTCCATTATACTGGATATAGGGCTGTGTGGGGGGCCATTATAATGGATATAGGGCTGTGTGAGGGCCATTATACTGGATATAGAGTTGTGTGGGGGCATCATAATGTGTGGGGGTCACAGTTGGGGCATCATACTGGGTTGGGGTCAGCAGACTTTGGGGGGTACAGTAGGATCATCATACTGTTCATGTGGATTGTACTGTGCAGGATTTCATGGTGGGGGTATCCTACTCTGTTTGGGGGCACTTTTGTTGGCATCATACTTTATGGGGGCCATGAAAAGGGAATCTAAGCACAGGAGAGTAAGAACTGGGGAGGACAGCTGTGAGTGGGCTACCTCCCTATAGAGCGCAGATTCCGGTAGCCGGAAGACTGAGGTTGTGTCGGACTCTAGGAGGCACAGCAGAAACCGGCAGGACAGCTGGACTACACATAACCTGTCCGCCCTAATACCCAGGAGACACGGTGGCGCATAGAGCCCGGGTTGTGATAGAAACCCTGTAAAAAGGCGCGAGCCACATGTCATACGGGTTTGTGTCCCACCTTTAAGGAGGACAGAGAGAACAGTGAGGACCTTGACAAAAGCCACAGGCAGCAAGTGACTACACCACGGTTCTAGTAGAAAGGCTTATAACTCCACCTGGTAAAGGGGACTCTGAACTCGCTTCCAAGCCGGCTGAATACTGCTTGTACCTGTGATCTGGTGCCCCGGACTGTAGCTGCCTGAAGTCTTCAGTAAATCAGGTAAAGAAACTACAAACCGTTTGTGTCCTCCGTTTCTTTATACACTACCCACCATCTCCAGCTACACACCGGGAGTCCTGGGGACCTAACTTCACTTGTGGGAAGTTATACCATCTTAGCTGCCATAACATCACCCCAGAGGACCCCTTTAAGCAGCGTCGGTCCCCACTGACCGAACACCACAGGTGGTGTCACGAACATAAACTTTATTCACAAAACCCCTTTAAGGAGATTCCCTTTTACATGGACTGGGTTGCCGCCACCGTGACATCCCCCTTTAAGTACCAGACCCGCTACCAAGTACCCCACGGCCCTGGCGGGCATTCTAAATGCAGCTCTGGAGGTGACTGGAGGACAAGGCATCATGTGACAGATGAATTGCTAATGCAGCTCTTGATTTGCATGGAGTTAAAATCACAGAAATCAATATCTGGAGAAGGGGAGATAATAATAATCTTTATTTTTATATAGCGCTAACATATTCCGCAGCGCTTTACAGTTTTGCACACATTATCATCGCTGTCCCCAATCGGGCTCACAATCTAAATTCCCTATCAGTATGTCTTTGGAATGTGGGAGGAAACCGGAGTGCCTGGAGGAAACCCACACGGAGAGAACATACAAACTCTTTGCAGATGTAGTCCTTGGTGGGGTTTGAACTCAGGACTCCAGCGCTGCAAGGCTGCAGTGCTATCCACTGAGCCACCGTGCTGTAGAGGACTTCTATATTGCTCTTGGCCAGGGGCCACCTCTTCTGTAAAAAAGGGGGGGAGAAGCCAGCGCTGCTTGTGGTCAGAATGCAAAACATAAAGTGCACATGCACATATTGATTTCTAACTGAGTTTCAAAAATGAGACATTTATCAAACAATTGATCAATTCTTTGAGCCACCCCGCCACATCATGGAATTCTCATAATGGGGCAGTCCTACTCTACGTTTTTTATATTCGCTGTGCCATTACGGCCTCTAAAAAGCAAGACCACATTAAATGCAAGCTGTACCTGAAGCATTTCTGAATCACTCCCATGGCACCAGAGAGGACAGCACAGATTTTATCTGGACCAGGTCTGGACATAGACATTTCAGGTCCAACCTCCACACTGCCTAACCAGCACCACAGATGAAGGGTGAGACAGGCTGAGACACAGGTGCACAATTAAACAAAGCCTAGGGCAGGGCTGCTGTATATGTGTACAGCAGCCTAGGTCAATCACGAAAACCCCCCCAGAAAGAATGGCGTACATAACCCAGCGCGCACGGCAACAGTGGTGGTCAACCACAAACCAACTGATCTGGAGGGTTTCGTCTACATCTGGTCTACATCTGGTTTGTACGGAGTGACATTTGACGTTTTTTATCTTGTGCCTTGACACTATCAGTAGAAAGCATGGCTCCTGGTCCTCCGCCGCTCCCTCCTGTCTCTGCCTCCTTACAGCAGAGAATGCTGCATATTTAATGAGAATGGGGGTTAGCACCATAACGAGCGGCAAACATATTGTACATTTCCTTCATGCGCGCGACGTGATCGTCTGCAGAAGCGATAACCGTTATTCTGCTCGTTCCAGGATCCGGCCAGCTGTCTGTGATTGTGCGGCGCTCTCTCCAGACTCATCTGATCTCATCACAAACACTCAGGAAATGGCTCTGTTCTCCATGAATCACAGCTCCTCAGGGCGTAGAGCGGCGGCAGGTAACAAGCAGTGGAAGCGTAGCTCCCCAATATGAGGACATGAGCAATGAATAACATCTACCGTAGAGGCGTCCATATTGTTCCAGAGACTGTGCCAAAAGGGAGAAGTACGGAGCAAAGTATCAGTGGAATAGAAAAATCGTATACAAGACGCGATATGAGGCTAGCAAGAAACAAAACTGCTCCAGAAAAATGCCTAACAGAACAAGAACCAGGAAAAAGGCGCCTTTATCAGCACTGTCACCACTATGCCTCAGAGCAGTGCTCCAGGAAACACGGAAATGCACATAATGTTAATAAAAGTGCCACTAACTTCCACCAGCAGAATTGTGAGTGCAGCTCTGTAGTATAATACAGGATGCAACTCAGGATCAGTACAGGATCAGTAATATAATGTTTGTACACAGTGACTGCACCAGCAGAATAGTGAGTACAGCTCTGGAGTATAATACAGGATGTAATTTAGGATCAGTAACATAATGTATGTACACAGCCACTGTAGCAGCAGAATAGTGAGTGCAGCTCTGGAGTATAATACAGGATGTAACTCAAGATTAGGGTTGAGCGAAACGGGTCGGCAATTTTCAGAAGTCGCTGACTTTTGGCAAAGTCGGGTTTCATGAAACCCGACCCGACCCCTGTGTGGGGTCGGCCATGAAGTCGGCGATCTTCTGAATCTGGAATCGGAATTCCGATACCGATTCCCGATATGTTTAAGATATCGGGAATTGGTATCGGAATTCAGATTTAAGTGTAAAATAAAGAATTAAAATAAAAAATATCGCTATACTTACCCTCTGACGGGCCCTGGTACTAACCGGGAACCTTCCTTCCTTAGAATCAGCCTTCCAGGACCTTGCGGTGACGTCGCGGTGACGTCGCGGCTTGTGATTGGTCGCGCGGCCGCCCATGTGACCGCTCGCGCGACCAATCACAAGCCGCGACGTCACCGTGACGTCACCGAAGGTCCTGGAAGGGCTGATTCTTAGGAAGGAAGGCTGCCGGAACGAAGCCGAGGGTGAGTATATTCCTATTAGGTATATACTCACCCTCGGACACGCCCTGCTTCTTTCCGGCAGCCTTCCTTCCTAAGAATCAGCCCTTCCAGGACCTTCGGTGACGTCACGGTGACGTCGCGGCTTGTGATTGGTCGCGCGAGCGGTCACATGGGCGGCCGCGCGACCAATCACAAGCCGCGACGTCACCGCAAGGTCCTGGAAGGCTGATTTTAAGGAAGGAAGGTTCCCGGTTAGTACCAGGGCCCGTCAGAGGGTAAGTATAGCGATATTTTTTATTTTAATTCTTTTTTTACACTTAAATATGGATCCCAGGGCCTGAAGGAGAGTTTCCGCTCCTTCAGACCCTGGGAACCATTGGAAACCCAATGCACTGCATTGGGTTTCGAGTTTCGGCCGACCCCGACCCCGACTTTTTTATAGGATCGGCCGATTTCACTCGACCCGACTTTTGAAAAAGTCGGGTTTCGTGAAACCCGACCCGATCCTATAAAAGTAAAGGTCGCTCAACCCTACTCAGGATCAGTACAGGATTAGTAATGTAATGTATGTACATAGTGACTGCACCAGCAGAATAGTGAGTGCAGTTCTGAAGTATGAGGCTGCCGTCACACTAGCAATATTTGGTCAGTATTTTACATCAGTATTTGTAAGCCAAAACCAGGAGTGGAACAAATAGAGGAAAAGTATAATAGAAACATATGCTCCCCTTCTGCATTTATCACCCACTTCTGGTTTTGGCTTACAAATACTGATGTAAAATACTGACCAAATACTGCTAGTGTGACAGCAACCTAATACAGGATGTAACTCAGGATCAGTAATGTAATGCAAGTGAATAGTGACTGCACCAGCAGAATAGTGAGTGCAGCTCTGGGGCATAATACAGGATGTAACTCGGGATCAGTACAGGATCAGTAATGTAAAGTATGTACGCAGTGACTTCATCAGCAGAATAGTGAGTGCAGCTCTAGAGTATAATACAGGATGTAACTCAGGATCAGTAATGTAATGTATGTACACAGCCACTGTAGCAGCAGAATAGTGAGTGCAGCTCTGGAGTATAATACAGGATGTAACTCAGGATCAGTAATGTAATGCAAGTGAATAGTGACTGCACCAGCAGAATAGTGAGTGCAGCTCTGGGGCATAATACAGGATGTAACTCGGGATCAGTACAGGATCAGTAATGTAAAGTATGTACGCAGTGACTTCATCAGCAGAATAGTGAGTGCAGCTCTAGAGTATAATACAGGATGTAACTCAGGATCAGTAATGTAATGTATGTACACAGCCACTGTAGCAGCAGAATAGTGAGTGCAGCTCTGGAGTATAATACAGGATGTAACTCAGTATCAGTTACAGTATAAGTAATGTAATGTATGTACACAGTTACTCCATTAGGGCTGCCGCTAGGAATTTCGGGGCCCCATTCTGGCAAAATTTTCGGGGCCCCCTTCAGACTCCGCACAGGCTACACCCCAGCCCCGCCTCCACCCTTCGAACTGTCCAGTCAAACGATTTTTTAAGCCGCCTCCACGACAAAGTCGGGCCCTACTCTGCTCTAACCTATTAAACATTTGTTAAAATATCCAGTACAATTTAGGTATATTTTTATTTATTTTTCAATTTTTAAAGTGACCAATAATATCACATACAGGGGACAAATACCGCCACCATGGCAGAACAACATATTACCACCACATAGTGACTGAATACTACAATACTGATCAGTAATAAAAAAAAACACAATACTAATATCACCATAAGTGCCATTATACACAGGAGATCTGTACTTAGTATGCAGTGTCTGTGTACAGGTAATACAGTGGTCACCGGTGACATTATATACAGTGTTGTGAATTTGGATTCTGGGCTCCCCCGGTGGCCGCTTGTGGAATTGGACTTGTCATCCTCTTTCCTGTTTCACCTGGTTCCATCAGTAGTGGGTGTCGCTATTTAAGCTCATTTCTCTGGTGGTTTCTTGCCGGTCAACAATGTTATCTGATGCCTCTCAGTGCTTGTTCCTGCTTCTAGACTACTACTAGATAAGTTGGACTTTTGTCCATGTTTTGTTTTGCCTATTTGTTCCAGTTCACAGCTGAAGTTTTGTTACTGTGTCTGGAAAGCTCTCGTTGATCAGGGATTGCTACTCTGGCGTTATGAGTTAATGCCAGAGTTTAAGGTAATCTCTGGATGGTGTTTTGTTAGTGTTTTTCTGCTGACCATGAAAGTATACTATCTGTCTTCTGCTATCTAGTAAGCGGACCTCAAATTTGCTAAGACTATTTTCCTGCTGCGTTTGTTGTTTCATCTGAACTCACCGTCATTATATGTGGGGGGCTACTGTCTTCTTTGGAATATTTCTCTAGAGGTGAGCCAGGTCTTATATTTCCCTCTGCTAGCTATTTAGGTCTTAGGCCAGAGCTGGGCATCTAGCGATAAATAGGAAATGCTACCTGGCTATTTCTAGTTGCGCGGCAGGCTTAGTTCATGGTCAGTATAGTTCCATCTTCCGAGAGCTTGTCCCTCTATAGGCTTGCTATGATCTCTGCCTGCAGAGATCATGACAGTTTGACCGGCCCATAA
Source organism: Ranitomeya variabilis (assembly GCF_051348905.1). Taxonomy (NCBI): domain Eukaryota; kingdom Metazoa; phylum Chordata; class Amphibia; order Anura; family Dendrobatidae; genus Ranitomeya; species Ranitomeya variabilis. Next base: position 721,127,055 of record NC_135232.1, on the reverse strand, counting down.
AGTGTTAAAGACCCAGGTTGAGAAAGGAGAGTTATAAGAAGTCTGCTGGAATTTTTTTTTTTTTTTTTTTTTTTCCTCCAGTCTGCCTTGCTGCAGTCTTTTTTCTCTTTCTCCTCCTAATCTCTGTATGGCTCTGTGTGCACCTGACAATAATGGATCTCCAGAGTGTAACTGCGGGTTTGAATAATCTCATCACGAAAGTACAAAATTTACAAGATTTTGTGGTACATGCTCCGGTATCTGAGCCGAGAATTCCTTTGCCGGAGTTCTTCACAGGGAATAGAGCTAGCTTCCAGAATTTCCGAAATAATTGTAAGCTTTATTTGTCCCTGAAGTCTCGTTCAGCTGGAGACCCTGCTCAGCAGGTTAGGATTGTGATTTCCTTGCTCAGGGGTGACCCTCAAGATTGGGCCTTCTCATTGCCAGCAGGGGATCCTGCGTTACGCGATGTGGATGCGTTTTTTCTGGCCTTGGGCTTGCTTTATGAGGAACCTCATTTGGAACTTCAGGCAGAAAAAACTTTGATGGCACTATCTCAGGGGCAAGACGAAGCTGAAGTTTTCTGCCAAAAATTCCGTAAATGGTCTGTGCTTACTCAGTGGAATGAGTGCGCCTTGGCGGCAACTTTCAGAGAAGGTCTCTCTGATGCCGTTAAGGATGTTATGGTGGGGTTCCCTGTGCCTGCAGGTCTGAATGAGTCCATGACAATGGCTATTCAGATTGATAGGCGTCTGCGGGAGCGCAAACCGGTGCACCATCTGGCGGTGTCTATGGAAAAGACGCCAGAAAGTATGCAGTGTGATAGAATTCTGTCCAGGAGCGAGCGACAGAATTTTAGACGGAAGAATGGATTGTGTTTCTATTGTGGGGATTCTACTCATGTTATATCAGCATGCTCTAGGCGTACAAAGAAGCTTGATAAGTCTGTTTCCATTGGCACCATTCAGTCTAAGTTTATTTTGTCTGTAACCCTGATTTGCTCTTTGTCATCCATTGCCACGGACGCCTATGTTGACTCTGGCGCCGCTCTGAGTCTTATGGATTGGTCCTTTGCCAATCGTTGTGGTTTTGATTTAGAGCCTTTGGAGACTCTTATTCCTCTGAAGGGGATTGACTCCACCCCATTGGCTAATAATAAACCACAATACTGGACACAAGTAACCATGCGTATCAATCCGGATCACCAGGAGATTATTCGTTTCCTGGTGCTGTATAATTTACATGACGATTTGGTACTGGGATTGCCATGGTTGCAGTCTCACAACCCAGTCTTGGACTGGAGAGCAATGTCTGTGTTGAGCTGGGGATGTAAGGGTATTCATGGGGACTTACCTTTGGTTTCTATTTCGTCGTCCATTCCCTCTGAAGTCCCTGAGTTCCTCTCTGATTATCAAGATGTCTTTGACGAACCCAAGCTTGGGTCGTTACCTCCGCACCGTGAGTGCGATTGTGCCATAGATTTGATACCGGGTTGTAAATATCCCAAGGGTCGTTTGTTTAATCTGTCTGTGCCGGAACATGCTGCTATGCGGGAATATATAAAGGAGTCTTTGGAAAAGGGACATATTCGTCCATCTTCTTCTCCCTTGGGAGCTGGGTTTTTCTTTGTCTCAAAAAAAGACGGCTCTTTGAGACCATGTATTGATTATCGGCTTCTGAATAAGATCACTGTTAAGTATCAATACCCATTGCCATTGCTTACTGATTTGTTTGCTCGTATAGAGGGTGCTAAGTGGTTCTCTAAAATTGATCTTCGTGGGGCGTATAATTTGGTGCGGATCAGGCAGGGGGATGAGTGGAAGACCGCATTTAATACGCCCGAGGGCCACTTTGAGTATTTGGTCATGCCTTTCGGTCTTTCTAATGCCCCTTCAGTTTTCCAGTCTTTTATGCATGATATTTTCCGCGATTTTCTGGATAAATTTATGATAATATATCTGGATGATATTCTGATTTTTTCTGATGACTGGGACTCTCATGTCCAGCAGGTCAGGAGAGTTTTTCAGGTTCTGCGGTCTAATTCTTTATGTGTGAAGGGGTCTAAGTGCGTTTTTGGGGTCCAGAAAATTTCCTTTTTGGGGTATATTTTTTCTCCCTCTTCCATTGAGATGGATCCCGTCAAGGTGCAAGCTATTTGTGACTGGACTCAGCCCTCCTCTCTTAAGGGTCTTCAGAGATTTTTGGGCTTTGCCAACTTTTACCGCCGATTTATTGCTGGTTTTTCGGATGTCGTTAAACCACTGACTGATTTGACCAGACAAGGCGCTGATGTTGCTAATTGGTCCCCTCATGCTGTAGAGGCCTTTCAGGAGCTTAAGCGCCGTTTTGCCTCTGCCCCTGTGTTGCGTCAGCCTGATGTGAATCTGCCTTTTCAGGTTGAGGTTGACGCTTCGGAGATCGGAGCTGGGGCAGTGTTGTCGCAGAAAGGTTCCGACTGCTCCGTCATTAGGCCTTGTGCCTTCTTTTCTCGCAAATTTTCGCCCGCAGAGCGGAATTATGATGTTGGGAATCGGGAGCTTTTGGCCATGAAGTGGGCGTTTGAGGAGTGGCGCCATTGGCTCGAGGGGGCTAGGCATCAGGTGGTGGTATTGACTGACCACAAAAATTTGATTTATCTTGAGACTGCCAGACGCCTGAATCCTAGACAGGCGCGCTGGTCTTTATTTTTTTCTCGCTTTAATTTTGTGGTGTCATACCTACCGGGTTCTAAGAATGTTAAGGCAGATGCCCTTTCTAGGAGTTTTGACCCGGACTCTCCTGGTAATTCTGAACCCACAGGTATCCTTAGGGAGGGAGTAATTTTGTCGGCCGTTTCTCCTGATCTGCGGCGGTCCTTGCAAGAGTTTCAGGCGGATAGACCGGATCGTTGTCCGCCTGATAGACTGTTTGTTCCGGATGATTGGACCAGCAGAGTCATCTCTGAGGTACATTCTTCTGCATTGGCAGGTCATCCCGGAATTTTTGGTACCAGGGATTTGGTGGCAAGATCCTTCTGGTGGCCTTCCCTGTCACGAGATGTGCGAGTCTTTGTGCAGTCATGTGACGTTTGTGCTCGGGCCAAGTCTTGTAGTTCTCGGGCTAGCGGACTGCTGTTGCCCTTGCCTATTCCTAAGAGGCCTTGGACACACATCTCGATGGATTTTATTTCAGATCTGCCTGTTTCCCAGAAGATGTCTGTCATCTGGGTGGTCTGTGACCGTTTCTCTAAAATGGTCCATTTGGTTCCTCTGCCCAAGTTGCCTTCTTCTTCTGAGTTGGTTCCTCTGTTTTTTCAGAATGTTGTCCGATTGCACGGTATTCCTGAGAATATTGTTTCTGACAGAGGTACCCAATTTGTGTCTAGATTTTGGCGGGCATTCTGTGCTAGGATGGGCATAGATTTGTCTTTTTCATCTGCTTTTCACCCTCAGACTAATGGCCAGACCGAGCGGACTAATCAGACCCTGGAGACATATCTGAGGTGTTTTGTCTCTGCTGACCAGGATGATTGGGTTGCTTTTTTGCCATTGGCAGAGTTCGCCCTCAATAATCGGGCCAGCTCTTCCACCTTGGTGTCCCCGTTTTTCTGTAATTCGGGGTTTCACCCTCGATTTTCCTCCGGTCAGGTGGAATCCTCGGATTGTCCTGGAGTGGATGCGGTGGTGGAGAGATTGCATCACATCTGGGGGCAGGTTATGGACAATTTGAAGTTGTCCCAGGAGAAGACTCAGCGTTTTGCCAACCGTCATCGTCGTGTTGGTTCTCGGCTTTGTGTTGGAGATTTGGTGTGGTTGTCTTCTCGTTTTGTCCCTATGAGGGTCTCTTCTCCTAAGTTTAAACCTCGGTTCATCGGCCCTTATAGAATATTGGAGATTCTTAATCCTGTTTCTTTCCGTTTGGACCTCCCTGCGTCCTTTTCCATTCATAACGTTTTTCATCGGTCGTTATTGCGCAGGTATGAGGTACCTGTGGTACCTTCAGTTGAGCCTCCTGCTCCGGTGTTGGTTGAGGGTGAGTTGGAGTACGTTGTGGAGAAAATTTTGGACTCTCGTGTTTCCAGACGGAGACTCCAGTATCTGGTCAACTGGAAGGGTTACGGCCAGGAGGATAATTCTTGGGTCAATGCATCTGATGTTCATGCTTCTGATCTTGTTCGTGCCTTCCATAGGGCTCATCCTGGTCGCCCTGGTGGATCTGGTGAGGGTTCGGTGCCCCCTCCTTGAGGGGGGGGTACTGTTGTGAATTTGGATTCTGGGCTCCCCCGGTGGCCGCTTGTGGAATTGGACTTGTCATCCTCTTTCCTGTTTCACCTGGTTCCATCAGTAGTGGGTGTCGCTATTTAAGCTCATTTCTCTGGTGGTTTCTTGCCGGTCAACAATGTTATCTGATGCCTCTCAGTGCTTGTTCCTGCTTCTAGACTACTACTAGATAAGTTGGACTTTTGTCCATGTTTTGTTTTGCCTATTTGTTCCAGTTCACAGCTGAAGTTTTGTTACTGTGTCTGGAAAGCTCTCGTTGATCAGGGATTGCTACTCTGGCGTTATGAGTTAATGCCAGAGTTTAAGGTAATCTCTGGATGGTGTTTTGTTAGTGTTTTTCTGCTGACCATGAAAGTATACTATCTGTCTTCTGCTATCTAGTAAGCGGACCTCAAATTTGCTAAGACTATTTTCCTGCTGCGTTTGTTGTTTCATCTGAACTCACCGTCATTATATGTGGGGGGCTACTGTCTTCTTTGGAATATTTCTCTAGAGGTGAGCCAGGTCTTATATTTCCCTCTGCTAGCTATTTAGGTCTTAGGCCAGAGCTGGGCATCTAGCGATAAATAGGAAATGCTACCTGGCTATTTCTAGTTGCGCGGCAGGCTTAGTTCATGGTCAGTATAGTTCCATCTTCCGAGAGCTTGTCCCTCTATAGGCTTGCTATGATCTCTGCCTGCAGAGATCATGACAATACAGGATCTCTATATATAGTGTATAATGTAAAGGTAATACAGTGATCACTGGTGGCATTGTACACAGGACCGCTGTATGTAGTATACAGTGTATAGTATCAGTGTACAGGTAACACACTGACTCACCAGTGACGTCTCTATGTGAAGTCCTTCATCTTCGCTTTTAATCTTCATCCAGCACAGACCGCCATCACTTCTTCCAGCGAGGGCTTGTCTCTGCAGGAAATAACAAAGTTATCTAGAGCACCGCTTGCAGAACACATTACTTATTTTTTTCCAAATTCTAAACTACACCAGATGAAGAAAAAAAGGTGACAGTGTCGCTCTGCACAGTAACAGGACTGCCCCCCATTTAAAACAGTATCCTCAAAAAATAAAATAAATACATCACTGCAGTAATAATATCCCTTAATTAGAGCCTATGGTAATAATATCCTCCATCCTGCCCCATGATCCTGCACCATCTGTCTCCATTCCTGCTCCATATGTGTCTCACATCCTGCCCACCGTGTCTCCCATTCTGCCCCTTGTCTCCATTCTGCCCCTTGTCTCAATTCTGCCCCCATGTCTCCAATCCTGCCCCTTGTCTCCATTCTGCCCCTTGTCTTTGTCTCTATTCTGCCCCATGTCTCCAATCCTGCCCCGTGATTCCATTCTGCCCCATGTCTCTATTCTGCCCCGTGTCTCCAGTCTGCACACGTGTCTCCATTCTGCCCCTAGTCTCCATTCTGCCCTTTGTGTCCATTCAGCCCCGTGTCCCCAATCCTGCCCCGTGTCTCCTTTCTGCCCTTTGTCTCCATTCGGCCCCATCTCCATTCTGCCCCCTTGTCTCCATTCTGCCCCGTGTCTCCATTCTGCCCCATGTCTCCATTCTGCCCCTTGTCTCCATTCTGCCCCTTGTCTCCATTCTGCCCCCATGTTTCCATTCTGCCCCGTGTCTCCATTCTGCCCCATGTCTCCATTCTGCCCGTGTCTCTATTCTGCCCTGTGTCTCCAGTCTGCACCCGTGTCTCCATTCTGCCCCTTGTCTCTATTCTGCCCTTTGTGTCCATTCTGCCCCGTGTCTCCAATCCTGCCCCATGTCTCCATTCTGCCCCCGTGTCTCCATTCTGCCCCTGTGTCTCTATTCGTCCCCGTGTCTCCATTCTGCCCCCGTGTCTCCATTCTACCTCTTGTTTCCATTCTGCCCCTTGTCTCCATTCTGCCCCCTTGTCTCCATTCTGCCCCGTGTCTTCATTCGGCCCCTGTGTCTCTATTCTGCCCCATGTCTCCAGTCTGCACTCATGTCTCTATTCTGCCCCTTGTCTCCATTCTGACCCCGTGTCTCCATTCGGCCCCTGTGGCCGGCAAAGGCAATAGAGTAACTGGACCTGCGTCTCGGACTCAGGTTCATTTACTGCACCTGCAAAATCCTGCCGCTAAGGCCCGATCAGCAGAAGAGGCAGGGGCCGATGCAGGCCCCCTCTGCTGATCAGGCCCCTTACGCCAGTCAGGGCAGTAATGCCCCGATGGCGGCCCGGGACTCTGTAAGGAGGTTGCTTTCCCTGCTCCTTGCCTGGAACCACTTAGCCAGACAGCTGGGTTGCTGGGGGGAAGACTTTCTGCCCTGGACAGAGGGGACGTGGTGACTGCTGGGAAAAGAGAGGGGAGTGGTCAGAAAAGAGCGGGAGAGCAGAGAGAAGGCAGCGCGCCAAAGAGAGGGCAGGCTGCAGCGCCGTGCTCCCCTAAAAGTAGTGCTCCCCGTGAGGGCACTGAGGCTGAGATACCCACCAGAGTGAAGGCTGGATGTGGGGGTGTAGATTTGGAAGCCTCCTGAATCAGAGACAGTGACTGTGCAGCCCTGGTGACCGCAGTGACAAGCAAAGATCCCTGAGTGTGATCAGTAACTGCCCAGTGTGTGTGTGACACCGTTACTACAGAGAGACTGTCGGCCTGGTGCACAGAGGCTCTTGCAGCAGCGACGGAGACTGTGCTATTTCCTGGTTCCAGTTTCACTTTGAGAAGAACAGACTGCAAAAGTTTAACCCCGGAGTCTCCAGTTCTCAGAAGACAGGAAAGACTTCAGACTCTTCAAGTGTTGCTGGTGACGGTACCCACATTGGAATAAGGACCCTTCAGTCAGGACCTCCCTGGACTGATAAGTTACAAGAACACTCGTTAACCCTTTCGTTTCCGTTTAACTGTTTACTATTGATTTACCTCTATTAACCCCCTGTTTACTCCCTGCGAGGAGAATCTACTCCTGTTAATAAATTCCCCTCAACAGTTGGTCTGTCTGTTCCGTGGTGACATACGCAACCCTGCACTCTATTACACTTGGCGTAGTCGGCAGGATGTCACACGGTAGCGCGGAAGGGGCAGACCAAGCAGTTGATGGAGGTCCCAGGTCTAGCATCTCCCTGGGAGCCATGTTAGCTAACCTGCCAAGATTTTCAGGGAGTAATGTCATGTTGTGGGGTTGGACGGAGCGCATCCGAGGGATGATGCGGATGCATCCTATGACACCGGCTCTGCAGGCGGAAATAGCTGTGATGGCCCTAGAGGGGGATGCACGGGACTCTGTTATGCTCAGACCCCCCCCAGGCGAGAGATACCCTGGACAAAGTATTATGTATACTTGAGGAGACGCATGGGGACCCCACTGACGTAGGGGAGCTGCGCATGCGACTGTTCCGCCGGGTACAAAGAGAGGGGGAGACCGTGACGCAATATATGAACGCACTGCAGGAGCTTCATACTGCCATTATACGGAAGGACGGCATAGGTGTGGGGTCAATTGACGTTGTACTGTGAGACCAACTGGTGACAGGCTTGCGAGATGTGTTAGTGAAACAGGCCCTGCGAGAGCGCATGCGCGTAAAGCTAGATATGACTTTCTCTGAGGTCGGGAGTGAGGCACACACGCGCGAGCAAGAGCAAGGGGTGGTAGGGCCAGTGAGAAAGGTATGGAGCAGGGAGGTAACAGCCCCTCAATGGGTAGAAGACTTGAAGACGGAGGTTAAGCGAGTCCGTGAGGAGGTGGCTGAATATAAGAAGATCCCTGCTGCAGAGTACAGCCCTCTAGTGTGAGAAAGAGAGACCGCCCCCCAAAGTGAGACTAGTGCCGCTCGGCGAAGACGACTGCCTAGATGCTACAACTGCGGAGCACCCAGTCACAATGAAGAGGAGGCGATGTGGACCCGAGATCCCCAGCTGAAGATAAGAATCTGGGAGGAGATTGAGAGTCTGGGGAAAGCCCTTACTGCCATTTTGGGGACCAGCGGCATACCCCGAGGTAACGTGCGGAAGCCGCCAGAAAGAGATGGAGGAGAGGTGCGCAGCATGAAGATGGCTTCAGTGGTGGCCCCAGAGTGTAACTCCAGATCCTGGGGTGAAGAGCAACCGCAGATGAGAGATGTCCCCCGCCGAGGTCGACGATCCAGACTGAAGCGCCCTCCAGACCGACGCAGACGTGAGTGCTGGTCGTGCAGAAAGGTGGGACACATGTCCAGAAATTGCCCTACCCGAGAAGAGCGGTGGCAGAGATCCGCTCACCCCTCTGAGGGTCCTGCTAACTGGAGGGAACGTCGCCCCTGGAGGGAATGGTACGGCAGGAAGAGAAGAGTTCCACCTAGCACAAGACAGTATCACAATGTCGGACACCAAGGAGAGGTGGAGAAGGTGTCAAGCATCTCTGGTGAAATGACTGCGCTGTCCCAACGCGTAAAGGCGAACCTGGTGGATCTACAGCCTGGGTCTGAAGGTTTTGTTGGTGAGACTCAGTCCGGAGGAAAGAAAGTGACGTTCACTCAAGAAGACCACCGAAGTGCTTTACTACCTTGCCCAGCACGAGTTCCCGAAGAAGGAGAGAAAGTGCCAAGTGTTCCTGCGACACTCATTTTCAAGGTCCGAGCCAATGAGAAGGAGAAACCACTGATGTCATCCCCTGAGGTGAAGAATGTGCTGGCTGTCAGCTCACCAGTTCCTGATCGGACAGGGGAAATGGAACAGCTGTGTGAGACAGGGCGTGTGGTTGAGAAGCCCTGGGTAGTGATGTCCGCAGAGCCCGGCGCAGATGACAAAGAGTCCGGCCTGCATGGTCTTAATTCATCTGACTCAAGCTTCGACGAGAATGCTCCTGTCAAAGAGAGGGGGAGCTATGGAGAAGAATTGCTTGTACTAAGCCCCCAGACTGAGGAACCCGAGCAAGAAGCCCCTATGCAAACACCTGCTACCGGCAAGGCTAAGAAGAAGAAGAAAAAGAAGAAGAGGACAGCAGTTGTTGATGAAGCAGAGAAAGCATATCTCAACCTGACTGATGAGCAGCTCCTAAACCATTTAGTCTGGGAGTATGTACAAGAAGAAAGGCAGAAGGAGATGCGAGAATCGCAGGTATCTGACTCCCCTCCAAAGAACAAAGAGAAGCACGAAGAGTCCTCGCCCGTGGAATGGCGAGCTTTAAGAGAGGGGGAATGTAAGGAGGTTGCTTTCCCTGCTCCTTGCCTGGAACCACTTAGCCAGACAGCTGGGTTGCTGGGGGGAAGACTTTCTGCCCTGGACAGAGGGGATGTGGTGATTGCTGGGAAAAGAGAGGGGAGTGGTCAGAAAAGAGCGGGAGAGCAGAGAGAAGGCAGCGCGCCAAAGAGAGGGCAGGCTGCAGCGCCGTGCTCCCCTAAAAGTAGTGCTCCCCGTGAGGGCACTGAGGCTGAGATACCCACCAGAGTGAAGGCTGGATGTGGGGGTGTAGATTTGGAAGCCTCCTGAATCAGAGACAGTGACTGTGCAGCCCTGGTGACCGCAGTGACAAGCAAAGATCCCTGAGTGTGATAAGTAACTGCCCAGTGTGTGTGTGACACCGTTACTACAGAGAGACTGTCGGCCTGGTGCACAGAGGCTCTTGCAGCAGCCACGGAGACTGTGCTATTTCCTGGTTCCAGTTTCACTTTGAGAAGAACAGACTGCAAAAGTTTAACCCCGCAGTCTCCAGGAGTCTCCAGTTCTCAGAAGACAGGAAAGACTTCAGACTCTTCAAGTGTTGCTGGTGACGGTACCCACATTGGAATAAGGACCCTTCAGTCAGGACCTCCCTGGACTGATAAGTTACAAGAACACTCGTTAACCCTTTTGTTTCCGTTTAACTGTTTACTATTGATTTACCTCTATTAACCCCCTGTTTACTCCCTGCGAGGAGAATCTACTCCTGTTAATAAATTCCCCTCAACAGTTGGTCTGTCTGTTCCGTGGTGACATACGCAACCCTGCACTCTATTACAACTCCACCAGCAGAATAGTGGGTGCAGCTCTGAGGTATGATCCTTATTGGAAAAGTGCAAAAGGAGGTTTCCCTGGGCAGAATGGCAGGTCCATATTCAACTCTGCTATTTTACAATTTACGTATTTTCCCATTACGAATCGTTCCCAAAATAGATACAGGCAAATTTAGTTTAATTCAATTTCTCTTCCACTCCTGGGGCTCATCGGTAAACGACAGCATTTCTGTGAGCGACGCATCTGTAACGTATGTTTCCTTTGGCCGGGCTATCACTTTGATTAGGGAGGCTGGTCCCGGGGCTTTAATGGCAAAATCTGATATTGAGCGAATTTTTGAAAATTCGGGTTTGGATTATGGTTGGCAGCGAATATCGAATTTGCAATATTCGCCAAACACAGCCGAACATCATTGGAGTCAGTGGGAGTAGAAATGACCGAATACGCTCGGACCATCTCTGCAAACATAAATTCGGCACAAATAGGGTACCAATATGGCACGAATATGGCAAATTCAGATTCGGCGATCATTTCCGAACAAATTCGCTCATCTCTAGTTATCACCTTTTGGGTCCCTTCGTAGATGGTTTTTATTATTATAACACCTGCCTGCCTATGGATTGTTCTATTTTTTGTTATTATTTTGAATTATTTGGTTCTCTTCTAGAGTGGGTCATCCAGTATGAAACTGGTTTCCCTGCAATTATCTATCACCTTGATGATTTCTTTTATTGTGGGTCCAAGGGATTTCAGGTCCTGACAATTTTTGTTGGATACTTGTCCCATTTCGGTGTTCCTTTATCCAGTGAAAAAAAGTTTGGTCCTGCCACTTGATTATCCATTTTAGGGATTGAGATTGATTCTGCTGCCATGGTTTTTTGTCATCCCCCTTATAATATTTTCAAATTACTGTCCCTGATTGAAATTTCTGTTCCATCTGCAAAGTAATGCAGTACTTGTTGGGTCTCCTCACCTTTGCTTGTTGGGTAATACCTATGGGAAGAATTATTTTTCCAGACGTTTGTCCCTCTTAACCAGAGCTCAAGCTTCCCCACCATAAAATTCAGATAAAACCCACTTCAAGATCTGATTTGCTAGTTTGGAAAGAGTTCCTCCTAACCTATAATGGCCAGACTTGTTTCCAGTCCCTTGAAATGAGGATTTATCTCTTTTTTCAGATGCTGCCGGGTCCTCAGGTTTTGGTGTTATTTTTGAAGATCAATGGTGTACGGATTGTTGGCCGGAATCTCGGCATGCTGAGGGCTGGGTTAAAGACCTTACAGTGCTAGAGTTATTTCCCATTGTTATGGCCATTTCCATCTGGGTTTGACTTTTCCGGATAAACAAATATGTTTTTGGACTGACAACATGAGTATTACACACTCCATAAATCACCTGTCATCCTCGTCTCCACCGGTTATCAAGTAACTTAGGCTCTTGGTATTAAAATGTCTAAGTTTCAACATCTGGTTTTGAGCTCCCAATGTTCATTGTACAAATGTCATTGCTGATTCTCTTGTTTCAATTGGCAGAAATTCCAAGAATGTTTCCCCAAGGCCAAAGCAGAGGGGCACCCATGCCCATCGCTCATGTGGCAAGTGGTGGAGGATGATTGATGAATATGGTGAGATTTTCAGTGGCCCCGTCTACATGGTGTCCTTACGGTAAGGCGTAAGAAGTAGTATCACTTAGTAGGGAAGAGATCAGTAGTGTCATCCGATGACACCTGTTTGGAGGTTACTATGCAATATTTACTTCACCTTCATAGCATAGGTGTATCAGGGGCAGCTGCTCGGAACCGCCTATCTGGTTTGGCTTTTTTACTTTCGCCTCTTTGGATGGACTGATCTCACCAAGATTTTCATCATCCACCAGGCCACAAAGTGATGGAGAAGGGGACACATTTGTCAGGAGAACAGACAGTCTATTTCTTTTAGTTTGCTTACCAGTTTAATTCCTTGTACCTTCGCCATCTGGTCACCTCCTTTCGAATCTGCTCTGTTTTCTTCTAAATTTGGCCATGCATTTTTTGATGCCTTGCGCACTTGCGAGTTGGTTTCTTCATCAAAGCACACTCTGGGAGGCCTCCATCATGGTGACGTCATTCCTTGGGAAGGAGGTCTTCATATTTGTATTCAAAAACCAAAAACGGACCCATCTGGTATTGGGTCATGTGTCCCCCTTTTTGTCCTATTTGTCCTTTGACCCTTGATAATAATTATTTATCTTTTCGACATTCTGGCTACTTCTTTTTCTCCCATGTGGATGGTTCTCCTCTTACGGTATTTCCATTCCAATCCCTTTTTCATAAATGCTTGTCCTTCTTGGGTCTTCCGCCAAAGGAATTTGTTAGCCACTCTTTCAGGATCGGAGCTGCTACAGTAGCAACCCATGCTGGTTTCCCTATCTCTAAGATTCAATGCATTGGTAGATGGAGTTCCTCTTCTTTTCCCAGGTATAAATCAGACACAGTTTATTACTTCATTAATTTTATTATCTTTTCGTAGGTGGTGTAAAACTTACAGTGTGGATTCTGGGTCACTCATATATCTTCTGGGCATCCCAAAGGGCAGAGTGTTGGCCAGGTGGAAGAGGTCTTGGCTTTCATGGGATCGATGTCTTCTGGAAAGGAGTTAGGGGGTTGACCTGGCCTCAGGTTCTTCCTGAAGTCATTCGGATTACTCAGGCTGCTTCTTCTTCTGTAATTTTAGTCTTCCATGTGGGCGAGAATGATCTCTGCTCTTTTCGCTTAGCAGATCTGCTCACTATGATGCTTTCGAACGTTGATAAATTTCACAGCTTTTTTTCCAGAGCTTACCCTGGTTTGGTCAGAGAATATTTCCCGTGTTGCATGGAATGGAGTGAAAGATGCGCCGGCTGTAGAGCGCTCTTGGCACACACTTTTCTCTCGTATGTGCCGTGTTATCCGTTTTAAAGCCGGAGTGGTCATCAGGTATCGTCAGCTGAAGGGAGGCTATACCTGTCTTATGTTACCCAATGGTGTTCTTCTTACAAGGATGAGGCTGGATATTTTTCTTTCCGGTCTCCAAGATGGTATTGAGCAGGCCAAATGGGAGAGGGTCGGAGCGCATTATAGATACTCTGCTCCTCCTTGGCGGTCAATTGTTATTATATAATGCTGTTTCCTGTACGAAGTCTGACTTGCATCGGGAGTCTGGCTGTAGCATAAGGATCCGTACCTGTTCAGCTGCCAATTATGACTTATTTTAGATTCATCTTTATGGCTGTGACAGACCTCCATCCATTAAAGGAAAGAGTTTGGATAAAACTGTGTTAATTACATGGTAGGTTTTGGGTAAAGTGTTGCTTGCTGGTTGGGTACCACCAGTCTGTGCTCCTTTCCATTACATTTTTCTGGTGTTTTTTGCCACTTGTGAGGATAGAATTTTCTGTCTTGTACTTTGTGTCCTGCTCCCCCCTCTCACTGTTTCTCTCCCTCCTGCATCCCCTTGACCTGCTTTCTCTGAGTCTCTCTCATCAGAGACGCAGTCTTTGGAGACGTCAGCAGGTTTCTCTCCTGGCGCAGCCTCCTTCTTATGAGGATAAATACCTGTGGCAGGTTCCATTTGGTATCAAAACTGTGGATAACAATAAACTGATGCGATTAGTTAATCCGGGGATCGGTGTGAGGAGACGATGCCAGTTTGAGGGTCAATGTCACTCTTCATTGCCATCTGCTCGCTCTAGAAAGAGAAGGAAACTGCGGAGGGAGAAAGGTGAAAATCAGCAGCATAAATCATTGTAAAGTGAGACATCAGCAAATTCAGAGGGATCTGGGTCACCCGTAGTGAAGGGAATGTATTGGGGGCGCCATTAAAGGGGCGCTATTAAAGGAGCACTCCACAGGGGTCAGCCTCATCCATGGTCGGATCGCTCAGCGCAGCACCGTGCTGTGCACACCCCCATTACTGATCATCTTGTTGCATATGTTTATATCTTGCAGGAATCCGGTGAATTATTCACGTTGGCGGCCGCAGTCTGCTCTTCGTTCCGCGGCTTCTCTGCTCGTTGCCATGACGAAGCGCTCGGAACATACAAAGTGACTTATATGAATGAGCCCTTACATCTGTTCTTCAGGATCATCTCTCCTAAAGTGGATTTCATACCCGGGCGGCATCGATCTGATGGCGCATACTGCCGGCCACATATGGATGATTTACAAGCCTGCACCGCCCGAGCTCTGCTATGCAGATATTTCCTGTATTTAAGTAAATTAAATGTCACTTTATTCACTGTAGCAGAACTGAATCCGATAACTGGAAACTCTGTCCCCGCTACATTGTCAGCACCAGAAGAAACAATGTAATAAATGGGAGAAGCACAAAATATGGCAAGATCTGGAAGAAGCAAGACCCCTATAACCACAGATGGGAAGAATATCTCCAGCGGGCGGTAGCTGCGAGTCAAATCCACCCACATTCTAAAATTTTGAGTCTCTGAGTCGCCCACCAGGGCAGGGTACTCGGTGCCGGGTCCGGTCGGCTATTAAAGGGGATGTCACGGTGGCTGCGACCTGGACCGTGGCCCTGGGACTCACTGTAAAGGGGAACTGTCTTTAACCCCTTACTGACATCGGACGGGATAGTACGTCTGATGTCAGCTCCCCTGCTTTGATGCAGGGCTCCGTGGTGAGCCCGCATCAAAGCCGGGACATGTCAGCTGTTTTGAACAGCTGACATGTGTCCGCAATAGCGGCGGGTGAAATCGCGATTCACCCGCCGCTATTAACTAGTTAAATGCCGCTGTCAAACGCAGACAGCGGCATTTAACTACCGCATCCGGCCGGGCGGCCGGAAATGACGGCATCGCCGACCCCCGTCACATGATCGGAGGTCGGCGATGCTTCTCCATTGTAACCATAGAGGTCCTTGAGACCTCTATGGTTACTGATCGCTGGTAGCTGTGAGCGCCACCCTGTGGTCGGCGCTCACAGCACACCTGATTTTCTACTACATAGCAGCGAACAGCAGATCGCTGCTATGTAGCAGAGGCGATCGTGCTGTGCCTGCTTCTAGCCTCACATGGAGGCTATTGAAGCAAAGCTAAAGTTAAAAAATAAAGTTAAAAAAAATGTGAAAAAAATAAAAAAAAATATAAAAGTTTAAATCACCCCCCTTTTTCGCCCCAATCAAAATAAATCAATAAAACAAAAATCAAATCTACACATATTTGGTATCGCCACGTTCAGAATCGCCTGATCTATCAATAAAAAAAAGCAGTAACCTGATCGCTAAATGGCGTAACGAGAAAAAAAATCGAAATGCCAGAATTACGTTTTTTGGGTCGCCGCGACATTGCATTAAAATGCAATAACGGGCGATCAAAAGAACGTATCTGCACCGAATTGGAATCATTAAAAAAGCCAGCTCGGCACGCAAAAAATAAGCCCTCAACCGACCCCAGATCATGAAAAATGGAGACGCTACGAGTATTGGAAAATGGCGCAATTTTTTTTTTTTTTTAGCAAAGTTTGGAATTTTTTTTCACCACTTAGGTAAAAAATAACCTAGTCATGTTAGGTGTCTATGAACTTTTAATGACCTGCAGAATCATAATGGCAGGTCAGTTTTAGCATTTAGTGAACCTAGCAAAAAAGCCAAGCAAAAGTGGGATTGCACTTTTTTTGCAATTTCACCGCACTTGGAATTTTTTTCCCGTTTTCTAGTACACGACATGGTAAAACTAATGATGACGTTCAAAAGTACAACTTGTCCCACAAAAAATAAGCCCTCACATGGCCAAATTGACGGAAAAATAAAAAAGTTATGGCTCTGGGAAGGAGGGGAGTGAAAAACGAACACGGAAAAACGAAAAATCCCACGGTCATGAAGGGGTTAAAGGGGAATTGTGAGTAAGTCTGTCTTGACGCCACCTGTGGTGTTCGGCCAATAGGGGAACCAGCGCTGCTTTAAAGGGGTCCTCTGGGGGATGTTGTTGCAGCAATGATGGTGACGCTTCCCACAGGTGAAGCGGGGTCCCCAGGGGTCCTAGAGTGTATGGTGATGATGAGATTTGCCGGTCAATGAGTAAAGGACACAAGTTGTAAGGTCTTTACCTGGTTTACTGTAGTTGGCAGGCCAAAGTCCAGGGTACCGGCAACAGGTACATTAGGAGTCCAGGCAGCCCAGAAACAAGTGGAATCCCCTTGGCAAGTCAGGTTGGGAGCCTTCTACTATGCACTTGCTATAGTCCCTTGCTGTCTGTAATGTCCTAACAAGGTCCTGGTTCTTTCCCCTGTCCTGGGACAGGTACCTGTATGGTAGGCAGCTTGAGCCGTTCCTTCTGGGGTCTCTGCACGGTGACTCCAGGCTTCAGGGTGCTGCTGTACCACAGGCTTAACTTGGGCAGTACACACGTAGTTCTGTGCCCTTCGGATCTGCTAGGTGTCACACAGTTCCACTCTAGCCTCGGGCACCCGGTACCTGGTTTCTGCGCTTTGGCTCCTCAGAGGCCCACTTGTAGCCTCCTTGAGCCCTGAAATCTCTCCTCTGCTTCTTTCCTGTCTGCTCTCCAGGCTGTCTGATCCAGGCTAAACTAACTCCTCCTCCAAACCAGGATCTTTATCCAGGGAAGCTACCCTAAAACAGGGTTTTGAGCTCCCCCTCCTGGCCTGGATTCAGAAGGTGTTGTGTGTGAGGTTTACCTGCAAAGAGATCCCTCTTGTTTTCAGGCATAGCACTACCCTCCCCCAGAGGAAGGCAGAACAACTGTGGTACCTGAACTCCTGGGGTGCCACATCTCCACTGGGAAATCTCGGTAGTTACTGAGGCCCACTGGGCTTAAGGGCCCACGGTAATCAACTGGAGACTCAGATGTTGTTTCTTAGAGGACCAAAAACGGCAACATATTTAAAATAATAGAAAATATCTCTACAGTTCCTCTAATGATCAGCTGCAATCTATAAGGGTACTGTGCAACTATTTTCCAGCAGCACCTCCACAGGAGAAATGAAGCAGTACACAGATGTCTGCAAAATGCACCGAAGTTCTTGGTCCTCCAGAGAGTGAGAATCGCTCTGATCCTACTGTAAATGCAGAACGTCGATGGTGGATCCTGATCGAGGACAGAACGGCCATATATCCTCCCCAGTAAGAGTGACTGTCCTTTATGTGCACTACATAGAGGAAATTATGTGCCCCCACATCCACCTCCGGGGGCGTCTCTGTCCTTATCTACATCCATAGACATTAATAAGGAGAAAAGTATGTGCCGCCCCCATACACCTCTGGGGGCTTCTCTGTCCTCAGCTACATCTATAGATATTAGTATGGAGTCGCTTCTCTTCAGATATAATGGCTCTCACTCTTCTGGATTTTCTTCAAGATTTTGGAGGCATCTGAGGGGATTTTTGTCCGTTCATTTAGGAGAGCATTTGTTTGGGGTTAGACCCTGATATTTGGGGGTCTGGGCTTACAATCTCTGGTCTACGTGTTGGATGGGGTTGGGGTCTGGGCTCATGTTCCACCCTATGTCTGTATGGACCTTGTGCACTGGACAGTCTTGGGAGGGCAGATCAGGCTCTTCCCCAAACTGTTCCCACAAAGCTGAAGCTACAATTGACTATAATGTCTTGTGCTGAAGATTAAGATTCCCATCACTTATCACTTGAGCTGAAGGGCTGAGGTGGCCCCCTGATAGCAGCACATAGCATTATCTTCCTCCACCATCTGTACAGTGGGCACAATGCAGTCAGGTGGTAACGTCCTCCTGGAATCACCAAACCCAGACTCCTCCATCAGACACAGATAGAGAATTGCGATCCATTACTGTACAGAACACGTTTCTGAAGGATCTGAATTGTTACCCCGGTGGCTTGGTGGCCAGATGTTATACATAGAGAGGGCAACAAGGACAAAGTATACACTTTGAAGAGGAAACAAATGTTGGAGATTATACACCGAGGGGGCTAAGCAGAGGCGTAGCTAGGGTTTTGGATCAGGGGACGAAGCTTCTGAGTCGGCCCCTAACCAGGTAACCTTGATTACAGCTGGGTGACGCACCCTAATACTGGAGGAGAACCTCAGCAGATGACCGCGCTGTTACTGAAGATAATCTCTATATAAAGACCAACATGGATATTACCGCCATATGGTCAGTGGTAAATACCAGCCCTACAGAACATATAACAGATCACTACACAGTTACAGATAATGTCTTACTGTTGACGTTCTTTATGATGGAATAGTTCACTTTTCCCGTCTTTTCCATCTGGCTCAGACCGACATGACAACCTCTTCCAGCAATGACTCGTCTGCAGAGAATACAACAAAGACACATTTCACTTCTCATATTCCAGCCCCATCACCAACTATTCACAACCTGCACAAACTCCTCATCCTGCTGATACCCCAATACTGAGCCGCTGCTGCCATATGTGTCCCTATTACTGCCCCTGATACCCCAATACTGAGCCGCTGCTGCCATATGTGTCCCTATTACTGCCCCTGATACCCCAATACTGAGCCGCTGCTGCCATGTGTCCCTATTACTGCACCTGACACCCCAATACTGAGCTGCTGCTGCCATATGTGTCCCTATTATTGCACTTGATGCCCCAATACTGAGCCGCTGCTGCCGTATGTGACCCTATAACTGCACCTGATACCCCAATACTGAGCCGCTACTGCTGTACGTGTCCCTATTACTGCCCCTGCTGTGTGGTTCTGTGTGCCCTCTAAATTCTAAGGCACCCCGCTATAATATAGCAATGCCAGGTGCTAGTGCCCTAGAAAACAGTGCCCATATTTTGCCCCCTAGAAGGTAATATTGTCCTGTGTGCCCCTTTGATAGTCACAGTAACCTGAGTTCCCATATAACAGTAAGGGCCCACTTTACATTTAGTAATGTCCAGAGTCCCCCCCCCCTGTACAGCTCTCCTATACACAGCATGATGCTCTTAGGGTATGTGTCCACGTTCAGGATTGCATCAGGATTTGGTCAGGATTTTTCATCAGTATTTGTAAGCCAAAACCAGGAGTGGGTGATAAATGCAGAAGTGGTGCATATGTTTCTATTATACTTTTCCTCTAATTGTTCCACTCCTGGTTTTGGCTTACAAATACTGATGAAAAATCCTGACCAAATCCTGATGCAATCCTGAACGTGGACACATACCCTTATACACAGTATACTGACCCCTTAGTAGCCTCCAACACTGTAATCCCCACACTGTATGATGCCCCTCTACATAGCCTCCATATAGTATAATGCACCAGATCAACCTTAATATAGTATAATGCACCAGATAGTCCTCAGTTAAGTATAATGCACCAGATAGTCCTCAATATAGTATAATGCACCAGATTGTCCTCAATATAGAATAACGCACCAGATAGTCCTCAATATAGAATAATGCACTCCCCATAGGCCTACTCTATATTGTATAATGCACCCCCCATAGGCAGACTCTATAGCACTAGGCAGGACCCATAGGCAGACTCCAGTATAAGGCAGCCCCTTATAGGCAGACCCTGTAGTATAAGGTAGCACACGCAGGCAGACCCTGTAGTAAAAAGCAGCACCCCTATAGGCAAATCCTGTAGTACAAGACAGCACCCCTATAGGCAGACTCTGCAGTATAAGGCAGCACCTCCATAGGCAGACCCTGTAGTATAAGTCAGCACCCCCATAGGCAGACCCTGTAGTATAAGACCGACCCCCTATAGGCAGACCCTGTAGTATAATGCAGACCCCCCAAAGGTAGACCCTGTAGCATAAGGCAGACCCCCCATAGGCAGACCCTGTAGTATAATGCACACACCCCCAAAGGCAGACCCTGTAGTATAAGGCAGACCCCCCATAGGCAGACCCTGAAGCATTAGGCAGATCCCCCCATAGGCAGACCCTGTAGTATTAGGGAGACCCCCATAGGCAGACCCTGTAGCTTAAGGCAGACCTCCCCATAGGCAGATCCTGTAGCATTAGGCAGACCCCCCATAGGCAGACCCTGTAGTATTAGGCAGACCCCCCATTGGCAGACCCTGTAGGATTAGGCAGACCCCACATAGGCAGATCCCCCCATAGGCAGACCCTGTAGTATTAGGCAGACCCCCCATAGGCAGACCCTATAGTATTAGGCAGACCCCACATAGGCAGACCCTGTAGTATTAGGCAGACCTCCCCATAGGCAGACCCTGTTGTATTAGGCAGACCCCCCATAGGCAGACCCTGTAGCATTAGGCAGACCCCTCCAATAGGCAGACCCTGTAGTATTAGGCAGACCTCCCCATAGGCAGACCCTGTAGTATTAGGCAGACCCCCATAGGCAAACCCTGTAGTTTTAGGCAGACCCCCCATAGGCAGACCCTGTAGTATTAGGCAGACCACCCATAGGCAGACCCTGTAGTATTAGGCAGACCACCCTATATGCAGACCCTGTAGTATTAGGCAGACCCCCCAAAGGCAGACCCTGTAGTTTTAGGCAGACCCCCATAGGCAGACCCTGTAGTATTAGGCAGACACCCCCCATAGGCAGACCCTGTAGTATTAGGCAGACACCCCCATAGGCAGACCCTGCAGTATTAGGCAGACCCCCCTATAGACAGACTCTGTAGTATTAAGCAGACCCTCCCATAGGCAGACCCTGTAGTTTTAGGCAGACCCCCTATAGGCAGACCCTGTAGTATTAGGCAGACCACCCATAGGCAGACCCTGTAGTATTAGGCAGACCCCCATAGGCAGACCCTGTAGTATTAGGCAGACCCCCATAGGCAGACCCTGTAGTATTAGGCAGACCCCCATAAGCAGACCCTGTAGTATTAGGCAGACCCCCATAGGCAGACCCTGTAGTTTTAGGCAGGCCCAGGCAGACCCTGTAGTATTAGGCAGACCCCCCATAGGCAGACCCTGCAGTATTAGGCAGACCCCCCATAGGCAGACCCTGTAGTATCACGCAGACCCCCATCGGCAGACCCTGTAGTATTAGGCAGACCCCCATAGGCAGACCCTGTAGTATTAGGCAGACCCTGTAGTATTAGGCAGACCCCCATAGGCAGACCCTGTTGTTTTAGGCAGACCCCCTATAGGCAGACCCTGTAGTACTAGGCAGACCCCCCCATAGACAGACCCTGTAGTATTAGGCAGAACCCCCATAGGCAGACTTTGTAGTATTAGGCAGACCCTCCATAGGCAGACCCTGTAGTATTAGGCAGACTACCCCCATAGGCAGACCCTGTAGTTTTAGGCAGACCGCCCATAGGCAGACCCTGTAGAATTAGGCAGACTCCCCATAGGCAGACCCTGTAGTATTAGGCAGACCCCCCTATAGGCAGACTCTGTAGTATTAGGCAGACCCCCCCATAGGCAGATTTTGTAGTATAAGGCAGCACCACTTAAAAAAATAAATACTCACCTCTCTTCTTCCTGGTTCCTGCGCTGCTCTGAGCTCCCGCTCATCTCGGCGCCGGCCAGTGACTCATCGCACCCGCTGTCAGCGTCGCCGACGTCAGATGCTGACAGGGGGATGATGGGGGAAGGAGCGCAGCACTCTTTCCCTCATCATGGCGGTCAGCTGTATCGGCTAAATGCCAGTACAGCTGACCCTGCGATGACATGCGGGGGGCCCACTGCTGGTACCGGGCCCCCCCGCCTGCTCAGGGGCCCCATAGCAGCCGGCGGCAGAGCAGGGAGATCGATTCTCCCTGCTCTGCCACAGAAGGTAATTGTATCAGCGTGCTGATACAGTTACAGAGGCGTAGCTCCAGGTGGGCCCCCTCAGAGCTCCGGGCCCGGGGTGCCCGCACCCTCTGCCCCCCCGGTAGCTACGCTACTGGGGCTAAGGCTTGATTATCTTGATGAAGACGTGTGGTCCTACACTTTTCTTTTTAGATTGCATTGTCTCCTCTCTTGTATCCTCTATGATTCTGCTCTTTATATATCACCTCCAGAAAGTTCAGCAATGCCATTTGATGTCTTACAGGATTCTCAGAGGGTCCTCCAAATCAAATTATTATCTTGGACCCTTGATCGGAATTTTACCGTAAGAATTACCCCAAATTTCAAGCTGAGAGCATTGAGACGAAAGGAGACTAATGTTGGTTAGTGATGGTGAAACCTACTAATTTCCTGGGGATCAGCGGCCCATGATGTTAATGGAAGTGTCCTAACTGTTCCCCAGAATCAGAGAGAGAGACAGATGGGATATTTTATTTTAATATGCCCGATCCTTTTGTTCTAAAAGGAGATAAGTGCAGCACCCCCAGGTAACCGGTTGCTGCAGTGATGTTGCCTTCAATTC
The DNA here is from genome assembly GCF_051348905.1 of Ranitomeya variabilis. Classification (NCBI taxonomy): domain Eukaryota; kingdom Metazoa; phylum Chordata; class Amphibia; order Anura; family Dendrobatidae; genus Ranitomeya; species Ranitomeya variabilis. The sequence continues at coordinate 721,104,619 of NC_135232.1, read as the reverse complement.
GGGGAGGGTGATGTCATGCTTGGAGGCAAGTGGGATCCTATCTATCAGGTAAGCCACTCGCATTCAACACAATTTGAATCTAGGCCAGGAGGGGGAGCTCAGGACCCGGATTCAGGGGAGCTCCCTTACACTTTAAGTATCCTGGTCTGGAGGAGGAGCCAGTCAGTCTCAGTGAGTTTGAGAGAGACAGTGGAGGGAGAGAGTTGGTCTCCAGTAGCGGAGGATGTCTGGAGCAGGTGTGGGGCCGAGCAGCCACGAGAGAGCTGCTACCCCTGGAAAGAGAAGCAGAAGGAGAGTTGAATTGTGGAGGAGCTTAGAGGAAAGAAGCATAGAGAAGAAAAGGGCTCCGGAGGGGAGCAGCGGAAGGACACCCTCAGAGTCAGAGCGCAGAAGTTGGGTACCGGGAGCCCGAGGTCGTGTTGTTCTCCAGGACGCGCGACCGAACCGGAGGGCAAAGCACTATATGTCAACTGCCCGTAACAAGTCTGAGGTGAAGCAGTGACCGTGAGAGCCGGGTCATCTAAGTGATCCTATAAACAGGCTCAAACTGCCTATCGTACAGACATCTGTCTTAGGACAGGAGAGAGGGGACTTGCACTGAGCTACAAGCAGCAGGGACCTAATTAACTAAACGGCGCTAGCAGGTAAGGCTTACGGACCTCATCTGGTAAAGGGATCTCTTATTGCCTCCGAGCCGGCCAGACCACAGCTACCCGGTACCCTGGACTGAGGACTACTACTACCATCAGTCAACCAGGTAAAGACTTGCAAACCTGTGTCCTCATTCTTTGTGCATTTATCAGCTTACACCATCTTGCCATACACCTGGGAAGCCCTGGGGACCCCGCTTCACCTGTGGGTAGCGTTACCATTTGCTGCAACAACATCACCCCAGAGGACCCCTTTAAGCAGCGTCGGTCCCTACTGACCGAACACCACAGGTGGCGTCATGAACATAGACGTTAGAAATATCCTTATTATCCGTGACATCCCCTTTAAGACCGGTACTGAGTACCCCGCTGCCCTGGTTGGGGCGCTCCATAAGCAGCTGCCATATGTTTCTCTAGTTACACCCAAAGCTACATCAAAGTCCTGCTGGTAGCTCCTGAAGTTCACCTGCATCCAGAAATCAGTGAAGAGACCTCCCTGATTATGCTCCGTACGGTGCAGCTCTGCATGCGACTGGAGCGATGAAGTCTAAGATCAGTATGTACTGACTCCGCGCTCCATGCAGATGAAAGCTGTAAGGTACAATTCACACGATGCAATATTCACCTGCGGTTGCAACATTTACCTGTGGTGTACAGGAGGAACAAGCGGGAGGTTTATTTGGTGACGGATTCGCTTGCGCTCTCGTATTCACGTGAATTATTCACCCTTCAATGTCACCCACTCCCGATCTGGAGAGCAATGGCTCCACGCAGAAATGTTGTCACCCATTAATGTATCATTGTGGAGAGATGTACATGAGAGAGTGCGGAGCGGCAGAGCCGGAGCAGCGCAGTGGAGTTTGCTAGGGTTTGAAATGCTTAATGAGTAGCTGTCAAGTGTAGACTTGGGACCACCATCCGTCCTCGCACAATAATGGACTAATCTGCATGAGAGAGGAGATGGAGCGTGGGCGCGGATCTGGGGAGAAGCGAGCTGACTGCAGAATTAGTGCACAATGGCGCGACGGCGGCGATGTTCTGCAGGCACAGCAGACTGTGGGGGCTCATCCTCTCTGTCACTTTTCCTTGTTTCCTGTGGATAAATTGCGTTAAAAACTGGTTTGGATTTCTAGTTTTTATGTCACAGAAGCTGCTGCAGCAGCAAATACGGGGGATCAGCGACAGCGATTTGAGCTAAAGCACAGTTATTGTGGTATTTTCTGAAGTGTTGGGCAAGGTGGCAATGGAGGAGGTGTTAGAATTTATATGGGGGCATTTCAATGGATAAAAAAAGCTGAAGCCAGAATCATATTATCACGGACGCATTTCACGGTGCAGATTTGCGTTGTGCTGTGCAGAAGCTCCCAGCGCTCTACCGTCTATGTACAGTGACCGAAGTTCCCAACCTATGGAGTGTGTACCCCAGTGGCGATGCCTGACATTGGTATTGTCGACTACCGTGAATAAGTGCCTCCCCGAGGGTCTCCGACCCCTTTACCTTCCCAATCCCGAATAACGACATGAGTCTCAAGTTGGATATAATTGGCCACAGCGGCCTTTATTATAAACAAACAAAACATATAACCGTAACATAAACTGGGAAGGGGTCCTTGAAGCTAAAAGTCTGGTGTTAACCATAGTATAATCAAGTGGACAAGAAACCAACCGTAGATTACTCTCAGCCGTTACCCCACAGGCTCGAGAGCACCAAAATACCCCGAAGGGTTACCAATTGTCCACTTCCAACTTAGGAATCTGGCCCACCATAACCAAGATTCCCCCAAATCACCAGACCCGCAACCAAAACTTATACCAACTGGAGAATCCGTATCCCGACGGACCCCCCCCAGGCCAATTTAGCACCAACTCCAAGGACCCCTCCCCCCGCCTACAGCCACTATGACCCGAAAACAGGGAACCAACTAAAATTATCAAACACACAAGCGTAAAGGGCAGGTGAGCGGGACTGCTCACAGGTCCTCAGAGCGGGAAGTGATCGGCTCCTCCCCTCCACTCACTCCATACCCTCTCTGGCCAGAATCAACCCTCCCCTAAGAGCGAACCCCACGCCCCTTTCTTCTTGCTCCAAACCCCCTGTCATGGCGGCTTCCACGTACGCCGCCCGGGGGTGGGGGTGGGGCGGCTCGCTCCAGCCTGGTCTAGACTTCCAGGAGGCAACCACAAGGGGCTTGAGCATTTGGGGCACTTTATATAAGTAGGGGGCACTTGGCTATGAAACAGTGAGACATTGTTACAAGAAGAATGGGCTCATCCAGGGCTGTGTATCATGGAGGACGTCCATGTAATGACCAGAGGTCCGAATAAGATCCAGTGAGTCACAAACCAAGACTAAGGCAGAAATCTCCAAACGGTATTTACTCAAAGGCAAAATAATAAAGGTAATATGGAGAATATTAAAGTAGATACACCCCAAAGATACACCAGCTCAGCAGCAGCTGAAATCACTGTGCCACTCCAAGGTCTCCTGAGAACTGTATGCTACAAAAGACTAGTAAGAAATTTACCTAACAGGGCAACTAAAACAGGAACAAGTGTAAATTGATTGTAATGTTATAAAGGGAGTCCCTGGAACGGCACACTGAGTATAACTTACACAACTCTAATATTAGATACACCTCTAAAGTAACAATTAAACACTCTGCGCAGGGATACCCGGGTATCTATAGCTATGGTACCGTATCCTGAGATAGATCTCCTCTCAGGTAAGAATCCGCACAGGCTGCAGCCCAGTCTATATCTTCAACGCCAATAAGTTACAGCAAGCTCCTCTTGTCTGATCGGCGGATGCCGAGCCCAAACGCCGGGGACTTAGTTAGTGGCCTCACGATATTGTCTCTTCTTCTGTAGCTCCTAGGAATGCTTCCACGACAACCCGTCAGTCTCTGTATCAGCAATCGGTCAGACTTGTTTCTCCAATCAATGCACAGGAAATCACAGACTCTCAAACACGTAGTGGGTCTTTAGTCAAGTCTCAGTCTTTTTAGATAATGGATTAGCTCTTCTTCAGAATACGCTGGCAACGAAGTCTCTCAAAGGTTAACAAAAGATTGGCTCTTCTCCAGGGGAACGTTAGCAAGACTAAGTCTCTCCACAGCTTCTTTTCTCTACACACTCGCAGTAAAGTCCACACACTGACTCCTTGCAATATCACCGCAGCTTCTGTCTTCTCTTCCCGCACTTTCTCTCTCACTTCCTTGTTTCATTTTTACACAGAAGACACCAGACCCCACCCACCAGCCCAGATTGTCTCCGGGATTCTGGCAGTATCAGAATTTGTCCCTTGCTGCAGCAGGCAGAAACCACAGGGTCCTAGTGCTCTCTCAGTGTGACTACAGTTCACCCTCTTACATGCCACCCCACTAGAGGTTGGCGTCCTCGACACACCTTCCCACTCAAATTCATCCTGAGCATATCGCTGAGGCGGTATTCCTGCCGTAGATCGTGTAGTTCTCCTGAGTCCTACATCAACAGGTGCAACCCTAGAGGGAGCTAAAGTCTCTTCCGTGATCGTGTTAGTGGGCGCAAGTGGAGTTGCCTCCTTCCGCGGCTCGATGTTCCGCGATACAGCGTCAGGACCAAGCAGTTGACCTGATGCGCTCTCCTCAACAGCATCCCCCACATTCTCAACATTCTCATCACACGAGGCAAGATTGGTCACAGGGGGCAAATAAGCAGGTGCAGGAATAAGCACACCATCAAACTCAAGATCATTCAGAGTTCCCACCCCTTGGGACATGGCCTCTGGCTCTGGGGGAATAGGCGCCGAATCTTCAAACCAGCACCGTTGTAGCATGTTACGGTGCAAATTACGGGTTGGAGCCCCTGTCCCCACCGGTTCAACTTCGTACACTGGAATCTCAGGATTCACTTGTTTTTTTATCAGATACGGTATCGCCTCCCATTGGTCACTCAGCTTTCCTGACCGTCGCTTTGTCCTCACCAACACTCTGTCTCCCGGAGAGAACAATTCTGTTTGCACGGGTCGCGTGTCCTTATGAACCACCTGGCGAAGACGGTCGCCCACCACCTGATGCACCACCCTTAACCGTCGGCGATGTTCTCGTACCCACTCGGATGCAGTCCGGGGGGGGACGGAGGAGGGATCTGGCATGTTCAAATCCTCAATGTCTCGGCCAGGTCTACCAAACATTAACATGTGTGGCGAGTAACCAGTAGTACTGTGCACCCTGTTATTGTAAGCCCACATCAATTCGGGGAGATACTCAGGCCAGCATGTCTGTTGCTGACTCTCTAAGGACCGCAACATTTGCAACAAGGTCCGATTAAAACGCTCACATGCCCCGTTACCCTGAGGGTGGTAAGGCGTTGTTCTCGACTGCTCGATACCATAGAGCTGGTGCAACTCTTTCATCAGCGTCCCCTGAAAGCAGGCCCCTTGATCTGAATGTATTCTCTGCGGACACCCGAACACTTGGAAGAAATGTCGGCACACTGCCTCAGCCGCCGACTTGGCCGTCTGATCTCTTGTCGGCACCGCTACAGCATACTTGGTAAAGTGATCTGTCATCACCAGGCAATAGGAGTACCCTGACGTAGAGTACCCTATCAACACGTAGTCAATCATGAGTAGCTCCAGCGGAGCTGAAGTTTTAATAGATTGTGTGGGAGCCCGCTGCTCAGGGCTTTTGTTGAGCCCACAAATTCGGCACTGCCGACACGCGTCGGCCACCATCCCTCCCAACTCAGGGCAGTAGAGGACTCGCTGCAACCACTGGAGTGTCTTTTCACTTCCAAAATGGCCCCCTTCTCATGCGCCTCACGAGCGACCACTGGACCCATCCCCACAGGGATTATCAGTTGGTACCGATGCTGCAGCTCCGATGGCAGGTACACCTTACGATACAAAAGACCTTGTTCCACACACAATTTATCCCATTGTCGAAGGAGTTTCATTCCTTCCATGGACAACTGAGCCTTGTCCTCTGCACTGGGCCAGGCCTTGTTTTGTACCCAACGGCGCACAAGTGCAACGTCCGGACACTCATCCTGGACTCTTATCCAATCTGAGGATGTTTTACCCAGGACACAGGGCATCCCGGTGGCCACCCCACTTGAGTGTACCACACTTTGGAAGATAGGTATCTGCCCCAAAACTGGAGTTTCAGTGTCCTCCAGTTGTTCGTCAACATCTTCCCCTGATGACCCAAGGGGCACTCTTGACAATGCATCTGCATTGCCGTTTTCTCGACCAGAACGAAATTTAATGCGGTAATTGAACTTGGCTAGTCTGGCGACCCACCGCTGCTCCAACGCCCCAAGTTTTGCATTCTCTAAGTGAGCTAGCGGGTTGTTATCTGTCATGACTAGCACCTCCGCTCCTGTTAGATACTCGGCGAAGCGTTCTGTCATTGCCCACACCAGGGCCAGCAATTCCAGCCGGAATGAGCTGTAGTTAGCCGGATTTCGCTCGGAGTCTCTTAAAGATCTGCTACCATAAGAAATCACTCGCTCTCGGCCGTCCTGCACGTGTGCTAGCACTGCCCCCAACCCATGAAGACTACCATCGGTATACAACAAAAAAGGGGTGTCAAACCGGGCGTAGGCCAGCAATGGGGCACTCGTTAGGGCGGTTTTCACTTCATCAAATGCCTTTTTCTGTAGGGGCCCCCATGGGATGGGGCAATTTCGAGGACCCAGCGCTGTCCCTCTCAAAAGTTCATTCAAGGGACTCACCACTTGTGAGAATTTAGGCACAAACCGCCGATAGTATCCTGCTAGAGCCAGGAAGGCCCGCACTTCTCGCAAGTCACAAGGAGGTGGCCACTCTTGTACCGCCTTGATCTTACTGTCTAAAGGTAGTACCCCGTCCGGGGTCACCAGATGCCCCAAATATTCAATCTGGTTTCGTAACAGTTGACATTTTTTTGGCTTTATTTTCAGGCCGTAGCTCTTGAGCCGCCGGAGAACTTGACGCAGCTTCTCCAGATGATCTTCAAATGAGGTTCCGAACACCACAATGTCGTCTAGATATATCAAGACTGATTCAAAATTTAGATCGCCCAAGCAATGTTCCATCAGGCATTGGAAGGTTCCCGGGGCGGTAGCGAGGCCAAAGGGCATCCGGTTGAACTCGAAGAGCCCCATTGGCAAGACAAACGCCGTCTTGGCCCGATCTTTTTCAGCCATTGGGACCTGCCAGTACCCGCTTGCCAAATCCAACGTTGAGAAATACTTGGCCCGACCCAGGGCCGACAGGGATTCTTCAATACGGGGTAAAGGATATGCGTCCCGTACGGTGTGGGCGTTCAATTTTCGATAGTCCACACAAAATCGGAGTGTCCCATCCTTCTTGCGGACCAAGACTACAGGAGCCGCCCAGGGACCCCGGCTCTCTCGGATCACTTGGTTGTCCAGCATACTGGCCACCATGCTCTTCACCTCTTGATAAAGCGCTGGAGGAATTTGCCGATATCTTTCTCTAATGGGTGGAGTATCCCCCGTTGGAATCTCATGCTCAATCATCTGGGTACACCCGAAATCCTCTCCATGTCGGGAAAAGGTCTCTTGATGTTCCCACAAAACTCTCTCCAACTGCTCCAACTGCGCGGGAGTCAGCTTCTCCCGATCCACTCCCATCTGTTCCATGATCACATGACCATTCCATTCCTCCGTAGGAGGCTCAGCCCGGCCTACCTCGACCGCAAAGGTCCAGGATGACTGTTGGTCTGGTCGCAGTTCGAATCCGGCATTTTCCGGCACCTTTTCTGCCGGCACGAACAGTTCAGCCAGTATGGTTCCAGCAGGAATTGCAACAGCTTCATCTAAAACATTGATGCATCGGACCGGCACTCGTCCATTCTTCACAATCGCCAGAGACCGGGCCACATGTACCTTGGCGAATGAGGAACCCTCTCGGACGGGCTCAAGTAGCACTTCAAGCCCATTCAATCTCTGTGCAGCTCCCACAGGCAGCATTAAGAGTTCCTCTTGTCTTGGTCCCAGCAGGATCGGGGCCCTCGATGGCACTCGGACCCGGCCCACCCGGCCGCCTGGGACCGCACTTTTCAGCAAGTCGCAACTCAGCACTAGACGGTATAGAATTCTCTGTGTGGGTCGGTGTCTTGTCGCACGGGCCCAGTATCGGGGTCCTTCACTGGCATACATCTGGTGATTCAAGTCTCGCAGCACGTTCATTCCGAGCGTCACTTCCATCCCTCTTCTAGGGGGGTGATCCACCAGTACTACCCCTTTCTGCCCCAGCTCTTGACCAAACATTTTTAGTTGCATCCACACGATTCCCTTGACTGACAGTTGACCATTATTTGCGGCGGTCAGTCGTATCACTCGGCCATCCTCTGGAATCACTAGTCGACTGAAGTATCTCTCATATATTTCTAGTGGCATTATAGTACATTCGGATCCCGTGTCAACCAAGCACCTCATCTTCCGCCCTTCAAATTCTGCTTCTATCACTGGACTACATGCAAACAAATCTTGCTCATTCCGTCGAGGGCTTTGTGTGAGTGGGGCCGCTGCTGCTTGCCCTCTCATGGCAGCGGCCGGAAGTTTAAAGCCGGCGACGGAGTTTCTGGGGCTGCAAGCGTCCGGCAGTAACGAGAGATGTGTCCCTGGCGTCCACACTTCCAGCAGGTGATTGCTCCTCGTGGACGAGGGCTTGACTCATTCTGATAGGACGACCTGGCCGTCCGTGGGGTCACCGTTCCAGGGGGTGGGGCAGGAGGCCCCCGTGAGGGGGTAGAGGCGGGATCAACTGTCAGTTGAGACAATTTCAGCCTCAACTCCTTCACCTCAGCACGCAAAGCTTGTACCACGCTCACCAGCCCCTCTCCCCCTGACCCTGAAGACCCACCTTCTTCCAGCTGGGCACTGTTCACTGACCCCTCGGGCACATGGGCAGATTTCTCTTCCCTTTCCACTGCAGCTCGGTAAATCTGCCAGAAGGATATTTCTGGTGCAGCCCGGGCCATTTCCAACAGTTTGTCCCGGAGAAGTCTATTAGCTAAACCGGTGATGAATTGATCCCGGAGCAAGCGGTCTACCTCCCGGAACGCTCCCATGGCCCCCTGGTCTAGTCGCTGCATCTCATTCAGCGTCTCTTGCAAGATATTAGAGTACTGCATCAGGGACTCACACTCTCTCTGGGGGCGATTAAAGAATAGGGACCGAAGCTGGGCCACACGCGCTCGGCCCCCCAAACTCCCCTCTAACAGTTCCAAAATCTTTTCTAACGTATCCCTCTCTGATTCTGGGCGCACCATCACCATACGTCTAATATCGCCCTCCAGTGCATTTAATGCCAGCTCAGCGCGTAACGCGGGGGTCAAATTACACATGCGCAGAATACTCCGGATTCTCTCAGCCCAATCTTGCAACGCCATATTGCGCCCGTCGTATTTCGGCATGTGCTGAAGTAAAGCTCCTACAGGCACATACCCTCCCGAAATCGCCGCGGCTGCCAGGGGAACCCCAACCCCCGAGGAGGATGCGGGTACAGCGGGGTCATTTCTACCCTCGACCTCGTCCATGACAAACACTGGATCCTGCCGACTACGCCAAAAATGTAATGACCAGAGGTCCGAATAAGATCCAGTGAGTCACAAACCAAGACTAAGGCAGAAATCTCCAAACGGTATTTACTCAAAGGCAAAATAATAAAGGTAATATGGAGAATATTAAAGTAGATACACCCCAAAGATACACCAGCTCAGCAGCAGCTGAAATCACTGTGCCACTCCAAGGTCTCCTGAGAACTGTATGCTACAAAAGACTAGTAAGAAATTTACCTAACAGGGCAACTAAAACAGGAACAAGTGTAAATTGATTGTAATGTTATAAAGGGAGTCCCTGGAACGGCACACTGAGTATAACTTACACAACTCTAATATTAGATACACCTCTAAAGTAACAATTAAACACTCTGTGCAGGGATACCCGGGTATCTATAGCTATGGTACCGTATCCTGAGATAGATCTCCTCTCAGGTAAGAATCCGCACAGGCTGCAGCCCAGTCTATATCTTCAACGCCAATAAGTTACAGCAAGCTCCTCTTGTCTGATCGGCGGATGCCGAGCCCAAACGCCGGGGACTTAGTTAGTGGCCTCACGATATTGTCTCTTCTTCTGTAGCTCCTAGGAATGCTTCCACGACAACCCGTCAGTCTCTGTATCAGCAATCGGTCAGACTTGTTTCTCCAATCAATGCACAGGGAATCACAGACTCTCAAACACGTAGTGGGTCTTTAGTCAAGTCTCAGTCTTTTTAGATAATGGATTAGCTCTTCTTCAGAATACGCTGGCAACGAAGTCTCTCAAAGGTTAACAAAAGATTGGCTCTTCTCCAGGGGAACGTTAGCAAGACTAAGTCTCTCCACAGCTTCTTTTCTCTACACACTCGCAGTAAAGTCCACACACTGACTCCTTGCAATATCACCGCAGCTTCTGTCTTCTCTTCCCGCACTTTCTCTCTCACTTCCTTGTTTCATTTTTACACAGAAGACACCAGACCCTACCCACCAGCCCAGATTGTCTCCGGGATTCTGGCAGTATCAGAATTTGTCCCTTGCTGCAGCAGGCAGAAACCACAGGGTCCTAGTGCTCTCTCAGTGTGACTACAGTTCACCCTCTTACATCCACATAGCAAAGCCTGGGACCTCCTGCCCTGCTGTCACCGCACACTATGGACTCCTGCTAATCCTGGATTGCTAATGTTGGGGTGTCTCAGGGGAGACCAGTGTGGACCAGGGATGTTGTGGAGATCTTATCCTGGAATCGTCTGATGGCTGGAAGAGACCCCACCAAGCACTAGAGTGTGTGGGGAATCCCATTCCCAGCCTCGGTACATAACTATGTTCCCATAATGCACCGTTTTTTGAGGCATGGTTTCTTATACACCCAGTTATCAATTTATTCTTACATTTACAGGAGGAACAGCAGAGGAACCACACATTGTAGAGAGAAAAGATGATGCAGAATGTTTCTTACTTTGGGGAGGGACAGGAAGTCCTCAATTCCTAAAGTGACAACTTCTCTGTGCACCAAGTTGTGGGTCATGGATGGGTTGTCAGTGAGATCTCCACCTTGAGCAAGAGATGCGGTTCTCCACCATGTAGTATCTTGTACTACGTGGGACCACTGGGCCCCCTCATTGCTCCAGAACCTGATCTGATCTGGGATATTCGGGATCAGACAGATGCTCATTAGATACATGATGGTCTATGTTTCGATGTTCTCTTCTCCACGGCTGATGCTTGACTTCACCGAATTTGTTGTATTTGTTTCCCAAGATGAAGTGTTTCCTACATTTTAAGGTTCTGAACAAAAGCAGCAGCTGAAACAATGTATCCGAGCGGAATATTGATGCAGAGAGAAAGTGAGATGCAGAAAAACAAGTCATTGTTGTGTAAGCCGCGCGACGGCTGGATGCATCGGGGTCGGCGCTCTGACATCGGAGCAAATTCCCGTCTTTTGTACTCGAAGGTGGAATGATTTGCTTTGAGCCTTCGACTATTCAGAATCTGCTTGAAATCTGCCATATTGTGAACGGAATAAAATAACGGAGAAGCACATTAACAATGTCAGCGGCCAGCTGTTCCCACCTCCAATAATTACACTTCTCTTCTAATAATCGCCTTATAAATGCTTCCATATTCAATTACCGAGGGGGAGCAGCTTTGATTTTTTCCGCCATTTACATATTTTTGCCGCGATTATAATTTGAAGTCATCGTTCTTTTGTGACACGAGTAACAGAAGTGATAAGCGGTGATTATGGATTTAATGGTCGCATTACCGGCTCGTGGTCGCAAAAAAACTGGGAATTGGTTAAAAAACACTAATATTAGGATTAAAATAAAACGTGAAATTTCCCATCCGTGCAACACTGTCACCTCTGCTGTTTATTAGAAGCAATGGAGAAGCATAAATGAGTACACCCCCTACAGATTAATAAGAAAACCCTTGGCTTACTTTCAAAATACACATTTTCTATTGGTCACCACACTACAAAATACTCCACAAATGTGTGTTATTGATTGCAAACAAGAATTGTTATTTCGCACGGAAAAAAAGACCATGTTGCAAAAATGAAGCAAAATTCCAATTACCAGGACTTCATCCACAAGTCAATCTAATTCTTCATTACGCCGGTCTCCAGCAGATGAGCGACTATAAAAAAAGCAATATTTAACACAGAAAACCACTTCCCATTTTATGCTGGCAGCAATGGCACCACATGGAAGAGAAATGTCACAAGACCAAGAAAGGTGAAGTCTACAAGAAGATCAGGGAAGCTTTAGGCTATGTGCACATCTTGCGGATTTTGCTGCGGATCTGCAGCTGCGTGTCCGCAGCAGCTTTCCATGCGTTTACAGTACAATGTAAACATATGGAAAACACAATCCGCAGTGCCCATGCAGTGGACGGAAAAAAACACGCGGAAACGCTGCGGGTTACATTCCGCGCATGTCAATTCTTTGTGCGGATTCCGCTGTGGTTTACACCTGCTCCTCAATAGGAATCTGCAGGTGTAAAACCGCAGGTGGAATCTGCACAAATTCAGCATAAAAACTGCGGTAAATCCGCAGGTAAAACGCAGAGCCTTTTACCTGCGGATTTCTGAAATCCGCTGCGGAAAAATCCACAGAGCTGCTTTCTACGTGTGCACATTCCCTTAAGCAGGAGAAGGAGGTCTGGGAGCTTCAACGGGATCCACATGCAACACCAAATGGGTAGAGCCAAATCAGAAGGCAGGTGGGTGCTCGCAAGGCTGGTGAGCACACCCAAACAGGAAAAATTGAGAGGATAGCGGCACACCACTGATGAAAAAATGAAAAAAACTTTATTCAGGCATAACAAGCCATATTAAAAACATAAGGTACATGTTTCAGGTGAATGCAGCACCCTTAGTCATAGGATATACAATTAAAATCACAGCCAGAGTAATTATCAATGAACAACCAATCACAGATGACAAATAATTAATTACATATGCACAAGGTGTGGATGCAAACACAGCAGGAAAAAAACAAAACATATCAATAAATATAAAATAAATCAGTTCATGCCCATCGGATATCTCATGTCCAGCTTTAGAATCCAGAATGCCTCCCTTGAAGTCAGTAGTTTGTTTGTTTCCACAGCGAACAGGATTAAAAAATCTTTTCAAATATATAAAAAGTAAAATGTGTGACGTCTCCTTGGTGAATATTCACAAAGTGTTTTGAGGCTCTGGAGTAAGCCACATTTTTGTTTTGAATATTGGCTAAATGTTCAGCTATGCGTTTCTTAATCTTTCATGTAGTTCAACCAACATATAGATGGGGGCAGGAGTAGTGCGCAGCTATAGGGAAGCCCCCCATGACTGCGATTGGCCAGGAGGTTCTTTCAAAAATATATAAGGGTTTGATAGGTGGTTGGGAATGGGGGGAGGAGTTTTTACGGAGGGGGGAGGGGGGCCTTGAAGAGTAGGAGAAAGTGCGGGAAAACCGGCAGTTACCTTCACGGAATCCAGAAGAGGCAGACAGCATGGAGTCGGCGGAAGCGTTAATGGCTCGGCTGCAAGAAGTTGCTCGCTCCAGGAGGGGAGGATGGCTTGAAGCACAGGAGTCCTCTCTCCTCAGTGCTGCAGAGCAAGCCGGATCGAGCTCAAGGGGCAGAAGGACCAGGCCTCCGGAGAGGCTTTCCCCGGAAGTTGCGGTGCGTGGAAGGCGCAGGCTCCGGAGCCCCTCAAGGGACCCTGCGGATGGTGAGTGCGGCGGCGCGGTTCCCCCCGCCATGCCCGATCCGGCAGGAATTCAACCCCCCTTGGCCTGTGTGCGCTTGCCAGCGAGGACCGGCCAGCTCGGCTACAGCGAGGGCTGAACCGGAAGTGCGGCCGGTACGAGGCAGGCAGCCAGCGGCTGGGGCCTTCTCAGATTCTCGGCGGGACAGCGCGCCCCAGGCGGCCAGGGGGCGGTCGGCAGCAGGAAGAAGAGGGACACGGGCAGAACCGGTGGCAGCGCCAAGGAGGAGTCCAGAGGCAGCACCTGCGGCAGGTACTTCCAGCGATGTCCCCTGCGAGGTGCCTGCCAGGCAGAGCAACAGGCGCCGACAAACAGCGGGCAGGCAGCAACTGGGTGCACCCATGCTGCATGGCTCCAGTAGGCAGCAAGGTGCAGCTAAAGAAGCAGGCAGCAGTCTTGGACTGTCGGCTATGCAGCTGGGAGAGTTGCCGACCGGGCTGGCACGCCCGGGTCTGAAAATCCAGCTCTGTCAGGACTCTGAACATTTTTTACCTTTTGTGCATTACTGCCCTTTTCCAAAATGGCATCTTTGGTCTCATGTGCACTGTGTCTCCTGCTATAAAACTCCACCCCAGCCTTCAGTCTGTGCTATAGTATTCTGCCTTGCATCCAGCTCCTGACCTCTGACTACTCCCTGGCTATACCCCTGCTCCTGTGAACCTGTGTGGTGATCTTGCTACTCTGCTCTGAGTTCCTGCTGCATACACAAGTTTCCAGTAATCCTCCTTCATCTGCTGCTCGTGTTTACTTCCATCTGCATTTGCTGGTCATGTAAGCTGTTGCTGCTTTGCAATAACCTGACACTATTAACCAGGCCTCCCTGGTTGAGCTAAGATATTATTTGAACTGCCTTATAAGCATATCTATCTGTGTTTTGGACTAAGTAAGGACTTATTCGTGTCAAGTATCCTCAAGAATAATTGTGCTTCATAGACTTTCTGCATGATTGTCATTGATATTTGCACCAAGTGTTGCGGACTTGAGTTTCTCTCTGCACCTGTTTGAATCACCGTGTGATAATATAGACTTTACCACTTATAAAACTGTGTCCTGTAGTTGTCTTGTTCCACGCAAAGAGACTCCTGAGTTATCCCCTATAATTATTACAGGATACTCTAGCCTAAAAAAAAAGGAGACTGCTGGAACAATGACTGCAGAAAGCAAATTAGAGCAGGTGTTTTCCATAATTAGATCACTGCAGAAAGATGTGGAAGGTCTGCAAAAGAAGTTTGGAAGCTTTGAACACAATCAACAAGTGTTTGGACAAACTTTGCAGGACTTGAACAACCACATGGCAGCCCAGGAAAACAAACTTGCTGGCATAGAGTCCCAGTATGGATGGGCTTTTCAGGACATAAGCACGCAAATAGCTGCACAAGTGACTTTACCCTCTGGGCAACCGCCACCAGCTGGCCCACCTAAGTTGCCCCCATTCAGATTTAATGGTGATCGCGACAAATTTCGTGGCTTTGTGAATCAATGTATGCTATATTTTGATGTGCATGCTGACCGTTTTCCTACTAATAGATCCAAAGTATTGTGTGTTATAATGCTACTGACCTAACGAGCGCTCGCCTGGGCGAATCCGATGATTGAGTCTCGTGACCCACGGTTAAATGACTTGGATGATTTCTTGGCCGCTATGGCATTAATGTTTAAGCACCCTAATTGCTGTGCAACCGCTGAATCTGCTTTGTTGTCTTTACGCCAGGCTAAACGTTCTGTTATTGAGTATGCCACTGAATTCAGGAGATTGGCGGTAGATACCAATTGGGACAGTTATGCACAATTGCCTATTTTTAAAAGGGGTCTGTCTAGTATTGTAAAAGATGAACTAGCCCGCTCTGAGTCACCACAAGAGCTAGAGACATTTATACAGCATTGTGTGCACATAGACATTCGCCTTACTGAGTGTAGGCAGGAGAAATTTGCTGCATATAACCGTGTTTCTAACTTTTCCCTTCCTTCCAAAGAGCCTGCAGGTAAAACGTCTCGGGAGGTGGAGGAGGTTGCCCATGCAAATTGATTCCGTTCAGAGGCGCGAGATCAATGAGCGCCAGGAGCATCGCCTGCGTGAAAGTCTATGTTTCTACTGCGGCCAGTCTGACCACTTCTTGATCAATTGTCTTAAGTGTCCTAGACGGCCTAACAAGGTGCTAGCAGCAATACGGGAGTATGACAACTGTGATGATGAATCCGACATCACTGAATGTAGCCTGCCTTTAAACGCTGTATTCCATTCACTTTCTATGACTTCACCCCCCAAGGAGCTGAAGGAAAAGAACTCTCAGTGTTCAGGACAGTGGATTTCCAGTTCAGCTATGATTGACTCTGGTGCAGGTGGCAATTTCATGGATATCGCATTTGCCAAGGAACATGGTATTAAAATTCAGCAAAGAGCCTCTCCAATTACCATGGAAACAGTGGATGGGTCACCTTTAATCTCTGGGCCTGTGGATCAGGAGACCGTACCCCTTGAAATTTTGTTGGAGCCTAAGCATCAGGAGCAACTTTCTTTCTTGCTAATTTCTTCTCATTTTCCTGTGATTTTAGGCATTCCTTGGTTGCGTTCTCAGAACCCAATTATCAACTGAGAGACCAAGGAGATTATCTTCCCAACAAGGAGCAACTCAGCATTAACAGAAGCTGTCCCTGAGTCCACAGTTACGGAACCACATGTACAGGTATTTTCTTTACCTCCAGCTTATAAAGAGTTCTCTGACATCTGTGACAAGAAGAATGCAGATCAGCTTCCTCCACACAGGCATTATGACTGTCCCATTGAGCTGCTTCCCGGGGCAACCATTCCTTTTGGTAACGTGTACCCTTTGGCGGCACCTGAGCTTCAAGCCTTAAAGGAGTATATTGATGAAAATCTGGCCAAAGGCTTCATACGTCCTTCTTCCTCACCAGCAGGGGCACCTATCTTTTTTGTAAAGAAGAAGGATGGGACCCTGAGACCCTGTGTTGACTATCGAGAACTCAATAAGGTAACCGTACGAAACCGTTACCCTTTGCCTCTGATTCCCAAATTACTGGAAAGAGTCCGCCATGCTAAGGTGTTCTCTAAACTGGATCTTCATGGGATGAGTGGAAGACAGCATTCAGATGCCGGACACTTTGAATCTCTTGTGATGCTCTTCGGGCTTTGTAACGCCCCTGCAACATTTCAACACCTTGCTAATGACATTTTCAGAGATTTGTTGGACCAGTTTGTAGTGATCTATTTGGACGATATACTAATCTTTTCTGACTCTCTACAGGAACATGAAGAACATGTCAAAACTGTTTTAAGACGTCTGAAAGAGAACCATCTGTATATTAAGCCGGAGAAATGCGAGTTCCATCGTTCTGAGATACAGTTCTTAGGTTATATCATCTCTCCCCAGGGGCTGAACATGGAATCTGGTAAGATTCAGGCTATCCTTGACTGGCCGGTAACCAAGAATGTTAAGGAGGTCCAACGTTTTATTGGTTTTGCAAATTTCTACATAGTTATTACATAGTTATTAAGGTTGAAGGAAGACTGTAAGTCCATCTAGTTCAACCCATAGCCTAACCTAACATGCCCTAACATGTTGATCCAGAGGAAGGCAAAAAAAACCCATGTGGCAAAGAGTAACTCCACCATGGGGAAAAAAATTCCTTCCCGACTCCACATACGGCAATCAGACTAGTTCCCTGGATCAACGCCTTATCAAGGAATCTAGTGTATATACCCTGTAACATTATACTTTTCCAGAAAGGTATCCAGTCCCTTCTTAAATTTAATTAATGAATCACTCATTACAACATCATACGGCAGAGAGTTCCATAGTCTCACTGCTCTTACAGTAAAGAATCCGCGTCTGTTATTATGCTTAAACCTTCTTTCCTCCAGACGTAGAGGATGCCCCCTTGTCCCTGTCTCAGGTCTATGATTAAAAAGATCATCAGAAAGGTCTTTGTACTGTCCCCTCCTATATTTATACATTAAAATAAGATCACCCCTTAGTCTTCGTTTTTCCAAACTAAATAGCCCCAAGTATAATAACCTATCTTGGTATTGCAGACCCCCCAGTCCTCTAATAACCTTGGTCGCTCTTCTCTGCACCCGCTCCAGTTCAGACGCTTCATTAGAAATTTTTCTGATATTGTCCGTCCATTACTTCCTTGACAAAGAAGGAAAAGCCCTTTAAGTGGTCATCACAGGCTCAAGAAGCTTTTGATCGGCTTAAAGTCTGTTTCACATCAGCACCGCTGTTGATACACTCAGATCCAACACTTCCTTTCATTGTGGAGGTGGACGCTTCTGATAATGCTTTGGGGGCTATTCTCTCCCAGAGAACTGGAGAGAAGGGTCTGCTACATCCTTGTGCTTTCTTTTCCCGTAGACTAACCTCAGCAGAGAAGAATTATGATGTGGGAGACAAGGAATTGCTGGCTATTATTGCGGCTTTCAAAGAATGGAGGCATCATCTGCAAGGAGCTGCACAACAGATCATAGTGCTAACTGACCATCGCAATCTAGAGTTCCTTAGATCCGCTAGATGTCTTTCTCCTCATCAGGCTCGTTGGAACTTATTTTTAAATCAATTTAACTTTGTTATCTCGTACCGTCCAGGTTCTCGTAATGGGAAGGCTGATGCTTTATCCCGAATCCATGCTGCGGATTCCGTACCTGGAGCCCCATCCAAGACCATTCTATCTGATGCCAATTTCATCGGAGTTATCCACGATCAGGACTTGTGGAAGGAGTGCAGGGAGGACTATGAAGGTGATGTATTTCTGGCCAACCCACCTGTGGATATTAATCTTGTCTTTAAGGGTGGCATGTGGTTCAGAGATCGACGTATCTACATCCCGGAGGTTGTCCGTCTGCAGATCCTCAAGTTGGTACATGACTCCAAGTTGGCTGGTCACAGGGGGTACAGAAGACACAAGTGTTCCTGAGCCGATTCTTCTGGTGGCCAACTTGCCTGAAGGATACCAAGGACTATGTTCTCTCTTGCGAGGTATGTGCCCGTTACAAGACTCCTCATGTGGCACCTACGGGTCTTCTACAACCATTACCTGTTCCGTCCCTCCCTTGGGGGACTATATCAATGGACTTTATTGTGGAGCTGCCTACATCGGGGGGCATGAATACAATCATGGTGGTAGTTGATCGCCTGACTAAAGCTGCTCATTTTGTTCCGTGCACCGGCCTCCCCTCAGCTAAAGATACAGTGAACTTGGTTATACAGAATGTCTTTCGGTTGCACGGGGTTCCGGATGAGATCATCTCTGACCGTGGAGTACAGTTCACTTCAAGATTCTGGAAGGGGTTTTGCTCTGCACTCAATATTAATGTCTGTCTCTCTTCTGCTTACCATCCCCAGACAAATGGTCAGACTGAGCGTACCAACCAGACGCTGGAACAATATCTAAGATGTTATGTCAGCCATCTCCAGGTTGATTGGTTGGAGTTGTTGCCGTTAGCCGAATTTTCATATAATAATTCTCAGAGCGCCTCCACTAAATTTACACCTTTCTTTGCCAATCTGGGTTATCATCCGTGTATTTTACCTAGGTCTCCAATTAATTCTCTGGTTCCGGCAGTGGAGGAAAGGCTGACAGCGATGAGACAGAATCTGGAGGTTCTGAAGGAATCCCTAACCACAGCTCAAGAACGTTATAAGAGATCGGCTGATAGATTCCGTAAACCTGCACCCATGTTCAAGGTAGGAGATTCTGTGTGGTTAGCAACTAAGAATCTGAAGTTAAACGTTCCTTCACAAAAACTTGGACAGAAATTCATTGGCCCTTTCAAGATCAACGGTATTGTGAGCTCTGTGGCCTGCCGGCTGAAGCTGCCTAGGACAATGAAGGTACACCCAGTTTTTCATGACTCTTTACTAAAGCCTGTATCTCCTAATACCTTCCAGGGACGTGTTGTGCCACCTCCGCAGCCTGTGGTGATTGATGGGCAAGAACAATTCGTGGTGGAGGAAATTATTGATTCCAGGATTCGCAGGAATCGGCTCCAATATCTGATAAGATGGCAGGGATATCCCCCTGAGGAAGACTCTTGGGAACCTGTGGAAAACATCAATGCTCAACAGAAGATTTCTCGTTTTCATCAGAGATTCCCTGAGAAACCAGGTTCAGGATCATCCTGAGGCCGCTTCTAAGGAGGGAGTAATGTTAGGACTCTGAACATTTTTTACCTTTTGTGCATTACTGCCGTTTTCCAAGATGGCATCTTTGGTCTCATGTGCACTGTGTCTCATTCTATAAAACTCCACCCCAGCCTTCAGTCTGTGCTAGAGTATTCTGCCTTGCATCCAGCTCCTGACCTCTGACTACTCCCTGGCTATACACCTGCTCCTGTGAACCTGTGTGGTGATCTTGCTACTCTTCTCTGAGTTCCTGCTGCATACACAAGTTTCCAGTAATCCTCCTTCATCTGCTGCTCGTGTTTACTTCCATCTGCATTTGCTGGTCATGTAAGCTGTTGCTGCTTTGCAATAACCTGACACTATTAACCAGGCCTCCCTGGTTGAGCTAAGATATGATTTGAACTGCCTTATAAGCATATCTATCTGTGCCTGGACTAAGACAAGGATTTATTCGTGTCAAGTATCCTCATGAATAACTGTGCTTCATAGACTTTCTGCTTGATTGCATTTTCCTCTGAAGTTTCCTATAGACCGCTAAGCTGCGTTTATTATTTGCACCAAGTGTTGTGGACTTGAGTTTCTCTCTGCACCTGTTTGAATCACCATGTGATAATATAGACTTTACCACTTATAAAACTGTGTCCTGTAGTTGTCTTGTTCCACGCAAAGAGTCTCCTGAGTTATCCCCTATAATTATTACAAGCTCGTTCCAGATCACCTGTGAGGGCTACAGTGCGGAGGGCTTCAGGCACTCGGGCCCTCCTGGTGAGGACTAGGCTGAGGGCACGGGCCCGGGACGAAGAACTTTGGCGGTGCAGCAGTTTCCACACGTTAAGGTCCCCCTGGTGAAAAGGAGGCCAGGGGCGCGGGCCTGGGGCAGAGCAGTTCGGCGACGCAGCGAGCTCAACATGCTCGGGTCCCCCCTGGTGACGAGGAGGGCAGGAGCGTGGGCCTGGGGTGGCAGCACGATACGGAGGAAAGGGTGTCCGGCAGCGATCATCATGGAGGGATGGAGCATCAGGGATCCGGAGGTTCGGCTGGCAGGGACACAGCATCCGCGCAGCTGAGTGAGTATGACTTCATGTCTTGTTTGCTGCCCACAGGGGTCATGTTGCAGGAGGCCAGGGTCAGTCAGGTGGTAACGAGTGAGGAGCGGCGGCAGAGCGGGCCTATTGTGGCGGAGGTTCCGGGCCTTCAGGATGTTTTGCATAGTATGTCGCAAATTCTGAGGAGATTAGACGGTGGGGCAGCAAGTGGGGCCGTTACATCGCCGGTGGGGGCATGGGTGACGAGGCAGGGGTTGGAGCCCCAGTCTGGAAGTATTTTGGTGAGTCCTGGTCGGGTGGCAGAGGTCGTAGCTTCTGGTATATCGGTTTCAGTACAGATGGAAAAAAAAAGGGGGCTGCGGTTAAATTGGATGACAGAGCAAAAAAGGAAGTTTACGTGTGCTTTGAAGGGCCTTTGGGAGCTCATTTGAAGAAAGAGGTAAAAGAGAAGATTTGGCGGGATGAATATGTGGAGATCTTTTCCCTTCTCCCCTTGGAAAAGTTTAATTTGGATAAGGGAAACAAAGATGATAGCAAAAAGGAGGAGGAGGAAAAGCGGAGGTGGAGATTAATTCCACAGACATTCGTAAATTGGTTGCAGGCATTTGCGATATTGGCGAGTGTGGTGGGGGAGAAGTTTCCGGAGAATTGCTCGGGATTGTTTTGTTATTTAGACTCGATTGTGGAAGCGCATCGTACCTATGGTGGTCAGACATGGCTATGGTATGATGAGCAGTTTAGGCAGAGGAAAGCGGTGAAGTCGAAATTAGGTGGGACCAGAAGGATATCGGGCTGTGGTTGAAGGTTATGGCTCCAGCCAGGTATGGGCAGTCCTTTCACGGGAGTGGAGGTGGTGGCAACCAGCAGGTGGGACACGGAAGCGGTAGTCAGGGGGCACAGGGAACTAAGGATAAGTCTGGAACATGCTGGCAGTTTAATGACGGCCAGTGTAAATACGGGTCTACCTGTAAATTTAAACGTGTGTTCCCATTGTAACAGAAGCTCGCATGGGGCTTCAAAGTGTTTCAAAAAAGGGAAAGGAAAGCCATCGTTGGGTGCCGGTCAAGGGGGAGAGTCCGGTGAGACTTCCAGAGATGGCACCCTTTCTAAATAGGTATCCAGATCAAGCGAAGGCTGCCGTTATTTTGCACGGTTTTGCGGACGGTTTTAAGATTCCCCCGCCGAGTCATGCGGTTCCTTTTTCGGTTAAAAATTTGCGGTCGGCTATGTTGCATGCCGAGGTTGTTGATGTTAAACTTGAAAAAGAAGTGGAGCTGGATAGGATGGCAGGCCCGATTTTGCACCCGCCGACTGAAGGGATGGTTGTTTCCCCTTTAGGGGTGGTGCCCAAAAAAAGAGCTGAACAAGTTTCGGTTGATTCAGCATTTGTCATATCCTAAAGGCCTGTCAGTGAATGATGGTATCGCCCAGGAGTTGTGTTCTGTGGAATATGCATCGTTCGATGCGGCGGTACAGTGGGTAAGGAGGTACGGATCTGGAGCATTGTTAGCAAAAATGGATATTGAGTCGGCCTTCCAATTGCTTCCGGTCCACCCAGATAGTATACTATATATTTGTTAGGTTGTTTTAGGAATGGTGGTTACTATTTGGATAGATATTTACCAATGGGTTGCGCAATTTCTTGTTCCTTGTTCGAGACGTTCAGTACTTTCTTGGAGTGGGTGGTTAGGGATGTTGTGGGAGTTCAGTCAGTTATTCATTACCTGGATGATTTTTTGTTTATTGGTCCGCCTGATTCGGCAGTGTGCAGGAACACGTTAACAGCCATGTTTTGGGTTGCAGAGCGTTTTGGGGTTCCGTTAGCAAAAGAGAAGACAGAAGGTCCTAGTACGGTATTGAGATTTTTGGGTATTCTAATTGATTCAGAAAGAATGGAATGTCGGTTACCAGAAGATAAATTGGCCTTGCTGCAGCAAGAGGTGGATAGAGCTAGGAAAACGCGGAAGCTGACTTTGAAAGAGTTGCAGTCTTTGTTGGGCAGGTTGAATTTTGCGTGCAGGATCATGCCCATGGGTAGAATATTTTGTCGCAGGTTGTCGGTCGCGACAGCAGGGGTGAAGGCGCCTCACCATTTCATTCGTTTGAAGAAGGAGCACAGGGACGATTTACTAGTGTGGCAACGTTTTTTGGAACATTACAATGGGCGGTCATTGATTCAACAGGAGATAGAAACCAATTTTGATTGCGAGATCTACACGGACGCAGCAGGTGCAGCTGGTTATGGGGCCTATTGCAAGGGAAGGTGGAGTGCGGGACGATGGCCGGAGCCTTGGAGGAAGTCAGGTCTTACAAAAAATCTTGCTTTGTTAGAATTGCTTTCTATTGTCGTAGCGGTTTCAATTTGGGGGGGAATGTCCGTGAACAGGAGGGTTCAGTTTCATTGCGACAATATGAGCATGGTGTTGGTGATTAACAGTTTATCGGCTTCGTCCCCCCCAGTGATTAAGTTGGTGAGGGAGCTGGTTCTCAGGTGTCTGGAGCTGAATGCTTGTATTTCTGCAGTACATGTGCCAGGTGTCCAAAATTCAATAGCGGATGCATTGTCTCGTTTTCAGTGGGAGCGTTTTCGAGGAATTGGCTCCGGACGTGGAGGTCTCCGGAGCGGAATGCCCTTTGCATCTGTGGCACGTGATTATGGACGAGCAGGACGGTTGATTCAGGAGTCTGTTACAAGCCAAACCTGGTCATCATATGAAGCCTCGTGGGCGTGGCGTGTATGGCAAAGTTGGGTGTCTTGTTGGGGCGATTTCGTGTCCGAGGAAGATACGATGTTGGCAGTGTTATTTTTAATTTGCAAAGCGGCGGAGGTAGGTTGGTCAATTTCTAAGGTGAATAAATTTGTGGCTGGACTTGCTTTTGCTTTTAAGTTACAGGGGTCGCCGGATGTTACAAAAAGTTTTTTGGTTAGACAGGCGTTAAGGGGTTTTAGAAGAGGCATTCAGACTCTTGATAGGCGTCAACCAATTTCGTTCAGCCTGTTGGAACAGTTGGGCGTAGTTTTGGAGAAGATTTGTTGTTTCAATTTTGAATTGGCATTGTTTCGACTGGCTTTTCGTTAGCCTTTTTTGGGGCCATGCGAGTTGGTGAGCTTGTGTCGGGCACCAGGTACAGGGCAGGTGGTTTGTTGGCAGAGGATATGGATTTTTGGACGGGGGGTATTGTTTTTTGGATTCGGCGTTCGAAGACTGATCAGTTTGGTAGGGGCAAACGCGTGGTGTTGGGGAGAGTTAATGGGTCGTTGATGTGCCCGTGAGGCTGTTTGGAAGCATACTGGCATGTGTGGTCAGGCAGAGTAGGCCCCTTGTTGTGTCACGAGGGGGGGGGGCATTTTTGTCTCGTTTCCAGTTTATTGCGGTATTAAAAAGGGGTTTGCAAGAGTTGGGCCTCCCCCGGATATGTTCGGGTCACATTCCTTTAGGATCGGGGCCGTATCGGAAGCTGATAATTTGGGTTTAGGTGCGGACGCAATAAGGAGAATTGGTAGGTGGACTTCGGATTGCTACTTAATTTATGTGCATCACTAATTATTGGGTGGCGTGTCATGATATTGTGTTGAAGTTGATTGTTTTCATGTATCTTGTTGCAGGTGGTTCCCCCTATTTAGCCTGGATCTTCAGACATTCGTTCATGCATTGGGGGGCGCTGCATGCCGATGTCAGGCCAGACGGTAGGCAACTGAGTTTTAGTAGGCAGCAAGTGGTCATTCGTTGGTTGGGATTTAGGGGGATGGTTTGGAGTAGGATCCTTTCTGAATTTTCCAGGGCAGTTCATTTGGATAGACAGCCTGACATTTTGGTGGTGCATATGGGGGGGGAATGATTTGGGGGTAAGGCCAGTTAGAGAATTAATCAGAGATATACGTTTCGATCTCTTGAGGTTGTGGATATCGTTTCCGGGAGTGTTGACCGTGTGGTCGGATATTATGCCTAGGAAGCGGTGGAGGGTAGCTAGATCTTTGAAGGGGATTAACAGAGCTAGGGTAAAATTAAACAGGGCAGTATCGGGTTTTGTTTCCAGAAATGGGGGTATTAGCGTCAGGCATTTTGAATTAGAATCGGGGGTCGGTAATTACTGGTTGGAGGATGGAGTTCATTTAAATGCAATTGGGATCGATTTGTGGACATTGGCATTACAAGAGGGGGTGGAGAGAGCATTGGTGGCGTAGGGGCACTCACGAGCCTGAGGTGGTAAGGGCTGTTCGTGGTTGGTGGGGGGGTGGGGGTTCTTGGAGTTGACGCTAATTGGTAGGGGGAAGGAATTGTAACATAATTTCAGGCAATTGAAAACGGTGTGGGGTTTGATCTGGCATTTGGTTATGGGCTCTGGACGGGGTTTTTACTCTGGGAGCTTTTGGTGGTTTCTCTTCCCGGAACGGGATGTACGGTGCCCTCGAGCTGGTGGTGCATGGCTGAGGGTAACATGGTGGTCTGTTGTCAATTTGTTTTTACATGATCTAATAGCTCCAAGAACCCTCCCCTCGTATTTACATACTGATTGTATTACTGTTTATGTTATTGTTTTGTTAATAAAAGTTGGCCGCTGTGGCCAAAATTATCCAAAGAACATAAATGGTAATGGTTTTTATTTAAGGTATGGGTTGAGACAGTCTGTTGGTGTTATTAGTGTCTGGGTTTCCGCCCAAAATAAAAAAAGACCGTACTCGGCATATGCGGTCAAGATGGGGGCAGGAGTAGGGTGCAGCTATAGGGAAGCTCCCCATGACTGCAATTGGCCGGGAGGTTCTTTCAAAAATATATAAGGGTTTGATATGTGGTTGGTAATGGAGGGAGGGGTTTTTACGGAGGGGGGAGGGGGGGCCTTGAAGAGTAGGAGAAAGTGCAGGAAAACCGGCAGTTACCTTCATGGAATCCAGAAGAGGCAGAACCACCCACCCTTCCCTTTGCGTTTTTCCTGGATTGTTTTATAAAGGGGAGGGGGTTGTTATATATTAAAAAAATAATAATAATAACCAAACAATGTGTATATGTTTTTTCTATGTATATATATGTATATATGTATATATAAAAGAAGGGTATTGGGTTTGAATGTTGCATATCTTTCATATGTTTCATGTATTTCATGTTATTGTCACAGTGGCTGTGCTGGTGGGGGGGTGGGGGTTCTTGGAGTTGACGCTGATTGGTAGGGGGAAGGAATTGTAACATAATTTCAGGCAACTTAAAACGGTGTGGGGTTTGATTTGGCATTTGGTTATGGGCTCTGGACGGGGTTTTTACCCTGGGAGCTTTTGGTGGTTTCTCTTCCACCAAAACGGGATATAGGGTGCCCTCGAGCTGGTGGTGCACGGCTGAGGGTAACATGGTGGTATATCAATTTGGTTTTGCCAGATCTCCCCTCGTATTTACATACTGATTGTATTCCTGTTTATGTTATTGTTTTGTTAATAAATGTTGGCCACTGTGGCCAAAATTATCCAAAGAACATAAATGGTAATGGTTTTTATTTAAGGTATGGGTTGAGACAGTCTGTTGGTGTTATTAGTATCTGGGTTTCCGCCCAAAATAAAAAAATGCATTTTGCATGACAATCAACAGATGCAATAAATTACATACTGTGTATCACAATTCATGAAAGACGTAATCTTCTGTGAAAATCCTGAAAAAGAATAATAGACTAATAGATTTAGTGTTATCAAGTGCGTAAATGCACACATTGCAGCGATTACCAGCACATTTGTAAAAACCAGTTGTGGACAACCAGGATTTAGGAGTAGAATGTTGTTTGAGAACACTAGGAGAAACCCATTGCCTAAACTAAAACCTTTACTTGCTACATATCTGCAGCCATTCCCGGTAATTTGACGTAATTTGTCATCCTGATTAACTACAGGTAAATATTTTTTCACTATATTTTTTATTACGTGAAATTGGGGACTATAGGGGGTAGAAAATGTAACAATGGAATCTGAATCAGTAGGGGGAAGGGCTCTGGTAGGTGAAAGGGATCTAGTTTGTCTGTAAACCTTGTTGAAAGCTTCCTCTATGTATCAAATGTTCAGTGACAACATGACTTTCCTGTAAAAAAGAGAAGCTTCACTTATCAGTTAGATACTGGAACAAAAGTGATATAAAATTTATCAAAGATGGAGTGCAGCATTCACAGAGATGTCCAGAAGACCGAGAAAGATACCACCTACACAGCAGCATGTTTTTGATGAGTAGGGTGGATGAAAATCAACATGGAACTTCCTCGCCATTATCTAAGGAAGTAGAAAGCCAAGCTGTGGTGACACCAGTAGCATAGCTCCCAACCGTCCCTCATTGTGCGGGGCTGTCCCAGTTTTGAGCCTTTGCCCCGCTGTCCAGCACAGGACGCTCTGCTTCCCGCAGACAGCAGGACCGACACGCCCCCTTGTGTTAAGCCATGCCCCGGGCCCTTACCCTTCCGTATGGCTGCCTGCTTTCTGTGCACAGTGTTGTGAATTAGACTTTTTGGCTCCCTCTGGTGGTTACTAGTGATATGACTCTGGGATTTTCTTCCCTCAGTTTGCACCCACCTGGGTCGTTAGTCCAGGGGTGTTGCTATATAAACCTCATGGATCCTTAGTCCAGTGCCTGGCATCGTTGTAATCAGATCCTTTTTGTTTGCTCCTATCTGCTGGTCCTGGTTCGTGCAAAATTAAGCTAAGTCTTGCTTCTTTGTTTTTTCAGTTATTTGCTTGCTCTCATTTTTGTCCAGCTTGTACTAAATGTGATTCCTGACCTTGCTGGAAGCTCTAGGGGGCTGGTGTTCTCCCCCCGGGCCGTTAGACGGTTCGGGGGTTCTTGAATTTCCAGCGTGGATATTTTTGATAGGGTTTTTGCTGACCATATAAGTTATCTTACTATATTCTGCTATTAGCTAGTGGGCCTCTCTTTGCTAAATACCTAGCTCATTCTTACGTTTGTCTTTTCCTCTTACCTCACCGTTATTATTTGTTGGGGGCTTGTATCCAACTTTTGGGGTCTTTATCTCTGGAGGCAAGAAAGGTCTTTCTTTTCCCTTCTAGGGTTAGTTAGTTCTCCGGCTGGCGCGAGACGTCTAGAATCAACGTAGGCACGTTCCCCGGCTGCTGTTAGTTGTGGTGCTAGGATTAGATATATGGTCAGCCCAGTTACCACTGCCCTATGAGCTGGTTTTTGTGTTTGCAGACTTGGTAACTATTTCTGAGACCCTCTGCCATTGGGGTCATAACAGTATGCCAGGCCAACATTGAATGTTTAATGCATTGCAGAAGTGGGATTATAAGAAAGGAAATTCTGAGTTTTTTTTTTTTTTTCCTCTCTTCCTCCCCTTTACCTTTGAGTGGCTTGTGCTTGCTGCAGACATGAATGTCCAGACCTTGATTACAAGTGTAGACCAGCTTGCTGCTCGTGTGCAGGGCATACAAGATTTTGTTACCAGTAGTCCTATGTCTGAACCTAAAATACCTATTCCTGAACTGTTTTCTGGAGACCGATTTAGGTTTAGGAATTTCAGGAATAATTGTAAATTGTTTCTTTCTCTGAGACCCCGTTCATCTGGAGATTCAGCTCAGCAAGTTAAAATTGTTATCTCTTTTTTACGGGGCGACCCTCAGGATTGGGCTTTCTCGCTAGCGCCAGGAGATCCGGCATTGGCAAATATTGATGCGTTTTTTCTAGCGCTTGGATTGCTTTACGAGGAACCCAATCTTGAAGTTCAGGCAGAAAAAGCCTTGCTGGCTATTTCTCAGGGCCAGGATGAAGCTGAAGTGTATTGCCAAAAATTTCGGAAATGGTCCGTGCTTACTCAGTGGAATGAGTGTGCTCTGGCCGCAAATTTCAGAAATGGCCTTTCTGAAGCCATTAAGAATGTGATGGTGGGTTTCCCCATTCCTACAAGTCTGAATGATTCCATGGCGCTGGCTATTCAAATTGACCGGCGTTTGCGGGAGCGCAAAACCGCTAATCCTCTGGTGGTGTTGTCTGAACAAACACCTGATTTAATGCAATGTGATAGAATTCAGACTAGAAATGAGCGGAAAAATCATAGACGTCAGAATGGGTTGTGTTTTTACTGTGGTGATTCTACACATGTTATATCAGCATGCTCTAAACGCCTAACAAGGGTTGTTAGTCCTGTCGCCATTGGTAATTTGCAACCTAAATTTATTTTGTCTGTGACTTTAATTTGCTCATTGTCTTCTTACCCTGTTATGGCGTTTGTGGATTCAGGTGCTGCCCTGAGTCTTATGGATCTGTCATTTGCCAAGCGCTGTGGTTTTGTTCTTGAACTGTTGGTAAATCCTATTCCTCTTAGAGGTATTGATGCTACGCCATTGGCGGAAAATAAACCGCAGTTTTGGACGCAGGTAACCATGTGCATGACTCCTGAACATCGGGAGGTGATTCGTTTTCTTGTTCTGCATAAAATGCATGATTTGGTCGTTTTGGGTCTGCCATGGTTACAGACCCACAATCCAGTCTTGGATTGGAAGGCAATGTCTGTGTCAAGTTGGGGTTGTCAGGGAATTCATGCTGATTCCCCGCCGGTGTCTATTGCTTCCTCTACTCCTTCGGAAGTTCCTGAGTATTTGTCTGATTATCAGGATGTATTCAGCGAGTCCAGATCCAGTGCTCTGCCTCCTCATAGGGACTGTGACTGCGCCATAGATTTGATTCCAGGTAGTAAATTTCCTAAGGGTAGATTATTTAATCTGTCTGTACCTGAGCATGCCGCAATGCGTTCGTATATCAAGGAGTCTCTGGAGAAGGGGCATATCCGTCCATCCTCTTCCCCTCTTGGTGCGGGATTCTTTTTTGTGGCCAAGAAGGACGGATCTTTGAGACCTTGTATTGACTATCGTCTTCTGAATAAAATCACTGTTAAATTTCAGTATCCTTTGCCTCTGTTGTCAGACTTGTTTGCCCGGATTAAAGGTGCCAAGTGGTTCACCAAGATAGATCTACGTGGTGCGTACAATCTTGTGCGCATTAAGCAAGGAGATGAATGGAAGACTGCATTTAATACGCCCGAAGGTCATTTTGAGTACTTGGTGATGCCTTTTGGGCTCTCTAATGCCCCCTCAGTGTTTCAGTCCTTTATGCATGATATTTTCCGGAAGTATCTGGATAAATTTATGATTGTTTATCTGGATGATATTCTGGTTTTCTCTGAAGATTGGGACTCACATGTGGAGCAGGTCAGGATGGTGTTTCAGGTTTTGCGTGAGAACGCGTTGTTTGTTAAGGGCTCAAAGTGTCTCTTTGGAGTACAGAAGGTTCCCTTTTTGGGGTTTATTTTTTCCCCTTCTGCTGTGGAGATGGACCCAGTCAAGGTCCGAGCTATTCATGATTGCACTCAACCCACGTCAGTTAAGAGTCTTCAGAAGTTCTTGTGTTTTGCTAACTTCTACCGTCGTTTTATCGCTAATTTTTCTAGCGTTGTTAAACCTTTGACGGATATGACCAAGAAAGGTTCTGATGTTGCTAACTGGGCTCCTGCAGCCGTGGAGGCGTTCCAAGAGTTGAAGCGCCGGTTTACTTCAGCGCCTGTTTTGTGCCAGCCTGATGTCTCACTTCCCTTTCAGGTCGAAGTGGATGCTTCGGAGATTGGGGCAGGGGCCGTGTTGTCACAGAGACGCCCTGGTTGCTCGGTAATGAGACCATGTGCTTTCTTCTCTAGGAAGTTTTCGCCTGCTGAGCGGAATTATGATGTTGTCAATCGGGAGTTGCTGGCCATGAAGTGGGCATTTGAGGAGTGGCGTCATTGGCTCGAAGGTGCTAAGCATCGTGTGGTGGTCTTGACTGATCACAAA
Organism: Ranitomeya variabilis; assembly: GCF_051348905.1. NCBI lineage: Eukaryota > Metazoa > Chordata > Amphibia > Anura > Dendrobatidae > Ranitomeya > Ranitomeya variabilis. The sequence goes on along the minus strand of NC_135232.1, from coordinate 721,074,203 downwards.
AATTTGATGTATCTCGAGTCTGCTAAACGCCTGAATCCTAGACAGGCCCGCTGGTCATTGTTTTTCTCCCGTTTTGACTTTGTGGTCTCGTATTTACCTGGTTCAAAGAATGTGAAGGCTGATGCTCTTTCAAGGAGCTTTGTGCCTGACTCTCATGGAGTCGCAGAACCAGTTGGTATTCTTAAAGAAGGAGTTATCTTGTCAGCCATTTCTCCTGATTTGCGACGCGTGTTGCAGAGATTTCAGGCTGGTAGACCTGACTCTTGTCCACCTGACAGACTGTTTGTTCCTGATAAGTGGACCAGCAGAGTCATTTCCGAGGTTCATTCCTCGGTGTTGGCAGGGCAACCGGGAATTTTTGGCACCAGAGATCTGGTGGCTAGGTCCTTTTGGTGGCCTTCCTTGTCACGGGATGTGCGGTCATTTGTGCAGTCCTGTGGGACTTGTGCTCGAGCTAAGCCTTGCTGTTCTCGTGCCAGCGGGTTGCTCTTGCCTTTGCCTGTCCCGAAGAGGCCTTGGACACACATTTCCATGGATTTCATTTCTGATCTCCCGGTGTCTCAGGGCATGTCTGTCATCTGGGTGGTATGTGATCGCTTTTCTAAAATGGTCCATTTGGTGCCTTTGCCTAAGCTGCCTTCCTCTTCCGATCTGGTTCCTGTGTTCTTTCAGAATGTGGTTCGTTTACACGGCATTCCTGAGAATATTGTGTCTGACAGAGGATCCCAGTTTGTTTCCAGGTTCTGGCGATCCTTTTGTGCTAGGATGGGCATTGATTTGTCGTTCTCGTCTGCCTTTCATCCTCAGACTAATGGACAAACGGAGCGAACTAATCAGACTCTGGAGGCTTATTTGAGGTGTTTTGTTTCGGCAGATCAGGATGATTGGGTGACCTTCTTGCCGTTGGCTGAGTTTGCCCTTAATAATCGGGCTAGTTCCGCTACTTTGGTTTCGCCATTTTTCTGCAACTCTGGTTTCCATCCTCGTTTTTCCTCGGGACATGTGGAACCTTCTGACTGTCCTGGGGTGGATTCTGTGGTGGATAGGTTGCAGCAGATCTGGAATCATGTGGTGGACAACTTGAAGTTGTCACAGGAGAAGGCTCAGCGTTTTGCCAACCGCCGCCGCGGTGTGGGTCCCCGACTTCGTGTTGGGGATTTGGTATGGCTGTCTTCTCGATTTGTTCCTATGAAGGTCTCCTCTCCTAAATTTAAGCCTCGCTTCATCGGTCCTTACAAGATATTGGAAATCCTTAATCCAGTTTCCTTTCGCTTGGATCTTCCGGTGTCGTTTGCCATTCACAACGTGTTCCATAGGTCTTTGTTGCGGCGCTACGTTGTGCCTGTGGTTCCTTCTGTTGAGCCTCCTGCTCCGGTGTTGGTTGAGGGCGAGTTGGAGTACGTGGTGGAGAAGATCTTGGATTCTCGTCTCTCCAGACGGAGGCTTCAGTATCTGGTCAAGTGGAAGGGCTATGGTCAGGAGGATAATTCCTGGGTGGTTGCCTCTGATGTGCATGCGGCCGATTTAGTTCGTGCCTTTCACGCTGCTCATCCTGATCGCCTTGGTGGTCGTAGTGAGGGTTCGGTGACCCCTCCTTAAGGGGGGGGGGTACTGTTGTGAATTAGACTTTTTGGCTCCCTCTGGTGGTTACTAGTGATATGACTCTGGGATTTTCTTCCCTCAGTTTGCACCCACCTGGGTCGTTAGTCCAGGGGTGTTGCTATATAAACCTCATGGATCCTTAGTCCAGTGCCTGGCATCGTTGTAATCAGATCCTTTTTGTTTGCTCCTATCTGCTGGTCCTGGTTCGTGCAAAATTAAGCTAAGTCTTGCTTCTTTGTTTTTTCAGTTATTTGCTTGCTCTCATTTTTGTCCAGCTTGTACTAAATGTGATTCCTGACCTTGCTGGAAGCTCTAGGGGGCTGGTGTTCTCCCCCCGGGCCGTTAGACAGTTCGGGGGTTCTTGAATTTCCAGCGTGGATATTTTTGATAGGGTTTTTGCTGACCATATAAGTTATCTTACTATATTCTGCTATTAGCTAGTGGGCCTCTCTTTGCTAAATACCTAGCTCATTCTTACGTTTGTCTTTTCCTCTTACCTCACCGTTATTATTTGTTGGGGGCTTGTATCCAACTTTTGGGGTCTTTATCTCTGGAGGCAAGAAAGGTCTTTCTTTTCCCTTCTAGGGTTAGTTAGTTCTCCGGCTGGCGCGAGACGTCTAGAATCAATGTAGGCACGTTCCCCGGCTGCTGTTAGTTGTGGTGCTAGGATTAGATATATGGTCAGCCCAGTTACCACTGCCCTATGAGCTGGTTTTTGTGTTTGCAGACTTGGTATCTATTTCTGAGACCCTCTGCCATTGGGGTCATAACAGCACAGGACCTGTGATGAGGTCACAGGAGGGGAGGAGTCAGGGGTCACATGATCGGGACCTCCGTGGATTGCAGGACTCGGCTCTGTGCTGGTTGCCAACTTGCCACATGGTGCTGCAGGCTGAGGTAAGTAATGCCTTGTGTGGGGTTAGGAGGTGTACAGTGTGGATGTAGCAGAGCCATGTGTGTGCGAGGTGTATGGAGCGGAGCCATGTGTGTGCGAGGTGTATGGAGCGGAGCCGTGTGTGTATGAGGTGTATGGAGCAGAGCCGTGTGTGTAAGAGGTGTATGGAGCGGAGCCGTGTGTGTGTATGAGGTGTATGGAGCAGAGCCGAGTGTGTACGAGGTGTATGGAGCGGAGCCGTGTGTATGAGGTGTACGGAGCGGAGCCGTGTGTGTATGAGGTGTACGGAGCAGAGCCGTGTGTGTATGAGGTGTATGGAGCGGAGCCGTGTGTGTATGAGGTGTCTGGAGCGGAGCTAAATGTGTACGAGGTGTATGGAGCAGAGCCGTGTGTGTATGAGGTGTATGGAGCAGAGCCGTATGTGTATGAGGTGTATGGAGCGGAGCTAAATGTGTACGAGGTGTATGGAGCAGAGCTGAATGTGTACGAGGTGTATGGAGCAGAGCCGTGTGTGTATGAGGTGTATGGAGTGGAGCCGTGTGTGTACGAGGTGTATGGAGCGGAGCTGAATGTCTACGAGGTGTATGGAGCGGAGCTAAATGTGTACGAGGTGTATGGAGCAGAGCTGAATGTGTACGAGGTGTATGGAGCAGAGCCGTGTGTGTATGAGGTGTATGGAGTGGAGCCGTGTGTGTACGAGGTGTATGGAGCGGAGCTGAATGTCTACGAGGTGTATGGAGCAGAGCCGTGTGTGTCTGAGGTGTATGGAGCGGAGCTGTGTGTGTATGAGGTGTACGGAGCGGAGCTAAATGTGTAAGAGGTGTACGGAGCGGAGCCGCATGTTTGTGAGGTGTATGGAACGGAGCGCGTCATACGGAGTGGAGCCGTGTGTGCAAAGTGTACGGAGCGCAGCCGCGTGTGGAGGAGTAGCTATGTGTGGCCATTATATGGTACGAAGTATCATGTGCGGCCAATATACAGTATGGAGCACCATGTGCAGTCATTATACAGTATGGAGCATCATGTGTGGTCATTATACAGAATGGAGCATCATGTGGGGCCATTATACAGTATGGAGCATCATGTGCGGTCATTATACAGTATTGAGCATCATGTGGGGTCACTATACAGTATGGAGCATCATGTGCGGTCATTACAGTATGGAGCATCATGTGCGGTCATTATACAGTATGGAGCATCATGTGAGGTCATTATACAGTATGGAGCATCATGTGGGGCCATTATACAGTATGGAGCATCATGTGCAGCCAATATACAGTATGGCGCATCATGTGTGGTCATTATACAGTATGGAGCATCATGTGCGGTCATTATACAGTATGGAGCATCATGTGTGGTCATCATACAGTATGGAGCACTGTGTGGCCATTATACAGTATGAAGCACTGTGTGGCCATATTTTTTTGTTTATAATTATTGTATATGAAACAGTGTGATCAGCAGTGCTAAATGGGTGTGGTTGGGTCGTGGATATGGGTGTGACTAATTATGAATGGGTGTGGTCAGAGGTGTGGCCTAAAATTTGCAAAAGCCGCCTACAAGGTGCTGGGCCCAGACTGAAAAATCTGAAGATAATGGGACTCTGTACTCTTGAGTGGAGTCATTACACGGTGTAAGCGGACACATTGGGGCATTATACTGAGTGTGGCCCAACATAATGTGTGAAGGGGATATGGGGTCATAGTACAATGTGGGGGGCTATGAGAGGTCATCATACTGTTTAGAGGACATTGTTGATGCATTGGAATATGTGTGAGAGAATCTTACTGTGTGGGGGCACTCTGGTGTTATCATACTGATTGAGAGCACTGATAGGCCTTTATACCGTGTAGGGGGCACTGTTAGGCCTTCATACTGTGTAGGGGCACTGTTAGGCCTTCATACTGTGTAGGGGGCACTGTTTCTCCGTCATACTGTGTAGGGGGCACTGTTAGGCCATCATACTCTGTAGGGGGTACTGTTAGGCCGTCATGCACTGTAGGGGCACTGTTAGGCCATCATACTGTGTAAGGGGCACTGTTAGGCCCTAAAAACTGTGTAGGGGGCACTGTTAGACCCCCATTCTTTGTAGGGGGCACTGTTAGACCTGCATACTGTGTAGGGGGCACTGTTATGCCCTCATACTGTGTAGGGGGCACTGTTAGGCGGTCAAAAAGTATAGGGGGCACTGTTAGGCGGTCAAACCGTGTAGGGGCATTGTTAGGCGGTCAAACCGTGTAGGGGGAACAGTTAGACTGTCATACTATGTAGGGGGCGCTGTTAGGTTGTTATACTGTGTAGGGGCACTGTTAGGCCATCATACTGTGTAGAGGGCACTATTAGCCCATCATAATGTATAGGGGGCACTGTTAGGCTTTCGCTTTCATACTGTGTAGGGGGCACTGTTAGGCTTTCATACTGTGTAGGGGGCACTATTAGGCCTTTATACTGTGTAGGGGGCACTGTTAAGCCATCATACTGTGTAGGGAGCACTGTTAGGCCTTCATACTGTGTAGGGGGCACTGTTAGGCCTTTATACTGTGCAGGGGCACTGTTAGGCTTTCGCTTTCATACTGTGTAGGGGGCACCATTAGGCCTTCATACTGTGCGGGGAGCACTGTTAGGCCGTCATACCATGTAGGGGCCACTGTTAAGCCATCATACTGTGTAGGGAGTACTGTTAGGCCTTCATACTGTGTAGGGGCACTGTTTGGCCATAATACTGTGTAGGGGGCACTGATAGGCCTTCATACTGTGCGGGGAGCACTGTTAGGCCGTCATACCATGTAGGGGCCACTGTTAAGCCATCATACTGTGTAGGGAGTACTGTTAGGCCTTCATACTGTGTAGGAGGCATTGTTAGGCTTTCATACTGTGTAGGGGAATGGTTATGCCATTATACAATGTAGAAGGCATTTATACCGGCTATCATACTGCATAGGGGCACTGTTAGGTTTTCATACTGTGTAGGGGGCACTGTTAGGCTTTCACTTTCATACTATGTATGTGTAAGGGGGTGAAGAGGAAGAAGAGCCCAAAGGAAGTTGCTTTCCCTGCTCCTTACCTGGAACCACTTAGCCGGACAGCTGGGTTGTTGGGGGGAGGACTTTATGCCCTGGACGGAGCAGACCATGTGAATGCTGGGGGCAGAGAGGAAGTGGAAGAGGCGGTGGTCCAAAAAAGCGGGCAGGCAGAGGGAGCGAAAGCAGAGCTCGCCAAAGAGAGGGGACAGCGTGCGAGAGAGAAAGCAGGCTGCAGCGCCGCGCTCCCCAAGAGAGAGAGCTCCCGGTCGGAGGACGAATACAGGGAGATTGTCCAGAAAGACTGCATCTTGTGAGTCCGTGAAAGTGGACTCTGCTGTGACTGGAGAGGTGCGCCCTGACGCCCATGCAAAGACAGTGACCCATGCAGAGACAATGGCCCGTGCAGAGACAGTGGCTCCTGGTACCCACGGTATTAGTGCAGAGCCCTTGATTCCTGTTGAGAGACTCAATAATAGACTGAGCATCGTTCTCCAGGGATAGGCTGTACTGTTAAAGTAAGACTCAGAGTAGAGGGGACGCCGTTTGCCTAGCATCCCCTCTGTCCATCACAGTAGCCCCTTAAACCCCAGGTTGCGGGTTCCTAGAGACTACACAGCCCACGGATAACAGAGGGACTACAAGTGCTGCTATTTCTCGGCGCCTACATTGGAGAAGTCGACTCTACAAGCAAGTCCTCATCAGACTGATAAGTGTTTTCTCAAGAAATTCCGTTTACTACTGTTACACTGTTTGACTGTCTGGGAACTTATACTACTTCCGATATATTTCCACGGTTTTAGTATTAGCTTATATCCTACTGTTTTCTCCCTGCGAGGAGAATCTTATCCCTGTTAATAAACTCCCTCAACAGTTGGTCTGTCTGTTCACTGTTACATATGTGCCACTGTTAGCCCTTCATACTGTGTAGGGGGCACTGTTAGGCCTTGTTATTGTGTATGGGGCACTGTTAGGCTTTTAAGCGGTGTATGTAGCCCTTTTAGGCATTCATTCTATGTAGGGGCAATGTTAGGCCATCATGCTGTGTAGGGGCCACTATTTGGTGATCATTCTGTATAGGGGGGACTGTTAAGTCATCATACTGTACTATATAGGGGGCACTGTTAGGCCTTCATATTGTGTAGGGGGCACTGTTAGGCCGCCCTGTTGTGTAGGGGGCACTATTAGGCCATCACATTGTGTAGGGGTAACTGTTAGGCTTTCATACTGTGTAGAGGCCACTGTTAGGCCTTCATACTCTGTAGGGGGCACTGTTAGGCCTTCATACTATGTAGGGGGCACTGTTAGGCTGTCATACCATGTAGGGGGCACTGTTAGGCCATCATACTGTGTAGGGAGCACTGTAAGGCCTTCATACTATGTATGTGCCACTGTTAGCCCTTCATACTGTGTAGGGGCACTGTTAGGCCCTCTTATTGTGCATGGGGCACTGTTAGTCCTTCATACTGTGTAGGGGGCACTGTTATACCATCATACTGTGCAGGGGTTACTGTTAGGCTATCATATTGTGTAGACGGCACTGTTAGGCCATCATAATGTGTAGGGGTAACTGTTAGGATTTCATACTGTGTAGAAGCCACTGTTAGACCTTCATACTGTGTAGGGAGCACTGTTAGGCCTTCATACTATGTATGTGCCACTGATAGCCCTTCATACTGTGTAGGGGGCACTGTTAGGCCCTCTTATTGTGCATGGGGCACTGTTAGTCCTTCATACTGTGTAGAAGGCACTGTTATGCTATCATACTGTGCAGGGGGCCCTGTTAGGCAATCATACTGTGTAATGGGCACTGTAAGGTCATTGTGCTGTATAGGGGCACTGTTTGGCCATCATACTGTATATGGGGCACTGTTAGGCCTTCAAACTGTGTAGGGGGCCCTGTTAGGCCTTCAAACAGTGTAGGGGGCATTGTGGAGGTGTCATATTATGTGGCAGCTTTGAATGCAGCACTCTGTGTGGGCACATATAAAGGAACAGGCAAGGTCTGGCTGCGGCTGCGGCAGCAGTCCGTTCTCACCTTTCCTGTCTTTCCTATTTGCTATTATACAGTGGGTACGTATTCAGACCCCTTTAAATTTTTCACTCTGTTTCATTGCAGCCATTTGGTAAATTCAAAAAAGGTCATTTTTTTCATATTAATGTACACTCAGCACCCATCTTCACTGAAAAAACCCCAGAAATATAGACATTTTTGCTAATTTGTTAAAAAAGAAAAACTGAAATATCACATGGTCATAAGTATTCAGACCCTTTGCTATGACATTCATATTTAAGTCACATGTTGTCCATTTCCTTGTGATCCTCCTTGAGATGGTTCTACTCCTTCATTGGAGTCCAGCTATGTTTAACTAAACTGAGAGGACTTGATTTGCAAAGACACACACCTGTCTATATAAGACCTCACAGCTCACAGTGCATGTCAGACCAAATGAGAATCATGAGGTCAAAGGAACTGGCCAAGGAGCTCAGAGACAGAATTGTGGCAAGGCACAGATCTGGCCAAGGTTACAACAGAATTTCTGCAGTACTCAAGGTTCCTAAGAGCACAGTGGCCTCCATAAAGAAGAACCTTGATGAGAGAGGTAAACCAAGAACCCCAAGACCACTGTGGCTGAGCTCCAGAGATGCAGTAGGGATATGGGAGAAAGTTCCACAAAGTCAACTATCACTGCAGCCCTCCACCAGTTGGGCCTTTAGGGCAGAGTGGCCTGACGTAAGCCTCTCCTCAATGCAAGACATATGAAAGCCCGCATAGAGTTGCTAAAAAACACATGAAGGACTCCCAGACTATGAGAAATAACATTCTCAGGTCTGATGAGATGAAGATAGACCTTTTTGGTGATAATTCTAAGTGTGGAGAAAACCAGGCACTGCTCATCACCTGCCCAATACAATCCAAACAGTGAAACATGGTGGTGGCAGCATCATGCCCCGTCTCATGTACAGCACCATGGAATTAATGGTGCTACATAAATAAATAATAATAACGCTATGGGGGTGTTTTCCAGCTGCAGGGACAGGACGACTGGTTGCTATTGAAGGAAACGTGAATGCGGCCAAGTACAGAGATATCCTGGATGAAAACCTCTGGTTCTCAGACTTGGCTGAAGGTTAACCTTCCAGTGGCTTTAGAACAACTCTGTGACCATTCTTGACTGGCTCAGCCAGAGCCCTGACCTAAACCAAATTGGGCATCTCTGGAGAGACCTGAAAATGGCTGTCCATCAACGTTCACCATCCAATCTGACGGAACTGGAGAGGATCTGCAAGGAAGAATGGCAGAGGATCCCAAAATCCAGGTGTGAAAAACTTGTTGCATCATTCCCAAGAAGACTCATGGCTGTACTAGCTCAAAAGGGGCCTCTACTCAATACTGAGCAAAGGGTCTGAATACTTATGACCATGTGATATTTCAGTTTTTCTTTTTTAATAAATTTGCAAAAATTTCTACATTTCGTTTTTTTTTTCAGTCAAGATAGGGGTGCAGAGTGTACATTAATGAGAAAACAATGAACTTTTTTGAATTTACCAAAAGGCTGCAATGAAACAAAGAGTGAAAAATTTAAAGGGGTCTGAATACTTTCTGTACCCACTGTACATGTACCAGGTTGTGGCGCTGCAGATTTTGCTTTAGGGTCCACTTCTTTATCCAAGTGGTTGCCAACTTGTTACTTCCTACTGCCAAACTGCCTTGACCTCCTCTCTGGCCTAAAAGTAAAGGTGCAAAGAAGCTGCCGCCTCCATCTAGCCCCCGGGCACAGTTTGTTCAGATTCCACAACTCCTCGCCGTCTGAAAAATCTTCCATTTTCTCCTGAATTTCTATCTCTCGCAGTCACATCCATAATACATTGTCTTAAAGATTATCTGCTGCGCTTCCGGCTTATCTCCCAGACACAAGCAATTGAGTGAAGGGAAGAAAATGAGACTGTTGGTGTGAGTGTCAGAGTGCGGGATAAAACAATGAGAAAGGACAGTAATAACGTAACACAGGCGCCGCACACAACCGCACTAAATCAGCCGCAAACCAATAAGAGGCAGATTCATTAAGGCAAGACGAGTCTTCAAAGAGTCACTACTGAGAAAGCAGATGTCCTGGAACTTAGCCAGCTTACTGGGTGTAAGACTGTACGGGAGTGAATTGTGCCTTTAATTAACCCCCTCCACACTGGAAGCTCTTGAGTCTAAAATGGGAGTGGATATAGAGGGACGAAGAGCAATAAGTCACAGGTTTGCATCTTGGCACCAGAGGTCATGTATCTTATGGTAGTCTGCGCTTCATAGTCAGGGAGAAGCCATATAAAAAGATAAGACCCCCAAGGTACACCGTTTCACCACTACCACACCCATCATCTGTAGCTTCAAAACATTAGTGTCTCCTACGCCCTTGAAGAAGGGAAGGGCATCATAATGCTCCGATTCATGTCTACCCTTCATTGCCTTGGGAGGACCTTTGCTTAGCCTCTAATGACCACCTCCGAGCCTTTTAGGATCTGTTGTGCACCCTTAGATGCTTGGTGGTCTAGTGAACGTTTGACTCGGAGAAACCTCCGATCCTGGCTGTGAATCAGTCTGATGACTTGTGATCACAGCATACTCAAAGGCGACGTCTCCAATTAAAGGCATAATGGAGTTTCCCAAAAATGTGTGTGAATGGAGTCTGGAGTCCCCCTGTGCAGTTTGCACTGGGGACCTATAAAACGAAAAATTGTGCCATATTAACAAAGGTAATAATGTGCTAGTAGAATACAGAAAAAATATGTCAGTCTGTACTCTCACAGGCATTACATAATGTCAAAAAAGGAAGAAATAATGATGACTTATTATTTTTCTTGCTCCAGAGATTTTTAAACTCTTAGACAATAAAGACCTTGGCTTGATGATGCCTCAATCAATCCTCGAGAGTCTTCGTTCCCACCACGTCACCGTCTCTTGATATTTTTGACTATTTTTGGCCTTTTTGTAAATTTCTTATATTATATGAGCCGTCTGTCACTCCGCTGTGTTATTCACAACATGAACTGCAGCTCCAGCGTAAAATGAGATATGGAGTCCTCACATATTCCTGGGAGTCCCACAATAGACTTAATGCACTTGATACTTCACAATCTTGACTTTTTGTTCCAGTTTCTTCATTTTTTGTATGAAGTTCACCGATAAAGTGGTGACAAGAAAGTACATTTTCCATCTGCACAGCGGAGGCCATGATGGCTCTGCAAGATGGTTTGTCTCATTTCACTTACGAGGGTGACATTGAGTGACAATATGACAGCTTCCCCAGTTCTCCTCTCCGAGAGGCTTCTACCCGTTCTTCTCTGGGAACACTGTGATGTTGTGTCATTTGCTGCAATTCTGATGATTGATGAGTCAACGCTCAGTGCTTTGTTTACCTTGAGAGCAAAAATGAGCCAAGGAAAGGTTAAGCAGAGCACAGAAGCATCGGAAAAGCTCAACAAATCAAAGATGGAAGATCTTTGAACTTGATACAAGAGTTGGTAGAAGAACCTGATACATGTCGTTTTAGAAGACATTATCTGTACATTATCACTGTGTTATCTGTGGTGTTACATAGGACTGCAGGTGACAGCTACTACATTATCTGTACTCAGAATAATCACTGTGTTATCTGTGGTGTTACATAGGCCTGCAGGTGACATCTACACTATCTGTACTCATGGAGTTATCACTATGTTATCTGTGGTGTTACATAGGACTGCAGGCATACCTCCCAACTTTTGAAGATGGGAAAGAGGGACAAATTTTGCGGCGCGCAATGCGCGCTGCGGCAAATTTTAGGCCACACCTCTGACCACACCCATTCATAATTAGTCACACCCATATCCACGTCCCAACCACACCCATTTAGCACTGCTGATCACAATAGTTATAAACAAAAAAATATGGCCACACAGTGCTCCATACTGTATAATGACCACACATGATGCCACATACTGTATAATGGCCACACATGACGCTCCATACTGTATAATGGCCACACATGATGCTCCATACTGTATAATGGCCACACATGACGCTCCATACTGTATAATGGCCACACATGATGCTCCATATTGTATAATGACCGCACATGATGCTCCATACTGTATAATGACCGCACATGATGCTCCATACTGTATAATGGCCACACATGATGCTCCATACTGTATAATGACCGCACATGATGCTCCATATTGTATAATGACCGCACATGATGCTCCATACTGTATAATGGCCACACATGATGCTCCATACTGTATAATGACCGCACATGATGCTCCATACTGTATAATGGCCGCACATGATGCCCCATATTGTATAATGGCCGCACATGATGCTCCATACTGTATACTGGCTGCACATGATGCTCCATACTGTATAATGGCCACACATGATGCTCCATACTGTATAATGACCGCACATGATGCTCCATATTGTATAATGACCGCACATGATGCTCCATACTGTATAATGGCCACACATGATGCTCCATACTGTATAATGACCGCACATGATGCTCCATACTGTATAATGACCGCACATGATGCTCCATATTGTATAATGACCGCACATGATGCTCCATACTGTATAATGGCCACACATGATGCTCCATATTGTATAATGACCGCACATGATGCTCCATACTGTATACTGGCTGCAGATGATGCTCCATATTGTATAATGACTGCACATGATGCTCCATACTGTATAATGACCGCACATGATGCCCCATACTGTATAATGACCGCACATGATGCCCCATACTGTATAATGACCGCACATGATGCTCCATACTGTATAATGGCCACACATGATGCTCCATACTGTATAATGACCGCACATGATGCTCCATATTGTATAATGACCACACATGATGCTCCATACTGTATAATGGCCACACATGATGCTCCATACTGTATAATGACCGCACATGATGCTCCATACTGTATAATGGCCGCACATGATGCCCCATATTGTATAATGGCCGCACATGATGCTCCATACTGTATACTGGCTGCACATGATGCTCCATATTGTATAATGACCGCACATGATGCTCCATACTGTATAATGACCGCACATGATGCCCCATACTGTATAATGACCGCACATGATGCTCCATACTGTATAATGGCCACACATGATGCTCCATACTGTATAATGACCGCACATGATGCTCCATATTGTATAATGACCGCACATGATGCTCCATACTGTATAATGGCCACACATGATGCTCCATACTGTATAATGACCGCACATGATGCTCCATATTGTATAATGACCGCACATGATGCTCCATACTGTATAATGGCCACACATGATGCTCCATACTGTATAATGACTGCACATGATGCTCCATACTGTATAATGACCGCACATGATGCTCCATATTGTATAATGACCGCACATGATGCTCCATACTGTATACTGGCTGCACATGATGCTCCATATTGTATAATGACTGCACATGATGCTCCATACTGTATAATGACCGCACATGATGCTCCATTCTGTATAATGACCGCACATGATGCCCCATACTGTATAATGGCCACACATGACGCTCCATACTGTATAATGAACACACATGACGCTCCATACTGTATAATGACGGCATGCATACCATATAATGGCCGCACATGATGCTCCATACTGTATAATGACTGCACATGATGCTCCATACTGTATAATGACTGCACATGATGCTCCATACCGTATAATGGCCGCACATGACGCTCCATACTGTATAATGACTGCACATGATGCTCCATACTGTATGATGACCACACATGATGCTCCATACTGTATGCTGGCTGCACATGATGCTCCATACTGTATAATGACCGCACATGATGCTCCATACTGTATAATGACCCCACATGATGCTCCATACTGTATAATGACCGCACGTGATGCTGCATACTGTATAATGACCGCACATGATGCTCCATACTGTATAATGGCCACAGTTCTCCATACTGTATAATGACATACAGGCACGCAGCTCACACACACGCTCACACACACAGCTCACACATGCAGCATCACACACACAGTATCACACATACACATGCAGCATCACAAACGCAGCTCACAAACACATGCAGCTTTGACACAAATGCATCACATACGCAGCCATCACACACACACACACACACACACAGCCATCACACACACACGCAGTCTTCACACACACACACACGCAGTCATCACACACACACACGCAGCCATCACACACACACACACACGCAGCCATCACACACACACACATACACGCAGCCATCACACACACACACGCAGCCATCACACACATACACCCAGCCATCACACACACACACACACACGCAGCCATCACACACACACACGCAGCCATCACACACACACGCAGCCATCACACACACACACGCAGCCATCACACACACACACAGCCATCACACACACACAAACACCCAGCCATCACACACACACACCCAGCCATCACACACACCAGATACCTCATACACACATGACACACACAAATGCAGCATCACACACACACACAATGACACACACATGCAGCATCAGACACACACACACATCACACACACACACACAATCTCCTCTGTGTTGCAGGGGCGGCTGATGTCCATGTGCAGCTCTTCAGTTTCTCCGGCTGCTCACAGCTCTGCACTGTCCCGGCACCTCCCAAGTCTCTCCTTCTCTGCCGGGATAGCAGCTTAGAGCAGGAGAAGCCGGAGCTCCGTGCACACACAGGAGGAAGTGAGTCGCTGACCTCTCATCTTGATCGCTGCTGGCTCTCTCCCTCAGCGTGGCAGCGCAGCGCACACAGGGGGCGGGGGGGGCGGGATCGGTCGGGAGGAGACCCAGCATGTATAAGAAAAAAAAAACAGCCACAAACCTAAGCTACTCAGGTGCCGCCCCCTGCATTGTCCCCGCCCTAGGCACGTAGTGCGGGACATTAGTGTCCCGCCCGGGATCCCGGGGCTGACTGTCAAAATCAGGACAGTCCTGCGGGATCCGGGACGGTTGGGAGGTATGCTGCAGGTGACATCTACTACATTATCTGTACTCAGAGAGTTATCACTGTGTTATCTGTGGTGTTACATAGGACTTACATATATAGCTCTGCTATATATCTCGCCCTGCCGCCGGTGCTCTGTAGCGACTTCTCCATTGTGTGAGACTCTCCTGTACTCAGAAGTGACCCCAATAGCGTTTATGGCTTCATAGATCCAGTAATGTTGGCCGCGCTCTCCCTGTGCGACTGTAATCTCACGCTCACCATCTTTCACACTGAGAAGTCGCAGGAGATACTGAGCCTCATAAAATGTAATGAACTTAACATTGATTTTTCTTAAGTGAAGGATTGCGACTTGTCACAGAAATGAATTTTTTTCTTCATCGTCTTTCTATTTTCATAACTGCGCTAAATCTCCATTACTGTCACCCGGAGTCATTTTCAGAAGAGACGGGATGAAGTCAACCATAGACCCATCCACCTTCTAAGTGACCGGCGCCAGCGCAAAGCTGCAAATCCACAACATTATCCAAAGCCTCCTACAACCAGCAGCATTTGTCTTGCATGTGCTCATCTCTGCCACCTGCTGCACCCCGGCTACCACAATAAAACTTCCTCCTAACTTCTGTTACAATGTTTCAGGATCTCTTAAAGGGCAACACCACCCAATTATAAAAAAGGGGAAATTCCAGATTTTTAAAGTTCACAGACCAAGGACACAGGCAGATCTGCAGCTTTAGGAAGTGCCAAGGCAGCAATTACTTTTGCGCCTTTGGCTCATAGACAAGACCCCTCTGCTAAATAAGACCCAAGCTTAGGTGCTTCAAGTTATGGCTTTAGGCAAGGACATTGCAAAAGCCTTGGGGTCACTTTACGTAAAAAAAGTAAATAAAAATTGTGCAAAATGTATTTATATTTTACAAATTCATTGCCAAAGAGAATGTGATGTAATATCTTCATGTTCCTTATAATGGTGGGACAGTTACTCTAAGCGTCACTGTAATGTCGGCCGATCGCGGACAATAGTCATCGGTCCATATTGGACTCAGGTCTGCTTCTGTGACAGCCTCTCAGGTCTCCGCTAGGAAGGAAATAGTTAAGTTTACGCCAAATTTCACTCCTAATTTGCCTCTTGATGCCAGCGGCTCAGATCTCCAGCTTATCGCCGCTATTGTATTACGTTATGCTAATTCTGCGCTCTCCATATATCGCAGCGTGAATGATGATGGATCCCGGCGTTTGAAGGAAGTCGCTTTGTATTAATAATAATAATGATGATGGAAGAAGTCGCTTCAGACGGAAACCGCACAAGGTTAATGAGGGCGACACAAGATAAATGATTGTTAGGGGGAATTAGTGCCAAATGGATGGAAATCCCTTATTTACATGAAATTGGCACAGAGCAGCTTTGTAGCTTAGATCCAGGAAGGAACTGGACGTCTGATCCCTCATAGACGAAAATTAATTCATCAAAGTGGGTTAACAAGTAACAAGTGGGGCAAAAAAGTGTTTGTCCCCCCCAACTAAATATTCCATTTTGTGATTGTCTCAGCTGTAATAAGAAATGAAAGAAGACTGAATAAGCCCAAAACACAAGGGTTTCCCAACCAGTCATTGTCACCCAGTCCTGCTCACACGCTGGAGGGTTCGCTATAATGTTACAATCAACTGACACAAATGTATCCATAGAGGTCAAATGTAAGAAATCAGGACAGGGGAGATTAGCGCTGCTGTATTTACTGTATGGTATTGCCCACGCTGGTCTGGATACAAGTGTAACAAGCTCAGACTGTGGAAGAAAACAATAACAATCATAATCACTAACAGCAAGCAGAGATACGGAAAATGAAGAATAAAGCATGAATTCTTAGTAGAGTGTGGAGCAAAGGGGCATCCTCATAGGAACCCAGAAAACAGGTAGCCAGCAATTTATGGGATTATGTAGGTAGGAGCATACAGGGGCCCTGTGGGTAGCAGTATATGGGGGGCTCTGTAGGTAACAGTATATGGGAGCTCTGTAGGTAGCAGTAAATGGGACTCTGTAGGTAGCAGTATATGGGGCTCTGTAGGTAGCAGTATACGAGGGCACTGTAGGGAGCTGTACATGGGGGCTTTGTAGGTAGAGGTATATTGGGGCTCTGCTGGTAGCTGTAAATGGGGCTCTGTAGATAGCAGTATATGGGGGAACTGTAGGTAACAGTATATGGGGGCTCTATAGGTAGCAATATATGGGGCTCTGTAATTAGTAGTATATGTGGGCTCTGTAGTTAATAGTATATATGTGCGCTGCACGTAGCAGTATATGGGGGATCAGTATATAGCTGTATATGGGGGCTCTATACATAGCAGTATCTGTGGGTAGCAATATATGGGGCTCTGTGGTTATTAGTATATGTGGACTCTATAGTTAGTAGTACATTAGGGCTTTGCAGGTAGCAGTATATGGGGGCAGTACAGGTAACAGTATACGGGGCTCTGCAGGTAGCAGTGTATTTGGCTCTGTAGGTAGCAATATGCGAGGGCTCTGTGGTTCATAATATATGTGGGTTTTGTATGTGGCAATATATGGGGACTCTATAGTTAGCAGTATATATGGACTTTTAAGTTAGCGGTATACAAGGGTCCTACAGCTTGCAAATTATGGGGCTCGGTAATTAGCAGTATTTGGGGGCTCCATAGTTAGCATTATATGGGCTCTCGTTATTAGGTAGTGACTTAATACTCTTGACAAACTCGATCTGAAGACCCTGGGACTGGCACTTAATGAGGCGTCTGTAACTGGCATTGTCTGTGATCTGTGGTGGGATTATCATGGTCAGCAAACAGTTAGACGAACATACCCAAACCCCATTGAATTCAATGAGAGGCAAAACCAAATGCATAGACAACACCTTAAGGGGGGCCAAATAGCTGCCAAAACAGCTAAAAGTAGGGGTAGGCACCAGGAAAAGTGGCATCAATTGACCCTGAGTACAAATAGTATAATTGTGCAGCATGGATCCATGGGACAGGACTTGGAACAGGACTTGAACCAGCATTTCTGGCTTAAACACTGATCAGTAACAGGTGGGTGAGTGACAGGTATATACCTGGTGCTCTGATAGCCCTGCCACATTCAGACAAACAACACACATGAAGGAGGTCAAACTTGGAGTATCCACATTTCAAAATGTTACTGCCACACACCACTAAATTTCCCCACAGTAGAAATAGTATAATAGGTGTCATGATACCACTAGGGGGTTGGTCAGCAGACGGCACAGCACACACTCAATGATATGGAAAAAGGGAGAGGAAGGCCCTACCAATAGGGAAAGAGTGATGGGACACCTCCTCCTCCACCTTCAACTGAGCCTGTCCCTGCACTCCCCTAATGCCCTAAGCGGGTCCTTCCCCCACCGCCATCACGTACCTTGTCCCTCACTGTCACCTCGCACTGCCCTGGCTAGTGCACTGGCTGGCAAGGACGCTAACCTCACCACTGCAGATGGTACAACACAGGGGGTGGTGACAAACACAAGACGGACAAGGTAAAAACACAACACTTAGCTTCCAGACTCTGCTGCCAAGCTCCACATTGCAGAGGACACGGAAACAGAACCGTGAACTCCAGAAGTAGCTGATACAGCGCTGACACCAGAGAGCTGCAACTGCAAGGCTGGTCTCAATAGTAAAACTATCACCAACAGTCAGGTGATGCATCAGGTGACTATTTAAAAGGATGGTGGGAGTGGTCACCACCCACATCAGCTGACCTAGCAATTCAGCAGCTAAAGCACACTGCCAGCAAGGAAAACTGACATTAACTCCTGCTGGCCTGAAAGGAAAAAAGTTACATTTTAATTATAGTGGAACTAGAGCTGCCAGAAATCAAAAAATGGATCATGACAATAGGCCTCTGAAACACCTTCCCCCACTGGAAACCCATAAGATAGAGACCCACGTTGGAGGCGCCACATTTGAAATAATTGTTTGTAACACCAGCAGCAGTAGCAACACCACAAAGGGATCACAGACTGCCAGGGGCTGGCTGGCACTTTTCAGCCTGGGGGGGCAATCACAAGGCAGTGGCCCTCCAGTACTCCAGTACTTTTGCCCTGCTTATCTCTGGCCGCTGCATTAAAGCAGCAGAGATAACAGGTTTTAAAAACAGGCTGGTACATAGATATGGGAACAGAATGGAGCTATCTGCATATATATGGTAGCAGAACCAAGCTTGCTGCCTACATAGATACTGTAACAGAAGCAAGCTGACTATATAGACACAAGGCCGGAATCAAGATTGCTATGTAGACATGGAAACTGACTGGAGCTTACTACAGATATATGGGAGCAGAGCCAAGCTTACTAAAAAGATATGGAAAGAGAACAGAGCTTACTACAGAGGTATGGAGGCAGAACAGAGCTTACTACAGAGATATGGGAGCAGAACGGAGCTTACTACAGAGATATGGGAGCAGAACCAAGCTTACCACAGAGATATAGGAGCAGAACTGAGCTTACTACAGAGATATTGGAACAGAACGGAGCTTACTATAGCGCTATGGGACCAGAACCGAGCTTACTACAAAGATATGGGAGCAGAACAGAGCTTACTACAGAGATATGGGAGCAGAAGAGAGCTAGGGGAGCCTAACCGAGCTTACTACAGAAATATGGGAGCAGAACTGAGCTTACTGCAGAGATAAGGGAGCAGAACCGAGCTTACTACAGAGGTATGGGAGCAGAACCGAGCTTACTGCAGAGATAAGGGAGCAGAACAGAGCTTACTATGTCTACTACAAGATACAGAAACAGAACCAAGCTTACACCATACATATCATACCAGAATCTAGATTACTACATCGATACAGTACCAAAACCAAGGTTACTGCTTAGATGTGATACCATAACTGAGCTTTCTTACAAATATACATACAACTCCAGAAACACGGACATGTAAACACACAGTACGGCTGGGGCATTGCTAGGGTCCTTAAAGATCAAGGGCCCAAGCCCCAAAGTGCATATCTCCCCATACGACCAACCTTTAGCCATTTAAAATAGCATGTACCGTATATACTCTAGTATAAGCCGATCCGAGTATAAGCCGAGACCCCTAATTTTGCCACAAAAAACTGGGAAAACTTAATGACTAGAGTATAGGGTGGAAAATGCAGCAGTTACTGGTAAATTTCAAAAATAAAAATAGATACCAATAAAAGTAAAATTAATTGAGACATCAGTAGGTTAAGTGTTTTTGAATATCCATATTGAATCAGGAGCCCCATATAATGCTCCATACAGTTCATGATGGGCCCCATAAGATGCTCCATACAAAATACGCCCCATATAATGCTCCATACAGTTCATGATGGGCCCCATAAGATGCTCCATCCAAAATACGCCTCATATAATGCTCGATAAAGTTCATGATGGGCCCCATAAGACGCTCCATAATAAAATATGCCCCATATAATGTTCCATAAAGTTTATGATGGGCCCCATGAGGTGCTTCATACAAAAATATGCCCATATAATGCTGCACAAAGGTTGATTATGGCCCCATAAGATGCTCCATAGAAACATTTGCCCCATATAATGCTGCATTAAGGTTGATTATGGCCCCATAAGATCATCCATAGAAAGATTTGCCCCATATAATGCTGCATTAAGGTTGATTATGGCCCCATAAGATGCTCCATAGAAAATGTGCCCCACATGATGCTGCATAAAAATTGATTATGGCCCCATAAGATGCTCCATAGAAACATTTGCCCCATATGATGCTGCATAAAGGTTGATTATGGCCCCATAAGATGCTCCATAGAAAAATTTGCCCCATATAATGCTGCTGCGATAAAAAAAAATGACGCCTCTTGTCTAGGCGGGGACACCAACACTTGCGATATTCACCTGTCCCCGTTCCACCGCCGTGTGACGCTCTGTCTTCCGCGTCCTCTGCGGTGACTGTTCAGGCTGAGGGTGGCGCGCACACTAAACACGTCATCGCGCCCTCTTACCTGTACGTCACAGCCAGAGGACGCGGAAGATACAGCGGCGTGGCGGTGGAACGGGGACAGGTGAATATCGCAATGCTCACCCTCTCCCATTATACTCACCCTCCAGGTGCGGTCCCTGCTTCTCTGATGCGATGTTCCTGTGTTCAGCGGTCATGAACAGCTCATTAAAGTAATGAATATGTGGCTCCACCCCTATGGGAGTGGAGTCGCGTCCATATTCATTACTTTAATGAGCGGTACCACATGACCGCTGAACACAGGAAGAGCTGCAGGCACCGGAGAAGCAGGGACATGCAGAGACGCGCTGGCAGCAGGTGGGTATGATTTGTAGCTGCCGCTCCCCCTCCCCCGCCGACCCCCTGGGACAATGACTAGAGTATAAGCCAAGAGCGGCTCTTTCAGCCTAAAAAGAATCGGCTGAAAATCTCAGCTTATACTCGAGTTTATACGATATATATAATTACAGTATACCACTGCTGCTAACCAAAAACACACAATGCAAAGACCAATATATTAATATTACTATTTTAAAAGGCCAAAACAATACGGCTGCACATTGCCCACTACCATCACCAGCACACCGCAAATACATAATATAATGACCATTACCTCTACATAACAAAACACTCTATACAAAGACCAATGCACCACCATACACCTTCTACTACATAATGACCGAAACACATTAAGCTGTTACTATAGCTATACCTGGAAGGAGCCCATACATTGTATCATTTTCAGCAGTGAATCAGCTAGAATGTATGGGCTGCTGAGAGGACCTGACTGGGGCCCATACATTCTCGCACATTCACTACTGAGACATCTAGAAAGCATGGGATGTAGTGTAGGACCTGCAAGGAGCCCATACAGCTCAGAGAAAGATCCCGGCCCCGGCGCCGACGTGTGCGCCTGGGGGAGCGGCCTGGGGACATTTGCCTCCATGCCATCCGGCCCAGCCCACTCCTGCAGACTGCAATAATGCGAGACCAATACATGACACTAAAAATTACACCATCGCCTTGTCTGTACAGTTTCCGTGTGCGGTGCAAAAGTCATAGGAGATCCATGACTTGTTCATCTTGATGAAAGTTGGGCAGTCTACACTTTCAGGGGACAGCAGAATGTGCTTATCCATCAGGACACCACCAGCAGCAATGAAGACACATTCTGAGAGAACGCTGGCTGCCAGGCATGACAAAACCTCCAAGGCATGACAGGCGAGCTCAGACTACTCTTCCATTTTTGAAGACCAAAATGCAAAAGGGTCCAAATCCCTAATGGCACTGATATTGAGATCCAGATACTCCTGCACCATCCTCTCCAGTCGTTCACAACGTGTCAGGCTTGTACTCTGTTCTGCTGGTGCACGAGCTGGTCTAAAAAAATGTGTGAAATGACTCACAGAATTTGCTTATACCACTTACACTGCTTACTACTGCTCCTGTTGTTACTGATAGGCCGGAGTCACACTGGCGACTTAAACGGATGAGTGCAATGCGATAAAAAATCGCATTGCACTCGGACCAATGTTAAAGTATGGGGCAGCTCTCAGCAGCTGATTTTTTGTCAGCCATTTTCCTCGATCCGAGACAATCGCAGCATGCTGCGATTGTCACAGACACTCAGCCGACTCTCGACTCACTTGCACCCATATAAGCCTATGGGTGCGAGTGAAAAAGCGCACACCACTCGGATATCATCCGAGTGATGTGCGTTAACTGCTGACCCCGACAATGGAGGAGATGGAGAAATTAGTTTCTCCTCTTCCTCCGCAGCTGTGCTCCGACAGCAGTATCATTAGAAATATTGGTCTTTTAGAAAATCGTCCTTTCCTCCATCCAGGCTAATATTAGTAATACATCCCATCTGGTACATGGGGAGGAGGACAACATGGGCCTGTGTGATTTCAAATGCCAGGGCTGAATTTCAGCCCCAGTTCATACCTGGCACCAGGGCACGTCGCTGCAACATGTGCAAAGTGGAATTCCACCGTGTCAGCACATTCCATATCAAACGGTTAACCGGTAAGCCAAAAGACCTCTGTAGTGATGCAAGTCGATGACCAGCAGGGTGTGATCGTCGGAAGTGAGCACATAGTCACAGTGCTTTCTGCAGCAGTGCATCCAGGCCGGGATAGTGGCGGAGAAATTGCTGTACCACCAGGGTGAGGACATGAGCCATGCAAGGCACGTGTGTGAGATTGCCTTGGCATAGGGCAATCACCAGGTTCGCACCATTATAGCACAAGGCCTTCCCTGGCTCCAGGTTTAGTGGAGACAGCCATTGCTCTAACTCGGCCTGGATACCTGTTCACAACTCTTGAGCTGTGTGGCTGCGATCTCCAAGACATATTAATTTAAACATTCCCTGATTGCCGTGAGCCCTGGCTGCACAGTGCGGAAGTGTGGTGTATTCTCTCTGCACCATAGGAACGCATGTTTCATTAAGGCAGAGGTTGAGGGCACAGGTGGAGGCCCTAGAGGAGGTGAAAGAGCCACAAGCAGTGGAGGAACTGTTAGGTACAAAGGTAAGTTCCGCAAGCCTTGGGGATTCCAAGACTTGTGGAGCAGCCCCTTGACCGCCTGCCCCCACAGCCACCAGAGTCACCCAGTGCCCAGTCAGCAAGATGTAACACTCCTGCCCATGTTTGCTTGTCCAGGAGTCAGTGGTGAAGTGCACCCTGGCAGACATAGATTTTCCAGGGAACTGGTGATGTTGTCGGCGACATACCGGTGTAGTGCCGGCACAGCTTTCTTAGATAAATAATAACGACTGGGCAACTGGTACAGGGGGACTGCAAAGGCCATCAACTTTCAGAAACCGTCTGTATCTGCTAGGTGGAAAGGCAGCATTTCCGTGGTCTACAGATTGGAGATCGTGGAGTTCAAACTCTTAGCTTTGGCATATGTAGGAGGAAACATTCTTTATGTAACCACAACTGCGGGACAGAGGGCTGGCTGTGTGCTCAGAGAGGGTGGAGTATGGGAGAACAGAACAAACTGATGGACTGTGAATGAGGTGGCGGCGGAGATGTTATCGTGGATTGAGAAAGATGTGTTGTGCTAGGTGACACAAAAGCAGCGGTCATGTTCACTTCTGTACCAGCTGACAGGTACTCACTCACTCCGACTGTAGGGGGTAAACAAGTTAATTTTCTGCGCCTGAGATCTGTGAGAGAGCTAACTTTCATCAAGATTAACACTTGGTATGGTGACCGAGGAGGAAAAAGCAGCAGATGGGGATGATGGGACAGCCGTGGTTGGCAAGGCCCGCTAGGCCACATTTTTGCATAAGAGATTCCCAGACCAACGCATGTTGATTGCAATTGTGCCGGTTCATGCATGTAGTAGCCAAATTATTGCAATTTTTACCTCTGCTGAATCTTTTTTTTTTTTTGCAAAGTTGGCAGATAATGTGAGTTGGGTCATCCTTTGAAGTCTCAAAAAAGGCCCAGGCTAGGCAACCCTTGCCTTGAAAACTGCAGACCGCAACTGCTGCTGGCCACAACCAGTGTTGTGGCAGAGGATGCAGTGCTTGTCGTGGTTGCATTTATTATTTATTTATATAGCACTATTAATTCCATGGTGCTGTACATAAGAAGGGGTTACATCAAAATACAAATGTCACTTACAGTAGACAAACTAACAATGGTAGACTGGTACACAGGGAAGGGGACCCTGTATCACTCCTTGTCTGTGCGGGAAGCCACAATGTAACCTCATCTTCCTCCGCCTCCACCTTCTCTGCTGAGCTACTCAGCTGCGTGCCTCTGGGTTCACACCAAGTGGGATCTACAACCTCATCGTCATCCTCTCTGTTCTCAAACTGACACCACAGTACAATCCGCGTGCACCTCTGGTATCTGAGTTTCATCAGGATCACCTCCAGCCTTGGTGGTTAACGTCTGGGGATGAGGGGCTGGATTCTGCTCGAACCCTACTTCGTTCGGCCCCAGATCCAACTGAAAATTAATTTGGGCATCAGTGCAGATGCTTTCCTCCTCTGGTTTCTGTGATTCTTTGGAGCAGACCTCTGATGTCCATGGAATAGAATGTGTGAACAGCTCTGCAGAATGGCCCATCTGAGGTTCTCCACAGTCAGTTGGGCGTTTGGAAATTTGTGAAGTGGGGGGAAACAAGAGTGATTGGGGTGCCATTGCTGAGCATTGTACAGTGTGTGATGTTGAGGTGGAGAAAGAGGAGGAGAAGCCACTTGATGCAGCGCTTGCCATCCACTGTAGCACATTGTAACAACTCTGCTGGCATCACGGCATGGCCTCTCCTCTCTCACACTATCTTACCCACTGCTCCAGGCCATGATGTGGTTTCTGTTTCATGCCAGCTCCATATTCTGTGTCTCTGCTCTCTGCATGCTTCCTGGCTGTGTGCATAGGGGGGCGGCGTCTGAACTCTCTGGTTCTTATAGGAATCAGGTGCATCTGTCTAATCTGTTCCTGACCAATTGCCAGGAGGCCTCCAGTATTTAGTGCAGCTCCACCCAGTGGACTGGGCCTGTGCAATGTGTTAGCTCAGTTTGTGTTTAGCTTCTGAGTTTGCCAGGCCTTGCTCTGTATTATGCCCTCTCTAGAGGCTTTTCTCTGTGCCATTGCCTTGATCTTGTTGTCTGCCCTCCAGGAGGCAGAATATCCTGGTCCCTGTGTCTTTGTCCTTGTTTCTTGTCTTGTTCCATTTCCTTGTCTGAACTTAGTCTTATCTCGGTCTCCTTGTCTGTGGCTTCCTTCCCTGCTGTGTCTTTCCTCGTGTTCTCAGTCTGCTTACACTCCGCACTCTTGCGGCTCTGACTGCTCTGTACCTTTGTGGCTTTACCTCTGCTCCGCACTCCTGCGGTTCTGCTCCTTTCTACACTGCTTATCTTCTGCTGCTGCAGTAATCTCTTGCTGCAGCTTCTCTCTGCACTCCTGCGGTTCTGCTCCTTTCTTCTCTGCTTATCTTCTGCTGCTGCAGTAATCTCTTGCTGCAGCTCCTCTCCGCATTCCTTGCGGTTCTGCTCTGCTTTGCTGCTGCAGAAACCTCTTGCTGCAGCTCCTCTCCACATTCCTTGTGGCTCTGCTCTGCTTAGCTTCTGCAGCTGCAGTAATCTCTTGCTGCAGTTCCTCTCCACATTCCTTGTGGCTCCGCTCTGCTTAGCTTCTGCAACTGCAGTAATCTCTTGCTGCAGCTCCTCTCCATATTCCTTGTGGTTCTGCTCTGCTTAGCTTTTATTGCTGCGCTATCTCTTGCTGCTCTACCGCTCCTAACCGCAGCCTTGCAGTTCTCTTCCAGTCTGAACAGGTCCCAACCTGTTCCTTCTTTCTCCTTTCCTTCTGGCTTGTTTCCGTACCTGGATCTCCTGTGTGAACAGGTCCAACCTGTTCTTTCATACCTCATTCCTTTCTGCTTGTTTCCATTCCTGCACCTCCTGTGTGAACAGGTCCCTACCTGTTCCTCCATACTTCATATCCGTTCCTGCACCTCCTGTGTGAACAGGTCCCTACTTGTTCCTCCATACTACATATCCGTACCTGCACCTCCAGTGTGAACAGGTCACTACCTGTTCCTTCATACACCACATCAACCAGCCCTGTGTTCTCTGCCGTGCCTCTGCCTGCCCTGTGTTCTCTGCCGTGTCTCTGCCAGCCCTGTGTCTCAGCCATGCCAGCCTACTCGTCTGAGTTTCAGCCGTGCTCTTCTGTCAGTCCTGCCTGATGCCCGCACCAATCCTGGTGTTCCTGTCTCCCAAGTGGGATCAGCAGCCACAGCCAGACACCACCCTGGAGTAGCACCTGGCAGCTGCCTGCTGCACAAGCCTGACCTCACCATCAGAGGCTCCAGTGAAAACCCAGGCAGCTGTCATAGACACGCCCCTTCCAGGGTAGTCTGGTTTGTGGCACAGTGGGGCCACAAACCCCCCGAGCTCACGCCCACCAGTCAGGGCGTGAGCGTGACACACATGCTCTTTCTGAGCCTTTTCTACAAGGTGTACCACTGTGAGGCTGCCAAATAAAGGGAGTCGTGTAGCCCATCTAGTAACAGATGTAGTCAGAGGTCTTTGGATAGTACGAGACTGTTTTTGTTCAGTTGAGCTTTCAGTAACATTACCACCTAACCCACGTACATGTCGAATTCCAAGCCTATTCCCCCTTCCACCACAACCTCAAATTTTCCCACTCATGTTAGATGTACCCTTCCCCTCTTTTAACCAGCTGTTTCACAACACTAGGCCAGACGTGTCAGTCACCTGTCTGAGATAGGTTGTCTGGACCTCACTATTAGCAGAAAGGATTTAGATTCTGAAATGCGGCCTCCTGCCTGAACCATGATATTAGCACAAGCAAGTTAGATTAGAAAATGTGGCTTGGTGCCTGTCCCACAGCATTAGCACAAATTAAGGCCCCGTCTCACTTAGCGATTTACCAACGATCACGACCAGCGATACGACCTGGCCGTGATCGTTGGTAAGTCGCTGTGTGGTCGCTGGGGAGCTGTCACACAGACCGCTCTCTCCAGCGACCAACGATCAGGGGAACGACTTCGGCATCGTTGAAACTGTCTTCAACGATGCCGAAGTCCCCCTGCAGCACCCGGGTAACCAGGGTAAACATCGGGTTACTAAGCGCAGGGCCGCGCTTAGTAACCCGATGTTTACCCTGGTTACCAGCGTAAATGTAAAAAAAAACAACCAGTACATACTCACCATCTGATGTCCGTCAGGTCCATCGCTGTCTGCTTCCTGCTCTGACTGAGCCGCCGTACAGCGAGAGCGCAGTGGTGACGTCACCGCTGCGCTCTGCTCTCGCTGTACGGCCGGATCTCAGTCAGAGCAGGAAGCAGACAGCGATGGACCTGACGGACATCAGAAGGCAAGTATGTAGTGTTTGTTTTTTTTTACATTTACGCTGGTAACCAGGGTAAACATCGGGTTACTAAGCGCGGCCCTGCGCTTAGTAACCCGATGTTTACCCTGGTTACCAGTGAAGACATCGCTGGATCGGTGTCACACACACCGATTCAGAGATGTCAGCGGGACCTCAGCGACCAAAAAAAGGTCCAGGCCATTCCGACACGACCAGCGATCTCACAGCAGGGGCCTGATCGCTGGTACGTGTCACATATAGCGAGATCGCTACTGAGGTCGCTGTTGCGTCACAAAACTTGTGACTCAGCAGCGATATCGCTAGCGATCTCGCTATGTGAGACGGGGGCTTTAGGCTACGTTCACATTTGCGTTGTGCGCCGCAGCGTCGGCGCCGCAACGCACAACGCAAACAAAAACGCAGCAAAACGCATGCACAACGCTGCGTTTTGCGCCGCATGCATCCTTTTTTTGATTGATTTTGGATGCAGCAAAAATGCAACTTGCTGCATCCTCTGCGCCCGGACGCGTGCGCCGCAGTGACGCATGCGGCGCAAAACGCAAGTGCGACGCATGTCCATGCGCCCCCATGTTAAATATAGGGGCGCATGACGGATGCGGCGACGCTGCGGCGCCCGACGCTGTGGCGCAGACCGCAAATGTGAACGTAGACTTATTTAGATTAGGAAATGTAGCCTCCTGCCTGCACCACAGTATAAGCACAAACTATTTAGATTAGGAAATGTGGCCTCCTGCCTGCACCACAATATTAGCACAAACGAATTAGATTAGGAAATGTGGCCTCCTGCCTCCACCAAAATATTAGCACAAATGAGTTAGATGCTGGAAGGTCTATTTCACACAGGATCCTATCTAGCTGAACTAGCTGACAATAACCCACCTAACTATCTGACTACTTGCTACATTGACAAAATGGTGCCAAAACAACATGTCCACTTTTTATATGGATTGGGACATATGACTTCAGCAGCCAATGACAGAAGACATTGTATCTGGACGTTGTGGATGGTTTCTGCAGCCTGATTGGCTGCCGGAATCTCCACCCATTAGGTAAAAAAAAAAATTACTGTCCACCGCTACTCCCCCTCTCCCAACCTCTCCCCATCCCCTCCCGTCATAAAACACATCCCCCTTACTCATCATACAGCACCACTATCCTAGGCAAGGTCCTAACAGAAGCGTTAGTGGAAACGCGATCATTTATCGAATTGTGCCCGAATTTTGCCGACTTTGAGGGAATTTGCTCTGAAATCCAAACACGAATCGGAATGTGCTAAGTTCCTGAGATTGGCAAACGTTTTCTGAACAAGTTCGCTCATCTCTAGACATCAGTAATGCTATTATCTTTAGGTCCCGAACAAGCAAATCGTGGAGCTAGGATGATATTAGGGAATTATTATTTGTGCAGTCCCCCAATTTCTTTAGGGGTCATTGGAGGTGAAAGTTAGCACACAGCCCAAGCACTGACCATCCGACCTGACACCCCCCAGGGATGAAGATGATGGCTCCTGACATCGCATCTAACATCCTTCATCTTGTAAACAATGCTGACTCCGGGGATGGGGCGCATTTGCATATTAATGGGCGCACATGTCGGATAAGGTATTCCGGTGCATATGCTCCTTTGTAATATCCAGATGTCCTTAAAAACTTACCAGCGGCAGAAATATGTAATATTAAGCATTGGATATATAATTTATGTGCCTAGCGGCAGCGGGGATCTGCAGCGTAGAGCGCCCGAGCAATAAACCAGCTGCACAGCTCCGACGTTCTGCAATAGCAATGTTATATTTCACTCCTAAAATGTCCTGTGCCACATGGCAACGTCAGGCTGGGCCAGAGAACAGATTCGGCACCGGCCTGAATGTAATGGTGGTGCTGGGTGTCGTAACTCTGCCGCTTTCACAGGTGGATGTTTAGACTTGTGCGATGCAGAAACATAAAGGAAAAGTACAAAACAATGAAATCAGAGGCAGGCAACGCGGGTAACTCCGAGGGTTAGAGAGGGGGTCCGGATCTGGAGCCAGTAATGGAGCCTGTATGTACTCCCATGGTTTTGTGAGTTTCCACCCAGGTCTCCAGTTTCTGTCCACGTGCCAATATCCACTGGGGGTAATTGTTCACCAATGTTTTTGACCCTATGGTGCTGTTGTAGAAATGCTGCAGTGGGTGATGGAAGCTTTGCTGTATTTTGGTGTGTCCGTAATCACAAACATTCCAAAAGCCAAATCTATGACATTTCACATGCACCCTGGGAACCTCAAAATGTTTGGAACCTCAAAATGTTTGGAACACCCACTTTGGGCTCGGTTTACCCAAATTCTGTCCCTTTGTCCTTTGGGCTGGTGAAGCTGCCCTGCATTGTTGGGTTTGTGCTCGGATCTGGTCTCGTTTAGGTTGGAGCCTATTTTAGGTACTGGGTTGCATTTTGGGGATGAATGGTGGACTATTTAGGAAGGGGGCACCATGGACTGCCCTCCGACTTTGTTTTCCTTTCTTATGGGCTTTGGATTAATTTAATGATGTGACAGTTGGAGATTGGTTCTTGATCTCCATTCTTGTTGTACTCTCAGCTGATATAGATCTATAATATTTTACTTTATATTACGTTCCATCCACCTCTCTCCTTATCACCAGAACCTTTTATATTTTACAGCTCTCTGTTGTCAGTGAATTGATGGACTCTTGCTTTGGGTATGAGGGAGCCCTTTAATGCTTATTCCCATCTTCATTCATGGATATTGTTGGATAGGATTTATAAATACAAGCACTTTTGCAATTTACTGCTTATAAAATTTGCAGCTATTCTTGAGATACTAACACATTACTTTTGTTTATAGTTTGAAGTATAGGAAACCGACCACCTCTGCTGTGTAGCTTTTAAGGTGTCCAGGATTGGGAGGTAACAGCGCACCCCAGAGTGTCACGGGTGTCAGAGGCTGCAGACAGTCGCACTGCTTCTAGCTGCAGAAGGTCTCTGTGGTTGGCTTTGAAAACTCCTTCCTAATCCTTCTGACTTTAGAACCCAGTGGCAACCTCCTGCCCCAGCTCTAGTTGACACACCTGGACCGGGGTGAAACTGAAAGCCCTACAATGTTTTCTGGGTTTTACTAATTTTCACCGGAAATTCATCCGGAATTATTCAGTAATTGTGAAACCACTGACATGACAAAGAAGTGGTCTGACTTTTCCAAATGGTTGAACGCTGCCCTGTGGGCTTTTTCCTCCCTAAAGAGTTGTTTCACCACGGCTCCTATACTTTGTCAACGTAAGGTTTCCCAACCCATTGTTGTAGAGGTTAATGCGTCGGAGGTGGGGTTGGAGCTGTGTTGTCTCAGGGTCCGTCCCCTGGTAAATGGCGTCCATGTGCCTTCTTTTCGAAAAAGTTTTCTTCGGCTGAGAGAATTTATGATGTGGGTAATAGGGAGCTTTTGGCAATCAAGGTGGCATTTGATGAATAGGTGACATAGGTTGGAGGGGGCTCTCCATCCTATTACTGTCATCACTGACCATAAGAGCTTGTCATATCTTCAATGGACTAAACATCTCAACCCTAGGCAGGCTAAATGGTCCCTGTTTTTTACTAGGCTTAATTTTGTGGTCACTTTCCATCCAGGGGTCAAAAATGTCAAGGCTGATGCTTTGTCCCGGAGCTTCCCTGGTGGTGGTGACCATGAGAACCCAGCCTCGAATTTGCAGAAGGAAGTAGTCATTTTGGCTTTGTACCCTGAGCTAGAGGGTGAGGTGTTGGAGGCCCAGGGGATGTCCCTGCCTCTTGCCCTCCAGGAAGGTTATTTGTACTACCAAATCTGTGCCGCAAAGTAATAAAGGAACATCACAACTCTGTGCTTGATGGTAATCTAGGTGGTAAGGGAACCACGGACCTCCTTTCTCAACATTTTTGGTGGCCGGGGTTGCATCGGGATTTGGTTGAACAGGTGTCTGCTTGCAGTGTTTGCGCGCATTTTAAAGTATCGCATACCCATCCGTCTGGTCCTCTTCTTTCACTACCTATTCCTAGCAGACCATGGATACAATTGTCTATGGATTTTATTACTGACCTACCGGTGTTTGACGGCAAGACTGTGGTTTTGGTGGTTGTAAATAGGTTCAGTAAAATGGTCCATTTCTTCGCATTACCGGCACTTTGAAATGCCAAGACTCTTGTTCAGGTATTTATAAATTAGATTGTGAAACTTCACAGGGTTCCTTCTGTTGTGGTGTCAGATCGGTGGACACAATTTGTTTCCAAGTTCTGGAGGGGGTTTTGCTCTCGACTGGGGGTGTAGCTATCCTTTTCTTTTCCTCTGCCTTCCATCACCAGTCAAATAGACAGACAGAGCGCATTAACAAGAATTTGGAAACCTACCTTGGGTGTTTTGTTGCTGAAAATCAGGAGGATTGGCTATCCTACTGACCGCTGGCAGAATTTACTATCAGTAATTACCGTCAGGCATCTACCGGTAGGTCAGCGTTCTTTGGTGCGTACGGTTACCTTCCTCAGTTTGGTACTTTTAGCTGGGGAGGGGCTTCAGGAGTTCCTGAAGAGGAACATTTTGCTTAATTGCTCTCCTCAGTGTGTTGGTGGGGGGGATATGGGGTTCAGAGTTCAGAGTAATTTGAAGATTATGGGAGACAGGTACAAACGTATAACTGACAGAAAACGCTCGCCAGGTCCGGACCTGAATGCGAATGACTTTGTGTGGTTGTCTACCAGGAATATCAGGTTGAAGGTTCCTTTCGGGAAGTTGGGACCTAGATTCATTGGTACCAATAAAATAACTGCTGTCATTAATCCAGCAGCCTTTTGTCTTGAACTACCTCAGGCTCTGAAAATCCACAAAGTCTTCCACAAGTCCTTGCTCAAGAAATATGTGTAACCTTTTGAGCCCTCACCCCTACCGCTGCCCGATAATGGTTGATGGAAATCTGGAGTTTCAGATTTCGAGGATTGTAGATTCTCACCTCCAACGTCGTTCCCTACAATACTTGGTGCACTGGAAGGGTTATAGCCCAGAGGAAAGGATGTGGGTCTCGGTATCAGAGGTGAACAGCCACACTAAATCTAGCTGCAGAAGGTCTCAGCGGTTGGCTTTGCAGGCTCCTTCCGAATCCATCTGACTTTAGGACCCAGTGGCAACCTACCCCGGCTCTAGTTAACACATCTGGACCGGGGTGTTTGTAACTCCCAGCTTGTTGCTGGGAGTTGCCATGCTATTTTAATTTCCTTTTCCCTGTTGAGGTTTGGAGCTATAGCAGTCTGCTATCTTCCCCTTTGGTGTTTGGAGAACATCTGTGATTCTATCTGAGTCTACTCAAGATAAGTGTGCCCCTTGTTTGTGTATCAAATCTGGCTTTTATAGTAGTGGGGATTGACTAGTGCTCAGATTGTCCTTCCCTATGCGGGACTTATTGCCAGGGCCAGGCAGGGGTTAGGTATCCTGCTCGCCGATAGGTGCAGAACCTATTTAAAGACACTTAGGGGAGACAGAGTGATGTTAGATCTGCCTAGGCGTCTCCACCCCCCCCCCCTTCCCTAGTGTTGGGTTCCCTTCGCCTTATCTCTTTGGGTTGCACTTAGTCTTTCATACACGGTGCGCGACACAGGGATCCTGGCAGCTACAGAACAGCGCTATAGAAAAGAGCAGCATGTAGGCACTGCACATGTTCAGCAGTCCAGTGTTAATATCCCAAGAACGGCTGAAAATAGCAAAAGTTCTTGAATTTATTTTTTTACAGCAACATTGATTCCTGTTTCTGTACATGTGAAGGGGTTACATATAAAATACAACTATTATTTACAATGAGAGCTGGGTACAAAGGGGGAGGGCTCGGCCCTCACAGACCCTCACAAGCAGGCCCTCGCAGACCCTTACAAGACCCTTGCAAGCAGGCCCTAGCAGACCTTTACAAGCTGGCCCTAGCAGACCCTTGCAAGCAGGCCCTTGCAGACCCTTACAAGCAAGCCCTTGCAGATCCTTGCACGCAAGCCCAACGCAGACCCTTGCAAGCAAGCCCTCGCAGATCCTTGCACGCAAGCCCTTGCAGACCCTTGCAAGCAGGCCCTTGAAGACCCTTGCAAGCAGGTCCTCAAGAGCCCTTGCAAACAGGCCCTCGAAGACCCTTGCAAGCAGGCCCTCACAGACCTTTACAAGCAGGTCCTCGCAAACCCTTGCAAGCAGGCTCCCACAGACCCTTGCAAGCAGGCCCTCGCAGACCCTTACAAGCAGGTACTTGCAGACCCTTACAAGTAAGCCCTCACAGACCCTTACAGGCACTGTCCAGCAGTACTCCTTTATGAAAATGTGAATAATCCTTTACGTAGATCAGTTGCTTAAAGGCATATTGGCAATGTTCCGTGGGAATAAGAAAGTGCAAATGATCTCTCAGCTTAACATTGATCTGAACTGAATTGGAGGTATCCTGAAGTGATGGGGGTCTGGTTTGGCTAATATCTCTGGTCATGATGCAAATGTATGTAAAGAGTTGGATATTGACAGGGTTGGTTACCTACAGGAGGTAGGCACAGATCTCTTTTATGTGCTACAATGTATCAGTAAAGGTAAAATGTATCATCTTACAGCACAGTTATGAACACTGGTAATCATT
Organism: Ranitomeya variabilis; assembly: GCF_051348905.1. Classification (NCBI taxonomy): domain Eukaryota; kingdom Metazoa; phylum Chordata; class Amphibia; order Anura; family Dendrobatidae; genus Ranitomeya; species Ranitomeya variabilis. The sequence continues at coordinate 721,040,164 of NC_135232.1, read as the reverse complement.
CTGTAGTTCTAGGCTGGTAAGTCGCTCATTGATCAGTCACTGCCAAAGTTAAATTTTCTTTAAGAGGTTGTGCCACGAACAAAATATTTTGGTCAATACATCTTGAAATAAGAATAAACTCTTCAACTGGATGTGATATATAAAATGTCCCTGTGCTGAGATAATCTTATAAATGTCCCCTGATGTACTGTGTAATGGTCGTGTCTGACCGTGCAGGAACATGTCTGATTATACCACAGCTCCTGGGCGGGGGGAAGCAAAAGAGTATACAGAAATTACAGCCAGGATCACAGACGATTCTTTCTTTGGGGTAAAACATTGTTTAAAAACAGGCAGAGAAATGTTTTATCTTACAAAAAAAATCAGCTGTGATCCTGGCTGTCCTGTCTGTATACTCTTTTGCTTCCCCCCTCTCTTGTCCCTGCAGAAATCATTACTCTCTTCAACTCCTGATCTGTCTGCTCCCTCCTTCCCATGCCAGGGACTTTGAAGTGACTGATGATTCATACAGGGAAAATTGACCTTCTGTTTCTATGTAGAGCTCAGAAGGATTCAGTTCCTCCGTTATTAATCAAGTGATGTCATAGATCTAATGAAAAAGAGAAGAATTATCTGGGTAGAAATGAAAAATGAGCAATTGTAAGAGCACAGCTCTGAATAAGATGAGGAGTGCAATATATTAAGAGGATGAAGTCTTTGATGAGGGGAGGAGGAGGGGTTCTTTAAGTCTAAGCAAAAAGTTTCAGCCACTATCAATCAGGATGCCACCATGACATAGTAACTGTTTCCCATCTTTTTGACTCTTTTAGGGTAAATGAGGTGGAAAGAAATCATGGGCGTAAATCGCCAACCTTACATAATAATCCTACAGTATCAGGCGTGCGGACACCAAACCCCGGGGTATCAGCAGATTCTGTATTGCTGCAGTTATAGGAGAGCGTATCACAAGCGTCTTGTCTGCCCGGAGGAACGGCAGCTGCTCCAAGCGCATTAAATAAGACTTCAAGTACCAAGCGCAGGGAATAAAGAAAATGGAGGCGGCAGCCGAAGCTATAACTTCAGAGCAGATAATATTTGTGAACCCTCCGAAGAATCCGGAAAAACTACTTTCAGCAATAACTTGTTCTAGATTAATAAATGTTCCAGTAACTGGCATCATGGGAAAGCGAAAACAGAAAATAACATTTTATATCTGATTAATAGGAAGGAGCCTGTCTTTCCTTGGCTGGGTGTACACGTATGGACCCTAGAGGAAGAATCTGCATGGGGCCCAATTATATCTTGGAGAGGGGAGTCCAGTCCAGGTGCACAGAACCAAAACCATAGGGGGGCAACTGGTGAGACTGAGGTGATGCTCCCGATGCCAAACTGTGTGGATGGACAGCCGTATGTATAGCGTTGTTCATTATATAGGGGGACTGGCATCTCCACGGCTGCTGTGCGGGTGGGCTCCTTCGGGTACAATGTCAACTATACACAGAGAGAAACTGCATTTTCATCCCCCTCCTCCCTATTGTGGACAGAGTGGTGTCCAGTTTAGTTACACAGAAGCCAATAGAGGGGACAGCTGGACTGGGATGGGATGACCCTCTCCCCCATTGCAATGGGCACCACAGAAGCTGTATAGCCAGACTCTACAGCAGAGGAAAATGGCATCTCTGTAGACTCTCTCCCTGCCTGCGGGGTTTCTGCACAATAAGCAAAAATATTCTGTCTGCAGTTGGGAGGAAGGTGGAGGGGGAGGAACCTGTAGTTTTGCTCTAAGTGCACAGTAGGCAGACCCCACCCAATGAGCAGGTACGAAGAGAGAAAGAATGGGTTTACAAAAAACACGATAGAGAAATAAATCTGCAGGTTACACACAATATTACTGGCATTGTGGGATTTGTATTACTTAATTTGCATTTCCACTTGCAATACCTGTCTGGACCTCACAGAGTGCTGTTATTGGGGAATATACCTAGCAGCAACTTAGAAGCTCTATACAGCCACCTAGTGGTAGAAAAGCATATTGAAGCCAGATATATAGTTACTATTCTGATCTGAACAACAAAGGATACAGTGTAACATGTTTACGCGATTTAGTTACATCCGCCATGAGGCACTAGAACCTCTACATCCGGCATGATCTCTGCTGTGGCCGTATTAGCCGCTCATCTCATGGCTGCCTTTCACTTCCTTCTTACTCTGAATGCGATGAGCCATTTACATTATTCATGGACTCGATGACTTAAATGTGGCCTGTCAGCCGCCGCTCCCTCAAGTCATCCGCAAGTTATTAACACGGGTAAAAAAAAAATCTGTTTCAGACTTAGTTGAGTAGAGCAAGGAAATCGCCTGCAGCGTAAGACCATCTCATGTCAAGACGGGAGCATCCGGGGGGATTAATCTGCACTTTTGATTTTTCTAAAATCTCTGTCATTACCACTAATGTCTTGCTATGTGATGGGGGCTTCTTGGGTATTGAAGGATATGGGAGTGAATACTGAAATATGACCTGCTGATGCTGGTTCATGTGCCCACCCTCCATATACTTTGGAGGAAAGGGGGTGTATGACTTCCGACCTGTTCCCTTCATTAACACTAGATGTTTCCAGCCAGCTAATGCTTGGCACGCTCATTGCTATCTAATTAACGCTGCTGGTGATTAAACTAAAGTAAATAATGATAACATTCAATGGCGCTTACGCAGGTGGTAAATTAACTTAAAATGAAGTTAATAACAATAGTGTGGTGATGTGTTGGGGGCGGGATTATGTGTGGTAATGTGGTGGGGGGCGGGATTATGTGTGGTAATGTGGTGGGGGCAGGATTATGTGTGGTAATGTGGTGGGGGCGGGATTGTGTGTGGTAATGTGGTGGGGGGGCGGGATTATGTGTGGTAATGGGGTGGGGGGGCGGGATTATGTGTGGTAATGTGGTGGGGGGCGGGATTATGTGTGGTAATGTGGTGGGGGCAGGATTATGTGTGGTAATGTGGTGGGGGCGGGATTGTGTGTGGTAATGTGGTGGGGGGGCGGGATTATGTGTGGTAATGGGGTGGGGGGGCGGGATTATGTGTGGTAATGGGGTGGGGGGGCGTTATTATGTGTGGTAATGTGGTAGGGGGGCGGGATTATGTGTGGTAATGTGGTGGGGGGAAGGGATTATGTGTGGTGATGTGTTGAAGGGGCGGGATTATGTGTGGTGATGTTGGGGGTCGGGATTTGTGGAGGGCGGGATTGTGAGTGGTGATGTGGTGCGGATTGTGTGTGGTAATGTGGTGGGGGCGGGATTATGTGTGGTAATGTGGTGGGGGAGCGGGATTATGTGTGGTAATGTGGTGGGGGGCGGGATCACGTGTTGTAATGTGGTGGGCGTGGGATTATGTGTGGTAATGTGGTGGGGGGGCGGAATTATGTGTGGTGATGTGTTGGGGGCGGGATTATGTGTGGTGATGTGTTGAAGGGGCGGGATTATGTGTGGGATGTGGTGGGGGCGGGATTTGTGGGGGGCGGGATTGTGTGTGGTGATGTGCGGATTGTGTGTGGTAATGTGGTGGGGGGCGGGATTATGTGTGGTAATGTGGTGGGGGGGTGGGATTATGTGTGGAAATGTGGTGGGGGGCAGGATTGTGTGTGGTAATGTGGTGGGGGCGGGATTATGTGTGAAAATGTGGTGGGGGGCGGAATTATGTGTGGTAATGTGGTGGGGGGCGGGATTATGTGTGGTAATGTGGTGGGGGGCGGAATTATGTGTGGTGATGTGTTGGGGGTCGGGATTATGTGTGGTGATGTGTTGAAGGAGCGGGATTATGTGTGGTGATGAGGTGGGGGAGCCTTTATTATGTGTGGTGGGGGGCGGGATTTGTGGGGGGTGGGATTGTGTGTGGAAATGTGGTGGGGGGCGAGATTGTGTGTGGTAATGTGGTGGGGGGCGGGATTATGTGTGAAAATGTGGTGGGGGGCGGGATTATGTGTGGTAATGTGGTGGGGGCGGGATTATGTGTGGTAATGTGGTGGGGGGGCGGAATTGTGTGGTGATGTGTTGGGGGGCGGGATTATGTGTGGTGATGTGTTGAAGGAGCGGGATTATGTGTGGTGATGTGGTGGGGGCCTTTATTAAGTGGGGTGGGGGGCAGGATTGTGTGTGGTAATGGGGTGAGGATTGTGTGTGGTAATGTGGTGGGGGCGGGATTATGTGTGGAAATGTGGTGGGGGGCGGGATTGTGTGTGGTAATGTGGTGGGGGGCGGGATTATGTGTGAAAATGTGGTGGGGGGGCGGAATTTGTGGGGGGCAGGATTGTGTGTGGTGATGTGGTGCGGATTGTGTGTGGTAATGTGGTGAGGGGTGGGATTATGTTTGGAAATGTGGTGGGGGGCGGGATTGTGTGTGGTAATGTGGTGGGCGGCGGGATTATGTGTGAAAATGTGGTGGGGGGCGGGATTATGTGTGGTAATGTGGTGGGGGGCGGGATTATGTGTGGTAATGTGGTGGGGGGAAGGGATTATGTGTGGTAATGTGGTGGGGGGGCGGGATTATGTGTGGTAATATGGTGGGAGGCGGGATTATGTGTGGTAATATGGTGGGGGGCGGGATTATGTGTGGAAATGTTGTGGGGGCGGGATTATGTGTGGTAATGTGGTGGGGCGGGATTATGTGTGGTAATGTGGTGGGGGTAAGGGATTATGTGTGGTAATGTGGTGGGGGCAGGATTATGTGTGGTAATATGGTGGGGGGCCGGGATTATGTGCGGTAATATGATGGGGGCGGGATTATGTGTGGAAATGTGGGGGGCGGGATTATGTGTGGTATTGTGGTGGAGGGCGGGATTGTGTGGTAATGTGGTAGGGGGCAGGATTATGTGTGGTAATGTGGTGGGGGGTGGGATTATGTGTGGTGATGTGTTGGGGGGCGGGATTATGTGTGGTGATGTGTTGAAGGGGCGGGATTATGTGTGGTGATGGGGGTCGGGATTTGTGGGGGGCGGGATTGTGTGTGGTGATGTGGTGCGGATTGTGTGTGGTAATGTGGTGGGGGCAGGATTATGTGTGGTAATGTGGTGGGGGAGCGGGATTATGTGTGGTAATGTGGTGGGGGGCGGGATCACGTGTGATAATGTGGTGGGGGTGGGATTATGTGTGGTAATGTGGTGGGGGGCGGAATTATGTGTGGTGATGTGTTGGGGGCGGGATTATGTGTGGTGATGTGTTGAAGGGGCGGGATTATGTTTGGGATGTGGTGGGGGGCGGGATTTGTCGGGGGCGGGATTGTGTGTGGTGATGTGGTGCGGATTGTGTGTGGTAATGTGGTGGGGGGCGGGATTATGTGTGGTAATGTGGTGGGGGGCGGGATTATGTGTGGTGATGTGTTGGGGGCGGGATTATGTGTGGTGATGTGTTGAAGGGGCGGAATTATGTGTGGTGATGTGTTGGGGGGCGGGATTATGTGTGGCGATGTGTTGAAGGGGCGGGATTATGTGTGGTGATGCTGGGGTCGGGATTTGTGGGGGGCGGGATTGTGTGTGGTGATGTGGTGTGGAATGTCTGTGGTAATGTGGTGGGGGCGGGATTATGTGTGGTAATGTGGTGGGGGGGCAGGATTATGTGTGGAAATGTGGTGGGGGGCGGGATTGTGTGTGGTAATGTGGTGGGGGCGGGATTATGTGTGGTGATGTGTTGGGGGGCGGGATTATGTGTGGTGATGTGTTGAAGGGGCGGGATTATGTGTGGTGATGTGGTGGTGGGGCCTTCATTATGTGTGGTGGGGGGCGGGACTGTGTGTGGTAATGGGGTGCGGATTGTGTGTGGTAATGTGGTGGGGTCAGGATTATGTGTGGTAATGTGGTGGGGGGGCGGAATTATGTGTGGTGATGTGTTGGGGCGGTATTATGTGTGGTGATGTGTTGAAGGGGCGGGATTATGTGTGGTGATGTGGTGGGGGGCGGGATTTGTGGGGGGCTGGATTGTGTGTGGTGATGTGGTGCGGAATGTGTGTGGTAATGTGGTGGGGGGCGGGATTATGTGTGGTAATGTGGTGGGGGGGCGGGATTATGTGTGGAAATGTGGTGGGGGGTGGGATTGTGTGTGGTAATGTGGTGGGGGCGGGATTATGTGTGAAAATGTGGTGGGGGGCGGGATTATGTGTGGTAATGTGGTGGGAGGCGGGATTATGTGTGGTAATGTGGTGGGGGGCGGAATTATGTGTGGTGATGTGTTGGGGGTCGGGATTATGTGTGGTGATGTGTTGAAGGTGCGGGATTATGTGTGGTGATGTGCGGGGGAGCCTTTATTATGTGTGGTGGGGGGCGGGACTTGTGGGGGGCGGGATTGTGTGTGGTAATGGGGTGCGGATTGTGTGTGGTAATGTGGTGGGGTCGGGATTATGTGTGGTAATGTTGTGGGGGGCTGAATTATGTGTGGTGATGTGTTGGGGGCAGGATTATGTGTGGTGATGTGTTGAAGGGGCGGAATTATGTGTGGTGATGTGTTGGGGGCGGGATTATGTGTGGTGATGTGTTGAAGGGGCGGGATTATGTGTGGTGATGTGGTGGTGGGGCCTTTATTATGTGTGGTGGGGGGCGGGACTGTGTGTGGTAATGGGGTGCGGATTGTGTGTGGTAATGTGGTGGGGTCGGGATTATGTGTGGTAATGTGGTGGGGGGGCGGAATTATGTGTGGTGATGTGTTGGGGGGCGGGATTATGTGTGGTGATGTGTTGAAGGGGCGGGATTATGTGTGTGGCGATGTGGTGGGGGGCCTTTATTATGTGTGGTGATGTGGTGGGGGGTGGGATTTGTGGGGGGCGGGATTGTGTGTGGTGATGTGGTGCGGATTGTGTGTGGTAATGTGGTGGGGGGGCGGGATTATGTGTGGAAATGTGGTGGGGGACGGGATTGTGTGTGGTAATGTGGGGTGCGGGATTACGTGTGAAAATGTGGTGGGGGGTGGGATTATGTGTGGTAATGTGGTGGGGGGCAGGATTATGTGTGGTAATGTGGTGGGGGGGCGGAATTATGTGTGATGTGTTGGGGGGCGGGATTATGTGTGGTGATTTGTTGAAGGAGCGGGATTATGTGTGGTGATGTGGTGGGGGGCCTTTATTATGTGTGGTGAGGGGCGGGATTTGTGGGGGGCGGGATTGTGTGTGGTAATGTGGTGGGGGGTGGGATTATGTGAAAATGTGGTAGGGGGCGGGATTGTGTGTGGTGATGTGGTGCGGATTGTGTGTGGTGATGTGGTGCGGATTGTGTGTGGTAATGTGGTGGGGGGCGGGATTATGTTTGGAAATGTGGTGGGGGGCAGGATTGTGTGTGGTAATGTGGTGGGCGGCGGGATTATGTGTGAAAATGTGGTGGGGGGCGGGATTATGTGTGGTAAAGTGGTGGGGGGCGGGATTATGTGTGGTGATGTGTTGAAGGAGCGGGATTATGTGTGGTGATGTGGTGGGGGGGCCTTTATTATGTGTGGTGGGGGGCGAGATTTGTGGGGGGCGGGATTGTGTGTGGTAATGGGGTGCGGATTGTGTGTGGTAATGTGGTGGGGGTGGGATTATGTGTGGTAATGTGGTGGGGGGACGGAATTATGTGTGGTGATGTGTTGGGGGCGGGATTCTGTGTGGTGATGTGTTGAAGGGGCGGAATTATGTGTGGTGATGTGTTGGGGGGCGGGATTATGTGTGGTGATGTATTGAAGGGGCGGGATTATGTGTGGTGATGTGGTGGTGGAGCCTTTATTATGTGTGGTGGGGTGGCAGGATTTGTGGGGGGCGGGATTGTGTGTGGTAATGGGGTGCGGATTGTGTGTGGTAATGTGGTGGGGGCGGGATTATGTGTGGTAATGTGGTGGAGGGGCGGAATTATGTGTGGTGATGTATTGGGGGTGGGATTATGTGTGGTGATGTGTTGAGGGGGCGGGATTATGTGTGGTGATGTGGTGGGGGCCTTTATTATATGTGGTGGGGGGCGGGATTGTGTGTGGTAATGGGGTGTGGATTGTGTGTGGTAATGTGGTGGGGGCGGGATTATGTGTGGAAATGTGGTGGGGGGCGGGATTGTGTGTGGTAATGTGGTGGGGGGCGGGATTATGTGTGAAAATGTGGTGGGGGCGGAATTTGTGGGGGACAGGATTGTGTGTGGGGTGATGTTGTGCGGATTGTGTGTGGTAATGTGGTGGGGGGCGGAATTATGTGTGGTGATGTGTTGAAGGAGCGGGATTATGTGTGGTGATGTGGTGGGGGGCCTTTATTATGTGTGGTGGGGGGCGGGATTTTTGGGGGGTGGGATTGTGTGTGGTAATGGGGTGCGGATTGTGTGTGGTAATGTGGTGGGGGCGGGATTATGTGTGGTAATGTGGTGGGGGGGCGGAATTATGTGTGGTGATGTGTTGGGGGCGGGATTATGTGTGGTGATGTGTTGAAGGGGCGGAATTATGTGTGGTGATGTGTTGGGGGGCGGGATTATGTGTGGTGATGTATTGAAGGGGCGGGATTATGTGTGGTGATGTGGTGGAGCCTTTATTATGTGTGGTGGGGGGGCGGGATTTGTGGGGGGCGGGATTGTGTGTGGTAATGGGGTGCGGATTGTGTGTGGTAATGTGGTGGGGGCGGGATTATGTGTGGTAATGTGGTGGGGGGGCGGAATTATGTGTGGTGATGTATTGGGGGGCGGGATTATGTGTGGTGATGTGTTGAGGGGGCGGGATTATGTGTGGTGATGTGGTGGGGGGTCTTTATTATGTGTGGTGATGTGGTGGGGGGCGGGATTTGTGGGGGGCGGGATTGTGTGTGGTGATGTGGTGCGAATTGTGTGTGGTAATGTGGTGGGGGGCGGGATTATGTGTGGTAATGTGGTGGGGGGGCGGTATTGTGTGTGGTACTGTGGTGGGGGGCAGGATTATGTGTGGTAATGTGGTGGGGGGCGAAATTATGTGGTGATGTGTTGAAGGGGTGGGATTATGTGTGGTGAAGTGGTGGTGGGGCCTTTATTATGTGTGGTGATGTGGTGGGGGGGCGGGATTTGTGGGGGGCGGGATTGTGTGTGGTAATGGATTGCGGATTGTGTGTGGTAATGTGGTGGGGGCGGGATTATGTGTGGTAATGTGGTGGGGGGGCGGGATTATGTGTGGTGATGTGTTGGGGGCGGGATTATGTGTGGTGATGTGTTGAAGGGGCGGGATTATGTGTGGTGATGTGGTGGGGGCGGGATTTGTGGGGGGCGGGATTGTGTGTGGTGATGTGGTGCGGATTGTGTGTGGTGATGTGGTGCGGATTGTGTGTGGTAATGTGGTGGGGGGCGGGATTATGTGTGGTAATGTATTGGGGGCGGGATTATGTGTGGTGATGTGTTGAAGGGGCGGGATTATGTGTGGTGATGTGGTGGGGGGGCCTTTATTATGTGTGGTGATGTGGTGGGGGGCGGGATTGTGTGTGGTGATGTGGTGCGGATTGTGTGTGGTGATGTGGTGGGGGCGGGATTGTGTGTGGTAATGGGGTGAGGGGCGGGATTATGTGTGGTAATGTGGTGGGGGCAGGATTGTGTGTGGTAATGTGGTGAGGGGTGGGATTGTGTGTGTTGATGTGTTGCGGATTGTGTGTGGTAATGTGGTGGGGGCGTGATTGTGTGGTAATGGGGTGGGGGGCGGGATTATGTGCGGTGATGTGGTGGGGGCGGAGCTACTGTGCAGGGGGCGGGATTAGCGAGTAATCACGATGCCTCTTATATATATAGATTAGCTCATACAGGCAGCACCCAGCAATGTTCAAGGGGCAGGAAGTATGTCATAGCTAAACACGCCCCTCTTAACTCCTCCTTCTCCAGCTTCAGTGACTGTCGGCAATTGCTATAACACATTTCTATGGATAGCTAATTTTTTATTAACCAAAAAGTGTCGCTGTTGCAAAACTCTTAAAAAATGTGGAGAAAGCAGTTAGGGAACCATAGTGGCCATATTGGATATTACCCAGCAGTGTCAGGGTAGATGTAAATGGTCCCAGTACTTTCTGATCCCATCTGGCAGGTAACGGGATAAATGACAATCTGCACATTACATTACTAAGTTATGTGGAGTTACCCCCAAAATGCCTCCCCTTTCTGCCTCACTTCCTTACTGTAGGAAATTAAGGGGGGGTAGGTGTCTCTACAGGAAGTGGGGAAGGATCTGTGTCTCTACAGGAAGTGGGGGCGAGTCTGTGTCTCTACAGGAAATGGGGAATGGGTCTGTGTCTCTACAGGAAATGAGGAAGGGTCTGTGTCTCTACAGGAAGTAGGGAAGGGTCTTTGTCTCTACAAGAAGTGGGGGCGGGTCTGTGACTACAGGAAGTGGGGGAGGGTCTGTGTCTCTACAGGAAGTGGGGGCAGGACTGTGTCTCTACAGTTAGTGGGGACGAATCGGAGTCTCTACAGGAAGTCGGGGCAGGTCTGTGTCTACAGGAAATGGGGACGGGTCTGTGTCACTACAGGAAGTGGGGAAGGGTCTATGTCTCTACAGGAAGTGGGGAAGGGTCTGTGTCTCCACAGGAAGTGGGGGTGGGTCTGTGTCTCCACAGGAAGTTGGGGTGGGTCTGTGTCTCCACAGGAAGTGGGGGTGGGTCTGTGTCTCTACAGTAAGTCGGGGTAGTTCCCTGTTACAAAAAGGGGCAGGTTTTTGACTCTGTATAGGAAGTGGAAGTGGGTCTGAGTGTTTTCAGGAAGTGGGGTGAGGTGCATGTCCCTACAGGAAATGGGGCAGGTCTCGGTCTCTGTACAGGAAGTGAGGGCAGGTCTCTGTACAGGAAGTGGTGGCAGGTCCGTATCGCTACAGGAACTTGGGGTGGGCCTGTGTCTCTACAGGAAGTAAAGGCAGGTCCGTGTCTTTACAAGAAGTGGGGGCAGGTCTGTTTCTTTGTACAGGCAGTGGGAGCAAGTCTGTGTCTCTACAGGAAGTGGGGGTGGGTCTAGGCATCTACAGGAAGTGGGGGCGGGTCTGTCTCTTTACATGAAGTAGGGGTGGGTCTCTATCTCTACAGGAAGTGGGAGCGGGTCTATGTCTATGTACAGAAAGTGGGGGTGGGTCCGTGTATCTGCAGGAAGTGGAGAGCCGGTCTTTACAACTCCAAAGAAAGTGGTGGCTGGTCAATATGACTCTACAGGCAGGCCTTTGTTTTCATCTTAATGCACATGAAAGTGAGTATATGCAGTGAGAAACATCAGGTAATAATCAAGTGCAGTAAGAAACGTCAGGTGAGCAAGTGCAGAGCAGCCTCAGACGCACTGCAGTCTGGAAAATGTAGTTTATGCACAAATGATAATTTCCAAAATCAAAGCTGCAAAAGCAAAGCTGGTGGCGCCTGCCAGAAGGTCGGGAGCTCCAAAAACATAAAAAACATTGCATAATTCGCTGACGTTTCCATATTCTGATTTCCGCGGCCGCTCGCTCACATACTTCTTCTGCACGGTGTCCCCGGGGCCGGTTCACGGCGACTTTATACAGGGGTCATTAATACAAGATTTAAATCCATTATATCAGAGGATCATTAAACAAATCCACAGACATGTATTCCGAAACCTACAAACGTCTCCTGTGCGGCGTCCAATTACATCTAATTAACGCGCAAATCACCCAACGTCATTTTTCTTCAGCCACATTAAATATTAAAGTCGCTCCCAGTCATTTCTACATGGCGGCCGCTGATCTATCACAGAGCTGCATTGCCGAGGAGCCAGACACATGGGGATATGTAGAGATGGTGACATGTGCTGAGGAACCCCAGAACTGTCTGCACCCCAACCAGTCATGGCCCTGACAGTGAGGAAGCAAATAATAAATCAATATTATCATAAATTCTTACTCCTGTTACATGGGACTGCAGGTGCCATTGACTACATTATCTGTACTCACAGAGTTATCACTGAGTTATCTGTGGTGTTACATAAGACTGCGGGTGATATCTACTACATTATCTGTACTTAGAGAGTGATCACTGTGCTATCTGTGGTGTTACATAGGACTGCAGGTGACATCTACAACATTATCTGTACTCACAGAGTTATCACTGTGTTACCTGTGGTGTTACATAGGACTGTGGGTGATATCTACTACATTATCTGCACTCAAAGTGATCACTGTGTTATCTGTGGTGTTACATGGTACAGCAGGTGACATCTATTACATTATCTGTACTCAGAGTTGTCACTGCGTTATCTGGTGTTACATAGGACTGCAGGTGACATATGCTGCAGTATCTGTCCATATAGGGTTAATATCTGTATCTTGATGTCTCTGGGGTCTCATCAGTCTCTACATTAATAGGGGATGTATCACTTTGAGACTCATTCATATGTTTGTTGTGATTCATTACCCCATTGCTTTTGCTTTGTGTTGGTCCCCATGGGGTTTGATGCCCATTTTATGCCCGTCCTCTGGGTGATGAATACATGGCTCAGTCAGAAGCAATAACCTCGGGGCGCCCACTGTCACCCCCCAGCGTCTCACATAAAAATGAATCTGTTTTAATTAGTTGCTCCGACAGATGTTTAGAGGAAGATGAAACGCGGGCGCCCGCTCCTCTCCATAGCGCTCACACTCACATTATTACCCTCCTTCTGTCTCCTTACTGCTCCCCAGTCTGTTATAGGTTTATTGCTTCATGGGATTAACACTTTCCCTGTAGCTGTGGCTCAATAGTCTGGTCCTAATGTGGAAAGTGAAATATGTCATACCTGGGGGGCTTCACAGTTTTAAGGAGCCCATATTACTGGGGCCACAAGTGTTCTTGGAAAGCAATCACACAGGCCCATGTTATCCCTGTAAGTGACGGAGTCAACGACTTTGTACTAGTCACAACTCTTAACAGTATGGGAGTCTTGAGAACACCGATTCTGTTAACAACATAGCAGATAAGGCAGCCCATGACCAGACAGGCCCTTCTGGCATTTGCCAGAATTACCAGATGGCCAGTCCGGCCCTGCTGATCAACAATACTGATGCAGCACCCCAGGGTCCTGGTTGTTGCAGTAATGTCGTTCTTCCATCAGGGGGAGTGATATTACGTCTGAAGGCAATAAAGGAGATCTCTGTACCAGGTATTACAAACCACACAACACACTTCACACTCCAGGCCGCCAGGGGGAGCCATGCTCCTATTTATTAGGGCACTCCTCACAACTAGGTAAAACTGGCAGTCTGGACAGGAAGTGAGGCAGAAGCGAGCTGGGCTTCACCCAGTAAGCTGCTATCTGAGCTCCTCTCAGGTAGTGGGTCCCTGATAGGGGTTGGATCCTGTCAGAGGCCTAGACAGAAGGTCATGGAGCTGCGCCTGCCCCACGTGCAGCAGCATTCTAGGAAAGAGACATTGGAAGGGAATTGTATTGTAGCGAGTGAGAAACGAAGATATAGCAAAAGGAGAGGAAACCAGAAGGAATTATGCCCTGCAAAAGGCTGCCTCCTTTCTGAGGCGCAGGATCCGGTAGCCGGAACACTGAGGGAGTTATCGTCTCCAAGCCTGGCTCCAGAGACCGGCAAGACAGCTAGTTCCATATTAGTTGCCCGACCTTATACCCAGGAGGCATGGTGGCAACTGTGGAGGCCGGGGCGTGATAGAGTCCCTATAAAAAGCCTCAGGCCATCAGTCATACAGGTTTGTCTTATCCAATCCATCAGGGGGACAGAGAGAAAGAGACTTAACATCTAGAACACCAACGTCAGTTGTGAGGACCTTACCGAGAAGCTCAGCATGAAGGGACTACAACACACAGGCGCTAGAGGAAGGCTATTGATTTCCACCTGGATAAGGGGGACTCTAGATTTGCCTTCAGACTGGCCGGACTCTGCCTACCCTGTGGTCTGGTGCTCTGGACTGTGGACGCTGAAGCCTTCAGTAAAGGTAAAGAGACTGCAACCTTGTGTCCTCATTCTCCACTGCGCCTCACACCATCCACCACCTACACTCTGGGAAGCCCTGGGGATACACTTCACCTGTGGGAAGGTATACCATCTAACTGCCATAACATCACCCCAGCGGACCCCTAAGCAGCGTCGGTCACCCTGACCGAATACCACAGGTGGCGTCACGAACACTATCCCTTTAAAGACCGTTCCCCCATTTACAACGGACGTCCCTAGGGCCACGGACCAGGTCAGCCACCGTGACATCCCTATCGAGAACCGAAGGGCCCGGCTCTGAGTACCCCACTGCCCTACGGGGGTGCTCCATCTTTTGGCGTCACGAACAGGATCTACTTAAGCCTGAAAATTGGGTCATGTGCGCCTAAGAACTGTGCCAGAACTGTTTTTGAACTGTGATTTGCTTAAAGACTGTGTATTGCCATTTACCGCCAAAATTCCCGCCAAAACTGCTGCCATTATAGCGCCACGAGGAGCGCAAGAGAAGAAGAAGGGCGTGCCAATATGGGAGGAGACTACCAAAGCGGCGCCAACCTTCAAAAAGTATAATATGCCTTGGCTAGATATGTATCTTGGTACCGTGTTAGCCAGTAGATAGAAAAATGTTGTTTTTTTTTTTTTTCCTGTGCTATGTTGTGCATAAATATGTGATTCTTCAGAATTTGTATTAGTCTATGCCTGATGAAGAGACCTGTGTAGTCTCGAAAGCTTGTAATTTGTTACCATCTTTTCAGTTAGCCATTAAAAGGTATCAACCACTGAGGACTCTCAATTCTAAACATTTTTTTATGCCTAGGCTAGGCAGCTTTCAAAAAACAGATACATCAAAAAGAGAGGAAAAAAGCTATTGCCTTAAAATGTAAATATTTTATTGAGATCCATTTTAAAATGCATTTGAAATATATATTTTTAACTAACAACAAAATATAATAAAATAAAACTATGGAGACACGTAGTGCAAAATGAAAAGGGCCTGACCAATATAGAAAGGTGCCAGAGGTTATGCAGATATGAAATAGCTGCAACAATAAATAGTGGATAATAAATCAAACAGACTCATGTCCATAAAAGGGCAAAAAACCTCTTTAGATGGTCAAAGTGACCTATAAAAATGGATTGCGTTTACAAGTAATAAGTCTAATGACTAGTAGGTACAACGTACATAATGCAAGCAAGAAAAGTGTTGCATCATACATATGGATAAAGTGTCTTAGTGCATGTGCAAAGATGAATAGAAAAGCTGACTAGCAGCTGTGGGGAGTAAGCATGAAAAACAAATGCAGCTATAAATAACCCCAAATAGATATGGCGATGGCACATTACCTGTGAGGTGCAGACCGGAATCCCCGACGCGCGTTTCGTGTATTGCTTTCTCGAGGGGTGTCGCCAAGAGTGACGACCGCCCCCTTCGACTACTGCTACAAGATGACGACGTGCCCAGCACCCAAGGAGCTCTGCCCCCAGAAAATGGAGGAGCAGCGTGCGTGTGCTACCGAAGGTCCAGGAGCAGAGATGGCGACCAGCGGGTACCTGAACGACGACGAAGTGACCCAGGACCATCTCAAGCGACCGGAGGCGAACCTGAACTTGCCGCTGCTGGAGGATCTGGACTTCTTGGGCCCGCAGGTGGAGAAGCCGAGCCATCAACTCCCGGATGCAGAGCCGACAGCAGTGAAGAAATGGAAGTTGGAGCTGTGCAGGAAAATCGCACTGGAAGAATCGCAGTCCGGGCAGCAGCAGACTCCAGCGTCCTCATCAGCGGAGCGGATCGACATCTGTGGAATCACATCAGACGCAGGTATAGAAAACGCTCCTGCCCCACCGACCGATCCTGCTCCAGTGACCGCTCCTCACCCAGACTGTGACCAATCACCAGCCGCCGCTCCAGCCCCAGCGACTTCCCGCGCCACTGACGAGACACCACTCCCGCGCCTAACGAACGAGGGCATACCGGTGGACGTGAGCCCGGAGGGGGTGATTTTTCGCTGGGACGCCCCGAGGAATGGAGTGAGCGGGTCCTATATCGCAGTCCTCACCTGGGAGGAATATAAACAATGCCTACTCTCCCACTGGAAAAACCGAAAAGAGAAGGAACAAATCGCCCAATGTAAAACACCGACGACTAAGCCCAAATACCGTAAGCCGCATCCCGCGATGCTGGGGACAGTAACCGCCTTTTACCCAAAAAGGGGTTGGGGCTTCATACAGGAACCGGGACTGCCAACCGAAGTCTTCGTTGATATCTGTAATGTGGGGTCCTATTTTCGGGATGGTTGCTCCACCCGGAGGTTGTGCAAGGGAGATAACGTGACCTATACCCGTCACTGTAATGACCAAGGTTGGTACGCCAAGGATGTTAAACGATGTGAACCGGCAGCAGCGCCATCTGCTGCCACGACTAAAACGGACAACAACACCACCACTACTGTGTGCATAACTACCACTATTAGACCTGCTGCTGTGGCCAATGCTATAGCTGACACTTGTACTCGGGCTACGCAAAATTTGATAGCAGCCAATGATTTAACGATACATGAAAGGCAAACCTATGACGTTTACTTGGAACCAGAAGAAGATCCGGACACCCACCTTCCCAAACCAGGAAGTGTTCGATGTCGGCTGGTGCCTTGGAAATTATTGCAACCTTGGAAGCTATTCAAATAAACCTCGAAAAACCAACAAGAACGTAAATAGTTCAAAAACATTTCCTTTTCTACCTTTAAACCCGACCAGGGTTATGCCTTAAAGGGGTCCTCAGTTATAGGAGGATTCCAAGTTCTCCACCTGTTTTGCACAAGTTCACCATTGCCTTAAAGACTGTAGGATCATGGACGGTGAATGATTCCTGAACTGCTTTTATATAGTTTGCACATTCTTAAAGGTGCCTCCTACTGGTTTAACAAAGGAGGCTTTTACAGAGACTGCCTCTTAACAGAAACTGCTGTTAATCTTGCTGTAAAAATAACTTTGCCTTTCAGACCTCAAGAAAAACCCGTTGGTGTGGCAGAATTCCAGGTCAGGATACACGTCTTGTAGCCCACCCAAGACCAACGTTGGGGGTTCGTCACGGGTCCCTTGCATCACGTCACCTTTAAATTGACTTGAATGCAGATGATGTGATTATGTTGCACTACCTCAGAAAAAAACTCGAGTTTCCTCTTAAAGGGAATGTTGAAGTATTGCACTTTGCTGAAGAATTAATATATTATAGGGTAATATAATAAATAGAGATAGTAATAATGTTTACATAGTTGATAGTATGTAGTCAGAAAGTTAGATAATAGTAAAATGTTTGATAATGCACTTTTGAATAAAATGAAGGGAGCTTGTCGCGGAACATCAGCTAGGCGGAGTTGGTACGTAAGGAGAATAGCTGAGCAGGCGTGAGAGTCTGTAGCTCCTAGTTGAAGGAAGGAACTGAGAATTAACTTGAATATGTACTTTGAATAAAATTGAAGGAAGATACAGTGAGCCCGTAGGGGGGGTGATAAGCTGTTCTGCAATTCAATAAAGTGAACCCGTGGGGGTTAGTGAATTAAGTGAGTTAGTGAATTACTTAGTTAGTTGGTAAGCTGAAAGTTTGCACTTAGAGAAGAATAACTGTTTTATACTTGAATAAAGATAAGATGTTCGCATATGCACTTAGTAGATAATAGATAGTATACCTGTACGGGTAGTTATATTTCATATTTAGTCAGATGAAGCAAGCAAATGTAAATATGTTCTTGTTTGTAACTTTCAAGTGTTCTCACCTCCCATAAAGGGAAGCACAGTTGACGTGTGAATGAGGCCTAAAGTGTGGTGGATACATTGTAACCTGTGTATATGTGGAGTAACATGCGGGGGTTACCGAGTTACTTGCAGTGGATACTATGTAACCTGTGTTGGATACAGTGTACCATGCGGTGTATGCAGTGTAATGTGTTGGATACAGTGTACCATGCAGTGCATACAGGGTAACCTGTGTTGGATACAGTGTACCATGCGGTGTATACAGTTTAACATGTTGGATACAGTGTACCATGCGGTGTATACAGGGTAACCTGTGTTGGATACAGTGTACCATGCGGTGGATACAGTGTAACTTGTGTTGGATACAGTGTACCGTTCGGGAAAAATGAACTGATCAGCAACAAATAGAATGGAGTTTAGATAATAGATACCATCTTAATCAGTACCTCACTGTGCTGCATCAACTCATCTTTACCTCCTGATCATCCAGATTTGGTGAAACGCACAGGAGGTCACCAACTACCAACCGTAAGTACCCCTTTATGCTGTTATCATGATATGCACCATGTATCAATGGATATTTTATATGACCATTTAACTGGCTCTAGTCTGTGATTGTTTACACTGCTTCTACAGAAACTATTCCTGGGGGATGCGAGTAGATTTATCCTAGGGACTCCCAGGGTCAGCCATCGTGGAGAGGAGATGCCATATCCCCTGAAAAGTAGGGTGCCAACCTCCGCTGATAGGTAGGGTTTGATTTAGCTGGGAACAGCATAGTGAGGTATTGATTAAGATATTATCTGTTATCTGAACTCCATTCTATTTGTTGCTGATCAGTTCACCTTTCCTTGTGCATCTCTGACACTTGTCGGTCTACGTTTTCCTTTTGTTAAGCACTCTGGTATCCTTGTCCCCTACACCTGGTGGGCTTGTGTGTGTATGGGTACTGTCACACAGTGGCACTTTGGTCGCTACGACGGCACGATCCGTGACGTTCCAGCGATATCCATACGATATCGCAGTGTCTGACACGTTACTGCGATCAGGGACCCCGCTGAGAATCGTACATCATAGCAGATCGTTTGAAACTTTCTTTCGTCGTCAAGTGTCCCGCTGTGGCGGCATGATTGCATCGTGTGACAAAGGTTGTATACGATGTGCGCACAGTAACCAATGGCTTCTACATCGCAAATACGTCATGAAATTATCGCTCCAGCGCCGTGTATTGCAACGTGTGACCGCAGTATACGACGCTGGAGCGATAATCAAGCGACGCTGCAACGTCACAGATCGTGCCGTCGTAGCGACCAAAGTGCCACTGTGTGACAGTACCCTAAGACTCACCAGCACGGGGGGGGGCATCTAGGACACTTAGGGCCAGCCATCGAGGAGCGGGGGCACCATCACTCGTAAATTTGTTTAGGGTGCCAATGTAGTGCCCCCACTGCCGCAGGGCCGAGGGGTACCCGGTACCGGGCCTCTGAGTCTCTGCTCTGGGGTTGTCACGGTGGCTAGGCCCGGTCCGTGACCCTGCTGAGGGGCGTACAGTGATAGGTATGATGGGTGGTGGTGGTGGTGCAATAAATAACGAGGACACCAGGTTGCAGTCTCTTTACCTCTTTACTGAAGATCTCTGGGTCCTCAGTCCGGAGTCCAGATCACCAGGCTGCGCAAGTCCGGCCGGTCCAATGGCACCTCCAGAGTTCCCTTAACAGGTGGAAATCTGCGCCTACCTCCTAGCGCTGTGTGTTGCGGTCCTTCCCTGCTGTGCTTACGGAAAGTCCCCACAACTGTTGTGTCCGTTTCTTAAGTTCCCTCACAACTCGATTAGATGATGTTCTGCTAATCCTCCGTCCCTCCCTGATGTTACGGTTGGAACGGCACCCGTATGATGGGTAGGCTCGGAGCTCTTCCGGGACCCTAGAGTCGCCCCTCTCCACAAGTTGCCCCCCAAGACTGCATAGGTGATTTAAGTGAGACAGCCCGCCTTAGACTGACTGTCCTGCCGCTGTTTAGAGTATTGCTTGAAGCTGAATATTGTAATACTCCCTCGGCGTTCCGGCCGCCGGTTGTGCGCCTCAGTAGGATGTTGCCTCGGTCTTACAGCACGACCCCTACTGGTATTCTCCTTGTTGCTTTGATCTCGTTTCTCACTCAGCACAATCTATCTCGCTTTCAATCCTTCCTTGGGTACCGCCGCTATACTGAGCAGGCACGGTCCCGTTACGTTCGCTCAAGTTGCCAAGCCTCTGTCAGGATCCCACCCCTGACAGAGACCCTACCGAATCTTCTCCCGCAACACCCTCTGCCACAAGGTGTTGCCTGGTTCCAACCCAGTCAGCTTTCTGTCTAACTTCCTGCCTGACCCCCAGTTTTACCAGTGTGTGGAGAGTGGCCTAATGAATAGAACCCTTAGCTCCCCCTGGAGGCCCGGCGGTGAAATGTATTGGTGTCTGTGATACCTGATCAGATGAACTCCTTCAGTGCCATCAGACGTACCATAGCTCCCCTTAGTGGCGGAGCCACAGTACTGCAACGACCAGGACTCTGGGGCGCTGCACTCCCCCCCGGTTAAATCCAGTACTCCTGGACTGGGAAGAAAACAACAATACAGGTTAGCAAAAAGACATACAATTTTGTTGAGTGCAATAACAATAAGTATACTTGAATAGAGCTTCCCTTTATGGGAGGTGAGGACACTTAAACGTTACAAACATGGTTAAATATCATAGCAACATGCTATAAGTAACTTTTCTTACCCAACCGGGTATTCTACTTAGTACAAATTCTTGAACAATAATTTAACTTTGCCTTTAAGGACGTACACTCTGAATCCGCTAAAGACCTTCTTATAATCACATTATAAGGCAATCTAACTTTTACATTCTCCTTCTTTAAATCTGCAGGACCGCCTGTCCTAACGGCACCAGACCTACTGCCTCTCCTTTCTTACAGGACCGCTCCTTTCAGCCCGAGCCTTCTGTCTTTTCAACTACTATACACAGTATAGAACATAACATTTCTTTCAGTTTAAGAGCACTGAGCCATCTCTATATGGCTCCTAAGAGGACTCAGGGTTCACCTTCTGTCCTTGTTGTCTATCAACATTATCAAACATTTTCTGTATAACATTAAACCTTCTCATTATTTTCTTACTGACATGTATGCTGGACACTACGTCTACCCCTACGGGCCCACTGCATCCTTCTTCTAGCTTTCACTTTCTTTCAGGGAACATTATCAGCATTTCTTTACAATTAACTAGTTGGATACATATAACTTCCTTATACAAACATTATCATCACTTTCGGTCAAAACATTATTGCTACCTGCCTTAAAGCAATATCACCATTTAAGTGCAACAAATGAACATCCCCTTTAAGAGGGGACCAAGTCTCTCTGAGGTAGCGTATCTTCTCAAACTACCAGTCCATACTCAGCAAAGGTTCCAGTGTGGTATCTTCACAAAGAGTCCTTTTTGAAGTAAAACCAGTAGGAAGCACCTTTAAGAAGGTGCAAACTATTTACAAAAAGTTTGTATCATGCACTGTTCATGATTCCAGCAGTTCTTTCAGTAATGAATAAACAGGAAACAAAACAAAAAGCAGAAGAAGGGATCCCGGGTAAACAAAGGGATCCCTTTAAGAATAACCCAGGTCGGGTTTAAAGTAGCAAAAAGCAGGGAAACAAACAGTTAACTATGTACAGTTTCAGGTTTCCGAGGTTTAGTTGGACTTCCAGGGCTGCACCTGGCACTTAACCCTTCTTGGCCTGGGAAGAGTGAGGTCCAGGGTTACACCCAGTGCTGGACAAACGCCGTTAATCCGTCTTGCATGTACTGTTAAATCGGACGCAGCGATGGAGGTCTGCGCAGCTTGAGTAGGGGCATTTGCTGCAGCAGAGGTAGCGGCTGCTGCAAGATCAGTCACTGGGATGGAGTCAGCAGTTGCGGCACTAGCAGTCACAGGAGTGGTGTCGGTCGTCAGGGCAGGGTCGTCCTTCATACCTGCTTCAGATGCGGTCCCTCCGGTGCCGGTCTGCTCTGCCTCCGCTGGGATCTGGAACGCTGGTTGCAGGGCCTGGCGCTGCGGCGTTGTCATCTCCGTTTGCAGCATCTCGCTTTCCGGCAGAGCCTTGCTTTCTGGCTTTGGAGCGCTGTAACTTCCTTCTTGCTCCGGACCAGACGAGTGTTGTGAATTAGACTTTTTGGCTCCCTCTTGTGGTCACTAGTGATATGACTCTGGGATTGTCTTTCTTCAGTTTGGCACCCACCTGGGTCGTTAGTCCAGGGGTGTTGCTATATTAACTTCCTGGATTCTTAGTCCAGTGCCTGGCATCGTTGTAATCAGATCCTTTCTGTTTGCTCCTGTCTGCTGGTCCTGGTTCCTGCAAAATTAAGCTAAGTCCTGCTTCTTTGTTTTTTGGTTATTTGCTTTGCTCTTATTTTTGTCCAGCTTGTACTAAATGTGATTTCTGACCTTGCTGGAAGCTCTAGGGGGCTGGTGTTCTCCCCCCCGGGCCGTTAGACGGTTCGGGGGTTCTTGAATATCCAGCGTGGATATTTTGATAGGGTTTTTGCTGACCATATAAGTCATCTTACTATATTCTGCTATTAGCTAGTGGGCCTCTCTTTGCTAAATACCTAGCTCATTCCTTCGTTTGTCTTTTCCTCTTACCTCACCGCTATTATTTGTTGGGGGCTTGTATCCAACTTTTGGGGTCTTTTCTCTGGAGGCAAGAAAGGTCTTTCTTTTCCCTTCTAGGGTTAGTTAGTTCTCCGGCTGGCGCGAGACGTCTAGAACCAACGTAGGCACGTTCCCCGGCTACTGCTATTTGTGGTGCTAGGATTAGATATATGGTCAGCCCAGTTACCACTACCCTATGAGCTGTTTTTTTGTGTTTGCAGACTTGGTATTCATTTCTGAGACCCTCTGCCATTGGGGTCATAACAGTATGCCAGGCCAACATTGAATGTTTATTGCATTGCAGAAGTGGGATAATAAGAAAGGAAATTCTGAGGTTTTTTTTTTTTTTCCTCTCTTCCTCCCCTTTACCTCTGAGTGGCTTGAGCTTGCTGCAGACATGAATGTCCAGACCTTGATTACAAGTGTGGACCAGCTTGCTTATCGTGTGCAGGGCATACAAGATTTTGTTACCAGTAGTCCTATGTCTGAACCTAAAATACCTATTACTGAACTGTTTTCTGGAGACCGATTTAAGTTTAGGAATTTCAGGAATAATTGTAAATTGTTTCTATCTCTGAGACCCCGTTCATCTGGAGACTCAGCTCAGCAAGTTAAAATTGTTATCTCTTTTTTACGGAGCGACCCTCAGGATTGGGCTTTCTCGCTAGCGCCAGGAGATCCGGCATTGGCAAATATTGATGCGTTTTTTCTGGCGCTTGGATTGCTTTACGAGGAACCCAATCTTGAGGTTCAGGCAGAAAAAGCCTTGCTGGCTATTTCTCAGGGCCAGGATGAAGCTGAAGTGTATTGCCAAAAATTTCGGAAATGGTCCGTGCTTACTCAGTGGAATGAGTGTGCTCTGGCCGCAAATTTCAGAAATGGCCTTTCTGAAGCCATTAAGAATGTGATGGTGGGTTTCCCCATTCCTACAAGTCTGAATGATTCCATGGCGCTGGCTATTCAAATTGACTGGCGTTTGCGGGAGCGCAAAACCGCTAATCCTCTGGTGGTGTTGTCTGAACAAACACCTGATTTAATGCAATGTGATAGAATTCAGACCAGAAATGAGCGGAAAAATCATAGACGTCAGAATGGGTTGTGTTTTTACTGTGGTGATTCTACACATGTTATATCAGCATGCTCTAAACGCCTAACAAGGGTTGTTAGTAGTGTTGAGCATTCCGATACCACAAGTATCGGGTATCGGCCGATACTTGCGGGTATCGGAATTCCGATACCGAGATCCGATACTTTTGTGGTATCGGGTATCGGTATCGAAACAACATTAATGTAATAATGTGTAAAATAAAGAATTAAAATAAAAAATATTGCTATACTCACCTCTCCGACGCAGCCTGGACCTCAGCGAGGGAACCGGCAGCGTTGTTTGCATAAAATTCGCGCGTTTATTTCCTTACTTGAAGTCCTGGCTTGTGATTGGTCGCGTGCCGCCCATGTGGCCGCGACGCGACCAATCACAGCAAGCCGTGACGTAATTTTAGGTCCTTCATTATTTTAAAATTACGTTCCGGCTTTGTGATTGGTCGCGTCGCGGTCACATGGGCGACGCAACCAATCACAAGCCGTGACGTCACGGGAGGCTGGACACGCGCGCATTTTAAAATGCGCGCTTGTCCTGCCTCCCGTGACGTCACGGCTTGTGATTGGTCGCATCGCGTCGCGACCAATCACAAGCCAGAACAAGCGGCCCATGTGACCGCGACGCGACCAATCACAGCAAGCCGTGACGTAATTTTAGGTCCTTCAGGATTTTAAAATTACGTTCTGGCTTGTGATTGGTCGCGACGCGATGCGACCAATCACAAGCCGTGACGTCACGGGAGGCAGGACAAGCGCGCATTTTAAAATGCGCGCGTGTCCAGCCTCCCGTGACGTCACGGCTTGTGATTGGTCGCGTCGCCCATGTGACCGCGACGCGACCAATCACAAAGCCGGAACGTAATTTTAAAATAATGAAGGACCTAAAATTACGTCACGGCTTGCTGTGATTGGTCGCGTCGCGGCCACATGGGCGGCACGCGACCAATCACAAGCCGGGACTTCAAGTAAGGAAATAAACGCGCGAATTTGTAAGCAAACAACGCTGCCGGTTCCCTCGCTGAGGTCCAGGCTGCGTCAGAGAGGTGAGTATAGCAATATTTTTTATTTTAATTCTTTATTTTACACATTAATATGGTTCCCAGGAACTGAAGGAGAGTTTCCTCTCCTTCAGACCCTGGGAACCATCAGGAATACCGTCCGATACATGAGTCCCATTGACTTGTATTGGTATCGGGTATCGGTATCGGATTAGATCCGATACTTTGCCGGTATCGGCCGATACTTTCCGATACCGATACTTTCAAGTATCGGACGGTATCGCTCAACACTAGTTGTTAGTCCTGTCGCCATTGGTAATTTGCAACCTAAATTTATTTTGTCTGTGACTTTAATTTGCTCATTGTCTTCTTACCCTGTTATGGCGTTTGTGGATTCAGGTGCTGCCCTGAGTCTTATGGATCTGTCATTTGCCAAGTGCTGTGGTTTTGTTCTTGAGCCATTGGTAAATCCTATCCCTCTGCGGGGTATTGATGCTACGCCATTGGCGGAAAATAAACCGCAGTTTTGGACAGAGGTAACCATGTGCATGACTCCTGAACATCGGGAGGTGATTCGTTTTCTTGTTCTGCATAAAATGCATGATTTGGTCGTTTTGGGTTTGCCATGGTTACAGACTCATAATCCAGTCTTGGATTGGAAGGCAATGTCTGGGTCAAGTTGGGGCTGTCAGGGTATTCATGGTGATTCCCCGCCTGTGTCTATTGCTTCCTCTACTCCTTCGGAAGTTCCTGAGTATTTGTCTGATTATCAGGATGTGTTCAGCGAGTCCAGGTCCAGTGCTCTGCCTCCTCATAGGGACTGTGACTGTGCCATAGATTTGATTCCAGGTAGCAAATTTCCTAAGGGAAGACTATTTAATCTGTCTGTACCTGAGCATACCGCAATGCGTTCGTATATCAAGGAATCTCTGGAGAAGGGGCATATCCATCCGTCCTCTTCCCCTCTTGGTGCGGGATTCTTTTTTGTGGCCAAGAAGGACGGATCTTTGAGACCTTGTATTGACTATCGGCTTTTGAATAAAATCACTGTTAAATTTCAGTATCCTTTGCCTCTGTTGTCAGACTTGTTTGCCCGGATTAAAGGTGCCAAGTGGTTCACCAAGATAGATCTTCGTGGTGCGTACAACCTTGTGCGCATTAAGCAAGGAGATGAATGGAAAACCGCGTTTAATACGCCCGAAGGTCATTTTGAGTACTTGGTGATGCCTTTTGGGCTCTCTAATGCTCCTTCAGTGTTTCAGTCCTTTATGCATGATATTTTCCGGAAGTATCTGGATAAATTTATGATCGTTTATCTGGATGATATTCTGTTTTTTTCTGATGACTGGGACTCGCATGTAGAGCAGGTCAGGATGGTGTTTCAGGTTTTGCGTGAGAATGCTTTGTTTGTTAAGGGCTCAAAGTGTCTCTTTGGAGTACAGAAGGTTCCCTTTTTGGGGTTTATTTTTTCCCCTTCTGCGGTGGAGATGGACCCAGTCAAGGTCCGAGCTATTCATGATTGGACTCAACCCACGTCAGTTAAGAGTCTTCAGAAGTTCTTGGGTTTTGCTAACTTCTACCGTCGTTTTATTGCTAATTTTTCTAGCATTGTTAAACCTTTGACGGATATGACCAAGAAAGGTTCTGATGTTGCTAACTGGGCTCCTGCAGCCGTGGAGGCTTTCCAGGAGTTGAAGCGCCGGTTTACTTCGGCGCCTGTTTTGTGCCAGCCTGATGTCTCACTTCCCTTTCAGGTTGAAGTGGATGCTTCTGAGATTGGGGCAGGGGCCGTTTTGTCGCAGAGAGGCCCTGGTTGCTCTGTGATGAGACCTTGTGCCTTTTTCTCTAGGAAGTTTTCGCCTGCTGAGCGGAATTATGATGTTGGCAATCGGGAGTTGTTGGCCATGAAGTGGGCATTTGAGGAGTGGCGTCATTGGCTCGAGGGTGCTAAGCATCGTGTGGTGGTCTTGACGGATCACAAAAATTTGATGTATCTCGAGTCTGCTAAACGCCTGAATCCTAGACAGGCCCACTGGTCATTGTTTTTCTCCCGTTTTGACTTTGTGGTCTCGTATTTACCAGGTTCAAAGAATGTGAAGGCTGATGCTCTTTCAAGGAGCTTTGTGCCTGACTCTCCGGGAGTCGCAGAACCAGTTGGTATTCTTAAAGAGGGAGTTATCTTGTCAGCCATTTCTCCGGATTTGCGACGTGTGTTGCAGAGATTTCAGGCTGGTAGACCTGACTCTTGTCCACCTGACAGACTGTTTGTTCCTGATAAATGGACCAGCAGAGTCATTTCCGAGGTTCATTCCTCGGTGTTGGCAGGGCATCCGGGAATTTTTGGCACCAGAGATCTGGTGGCTAGGTCCTTTTGGTGGCCTTCCTTGTCACGGGATGTGCGGTCATTTGTGCAGTCCTGTGGGACTTGTGCTCGAGCTAAGCCTTGCTGTTCTCGTGCCAGCGGGTTGCTCTTGCCCTTGCCTGTCCCGAAGAGGCCTTGGACACACATTTCCATGGATTTCATTTCAGAGCTCCCGGTGTCTCAGGGCATGTCTGTCATCTGGGTGGTATGTGATCGCTTTTCTAAGATGGTCCATTTGGTACCTTTGCCTAAGCTGCCTTCCTCTTCCGATCTGGTTCCTGTGTTCTTTCAGAATGTGGTTCGTTTACACGGCATTCCTGAGAATATTGTGTCTGACAGAGGATCCCAGTTTGTTTCCAGGTTCTGGCGATCCTTTTGTGCTAGGATGGGCATTGATTTGTCTTTTTCGTCTGCCTTTCATCCTCAGACTAATGGACAAACGGAGCGAACTAATCAGACTCTGGAGGCTTATTTGAGGTGTTTTGTTTCTGCAGATCAGGATGATTGGGTGACCTTCTTGCCGTTGGCTGAGTTTGCCCTTAATAATCGGGCTAGTTCCGCTACTTTGGTTTCGCCATTTTTCTGCAACTCTGGTTTCCATCCTCGTTTTTCCTCGGGACATGTGGAGCCTTCTGACTGTCCTGGGGTGGATTCTGTGGTGGATAGGTTGCAGCAGATCTGGAATCATGTGGTGGACAACTTGAAGTTGTCACAGGAGAAGGCTCAGCGTTTTGCCAACCGCCGCCGCGGTGTGGGTCCCCGACTTTGTGTTGGGGATTTGGTATGGCTGTCTTCTCGATTTGTTCCTATGAAGGTTTCCTCTCCTAAATTTAAGCCTCGCTTCATCGGTCCTTACAAGATATTGGAAATCCTTAATCCTGTGTCCTTTCGCTTGGATCTTCCGGTGTCGTTTGCCATTCACAACGTGTTCCATAGGTCTTTGTTGCGGCGGTACGTTGTGCCTGTGGTTCCTTCTGTTGAGCCTCCTGCTCCGGTGTTGGTTGAGGGCGAGTTGGAGTACGTGGTGGAGAAGATCGTGGATTCTCGCCTCTCCAGGCGGAGGCTTCAGTATCTGGTCAAGTGGAAGGGCTATGGTCAGGAGGATAATTCCTGGGTGGTTGCCTCTGATGTGCATGCGGCCGATTTAGTTCATGCCTTTCACGCTGCTCATCCTGATCGCCCTGGTGAGGGTTCGGTGACCCCTCCTTAAGGGGGGGGTACTGTTGTGAATTAGACTTTTTGGCTCCCTCTTGTGGTCACTAGTGATATGACTCTGGGATTGTCTTTCTTCAGTTTGGCACCCACCTGGGTCGTTAGTCCAGGGGTGTTGCTATATGAACTTCCTGGATTCTTAGTCCAGTGCCTGGCATCGTTGTAATCAGATCCTTTCTGTTTGCTCCTGTCTGCTGGTCCTGGTTCCTGCAAAATTAAGCTAAGTCCTGCTTCTTTGTTTTTTGGTTATTTGCTTTGCTCTTATTTTTATCCAGCTTGTACTAAATGTGATTTCTGACCTTGCTGGAAGCTCTAGGGGGCTGGTGTTCTCCCCCCCCCCCGGGCCGTTAGACGGTTCGGGGGTTCTTGAATATCCAGCGTGGATATTTTGATAGGGTTTTTGCTGACCATATAAGTCATCTTACTATATTCTGCTACTAGCTAGTGGGTCTCTCTTTGCTAAATACCTAGCTCATTCCTTCGTTTGTCTTTTCCTCTTACCTCACCGTTTATTATTTGTTGGGTGCTTGTATCCAACTTTTGGGGTCTTTTCTCTGGAGGCAAGAAAGGTCTTTCTTTTCCCTTCTAGGGTTAGTTAGTTCTCCGGCTGGCGCGAGACGTCTAGAACCAACGTAGGCACGTTCTCCGGCTACTGCTATTTGTGGTGCTAGGATTAGATATATGGTCAGCCCAGTTACCACTACCCTATGAGCTGGTTTTTTGTGTTTGCAGACTTGGTATTCATTTCTGAGACCCTCTGCCATTGGGGTCATAACAGACGAGACTGCCGACAGACGTCTGGCGAGGCTCCCGATGATGGTCTTCTTCCACCCGGCTTCAGTGCTCAGCTGCGTCCGCAGGAGTTGGTGAATCAGCTCGTCCGCTCCGGTCTGCAGGAGGTCAGCGTCAGCTGTGGAGGTCTGGCTGCGGTGCCTCTCCGGGTGGCTGGGGGAGTCCTCTGCTCTGACCCCACGCTCCAGCTCCGGGCGGCTGGCCATGGCATCCTCCATGTCACTGACTTCTTCTTCCTGGTCTTTTTCCCGCTCTCTCCTTCGTGGGCGGTTTCGTTTTCTCTGTCTCTGCCCACCATTGAGGATCAGGAGGCGGATCTCGGCTGCTGACGGACACGTCCTCAAGGGGCCGAGATATTTAGACTGGGCGGCCATTGTCTTTCGCGCTCCTCAGCTTGTTCACGCCCACTTCCACGCCCTTCTTCTTCTCCTGCGCTCTCCTTAGCGCTGTAATGGCGGCGGTTTTGGCGCGAACGTTTGGCGGCAAGTGACAATCCACAGTCTTTGTGTTAGCCGGAGTATTACCACAGCAGCGCGTGTTACTTCATATAAGCAGCAGAATCCAACGTAAGGCAAACTGTGTTTAATATATGCAGCTTGAACTGGAACAAAATAAGAAAGCTTTGACAGTAACTACCGATATAATCTAGTCCATGTAACACATGTCTCTCTGTGAAGGAAACAGCAGCAGACTGATGCAATCAGTGAGTGTCCTCTGACCTTTTTTTTTTTTTTACAAACTTTAACAATCACAGCATAGCTGACAAATGAACACTCATAGACATTCAATGCAGACTACAACAGGAATGGAGTTGTTGCATTTAAACTTATTCCAACACCCCCACTCAACAACTGCTTATCCTGTTAGTCCCATTGCAGTTCTGAATTCTTCAAACTTGGCTCTTGACAATGGCTTTGTCAAAACATCTGCTAACATCTTGTCAGATTCACAGTAAACAAACTTTAGAACTTCACGCTCTACTAAGTCACGCAAGTGATGATGTTTAACATCAATGTGCTTTGTTCTTGCACTTATCCTTTCACTGCTGGCGAGCTTGATACATCCTTGGTTGTCCTCATAGATAACAGTTGGTTCAGCTAGTGGTTTGCCGAATTCTTCCAAAAGTTGCTTCAACCAAATTAACTCTTGACTTGCATGAGCAGCTGATGTATATTCTGCTTCTGTAGAAGACAATGCAACTGACACTTGTTTTCTACTCGACCATGAGATTGAAGTGTGTCCTAACTTGAACAAGTAACCACTTGTTGATCTTCGATCACTTGAGTCTCCAGCCCAATCTGCATCTACATATCCTCTGAGAATTAGATCTCCTGATGCAGAAATCTTTAGACTTAACTCTTGGGTTGCCTTAAGATACTGAAGAAGTCTCTTAATTGCATTCCAATCTCTTTGGCGTGGCTTGCTTACACGTCGGCAGAGAATTCCCACTGTGGCTGAGATATCTGGACGGGTTGTGGTTGCTATGTATAGAAGTGCCCCCACTGCTTGTCTGTAACTGTCATTTGTGGGTAGCAGATCTTCTTCTCCTTCCAATTTTAGGTAAGATGGATCCATTGGAGTTAATATGCCTTTGGCTTCTGACATTCCAAACTGGTTTAGAACTGTGGAGATTTTAGAATTTTGATTAAGAAGAAAACTTCCATCTTCCTCTCTCTGGATTTGGATTCCCAAATAGTATGTCACATCTCCAAGGTCCTTGGTCTCGAAATGCTTGTTCAGAATTTGACCTAGTTTTGAAATTTCTCTCTCTTCTTGATGCGCTATTATTACATCATCCACATATAGAATAACATACATCCAATCTTGTGATACACTTTTTGTATACAAACATGGATCCGCTTGAGACCTTTTAAATCCTTCGTCGATTAACACTTTGTTCATCTTAGTGTTCCATGCTCTTGCTGATTGCTTAAGGCCGTAGAGAGATTTTTGCATTCTGCAAACAAGGTTCTCTTTACCCCTTTTAACATAGCCTTCTGGTTGAGTCATGTACAGCTCTTCTTCAATGTCTCCATGTAGAAAGGCTGTTTTGATGTCAAAATGTCTTACTTTCATCTGCTGAACAGCAGCTATGGATAATAAAGTTCTGAATGTAGTTTGCTTGGCAACTGGAGCAAAAGTAGCATCATAATCTTCACCATATTTTTGTGAATATCCTTTTGCGACCAATCTTGCTTTAAAACGGTGAATATTACCTTCGGAGTCATATTTGTTCTTAAAGACCCACTTACATCCAATTGCTTTCTTGCCTTGAGGTAGCTCTGTGAGCTCCCATGTTTTGAGCTTATGAAGGGATTCCATTTCTTCATCAGCAGCTTTTATCCATTTTTGCTTCTTATGAATAGGCAGTTTTTGCATTTCCTGCCATGACTGTGGCTCTTCTTCTGGAATTGATCTGACCATATAAGAAAGGCGTTTAGCTGGAATTCCTTTATTTGATCTTTCTGATCTTCTGATCTCCTGAGGTTGGCTTGGTTCTTCTGTTTCTTTTTCAGTACTTTCAGAGCATATCCAGACTTCAGTATTTTCTTTGAGATTCTCTTCAATGTCTGGAATCACTGACTGAAATTCTTGTTCCTTAGGTTGAATTATTTGCGTAACCTCATGAAATTTGAGCGATACTGAGTTTTCATCAATCACTACATCTCTGCTGATTGTTACTGTGTTGGTCTGTGGATGCAGGATTCTGTATCCTTTCTGAGTTTCACTGTACCCCACAAGAACTCCTTCCTTTGCATGAGATTCCCACTTAGAACGTTTTTCTTTGGGAACATGCACAAAAGTTTTGCTTCCGAATATCCTGAGATGCTTCAGGTTGGGCTTCTCACAGTTCCATAGCTCATATGGAGTTTTACTTGTAGCTTTACTTGGCAGTCGATTTTGAAGATAGGTAGCAGTCATGATGGCTTCTCCCCAATATGTTGTAGGTAGGTTTCCATCAAATAGCATACTTCTTCCACTTTCACAAAGAGTTCGGTTCTTTCTCTCTGCTGTGCCATTCTGCTCTGGGTTGTATGGAACGGTTGTCTGGAACACGATTCCATTCTTTTTCAGGATGGTTTGCACTTTACCACTTGTATATTCAGTTCCATTATCTGCTCGCAGTACCTTTGGTATTCTTCCAAATTTGTTAAGAACTGCAGCAAGATATTCTTCAAGTTTCTGTGGAACTTCATCTTTACTTTGAAGTAGGTAAGTAACAGTATATCTGGAATAATCATCAATGAATGTGAGAAAATATCTCTTCTTGCTGGGAGTAAGAACACTCATTGGACCACACACATCTGTATGTATCAAATCCAGTATCTGTGCAGATTTAGTAGTGCTTACTTTAGGAAACGATTTTCTGGACATTTTCCCTTTTAGGCAACTTGTGCACTTCATTGTTTGATTACACTGGTTGATTGCAATACCATTTGCAAGTTGAGCTAGTTTCTTTACTGCTTCTGGATCTCTGTGGCCTAGGCGTCTGTGCCACACATGAATACAGTCCTTATGAAAATCTTGTCTAGCACTGTAAACAGTTTCATTGCATTTCAGCTGATAAAGTTCATCTTTGATTTTTCCTTCGGCAAGGGTATGACCCTTCTTTGAAATGATGCATCTGTCATCCTTAAATGTAACTATATTTCCTTGTTGTGCAAGCTTCTTTACAGATAAAAGGTTACTTTCAAGTTTGGGAACATACAGCACGTCTTTAACTGGGATTTTTCTGACTTGTGCTGAGGATTGAACTTGACAATGGAAATAACCATCTCCTATTCCTTCTGATGTCATATAGTGACCATTAGCTAAAATTACCTTTTCAGACTTGCTTTCATCTAGATTAATGAAGAAATCCTTATCACGTGTCATGTGAGCAGTCGCTCCAGAGTCAATACACCAAACATGGTTTGCATATGGGCTTGTGCTGACCCCAAATGCAGTCGCAATACATGCATCTTCCTTCTTTACAGCTGTTTTAACCTTTTGATGACTGTCCTGCTTTTTAAACTGATTCATTCTTGCTTTCCACACTCTGCAGTCTGCTTTAAGGTGACCAGGCTTTTTACAGACAAAACATTCACGAGTTTCCTTTAAATGACTCTGAGCTTTAGAAAAGTACTGTGTCTTTAATGCTGTTTCTGCTTTGCATATATTATTGCTAATAGTCTCTGACTTTCTCTTGTATTCATCTGCAAGTTTCCCTTTCACATATTCTAGTGTGAGTTCATCATCTGGTCTGGCATCTAATGCAGTCACAAGCGTGTCATAACTTTCTGGAAGACCACTTAATAGTAATGCAGCAACATGAAAATCTTTAATTTCTTCACCAATACCCCTTAGGCGCTCCACAATCTCTAGGGTGTTTCTGATATAGTCCTGCATATGCTGGCCATCATTTAATTTAGACTGATACAGCTTTCTCATAAGATATAGCTTATTGCTGAGATTTGACCTTTCATGCACTTTCTGTAATTCTTCCCACATTTTCTTTGCAGTATCACATTTGCATACATGTACAATCTGGTTATCATCTATGCTGAGGGAAATAGTGCTTTGTGCTTTCTGATCAGTCTCTAGCCAATCACCCGGTACTGGGTCAGGCACAGGCTGTTCAATACATTTCCATGTACCCTCTCTTATAAGTAACATCTTTACCTTGAATTTCCAGGAGCTGTAATTGTGATTTGTGAGACTTGGCACTGTGTACTTCACTGCATTCCTTTCTGTAGACATTCTTGTCTCTTGTACCTCTTTTTTTTGTTTGTTACTGGCCCTTTAAGCTGCGCTGTCCGGTGCTCTGTACACTGCGGTACCTTTGCGTTCCGGTGTCCTTGTATTCCGGGGGTTCCTCTGTGCTGTCTGCGCTTGGCTCGCTGCTTATTCCGGTGACTGGGCCTTTTTTTTACCATTTACTTTCCGGTGGCTGGGCCCATAACCTGTTAGCCGGAGTATTACCACAGCAGCGCGTGTTACTTCATATAAGCAGCAGAATCCAACGTAAGGCAAACTGTGTTTAATATATGCAGCTTGAACTGGAACAAAATAAGAAAGCTTTGACAGTAACTACCGATATAATCTAGTCCATGTAACACATGTCTCTCTGTGAAGGAAACAGCAGCAGACTGATGCAATCAGTGAGTGTCCTCTGACCCTTTTTTTTTTTTTACAAACTTTAACAATCACAGCATAGCTGACAAATGAACACTCATAGACATTCAATGCAGACTACAACAGGAATGGAGTTGTTGCATTTAAACTTATTCCAACACTTTGCAATAAAGTACAGTCCAAGCACAGTAAATCACAGTTCCAAGGCACACATGACCTGATTCTTCAGGCTTAAGTAGATCCTGTTCGTGACGCCAAGTTGTAGCGCCCCCACTGCCGCAGGGCCGAGGGGTACCCGGTACCGGGCCTCTGAGTCTCTGTTCTGGGGTTGTCACGGTGGCTAGGCCCGGTCCGTGACCCTGCTGAGGGGCGTACAGTGATAGGTATGATGGGTGGTGGTGGTGGTGCAATAAATAACGAGGACACCAGGTTGCAGTCTCTTTACCTCTTTACTGAAGATCTCTGGGTCCTCAGTCCGGAGTCCAGATCACCAGGCTGCGCAAGTCCGGCCGGTCCAATGGCACCTCCAGAGTTCCCTTAACAGGTGGAAATCTGCGCCTACCTCCTAGCGCTGTGTGTTGCGGTCCTTCCCTGCTGTGCTTACGGAAAGTCCCCACAACTGTTGTGTCCGTTTCTTAAGTTCCCTCACAACTCGATTAGATGATGTTCTGCTAATCCTCCGTCCCTCCCTGATGTTACGGTTGGAACGGCACCCGTATGACGGGTAGGCTCGGAGCTCTTCCGGGACCCTAAGGTCGCCCCTCTCCACAAGTTGCCCCCCAAGACTGCATAGGTGATTTAAGTGAGACAGCCCGCCTTAGACTGACTGTCCTGCCGCTGTTTAGAGTATTGCTTGAAGCTGAATATTGTAATACTCCCTCGGCGTTCCGGCCGCCGGTTGTGCGCCTCAGTAGGATGTTGCCTCGGTCTTACAGCACGACCCCTACTGGTATTCTCTTTGTTGCTTTGATCTCGTTTCTCACTCAGCACAATCTATCTCGCTTTCAATCCTTCCTTGGGTACCGCCGCTATACTGAGCAGGCACGGTCCCGTTACGTTCGCTCAAGTTGCCAAGCCTCTGTCAGGATCCCACCCCTGACAGAGACCCTACCGAATCTTCTCCCGCAACACCCTCTGCCACAAGGTGTTGCCTGGTTCCAACCCAGTCAGCTTTCTGTCTAACTTCCTGCCTGACCCCCAGTTTTACCAGTGTGTGGAGAGTGGCCTAATGAATAGAACCCTTAGCTCCCCCTGGAGGCCCGGCGGTGAAATGTATTGGTGTCTGTGATACCTGGTCAGATGAACTCCTTCAGTGCCATCAGACGTACCATAGCTCCCCTTAGTGGCGGAGCCACAGTACTGCAACGACCAGGACTCTGGGGCGCTGCTCCAACCTCCGCTGACAGGCAGGTACTGAGCCTAGGGAATTAATCTTAGAGTGTACTCAGAGAGCACGGTTACATGTGTACGGTGTTTGTTGTCTTTTAATCAAAAATATGAAAAGTTACATTTTATCTTTGATATCAAAATTTGGGGTTTTCCCCTTGTTAGTCTTAACAGTGACATTACTAATAATAAATGAGCCACTCTGCAATGAAATGATTCTAAGTGGCGTTCAGTGCTAATTACTGAAAACCATCCGGACCACGATGGATGCAGCTTGGATGATAGAACGTGTATCGGCGGCAAGATAAACTACGCAGCTCGGCGAAATCAGCGGATAAGGAACAGTGAGATGTGTAATAACATAAATTGCCATCATCAGCCATTAATAAGCCCTGAGGATATAAAGAGCTCCTCTCATTGTACAGAGAACTCCTCCCTCAGCTCTGTGACTGGGGGTCTTCACTCTGCCTTTTCTCTCTCCATACTACTAGTGTGGACGGGAACAACCTCTTGTGATGTCAGAGCTGTGCTGTGTGCTCTGGGCCAATCAGATGTCGCTCATCTAGCCCCTCCCATCTGACTGATTGCAGTCTCACAGTTACAGAAAGAGAGAAGCTGCAGCCACATATCCCTCCTCCCTATATCTAGTGTTGAACACTAGACGAACTGGGCATTCAGATAATTCATACTGAAACATACAGACTGTAAGAAGCCGCAGTTTTTCACCTATTTACAGGAAATACGTATCTATATGATTGCTAGGAGTCCAGACCACCCACCGATCTAGAGAACAGGGGTCCCAAAAGTCCCCTTTCTGAAAGAGGCAGTAAATATGTATGATCGCCGCTGCTATAGGAAGTGAATGGCAATGTGGTTGCACATACTGTCTACTACTCCATTCACACGATGGACCTTGCGATCCTCTTTATCTTGATCGCTGATGATCCCAGTGTCTACACATAGCAATAAAATTACATGTTGGGGAGTATAGTGTATGGCCCTTTGAGACACTATCACATATGTTACAAACAATCGCCCATGATGGGAAAAGTGGTATAAGTAATGAGTTTGGGGGGCTCTGACAACTGGTTTCTTTACAAGGGTCCCAACAAAGCTGCAGGAGACATGAACTCAATAGTCTACATGTGTAACACGTGGTACAGTATATATGATGGGACATTGAAAACCAGAGCCGCTCTCTGCTGGGGAACGCACAGACCCCTGTATTACACCCATCTGTCCCATTTAAATCTATGAACGGACGGCTTTATTGTAATCTGAGCCTTATAAATCCCATTTATTATGAAGATGTCTTGTGCACTGGTGTCATAAGGTCCTGGTGCAGGACTGTTTGTGTGACCGCAGTGATGGGGAACGTGCAGCATACGATGGGTTAAACCTTGGATGATGAGGAATAGGGCAATGAGCAGGAATTACACTAGGAAGGTCACAGAGCCCCGCACTGTTGTCATATCACAAGATATGATGAGCTCTCATAGAGGAGGGGATGCATCGTGTCACGCTGCCTTACAGCCGCTCGTCTAACCAGAGGAGCAATGGTCCAGATGACAGTCTTCGCCCTGGGAGTTTCCACAAAGAGCGGTCTTCTAGAGCGTGGTCTTTATCACTGATCGCTCTGGTGGAGAATCCATTCTCATGTCAGCCCAGACCTCATGGTGCTATTAAATACTCCTGTCCTCATTAAATGGAACCGCAAAGTCTAGGATGACCACGTCTTCCAGAGCAAAAAAGATACAAGAAGCATCCTCAGGTGGCTCTCCTCAGCCATCAAGAAGTTGGAGAATGAAATGTCAAACTTTTTCTTCCCTTGCACATTTGTGTCATTGAAGATTAATTTATTCCTAAGGAAAGTAAAAGCATATATACATTGCCTTACCAAAAGTATGTGACCCCCTTCTGACTGGTAAGTTTTATCTAGTTCAGCCATATTCTTTGCTAACGTGCAGAAAACCTGGAGGCCTCCATGCTCAATGCCAGGTGTCAACTGAACAGATGAAAAGCCATCAATACTGGAGCCTGAAGCAGAGGAACTAAGTTCTCTGCAGGGATGATCTGAAATTCACCATCTGTAAGGCTGGTGTAGGAACCTAAGCATGTTCAAGGCCCAAGAGCACTTCCTGTCAAAATACATAGGGACAACTGTAGGGACTGGGGGAGAAGGAAGAAATCTTGTGATCGGTCCAATTGGTCACTTGAGAAGTAATGCTTCAAGAAATTTGAAATAATTCACAGCTATTAAATCTTTGGTCATGTTTTGGGGAAAGTTGTTTCATGTTTCAGCAGGTTTGTGAGTTCTGACAGAATCTGACAATCCAGTTTCTCACTCCTGTTGGCAGATATGCAACAGATACAGACTTATTTGTGTGCAGGAAGAGTTTACACTTTTCTGACAGTAGATGGCGATGTTGTTACTGTTATATGCTTAGTTGAATGTAATGCACATACTTATTGTACTTTGGTTTCACTTTCTCTCTGGTAAAAGGTCCTTTAGACTGCCTGTTATGCTGTATTAAGAAGCTGATGCATGTACCTCATGTTCTGTGTAGATAAAAGTTGAATTACCCCATATAATCTACTCTCACAAGTTTCTTCTGCAACCAAACTATGCAACAACTCCATCCAATGCCAAACTATAAGTCTGACACCATTCATGGACCAGCCTTATTACCAACACCAATGTCTGTCATAACTAATGGATTGGCCTTGTTACCCACACCAGTGTCTAGCCCGAACAATACACCAGTGCCATAACCAATACCAATGTCCGACATCTCTAATGGCCAGTCATTATCACCACCTCTAATGTCTGACCCAAATAATGGCCAGTTCTATCATCACCATTAATGTCCAATCTGAGCAAAACATCAGTCCTATTACCAACGCTAATGTCTGACCAAACTAATTGACCAGTCTTAGCTCCAACACTAATGTCTGACCCAACCAATGGTTCAATCACCAACACTAATGTCTGACCCAACTAATCCTATTAGACATTACTAACGTCTAATCTAATGTCTAATATGCATTAATAATGTCTAATCTGAGAAATGGACTAGTCCAATCACCACCAATTTCTGATCTAACAAATGGACCAGCCGTATCTCCAACACTAATGTCTGACCCAACTAATGGACCAGCCGTGTCACCAACACTAATGTCTGACCCAACTAATGGACAAGTCCAATGACCAACACTAATGTCTGACCCAACCAATGGACCCACTGAATCTCCAACACCAATGTCTGACACAAAAACTGGACAAGACATATCACCAACACTGATGTCTGACCCAACTAAGGGATCCATCCTATTCTATCATCACCACTAAAGTCTGACCCAACTAATGGACCAATCCAATCACCAACACCAATGTGTGACCCAACAAATGGTGCATCCATGCACCAAAACTAACATCTGATCCAACAAATGGACCAGTGCAATCTCCAACACTAATGTCTGACCAAACTTATGAACAAACATTAATGTCTGACACAGCTGACGGACCAGTTTTATCATCACCACTAATGTCCAATTCAAGCAAGGGCAAGTCCTATCAACAACACTAATGTCCAATCCAACCAGTGGAATAGCCTTGTCAGTAGCACCAGTGTCTAACCCATTGGATCAGTCCTATCATCTTCAATATTTGTCTTCACCAATGGACCAGTTTTATTGGCAACACCAATGGACCCCATCACTAATGGGTTGGACTTGTCTAAAACACTAATGACAAACCAAAGCAACAGTCCAGTCTCATCAATAACACTATATTTTGAGATAACTAATGGATTTGGTTTATTACAAACACCAATGTCCAACCCTACTAAGAACAGTTCTTCTCATCAATATCCATGTCCAACCTGACTTATAGAATAGTCTTAGCATGAATACCCACGTGTGAGATCACTAATGGACCGCCATGATCACCAATGTATGTCTGACACAAATAATGTTCCACATTTGCCAGGAATAACAATCTCTGGCCTGACCGATGTAATGGTCTTACGAAAAAGACTAATGTCTGAACCAACTAATGGACCGGGCTCATCAACAACACTGGTGAGTGACACCACTAATGGACGGGGCTCATCAACAACACTGGTGAGCGGACATCACTAATGGACCGGGATCATCACCAACACTGGTGAGTGACACCACTTCTGGACGGGGTTCATCACCAACACTGGTGAGTGACACCACTAATGGAGCGGTCTCATCACCAACACTGGTGCATGACACCACTAATGGACCGGACTCATTACTAACACTGGTGCGTGACACCACTAATGTGTCAGGACTCTGAACATTTTTTATTACCTTTTTGTGCATTACTGCCCTTTTCCAAGATAGCGTCTTTGGTCTCATGTGCACTGTGTCTTCCTGCTATAAAACTCCACCCCAGCCTTCAGTCTGTGCTAGAGTATTCTGCCTTGCATCCAGTTCCTGACCTTTGGCGACTTCCTGGCTATATACCTCCTCCTGTGAACCTGTGGGGATATCCTGCTACTCTGCTCTGAGTTCCTGCTGCATACACCAGTTCCAGTAATCCTCCTTCATCTGCTGCTCGTGTTTGCTTCCATCTGCATTTGCTGAACATGTAAGCTGTTTCTGCTCTGCAAGAACCTGAGACTATTACCCAGACCTCCCTGGTTGAGCTAAGATATTATTTGAACTGCCTTATAAGCATATCTATCTGTGTTTTGGACTAAGCAAGGACTTATTCGTGTCAAGTATCCTCAAGAATAATTGTGCTTCATAGACTTTCTGCGTGATTGCATTTTCCTCTGAAGTTTCCTATAGACTGCTGAGCTGCATTTGATATTTGCACCAAGTGTGCTGGACTTGAGTTTCTGTCTGCACCTGTTTGAATCACCGTGTGATAATATAGACTTTACCACTTATAAAACTGTGTCCTGTAGTTGTCTTGTTCCATGCAAAGAGTCTCCTGAGTTATCCCTTATAATTATTACAGGATACTCTAGCCTAAAAAAAAAAAAGGAGACTGCTGGATCAATGATTGCAGAAAGCTGACTAGAGCAGGTGTTTTCCATAATTAGATCACTGCAGAAAGATGTGGAAGGTCTGCAAAAGAAGTTTGGAAGCTTTGAACTCAATCAACAAGTGTTTGGACAGACTTTGCAGGACTTAAGCACCCGCATGGCAGCCCAGGAAAACAAACTTGCTGGCACAGAGTCCCAGTATGGACGGGCTTTTCAGGACATAAGCACGCAAATAGCTGCACAAGCAACTTTACCCTCTGGGCAACCGCCACTAGCTAGCCCACCTAAGTTGCCCCCATTCAGATTTAATGGTGATCGCGACAAATTTCGTGACTTTGTGAATCAATGTATGCTTATTTTGATGTGCATGCTGACCGTTTTCCTAATGATAGATCCAAAGTA
Source organism: Ranitomeya variabilis (assembly GCF_051348905.1). Taxonomy (NCBI): domain Eukaryota; kingdom Metazoa; phylum Chordata; class Amphibia; order Anura; family Dendrobatidae; genus Ranitomeya; species Ranitomeya variabilis. Next base: position 720,999,495 of record NC_135232.1, on the reverse strand, counting down.
TTGTGTGTAATAATGCTGCTGACCGCATGAGCGCTCGCCTGGGCGAATCCGATGATTGAGTCTCATGACCCATGGTTAAATAACTTGGATGATTTCTTGGCCGCTATGGCATTAATGTTTGATGATCCTAATCGCCGTGCAACCACTGAATCTGCTTTATTGTCTTTACGCCAGGCAAAACGTTCTGTTATTGAGTATGCTACTGAATTCAGGAGATTAGCGGTAGATACCAATTGGGACAGTTATGCACAATTGCCTATTTTTAAAAGGGGTCTGTCTAGTATTGTAAAAGATGAACTAGCTCGCTCTGAGTCACCACAAGAGCTAGAGACATTTATACAGCATTGTGTGCACATTGACATTCGCCTTACTGAGCGTAGGCAGGAGAAGTTTGCTGCATATAACCATATTTCTAACTTTTCCCTTCCTTCTAAAGAGCCTGCAGGTAAAACCTCTCGGGAGGTGGAGGAGGTGCCCATGCAAATTGATTCCGTTCAGAGGCACGAGATCAATGAGCATCGGGAGTATCGCCTTCGTGAAAGTCTATGTTTCTACTGCGGCCAGTCTGACCACTTCTTGATCAATTGTCCTAAGTGTCCTAGACGGCCTAACAAGGTGCTAGCAGCAGTAGGGGAGTATGACAACTGTGATGATGAATCTGACATCTCTGAATGTAGCCTGCCTTTAAACGCTGTATTCCATTCACTTTCTATGACTTCACCCCCCAAGGAGCTTAAGGAAAAGAACTCTCACTGTTCTCTCCCTATTAAGATCCTGTGTTCAGGACAGTGGATTTCCAGTGCAGCTATGATTGACTCTGGTGCAGGTGGCAATTTCATGGATATCGCATTTGCCAAGGAACATGGTATTGAAATTCAGCAAAGAGCCTCTCCAATTACCATGGAAACAGTGGATGGGTCACCTTTAATCTCTGGGCCTGTGGATCAGGAGACCATACCCCTTGAAATTTTGTTGGAGCCTAATCTGTCATGATTCTCAATGGTAGGGAATTTGTCAACATATCACGGGCAAAAACAGGACGAGCTCTAGGGTGATGGAACCTGAGCTGACCGCGATCCTGAACCTCAACACTCAACTAACAGTAGCCGGGGGACGTTCCTGGGGGGCCCCTAGACGTCTCGCGCCAGCCGGAGATCTAGCTTCCCCTATCAGAAGAATAACAGACCTCACTTGCCTCCAGAGAAATAATCCCACAGAGATAGCAGCCTCCCACATATAATGACGGTGAAATGAGAGGAAGGCACAAACGTAGTTATGAAAACAGATTCAGCAAAATGAGGCCCGCTTAAGCTAGATAGCAGAGGATACAAAAGGTGAACTGCGCGGTCAGCTGAAAAACCCTTCAAAATACCATCCTGAAATTACTTGAACTCATGTGCCAACTCATGGTACATGAGTGGTAATTTCAGCCCACTAGAGCAACCAGCAGCAGAGAATTACATATCTGCAAGCTGGACTAAAAAACATGAAAGCAATCATGAAACAGGGAAATACAGACTTAGCTTGTCTTGAAGGCCTAGGAGCAGGTAACAGAGACACACACTGATACATTGATAGCCGGCAAGGGAATGACAGGAAAGCCAGGTTAAATAGGAAACACCCAGCCACTGATGGACAGGTGGAAACCAGAGACCGCAACCCACCAAAGTCACCCAGTACCAGTTGTAACCACCAGAGGGAGCCCAAAAACAGAATCCACAACAGTACCCCCCCCTTGAGGAGGGGTCACCGAACCCTCACGAGAACCCCCAGGTCGATCAGGATGAGCTCTATGGAAGGCGCGGACCAAATCAGTCGCATGAACATCAGAGGCGACCACCCAGGAATTATCCTCCTGACCATAACCCTTCCACTTAACCAAATACTGGAGTTTACGTCTGGAAACACGAGAATCCAAGATCTTCTCAACAACATACTCCAATTCTCCCTCCACCAGCACCGGAGCAGGAGGCTCAACCGAAGGAACAACGGGCACCTCATACCTCCGCAATAACGACCGATGGAACACATTATGAATAGCAAACGATGCTGGGAGATCCAAACGAAAAGATACAGGGTTAAGAATCTCCAAGATCTTATAAGGACCGATGAACCGAGGCTTAAACTTGGGAGAAGAAACCTTCATAGGGACAAAACGAGAAGACAACCACACCAAGTCCCCAACACGAAGTCGGGGACCCACGCGGCGACGACGATTAGCAAACTGCTGAGCCTTCTCCTGAGACAACTTCAAATTGTCCACCACCTGATTCCAAATCTGATGTAACCTATCCACCACCACGTCCACTCCAGGACAATCCGAAGGCTCCACCTGACCAGAGGAAAAACGAGGATGAAACCCCGAATTACAAAAGAAAGGAGAAACCAAAGTAGCAGAACTAGCCCGATTATTAAGGGCAAATTCGGCCAGTGGCAAAAAGGCAACCCAGTCATCTTGATCAGCAGAAACAAAACACCTTAAATAAGTTTCCAAGGTCTGATTAGTTCGCTCCGTCTGGCCATTCGTCTGAGGATGGAATGCAGACGAGAAAGACAAATTAATGCCCATCTTAGCACAAAACGTCCGCCAAAATCTAGACACAAACTGGGATCCCCTGTCCGAAACGATATTCTCCGGAATCCCATGCAAACGAACCACGTTCTGAAAAAACAAAGGGACCAACTCAGAGGAGGAAGGCAACTTAGGCAAGGGTACCAAATGAACCATCTTAGAAAAGCGGTCACACACAACCCAGATAACGGACATTTTCTGTGAGACAGGGAGATCTGAAATAAAATCCATGGAAATGTGCGTCCAAGGCCTCTTCGGAATAGGCAAGGATAACAACAACCCACTGGCCCGAGAACAGCAAGGCTTAGCCCGAGCACACACTTCACAAGACTGCACGAAGGTGCGCACATCCCTTGACAAGGAAGGCCACCAAAAAGACCTGGCCACCAAGTCTCTAGTACCAAATATTCCAGGATGACCAGCCAACACAGAAGAATGGACCTCAGAGATGACTCTACTGGTCCAATCATCCGGAACAAACAGTCTTTCTGGTGGACACCGATCAGGTTTATCCGCCTGAAACTCCTGCAATGCATGTCGCAAGTCTGGGGAGACGGCGGACAATATTACCCCATCCCTAAGGATGCCAGTAGGCCCAGAGTCTCCAGGAGAGTCAGGCACAAAACTCCTGGAAAGAGCATCTGCCTTCACATTCTTTGAACCTGGCAAGTATGAAACCACAAAATTGAAACGAGAAAAAAACAACGACCAACGAGCCTGTCTAGGATTCAAACGCCTGGCAGACTCAAGGTAAATCAGATTTTTGTGATCAGTCAAGACCACCACACGATGTCTAGCACCCTCAAGCCAATGACGCCACTCCTCAAATGCCCACTTCATGGCCAAAAGCTCCCGATTACCCACATCATAATTGCGCTCGGCGGGCGAGAATTTTCTAGAAAAGAACGCACATGGCTTCATCACCGAGCCATCGGAACTTCTCTGTGACAAAACCGCCCCCGCTCCAATCTCGGAAGCATCAACCTCAACTTGAAAAGGAAGTGAAACATCTGGTTGACATAACACAGGAGCAGAAGAAAACCGGCGCTTAAGTTCCTGAAAGGCCTCCACAGCCGCAGGAGACCAATCAGCAACATCAGCACCCTTTTTAGTCAAATCAGTCAAAGGTTTAACAACACTGGAAAAATTAGAAATGAACCGACGATAAAAATTAGCAAAACCCAAGAACTTCTGAAGACTCTTAACAGATGTAGGTTGTGTCCAGTCACAAATCGCCTGAACCTTGACGGGATCCATCTCAATAGTAGAAGGAGAAAAAATGTACCCCAAAAAAGAAATCTTCTGGACTCCGAAGAGACATTTTGAGCCCTTCACAAACAGAGAATTGGCCCGCAGGACTTGAAACACCTTCCTGACCTGTAGAACATGAGACTCCCAGTCATCAGAAAACACCAAAATATCATCCAAATACACAATCATAAACTTATCCAGATATTCACGGAAAATATTGTGCATAAAGGACTGAAAGACTGAAGGAGCATTAGAAAGTCCAAAAGGCATTACCAAATACTCAAAATGGCCCTCAGGCGTATTAAATGCGGTTTTCCACTCATCACCCTGCTTTATCCGCACAAGATTATACGCACCGCGAAGATCTATCTTAGTGAACCACCTAGCCCCCTTAATGCGAGCAAACAAATCAGTCAATAATGGCAATGGATACTGATATTTGACTGTAATCTTATTCAGAAGGCGATAATCTATACAAGGCCTCAGGGAACCATCTTTTTTAGCCACGAAAAAAAAACCTGCTCCCAGAGGGGACGAAGATGGACGAATATGTCCCTTTTCCAAGGACTCCTTAATATAATTCCGCATAGCAGTATGCTCTGGCACTGACAGATTAAATAAACGACCCTTAGGGAACTTACTGCCAGGAATTAATTCTATAGCACAGTCACAATCCCTATGAGGAGGGAGCGAATTGAGCTTAGGCTCCTCAAAAACATCCCGATAGTCAGACAAAAACGCAGGGACCTCAGAAGGAGTAAATGAAGCAATTGAAATCAGAGGTGCATCATCATGAACCCCCTGACATCCCCAGCTTAACACAGACATTGTTTTCCAATCCAGGACTGGATTATGAGTTTGTAACCATGGCAGACCAAGCACTAGTACATCATGTAAATTATACAGTACAAGGAAGCGAATCACCTCCTGATGAACGGGAGTCATGCGCATGGTCACTTGTGTCCAGTACTGCGGTTTATTCATAGCCAATGGTGTAGAGTCAATTCCCTTCAAAGGAATAGGAACTTCCAGAGGCTCCAGACTAAAACCGCAGCGTTTGGCAAAAGACCAATCCATAAGACTCAGGGCAGCGCCCGAGTCCACATAGGCATCGACGGAAATGGATGACAGTGAACAAATCAGAGTTACAGACAAAATGAACTTAGACTGCAGAGTACTAACGGCAAAAGATTTATCAACCTTTTTTGTGCGTTTAGAGCATGCTGATATAACATGAGCTGAATCACCACAATAAAAACACAATCCATTTTTCCGCCTATAATTTTGCCGTTCACTTCTGGACTGAATTCTATCACATTGCATAGTCTCAGGTGCCTGTTCAGAAGACACCGCCAACTGGTGCACAGGTTTGCGCTCCCGTAAACGCCGATCAATCTGAATGGCCATAGTCATAGACTCATTCAGACCTGTAGGCGCAGGGAACCACACCATAATATCCTTAATGGCCTCAGAAAGACCATCTCTGAAGTTTGCAGCCAGGGCGCACTCATTCCACTGAGTAAGCACCGACCATTTCCGAAATTTTTGACAATATACTTCCGCTTCATCATGCCCCTGAGAGAGGGCCAATAAAGCCTTTTCAGCCTGAATCTCCAGGTTAGGTTCCTCATAGAGCAATCCCAGTGCCAGAAAAAACGCATCCACACTGAGCAATGCAGGATCCCCTGGTGCCAATGCAAATGCCCAATTCTGAGGGTCGCCCCGCAGGAAAGATATTACAATCTTGATCTGCTGAGCAGGGTCTCCAGAGGAGCAAGATTTCAAAGAAAGAAACAATTTGCAATTGTTCCTGAAATTCAGGAAGGTAGATCTATCTCCAGAAAAAAACTCTGGAATAGGAATTCTAGGTTCAGACATAGGAGTGTGAACAACAAAATCCTGTATATTTTGAACTTTTACAGCAAGATTATTCAGGCTGGAAGCCAAACTCTGGACATCCATGTTAAACAGCTAAGGTCAGAGCCATTCAAGGGTTAAGAGGAGGTAAGAAGCAGCTAGACAGCAATTAAGGGCTAGGCAGCAAAACTCTGCAGAAAAAAACAAAATTTCCCTTCAACACTTCTTTTTCTCCTGCTTCAGCCCAAACAATTAACACTTTGTGGGCCGGCTATACTGTCATGATTCCCAATGGCAGGGAATTTGTCAACATAACACGGGCAAAAACAGGACGAGCTCTAGGGTGATGGAACCTGAGCTGACCGCGATCCTGAACCTCAACACTCAACTAACAGTAGCCGGGGGACGTTCCTGGGGGGCCCCTAGACGTCTCGCGCCAGCCGGAGATCTAGCTTCCCCTATCAGAAGTGTCATGTCCCACGACTTGGGAAATCATTCAATGTTTTGCATTGCTTGTGTTCTATCCTTCTTTCTAGGCAGAAGTTTGCTTTTCCCTGTATTTTGTCCCAACTCTCTCACTGTAGTCCTGTGATGTATGTTTGTTCACGCCCTTATTCTCCATTTTGTCATCATCACCATATCTGTATGCATCTTCTACATGTCCTCTGTTGAATATTCCTTTTTACCTGCTACTTTCATCATAATACAAGAATTTCGGTTAAAGCAATCCTCTTTTCCTGGAGTCTTCTTACATGAGATCGTGGCTGAGTTAAGCTATCTGATAAATCGGTATGAACGTGAGTACAGGTCAATACGGAAGCGCCCAAAAGAATAGGTCTATCCAGGCACCACTGCGTTCTACATACCCATGAGTCAGAATAGTAAAAAGGAATAACCTGCCTTCAGAGACAGTAACTCAAGGTCTGTGCTGAACCTCAGTGGAAAAGGACATTTCCCAGATACACAGTAACCCAGTTCCCAGCCAGACCCCAGCGTGCATAGAAGCACACACTGCAGATAAACAGTGAGAAGTATAACCCTCATCATCCACTCTTCCTGCCTGCAAACAAATCATGTCTGAAGCGAGGTATACAATGTCCCTACCAGACTTACAGACACAGGAAAGAGACCTAGATCCCCATCCACCAGCTAGTGAAAGGGGAAAACGTACAGTTAAACCTACATGGAAAGTCATGGAGAATTTAGAGACTGAAAAAGGTGTTGTATATCGTGATGTGTCTTCACTATGGGAGAAAGTGCTGAGTCACATAGACACTGTATCAAGGCCTGCTTCTCATGAGTTACCACTAGAGGGAGTCCTAGAACAATTATGCACAGCATACCAAAGGTATATGGAGAAGACTGACCAATACATTACTCTCCTGAAAAAACTGAATCTGCCAGAGACTTTAAAAGAATTGCAAAGTTTCCAGCAACTTAATTCTGAAAGGGACTACACCGTACGCGACATTAAGACAAAGATAGAGGCTAAAATTGCACGGACACCAGATGCATCATCTCGCTCATCCAAATCGTCTAAGCACTCAAAACGCTCATCTAGGTCAAGTTCATCAAAATATTCCACTCTCAGCCAGCAGCTTATAAGGGCACGTGCTAAGGCAGAAACGTCTAAGATACAAGCAGCCTTTGCGCAAAGGAGAGCAGATATGGACGCAGCCACAGCACAAAAGAGAGCAGAAATGGATGCAGCACAAAAGAGAGCAGAAATTGATGCAGCACAAAAGAGAGCAGAAATGGATGCAGCACAAAAGAGAGCAGAAATTGATGCAGCACAAAAGAGAGCAGAAATGGATGCAGCACAAAAGAGAGCAGAAATGGATGCAGCACAAAGGAGAGCAGACATGGATGCGGATGCAGCACGCAAGGAAGCTCTGGAGAAGGAATGTGAGCACGCAACAGCCATGGCGGAGTTAAGGATCCTGGAGCGAGCTATCAGTGGGAGTCAAAGAGACAGCATCAGTTTGTGTGAAGTGGAGGCAGAGGACCCTATTGAACGCACAAGAGACTACGTGCTAAGCCAAAATGGCGAACCGCAGATCATCACTAACACTCCTGATGGCGTTCATGCTTCTCCAGGGCACCAGGATGCCTATCCACTTACAGAACCCTACACTCAAGGTCAGTACAATGCTCCCGAACTTGAACTTCCTTCGTATTCCGGTATGCGCCAAGACCCTGCATCTCATCAAACTCCACAGGCTATTATCTACACGCAACCCAATATACCGGCAGGTCATTATACTCTCGACAACCGCATAGTGCCAGCTCCGCATGTAGCAGAGACTATACCCACCAAACCGGTTGCTGGACTAAATGCATATGCCACTCCATACTTACCCACGTTTCAAGGCCAAGACGTCTCCACTCCTATGTACAACACCGCTCAGCCCACATTCGTGCATCCTAAGTCAGAAAGAACAGACATGTCTGACTTTGCAAGGTACATGATTCGCCGCGAACTTACTAAAACCGGTCTCACAAGGTTTGACGACCAACCTGAAAATTACAGAGGTTGGAAAAATGCCTTTAGAACCGTAACTAGTGACCTCGGCATCACTGCTGCCGAAGAGCTGGACCTGCTAATCAGATGGCTAGGACCACAATCCACAGAGCGTGTCAAGAGACTCAGGTCTGTACATATCAGTAATCCAATGGCTGGTCTCATGGCTGCATGGGAAAGACTAGAGAAAAACTTTGGCAGTCCAGAAGCCATAGAGGATGCACTGTTCAAGCGTCTACAGAGTTTTCCAAAGATAGCAAGCAAAGACAGTTCAAAGTTCCTGGAGCTCAGTGACTTGCTGTTAGAGCTCCATCTGGCCAAGGCAGACACCCACCTACCTGGCCTCAGCTATCTGGACACTGCTCGTGGAGTAAATCCCATTATCTCCAAGCTACCGTACAACGTGCAAGAAAGGTGGACTACACTAGGGTCAAAATACAAGAAAGACCATCAAGTGTCATTTCCTCCATTCTCCTACTTCTGTGAGTTTATAAAAGATGTGGCAGAACGCAAGAACGACCCAAGCTTTTCCTACCAAGAATCCAGTGGCCCAGCTTCACCTCCTTCTAAATACGTCAGCGCACGCTCGAACGACAGAAACCGCAGGGGTCCAGTGTCAGTGAAGAAGACGGATATTCTTCCCATACCAACATCAGCCCCAGGCAAGAGTAACAAAAGTGAAAAGATAGAGAACCCAAATCGTGAGTGTCCCATCCACAAGAAGCCACATCCCTTAAAAAAGTGCATCGGCTTCAGGAAGAAACCGCTCCTAGAACGCAAGGAGCTTCTAAAGAAGTTCGGGGTATGCTACAGATGTTGTGCTTCTACTGAACACCTTGCTAAAGACTGTAAAACTACAATTAAGTGCATGGAGTGTGACAGTGAGGACCACGTACAAGCACTCCACCCATTCCGTCCTGACTCTACACTTACTCCTTCCCCCACCACGAGCCATGGCGGGGAGGACGCAGCTCAAACTGCAAGCCATACCACAATATCTTCTTCATGCACAGAAGTCTGCGGAGAAGACCTCTGGGACAAGTCCTGTGCGAAGATTTGCCTGGTGAACGTATATCCCAATGGTCACCCAGAGAAAGCCGTGAAGGTGTACGTCCTTCTGGATGATCAGAGCAACCGATCACTTGCAAGGTCAGAACTCTTTGATATGTTTAACTTAAAGGGAAATGCCTACCCTTACACCTTAGGTACCTGCAGTGGTGTTACAGAGGTTTATGGGAGAAGGGCCAGTGGTCTTACAGCGACATCTCTCGAGAACACCGTCGAGATACCGTTACCTACACTGGTCGAGTGCAACCAGATTCCATCCAATCGAGAAGAGATCCCAACGCCAGAGGCTGCTCTTCATCACCAACATCTCAAGGGGATAGCAAACAAGATACCAGCCCTCAACAACAGTGCAGATATCCTGATTCTGCTTGGCAGAGACATTCTCCGGCTGCACAAGGTGCGTCAGCAAATTAATGGACCACACGATGCACCATTTGCCCAACGCTTAGATCTAGGCTGGGTAATCATAGGCAATGTTTGCATACACAAGATGAAGAGACCCAACAACATCTCCTCTTACAAGACACACATCTTGTCAAATGGTCGCAGCACCCATTTCCAACCATGCCCACATCACTACTGGGTGAAAGAGAAAGTGAGCAACACCAAGTGGCAACAGGAATCCTTCAACAACATGAACACACTCCAGTCCTGGGAAGAAAACCTCGGGTCATCAGTGTTCGATTCCACAAGTAATGACAACAAGTTGGCACCCACAAGGGAAGATAAAGAATTTATAAAGGTTATGGATAAAGAATTTGTTCAAGACGACTCCAACAGTTGGGTAGCTCCTTTACCCTTTCGTTTCCCAAGAGTGAGGTTGCCGAACAACCTGCAGCAAGCAACTGCAAGGTTCTCATCCTTAAAGCGTACCCTAAAGAGGAAACCAGAGATGGAGAAGCATTTCATTGACTTTATGCAGAACATCTTTGACAGAAATCATGCTGAACCTGCGCCACCACTGAGGGAGGGAGAAGAATGTTGGTATCTTCCATCCTTTGGTGTCTATCACCCTCGCAAGCCTAATCAGATCAGAGTGGTGTTTGACTCCAGTGCTCAGTTTGAAGGCCTCTCTCTCAATAACCTGCTCCTAACTGGGCCCAACCTGAACAACAGCCTCCTTGGAGTATTGATCCGCTTCAGACAAGAACCTGTTGCCATAATGGCCGACATTCAGCAGATGTTTCATTGCTTCATTGTGAAAGAAGACAACAGAAACTATCTTAGGTTCCTATGGCACAAGGACAACAACGTCAACAATCAGGTCATAGACTACCGGATGAAGGTCCATGTCTTCGGCAACAGTCCCTCACCTGCTGTGGCGATCTATGGACTGAGACGGACAGCCCAGGAAGGTGAGAGAGAGTACGGTTCCGATGCTCGGCAATTTGTAGAGAAGAACTTCTACGTGGACGATAGGCTCAAGTCCTTGCCCACAAGCGAAGATGCAATTGACCTACTCTCCAGGACACAGGAAATGCTATCCACATCAAACCTCAGACTCCACAAGATTATCTCTAACAGTCAAGAGGTAATGAACGCGTTTCCATCTGAGGACCGTGCCTCAAACCTAGACCTCAACTTGGGTTCCGATGTTCCTCCAACACAGCGCAGCCTTGGTCTACTGTGGGATATCAAACGGGACACCTTCACTTTCCAAGTGTCACCCTATGACAAACCCTTTACCAAACGAGGAGTCCTATCTGTCATAAATAGCATCTATGATCCTCTCGGGTTTGTAGCACCCATCACTATTCAAGGCAAGATACTGTTAAGACAGCTTACGGCCGAGAACACGGATTGGGACACCCCGCTCCCAACTCAGAAACAGCAAAGGTGGGAGGCGTGGAAGAAGTCTCTGAAGTTCTTAGAGCAACTCCAAGTCCCACGTTGTTATTCTCCAAGATCACCTTTGACTGCAATCAGAAGAGAAGTCCATATTTTCTCTGACGCATCTACAGAAGCCATAGCCGCAGTAGCTTATCTGATGACCTTAGGAGCTAACAAGGCACATTGTGGTTTCATCCTGGGTAAAGCCAAATTAACTCCAAAGCCTGCACACTCTGTACCCAGACTCGAGCTTTGCGCTGCGGTATTGGCAGTAGAAATTGCTGAAGTTGTACAAGACGAAATGGACATTACAATTGATTCCTTTACCTTCTACACCGACAGCAGGGTGGTACTCGGGTACATTCACAACCAAACAAAGCAGTTCTATACATATGTGAGCAACAGAGTAGAGCGCATCAGAAGTTTTTCTACCCCTGAGCAGTGGCATCACATCTCCACCGATTTAAACCCAGCCGACCGAGGTACAAGACTCGCAGCTGCTTCTAAGCTTGATGACAACATGTGGTTAACGCCTCCCAGTCTCCTGTACGAAGATTTCTGTGCGAACAACACCAAAAATGCTTATGAGCTGGTGGAACCAGAATCTGACAAGGAGATAAGACAAACTATCTCTGCTCACTATACTTCAATGACATCTAGGCAAGGTTTGAAGTCTCATCGTTTTGAACGCTTTTCAAGCTGGTCCTCCGTTGTACGAACTGTAGCTCGTCTCATTCACATTGCTCGCTGTTTTACAAAGGACAAGCCCTCAGGGTGCCATGGTTGGCACGTGTGTAAGAGTCGTCTTACTGCCGACGACATAGACCATGCCGAACAAGTTATCATCAGGTGTGTGCAACAAGAAGAATATTCACATGAGATTGGCAGTATTACCAAGGGAGTCAGCGTGTCCAAAAACAGCACTCTACTCGACTTGAATCCAGTAGTCGATCATCTCAAGTTTCTAAGAGTGGGAGGACGTTTAAGTAAATCAGACCTATACGATAAGGAGCAGAACCCTTTCATCATTCCAGGTCGACATCACGTCACTACTCTGTTGATTCGACACTATCACGAACGAGTACAGCACCAAGGCAGACATCTTACTGAAGGTGCCATCAGGTCTGCTGGTCTGTGGATCATGGGAATGAAGAGGTGCATCTCTTCAGTTCTCCATAGATGTGTCAAGTGCCGAAGGTTACGAGGAAAACACCAACAACAACAAATGGCGAACCTCCCAGCAGATCGACTGAGCATGGACCAACCGTTTTCATATGTTGGTGTAGACGTCTTCGGGCCATGGTCAGTTGTTACCAGGAAAACCCGTGGAGGAGCCGCGAACAGTAAGCGATGGGCTGTCCTATTCACCTGTCTCAGTATCCGTGCAGTTCACATCGAGGTTATTGAATCCATGGATACCTCCAGCTTCATCAATGCCCTAAGAAGATTCTTTTCCATCCGGGGTCCTGCCAAACAACTCCGGTCCGACTGCGGCACAAACTTTGTAGGAGCCTGCAAGGAACTGCAGTTTGACAACTTCTTGTCCGACAATGGATGCATTTGGGTATTCAACCCTCCACACTCTTCACACATGGGTGGATCTTGGGAACGCATGATTGGTGTTGCACGAAGGATCCTCGACTCCATGTTGCTGGACCATAAACTTCCCCTTACTCATGAAGTTCTGGTTACCTTCCTCGCAGAAGTGTCAGCCATAATAAATGCTAGACCTTTGGTTCCAGTATCATCCGACCCCGATGCTCCAACGATACTTACTCCAGCTACACTCCTTACACAGAAGATTGGAGCCGCTACAGTCCCACCTGGGAATTTCGATAACAAGGACATTTACAAACGTCAGTGGAGACAAGTTCAACACCTGGCTAATGTGTTTTGGCATCGCTGGAAGACCGAATATTTGCACTTGCTTCAAAACCGTCACAAATGGCAGACGCCCAGTCCCAATCTCCAAGAAGGAGACCTTGTTCTCTTAAAGGACAAAGAGGCTCATCGTAATGACTGGCCAATGGGACTTATCACCAAGGTCCTACCCGGTGAGGACGGAAAGACTCGTAAGCTAGAAGTTAAGGTGACAAAAGGGGGCTCTACCCGAACCTTCTTCCGCCCGGTCACTGAACTCGTGCTGCTTCTACGAAAGGAGGACATCACATGAACTGAACATGCTCCTGGACGTTGTTCACGGCGAGGAGCATTCCTCCTCATCCCCCAGTTTATTGAATGTTGACATTTTCCATTGGATTGAACCTTTAACATTCCCATTGGATTCTGGGTTGGTGGAAGAGTTTGCATGTTTGCGGCTTCCCCAATCTGAAGATGGGTTTTATATACTTGAACTTATCTTTCGGTGTGATCTACGGGTCAACAACAACGAGTTGGACTTAAAAATCTTTTATGTTTTATTATTGCATGCACGTTTTCTTCCTCTTGTTTTTTCAGGTTCGAACGACTTCGAAGAATTACGGACATCGTGAAATCCAAGGATTTCAGACGGGGAGTGTCATGTCCCACGACTTGGGAAATCATTCAATGTTTTGCATTGCTTGTGTTCTATCCTTCTTTCTAGGCAGAAGTTTGCTTTTCCCTGTATTTTGTCCCAACTCTCTCACTGTAGTCCTGTGATGTATGTTTGTTCACGCCCTTATTCTCCATTTTGTCATCATCACCATATCTGTATGCATCTTCTACATGTCCTCTGTTGAATATTCCTTTTTACCTGCTACTTTCATCATAATACAAGAATTTCGGTTAAAGCAATCCTCTTTTCCTGGAGTCTTCTTACATGAGATCGTGGCTGAGTTAAGCTATCTGATAAATCGGTATGAACGTGAGTACAGGTCACTACGGAAGCGCCCAAAAGAATAGGTCTATCCAGGCACCACTGCGTTCTACATACCCATGAGTCAGAATAAGAAGAATAACAGACCTCACTTGCCTCCAGAGAAATAATCCCACAGAGATAGCAGCCTCCCACATATAATGACGGTGAAATGAGAGGAAGGCACAAACGTAGTTATGAAAACAGATTCAGCAAAATGAGGCCCGCTTAAGCTAGATAGCAGAGGATACAAAAGGTGAACTGCGCGGTCAGCTGAAAAACCCTTCAAAATACCATCCTGAAATTACTTGAACTCATGTGCCAACTCATGGTACATGAGTGGTAATTTCAGCCCACTAGAGCAACCAGCAGCAGAGAATTACATATCTGCAAGCTGGACTAAAAAACATGAAAGCAATCATGAAACAGGGAAATACAGACTTAGCTTGTCTTGAAGGCCTAGGAGCAGGTAACAGAGACACACACTGATACATTGATAGCCGGCAAGGGAATGACAGGAAAGCCAGGTTAAATAGGAAACACCCAGCCACTGATGGACAGGTGGAAACCAGAGACCGCAACCCACCAAAGTCACCCAGTACCAGTTGTAACCACCAGAGGGAGCCCAAAAACAGAATCCACAACACTAATCATCAGGAGCAACTTTCTTTCTTGCAATTTCTTCTCCTCATTTTCCTGTGATTTTAGGCATTCCTTGGTTGCGTTCTCAGAACCCAATTATCAACTGGGAGACCAAGGAGATTATCTTTCCAACAAGGAGCAACTCAGCGTTAACAGAAGCTGTCCCTGAGTCCACGGCTACGGAACCACATGTACAGGTATTTTCTTTACCTCCAGCATATAAAGAGTTCTCTGACATCTGTGACAAGAAGAATGCAGATCAGCTTCCTCCACACAGGCATTATGACTGTCCCATTGAGTTGCTTCCTGGGGCAGCTATTCCTTTTGGTAACGTATACCCTTTGGTGGCACCTGAGCTTCAAGCCTTAAAGGAGTATATTGATGAAAATCTGGCCAAAGGCTTCATATATCCTTCTTCCTCACCAGCAGGGGCACCTATCTTTTTTGTAAAGAAGAAGGATGGGACCCTGAGACCCTGTGTTGACTATCGGAAACTCAATAAGGTAATCATACAAAACCGTTACCCTTTGCCTCTGATTCCCGAATTACTGGAAAGAGTCCGCCATGCTAAGGTGTTCTCTAAACTGGATCTTCATGGGGCTTATAATTTGGTGCGTATTCGTCCAGGGGATGAGTGGAAGACAGCATTCAGATGCCGGTATGGACACTTTGAATCTCTTGTGATGCCCTTCGGGCTTTGTAACGCCCCTGCAACGTTTCAACACCTTGCTAATGGCATTTTCAGAGATTTGTTGGACCAGTTTGTAGTGATCTATTTGGACGATATACTAATCTTTTCTGACTCTCTACAGGAACATGAAGAACATGTCAAAACTGTTTTAAGACGTCTGAAAGAGAACCATCTGTATATTAAGCCGGAGAAATGCAAGTTCCATCGTTCTGAGATACAGTTCTTAGGTTATATCATCTCTCCCCAGGGGCTGAACATGGAATCTGGTAAGATTCAGGCTATCCTTGACTGGCCGGTACCCAAGAACGTTAAGGAGGTTCAACGTTTTATTGGTTTTGCAAATTTCTACAGACGCTTCATTCGAAATTTTTCTGATATTGTCCGTCCCATTACTTCCTTGACAAAGAAGGAAAAGCCCTTTAAGTGGTCATCACAGGCTCAAGAAGCTTTTGATCGGCTTAAGATCTGTTTCACATCAGCACCGCTGTTGATACACCCAGATCCAACACTTTCTTTCATTGTGGAGGTGGACGCTTCTGATAATGCTTTGGGGGCTATTCTCTCCCAAAGAACTGGAAAGAAGGGTCTGCTACATCCTTGTGCTTTCTTTTCCCATAGACTAACCTCAGCAGAGAAGAATTACGACGTGGGAGACAAGGAATTGCTGGCTATTATTGCGGCTTTCAAAGAATGGAGGCATCATCTGCAAGGAGCTGCACAACAGATCATAGTGCTAACTGACCATCGCAATTTAGAGTTCCTTAGATCCGCTAGATGTCTTTCTCCTCGTCAGGCTCGTTGGAACTTATTTTTAAATCAATTTAACTTTGTTATCTCGTACCATCCAGGTTCTCGTAATGGGAAGGCTGATGCTTTATCCTGAATCCATGCTGCAGATTCCGTACCTGGAGCCCCGTCCAAGACCATTCTATCTGATGCCAATTTCATCGGAGTTATCCACGATCAGGACTTGTGGAAGTGCAGCGCCCCAGAGTCCTGGTCGTTGCAGTATTGTCGCTCTTCCACCAGGGGGAGTGATGGTACGTCTGATGGTACTAAAGGAATTCACCTGACCAGGTATCACAGTCACACGCTACACTTCACACTCCGGCCACCAGGGGGAGCAAAAGGTTCTATCTATTAGGCCACTCCTCACACTCGGGTAAAACTGGGGGTTGGATAGGAAGTTAGAGAGAAAGCTGCTGGGTGAGACCCAGGAAAGACCTGTCAGGCAGACAGGGAGAGAAGGACGAACATCTGAGCTGCAGACAGAGGTCCCTGTCAGGGGTGGGATCCTTGCAGAGACTTAGCAAGAGATAGAACGTTGTGGAGCTGCGCCTGCACCTCATTGCGGCAGCATCCTAAGAAAGGACAAGAAGCGGAGTATATTGTGGAGAAGTGAGAAACGAGATCACAGCACAAGGAGATAATACCGGGAGGAGTTCTGCCTTAAGATCGGCAACATCCTTCTGAGGTGCGTAGCCGGTGGCCGGATCACCGAGGGAGTAATAGGCTCTACGCATTACTTCAAACTACGGCATGACAGTTAATTCCAAGTTGGCTGCCCAACCTTTAACCTAATGAAGACAACGGAGGCAAATTGTGGGAGAGGGGCGTCTCTAGGGTCCCTATAAAATAGCTCCAGGCCTACCCCGTCATACGGGTCGTCCTATCCATACCATCTGGGGGATGGAGAGAGAGAATATCAGAAACATACACGACAGTTGTGAGGACTGTCCCGTGGTGCTCAGCAGGGAAGTACTACAACACACAGGCGCTAGTAGGAAGGCTACTGATTTCCACCTGCAAAGGGAACTCTGGATGTGCCTTCGGACTGGCCGGATTCAGCCTGCCCTGTTAGCAGTGCTCTGGATTGTGGACGCTGAAGTCTACAGTAAAAGGTAAAGAGACTGCAACCTTGAGTCCTCGTTATTTACTGCGACCTGCACCATCACCATCTACCTTACCGGGAAGCCCTGGGGACATACTTCACCTGTGGGAAGGTATTCCATCTAGCTGCCATAACATCACCCCAGCGGACCCCTAAGCAGCGTCGGTCACCCTGACCGAACACCACAGGTGGCGTCACGAACACTTGACAAACTTCACCCTTTGATTGGGCGCCCCTTAGCAGGGCCACGGACCGGGTCGGGCCACTGTGACATCCCCAGAACCGAGACAGAGGGACCCAGTACCGAGTACCCCACTGCCCTGTGCCTGGGGGCGATCCAGAAGGAGTGCAGGGAGGCCTATGACGGTGATGTACAGTATTTCTGGCCAACCCACCTGTGGATATTAATCTTGTCTTTAAGGGTGGCATGTGGTTCAGAGATCGATGTATCTACATCCCTGAGGTCGTCCATCTGCAGATCCTCAAGTTGGTACATGACTCCAAGTTGGCTGGTCACAGGGGGGTACAGAAGACACAAGAGTTCCTGAGCCGATTCTTCTGGTGGCCAACTTACCTGAAGGATACCAAGGACTATGTTCTCTCTTGCGAGGTATGTGCTCGTTACAAGACTCATGTGGCACCTACCGGTCTTCTACAACCATTACCTGTTCCGTCCCACCCTTGGGGGTCTATATCAATGGACTTTATTGTGGAGCTGCCTACATCGGGGGGCATGAATATAATCATGGTGGTAGTTGATCGCCTGACTAAAGCTGCTCATTTTGTTCCGTGTACCGGCCTTCCCTCAGCTTAAGATACAGTGAACTTGGTTATACAGAATGTCTTTCGGTTGCATGGGGTTCCGGATGAGATCATCTCTGACCGTGGAGAGCAGTTCACTTCAAGATTCTGGAAAAGGTTTTGCTCTGCACTCAATATTAATGTCTGTCTCTCTTCCGCTTACCATCCCCAGACAAATGGTCAGACTGAGCGTACCAACCAGATGCTGGAACAATATCTAAGATGCTATGTCAGCCATCTCCAGGATGATTGGTTGGAGTTGCTGCCGTTAGCCGAATTTTCATATAACAATTCTCAGAGCGCCTCCACTAAATTTACACCTTTCTTTGCCAATCTGGGTTATCATCCGTGTATCTTACCTAGGTCTCCAATTAATTCTCTGGTTCCGGCAGTGGAGGAAAGGCTGACTGCGATGAGGCAAAATCTGGAGGTTCTGAAGGAATCCCTGACCACAGCTCAAGAACGTTATAAGAGATCGGCTGATAGATTCTGTAAACCTGCACCCATGTTCAAGGTAGGAGATTCCATGTGGTTAGCAACTAAAAATCTGAAGTTAAACGTTCCTTCACAAAAACTTGGACAGAAATTCATTGGCCCTTTCAAGATCAACGGTATTGTGAGCTCTGTGGCCTGCCGGCTGAAGCTGCCTAGGACTATGAAGGTACACCCAGTTTTTCATGTATCTTTACTAAAGCCTGTATCTCCTAATACCTTCCAGGGACGTGTTGTGCCACCTCCGCAGCCTGTGGTGATTGATGGGCAAGAACAATTTGTGGTGGAGGAAATTGTTGATTCCAGGATTTGCAGGAATCGGCTCCAATATCTGATAAGATGGCAAGGATATCCCCCTGAGGAAGACTCTTGGGAACCTGTGGAAAACATCAATGCCCAACAGAAGATTTCTCGTTTTCATCAGAGATTCCCTGAGAAACCAGGTCCAGGATCGTCCTGAGGCCGCTTCTAAGGAGGGAGTAATGTCAGGACTCTGAACATTTTTTATTACCTTTTTGTGCATTACTGCCCTTTTCCAAGATGGCGTCTTTGGTCTCATGTGCACTGTGTCTTCCTGCTATAAAACTCCACCCCAGCCTTCAGTCTGTGCTAGAGTATTCTGCCTTGCATCCAGCTCCTGACCTCTGGTGACTCCCTGGCTATATACCTGCTCCTGTGAACCTGTGGGGTTATCCTGCTTCTCTGCTCTGAGTTCCTGCTGCATACACCAGTTCCAGTAATCCTCCTTCATCTGCTGCTCATGTTTGCTTCCATCTGCATTTGCTGGACATGTAAGCTGTTTCTGCTCTGCAAGAACCTGAGACTATTACCCAGACCACCCTGGTTGAGCTAAGATATTATTTGAACTGCCTTATAAGCATATCTATCTGTGTTTTGGACTAAGCAAGGACTTATTCGTGTCAAGTATCCTCAAGAATAATTGTGCTTCATAGACTTTCTGCGTGATTGCATTTTCCTCTGAAGTTTCCTATAGACTGCTGAGCTGCATTTGATATTTGCACTAAGTGTGGTGGACTTGAGTTTCTCTCTGCACCTGTTTGAATCACCGTGTGATAATATAGACTTTACCACTTATAAAACTGTGTCGTGTAGTTGTCTTGTTCCATGCAAAGAGTCTCCTGAGTTATCCCCTATAATTATTACATTATGGACCGTGCTCATTATCAACACTGGTGCGTGACAACCACTAATGAACCAGGCTCATCACCAACACTGGTGCGTGAAAAAACGAATGGACTGTGCAAATCACCAACACTGTTGAGCGATACCACTAATGGACCGGGCTCATCACCAACACTGGTGCGTGACACCGCTAATGGACCAGGCTCATTACTAACACTGGGGCGTGACACCACTAATGGACTGTGCTAATTACTAACACTGGTGAGTGACACCACTAATGGACCAGGCTTATCACCAACACTGGTAAGTGACACCATTAATGGACTATGCTCATCTACAACACTGGTGCGTGACACCACTAATGGACCACGCACATCTCCAACACTGGCGCGTGACACCACTAATGGACCGTGCTCATCACCAATACTGGTGAATGATACCACTAATGGACCGTGCTCATCACCAACACTGGTGAGTGACACCACTAATGGACCATGCTCATCACCAACACTGGTGCGTTACATCACTATTGGACTGGGCTTATCACCAACACTGGTGAGTGACACCATTAATGGACCGGGCTCATCACCAACTCTGGTGCGGGACACTACTAATGGACCGTGCTCATCACCAACACTGGTGAGCAACACCACTAACGGACCAGGCTCATTACCAATACTGGTGAGCGACACCACTAATGGACTGGGCTCATCACCAACACTGATGCATGACAACATTAATGGACCATGCTTGTCTCCAACACTGGTTCGTGACACCATTAATAGCCCATGCTCATCACCAACACTGGTGCGTGACACCACTAATGGACTGGGCTTATCACCAAAACTGATGAGTAACACCACTAATGGACCGGGCTTATCACCAACACTGGTGAATGACACCACTAATGGACCATGCTCATCACCAACTATGGTAGTGACATCACTAATGGACCAGGCTCATTACTAACACTGGTGAGTGAAACCACTAATAGATTGGGCTAATCACCAACAGTGGTGAGTGACACCACTAGTGGACCTGGCTCATCACCAACACTGGTGAGCGACACCACTACTGGATCGGGCTCATCACCAATACTGGTGAGTGACACCACTAATGGATCAGGCTAATCACCAATACTGGTGAGTGACACCACTAGTGGACCAGCCTTATCATCAACACTGGTGAGTGACACCACTAATGGACCGTGCTCATCACCAACACTGGTGCATGACACCACTAATTGACCGGGCTTATCACCAACACTAATATGATCTGGTCTGTGGTTTTGGAATCAATTGTTCGTACATATGAAGGTGATCTTAAAAGGTTTTCACAGTTTTGGCCATATGGTCTATATTTTAATTAGTATGGATAAAACCTGTGAATGCTCCATGTAGAGGTGACTTGGATGCGGCTTGGATGAGCACACTGGGGCACAATGCAGAGAGGCTGGACAGGCGGCTGCGAAGGGAGTGGACATGATTAAGATGTCTTTAGAGAACCCTTAATTAGCGAATGTTCTGCTAGATAAGGACAAAGTCTGCGTGGCATCCAATGCACAAATGTGATTATTTCCCTGTGCTGATGATGCCTGCGAGAACGTAATATAATATAATTCATATCCAATCGCAGTCATTTTACTGAACATTACCTCTTCTTATCCTACAAATGGCTGCAAATAACCACTGCACAAAGGAAACGCGATTCCACCACCGGCGCCGGATACCAGAGCAGCGAATCGCACAATAAACACAAGACTTCAAGGTCCCTTAAATAGAATCTCTGAGATTTTGTTCTAGAGACTTCTGGGAAAATATCAACAAAAGGGATTTTACTCGGAGAGATAAGCACGGTGTTGTCACCGAGGGGATGTTCTGTGTTGTCGTCGCCTTATCTACCTGCCTTGTATCATTTCTACATTGTATACAAACTGTATCATTGTTTCTATGTAGGGAAATCTGCTGCACAATGTGACGGGCAACATGACGCAGAGAAACCAGCGAGGAAAGTGCAGTCAGTAAAATAAAATGATGTAATTATAATATTATACACCTACAATCCTGAGGATCCTATTACCCCATCTCACTGCCGAATGTACAGTGAAACCCACCTGCTTTGTATGTACCCAGTGACTGCACCAGCAGAATAGTGAGCACAGCTCTGGAGTATAATACAGGATGTAACTCAGGATCAGTAGTGTAATGTATGTACACAGTGACTGCACCAGCAGAATAGTGAGTGCAGCTCTGGGGTATAATACAGGATGTAACTCAGGAAAAGTAATGTAATGTATGCACACAGTTGACTGCACCAGCAGAATAGTGAGTGCAGCTCTGGAGTATAATACAGGATGTAGCTCAGGATCAGTAATGTAATGTATGCATACAGCGTCGGACTGGAGCACCTTGGGCCCACCAGAGAAAATCATTCTTGGGGCCCACTATGTAGCTTCACAGAAATGCATTCAAGACCATCAATTGTGCGGTGGTAAAACACGCTAATATCAGGGCATAATATAAGGTAGTACATGTCTTAATTATGTAGCAGGGGTTGGGGTAGCCCCCTCATAGAATATAAAGTAGCCCCCCTCATGGAATATAATGTAGCCTCCCACAGAATATAATGCAGCCCCCCATGGAATATAATGCAGCCCCCCTCATAGGGTATAATACAGCACCCCACAAAATATAATGCAACCCCCTCATAAGGTATAATGCAGACCCCCCATAGAATATAATGTAGCTCCCTCGTATGGCATAATGCAGCCCCTCCACAGAATATAATGTAGCCCCTCAGAGAATAATGCAGCCCCCCACAGAAATATAATGTAGCCCCCTCATAGGGTATAATGCAGTCCCCCTGAAAGGGTGTAATGCAGCTCCCTCCACCATCATCATTGTTCTCCCCCTCCACCATTGTACTCATTACCACCTCCATCATTGCCTCCTTCCCCACCACCATTGTCCTTTTCACCACTACCATCTTTCTCCTTTACACCACAACCATCATTGCTTTCTTCCCCACCATCATCATTGCCTCCTCCACCATCATCATTGCCCCACCACCATCATCATTGCCTCCAGCACCATCATCATTGCCCCCACCACCATCATCATTGCCTCCAGCACATCATCATTGCCCCACCACCATCATCATTGCCTCCAGCACCATCATCATTGCCTCCAGCACCATCATCATCATCATTGCCTCCAGCACCATCATCATTGCCCCCACCACCATCATCATCATCATTGCCTCCAGCACCATCATCATTGCCCCCACCACCATCATCATGGCCTCCAGCACCATCATCATTGCCCCACCACCATCATCATTGCCTCCAGCACCATCATCATTGCCCCACCACCATCATCATCATTGCCCCACCACCATCATCATCATTGCCCCCACCACCATCATCATTGCCTCCAGCACCATCATCATTGCCCCACCACGATCATTGCCTCCAGCACCATCATCATTGCCCCCACCACCATCATCATGGCCTCCAGCACCATCATCATTGCCCCCACCACCATCATCATGGCCTCCAGCACCATCATCATTGCCCCACCACCATCATCATTGCCTCCAGCACCATCATCATTGCCCCACCACCATCATCATCATTGCCCCACCACCATCATCATTGCCTCCAGCACCATCATCATTGCCCCACCACCATCATCATTGCCTCCAGCACCATCATCATTGCCCCACCACGATCATTGCCTCCAGCACCATCATCATTGCCCCCACCACCATCATCATGGCCTCCAGCACCATCATCATTGCCCCCACCATCATCATCATTGCCTCCAGCACCATCATCATTGCCCCCACCACCATCATCATGGCCTCCAGCACCATCATCATTGCCCCCACCACCATCATCATTGCCTCCAGCACCATCATCATTGCCCCCACCACCATCATTATTGCCCCCACCACCATCATCATTGCCTCCAGCACCATCATCATTGCCCCACCACCATCATCATGGCCTCCAGCACCATCATCATCATTGCCTCCCCACACACACACACACACAGCTGCACACATGGAGGCAGAGATGCACACACAGACAGCCGCACACACGCAGGCACACAAACACACAGACACACACACAGACACACACACAGCCGCAAACACGCAGGCACAGACACACACACAGACATACAGCCGCACACACACAGGCACGCACACACAGACACACACGCAGGAACACTCACACACACACAGCACCCACTCACCTCTCTGCACGTTCCCAGCAGCCGCAGCACATCCCGGCAACTTTCTCTCTGAAACAGCCGCACTGAATGATGACATCATCCAGCCGCGCTGAGTCAGACAGGAAGTGCCAGGCAGGAAGGAGGACGGTGTGGATCCCTGCAGCTCCGCTCTGGTCCCAAGCTGCAGGGATCGCAATTAAGGATCGCCGCCCTTTAGGTGCCCACCTCCGGGGACACCCATTCAGCAGCAGTGGCGGGCAGTGTTAGCCTCAGCATGCGGCTATCGCTGCACAGCCATTAAAGTGAAATGGTATTCACGCCTCTCCACACCCATGGGGGCATGAGGAAGCGTGAATATTCATTTCTCTTTAGCAGCGGGGACAGGCTCCTGTCCATCTGCTGCTCTCTGGCACCAGAAGGGCCCCCCTTGACTCAGGGGCCCCATAGCAGCTGGGTGTGCCGCTATTAGCGACACTCCACTGGGTGGGGGGCCCCTGGAGCAGTGGGGGCCCTAGGCAGCTGCTGGCCAATATGCCAGCAGGTGTTAGTGCCTGGGCCCACCGGAGAATCCTCCGGTTCTCCGGTGGTCCAGTCCGACCCTGTATGCATACAGTGACTGCACCAGCAGAATAGTGAGTGCAGCTATGGGGTATAATACAAGAGGTAACTCAGGATCAGTAATGTAATGTATGCATACAGTGACTGCACCAGCAGAATAGTGAGTGCAGCTCTGGGGTATAATACAAGAGGTAACTCAGGATCAGTACAGGATCAGTAATGTAATGTATTTACACAGTGACTGCACCAACAGAATAGTGAGTGCAGCTCTGGAGTATAATACAGGATGTAACTCAGGATCAGTAATGTAATGTATGTACACATTAAGGCTGCCGTCACACTAGCAGTATTTGGTCAGTATTTTACATCAGTATTTGTAAGCCAAAACCAGGACTGGAACAAATAGAGGAAAAGTATAACAGAAACATATGCACCAATTCTGCATTTATCACCCACTCCTGGTTTTGGTTTACAGATACTGATGTAAAATACTGACCAACTACTGCTAGTGTGATGGCAGCCTAAGAGTTCTGGCTTCTACAGACCAGTTAGACTGTTGTGAACTGTGTTTCTGGGCTCCCTCTGGTGGTCACTAACGGTATTGTGTTAGGCATGTCTTGTTGCAGGCCTGAGCTCCAGCTGTGTCGTTAAGCAGCGGGTGTTCCCTATTTAAGTCTCCTCTGGACTCAGTCTCTTGCCTGGCATCGTTGTATCCAGACCTATTTGGTCTCCTCCGGATTCCTTTCAGTCTGTCTCATGCAAGAAAAGCTAAGTCTGTTTGAACAATTTGGATCGTTTGCATTTTTCAGTGTTTTTGTCCAGCTTGCTTATATTTGATTTTCTGGCTCGCTGGAAGCTCTAAGGGTGCTGATGTTCTCCCCCCGTACCGTCAGTCGGTGTGGGGGTTCTTGAATGTTCAGCGTGGATGTTTTTGTAGGGTTTTCTGCTGACCGCATAGTCCATTATCTATTTTCTGCCTATCTAGACTAGTGGGCCTCACTTTGCTGAAATCTAGTTCATCTCTACGTTTGTGTTTTCTTCTTGCCTCACCGTTATTATTTGTTGGGGGCTTTCTATATCTTTGGGGTTCAATTTCTCTGGAGGCAAGTGAGGTCTTATTTTCCCTCTAGGGGTAGTCAGTTCTCTGGCTGGCTCGAGACGTCTAGAACCAACGTAGGCACGTTCACCGGCTACTTCTAGTTGTTTGTGTTAGGATCAGGTATGCGGTTAGCCGAGTTTCCACCTCCCTAGAGCAGTATTTATGTTTTTGCTATCTTGCCGGAATATCTGAGATCCTCTGCCATTGGGATCATAACAGAATGCCAGGCCTAAAGAAAATGTTTAATGCATCGCAGAAGCGGGATTAAAAAAGAAGTTCTGAGTTTTGTTTTTTTTTGTTTTTTTTTTGCTGCAGTTTGCCTAGCTTCTTCCATCCCCTTTTTCTCTGAGTGGCTGAAACTCTGCTGCAGATATGAATGTCCAGACTCTGACTTCTAGTGTGGATCAGCTTGCTGCTAGGGTGCAAAGCATTCAGGATTTGGTTATCCATAGCCCTATGTCTGAACCAAAAATACCTATTCCTGAGCCGATTTTTGGAGATAGATCTAAGTTCCTGAATTTTAGGAATAATTGTAAATTGTTTCTGTCTCTGAAACCTCGTTCCTCTGGTGGTTCCGCTCAGCAAGTTAAGATTGTTATTTCCTTCTTGCGCGGCGACCCTCAAGATTGGGCCTTCTCTCTGGCGCCAGGAGATCCTGCATTGGTGAATGTTGATGCGTTTTTTCTGGCGCTTGGTTTGCTTTATGAGGAGCCTAATCTTGAAAATCAGGCCGAAAAAATGTTGCTGGCTATCTCTCAGGGTCAGGACGAAGCTGAGGTATATTGCCAAAAATTTCGGAAATGGTCCGTGCTTACTCAATGGAATGAGTGTGCACTGGCCGCAAATTTCAGAAATGGTCTTTCTGAAGCCATTAAAGATGTGATGGTGGGGTTTCCTATCCCTACAGGTCTGAATGATTCAATGGCTCTGGCCATTCAAATTGATCGACGTTTGCGGGAGCGCAAATCTGTTAATCCTTTGGCGGTGCTGTCTGAACGGTCACCTGATTCTATGCAATGTGACAGAATTTTGACCAGAGCCGAGCGACAAAATCATAGACGTCAAAATGGGTTGTGTTTCTACTGTGGTGATTCAACACATGTTATCTCAGCATGCTCTAAACGTTTAAAAAAAGAAGTTAATCCTGTCGCCATTGGTACTTTTCAACCTAAGTTTATTTTGTCTGTGACTTTAATTTGTTCATTATCTTCTTACTCAGTTATGGCTTTTGTGGATTCTGGTGCTGCTTTAAGTCTGATGGATTTGTCGTTTGCCAAGCGCTGCGGTTTTGTCCTGGAGCCTTTGGAGAATCCTATTCCTCTTAGAGGAATTGATTCTACGCCATTGGCAGAGAATAAACCTCAGTATTGGACGCAAGTGACCATGTGCATGACTCCTGTACACCAGGAGGTGATTCGTTTTCTGGTACTGCATAAAATGCATGATGTTGTCGTTTTGGGTCTGCCATGGTTACAGGCCCATAATCCAGTTTTAGATTGGAAAGCTATGTCTGTGTCTAGTTGGGGGTGTCAGGGGATTCATGGCGATTCTCCATTGGTGTCTATTGCTTCTTCTACTCCTTCTGAGATCCCTGAGTTTTTGTCAGACTTTCAGGATGTATTTAATGAGACCAGGTCCAGTGCCCTTCCTCCTCATAGGGACTGTGATTGTGCTATAGATTTGATTCCTGGTAGTAAGTTTCCTAAGGGACGACTCTTTAATTTATCTGTGCCAGAGCATGCCGCGATGCGGAGTTATATAAAGGAGTCTTTGGAGAAGGGACATATTCGCCCATCCTCGTCCCCTCTTGGTGCAGGATTCTTTTTTGTGGGCAAGAAAGACGGGTCTTTGAGACCTTGTATAGATTATCGTCTTCTGAATAAGATCACGGTTAAATTTCAGTATCCTTTGCCATTGTTGTCTGATTTGTTTGCTCGGATTAAGAGATCCAGTTGGTTTACCAAGATAGATCTTCGTGGTGCGTATAACCTTGTGCGCATAAAGCAGGGAGATGAATGGAAAACGGCATTTAATACGCCCGAGGGTCATTTTGAGTACCTGGTGATGCCTTTCGGATTATCTAATGCCCCTTCTGTGTTTCAGTCCTTCATGCATGACATCTTCCGGAAATATCTGGATAAATTCATGATTATTTATCTGGATGATATTTTGGTTTTTTCTGATGATTGGGAGTCCCATGTGAACCAGGTCAGGATGGTGTTTCAGGTTCTGCGGGAGAATGCTCTATTTGTGAAGGGCTCAAAATGTATCTTTGGGGTACAGAAGGTTTCTTTTTTGGGTTTTATTTTTTCCCCTTCTACTGTGGAGATGGACCCAGTCAAGGTCCATGCCATTCATGACTGGACTCAGCCCACGTCTGTTAAGAGCCTGCAGAAGTTCTTGGGCTTTGCTAATTTTTACCGTCGTTTTATCGCTAATTTTTCCAGCGTGGTTAAACCTTTGACGGATATGACCAAGAAGGGTTCTGATGTTGCTAATTGGTCTCCTGCGGCCCGGGAGGCCTTTCGGGAGCTGAAGCGTCGGTTTACTTCAGCGCCAGTCTTGTGCCAGCCGGATGTCTCTCTTCCCTTCCAGGTTGAAGTTGATGCTTCTGAGATTGGTGCAGGGGCTGTTTTGTCGCAAAAAAGTTCTGATGGCTCCGTGATGAAGCCATGCGCCTTCTTTTCAAGGAAATTTTCGCCTGCTGAGCGGAACTACGATGTTGGTAACCGGGAGTTGTTGGCTATGAAGTGGGCATTTGAGGAGTGGCGACATTGGCTCGAGGGAGATAGACATCGTGTGGTGGTCTTGACTGATCATAAAAATCTGATCTACCTCGAGTCTGCCAAGCACCTGAATTCTAGACAGGCTCGTTGGTCGTTGTTTTTCTCCCGTTTTGACTTTGTGGTCTCGTACCTGCCTGGCTTGAAGAACGTGAAGGCTGATGCACTTTCTAGGAGTTTTGTGCCTGACTCTCCGGGAGTCTCTGAGCCGGCTGGTATTCTCAGAGAGGGAGTGATTTTGTCTGCCATTTCCCCAGATTTGCGACGAGTGCTGCAGAAATTTCAGGCTGATAGGCCTGATAGTTGCCCACCAGAGAGATTGTTTGTCCCTGATAGATGGACCAGCAGAGTTATTTCTGAGGTTCATTCTTCGGTGTTGGCAGGACATCCTGGGATTTTCGGTACCAGAGATTTGGTGGCTAGGTCCTTTTGGTGGCCTTCCTTGTCGCGGGATGTGCGTTCTTTTGTGCAGTCTTGTGGGATTTGTGCTCGGGCTAAGCCTTGCTGTTCTCGTGCCAGCGGGTTGCTTTTGCCCTTGCCTATCCCAAAGAGGCCTTGGACGCACATTTCCATGGATTTCATTTCGGATCTTCCGGTATCTCGGAAGATGCCTGTCATCTGGGTGGTGTGCGATCGTTTTTCTAAAATGGTCCATTTGGTGCCCTTGTGTTGTGAATTGACTTTTTGGGCTCCCTCTTGTGGTCACTAGTGGTATGACTCTGGGATTGTCTTTCTTCAGTTTGGAACTCACCTGGGTCGTTAGTCCAGGGGTGTCGCTATATTAACTTCCTGGATCCTTAGTCCAGTGCCTGGCATCGTTGTAATCAGATCCTTCTGTTGCTCCTGTCTGCTGGTCCTGGCTCTTGCAAAATTAAGCTAAGTCTTGCTTCTTTGTTTTTTGAGTTACTTGCTTTGCTTCTATTTTTGTCCAGCTTGTACTAAATGTAATTTCTGACTTTGCTGGAAGCTCTAGGGGGCTGGTGTTCTCCCCCCGGCCGTTAGACGGTTCGGGGGTTCTTGAATATCCAGCGTGGATATTTTAATAGGGTTTTTGCTGACCATATAAGTCATCTTGCAATATTCTGCTGTTAGCTAGTGGGCCTCTCTTTGCTAAATACCTAGCTCATGCTTATGTTTGTCTTTTCCTCTTACCTCACCATTATAATTTGTTGGGGGCTTGTATCCAACTTTTGGGGTCTTTTCTCTGGAGGCAAGAAAGGTCTTTCTTTTCCCTTCTAGGGTTAGTTAGTTCTCCAGCTGGCGCGAGACGTCTAGAACCAACGTAGGCACGTTCCCCGGCTACTTCTATTTGTGGTGCTAGGATTAGATATATGGTCAGCCCAGTTACCACTGCCCTATGAGCTGGTTTTTTATGTTTGCAGACTTGGTATTTATTCCTGAGACCCTCTGCCATTGGGGTCATAACAGTATGCCAGGCCAACATTGAATGTTTAATGCATTGCAGAAGTGGGATATAAGAAAGGAAATTCTGAGGTTTTTTTTTTTTTTTTCCTCTCTTCCTCCCCTTTACCTCTGAGTGGCTTGAGCTTGCTGCAGACATGAATATCCAGACCTTGATTACAAGTGTGAACCAGCTTGCTGCTCGTGTGCAAAGCATACAAGATTTTGTTACCAGTAGTCCTATGTCTGAACCTAAAATACCTATTCCTGAACTGTTTTCTGGAGACCGATTTAAGTTTAGGAATTTCAGGGATAATTGTAAATTGTTTCTATCTCTGAGACCCCGTTCGTCTGAAGACTCAGTTCAGCAAGTTAAAATTGTTATCTCTTTTTTACGGGGCGACCCTCAGGATTGGGCTTTCTCGCTAGCGCCAGGAGATCCGGCATTGGCAAATATTGATGCGTTTTTTCTGGCGCTCGGATTGCTTTACGAGGAACCCAATCTTGAAATTCAGGCAGAAAAAGCCTTGCTGGCTATTTCTCAGGGTCAGGATGAAGCTGAAGTGTATTGCCAAAAATTTCGGAAATGGTCCGTGCTTACTCAGTGGAATGAGTGTGCTCTGGCCGCAAATTTCAGAAATGGCCTTTCTGAAGCCATTAAGAATGTCATGGTGGGTTTCTCCATTCCTACAAGTCTGAATGATTCCATGGTGCTGGCTATTCAAATTGACCGGCGTTTGCGGGAGCGCAAAGCCGCGAATCCTCTGGTGGTGTTGTCTGAACAAACACCTGATTTAATGCAATGTGGTAGAATTCAGACTAGAAATGAACGGAAAAATCATAGACGACAGAATGGGTTGTGTTTTTACTGTGGTGATTCTACACGTTATATCAGCATGCTCTAAACGCCTAACTAGGGTTGTTAGTCCTGTCGCCATTGGTAATTTGCAACCTAAATTTATTTTGTCTGTAACTTTAATTTGCTCATTGTCCTCCTACCCTGTTATGGCGTTTGTGGATTCAGGTGCTGCCCTGAGTCTTATGGATCTGTCGTTTGCCAAGCGCTGTGGTTTTGTTCTTGAGCCTTTGGTAAATCCTATCCCTCTTAGAGGTATTGATGCTACGCCATTGGCGGAAAATAAACAGCAGTTATGGACACAGGTAACAATGTGCATGACTCCTGAACATCGGGAGGTGATTCGTTTTCTTGTTCTGCATAAAATGCATGATTTGGATTGGAAGGCAATGTCCGTGTCAAGTTGGGGCTGTCAGGGTATTCATGGTGATTCCCCGCCGGTGTCTATTGCTTCCTCTACTCCTTCAGAAGTTCCTGAGTATTTGTCTGATTATCAGGATGTGTTCAGCGAGTCCAGGTCCAGTGTTCTGCCTCCTCATAGGGACTGTGACTGTGCCATAGATTTGATCCCAGGTAGCAAATTTCCTAAGGGAAGACTATTTAATCTGTCTGTACCTGAGCATACCGCAATGCGTTCGTATATCAAGGAATCTCTGGAGAAGGGGCATATCCGTCCTTCCTCTTCCCCTCTTGGTGCGGGATTCTTTTTTGTGGCCAAGAAGGACGGATCTTTGAGACCTTGTATTGACTATCGGCTTTTGAATAAGATCACTGTTAAATTTCAGTACCCTTTGCCTCTGTTGTCAGACTTGTTTGCCCGAATTAAAGGTGACAAGTGGTTCACCAAGATAGATCTTCGTGGTGCGTACAACCTTGTGCGCATTAAGCGAGGAGATGAATGGAAAACCGCGTTTAATACGCCCGAAGGTCATTTTGAGTACTTGGTGATGCCTTTTGGGCTCTCTAATGCTCCTTCAGTGTTTCAGTCCTTTATGCATGATATTTTCCGGAAGTATCTGGATAAGTTAATGATCGTTTATCTGGATGATATTCTGTTTTTTTCTGATGACTGGGACTCGCATGTAGAGCAGGTCAGGATGGTGTTTCAGGTTTTGCGTGAGAATGCTTTATTTGTTAAGGGCTCAAAGTGTCTCTTTGGAGTACAGAAGGTTCCCTTTTTGGGGTTTATTTTTTCCCCTTCTGCGGTGGAGATGGACCCAGTCAAGGTCCGTGCTATTCATGATTGGACTCAGCCCACGTCAGTTAAGAGTCTTCAGAAGTTCTTGGGTTTTGCTAACTTCTACCGTCGTTTTATTGCTAATTTTTCTAGTATTGCTAAACCTTTGACGGATATGACCAAGAAAGGTTCTGATGTTGCTAACTGGGCTCCTGCAGCCGTGGAGGCTTTCCAGGAGTTGAAGCGCCGGTTTACTTCGGCGCCTGTTTTGTGCCAGCCTGATGTCTCACTTCCCTTTCAGGTTGAAGTGGATGCTTCTGAGATTGGGGCAGGGGTCGTTTTGTCGCAGAGAGGCCCTGGTTGCTCTGTGATGAGACCTTGTGCCTTTTTCTCGAGGAAGTTTTCGCCTGCTGAGCGGAATTATGATGTTGGCAATCGGGAGTTGTTGGCCATGAAGTGGGCATTTGAGGAGTGGCGTCATTGGCTCGAGGGTGCTAAGCATCGTGTGGTGGTCTTGACTGATCACAAAAATTTGATGTATCTCGAGTCTGCTAAACGCCTGAATCCTAGACAGGCCCGCTGGTCATTGTTTTTCTCCCGTTTTGACTTTGTGGTCTCGTATTTACCAGGTTCAAAGAATGTGAAGGCTGATGCTCTTTCAAGGAGCTTTGTGCCTGACTCTCCGGGAGTCGCAGAACCAGTTGGTATTCTTAAAGAGGGAGTTATCTTGTCAGCCATTTCTCCAGATTTGCGACGTGTGTTGCAGAGATTTCAGGCTGGTAGACCTGACTCTTGTCCACCTGACAGACTGTTTGTTCCTGATAAGTGGACCAGCAGAGTCATTTCCGAGGTTCATTCCTCGGTGTTGGCTGGGCATCCGGGAATTTTTGGCACCAGAGATCTGGTGGCTAGGTCCTTTTGGTGGCCTTCCTTGTCACGGGATGTGCGGTCGTTTGTGCAGTCCTGTGGGACTTGTGCTCGAGCTAAGCCTTGCTGTTCGCGTGCCAGCGGGTTGCTCTTGCCCTTGCCTGTCCCGAAGAGGCCTTGGACACACATTTCCATGGATTTCATTTCAGATCTCCCGGTGTCTCAGGGCATGTCTGTCATCTGGGTGGTATGTGATCGCTTTTCTAAGATGGTCCATTTGGTACCTGTTATGGTTCTCAATGGCAAGAGAACATAGCCCAGCATACATAGGAACTAGCTCTTGGAAGGATGGAAACTTAAACTGACCATGAACTAAACCTGTCGCACAACTAACAGTAGCCGGGTAGCGTAGCCTGCGTTTTATCCCTAGACGCCCAGCGCCGGCCGGAGGACTAACTAATCCTGGCAGAGGAAAATATAGTCCTGGCTCACCTCTAGAGAAATTTCCCCGAAAGGCAGACAGAGGCCCCCACATATATTGGCGGTGATTTAAGATGAAAATGACAAACGTAGTATGAAAATAGGCTTAGCAAAATCGAGGTCCGCTTACTAGATAGCAGGAAGACAGAAAGGGTACTTTCATGGTCAGCTGAAAACCCTATCAAAATACCATCCTGAAATTACTTTAAGACTCTAGTATTAACTCATAACATCAGAGTGGCAATTTCAGATCACAAGAGCTTTCCAGACACAGAAACGAAACTGCAGCTGTGAACTGGAACAAAATGCAAAAACAAACAAGGACAAAAGTCCGACTTAGCTGGAAGTTGTCTGGTAGCAGGAACATGCACAGAAAGGCTTCTGATTACAATGTTGACCGGCATGGAAGTGACAGAGGAGCAAGGTTAAATAGCGACTCCCACATCCTGATGGGAACAGGTGAACAGAGGGGATGATGCACACAAGTTCAATTCCACCAGTGGCCACCGGGGGAGCCCAAAATCCAATTTCACAACAGTACCCCCCCCTCAAGGAGGGGGCACCGAACCCTCACCAGAACCACCAGGGCGATCAGGATGAGCCCTATGAAAGGCACGGACCAGATCGGAGGCATGAACATCAGAGGCAGTCACCCAAGAATTATCCTCCTGACCGTATCCCTTCCATTTGACCAGATACTGGAGTTTCCGTCTGGAAACACGGGAGTCCAAGATTTTTTCCACAACGTACTCCAACTCGCCCTCAACCAACACCGGAGCAGGAGGCTCAACGGAAGGCACAACCGGTACCTCATACCTGCGCAACAATGACCGATGAAAAACATTATGAATAGTAAAAGATGCAGGGAGGTCCAAACGGAAGGACACAGGGTTAAGAATCTCCAATATCTTGTACGGGCCGATGAACCGAGGCTTAAACTTAGGAGAAGAAACCCTCATAGGGACAAAACGAGAAGACAACCACACCAAGTCCCCGACACAAAGCCGAGGACCAACCCGACGCCGGCGGTTGGCAAAAAGCTGAGTCTTCTCCTGGGACAACTTCAAATTGTCCACCACCTGCCCCCAAATCTGATGCAACCTCTCCACCACAGCATCCACTCCAGGACAATCCGAAGATTCCACCTGACCGGAGGAAAATCGAGGATGAAACCCCGAATTACAGAAAAAAGGAGACACCAAGGTGGCAGAGCTGGCCCGATTATTGAGGGCAAACTCCGCTAAAGGCAAAAAAGCAACCCAATCATCCTGATCTGCAGACACAAAACACCTCAAATATGTCTCCAAAGTCTGATTCGTCCGCTCGGTCTGGCCATTAGTCTGAGGATGGAAAGCAGACGAGAAAGACAAATCTATGCCCATCCTAGCACAGAATGCCCGCCAAAATCTAGACACGAATTGGGTTCCTCTGTCAGAAACGATATTCTCCAGAATACCATGCAAACGAACCACATTTTGAAAAAACAGAGGAACCAACTCGGAAGAAGAAGGCAACTTAGGCAGGGGAACCAAATGGACCATCTTAGAGAAACGGTCACACACCACCCAGATGACAGACATCTTCTGAGAAACAGGAAGATCCGAAATAAAATCCATCGAGATGTGCGTCCAAGGCCTCTTCGGGATAGGCAAGGGCAACAACAATCCACTAGCCCGAGAACAACAAGGCTTGGCCCGAGCACAAACGTCACAAGACTGCACAAAGCCTCGTACATCTCGTGACAGGGAAGGCCACCAGAAGGACCTTGCCACCAAATCCCTGGTACCAAAGATTCCAGGATGACCTGCCAACGCAGAAGAATGAACCTCAGAAATGACTTTACTGGTCCAATCATCAGGAACAAACAGTCTACCAGGTGGGCAACGATCAGGTCTATCCGCCTGAAAATCCTGCAAGGCCCGCCGCAGGTCTGGAGAAACGGCAGACAATATCACTCCATCCTTAAGGATACCTGTAGGTTCAGAATTACAAGGGGAGTCAGGCTCAAAACTCCTAGAAAGGGCATCCGCCTTAACATTCTTAGAACCCGGTAGGTATGACACCACAAAATTAAACCGAGAGAAAAACAACGACCAGCGCGCCTGTCTAGGATTCAGGCGTCTGGCGGACTCAAGATAAATTAAATTTTTGTGGTCGGTCAATACCACCACCTGATGTCTAGCCCCCTCAAGCCAATGACGCCACTCCTCAAAAGCCCACTTCATGGCCAAAAGCTCTCGATTCCCAATATCATAATTCCGCTCGGCGGGCGAAAATTTACGAGAAAAAAAAGCACAAGGTTTCATCACGGAGCAGTCGGAACTTCTTTGCGACAAAACTGCCCCAGCTCCGATTTCAGAAGCGTCGACCTCAACCTGAAAAGGAAGAGCAACATCAGGCTGACGCAACACAGGGGCGGAAGAAAAGCGGCGCTTAAGCTCCCGAAAGGCCTCCACAGCAGCAGGGGACCAATCAGCAACATCAGCACCCTTCTTAGTCAAATCAGTCAATGGTTTAACAACATCAGAAAAACCAGCAATAAATCGACGATAAAAGTTAGCAAAGCCCAAAAATTTCTGAAGACTCTTAAGAGAAGAGGGTTGCGTCCAATCACAAATAGCCCGAACCTTGACAGGATCCATCTCGATGGAAGAGGGGGAAAAAATGTATCCCAAGAAGGAAATCTTTTGAACCCCAAAAACGCACTTAGAACCCTTCACACACAAGGAATTAGACCGCAAAACCTGAAAAACCCTCCTGACCTGCTGGACATGAGAGTCCCAGTCATCCGAAAAAATCAGAATATCATCCAGATACACGATCATAAATTTATCCAAATAATCACGGAAAATGTCATGCATAAAGGACTGAAAGACTGAAGGGGCATTTGAAAGGCCAAAAGGCATCACCAAATACTCAAAGTGGCCCTCGGGCGTATTAAATGCGGTTTTCCACTCATCCCCCTGCTTAATTCGCACCAAATTATACGCCCCACGGAGATCTATCTTAGAGAACCACTTGGCCCCCTTTATGCGAGCAAACAAATCAGTCAGCAGTGGCAACGGATATTGATATTTAACCGTGATTTTATTCAAAAGCCGATAATCAATACACGGCCTCAAAGAGCCATCTTTCTTAGACACAAAGAAAAAACCGGCTCCTAAGGGAGATGACGAAGGACGAATATGTCCCTTTTCCAAGGACTCCTTTATATATTCTCGCATAGCAGCATGTTCAGGCACAGACAGATTAAATAAACGACCCTTAGGGTATTTACTACCCGGAATCAAATCTATGGCACAATCGCACTCCCGGTGCGGAGGTAATGAACCAAGCTTAGGTTCTTCAAAAACGTCACGATAGTCAGACAAGAATTCAGGAATCTCAGAGGGAATAGATGACGAAATGGAAACCAAAGGTACGTCCCCATGCATCCCCTTACATCCCCAGCTTAACACAGACATAGCGTTCCAGTCGAGGACTGGGTTATGAGATTGCAGCCATGGCAATCCAAGCACCAACACATCATGTAGATTATACAGCACAAGAAAGCGAATAATCTCCTGATGATCCGGATTAATTCGCATAGTTACTTGTGTCCAGTATTGTGGTTTATTACTAGCCAATGGGGTGGAGTCAATCCCCTTCAGAGGTATAGGAGTTTCAAGAGGCTCTAAATCATACCCACAGCGTTTGGCAAAGGACCAATCCATAAGACTCAAAGCGGCGCCAGAGTCGACATAGGCATCCGCGGTAATAGATGATAAAGAACAAATCAGGGTCACAGATAGAATAAACTTAGACTGAAAAGTGCCAATTGAAACTGACTTATCAAGCTTCTTAGTACGCTTAGAGCATGCTGATATAACATGAGTTGAATCACCACAATAAAAGCACAACCCATTTTTTTCGTCTAAAATTCTGCCGTTCGCTTCTGGACAGAATTCTATCACATTGCATATTCTCTGGCGTCTTCTCAGTAGACACCGCCAAATGGTGCACAGGTTTGCGCTCCCGCAGACGTCTATCGATCTGGATAGCCATTGTCATGGACTCATTCAGACCCGCAGGCACAGGGAACCCCACCATAACATCCTTAACGGCATCAGAGAGACCCTCTCTGAAATTCGCCGCCAGGGCACACTCATTCCACTGAGTAAGCACAGACCATTTACGGAATTTTTGGCAGTATATTTCAACTTCATCTTGCCCCTGAGATAGGGACATCAAGGCTTTTTCCGCCTGAAGCTCTAAATGAGGTTCCTCATAAAGCAACCCCAAGGCCAGAAAAAACGCATCCACATTGAGCAACGCAGGATCCCCTGGAGCCAATGCAAAAGCCCAATCTTGAGGGTCGCCCCGGAGCAAGGAAATCACAATCCTGACCTGCTGAGCAGGATCTCCAGCAGAGCGAGATTTCAGGGACAAAAACAACTTGCAATTATTTTTGAAATTTTGAAAGCAAGATCTATTCCCCGAGAAAAATTCAGGCAAAGGAATTCTAGGTTCAGATATAGGAACATGAACAACAAAATCTTGTAAATTTTGAACTTTCGTGGTGAGATTATTCAAACCTGCAGCTAAACTCTGAATATCCATTTTAAACAGGTGAACACAGAGCCATTCCAGGATTAGAAGGAGAGAGAGAGAGGAAGGCTGCAATATAGGCAGACTTGCAAGTGATTCAATTGAAAGCACACTCAGAACTGAAGGAAAAAAAAAAAAAAAAAAAATTTTCAGCAGACTTCTTTTTTCTCTCCTTTCTCTGCCAATTAATTTAACCCTTTGCGGGCCGGTCAAACTGTTATGGTTCTCAATGGCAAGAGAACATAGCCCAGCATACATAGGAACTAGCTCTTGGAAGGATGGAAACTTAAACTGACCATGAACTAAACCTGTCGCACAACTAACAGTAGCCGGGTAGCGTAGCCTGCGTTTTATCCCTAGACGCCCAGCGCCGGCCGGAGGACTAACTAATCCTGGCA
Source organism: Ranitomeya variabilis (assembly GCF_051348905.1). NCBI lineage: Eukaryota > Metazoa > Chordata > Amphibia > Anura > Dendrobatidae > Ranitomeya > Ranitomeya variabilis. The sequence continues at coordinate 720,961,459 of NC_135232.1, read as the reverse complement.
GAGGAAAATATAGTCCTGGCTCACCTCTAGAGAAATTTCCCCGAAAGGCAGACAGAGGCCCCCACATATATTGGCGGTGATTTAAGATGAAAATGACAAACGTAGTATGAAAATAGGCTTAGCAAAATCGAGGTCCGCTTACTAGATAGCAGGAAGACAGAAAGGGTACTTTCATGGTCAGCTGAAAACCCTATCAAAATACCATCCTGAAATTACTTTAAGACTCTAGTATTAACTCATAACATCAGAGTGGCAATTTCAGATCACAAGAGCTTTCCAGACACAGAAACGAAACTGCAGCTGTGAACTGGAACAAAATGCAAAAACAAACAAGGACAAAAGTCCGACTTAGCTGGAAGTTGTCTGGTAGCAGGAACATGCACAGAAAGGCTTCTGATTACAATGTTGACCGGCATGGAAGTGACAGAGGAGCAAGGTTAAATAGCGACTCCCACATCCTGATGGGAACAGGTGAACAGAGGGGATGATGCACACAAGTTCAATTCCACCAGTGGCCACCGGGGGAGCCCAAAATCCAATTTCACAACAGGTACCTTTGCCTAAGCTGCCTTCCTCTTCCGATCTGGTTCCTGTGTTCTTTCAGAATGTGGTTCGTTTACACGGCATTCCTGATAATATTGTGTCTGACAGAGGATCCCAGTTTGTTTCCAGGTTCTGGCGATCCTTTTGTGCTAGGATGGGCATTGAGTTGTCGTTTTCGTCTGCCTTTCATCCTCAGACTAATGGACAAACGGAGCAAACTAATCAGACTCTGGAGGCTTATTTGAGGTGTTTTGTTTCTGCGGATCAGGATGATTGGGTGACCTTCTTGCCGTTGGCTGAGTTTGCCCTTAATAATCGGGCTAGTTCCGCTACATTGGTTTCGCCATTTTTCTGCAACTCTGGTTTCCATCCTCGTTTTTCCTCGGGACATGTGGAGCCTTCTGACTGTCCTGGGGTAGATTTTGTGGTGGATAGGTTGCAGCAGATCTGGAATCATGTGGTGAACAACTTAAAGTTGTCACAAGATTCTCGTCTCTCCAGGCGGAGGCTTCAGTATCTGATCAAGTGGAAGGGCTATGGTCAGGAGGATAATTCCTGGGTGGTTGCCTCTGATGTGCATGCGGCCGATTTAGTTCGTGCCTTTCACGCTGCTCATCCTGATCGCCCTGGTGGTCTTGGTGAGGGTTCGGTGACCCCTCCTTAAGGGGGGGGGGTACTGTTGTGAATTGACTTTTTGGGCTCCCTCTTGTGGTCACTAGTGGTATGACTCTGGGATTGTCTTTCTTCAGTTTGGAACTCACCTGGGTCGTTAGTCCAGGGGTGTCGCTATATTAACTTCCTGGATCCTTAGTCCAGTGCCTGGCATCGTTGTAATCAGATCCTTCTGTTGCTCCTGTCTGCTGGTCCTGGCTCTTGCAAAATTAAGCTAAGTCTTGCTTCTTTGTATTTTGAGTTACTTGCTTTGCTTCTATTTTTGTCCAGCTTGTACTAAATGTAATTTCTGACTTTGCTGGAAGCTCTAGGGGGCTGGTGTTCTCCCCCCGGCCGTTAGACGGTTCGGGGGTTCTTGAATATCCAGCGTGGATATTTTAATAGGGTTTTTGCTGACCATATAAGTCATCTTGCTATATTCTGCTGTTAGCTAGTGGGCCTCTCTTTGCTAAATACCTAGCTCATGCTTATGTTTGTCTTTTCCTCTTACCTCACCGTTATTATTTGTTGGGGGCTTGTATCAAACTTTTGGGGTCTTTTCTCTGGAGGCAAGAAAGGTCTTTCTTTTCCCTTCTAGGGTTAGTTAGTTCTCCGGCTGGCGCGAGACGTCTAGAACCAACGTAGGCACGTTCCCCGGCTACTTCTATTTGTGGTGCTAGGATTAGATATATGGTCAGCCCAGTTACCACTGCCCTATGAGCTGGTTTTTTATGTTTGCAGACTTGGTATTTATTCCTGAGACCCTCTGCCATTGGGGTCATAACACCCTTGCCTAAGTTGCCTTCCTCCTCTGATTTGGTCCCTTTGTTCTTTCAGAATGTGGTTCGTTTGCACGGCATCCCTGAGAATATTGTGTCTGACAGAGGATCCCAGTTTGTGTCCAGATTCTGGCGATCCTTTTGTGCTAAGATGGGTATTGATTTGTCTTTTTCGTCGGCTTTTCATCCTCAGACTAATGGCCAGACCGAGCGAACTAATCAGACGTTGGAGACTTATTTGAGATGTTTTGTTTCTGCTGATCAGGACGACTGGGTTAGCTGTTTGCCACTGGCCGAGTTTGCCCTTAATAATCGGGCTAGTTCTGCCACTTTGGTTTCGTCCTTTTTCTGCAACTCTGGTTTTCATCCTCGTTTCTCCTCGGGTCAGGTTGAACCTTCTGACTGTCCTGGGGTTGATTCTGTGGTGGATAGGTTGCAGCGGATTTGGAACCATGTGGTGGACAATTTGAGATTGTCACAAGACAAGGCCCAGCGTTTTGCCAACCGCCGCCGCGGTGTGGGTCCCCGACTTCGTGTTGGGGATTTGGTTTGGTTGTCTTCTCGGCATGTTCCTTTGAAAGTCTCCTCTCCTAAGTTCAAGCCTCGCTTTATCGGTCCTTATAAGATTTTGGAAATCCTTAACCCGGTGTCTTTTCGCTTGGACCTCCCAGCGTCATTTGCTATTCATAATGTGTTCCATAGGTCCTTGTTGCGGCGGTACGTGGTGCCTGTGGTTCCTGCTGTTGAGCCTCCTGCCCCGGTTTTGGTTGAGGGCGAGTTGGAGTACGTGGTGGAGAAGATTCTGGATTCTCGTATCTCTAGACGGAAGCTCCAGTATTTAGTTAAGTGGAAAGGCTATGGTCAGGAGGATAATTCCTGGGTTGTCGCCTCTGATGTTCATGCGGCTGATTTGGTTCATGCATTTCATGCTGCTCATCCTGATCGCCCTGGGGGTCTTGGTGAGGGTTCGGTGACCCCTCCTCAAGGGAGGGGGTACTGTTGTGAACTGTGTTTCTGGGTTCCCTCTGGTGGTCACTAACGGTATTGTGTTAGGCATGTCTTGTTGCAGGCCTGAGCTCCAGCTGTGTCGTTAAGCAGCGGGTGTTCCCTATTTAAGTCTCCTCTGGACTCAGTCTCTTGCCTGGCATCGTTGTATCCAGACCTATTTGGTCTCCTCCGGATTCCTTTCAGTCTGTCTCATGCAAGAAAAGCTAAGTCTGTTTGAACAATTTGGTTTGCATTTTTCAGTGTTTTTGTCCAGCTTGCTTATATTTGATTTTCTGGCTCGCTGGAAGCTCTAAGGGTGCTGATGTTCTCCCCCCGCACCATCAGTCGGTGTGGGGGTTCTTGAATGTTCAGCGTGGATGTTTTTGTAGGGTTTTCTGCTGACCGCATAGTCCACTATCTATTTTCTGCCTATCTAGACTAGTGGGCCTCACTTTGCTGAAATCTAGTTCATCTCTACGTTTGTGTTTTCTTCTTGCCTCACCGTTATTATTTGTTGGGGGCTTTCTATATCTTTGGGGTTCAATTTCTCTGGAGGCAAGTGAGGTCTTATTTTCCCTCTAGGGGTAGTCAGTTCTCCGGCTGGCTCGAGACATCTAGAACCAACGTAGGCACGTTCACCGGCTACTTCTAGTTGTTTGTGTTAGGATCAGGTATGCGGTTAGCCTAGTTTCCACCTCCCTAGAGCAGTATTTATGTTTTTGCTATCTTGCCGGAATATCAGAGATCCTCTGCCATTGGGATCATAACATTAGACGCTCCTAATCAACTCGTTACCTGCATTAAAGACAGCTGTCTTACATAGTCATCTTTATAAAAGACTCCTGTCCACAGACTAAATTAATCAGTCAGACTCTAACCTCTACAACATGGGCAAGACCAAAGAAATTTTTAATGATGTCAGGGACAAGATCATAGATCTGCACAAAGCTGGATTGGGCTACAATACTATAAGTAAGACACTGGGTGAGGAGAAGACAACTGTTGGTGCAATAGTAAGAAAATGGAAGAAGTACAAAATGACTGTCAATCGATATTGATCAGGGGCACCATGCAAAATCTCACCTCGTGGGGTATCCTTGATCATGATGAGGGTGAGAGATCAGCCTAAAACTACACGGGGAAACTTGTTAATGATCTCAAGGCAGCTGGGACCACAGTGACCAAGAAAACCATTGCAATGTAATACATTACGCCATAAAGGGTTAATATCCTGCAGTGCCCGCAAGGTCCTACTGCTCAAGAAGGCACATGTGCAGGAACGTCTGAAGTTTGCGAATGAACACCTGGATGTTTCTGTGCGTGATTGGGAGAAGGAGCTGTGATCAGATTAGACAAAAATTGAGCTCTTTGACATTAACTCAACTCGCCGTGCTTGGAGGAAGAGAAATTCTGCCTATGACCCAAAGAACACCGTCCCCACTGTCATGAATGGAGGTGTAAACATTATGTTTTGGGGTGTTTCTTTGCTAAGGGCATAATACTATTTTACTGCATCAATGGGAGAATAGATGGAGCCATGTACCGTAACATCCTGAGTGACAACCTCCTTCCCTCTGCCAGGACATTAAAAATGTGTCGTGGTTGGGTCTTCCAGCAAGACAATGTCCCAAAACATACAGCCAAGTCAACAAAGAAGTGGCTCAAAAAGAAGCACATTAAGGTCATGGAGTGGCCTAGCCAGTCTTCAAGCCTTAATCCCATAGAAAACTTATGGAGGGAGATGAAGCTCCGAGTTGCCAAGCGACAGCATCAGAATCTTAATGATTTAGAGATGATCTGCCTAGAGAACTGGACCAAAATTCCTCCTGACATGTGCGCACACCTCATCACCAACTGAAAAAACGTCTAAATGCTGTGCGTGCCAACAAGGGTTTTGCCACTAAGTATTAATTTCAATATTAATGCCTTTTATCTGCATTCTTATTATAGTATTTATAGATAAAAGAGCAATTGTTGCTTTTTTTTCATAAATCAATAGTACACATCAAAAAAAGAAAACTTGTATTTAAAGAAATCCACCACTTTCATCTTCTGATCTTTCATTATCAAAAATCTCAGTTCCCATGTAAAATGTGTCTTCAGTGAATCCATATTTTCCCATTGCCAGAGGGATCAAATACTTATTTCTCACTGCAAAATGCAAATACATTTATATAATAATAATAATAATAATTTTATTTATATAGCGCCAACATATTCCGCAGCGCTTTACAACTTATAGAGGGGACTTATACAGACAATAGACATTACAGCATAACAGAAATCACAGTTCAAAACAGATACCAGTAGGAATGAGGGCCCTGCTCGCAAGCTTACAATCTATGAGGAAAAGGGGAGACACGAGAGGTGGATGGTAACAATTGCTTTAGTTATTTGGACCAGCCATAGTGTAAGGCTCGGGTGTTCATGTAAAGCTGCATGAACCAGTTAACTACCTAAGTATGTAACAGTACAGACACAGAGGCTATTAACTGCATAAAGTGTATGAGAACATGATGGAGGAACGTGATTATGTTGTTGTTTTTTTATTAATAGGCCACACAGGGATAATTAGGTTAATGCGTTGAGGCGGTAGGCCAATCTGAACAAATGAGTTTTTAGGGCACGCTTAAAACTGTGGGGATTGGGGATTAATTGTATTAACCTAGGTAGTGCATTCCAAAGAATCGGCGCCGCACGTGTAAAGTCTTGGAGACGGGAGTGGGAGGTTCTGATTATTGAGGATGCTAACCTGAGGTCATTAGCAGAGCGGAGGGCACGGGTAGGTTGGTAGACTGAGACCAGAGAGGAGATGTAGGGTGGTGCTGAGCCATGGAGTGCTTTGTGGATGAGGGTAGTAGTTTTGTACTGGATTCTGGATTGGATGGGTAGCCAGTGTAATGACTGGCACAAGGTAGAGGCATCGGTGTAACGGTTGGCGAGGAATATGATCCTGGCAGCAGCATTCAGGACAGATTGGAGCGGGGAGAGTCTGGTAAAAGGTAGGCCAATTAGTAGAGAGTTACAATAGTCCAGACGAGAATGAATAAGTGAGACAGTAAGAGTAATATATATATATATTTATATAATTTATACAGTGTGATTTTCTGGGTTTTATTTTTGTTATTCTATCTCTCATTGTTACTTATTTCCTTCACTGTAAATTACATTACTGATCCTGAGTTACATCCTGTAAAATGCTCCTGCACTCACTATCCTGCTGGTGCAGTCACTGTCACATACATTACTGGCCTTGTACTGATCCTGAGTTACCTACTGTATTATATTCCAGAGCTGCACTCACTATTCTGCTGGTGCAGTCACTGTGTACATACATTACATTACTAATCCTGTACTGATCCCGAGTTACATCCTGCATTATACTCCAGAGCTGCACTCAGGGCTGTCACTAGGAATTTCGGGACCCCATACCGGCAACATTTTCAGGGCCCCATTAAGACGCCGCCCATCTCCACCCCTCGAACTGTCCACGGTCCCACCGCCCTCTCTTGGAAAAACTCAATTTCTGAACCACATCCTCACCAATCAGATACAGTTATATGAAAAAGTTTGGGCACCCCTATTAATCTTAAGCTTAATGTTTTATAAAAATTGTTTTTTTTTGCAACAGCTATTTCAGTTTCATATATCTAATAACTGTTGGACACAGTAATGTTTCTGCCTTACAATGAGGTTTATTGTACTAACAGAAAATGTGCAATCTGCATTCAAACAAAATTTGACAGGTGCATAAGTATGGGCACCTCACCAGAAAAGTGACATTAATATTTAGTAGATCCTCCTTTTGCAAAAATAACAGCCTCTAGTTGCTTACTGTAGCTTTTAATGAGTTCCTGGATCCTGGATGAAGGTATTTTTGACCATTCCTCTTTACAAAACAATTCCTGTTCAGTTAAGTTTGATGGTCGCCGAGCATGGACAGCCCTCTTCAAATGATCCCACAGATGTTCAATGATATTCAGGTCTGGGGACTGGGATGGCCATTCCAGAACAGTGTAATTGTTTCTCTGCATAAATGCCTGAGTAGATTTTGAGCGGTGTTTTGGATCATTGTCTTGCTGAAAGATCCATCCCCTGCGTAACTTCAACTTTGTCACTGATTCATGAACATTATTGTCAGAATCTGCTGATACTGAGAGGAATCCATGCGTCCCTCAACTTTAACAAGATTCCCGGTGCCGGCATTGGCCACACAGCCCCAAATCATGATGGAACCTCCACCAAATTTTACTGTGGGTAGCAAGTGTTTTTCTTGGAATGCTGTGTTTTTTGCCACCATGCATAACACCTTTTTGTATGACCAAACAACTCAATCTTGGTTTCATCAGTCCACAGGACCTTCTTCCAAAAAGAAATTGGCTTCTCCAAATGTGCTTTTGTATACCTCAGCCGACTCTGTTTGTGGCGTGCTTGCAGAAACGGCTTCTTTCGCATCACTCTCCCATACAGCTTCTCCTTGTGTAAAGTGCGTTGTATAGTTGACCGATGCACAGTGACACCATCTGCAGCAAGTTGATGCTGCAGCTCTCTGGAGGTGGTCTGAGGATTGTCCTTGACTGATCTCACCATTCTTCTTCTCTGCCTTTCTGATGTTTTTCTTGGCCTGCCACTTCTGGCCTTAACAAGAACTGTACCTGTGTTCTTCCATTTCCTTACTATGTTCCTCACAGTGGAAATTGACAGGTTAAATCTCTTAGACAGCTTTTTGTATCCTTCCCCTGAACAACTATGTTGAATAATCTTTGTTTTCAGATCATTTGACAGTTGTTTTGAGGAGCCCATGATGCCACTCTTCAGAGGAGATTCAAACAGGAGAACAACTTGCAAGTGGCCACTTTAAGTAGCTTTTCTCATGATTGCATACACTTGGCTATGAAGTTCAAAGCTCAATGAGGTTACAAAACCAAAAAAAGTGCTTTAGTAAGTCAGCAAAAAGTAGGTAGGAGTATTTAAAACAAGAAAATGATAAGGGTGCCCATACTTATGCACCTGTCAAATTTTGTTTGAATGCAGATTGCACATTTTCTGTTAGTACAATAAACCTCATTTCAAGGCAGAGACATTACTGTGTCCAACAGTTATTAGATATATGAAACTGAAATAGCTGTTGCAAAAAAACAATTTTTTATAAAACATTAAGTTTAAGATTAATAGGGGTGCCCAAACCTTTTCATATAACTGTATTAGCAGTTCCCATCACCAGATCATATATATAGCCAGCAGCTTTTGTTTTGGCCAAAATATTTTTTAATCCGCCTCCACAACAAGGTAGATTCTTTTGGCCGAGCCCTACTCTACTCTATCCTATTAATCATTTGTTAAAATATCCAATACAAGTTAGGTATATTTTTATTTATTTTTCAATGTTTAAAATAACCAATAATATCACATATAAGGGACAAATACCACTGCACCATTGCCAGACAACATATTACCACCACAGTGACCTATAATACCACATACAAGGAACAAATATATTACTACCACATACTGACCGAATACTACAATACTGATCATTAATAAAAAGCCCCACAATACTATTATCACCATAAGTGCCATTATACACAGGAGATCTGTACTTAGTATACAATGTCAGTGTACAGGTAATACAGTGATCACCATTGACATTATACACAGAAGCTCTGTATATAGTGTCAGTGTACAGGTAATACAGTGATCTCTGGTGACATTATACCAGGGGCGGACACAGACAGCTTAGGGCCCCTGTGCAAGAAATGTATCTGGGCCCCCCTCCTTTCATCGCGACAAAGCTACAGATATACTTTTTTTTTTACAGTCTCCTCTCATATATATTGCAACCCTTATTACACAGTGCTCTCTCTTTATGTATAACACCGTCCCGTATCATATAGTTCCCTCTTGTTATGTACAGCACCGTCCCTTACATATCAGATTCTCATTATTTTGGTTATTTATACCTCCCTGTTCTTTATTACATATCATCCACTCCTGTTAGATATAAACTGAAATGATGGCTGATGGAGCATGGGAATGCTTCTTTTGTGATGGATGCGGCTGATGGACTGGTCTTCTGGTCAGATGCTGCTCCCTCAGCAGTCATTTTACATTTTACAGCAGAGGACACCATGCAATAAAGAGAAGACGCTGTGAATAACAAAAATAATGAGAATACTCAATGTAAGGGACGGTGCTGTAGATGGCAAGAGATGATACTGGGTAATAATGGACGGCGCTCCACATAACAGGACGCTGTTAGTGATGAGCGAATCTACTCGTTACTCGAGATTTCCCGAGCATGCTTGGGGGTCCTCCGAGTATTTTTTAATGCTCGGAGATTTACTTTTTCTTGCCGCAGCTGAATGATTTACATCTGTTAGCCAGCATAAGTACATGTGGGGATTCCCTAGCAACCAGGCAACCCCCACATGTACTTAGCCTGGCTAACAGATGTAAATCATTCAGCTGCGGCGAAGAAAACTAAATCTCCAAGCACTAAAAAATACTCGGAGGACCCTCGAGCATGCTCGAGAAATCTCGAGTAACGAGTATATTCGCTCATCACTAGACGCTATATAAGGACGGCACCATACATAAATAGGATGTTACGTAATAAGGGACGGGAGGGTACCGATACCACAGATGCGATTTCAGGATACGGTCACCGCCGAAGCAGTCACAGGAAGCGAGCACTAATAACAGTAAACAGGGTATGGGATATGGGATACTATATCAGACTAGGGATGGGGGACCTGGCAACATACAGTTGCATATACACCAACCACCTAACATACTGTAACTATAGGGATTGCTCAGGCACCTCCCTACTGAGGAGAGTGCTTTTTATAGAAGATGTCTCCACGCTTTTGGCTGGGAGACACGTTGCAAGTGAACACACATTTAACTAAATGCCTACCAGCTGAGCATTTACCATGTGTACGTGCTGCCCCTTTTAGAACAGGGGAGTGCGCACAGATGCACCCTAGGCACCCCATCGGGACACAGTGCAGCATGCATAGTAGAGGTAGAAGGCAGGAGCATGCTGGAGACAGTGCCATGGGCCGGTGAGTAAGCTGGTGTCCCTGCATAGAGGGAGGAGGGGACACCATGTCAGGCATAGCGCTACATGCCCCTTTCTGAATTTGTCTTGTTCTTCTGCAACACATGGAAAAAACTCTATTCTACTCACCTTTCTCCGCTCCCATGCCACACGGCGTCCTCTTCTGCAACCGGCACAAGAGCCGCCAGCTGACTTGTTGTCACTGCCATATGCCCCCCAGTCATGGACACACCGAGGTCAGATGCTGGATGCAAATTGGTCAGCGGCGTGTACTGCAGCCTGAACTGGCGGATCACCGTGCTGCAATATATTTCAGCTGAATGTGCGTCCAAGGATGCAGATCGAGCTGAAATATTCGCTGGTGTCAGTGGCCGCACTCCACTTCTGGGCCCAATGCAGCTGCGACTTGTCTGGCCCCGGGAATGCCCCGCTAAAGGGAACCTGTCACCAGGTTTGGCAGACATAAGATACAGCCACCACCTTTCAGGGCTCATCTACAGCATTCTATAATGCTGTATATAAGCCTCCGATCCGACCTGTAAGAGAAGAAAAATAAGTTTTATTATACTCACCTGGGGGCGGTCCGGTCTGATGAGTGTCACAGCTCCGGGTCCGGCGCCTCCCATCTTCTTATGATCGCCGCCATGCTGCTTGCATCATGGCTCCCCGGCATTGCGCTCCTGCGCAGTCGTACTTATCTGTGCATAGTACTGCAGTGCGCAGATGCCAGGAAAGGTCAGACAGGCACAGCGCCTGTGCACTGCATGACTTTGCTCTGCCCTCAACAGGACAGATAAGTACGCCTGTGCAGGAACACGATGCCGGGGAGCAATGAAGCAACAGGAGGACGGCATCGCAAGAAGATGGGAGGCCCCGGACCCTGAGCTGCGACACCCATCGGACCGGACCGCCCCCCAGGGGAGTATAATAAAACTTATTTTTCTTATCTTTCAGGTTGGATCGGGGGCTTATCTACATAATTACAGAATTCTGTAGATAAGCCCTGAAAGGTGGTGGCCGTATCTTATAGCGGCCAAAACTGCTGACATGTTCCCTTTAAGTGATATTTACCTTTACACTTACTACCTACTGTGTCTCAGATACTAATATATATATATATATATTGTACATACATGCATAGATAACCAAAGTACACATCGATACATGAAAACACTTTTGGCCATGACTGTGTGTATGTGTGTGCATTATATGTAGCATATACAGTATACTGTATATATATAATTATAGATACACAGATAACTACTGTACACTCAGGTTCTAATACACACACATACATATATATATACATATATATATAGTGTACTGTGATTATCTTTGTGTCCCACAGATACATATGAGCACTGTGCATAGGAACATATACATACACTAGATGATGGCCCGATTCTAACGCATTGGGTATTCTAGAATATGCATGTAGTGCGACGTAGAATATAACACAGGCCACGTAGTATATTGCCCAGCCACGTAGTATATTGCCCAGTCACGTAGTATATTGCCCAGTCACGTAGTATATTGCCCAGCAACGTAGTATATTGCCCAGCGACGTAGTATATTGCCCAGTGACGTAGTATATTGCCCAGCGACGTAGTATATTGCCCAGTCACGTAGTATATTGCCCAGCCACGTAGTATATTGCCCAGTCACGTAGTATATTGCCCAGTCACGTAGTATATTGCCCAGCGACGTAGTATATTACCCAGCCACATAGTATATTACCCAGTCACGTAGTATATTACCCAGCCACGTAGTATATTGCCCAGCCACATAGTATATTGCCCAGCCATGTAGTATATTGCCCAGTCACGTAGTATATTGCCCAGTCACGTAGTATATTGCCCAGCGACGTAGTTACATAGTTACATAGTTACATAGTTATTAAGGTTGAAGGAAGACTGTAAGTCCATCTAGTTCAACCCATAGCCTAACCTAACATGCCCTAACCTGTTGATCCAGGGGAAGGCAAAAAAACCCCATGTGGCAAAGAGTAACTCCACCATGGGGAAAAAAATTCCTTCCCGACTCCACATACGGCAATCAGACTAGTTCCCTGGATCAACGCCTTATCAAGGAATCTAGTGTATATACCCTGTAACATTATACTTTTCCAGAAAGGTATCCAGTCCCCTCTTAAATTTAATTAATGAATCACTCATTACAACATCATACGGCAGAGAGTTCCATAGTCTCACTGCTCTTACAGTAAAGAATCCGCGTCTGTTATTATGCTTAAACCTGCTTTCCTCCAGACGTAGAGGATGCCCCCTTGTCCCTGTCTCAGGTCTATGATTAAAAAGATCATCAGAAAGGTCTTTGTACTGTCCCCTCATATATTTATACATTAACATAAGATCACCCCCTTAGTCTTCGTTTTTCCAAACTAAATAGCCCCAAGTGTAATAACCTATCTTGGTATTGCAGACCCCCCCAGTCCTCTAATAACCTTGGTCGCTCTTCTCTGCACCCGCTCCAGTTCAGCTATGTCTTTCCTATACACCGGAGACCAGAACTGTGCACAGTATTCTAAGTGTGGTCGAACTAGTGACTTGTATAGAGGTAAAATTATGTTCTCCTCATGAGCATCTATGCCTCTTTTAATACATCCCATTATTTTATTTGCCTTTGTAGCAGCTGCCTGACACTGGCCACTGAATATGAGTTTGTCATCCACCCATACACCCAGGTCTTTTTCATTGACGGTTTTGCCCAGAGTTTTAGAATTAAGCACATAGTTATACATCTTATTACTTCTACCCAAGTGCATGACCTTACATTTATCCCCATTAAAGCTCATTTGCCATTTATCAGCCCAAGCTTCTAGTTTACATAAATCAGCCTGTAATATAAAATTGTCCTCCCCTGTATTGATTACCCTGCAGAGTTTAGTGTCATCTGCAAATATTGAAATTCTACTCTGAGTAGTAGTATATTGCCCAGCGACGTAGTATATTGCCCAGCGATGTAGTATATTGCCCAGTCACGTAGTATATTGCCCAGTCACGTAGTATATTGCCCAGCGACCTAGTATATTACCCAGTCACGTAGTATATTGCCCAGCCACGTAGTATATTGCCCAGCCACGTAGTATATTGCCCAGCCACGTAGTATATTGCCCAGCCACGTAGTATATTGCCCAGTCACGTAGTATATTGCCCAGTCAAGTAGTATATTGCCCAGCGACGTAGTATATTGCCCAGCGATGTAGTATATTGCCCAGTCACGTAGTATATTGCCCAGTCACCTAGTATATTGCCCAGTGACGTAGTATATTACCCAGTCACGTAGTATATTGCCCAGCCACGTAGTATATTGCCCAGTCACGTAGTATATTGCCCAGTCACGTAGTATATTGCCCAGCGACGTAGTATATTACCCAGCCACGTAGTATATTGCCCAGTCACGTAGTATATTGCCCAGCGACGTAGTATATTGCCCAGTCACGTAGTATATTGCCCAGCCACGTAGTATACAGCACAGAGCCACGTAGTATATTGCCCAGCCACGTAGTATACAGCACAGAGCCACGTAGTATATTGCCCAGCCACGTAGTATATTGCCCAGTGACGTAGTATATTGCCCAGTGACGTAGTATATTGCACAGAGCCACGTAGTATATTGCACAGCGACATAGTATAAAGCACGGAGCCACGTAGTATATTGCCCAGCTACGTAGTATATTGCCCAGTCACGTATGTCACAGGTTAAAAAATAAAAAATAAACATACTCACCTTCGGATCCGAGGGCCCCTTGTAGTTCTAACATAGTCACCATTCTCGTCGCTGCTCCTCAGCGTCCCGTCTCTCCGCCTCCTGGGATCCAACGGCGCTGTGCCGATGGGCGCGAAATCTTCCGTTCCTAGCGAGACCGCTAGGTCTTCTGGGTAATTTCGCAAAGCATCGCTGGGAAAGGAAGATGGCGGCAGGCGCGAGCGGACAACGGAGGGTGAGTATAGCAGGTTTTTTTTTTTTTTAACATTACTTTTTTTACTATTGATGCCGCATAGGCAGCATCAATAGTAAAAGGTTGGGGACACACAGGGTTAATAGCGGCGGTAACGGAGTGTGTTACCCGCGGCATAACGTGGTCCGTTACCACAAGCATTAACCCTGTGTTAGCGGTGACCGGAGGGGAGTATGGAGCGTGCGCCAGGGACAGTGACTGCGGGGAGCATGGACCGGAGCGCCGGGGACACTGTGGGGAGTATGGACCGGAGCGCTGGGGACACGGCAGGGAATATGGAGCGAAGCGCCGGGGACACTGACTGCGGGGAGCGGAGATAATGGAGCGGATCGCCGGGGACACTGCGGAGAGTAAAGAGCGGCCATTTTCTTCCAGACTGTGCCTGTAGCTGATTGGTCGCGGCAGCCATGACAGGCAGCTGGCGAGACCAATCAGCGAATGAATAACCGTGACAGAAGGACAGACGGAAGTAACCCTTAGACAATTATATATACATATATATAGATACTTATATATAGACTTTTACAAACAGGTGCACAGAAGTATGGTAATACACATAGGTGATAGTAAGTCTGTACACATTTTGTTACTTACACGTGCCGTCCCTCTGGCAGGTGCATTCTTCCATCTCCAGCAGCTCCATCCTAGAGGTCTTCAGTCCCCCATCAGCACTTACTGGCCAGATCTCCAGCTCTCGCCAGTCCTCCTGCCTCTTCACTACCTCTGATAGCTGCAGAGTGTTCTCCCCGTAGTCAGTGGATCTGAGTCTTCCTCCTGAGAAGTTCTGTCAGGTGCCTGACCCATGTGAACATCGGCCATCACATCAACCTGCTCTCCCCCCGTAGCCACTTACCAACCCTGTACTGAGGGGTCTTTACTGGGCTGCACTGGCCACTCGTCAGCATTCACACTGCAGCTCCTGCATCTGAATGGGCCAGTGCAGCGGTTTTCCAATAAAGCCCCCTCGGTACAGGAGGTGGAGGTAGCTACAGGGGGATTGATGTGATCTCTCATGTGAACATTGATCAAGCAGTTCAGTTGTCAGAACTGCTCAGGAGGCAGCAGAGGTGACAGATGTAGACTGCTCAGAGGCTGTTCCCAGCAGCAGTCAGAGGCAGTGAGGAGGAGGCAGGAGACAGGACTGGCTGAGATCAGCCATACTTACCAGGCCTGTTCCTGCCTGCACCAGGAAATAGTGATGTGTCATTCACGAACGAACCGACACAAAGAGCCGGCTCCCTGCTGTGAACGATGGGAGGCGGCACGCCAGTGAGAGCCACTAAAATTCCTGAATGGCTCTCACTGGGCGTAAAATCCCGGGTTTCGGCATGTGTAACTCCGCCCACCTGAGCAAAACCCCGCCCACTCTTCAATTTAATTGGCTCTAAAGAAGTGGACGGGGTTTCTGCGGTAGGTGGGCGGAGTTTTGGACGCCTGAACAGATATTCAATAGGGATCCATTTAGGATCCAAAAAGAGCCGTTTTGTGAGCCGAAAGAGCCGGCTCTTTTTGGTGAGCGGAGCCATGAGAGCCGGATCACCAAAAAGAGCCGGACTGCCCATCACTACCAGGAAGAGAAGCTGGGGGCGTGTCCAAGGATTCTGGGGGGGCGTGTCCAGTGATCCCGGGCTCCTTCATCATATCAAAGAGCCAGCGGCAGCATCAACTCAGAGGAAAGGAAGAGGCCCCTCTCTGACAGCAAAAGACTCGGGTACGGCCCCTTCCTCTCCTCTTAGTGTAGATGCAGCCGCTGGGTCTATGAGACAGTAAGATATTTGAGCAGCTGATCGGGCCCCCTGTCCTCCTGGGCCCCTGTGCAGCTGCACAGGCTGAACATGCGGTGTGTCCGCCCATGCATTATACACAGGAGCTCTGTGTATAGTGTATAGTGTACAGGTAATACAGTGATCACTGGTGACATTCTACACAGGAGCTCTGTATAGTGTCAGTGTACAGGTAATACAGTGATCACCAGTGACATTATACACAGGAGCTCTATATATAGTGTATAGTGTACAGGTGATACAGTGATCACTGGTGAGATTCTACACAGGAGCTCTGTATAGTGTCAGTGTACAGGTAATACAGTGATCACCAGTGACATTATACACAGGAGCTCTGTATATAGTGTACAGGTAATGCAGTGATCACTGGTGACTAGTGTTGAGCGATACCGTCCGATACTTGAAAGTATCGGATAGTATCGGCCGATACCCGAAAAGTATCGGATATCGCCGATACCGATACCCGATACCAATACAAGTCAATGGGACACCAAGTATCAGAAGGTATACTGATGGTTCCCAGGGTCTGAAGGAGAGGAAACTCCCCTTCAGGCCCTGGGATCCATATTCATGTGTAAAATAAAGAATAAAAATAAAAAATAGGGATATACTCACCCTCTGACGCGCCCTGGTTGTAACCGCCAGCCTCCGTTCATAAGAATGAGCGCTTGAAAGTCCTTAGATGACGTCGCGGCCTGTGATTGGTCGCGGAGCGGTCACGTGACCGCCACGCGACCAATCACAAGCCGCGACGTCCTCTAAGGTCTTTCAAGCGCTTGAAAGACCTTAGATGACGTCACAGCTTGTGATTGGTCGCGTTGCGGTCACGTGACCGCTCCACGACCAATCACAGGCCGCGACGTCATCTAAGGACTTTCAAGCGCTCATTCTTATGAACGGAGGCTGGCGGTTACAACCAGGGCGCGTCAGAGGGTGAGTATATCAATATTTTTTATTTTTATTCTTTATTTTACACATTAATATCGATCCCGATACCGATTCCCGTTACCACAAAAGTATCGGATCTCAGTATCGGAATTCCGATACAGCAAATATCGGCCGATACCCGATACTTGTGGTATCGGAATGCTCAACACTACTGGTGACATTATACACAGGAGCTCTATATATATTCTCAGTGTACAGGTTATACAGTGATCACTGGTGACATTGTACACAGGACCTCTGTATAAAGTATACAGTATAGTGTTAGTGTACAAGTAACACACTGACTCACCAGTGACGTGTCTAGGTAAAGACCTTTGCTTTTCATCTTCATCTATCACAGATTGACATCACTTCTTCCAGCCAGGACTTGTCTCCGCAGGAAATAACACATTTATCTAGAGCACCGCTTGCAAACCATGTTACTTAATTTTTTCCCAACTTCTACACTACACCAGATAAAGAAAAAAAAAGTGGAGTGTGGGGTCGAGGTACAGAACGCCAGCATGAGCACCGGTAAGGATCATTATATGCACTCTGCACCTTGTACCATTTAATATTGGCAGGGATTGCTATATGCACTTTGCACTTTGTATATTCGGAATATTTGGGGGTGAGCTGGAGTTTGGTGTTATCCCCTTTGCATTAGTGGTATGTTCATTAATTTACATTGTTTATAGGCATGCCTTGATTGCTTGGATGACATGTCTATATCATGGTATATTATATATAATACTGTCACTCTATACATTGTTTTGATGTAGTATGTCTTTTTGATCATTTTCTAACATGTGCATGCCTGTGTTGATATGAACCCACTTTGCATGTGATATGATGAGCCATATATGGCACAAGTTTTGATTTGTATTTGGGGAATAACCCCTCTCTCCTAGTTACCATGTGGTTTGCTGTCACACGTCCCCTATTTTGCTGATTGTACTTTTTTTATATATTTTCAATAAACTTTTTCTATATATGTAATTAGCGGACTATGGCACTAATTCTTTTTACTGGTTTAGCTACACAGGAGCTCTGGATAGTGTCAGTGTACAGGTAATACAGTGATCACCAGTGACATTATACACAGGAGCTCTATATAGTGTATAGTGTACAGGTAATACAGTGATCACTGGTGAGATTCTACACAGGAGCTCTGTATAGTGTCAGTGTACAGGTAATACAGTGATCACCAGTGACATTATACACAGGAGCTCTGTATATAGTGTACAGGTAATGCAGTGATCACTGGTGACATTATACACAGGAGCTCTGTATATAGTGTACAGGTAATGCAGTGATCACTGGTGACATTATACACAGGAGCTCTATATATATTCTCAGTGTACAGGTTATACAGTGATCACTGGTGACATTGTACACAGGACCTCTGTATAAAGTATACAGTATAGTGTTAGTGTACAAGTAACACACTGACTCACCAGTGACGTGTCTAGGTAAAGACCTTTGCTTTTCATCTTCATCCATCACAGATCGACATCACTTCTTCCAGCCAGGACTTGTCTCCGCAGGAAATAACACATTTATCTAGAGCACCGCTTGCAAACCATGTTACTTAATTTTTTCCCAACTTCTACACTACACCAGATAAAGAAAAAAAAAGTGGAGTGTGGGGTCGAGGTACAGAACGCCAGCATGAGCACCGGTAAGGATCATTACATGCACTCTGCACCTTGTACCATTTAATATTGGCAGGGATTGCTATATGCACTTTGCAAACACTTTGTATATTCGGAATATTTATAAGGGTTTATAAGGGCTTATATATATCCACTTACCTGGATAAATTAATGGTATTAATTATGCCCCTTTGTTTTCCTCATCATTGCTCATGCATGTACTATTAATCTATTTAGAAGCAAGGGTATGACTATGATTACATATTAAATTATTACATTTTGCCCCTGTATATTGCTTCTGGTATTTGTATTATGTGCCTCCTCCAAATTTCTGTGTTTAGTTTTGTCTAGTGTCTTTTAATAATAAAATACTTAGTTTTTATATGATTTGTGTTTCTGAATATTTTCTCAAGTAGTTCTTTTGGGTTCAAAGAAAAAAAAAGCGACAGTGTCGCTCTGCACAGTAACAGACCCCCCCATTGAAAACAGTATCCTCAAAAAATAAAATACATGACTGCAGTAATTATATCCCTTAATTAGCCCCTAGGGTAATAATATCCCCCATACTGGCCCCCTTGTCTCTCATTCCTGGCTCCATCCATATGTTCTCCCATCCTGCACTCATGAGTATCCATTCTCCTCATGTGATATCCCATCCTGCCCCATCTATCTCCATTCTAGCCCATTTGTCCTATGATCCTGCTCCATCTGTCTCCATCGCATCCATCCTGCCCCATGATCCTGCACCATGTGTCTCCATCCTGCCCCATGATCCTGCACCATGTGTCTCCATCCTGCGCCATAATCTTGCACCATCTGTCTCCATCCTGCCCCATGATCCTGCACCATCAATCTCTATCCTGCCCCATGATCCTGCACCATGTGTCTCCATCCTGCCCCATCTATCTCAATTCTGTCCATTCTGTCCCATCTGTCTCCATACCTCCCCATCTGTCTCCATCCTGCCCATGATCCTGCACCACGTGTCTGCATCCTGCACCATATCTCGATCCTGCCCCATGATACTGCACCATGTGTCTCCAACCTGCCCTATGTTCCTGCCCCATCTGTTTCCAGCCCTCTCTATCCATCTCCAGCCCTCTCTATCCGTCTCCAGCCCTCTCTATCCGACTCCAGCCCTCTCTGTCCGACTCCATCCGTGTCTATCTGTCTCCATCCCTTCTATCCATGTGTCTCCATCCCTCTCTATCCATCTGTCTCCATCCCTCTCTATCCATCTGTCTCTATCCCACTTTATCCATCTGTCTCTATCCATCTGCAGCGCCCCCACTGCCGCAGGGCCGAGGGGTACCCGGTACCGGGCCTCTGAGTCTCTGCTCTGGGGTTGTCACGGTGGCTAGACCCGGTCCGTAACCCTGCTGAGGGGCGTACAATAATAGATGTGGATGGTGGTGGAGGTGCGGTGTAGTGCCGGTCGCAGTAAATAATGAGGACACCAGGTTGCAGTCTCTTTACCTCTTTACTGAAGGCTTCTGGGTCCTCAGTCCGGAATACGGTTAACAGGGCTGCGCAAGTCCGGCCGGTCCGATGGCACCTCCAGAGTTCGCTTCTCAGGTGGAAATCTGTGCCTACCTGCTAGCGCTTGTGTGTTGTGGTCCTTCCCTGCTGTGCTTACGGGATAGTACCCCACAACTGTTGTGTCTGTTTCTCGTGTTCCCTCACAACTCGATTCTGATGTTCTTCTACGTCCCCCTGATCTTACGGTTAGGACGCACCCGTATGACGGGGAGGCTCGGAGGTTCTTCCTGGGCTCTATCGTCACCCCTCTCCTGTTGTTACCCCCCTGTGTCTTCCTGGGTCTGTGTGAGACAGCCCGCCTGTGACTGACTGTCCTGCCGTAGGTTTGAAGTTTGGCTTGGAGCTCTATACTTCCTCGGCGTTCTGGCCACCGGTTATGCGCCTCAATAGGATGTTGCCTCGATCTTACAGCACGACTCCTACTGGTATTCTCCTAGTTGCGTTGATCTTGTTTCTCACTCAGCACAATAAATCTCGCTTCTTGTCCTTTCTTGGGGTACCGCCGCTATATCGTGCAGGCGCGGTCCCGTAACGTTCTCTCTGGTTGCTAGGCCTCTGTCAGGATCCCACCCCTGACAGGGACCCATCCGAATCTTCCCCTACAACACCCTCTGCCACAAGGTGTTGCCTGGTTCCAACCCAGTCAGCTTTCTGTTCTAACTTCCTGCCTAACCCCCAGTTTTACCAGATTGTGAGGAGTGGCCTAATAAATAGAACCCTTAGCTCCCCCTGGAGGCCAGACTGTGAAATGTATTGGTGTCTGTGATACCTGGTCAGATGAACTCCTTCAGTGCCATCAGACGTACCATAGCCCCCTCTTAGCGGCGGAGCCACAGTACTGCAACGACCAGGACTCTGGGGCGCTGCACATCCCTATCTCCATCCTGCCCCATGATCCTGCACCATCTGTCTACATCCTGCCCCATTATCCGGCACCATCTGTCTCCATCCTGCCCCATGTTCCTGCCTCATCTATCTCCATCCTGCCCATGATCCTGCACATCTATCTCCATCCTGCCCCATGTTCCTGCCATATCTGTCTCCACCCTGCCCCATGTCTCCATTCTGCCCATGATCCTGCCTCATCTGTCTCCATCCCTCCCTATCCATCTCCATCCTGCCCCATGATCCTGCACCATCTATCTCCATCCTGCCCCATGTTCCTGCCCCATCTGTCTTCATCCTGCCCCATGTCTCCATCCTGCCCATGATCCTGCACCATCTATCTCCATCCTGCCCCATGTTCCTGCCCCATCTGTCTCCGCCCTGCCTTATGTCTCCATCTACCCATGATCCTGCCTCATCTGTCTCCATCCTGCCCCATGTCTCCATCCTGTCCATGATTCTGCACCATCTGTCTATATCCTGCCCCATGTCTCCATTCTTACCCATGATCCTGCACCATGTCACGTGGTGCAGGTGTAATGCAACTGCAAGGCAGTTGCACGCAACCTCCACCTGGGGGCGCAGGTAAGGGGAAAAAGGTAGCACTCACCGTGTAGCACCACAGTGCAAAGCGAGGAGTGCCACTAGGAGGCGGCAGAGTAGTCAGACAGATCGGTCAGCAACAAACAGGAAGGCGAAGTACCAGAAGTCACAGAAATGCACGTGGTCAGAGACAAGCCAGAAACCGTAACCAGACAGGAGCGCAGGATCCAAAATGTGAGACAGAAGACGTAGTCGGGGTACGAGCCAAAGAGTCAAAGCCAGATGGTGAAATGTAGTAACAGAGACAGAAAGCAGGAGGCAGGGTTCAGAAGTCAAGCCGAGTCATACACTGTAAGAAACCACCAAACACACTAAGTCAGGGATAGGGAACGGGTCAGGCACTAACACAGGTAATCAGAGGCAGAAGGAACACTAGGGTATATGGGTCAGCTGATCAAACCAGGGACTGCAACTATCCCTGACAAATGCTACCAGGAGTGGCACCAATAAATATCCACCCACAAACTAAAGAGAGGCAGGATAGATTAACCCCACCATAACCAGGCAGGGAAGTTAAAGCAAGAAGCAAGCCCCAACCTGGATCATGACAGCAGGATTATGAGGCAGGAAGGAGACAGATGGGTGTCATGATTCCCCAATGGCATGGGAACATCAGAAACACAAAATAACAGACTAGCCCTCGGGTGATGGAAACTCAAGCTGACCGTGACCTAAATCTACCACACAACTAACAGTAGCCAGGAAGCATTCCTACGGCTGCCTAGATGCCATGCGCCAGCCGGAGAACTAACTACGCCTGGAAGAGGAAGGAACAGACCTGGCTTACCTCTAGTGAAATTCCCCAAAGATGATAGTAGCCCCCACATATATTAACGGTGAGTTCAGAGGAAAAGACATACACAGTATGAAGGTAGATTTAGCAAAGCGAGGTCCACTTACTAGATAGAGGAAGGATACAAAAGAGGACTTCACGGTCAGCTGAAAAACCCTTTCAAAAACCCATCCTGAAATTACTTTAAGACTCCTGTGTCAACTCATGACACAGGAGTGGCAATTTCAGTCCACAAGAGCTTCCAGTAACAGGAAATGACAAACTGTAAACTGGACAAAAAATACAAAACAAAAAGGACAAGAGTCCACTTAGCTGATAAGCAGACTGGTAGCAGGAACATGCAACTGAAAGACTCAGGTTACAATGATGACCGGCAAGGAAGTGACTGGAGAGCAAGGCTAAATAGGGAACTCCCAAAACTGATGGAAGCAGGTGAGCTGAGGCAGAAAAGAACACACAAGTCTCCAGTACCACCAGCCACCACTAGGGGAGCCCAAAAAGCGGATCACAACAGTACCCCCCCCTTAAGGACGGGGCACCGAACCCTCACAAGAACCGCCAGGGCGACCTGGATGAGCCCTATGAAAGGCACGAACCAAATCCGAGGCATGAACATCAGAGGCAGTTACCCAAGAATTATCTTCCTGACCATAGCCCTTCCATTTAACCAGATACTGGAGTCTCCGCCTGGAAATACGGGAGTCCAAGATCTTCTCTATAACGTACTCCAATTCACCCTCAACCAGCACAGGAGCAGGAGGCTCAGCAGAAGGAACCACCGGCACCTCGTATCTCCGCA
Source organism: Ranitomeya variabilis (assembly GCF_051348905.1). Taxonomy (NCBI): domain Eukaryota; kingdom Metazoa; phylum Chordata; class Amphibia; order Anura; family Dendrobatidae; genus Ranitomeya; species Ranitomeya variabilis. The sequence goes on along the minus strand of NC_135232.1, from coordinate 720,938,475 downwards.
ACAACGACCGATGGAACACATTATGGATAGCGAAAGATGCCGGGAGGTCCAAACGAAAGGAAACAGGGTTAATAATCTCCAAAATCCTATAGGGACCGATGAACCGAGGCTTAAATTTAGGAGAAGAAACCCTCATTGGGACAAAACGGAAAGACAACCACACCAAGTCCCCAACACGAAGGCGAGGACCAACCCGACGCTGGCGGTTAGCAAACCGCTGAGTCCTCTCCTGGGACAAATTCAAATTGTCCACCACTTGTTCCCAAATCCGATACAACCGATCCACCACAGCATCTACTCCAGGACAATCCGAAGACTCCGCCTGACCAGAAGAAAAACGGGGATGAAACCCCGAATTGCAAAAGAAAGGGGAAACCAAAGTGGCCGAACTAGCCCGATTATTAAGAGCAAACTCCGCCAACGGCAAAAAGGCAACCCAATCATCCTGATCCGCAGACACAAAACACCTCAAATACGTCTCCAAAGTCTGGTTAGTTCGCTCCGTCTGGCCATTAGTCTGAGGATGGAAGGCAGACGAAAAAGACAAATCAATGCCCAACCTGGCACAGAATGCCCGCCAAAATCTAGAAACGAACTGGGTACCCCTATCAGAAACGATATTTTCAGGAATACCATGCAAGCGAACCACATTTTGAAAAAACAAAGGAACCAACTCAGACGAGGAAGGCAACTTCGGCAATGGCACCAAATGAACCATCTTAGAGAAACGGTCACACACCACCCAGATAACAGACATCCTCTGAGAGACAGGAAGATCAGAAATAAAGTCCATCGAGATGTGCGTCCAAGGCCTCTTCGGAATAGGCAAGGGCAACAACAACCCGCTAGCCCTAGAACAACAAGGCTTGGCCCGAGCACACACATCACAAGACTGCACAAAAACACGCACATCTCGAGACAGAGATGGCCACCAGAAGGATCTAGCCACCAAATCCCTGGTACCAAAAATTCCAGGATGACCCGCCAGCGTAGAAGAATGAACCTCCGAGATGACTCTACTGGTCCAATCATCAGGAACAAACAGTCTACCAGGTGGACAGCGATCAGGTCTATCCGCCTGAAACTCTTGCAAAGCACGTCGCAGATCTGGGGAAATAGCGGATAATATCACCCCATCCTTAAGGATACCTGTAGGTTCCGAATCACCAGGGGAATCAGGCTCAAAACTCCTAGAAAGGGCATCTGCCTTCACATTCTTAGAACCTGGTAGATATGAGACCACAAAATTAAACCGAGAGAAAAACAACGACCAGCGCGCCTGTCTAGGATTCAGGCGCCTGGCAGACTCAAGATAAATCAGATTCTTGTGATCAGTCAAAACCATCACCTGATGTCTAGCACCCTCAACCCAATGACGCCACTCCTCAAATGCCCACTTCATGGCCAAAAGCTCCCGATTACCGACATCATAATTTCTTTCGGCGGCAGAAAATTTTCGAGAAAAGAACGCACAAGGTCTCATCACTGAGCAATCGGAACTTTTCTGCGACAAAACCGCCCCCGCTCCGATCTCGGAAGCATCGACCTCAACCTGAAAGGGGAGAGAGACATCAGGCTGGCGCAACACAGGGGCAGACGAAAAGCGGCGCTTAAGTTCCCGAAAGGCCTCCACCGCGGCAGAGGACCAATTGGCAACATCAGCACCCTTCTTAGTCAAATCCGTAAGAGGCTTAGCAACACCAGAAAAACCAGTTATAAATCGACGATAAAAATTAGCAAAGCCCAAGAACTTCTGAAGACCCTTTAGAGAAGTAGGCTGCGTCCAGTCACAAATAGCCCGAACCTTGACAGGGTCCATCTCAACAGAAGAAGGGGAAAAAATGTACCCCAAAAAGGAAATCTTTTGAACCCCAAAAACACACTTAGAACCCTTTACACACAGAGAATTCTCCCGCAAGACCTGAAAAACCCTCCTGACCTGCTGAACATGAGACTCCCAGTCCTCAGAAAAAATCAAAATATCGTCCAAATACACAATCATAAATTTATCCAGATATTCACGGAAAATATCATGCATAAAGGACTGAAAAACTGAAGGTGCATTAGAAAGGTGTTGTGAATTTGGTTTCTGGGCTCCCCCGGTGGTTACTGGTGGTACTGAACTTGTGTGCTTCATCTCCTCTGTTCACCTGTTTCCATCAGGATGTGGGAGTTTCTATTTAGCCTTGCTCCTCAGTCATTTCTATGCCGGCCAACAATGTTACCAGAAGCCTTTCTGTTGCATGTTCCTGCTCCTAGACTACTATCAGCTAAGTTGGACTTGTAGTCCTAAGATTGTTTTGCATTTTTGTTCCAGTTCTCTGTTTTTGAATATTTCTGAGGCTGGAAGCTCTTGTGAGCTGAAATTGCCACTCTGGTGTCATGAGTTGATATTAGAGTCTTAAAGTAATTTCAGGATGGTGTTTTGAAAGGGTTTTCAGCTGACTGTAAAGTTCCCTTTTCTGTCTTCCTACTATCTAGTAAGCGGACCTCAATTTGCTAAACCTATCTTCATACTTCGTATGTCATTTTCCTCTAAAATCACCGACAATATATGTGGGGGCTACTGTCTGCCTTTTGGGGAAAATTTCTCTAGAGGTAAGCCAGGTCTGTATTTTCCTCTGCTAGGGTCAGTCAGTCCTCCGGCTGGCGCTGGGCGTCTAGGGATAAAACGTAGGCACGCTACCCGGCCACTGTTAGTTGTGCGGTAGGTTTAGCTCACAGTCAGCTCGAGTTCCCATCTTCCAAGAGCTAGTCCTTTTGTATGCTTTACTACGGTCTCTTGCCATTGAGAACCATGACAGTTTGGCCGGCCAAGAGTTAAAATAATTGGCAGAAGAAAGGAGAGAAAAGAAGTCTGCAGAGAATTTTTTATTTTTTTTTTTCTTCTGAGTTTGCTCATTAGTTGATTCACTTGCATCTCTGCTTACTGCAGCCTTCGTCTTTCTCTCCTTCTAATCCTTGAATGGTTCTGATTTCACCTGATTAAAATGGATCCTCAGAGTTTAGCTATTGGTTTGGATAATCTCGCTATGAAGGTTCAAAGTTTACAGGATTTTGTAATTCATGCTCCTATATCTGAACCTAGAATTCCTTTACCTGAATTTTTCTCCGGGGATAGATCTCGCTTCCAGAATTTCAAACATAATTGTAAATTATTTTTGTCTCTGAGATCTCGCTCCGCTGGAGATCCTGCACAGCAGGTCAGGATTGTAATTTCCTTTCTCCGGGGCGACCCTCAGGATTGGGCATTTGCTTTGGCACCAGGGGATCCTGCGTTGCTCAATGTGGATGCGTTTTTCCTGGCTTTGGGGTTGCTTTATGAGGAACCTCATTTAGAGATTCAGGCTGAAAAAGCCTTGATGGCCCTGTCTCAAGGGCAAGATGAGGTTGAAATATACTGCCAAAAATTTCGTAAGTGGTCTGTGCTTACTCAGTGGAATGAGTGCGCCCTGGCGGCGAATTTCAGAGAGGGTCTCTCTGATGCCATTAAAGATGTTATGGTGGGGTTCCCTGTGCCTACAGGTCTGAATGAGTCCATGACAATGGCTATTCAGATTGATCGGCGTTTGCGGGAGCGCAAACCTGTGCACCATTTGGCGGTGTCTACTGAGAAGGCGCCAGAGATTATGCAATGTGATAGAATTCTGTCCAGAAGCGAACGACAGAATTTTAGGCGAAAAAATGGGTTATGCTTCTATTGTGGTGATTCAACTCATGTTATATCAGCATGCTCTAAACGTACTAAGAAGGTTGATAAGTCTGTTTCAATTGGCACTTTACAGTCTAAGTTTATTCTATCTGTGACCCTGATTTGCTCTTTATCGTCTATTACTGCGGACGCCTATGTCGACTCTGGCGCCGCTTTGAGTCTTATGGATTGGTCCTTTGCCAAACGCTGTGGGTTTAATTTAGAGCCTCTGGAAGTTCCTATACCTCTGAAGGGTATTGACTCCACGCCATTGGCTAGTAATAAACCACAATACTGGACACAAGTAACTATGCGTATTAATCCGGATCACCAGGAGATTATTCGCTTCCTTGTGTTGTATAATCTACATGATGTGTTGGTGCTTGGATTGCCATGGCTGCAATCTCATAACCCAGTCCTCGACTGGAAAGCAATGTCTGTGTTAAGCTGGGGATGTCAGGGAACTCATGGGGACGGACCTTTGGTTTCCATTTCGTCATCTATTCCCTCTGAGATTCCGGAATTTTTATCTGATTATCGTGACGTTTTTGAGGAGCCTAAACTTGGTTCACTACCTCCGCACAGAGATTGCGATTGTACTATAGATCTGATTCCGGGCAGTAAGTTTCCAAAGGGTCGTTTATTTAATCTATCTGTGCCTGAACATGCTGCTATGCGGGAATATATTAAGGAGTCCTTGGAAAAGGGACATATTCGTCCTTCGTCATCTCCCTTAGGAGCCGGTTTTTTCTTTGTATCTAAAAAAGATGGCTCTTTGAGGCCGTGTATTGATTATCGGCTTTTGAATAAAATCACGGTTAAATATCAGTATCCTTTGCCACTGCTTACTGATTTGTTTGCTCGAATAAAGGGGGCCAAGTGGTTCTCTAAGATTGATCTTCGTGGGGCGTATAATTTAGTGCGAATTAAGCAGGGGGATGAGTGGAAAACCGCATTTAATACGCCTGAGGGCCATTTTGAGTATTTAGTAATGCCTTTTGGTCTTTCAAATGCCCCTTCAGTCTTTCAGTCTTTTATGCATGACATTTTCCGTGAATATTTGGATAAATTTATGATTGTGTATCTGGATGATATTTTGATTTTTTCGGATGACTGGGACTCTCATGTCCAACAGGTCAGGAGGGTTTTTCAGGTTTTGCGCTCTAATTCCTTGTGTGTAAAGGGTTCTAAGTGTGTTTTTGGGGTTCAAAAGATTTCGTTTTTGGGGTACATTTTTTCCCCCTCTTCCATTGAGATGGACCCTGTCAAGGTTCAGGCTATTTGTGATTGGACGCAACCCTCTTCTCTTAAGAGCCTTCAGAAGTTTTTGGGCTTTGCTAATTTTTATCGTCGATTTATAACTGGTATTTCTGATGTTGCTAAGCCGTTGACTGATTTGACTAAGAAGGGTGCTGATGTTGCTGATTGGTCCCCTGCTGCTGTGGAGGCCTTTCGGGAGCTTAAGCGCCGCTTTTCTTCCGCCCCTGTATTGCGTCAGCCTGATGTTACTCTTCCTTTTCAGGTTGAGGTCGACGCTTCAGAAATCGGAGCTGGGGCGGTTTTGTCGCAGAAAAGTTCCGACTGCTCCGTGATGAGACCTTGCGCGTTCTTTTCTCGTAAATTTTCGCCCGCTGAGCGAAATTATGATATTGGTAATCGGGAGCTCTTGGCTATGAAGTGGGCTTTTGAGGAGTGGCGTCATTGGCTTGAGGGGGCTAGACATCAGGTGGTGGTATTGACCGACCACAAGAATTTGATTTATCTTGAGTCTGCCAGGCGCCTGAATCCTAGACAGGCGCGCTGGTCGTTATTTTTCTCTCGGTTTAATTTTGTGGTTTCTTACCTACCGGGTTCTAAAAATGTGAAGGCGGATGCCCTTTCTAGGAGTTTTGAGCCTGATTCCCCTGGTAATTCTGAACCTACAGGAATCCTTAAGGATGGAGTGATATTATCTGCTGCTTCCCCAGACTTGCGACGGGTCTTGCAGGAGTTTCAGGCGGATAGACCTGATCGTTGCCCGCCTGGTAGACTGTTTGTTCCGGATGATTGGACCAGTAGAGTCATCTCGGAGGTCCATTCTTCTGCGTTAGCTGGTCATCCTGGAATCTTTGGTACCAGGGATTTGGTGGCTAGGTCCTTCTGGTGGCCTTCCCTGTCGCGAGATGTGCGAGGTTTTGTGCAGTCTTGTGATGTTTGTGCTCGGGCCAAGCCTTGTTGTTCTCGGGCTAGTGGATTGTTGTTATCTTTGCCTATTCCGAAGAGGCCTTGGACTCACATCTCCATGGATTTTATTTCTGATCTCCCTGTTTCTCAAAAGATGTCTGTCATCTGGGTGGTGTGTGACCGTTTCTCTAAGATGGTCCATTTGGTCCCCTTGCCTAAATTGCCTTCCTCATCCGAGCTGGTTCCTCTGTTTTTTCAAAATGTGGTTCGCTTGCATGGTATTCCGGAGAATATCGTTTCTGACTAGTGTCTAGATTTTGGCGAGCGTTCTGTGCTAGGATGGGCATTGATTTGTCTTTTTCGTCTGCTTTCCATCCTCAGACTAATGGCCAGACCGAGCGAACTAATCAGACCTTGGAGACTTATTTGAGGTGTTTTGTGTCTGCGGATCAGGATGATTGGGTTGCCTTTTTGCCCTTGGCGGAGTTTGCCCTCAATAACCGGGCTAGTTCTGCCACTTTGGTTTCTCCTTTCTTCTGTAATTCAGGGTTTCATCCTCGTTTCTCTTCCGGTCAGGTGGAGTCTTCGGATTGTCCTGGAGTGGATGCTGTGGTGGAGAGGTTGCATCAGATTTGGGGGCATGTGGTGGACAATTTGAAGTTGTCCCAGGAGAAGACTCAGAAGTTTGCCAACCGCCGTCGTCGTGCTGGTCCTCGTCTTTGTGTTGGGGACTTGGTGTGGTTGTCTTCTCGTTTTGTCCCTATGAAGGTTTCTTCTCCTAAGTTTAAGCCTCGGTTCATCGGCCCGTACAAGATATTGGAGATTCTTAACCCTGTGTCCTTTCGTTTGGACCTCCCTGCATCTTTTTCTATTCATAATGTCTTCCATCGGTCATTGTTGCGCAGGTATGAGGTACCGGTTGTGCCTTCCGTTGAGCCTCCTGCTCCGGTGTTGGTTGAGGGTGAGTTGGAGTACGTTGTCGAGAAGATCTTGGACTCCCGTGTTTCCAGACGGAGACTTCAGTATTTGGTCAAGTGGAAGGGCTACGGTCAGGAGGATAATTCTTGGGTGACAGCCTCTGATGTTCATGCCTCCGATTTGGTCCGTGCCTTTCATAGGGCTCATCCTGATCGCCCTGGTGGTTCTGGTGAGGGTTCGGTGCCCCCTCCTTGAGGGGGGGGTACTGTTGTGAATTTGGTTTCTGGGCTTCCCCGGTGGTTACTGGTGGTACTGAACTTGTGTGCTTCATCTCCTCTGTTCACCTGTTTCCATCAGGATGTGGGAGTTTCTATTTAGCCTTGCTCCTCAGTCATTTCTATGCCGGCCAACAATGTTACCAGAAGCCTTTCTGTTGCATGTTCCTGCTCCTAGACTACTATCAGCTAAGTTGGACTTGTAGTCCTAAGATTGTTTTGCATTTTTGTTCCAGTTCTCTGTTTTTGAATATTTCTGAGGCTGGAAGCTCTTGTGAGCTGAAATTGCCACTCTGGTGTCATGAGTTGATATTAGAGTCTTAAAGTAATTTCAGGATGGTGTTTTGAAAGGGTTTTCAGCTGACTGTAAAGTTCCCTTTTCTGTCTTCCTACTATCTAGTAAGCGGACCTCAATTTGCTAAACCTATCTTCATACTTCGTATGTCATTTTCCTCTAAAATCACCGACAATATATGTGGGGGCTACTGTCTGCCTTTTGGGGAAAATTTCTCTAGAGGTAAGCCAGGTCTGTATTTTCCTCTGCTAGGGTCAGTCAGTCCTCCGGCTGGCGCTGGGCGTCTAGGGATAAAACGTAGGCACGCTACCCGGCCACTGTTAGTTGTGCGGTAGGTTTAGCTCACAGTCAGCTCGAGTTCCCATCTTCCAAGAGCTAGTCCTTTTGTATGCTTTACTACGGTCTCTTGCCATTGAGAACCATGACAGAAAGGCCGAAAGGCATTACTAAATACTCAAAGTGGCCCTCAGGCATATTAAATGCGGTTTTCCACTCATCCCGTTGCTTAATTCGCACCAAATTATACGCCCCACGGAGATCAATCTTGGAGAACCACTTAGCCCCCCTTATGTGAGCAAACAAATCAGTAAGCAGCGGCAATGGATACTGATATTTGACAGTAATTTTATTCAGGAGTCGATAATCAATACAAGGCCTCAGCGAGCCATCCTTTTTAGAGACAAAGAAAAACCCAGCTCCTAAAGGTGATGAAGAAGGACGAATATGTCCCTTTTCCAGGGACTCCTTAACATACTCTCGCATGGCAGCATGCTCAGGTACAGATAGGTTAAACAAACGACCCTTTGGAAATTTACTGCCTGGAATCAGATCTATGGCGCAATCACACTCTCTGTGGGGAGGGAGAGAACCAATTTTAGGCTCTTCAAAAATATCCCCAAAATCCGACAAAAATGCCGGAACCTCAGAGGGAATAGATGACGAGATAGAAACCAAAGGTATGTCCCCATGAGCCCCCTGACATCCCCAGCTTAACACAGACATAGTGTTCCAGTCCAGTACTGGGTTATGAGATTGCAACCATGGTAATCCAAGCACTAACACATCATGTAAATTATGCAACACGAGGAAGCGAATCATCTCCTGATGGTCTGGAGTCATACGCATAGTCACTTGCGTCCAGAACTGTGGTCTATTACAAGCCAGAGGTGTAGAATCAATACCCTTCAGAGGTATAGGAACTTCCAGAGGCTCCAAATCAAACCCACAGCGCCTGGCGAAGGACCAATCCATGAGACTCAGAGCGGCGCCAGAGTCCACATAGGCATCCACGGTAATAACTGATAATGAACAAATCAGAGTTACAGACAGAAGAAATTTAGACTGTAAAGTGCCAATAGAAACAGACTTGTCAACCTTCCTAGTACGTTTAGAGCATGCTGATATAACATGCGCGGAATCACCACAGTAGAAGCACAAGCCATTTTTGCGCCTATAATTCTGCCGCTCGCTTCTTAACAGAATTCTGTCACATTGCATTTTCTCTGGCGTCCCTTCAGAAGATACCGCCAAATGGTGCACGGGTTTGCGCTCCCGCAAGCGCCGATCAATCTGAATCGCCATTGTGATGGACTCATTCAGACCTGTGGGCGTAGGAAACCCCACCATGACATCCTTAACGGCATCAGAAAGGCCTTCTCTGAAAATTTCCTGCTAGGGCACACTCATTCCACTGAGTAAGCACAGACCATTTACGAAATTTTTGGCAGTATATCTCAGCTTCATCTTGCCCTTGAGACAGGGCTATTAAAGCTTTTTCAGCTTGAATCTCCAAATTAGGTTCCTCATACAGCTACCCTAAAGCCAGAAAAAACGCATCCACATTGAGCAACGCAGGATCCACTGGTGTCAATGAAAATGCCCAATTTTGAGGGTCACCTCGCAGCAAAGAAATCACAATCTTAACCTGCTGAACAGGATCTCCAGAGGAGTGAGGTCTGAGAGAAAGGAATAATTTACAATTACATTTGAAATTCAGAAACCGAGATCTATCTCCGGAAAATACCTCTGGTGTAGGAATCTTAGGTTCAGAAATAGGAGTACGTATAACATAATCTTGTAAATTCTGAACCTTCGTAGCAAGATTATTTAAACCTGCAGCCAAACTCTGAGAGTCCATCCTTAAACCGGAGAGATCAGAGCCATTCAAGGATTAGAAGGAGAGAAAGGCAAGGCTGTAAATAGAGCAGAAATACAACTGAGCCAACTAAGTAGCAAACATGTGAGGAAAAAAAAAAATAAAAAAATAAAAAATCTACAGACTTCTTTTACTCTCCTTTCTTCTGCCAATTACTTTAACAGTGGCCGGTCATACTGTCATGATTCCCCAATGGCATGGGAACATCAGAAACACAAAATAACAGACTAGCCCTCGAGTGATGGAAACTCAAGCTGACCGTGACCTAAATCTACCACACAACTAACAGTAGCCAGGAAGCATTCCTACGGCTGCCTAGATGCCATGCGCCAGCCGGAGAACTAACTACGCCTGGAAGAGGAAGGAACAGACCTGGCTTACCTCTAGTGAAATTCCCCAAAGATGATAGTAGCCCCCACATATATTAACGGTGAGTTCAGAGGAAAAGACATACACAGTATGAAGGTAGATTTAGCAAAGCGAGGTCCACTTACTAGATAGTGGAAGGATACAAAAGAGGACTTCACGGTCAGCTGAAAAACCCTTTCAAAAACCCATCCTGAAATTACTTTAAGACTCCTGTGTCAACTCATGACACAGGAGTGGCAATTTCAGTCCACAAGAGCTTCCAGTAACAGGAAATGACAAACTGTAAACTGGACAAAAAATACAAAACAAAAAGGACAAGAGTCCACTTAGCTGATAAGCAGACTGGTAGCAGGAACATGCAACTGAAAGACTCAGGTTACAATGATGACCGGCAAGGAAGTGACTGGAGAGCAAGGCTAAATAGGGAACTCCCAAAACTGATGGAAGCAGGTGAGCTGAGGCAGAAAAGAACACACAAGTCTCCAGTACCACCAGCCACCACTAGGGGAGCCCAAAAAGCGGATCACAACAGATGGGGCAGGATGGAGACATGTTCCATGTGGCTCCATCATGCTGCCCAAACATATTGCAGCTTGCAGCTTTCAATAAAGAAAAAAACACTTTCTCCTTACCTGGTCGCGGTCCAGCGGTGATGTTCACCCTAGGCATTTCAAGGGCGGACTCTCCGGTGGATGGCAATGACATCATACGCCGGCGATGTGCGCGCTGATGTCAGCTGCCAGCCTCCTATGTGTCACTGTGCAAATACATTACTGATCCTGAGTTGCATCCTGTATTATACTCCAGAGCAGCACTCACTATTCTGCTGGTGCAGTCTGTTATGATCTGGTGACCTTGGAGCCGCATGAAACTTTCTCTGGAGATGGTGGAACCTGTACTGACCGCAATCCTGAACTAACACCGCAACTAGAAGTAGCCGTGGGGTGTGCCTAACACTCCCTAGACACCTCGACACAGCCGGAGGACTAAATACCCCTATAGATGGAAATGGGAATGCTATCTTGCCTCAGAGCAGACCCCCAAAGGATAGGCAGCCCCCACAAATAATGACTGTGAGTAGGAGAAGAATAGACACACGCAGGTAGAAAACAGGATTTAGCAGGAGAGGCCACTCTAGCTTTATAGGAAAGGATAGGACAGATAACTAGGCAGTCAGTATTAAAACCCTTCCAAAAATATCCACAGCAGATAATACAAAAAGTTCCACAATCTAACTAAAGACATGGAATGTATATCTGCCACTCCAGAGAATCCAGCAAGACTGAGAAAATACTGACACAATCTAAGCTGGACAAGAAAACACAAAGAATAGCACTGAATTGTGAAGCACACAACATGTGTGCCACAGGGAAAAAGAACCAGACACTTATCTTTGCTGATTTGGCAGAAAGGCAGGAGGAACCAGGCAGAGGTCCTACACCTCCCAACAACAATTGACAACTGGCAAGGACTAATGAATCCTGCACGCCTAAATACCCCAGTCAGATCTGCAATCAGCAGATACACCTGACCAGGGCTGCAACTCAGGGGCAACTCAGGGGCAACTGCATTACCACCTACAACCACCGGAGGGAGCCCAAAAGCAGAATTCACAACAGCAGTCACTGTGTACATGCATTACATTACTGATCCTGAGTTGCATCCTGTATTGTACTCCAGAGCTGCACTCACTATTCTGCTGGTGCAGTCACTGTGTACATGCATTACATTACTGATCCTGAGTTACATCCTGTATTACACCCCAGAGCTGCACTCACTATTCTGCTGGTGCAGTCACGGTGCACATACATTACATTACTGATCCCAAGTTATATTCTGTATTATACTCCAGAGCAGCACTCACTATTCTGCTGGTGCAGTCACGGTGCACATACATTACATTACTGATCCCAAGTTATATTCTGTATTATACTCCAGAGCAGCACTCACTATTCTGCTGGTGCAGTCACGGTGCACATACATTACATTACTGATCCCAAGTTATATTCTGTATTGTACTCCAGAGCTGCACTCACAATTTACAATGAGACAAGGAGGAATTACAAGAGCATGAAATGTGACATTTGTTTCTCCGGTCTCCGATTGTCGCTCTATTAGCCGTGCTACATTATTGCCAACGTCACGCTTCAGTGGATGAAAATGTAATTGGATTGTTATATCCGGATGTGACTTATAAACCTTCCTTCCAGAACCCAGAGCAGAAATTAGGGCATCTACCTGCCGCCAAACCGCCACTAAACGTGAACGATCGTTAGTTATGAAGAAACCTCCTGGCAGCTTAGTATTGGCGCAAAGTTTCTGTTACAGTGGGTCCTTGGCAGGGAAAAATTTGTTTATCGCTGTAGCAGAAAGGGTTATTAAACTAGATGGTTGTGGTTACATAGGACTGCAGGATGCCTCTACGTGATCTGGACTTATGTTTTTTGTTGTGCAAAAATATTTCTTCAACTGAAAAAAGAAAAAAAATTTAAAAATGAAGGGAAACGATGGGAACGCAAGTTGTGAACTGTCTTTGCCGCTCATATAATGAATGACTCGGGAGAACGTTGCGATAAATCTGTTACTTTGTTGCTTTCTTCCTCAGTAGATGAGTGGATGGAGACGTTTGTGTGCGGCCCCTTATCTTTGTCGCTTTGTGGCAGTTATAATCCAGCGCTCCCGCCGGCCCCTTAGTAAACACGGAGATATTATTTGCTTGGTGGTGATTTGCATTCTGGCGTCAGACTCTCGTCTTCCTGGGAATACGCTGCAGTTTATGGCGGGAGGCCTCCGATGAAGCAATGAAGGTCATTTTGTGAGAACAGCCCCCTGGTGCCTCGTGCCGCTGCCTCGTCTTACTCCTCTGTTATAATAATGTGGACGGGATCTTTATTTAAGGCAGTCACATCCAGGAGAGGCGACAGGAATTCCTAATGAATCGCTCGGTCTGTGGAGTAAATGCAAACAATTACTAATCCGAGCGCCAACTACGTGGAATATTGTCCGGACCATGGAGGACATCGTCAGCTCATCCCAAGAGGACCCTGAAGATATGTGCACATGAGGTTTTTGAGGCATGCAGTTTTGTGAAGCTGCTCCAGAAAATGCCTGAAAAATCACTCAAAAACATTGATATGTTGCGGTTCATAAGTTCTGTCTTTTGAACGTTTTCAGGTTCTGAAAAACAACTGGTGGGAAAAAGTTCACATCCTTTCTCTGAAGCAACTCCTCATGGGAAACGCTTCAGACTGGGCACTGTCCAATCAGAAGGCTGCAAAAAAAACATTCAGAAAAAAATTCTGCAAAAACACTTCAAAACAGTTTAAGGCAGGGTTGGGGAACCTCAGGCCCCTGGGCCATTTACGACCCTCAATAACCTTTTATCAGGCCCCCAGGCAGATTCTCAGGGACTGCATTCTTGGGCATGGAGCTGTATTTTGATTGTCACCAGCTCATTAATTTCTACTTGCTCTGTTAGCACACACACACACAATTTTCACTACTGAACACTGAAGGGCATGCAATGAAAGATTACGTCCTAACACCAGTACCAGAGTCAGGATGTACTTTGTAGGCAGAGTTTGTACGTCCCCCGAAGAATGGTATAAATATCCAAATGGCCCTTAGCAGAAAAAAGATTCCCCACTCCTGGTTTAAGGAAATGGAAAAACTCCACCAATAATTCCCCAAAGAAATAGCATTGCCCGAAGCGCTTGTCACTAAAAAATTCAAATATTTTTTGACGGCCTCCAAAATGCTCTGCGTGCACATCTCCCGTGGATTCTGATCTAATATTATTTACGCCTCGCTCTCCGTAACTTTAGGATTTGTCATTATGTCGTAATTGCAAATTTACCAACTCTTCTGAAATGTTCATCAGGCACCTGGAAAAAGGGTAGACCTCTTGGAAGAGTCAGCAAATCTCCTGCCAAAACCATTTAAACCGTCCCAAAAATTTGAGATTCTAAGAGGTTTGTGCGCCTTGGAGGCTCCTAGAAGAGAGGACACAAGGTGGGAGTGGAGAACAGGTGGTGGCGGACATAAAGGGGAGATGATAAAGAGCCAATGTTATTGCAGATTACGTCCTGTGTCTCCAGACTGATCCGCTCCCAGACACCACATTGCAAAAGCTGTCTATCAGTCACATGGTGGCACAGTGTAGGTATGGCGGAAGCAGTACCCTCAGGGGTCCAAGATGGGAGGAGTCACCAGCTATGGGTAGCCTCACCCCTCTCCTACCATATGAGGTGACCCCCTGAGGACCACCACCCTTTACTGGCATCAGGAGATGGCAATGTCTTTCCTAAGCCAAGCACCATGTAGGACTGTATGCAGAATAGCGTGAGGACAGTATGAGTGCCCCCTAGAAACAGAGAGTGCATCCCATGGGATTAATTTGGGGGTGTTGTCTCTGTTATCAGCACAGTCAGGACATATTACCAATAAGGAGAAGAAGTCATAAGCCTGGCATGTCCTATACATAACTTATGGGCTCAGTAAAGATAGTGACCACTTCACATTTCACAGTCTGAGTCACTGCGGGAACCTCTGGTAGGTCATCCCCACATTCTATTTACAGGGTTATAAAGAGACCAGTACCAGTTATGCCCCATCCTCTATGTGCCCTGCAGGGTGGTTATCTAGGGTGTTGTACCCCATGTTTTCCAGGATGTGACCATTCAATGATTCCCATTATCCGCCGTTGTTCTGTCAGCTACAGGATGTTCATATTCAGCCACTGCCGGAAGCTGCCCACATGGAGGAAAAGCAGGTCAGGTGGAGCGCTCAGGGTCCAAGTGACAAATCAGGCAAGGACTATGCCTGGGAGAGACATTAAGGTGCCACCATTGGTACAACTGTAGTGGGTGCAGTCGTTCCGAGGTCCTGGATCCCTTGGCCCATATGAGAAAATCAAAACTAGTAAAAAGCAGTCAGAGTTGGGGCCATGTTGGGAATTTTGCATTGGGACCGAAGTTATGAAGTTGGATGTCGCCATAAGATTCTGCTGAAGTATATAGGTAATAAAGGATCAGCAGGTTAAGAGAGGGGTTCCCTGTGGATGGAGGAGTCAATAGCAGATGGGGAATGGAGTCGCCATGCCTGATTATGAAGTGCCACTAAAATGGAGGTAAAGCAAGTGTGGCACCCCAGGAGTTAGGGTAGCACAGTGGTATTGCCTTCCTTTCAGGGAGGGTTATGCCATGCCTGGAAATGAGAATGTGTTGACTACAGGCAGATTAACCGCATTACACACAAGTATGCCTTCCCGTTGCCCAGAATTGAGGAGTCATTAACTGCCTTAAAATCTGCAAACTATTTCTTCACCTTAGATCTCACTAGTGGGTATTGGCAGTTTCCCGTGGCAGAGGCGGACAAAGAGAAGACTGCCTTCACTACACCAATGGGCCTCTCTGAATTCAACTACATGCCGTTCGGACTGTGCAACTCACCAGGGACGTTCCAGAGGATGATGGAGTGCTGTCTTGGGCACAAGAACTTTGAAATCGTTCTGTTGTAACTGGATGATGTCATCGTCTTCTCCAAGACCTCATAGAATCATAGAATGATAGAGTTGGAAGGGAACTCCTGGGTCATCTGGTCCAACCCCCTGCTCAAAGCAGGATTCACTAAATCATCCCAGACAGATGTCTGTCCAGCCTCTGTTTGAAAACTTCCATGGAAGGAGAACTCACCACCTCTCGTGGCAGCCTGTTCCACTCAATTATCACCCTAACTGTCAAAAAGTTTTTTCTAATATCTAATCTGTGTCTCCTCCCATTCAGTTTCATCCCATTACTTGTAGTCTTTCCTTGTGCAAATGAGAATAAAGATGATCCTTCTACAATGTGACAGCCCTTGAGATATTTGTAGACAGCTATTAAGTCTCCTCTCAGTCTTCTTATTTGCAAGCTAAACATTCCCAAATCCTGCGAACCGTTCCTCATAGGACATGGTTTGCAGACCGATCACCATTCTTGTCGCTCTTCTCTGAACTTGCTCCAGTTTGTTGATATCTTTTTTAAAATGTGGTGCCCAAAGGTCAGACCAAAGAGGAGTAGAGGGCAATAATGACTTTGCGTGATCTAGACTGTATGCTTCTGTTAATACATCCCAGAATTGCATTTGCCTTTTTTGCTGCTGCATCACACTGTTGACTCATGTTCAGTTTATAATCTATTAGTATACCCAAGTCTTTTTCACATGTGCTGTTGCTTAGCCCTATGCATCCCATTCTGTAAATGTTTTTTTCATTTTTATTGCCCAGATGTAGTACTTTGCATTTTTTTCTTGTTAAAAACCATTCTGTTAGTTGCTGCCCACTGCTTCAGTTTTTTTTATATCTTTTTGAATCCTCTCTCTTCTGTAGTATTAGCTATCCCTCCTAGCTTTGTGTCATCAGCAAATTTAATCAGTGTACCCTCAATTTCTTCATCTAAATCATTGATAAAGATGTTGAACAATACAGGGCCCAGGACAGAACCCTGTGGTACCCCACTTGAGACATTCTTCCAACTGGATGTGCAGCCATTTATGACCACTCTTTGGGTCCGATCACTAAGCCAGTTATGAATCCACCTAACAGTTGCCTTGTCCATTCCATACTTAGTCATTTTTTCAATAAGGATGGTGTGAGACCACTATGAAGACCACTTGAAGCACCTGGACGAGGTGTTTAAAGCTCTGTCTAACTTTGGCCTGAAAGTAAAGCTGTCCAAGTGTCGCCTGTTGAAGCCCAAAGTGCAGTACATGGGCCATGTGGTAAGCGCCGAAGGTGTGGCACCGGACTCTGACAAAGTTGCTGTGATCAGGGACTGGCCGAAACCCAGCAACATTCATGAAGTACGGCAGTTCCTCAGGTTGGTAGGCTACTACAGAAGATTCATCAAGCATTTCACTAAGATAGCCGCACCCTTGCAAGACCTGTTAGTGGGCCAATCCAAGAAGACCAAGAACAAAGGTCCTCTGTTGGAATGGAACTACACGCTGGAAGGATCCTTCACTCGATTGAAGTTAGCTCTCACAGGAGATGAAGTACTGGCTTACCCTGACTATGACCATCCGTTTGTACTCTACACAGACACCAGCAATGTGGGATTGGGAGCAGTGCTGTCCCAGGTACAGAAAGGTAGAGAAAGTGTGATTGCCTATGCCAACAGGAAGCTTCGTCACACTGAAAGAAACCCTGACAACTTCAGTTCCTTTAAGCTGGAATTCCTCGCCATAGTCTGGGCGGTAACAGAGCGGCTCAAGCACTACCTGGCTTCAGCAAAGTTTATATGGACAACAATCCGCTGACTCACCTGGAGACGGCAAAACTAGGTGCATTAGAGCAGCGATGGATGGCCAAATACATGTTTACCATCAAGTACCGTGCGGGGAACAAGAACGCAAATGCCGATGCACTGTCCAGGATGCCCCTTTTACCAGAAGTGGGAGAAGATCTGGAAGCACTCGAAGAGACTGAGTTACCGGCCTTCCACCGCCCCTAGGTGACCCAATACTCCCATTATGTGAAGAACAAGCGCAATGACAGGCGAGAAGCCATGCTGAACCCATTGCCCCACCATGGATGGGCAGAGACACAGGATAGTGACCCAGCAGTCCGTCTGGTGAAAGAACTGTTGACCCAAGCTGATTCACACCCTGGTCCAGATGCTCCACAAGAGACTCAACAGTTGTGGAAGAAGAATGGCAAATTGTTTATCTACGATGGTAAGCTGTGTCAGAGAAGTATCGACCCACGTACTCACAAGCTGGTCTGGCAGGTGGTAGTCCCGAGACAAGATGCGCCAATGGTTTTGGAAGTGTACCACGATGGAGCAGGACACTTCAGATGGAAGAAGTTGGAGGTCCTATTTCGTGGGACATTCTACTGGATTGGCATGAGAAGAGCCACTGAAAAGTGGTGCCGAGAGTGTGGCCCAAGCAACCTGTGCAGAAAGGACCGTGAAAGCCAGAGGGCACCCCTAGAGCCCATAGTCACCAAACAGCCACTTGAACTCGTAGCTTTGGACATGTGAAGCTAACTCCAAGCCTGTCAGGCTATGTCTACGCCCTGACCATAATGGACTATTACTCAAGGTTCCTGGTAGTCGTGCCAGTCAAGGACCAAACAGCAAAGACAATAGCCAAAGCATTCCAACAACACTTTTGTCGACCACATGGTTACCCTGAAAAGGTACTTCAAAGAACAAAAGACATCCACAGAACACCAGGATGGATCTGCTGCACAGCAAATAGCTATAGGACCTGCGATGACGTCACTGCCATGTGATTGCCCTAATCACATGGCAGTGACATCATCGCAGGTCCTACAGCTATTTGCTGTGCAGCAGATGCATCCTGGTGTTCTGTGGATGTCTTTTGTTCTCTGGTATCAGCCATTACATCAGACGGCCAGAGCTTACTGCGTCTGCGCAGGACACCAGTACACAGCGCAGGCGCCGGATTTGAAACAATAACAGCGCTGAGGGGGCGGCGCCGAAAGCGCAGGAAGATGTGAGTGACGGCAGAGGAGCTGGCCAAGCTGGGGAGTGAGGACCCGCCTACGTGGCTAGAGACAGGAATTGTGGCTAAGTATAAAAATGTTTTATTTGGGGTATGCTTGAACCTAAAACTAAAAGAGCCACCTTGTTAGAATGCAGCATTACTGCTGCACAAGGTGGCTCTTTTAGTTTATAACGGCTGGAGGGGGGTGACAGTGGCCCTTTAAAGACCTTCCTTTTACTTGGATGCCCAGGGCCACGGACAGGGTCGCTGCCACAGTGACCACCCCTATAACGATGACCGGACCCGATACCGAGTACCCCTAGGCCCTAGTGGGGTGCTCCATAAGGAGTCTTCCCAGCGACGAGTGATAGAAGTCCTCCTAGCGATAGGAGTCCTCCCAGCGATTGGAGTCCGCAGACGGTCCCTGAGTGACTCCAGTGAGGATGGGAAATTGAGAGACACATCGGGGATTTGATTCCCAGTGAATTGGAGATAAGCCGCCAGGTTGGAAGCCACTCGTCTCCCTTGTAATCAGGGGTCCCGGCCCCTCTATTTGGAACAGACGCTCTTTTATTACTGACTAATCATAATCTGGACATCAATGGCTGAGTGTCCGCGCCGGTCGCTCTGCACGTTGGATGCTTCTGAAGTTGCCGCCTGACTTTCTTGAGATTAGTTGCTTGTCCCTCCCTGCGGCTCCCGAACTTCTCTAATAGCATTTCTTGTGTTCCCGCATTGATGTAACCGGCTGGAGAACACAGGTCTGCCGCAGCTGACGGCTCCTCATCTCCCAGAGCATGCCGTGCCACTGCCCTAATCAATACTGCACTAATAGAGTTAGTAGTCCTGCAGCCATACCTCGCTGCCGACACGTACATCCTGACCTATATGGACGCTATTGACTTCCATGAACATCGCTGTGGGATGCTGCGCTGCCTGCGGGATGGAACAACGCTGCAATGATGCTCTTATAAGGATGTTTGCTTCTCTCATCACCTATAGACTGAAAGGAAGAAAATGTCCTGCTACATAGAAGCCTGGAAGAGGAGCAGCTGCTACACCAGTAGCGGAGAAGTCAAGGGCACCACAGCTAAGCGTGACTCTGAAGTAACAGGAATAAATGTCAAGTATTACTATGCAGATAATCAGCTGAACGCAGCGACGCCTCCAGCAGAACAACACAGATTTGTCTTATTCCTGTATATCTATCCAAATGTATTCACTGTATATAGTAATATATACTGTGTTCCAAATTATTATGCAAATAATATTTCCTCATATTTTCTCTAAATTACCTACCTGAATTGCAGTCATTGTTATTTTCCAGTCATCTACTATTCTAGTATAATTGCAATGTTTTGGAACAAACTGCCTATGAAAACAGTATCTTTTTTAAAAAAAAATAAACACTCAAAATGCATGTTCCAAATTATTATGCACAGCAGAGTTTTCAACCTTTTTTTTTTATTTTGAACAAAAATATGGTCAATTGTGAAGTTATAAGCATTATCAGCTTATTACAAAATGAAATCAAACAGTTTTCAAGTGAAAACTTTATTTTAGGTGATGTTACATTTGCACATAGGACCCCTTGTTCGAAAGAAGCTTCTGAACTCTCTCGTCCATTGAATTTGTCAGTTTTTGGATGGTTTCTGCTTCAATTGTTTTGCATGTGGACAGAATCCCCTCCCAGAGCTGTTGCTTAGATGTGAACTGCCTCCCGCCATCATAGACACTCCTTTTGATGATGCTCCAGAGGTTCTCAATGGGGTTGAGGTCGGGGGAAGATGGTGGCCACACCATAAGTTTGTCCTCTTTTATGCCCATAGCAGCCAGAGATGCAGATGTGTTTTTTTGCAGCATGAGACGGTGCATTATCATGCATGAAAATGATCTTGCTGCGGAAAGCACGGTTCTTCCTCTTGAACCATAGCAGGAAGTGTTGTTTTAGAAACTCCACATAGATTATGGAGTTCATCTTTACCCCTTCGGGGATCATAAAGGGGCCGACAATCTCTCTCCCCATGATTCCAGCCCAAAACATTACTCCACCTCCTCCTTGTTGGTGCCTTAGCCGTGTTTTCATGGGGTGTCCATCAACCAGCCATCCTCCACTCCATCCATCTGGACCATCGAACTTTGCACGGCACTCATCAGTGAACAAAACAGTTTGGAAGTCAGTCTTCATGTATCGTTTGGCCCACTGGAGCCGTTTCTGCTTGTGTGCAGTGGATAGAGGTGGTCGACAGGATGGCTTACGCACAGCTGCAAACCTCTGAAGGACCCTGCATCTTGTTGTTCTGGGGACGTTGGAGGCACCAGCATTTTCAAAAACTTGTCTGCTGCTATGACAAGGCATTTTTGCAGCTGTTCTTTTAACCTTACGCAATTGCCTGTTGGAAAGAGTCCTCAATTTTTCCTTATCAGCACGCACACGTGTGTGCTGTGAATCAGCTACATACTTCTTGATTGTGCGATGATCACGATGAAGTGTCTTGGCAATGTTGATTGTACTCAAGCCTTGACCTAAATACTCCACAATTTGTTGCTTCTCAGCAGCCGACACATCTTTTTTCTTTCCCATTTTGGCAAAAAATGTAGGCTGCTTAATAATGTGGAACAGCCTTCTTAAGTAGTCTTGCCTTTATTTGGACACACCTGCCAAACTAATTTGCACAGGTATCTGCAATTGCTTTCAGTGATATAAAGAGCCCTGACACACATCACCATCAATGAGTTTAAATGACAAACAAAAAAATTCTAACCTTATCACTCCTACACTCTTCGTGCATAATAATTTGGAACACAGTGTACAGTGGGGGAAATAAGTATTTGATTCCTAGCTGATTTTGTAAGTGGAGGAGAAACCTGCAAGCCTGCAAGGTGGCAGTCCTTCCGGAGGAAAGCTGAGTGCTCACGGAGGTGAGGCTGACCTCACTGAGGAATGTTGGGGGCTGCAGAGACCCCGGGAGTCTGTGTCCACCTATGGCTCCCGGGTCATGAGCCACCTCCATGAGTATGAAGAGGCAAGCAAGACCATCAGGAGGCTCCAGGAGGAGCTGCACTGCACAAGCGCCAAAGCTGCAGGTGCCTCCAAGCTGAGGAAGAGCCAACTCCAGGCGGAGGTAAAGAGGCTTAAACATCAAATTAATGAGGTGGAAGTCAGAAAAGTGAACCGTTTAAAGAAAAACTGATGAATGAAGAGCGATTCAGAGAAATGGCTGATAACAGAGAGCAAAGGCAGATAGGGGTGCAGCCTGAGAGCCAGGTGGATGATGATGATGATGGAGCGGCCCCCAGACGCAGGACAGCGGGGTACTCGGATCCGGGTCTCTCGGTTCTGAGGATGTCACGGTGGCCCGACGAGTCCGTGGTCCTGCTAAGGGGCGCCCAATAAAAGGTGTAGGTGGTGGTGTAGGTCGCAGTAAATAATGAGGACACAGGGTTGCAGTCTCTTTACCTCTTTACTAGTGTTGAGCATTCCGATACCGCAAGTATCGGGTATCGGCCGATACTTAGCGGTATCGGAATTCCGATACCGAGATCCGATACTTTTGTTGTATCGGGAATCGGTATCGGGATCGATATAATGTGTAAAATAAAGAATTAAAATAAAAAATATTGCTATACTCACCTCTCCGACGCAGCCTACACCTTACCGATGAAACCGGCAGCCTTGTTTGCTTAAAATGCGCGCGTTTACTGCCTTCCGTGACGTCACGGCTTCTGATTGGTCGCGTGCCGCCCATGTGACCGCGACGCGACCAATCACAACAAGCCGTGACGTAATTTTCAGGTCGTGAATGCCTAATTCTAGGCATTCAGGACCTGAAAATTACATCACGGCTTGTGATTGGTCGCGTGCCGCCCATGTGACGCGACGCGACCAATCACAAGCTGTGACGTAATTTTCAGGTCCTGAATGCCTAATTCTAGGCATTCAGGACCTGAAAATTACGTCACGGCTTGTTGTGATTGGTCGCGGCGCGGTCACATGGGCGGCACGCGACCAATCAGAAGCCGTGACGTCACGGAAGGCAGTAAACGCGTGCATTTTAAGCAAACAAGGCTGCCGGTTTCCTCGGTAAGGTGCAGGCTGCGTCGGAGAGGTGAGTATAGCAATATTTTTTATTTTGATTCTTTCTTTTACACATTAATATGGATCCCAGGGCCTGAAGGAGAGTTTCCTCTCCTTCAGACCCTGGGAACCATCAGGGATACCGTCTGATACTTGAGTCCCATTGACTTGTATTGGTATCGGGTATCGGATTAGATCCGATACTTTGCCGGTATCGGACGATACTTTCCGATACCGATACTTTCAAGTATCGGACGGTATCGCTCAACACTACTCTTTACTGAAGGCTTCGGCATCTGCAATCCAGAGCACTGTTAACAGGGCTGGCTGAGACCAGCCGGTCCGAAGGCACATCCAGAGTTCCCTTTACAGGTGGAAATCAGTAGCCTACCTACTAGCGCCTGGGTGTTGTAGTACTTCCCTGCTGAGCACCACGGAATAGTCCTCACAACTGTCGTGTATGTTTCCGTTCTTTCTCTCCGTCCCCCAGATGATATGGATAGGACGCACCCATATGACGGGGTAGGCCTGGAGTTATTTTATAGGGACCCTAGAGACGCCCCTCTCCCACAATTGCCTCCGTTGTCTTCATTAGGTGTAAAAGGTGAGACAGCCAACCTAAAGTTAACTGCCCTGCCGTAGTTCAAAGTAATGCGTAGAGCGCAATACTTCCTCGGCGTTCCGGCCACTGGCTACGTGCCTCAGTAGGATGTTGCCGATCTCGGGGCACAACTCCTACTGGTTCTATCGCCTTTGTGCTGTGATCTCGTTTCTCACTTCTCCACAATATACTTCGCTTCGTGTCCTTTCTTAAGATGCCGCCACAATGAGGTGCAGGCACGGCTCCGTAACGATCTGTCCTTTCGCTAGGCCTCTGTCAGGATCCCACCCCTGACAGGGACCCCCCTGAATCTTTCCAAGCAACGCTCTTC
The DNA here is from genome assembly GCF_051348905.1 of Ranitomeya variabilis. Classification (NCBI taxonomy): domain Eukaryota; kingdom Metazoa; phylum Chordata; class Amphibia; order Anura; family Dendrobatidae; genus Ranitomeya; species Ranitomeya variabilis. The sequence goes on along the minus strand of NC_135232.1, from coordinate 720,915,109 downwards.
TCTCACTAGATGTTACCTGGGCAAAACCCAGTCAGCTTCTCCCTAACTTCCTATCCAACCCCCAGTTTTACCAGAGTGTGAGGAGTGGCCTAATACATAGAACCCTTTGCTCCCCCTGGTGGCCGGAGTGTGAAGTGTAATGTGTGACTGTGATACCTGGTCAGGTGAACTCCTTTAGTGCCATCAGACGTACCATCACTCCCCTTAGTGGCGGAGCGACAGTACTGCAACGACCAGGACTCTGGGGCGCTGCAATGAGGACCAGCAGAAAGCCCCACCTGGCAGCCTGCAAAGTCATCCGCAAGCCACGTGCAGCAAGTTCCCTGTAGGACAGGCGACATTAACATCTGGCCACAGTTCTGCTGGCTCTGGGGAGGACTGTGACAACAGCGGCCAGGGAGGTGCGCTAATGGCAGAGATAAAGCTCCTGGAGTCCCCAGCGTGCTTTCAGAACTTCCATCCTGGTGACTATTTACCAGAAGAGGCACCTGGGGGCCAGAAGACTAAGGAAAAGAAGACCACCAAGCCAAAGCTGCAGGAAGCGGTAAGCTACATGTATGCCCCCCTCCCTGTACCCCCTGAGTCGGCCGCAGGGTAAGCTCATTGTATAAGCCCCTTGCCCAGCCCAGCCCAGGTTCTGCTGTGCATCCGGTGCAAAGTTGCGGGGAGATTACAAAGCAACGTAGTGAGCTCCGTCTCTGCTTGCAGTAGTCATCTTACACATGACGCAAAAAAACCCGCTGCGTGTGCATGTGTTTAAATGCGCTTTGGCATGCGTGCGTTTGCATTTTTTATGCGCATGGTGGAGGTGGTGGCATAATTTCCTGGACATGCCTTGTCTAAAGTACGCATGTGTATCGAACGCCTGCGTACGCAAGTCCTTGCGTACCAATGCGTTCCCATAACCAGTAATGCATTTTTTGACGCACTCATCCGCATGCTCATGATTGCGCAATATTTGACTCCTCAAAAAATGTAACATGTTGCGTTCGCCGGACAACGCCGCACACCGCAAAATGACGCATACAAACGCATGTCCCTGCATACACCATGTTAAAGATATGCACGCATGCGTCATGCGGATCTATGCAGATCATACGCTGCACACAGAAACGCTAATGTGAGCCCGGCCTAAGACAGAAGCAAAAACTTGGGTACCTGTACTGATATGGGCACAGTGTTATGATACCTGCATAAGTGGGGATGCCCGTGCAGTGTTGTGAATTTCCCAGGGGTTCTCTGTCTTGGTGTTGCTTCTCTGATTTTCCAGACGGATGATGTTTATAAGCCCCTTGGTGACCTATGATGTGAGTATATGTGCTTAATCATTATATGTATTTAATCTTTATATGTACTTAACCTTAGTATCTTAAAATATACAAAAGTGTACGCAATCATACTATTCAATCATACGATTCCTTTAATTTTGTACTTTGAAATAAAATTGCGTTATACCGCAAGTAGCAGCCTTCTTTAAAGCCGTATCCGAACCTTAGTGTTAAAAACTTGGCAATACAGTGCCCCTGAATGCTGTTGCCGCTATTCACTTAGTTGACAAGTGGCGGCAGTGTGAGGGCGTTGCTGGAGCTGGGAGTTCCGGTCCACCCAAAGTCCAATTTTGTGTTGGCGCCGCTGGTCAGCAATATCCTGATACTAAATATCAACGGTGCCTCACGGCGGCTAAGGATCAACGACGTCTGGTAGCAACCATGAAGCAGTGGATATTACCAACTGATGATGCGAAGGGCACAAGTAAGACCAGGGGTGAGGTCGTCTCCAGTTCTGTGGGGGTGGCCAAGCCCCTTGTGCCTGATGATTCGGAGGATAAAACATCACCCCCTGTTGTCAGTGGCCCAGCAGGAGTGAATGTGGTGGTTGGTATGAATGAGGAAAATTCTCTCTCTAGTGGTGTGGTTGCTGGTTTTATGGAGGTGGGTAATAGTGATATTGTTGGAGTTGATGTGGTCACTAGTCCAGGTTGCCCCCCCGGTGGTGACAGCAACCGTTATCAGTTACGCTGCTGTCACCGCTGGGGGAAATAGGACGTCCTCCTCGTCTCCGGGCTCTGGGGACGGCATGTTGCAAAAATTCCTGTGAAACACCTGAAGGGTTAATAAACTTCTTGTATGTGGTTTTGAGCACCTTGAGGGGTGCAGTTTTTAGAATGGTGTCACACTTGGGTATTTTCTATCATATAGACCCCTCAAAATGACTTCAAATGAGATGTGGTCCCTAAAAAAAATGGTGTTGTAAAAATGAGAAATTGCTGGTCAACTTTTAACCCTGATAACTCCCTAACAAAAAAAAATTTTGGTTCCAAAATTGTGCTGATGTAAAGTAGACATGTGGGAAATGTTACTTATCAAGTATTTTGTGTGACACATCACTGTGATTTAATTGCATAAAAATTCAAAGTTGGAAAATTGCAAAATTTTCAAAATTTTCACCAAATTTCCATTTTTTTCACAAATAAACGCAGGTAATATCAAATAAATTTTACCACTATCATGAAGTACAATATGTCACGAGAAAACAATGTCAGAATCACCAGGATCCGTTGAAGCGTTCCAGAGTTATAAACTCATAAAGGGACAGTGGTCAGAATTGTAAAAATTGGCCTGGTCATTAACGTGCAAACCACCCTTGGGGGTGAAGGGGTTAATGTAATGTTGTGGCGACCAAAAAAACTTAACTCTGCCGTTTTGACTTTTTTTCTCGCTACACCGTTTAGCAATCAGGTTAATCCTTTTTTTTTATTGATCGATCGGGCGATTCTGAATGCGGCAATACCAAATATGTGTATGTTTGTGGAAAGCTCGCCAGGGCCGTAGGGCATTCGGTACCGGGTCCAGTACTTAAGGGGACGTGTCATGGTGGCGACCGTCCGTGGCCCTGGGCACCCATGAAAAAGGGATATTGATTAAAGTTTATGTTCATGACGCCACCTGTGGTTTTCGGTCAGTAGGGACCGACGATGCTTAAAGGGGTCCTCTGAGGTGATGGTATGGCAGCTAGATGGTATAACTTCCCACAGGTGAAGTATGTCCCCAGGGCTCCCGGTGAGTAAGTGAAGATGGTGAGAAGTGCAGTGAAGAACGAGGACACTGGTTTGCAGTCTCTTTACCTGGTTTACTGAAGCTTCAGGCAACCGCAGTCCAGGGCACCAGATCACGGGACAGGCAGGGTCCGGCCGGCTTGGAAGCGAATCCAGAGTCCCCTTCACCAGGTGGAGATGAAAGCCTTCCTCAAAGCGCGGTGGTGTTGTAGTCCCTTACTGCCTATGGCTTCTAATAAGGTCCTTACAGTTCCTCTCTGTCCCCCATATACAGTAGGTTAGGACACAACCCGTATAACAGGTGAAGCAGGCCTTTTTACAGGGTCTCTATCAAGACCCAGGCCCTATAAGTATCACTGTGTCTCTTTGGGTGTAAAGGCAGACAGGTAACTTGAAGTTCAGCTGTCCTGCCGGTTTCAGCTATGCCACTTAGAGTTCAGTACGGCCACGTTCTTCTGGCTACCGGAATCTGCGCCAGCCAGGGAGGTACATATTCACTGCTCTGCTCCGCTGGTATCACTCTCCTGTGCGTTTTCTCTCCTGCACACTTTCCACAAGTTGTTTGTTCTTTCTAATTTCTCTTTTCTGCAGGAGCTGTAGTACCTCAGACTACATGGCCCCTTCAGACCTTCTGACACTTTATGTTTGTCTGCCCTCTTCTCTGTCCTCTGACAGTCTAACTGAAATCTCCCTTTCCTCCAGACCAGAATGTATTTATAGGGGAGTTCACCCTAAACACTGGGGTGTTTGGGGGAAAAACTGAATAGTGAGTGCAGCTCTGGAGTATAATACAGGATGTAACTGAGGATCAGTACGGTATCAGTACTGTAATGTATGTACACAGTGACTGCACCAGCAGTATAGTGAGTGCAGCTCTTTGGGTATAATACAGGATGTAACTCAGGATCAGTACAGGATCAGTAATGTAATGTATGTACACAATGACTGCACTAGCAGAATAGTGAGTGCAGCTCTGGGGTATAATGCAGGATGTAACTCAGGATCAGTAATGTAATGTATGTACACAGTGACTGCACCAGCAGAATAGTGAGTACAGCTCTGGAGTATAATACAGGATGTAACTCAGGATCAGTAATGTAATGTATGTACACAGTGACTGCACCAGCAGAATAGTGAGTGCAGCTCTGGGTATAATACAGGATGTAACTCAGGATCAGTACAGGATCAGTAATGTAATGTATGTACACAATGACTGCACCAGCAGAATAGTGAGTACAGCTCTGGAGTATAATACAGGATGTAACTCAGGATCAGTAATGTAATGTATGTACACAGTGACTGCACCAGCAGAATAGTGAGTGCAGCTCTGGAGTATAATACAGGATGTAACTCAGGATCAGTAATGTAATGTATGTACACAGTGACTGCACCAGCAGAATACTGAGTGCACTCTGGGGTATAATACAGGATGTAACTCAGGATCAGTACAGGATCAGTAATGTAATGTATGTACACAATGACTGCACCAGCAGAATAGTGAGTGCAGCTCTGGAGTATAATACAGGATGTAACTCAGGATCAGTAATGTAATGTATGTACACAGTGACTGCACCAGCAGAATAGTGAGTGCACTCTGGGGTATAATACAGGATAATATAATGTTTTTAGAAAGTGACTATATTTTTAATACTAAGTATTTTTGAAATAGCAAAAAAATAAAAAATCCTCTTAACCATGAAGATTTTTGTGAAGTGATATAATTGTGTCTTGTAGGAATGATGTGATTGACATAAAGAGCAGTTGAGATGTGATGTGTAATCAGGGCTGTCAGGTTGTAGCTTCATAGTCTTGTAAATTTAGAATCTTTTTTTCCCTCTTTGTTATATAATGCCCATTTTATTAAAATAGAACAGTGAAGAGATTACAGCAGACGTCTCATTATTCCTTCATGATTGGGCCCCTAAACTTATATGATAAATGTGGAGTGTGGGCTCAGAGCAGAGAATACGTCAGTTTGTCTCATTTGATCACATTTTCAGTCATGTACGTCTTGTCTCCAGGTCACAGTCACAGTCACAGTCGGACAGTTTTTTCTCTTACAGGTGCTTCTCACAAAATTAGAATATCATCAAAAAGTTAATTTATTTCAGTTCTTCAATACAAAATGTGAAACTCATATATAGAGTCATTACAAACAGAGTGATCTATTTCAAGTGTTTATTTATGTTAATAACGATTATGGCTTACAGCCAATGAAAACCCAAAAGTCATTATCTCAGTAAATTAGAATAATTTACAAAAAACACCTGCAAAGGCTTCCTAAGCATTTGAAAAGGTCCCTTAGTCTGGTTCAGTAGCTCCACAATCATGGGGAAGACTGCTGACTTGACAGATGTCCAGAAGTCAGTCATTGACACACTCCACAAGGAGGGTAAGCCACAAAAGCTCATTGCTAAAGAAGCTGGCTGTTCACAGAGTGCTGTATCCAAGCATATTAATGGAAAGTTGAGTGGAAGGAAAAAGTGTGGTAGAAAAAGGAGCACAAGCAACCGGAATAACCGCAGCCTTGAAAAGATTGTTAAGAAAAGGCCATTTACAAATTTGGGGGAGATTCACAAGGAGTGGACTGCTGCTGCAGTCATTGCTTCAAGAGCCTCCACACACAGAAGTATCCAGGACATGGGCTACAAGTGTCATATTCCTTGTGTCAAGCCACTTATGACCAATAGTCAACGCCAGAAGCGCCTTACCTGGGCCAAGGAGAAAAAGAACTGGACTGCTGCTCAGTGGTCCAAGGTGTTGTTTTCAGATGAAAGTAAATTTTGCATTTTATTTGGAAATCAAGGTCCCAGAGTCTGGAGGAAGAGTGGAGAGGCCACAATCCAAGCTGCTTGAGGTCTAGTGTGAAGTATCCACAATCCGTGATGGTTTGGGGAGCCATGTCATCTGCTGGTGTAGGTCCACTGTGTTTCATCAAGACCAAAGTCAGCACAGCCATCTACCAGGAAATATTAGAGCACTTCATGCCTCCCTCTGCGGACAAGCTTTTTGGAGCTGGAAATGTCTTTCTCCAGCAGGACTTGGCACCTGTCCACACTGACAAAAGTATCAATACCTGGTTTACAAACAACAGTATCACTGAGCTTGATTGGCCAGTAAACTCGCCTGACCTTAACCCCATAGAGAATCTATGGGGTATTGTCAAGAGGAAGATGAGAGACACCAGACCCAACAATGCAGACGAGCTGAAGGCTGCTATCAAAGCAACCTGGGCTTCCATAACACCTCAGCAGTGCCACAAGCTGATCACCTCCATGCCACGCCGCATTGATGCAGTAATTGATGCAAAAGGAGCCCCGACAAAGTATTGAGTGCGTTTACTAAACATAAATTTCAAGAGGCCAACATTTTTAATAATTTTTTTTTTATATAATTTTTCAAGCTGGTGTAAGTATTCCAATTTACTGAGGTAATGACTTGTGGGTTTTCATTGGCTGTAAGCCATAATCATCAACATTAACAGAAATAAACACGTGAAATAGATCACTCTGTTTGTAATGACTCTATATAATATATGAGTTTCACTTTTTGTATTGAAGAACTGAAATAAATTAACTTTTTGTTGATATTCTAATTTTGCAAGAAACACCTGTATTTTATTCCCGCTGGTCCATACGTTTCCAGATATTTGGGCCTTTTTATTCAATGTTATTTTTGTGTCCTTTACAAAGGGATGTGGCTCATAGTTTTCTCTGGGATGTGTCTTTAGGAAGATTTGTATAATTACCTTTCAAGCCACACCCCCTTTTGAAACACCATAAAAAGCAGCACACGTCATAGGACTTGTATAGTGCAAAAGTAAAGAACAGAATATTCCGGGGAGCAGTGGGAACATAATCAAAATCTATCCACTTATGACCCAGTGATCTCTGCTGGTTTGCTACAATGTATCAGTCTGGAGTCCCAGCTCTTAGGGCTTTGTCCACACTGTGCATAATTGTATCCAATCCTCGGCTGAGAGAAGGACTACGAGGACTAGAATTACAAGTCCTTATTCACTGACAGCAAACACATTTCTCGCAAATGGTGAAAAATTAAGGGATTAAGTTTAAGAAGTTAAGTTGTAGAAAACATTAGTTACACAGTGCATAAGTCTTATTTATAGACAGCTGGGGACCCGTTTAAGAAGTCCCCGGAAGTGAGAAGATTACACAAGAAGTCCTATAACTTCAGGACATAAATTACGAACTGTTAAGCCTGGTTGGGTGACAGCCCCCATCTGCCTGAATGACAGCCGTTGTCTGACCGTGTCCCCCCGTCGCTTGGCAGAGGTAATAACAAACTCCTATCATTACACAGAGCTTTCTCTGATCAGTACACGGCTTCTTATCCCACCTCGTTACCACCACTCCCTGTCTGCTGTCCAGATCTGATGGCCGCCTGCACCTCATCTGATGTTTGCTGCTACATTGTGTCAGCTCAGGATAAATACTTTATTGTCATGTAAATTATATTATGTCAGCCGAGAAGAAAAGCGGAGATGGAAGGAGGCACAGAGGACGGCAGAGCCGGTGTGGGGGCCGCGCAGCACCACGGACAGCACTTACACTCCGGAGCCCTATCCTCTTCCCACACTGAGGGATGTAATTGCACTTCATGTTCTTTCATGGTCAGGTTTTAAGATGAATTATGAAGCTGTATACAAACGATGCTGTTGCCACATACATTAAAAGCAAATTACGGCCCCGAGACAGATGACATAATTACGCCGCTGCCTGACGGATAATCGATAAACTCCAAAGTGCAGCAAAATAATTGAAAAAATGACTTTGGAGTGGTTAAAATGCCGCCGACAAAAATAACCTCTGAGTTACAAATGATTTGAATAAATGCCAATTATTGTATTGTGGGCTGTCAGGCGGCCGGTCTGTAATAATTCATTATTCATTATCCAGCAGGCAGGGGCTGGAGTAACCCTTCCGTGGCCAGAGGGCCATTGTGTTTTCTGCGCTCCGGCTTTATTTCCCACCAGATGACAATTATTCTCTTGTATTAAATCAGTCATGACATGGAGCAGAAGAACTCAGGGGAAAAATCAGACACAACATGCGAGAGGCGACCGGCGACATGTCTCACGACACGAGACATACAATCATTGGGAGGATTGGCGTTTGTGTGCGTTATCTCTAGCAAAATAGAAGAAAAAATAATTATGATGGTGGTGATAATGAGGATGATGGTGGTGAAGATAGAGAGGAGGGTTTCAATGACAATAGTGGTAATGATAAGGGTGGAGATGATGTTAATGATGGTGGTGGTAGTTATAGTGTTGAAGATGGCAGCGGTGGTGGTAATAATGGTGGTGATGATAATCATTATGATGGTGCTGGTAGGAAATATTAAAGTGGAGGATTTTGACAATGATGTTAATGATGGTGACTGAGATGATGATGGTGATGATGGCAATGATCATGGTGTGGAGATGAATCAGAGGAACGATCACGGGTGCATAAGGTGCGACCATGGCCGGTCCCATAGATGTCAACACCTATCTCTATTGTGAGACCACAATAAACGTTGCAGGCCAATTAGAGACTGTCAGCTGACCGAGAGTAGGGGACATTAGTACTGGATGGGGGGACATTATTACTGGGAGGTGCTCAGGATTGGGGATATTATTACTAAAAGGGACCCAGGATGGAGAACTTTATACTAGAAAGGAGCCCAAATTAAGGGGCACTATACAAAAAAGGGGCCCAAGATGGGGGACATTACAAAATGGGGGCGAACATGTATATCTTTGTAGGATATAGAATGCTACAAGCACCCATACATCTGTCCATTATGTACCTGAGGGCCCAGGTCCAAATTTTACATTGGGGTCCATTGGACTCCAGTTATGCCACTGGTGATGATGGTTGTAGTAGTTTTTGCAGTGATGATGACAATGGTGGCAGTAGTAATAATGATAGTGGGGATTATTAAAGTGGAGATGGAAGCCGTCGTCGGTTACAGAAGTTACATTTACTTTATACACACACATTATATATATATCTACTGTATATATAGAAATATATATCTATATATATACACTATATATATATACATATATATATATACATGCATACACACACATATATACATATATCTATCTAATGTATAAATTTCTCCGCAGCTACAATATTACTTTCAGCACTGTCCTGTACATAAAACTGTAATGACCACTGTCTCCACCACATACATGAAGTGAACACTGCGGCCTCCGGGCAGCACTCTAGACTTTATTTTTTTCGTTCTATAAACCTGCAGCATTTCTCTAATGTTAAGGGAAAAAAAGTAATATCCAGAGATGGAAAAGTTTTGTAACAAAATATCAATGGGGATAGGAATTCAATTTGTGCTGTTTCTGTATTTAGCTCACTTTACATAAAGCTCATCTGCTAATTAAGAAAAAAATGGAAGCTCCTATTCACTGACAGCAAGCAGAGATTGTAAAATTGAAAAGAGAAGAGAAACGGAATCTGGGAGAAAGTTACAGAAATGTTTGATACGTAGAAAGTTTTATTTACATAACAGTGAATAGATTAATATCTATTGTAATATTATATTGCGCCACTGGATTAATATTGTATCATTATACGGTATTATACAGTACATTATATTGTATTATATAGTATTATACTGTACATTATGTGACATTACATGGTATCATTGTACAGTATTATTATACAGTTCATTATATTATATCATTATACGGTATTATACTGTACCATTACATGGTATCATTATAAAGTATTATTATACAGTTCATTATATTTTATTATGCAGTATTATACAGTACATTATACGGTATTATTAAACCTTGTACATTATAATTGTATCATTATAGTGTTTATTACACTGTCAGTGTAATTGTAGTGCTAATCTCATTGATTTTTCCATCCAGAATAAAATATATTATTTCTTCTCATTTAGAAAACCAACTGGACCCCAGATGTGAATCCTCCCTGTCCGGTCTGCGTCCCCCTTTGGCTGCTGATTTTGTGTTCGTCTTCCCTTTGATTAATTATTAATAGGTCCTGATTCAGCTCCGTTATCTCCCAATTAAGCTGTGAGGTTTCAGCTCTTATTTGCAGATTGTCGCCCCCGTATTAGGAGAACGGTTCTGTATCAGGCTAAGTACAAAGCACAGAAAGGTCACCCCGCGTTCCCGGGGGGCTCACTCTTCAGAGGGATCAGATCTTTTTAAATCATTGTTACCCAGAGTTTCCTGAATTCCCGGATGTCTCCATTCAAACATGATCCTGATGGAGGTTCCTAAAAGAAAGAGACAAAAGAGAAGGGGGCGCCCTGACCGTGGGGGGCAACTGAAAGATGCATGGCGCCAGATGTCCTCCCCCAATCCCATGTGGACTAATTATTGTCTGTACAATGTTTCTAATATTTTGATAACGAACTAATCAGGTAAAAGACGTGTAGTGAGGGCCCGAGGGGCGCTGTGCTTGGGGGTGCCGCTTTGTAATCACCTGCGGGCACCATCGGACTTAATTACTGACAGTCGTAAAAGACAAGAACTTTCACTGTAACAGACCAGAAGGAACGATACATGTGTCCCCCAGTGCAGCCGCTCAGGGGCCACTGCAACATTATAGCAGGGGCTGAGATACTAAGTATCCCATCACACCTACAGCTAGACATCAGGGCGATATAAGGGAGCACTCCAAACTGAGCAGAAACCCCTTGTTTTGTTTCACTCCAGAGTCCAAAAAATCCACTTTCCGAGTTATCAAAATTTTGGAAGGAAATTTAAAGCAAATTTAATTTTCCTCAAATCGATTTGCTCATCATATTTACCCGTATTGTTGTGGAGTGACCCGGACCCCGCCAGCCCCTGACTACGGATGATCCCCGCAGCAGTCGATTTACCGCCTGACGGCTGAAGATTCGCCGGTGATACTAAACTTATCTTGAACGTGCAGACAGAGGCTTTGAAAGTTGCAGTGAAAGTTGTTAAATGGAGAACTGCTCTGGGGAAGTCTCTTAAATCTCGCTAAGTAGGTCTGAATCCTGGAATTGAACACTTCAAGGTGTTTGGGCGCAGCGCTCCGTCTGGGGTCAGGCAAGGTTGGAGAAGCACTTATGTTTTGGTGAAAGCTATCTCCACAATAAAGCGGTGATGTAGTGTCTGATTCCGCCGAGCCGCTATCTGATGCTCTTCGCTTTGACGCGGCTTTATTGTTAATGACTTAATAAAAGGCTGTTCTGCTGGGAGCTGACAATGATGACACGATGCCGGCCTCACGCAAACGCAGCAGAAGGAGACGTTTCATCAAGACTTAACCCTTTCCTCTCATTGGGGCCATTCAACTTTTACATCGAGAATTTTAGGAAACTCTTTGTAAAGTATCCGGGATGATAATATCAGTCTGACACTCGACTCGAGTGGCGATCAACAGCCCAATGGCAGCGCCGTTTGGGTGGGGTATCACTTCTGCTATAAGTTACTATGTATTGTGCCTGAAAAAGTCCACCACACAGATCACTGAATCATCCAGAAAAGAGGCTATAAAATATATTATATATAGTACTGAGGTGTGTAGCTGTCAATCCAGCTCTATGATGGGATGAAACACTTACATGAAGACTACGCCATTGTCAAACATTAAACATCACTCATTAAACACTTACCAGAAAGCAGCAGTACGTAGGACATTATACAGCAATGCTGAACAGTGTAGCTGTGAATTCAGCACAACAGTTAGATAAACTAGAAGCAGAAGCATGGGAGACATTATATACTGAGCAGTGTAACTGTAAGTCCAGTTCAGGGGTGAGATAAAAAGTAGATTTCTCTGATGAAATGCAGTGCTCAGTGTAAATGAGTACACCCCCTTTTGAATACTAAAATTGTAATCACTATCTCACTGAATACAAGAACAATTTTCAAAAATTGCACAATTCTGAGTTTCATAGAACATTTTTTAACCCGTAACCTGACAGAAAAGTTAATAATTAACAATAGAACTCTCATTCTAAAATCTTCAGCTTTACTCAAATTAGCTAATGCAAAAATGAGTACACCCCGGATCAAACACTCTGCCATCTAATATTGTGTGTGACCGCCATGATGTGTAAGGAGGCACCGTGTCTTCTAGGCCTGAAAAGAACAAGGTGGCGACATATTACAGCGTCCAGCTTTCTCCATCTTCAGAACGTCTCTAGAGCCTGGATGCCAGATGGAGAGTGGTGACAACTTACCTCTCATAGGGGTCTGGTTGTCAGATCAAGAGAAACTTGGCCACTTCCAGGCCTAGATGACTCGGAGCCTCCTTACACATCATGGCGGTAACACAGAATACTAGATGAAGTTCTTTTTGATGTCGGGTGTACTTACATTTTCATCAAATAATTTGAATTAAACTGATTATTCTATAAAAAAAAGTTAAATTATTAATATTTCTGTCATGTTATGGGGGAAAAATGTTCTATTAAACTCAGAATTGTACAAATTTTGGAAATTGTTCTTGTTTTCAGTGAGATGTTGATTAAAATGTTACTTTTCAGTGGGGCGGGGTGAGGGGAGGTAGGAGGCAGAACTCATAAAACGGAACATAGTTTAACCTTGTCTGGTAAATATACTATAGCCCACTACGAAATAAAGTGTAGTATCTCATTTCCCTCCCCACTTTCCCTTTTTTTTTTTTTTTATGTCTCCCCATGTTCTTGTCTTGTCACACTTGTATCTTCGAATTTGAGTTAATATATGTTTGGTTTTGCCACTTTGTTCTTATTGAACTCCCTTGTAAGGGAAACTGTTGTTCAACTGCTATGTTATTGAAAATAAAAATTATTGAAACTAAATGTTACTTTTCAAAGGGGTGTATTCATTTATGTTAAGCACTGAATATTGCTAAGTTTCCTATATTCATCATGAAGCATTTAAAGTGAGCATGTTCTGCAGTAATGTCCAGTGCCCGAGCTGTGGTCTCCCAGACTTCTGGACAATTGGGGGCTGCACTGATCGGTTCTCACTTAGTTTTCGCAATAACTGACAGAAGTAAGAAACAAGCAAAAAGTATTTTAGGAATCTGAATGCAAAGAAAGGTTCATGAATTTATATTTACTGAGCTTTTCTTGTTTTATAAAGAGAAATAGCTTTTTGCATTGGAAATGTAACAATCTAGTTCTGCTCACACAGATGTGTGTCTCGTTACAATGTATCAGCTCTCCAACAGTGAAATGAACCCTGCAGATGACCAGGACTCACTCTCAGTCCCCAGATGTTATTGGCAAACATTGCACAGACCTATATCGGTGGCTTAGGGTCCTTACAGAAATGTTGCATTAGTGACCAATAGCCTTAAAGAGGAACAATCGTTTAAAACTTGTTTTCCAAATTTAGCCAGCACCATAGTTGTCTGCATATCGGTGGGGGTCCAGGGTCTTAGACCCCTGACTGATCGCTCAATAGATACCCACACAGTGTGCAGCTGAGAAGACAGGAGCTCACAGCTCACCGCTCCTGTCTGAGCGCGCACAGACTGAATCCGCACCGACTGTGTGCACTCAGACAGGAGCTGTGAGCTCTGAGCTCCTGTCTTCTCAGCTGCACACTGTGTGGGTATCTATTGAGCGTATGGTAGGAGTATCAGAAACTGGACCCCCACCGATATGCAGGCAATTAAAGTGCCTGCCATAGAAAAAGGCTGTTTTTCTAAGTTTAGTTGCTCTTTAACTTACACCAATAAATATTTCATTGCCAGCAAGCAGATCTTAAAAATAACAGGGAGTTGAAGAACGTCTAATAGAAGGTTGCAGAGCTTAACATGACATGACGACACAAAGTAATTTTATATAACGACTGGATCTGAACATTTAAGGGAGCCCCCCTGAAGGCGACATCATTGAGCTGCTGTAAAAGCCCATGATGTTAAATCTCCTTTAAGTTTTATTCTGATCCAAATGATTTTTTTCTTTCACAGTAAAATTACAAAGCGTTTTCTTATAAGATCTATAACTCAACAACAAAGAGCGGCATCAAAAAAATCAATTTTTCCAAATAAATTTTACTTCTACTGTGAGCAGAAAACAATGGCGAGCGGGGCGGGGGAGGGGAGTTATTGGTCTCACATTGGGCTCGTCTGTAATTACAATCCCTGCGTGAGATGAGAATGGTGGACGCTTTATGCGCGGCCTTTATTACATTTCAATGGGGAACATAGGTGTAAGAAACAGAATATTTGTGTTCTTCCCGTCTACAATCTGAAAGAAAATTGATTCAAAGTTTAAAAAAAAAAATAAACAAAACAAAAGAAGATGGAGAAATTAATAGATTTTCCCTGAGCTTGTTATATTTTTAGACGTGGCGCTCTCTGATCCACGACGGCGGCAAACTAGATGCACACGAAGGGCTGGAGCTGCTGTCATTTGTGCAGGCAAATTAAATGGCCGCGCATTGTTACCGCACTCCATCCGTGAAAATGTATGTAATTCATGACTCGATATCCACAGAAGCCCGGGGAAGTATGAAAAGTATCAGTATGAAAGATATTAATACAAGAGGTATGAGAAGTATTAATATGGGAGGTATGAGAAGTATCAGTATGAGAAGTATTAATATGGAAGGTATGAGAGGTATTAATATGAGAAGTATCAGTATGAGAGGTATTAATATGGAAGGTATGAGAGGTATTAATGCGAGAGGTATGAGAAGTATCAATGTAAGAGATATTAATATGAGAGGTATGAGAGCTATTAGGCTATGTGCTGCAGATCCGCAAGTGATTTACAGTACAATGTAAATCAATGGAAAAAAAACGCTGTGCTAATGGTGCGGAAAATTCAGGCGGAAAGGCTGCGGATTAAATGAAGTAGCATGTCGCTTCTTTTGTGCGGATCTGCAGTGTTTTGGCACTCATTCCATTATAGAAATCCGCAGGGGTAAAAACGCAAGAAATCCGCAGCAAATCCGCATAAAAAACGCATCAAATCTGCACCTGCGTTTTCTGCCATGAGATGCAGAATCAGCACAAAAAATTCCAGAGGCAAATCTGCAACGTGTGCACATAGCCTTAATATGATAGGTATGAGAAGTATCAGTATGAGAGGTATTAATATGAGCGTATGAGAAGTATCAGTATGAGAGGTATTAATATGAGCGGTATGAGAAGTATCAGTATGAGAGGTATTAATATGAGCGGTATGAGAAGTATCAGTATGAGAGGTATTAATATGAGCGGTATGAGAAGTATCAGTATGAGAGCTGTTAATATGAGCGTATGAGAAGTATCAGTATGAGAGGTATTAATATGAGCGTATGAGAAGTATCAGTATTAGAGGTATTAATATGAGCGGTATGAGAAGTATCAGTATGAGAGGTATTAATATGAGTGGTATGAGAAGTATCAGTATGAGAGGTATTAATATGAGCGGTATGAGAAGTATCAGTATGAGAGCTGTTAATATGAGCGTATGAGAAGTATCAGTATGAGAGGTATTAATATGAGCGGTATGAGAAGTATCAGTATGAGAGCTATTAATATGAGTGGTTGTCTGCAGTACTGCAGCTCGGGTCCATACAAATTTGTTTCTTTTCTGTTACACCGATCATTTTCAACAAAGTAATACAAAGACAGAACTACTGTGTTAGTTTTCTCTTTGGCAATACATTTTCACCAGGCATCTGCAATCATCTTAATCAATAGTATTTAAAGAGACAGTGATAATGTGTTGCCAGGTGACAACCAATACATGGCTGGATTCCGTTGTTAAAGGGAATCTGTCACCCCCCCCCCCCCCAGGTGTTTGTAACTAAAAGAGCCACCTTGTGCAGCACTAATGCTGTATTCTGTCAAGGTGGCTCTTTTCGTTCGTGTCCCTGCCAACGCTGAAATAATCGTTTATATACTTTTTCCCTCATACCTCGAATTTGTCAGTGGGACAGGTCTTTTCCCCCTTACACAGATGCACCACAGCTGTCAGTTACTTCCTCATGTTTACAGGGCGCCGCCTCCTCAGCGTTATGGCATTTTCCTGGCGCCTGCGCTGTATTCTTAGTCCTTGGGCATACGCAGTTTGCGCTGCCCGTCCACTGACATCACATGATGTCTTTCTTATTGTGCCTGCGTGGACGTGTAATAGTATGCAGGTGTTGAGTATGTCACCACGGAACAGACAGACCAACTGTTGAGGGGTTTATTAACAGGAATAAGTTTCTCCTCGCAGGGAGAAAACAGTAGAATAAAAACTAATAATATAACCGTGCAAATATATGGAAAGTAGTATAAGTTCCCAGACAGTCAAACAGTGTAACAGTAGTAAATGGAATTTCTTGTGAAAACACTTATCTAATGAAGACTTGCTTGTAGGGTCGTCTTCTCCAAAGTAGGCGCTGAGAAACAGCGGGACTTGTCGACTCTGAAGTCTCTCCTCTGTCTCCTGGGAACTGGAAACTCTGGGGTTAAATCTTTGCAGTCTCTTCTCAGGGTGAAACTGGAAGCAGGAAGTAGAACAACCACACTGCTGCATGATTCTCTGCATGTTAAGCTGACAGTCTCTCTGCAGTAGCAATGCTACACACACTGAGCAGTTTACTTGTCACACTCAGGGGTCTCGGCTTGTCACTGCGGTCACCGGGGCTGCGCGCTCGGGTCACTGTCTCTGTAATGTCAGGGGGAAAGTCTCCTCTGATCATGGAAGCTTACGAGTCCACACCCTCACATCCAGCCTTCACTATGGCTCATATCTCAGCCTCAGTACCCTCACGGGGAGCACTCTCTCTTGTGGAGCGCGGCGCTACAGCCTGCTTTCTCTCTGGCGCGCTGTCAATTTTCTCTGGCGCGCTCTGCTTTTGCGCCCTCTGCCTGCCCGCTCTTTTGGACCACCGCCCCTTCCTCTTCCTTCCTGCCCCCAGCAGTCACATGGTCTCCTCTGTCCAGGGCAGAAAGTCCTCCCCCCCAACAACCCACCTGTCCGGCTAAGTGGTTCCAGGTAAGGAGCAGGGAAAGCAACCTCCTTTGGGCTCTTCTTCCTCTTCACCCCCTTACAGACGCACGGCCCGAGATCTTGCCCCGCAGTCTCTTCTGATTTATTCACACTGCGGGGCTGGGAATCTTGGCCATGTGCAGTACTTCTCTGCGGCTCTCCCTCATCTCCCTCCGCCTCTTTCCTACTGTGCAGCGTCATAGGAATCTGACGATATCTGACGATTCCTATGGCGCTGGGAAATAAGTGTATAATGCCCCCTCAGATTCAGAATTTATTCGAGGTCTCGGCTATCGGACGTAGCTGAGACACCAGAGAACATGATTCGGGTTGGTTTTTAATGGTATAACGGTGATCGCAAAAAAAAGTCAGATTTTCCATTTAATTTCTCTCTCCTCTGATGTGATCGCACATCAGAGGAGAGAAAAATAGGGTCCCCTGATCACCCCCCTAGCACCTCTGGTGTCCCTGCATGCCCCCTTGAAGTCCCCTGGGCCACCGGCGTATTCTTCTGGGAGAAAATGGCAGGTGCATGCGCAGTGCACCCGCTGGGATCTGCCGGCCAGCACTCGGCAACAATAGGAAAATTTTCCTATTAGTTCATTTTGATCACTGTGATAGGGTCTATCACAGTGATCAAAATAAAAAAAATAGTAAATCAAGCCCCCCTTTATCACTCCTTAGTTAGCTAATAATAATAATAATAATAATTAAAAAAAATGTATTTATTTCCATTAAGGTTAGAGTTGGGCTAAAGTGAGTGGGCTAAAGTTAGGGTTAGGGCTAGGGTTAGGGCTACGGTTGGGATTATGGTTAGGGTTGGGATTAGGTTTGTGATTAGGATTAGGGGTGTGTTGGAGTTAGGTTTGTGATTAGGGTTAGGGGTGTGTTTGGGTTAGGGTTATGGTTAAGGTTGGGATTAGGGTTATGGGTGTGTTGGGGTTAGGGTTGGAGTTATAATTGGGGGGTTTCTACTGTTTAGGTACATCAAGGGGTCTCCAAATGCGACATGGTGCCCACCATTGATTCCAGCCAATTTTGCGTTCAAAAAGTCAAACAGTGTTCCTTCCCTTCTGAACCCTGCCATGCACCCAAACAGTGGCTTTCCCCCACATATGATATATCAGCGTACTCAGGAGAAATTGCAGAACAAATTTTGTGGTCCATTTTCCCCTGATACCCTTGTGAAAATTATTATTATTATTATTTATTGTTATAGCGCCATTTATTCCATGGCGTTTTACATGTGAGGAGGGGTATACATAATAAAAACAAGTACAATAATCTTAAACAATACAAGTCATAACTGGTACAGGAGGAGAGAGGACCCTGCCCGCGAAGGCTCACAATCTACAAGGGATGGGTGAGAATACAGTTATGAAATAAAATGAAAATAAAATGGTTCCACAAGTAAATTTTTTGTGAAAAAAGTAAAAATGTTCATTTTTTCCTTCCACATTGCTTTAGTTCTCATGAAGTACCTGAAGGGTTAATAAACTTCTTGAATGTAGTTTTACGTACCTTGAGGGGTGCAGGTTTTAGAATGAGTATTTTCTGTTATATTGACCCCCCAAAGTCACTTCAAATGAGAAATCGCTGGTCAATTTTTAACCCTTATAACTTCCTAGCAAAAAAAAAAATTTTGCTTATAAAATTGTGCTGATGTAAACTAGACATGTGGGAAATGATATTTATTAAGAATAACGAGATAGTTATGTGACACAAAATAGTTAATAAATAACATTACCCACATGTCTACTTTACATCAGCACAATTTTGGAAACAAAATTTTTTTTGCTAGGAAGTTATAAGGGTTAAAATTTGACCAGCGATTTTTCATTTTTCAGCGAAATTTACAAAACCATATTTTTTAGGGACCACCTTACATTTGAAGTCAGTTTGAAGGGTCTATATGGCTGAAAATACCCAATAGTGACACCATTCTAAATACTGCACCCCTCAAGGTGCTCAAAACCACATTCAAAAAGTTTATTAACCCTTCAGGTGCTTCACAGCAGCAGAAGCAACATGGAAGGAAAAAATGAACATTTAACTTTTTAGTCACAAAAATGATATTTTAGCAACAATTTTTTTATTTTCCCAAGGGTAAAAAGAGAAACTGGAACCCAAAAGTTATTGTACAATATGTCCTGAGTACGCCGATACCCTATATGTCAGGGGGAACCACTGTTTGGGCGCACGACAGGGCTCGGAAGGGAAGGAGCGCCATTTGACTTTTTCAATGAAAAATTGGCTCCAATCTTTAGCGGACACCATGTCGCGTTTGGAGAGCCCCTGTGTGCCTAAACATTGGAGCTCCCCCACAAGTGACCCCATTTTGGAAACTAGACCCCCCAAGAAGCTTATCTAGATGCATAGTGAGCACTTTGAACCCCCAGGAGATTCAGAAATTGATCTGTAAAAATGAAAAAGTACTTTTTTTTCACCAAAAAATTATTTTAGCCTCAATTTTTTCATTTTCACATGGGCAGCAGGATAAAATGGATCCTAAAATGTGTTGGGCAATTTCTGCTGAGTATACTGATGCCTCATATGTGGTCACAAACCACTGTTTGTGCACACGGCAAGGCTCGGAAGGGAAGGAGCGCCATTTGACTTTTGAATGAAAAATTAGCTCCAATCATTAGCGGACACCATGTCGCGTTTGGAGAGCCCCTGTGTACCTAAAGATTGGAGCTCCCCCACAAGTGACCTCATTTTGGAAATTAGACCTCCCATGGAACTAATATAGATGTGCGGTGACCACTTTAAACCCCCAAGTTCTTCACAGAAGTTTATAACGCAGAGCCGTGAAAATATAAAATCATTTTTCTTTACTCAAAAATTATTTTTTAGCCCTCAATTTTTTATTTTCACAAGAGTAACAGGAGAAATTGGACCCCCAACTTTGTTGTCCAGTTTGTCCTGAGTACGCTGATACCCCATATGTGGGGGGAAACCACTGTTTGGGCACACGTCGGGGCTCAGAAGGGACGTAGTGACGTTTTGGAATGCAGACTTTGATGGAATGGTCTGCGGGCATCATGTTACGTTTGCAGAGCCCCTGATGTGCCTAAAAAGTAGAAACCCCCCACAAGTGACCCCATTTTGGAAACTAGACCCCCAAGGAACTTATCTAGATGTGCGGTGAGCACTTTGAACACCCAAGTGCTTCACAGAAGTTTATAACGCAGAGCCGTGAAAATAAAAAATCATTTTTCTTTCCTCAAAAATTATGTTTCAGCAAGCAATTTTTTATTTTCACAAGGGTAACAGGAGAAATTAGACCCCGATAGTTGCTACCCAGTTTGTCCTGAGTACGCTGGTACCCCATATGTGGGGGTAAACCACTGTTTGGGTGCACATCAGGGCTTGGAAGGGAGGGAGCACCATTTGACTTTTTGGACGCAGGATTGGCTGGAATCAATGGTGGCACCATGTTGCATTTGGAGACCCCTGATGTGCCTAAACAGTGGAAACCCCTCAATTCTAACTCCAACACTAACCCCAACACACCCCTAACCCTAATCCCAACCCTAATCCTAACCCTAATCCCAACCCTAACCCTAATCCCAACCCTAACCACAACCCTAACCCCAACACACCCCTAACCCTAACCATAACTCTAACCACAAGCCTAATTTTAACCCTATTTCCAACCCTATCCCTAATTCCAACCCTAAGTCTAATTCCAACCCTAACCCTAAGGCTATGTGCCAATGTTGCGGATTCGTGTGAGATTTTTCCGCACCATTTTTGAAAAATCCGCAGGTAAAATGCACTGCGTTTTACCTGCGGCTTTACCGCGGATTTCCAGCATTTTTTTGTGCGGATTTCACCTGCGGATTCCTGTTGAGGAACAGGTGTAAAACGCTGCAGAATCCGCACAAAGAATTGACATGCTGCAGAAAATACAATGCAGCGTTTCCGCGCGGTATTTTCTGCACCATGGGCACAGTGGATTTGGTTTTCCATAGGTTTACATGGTACTGTAAACCTGATGGAAAACTGCTACGAATCCGCAGCGGCCAATCCGCCGCGGATCCGCAGCCAAATCCGCACCGTGTGCACATAGCCTAATTCTAACCCTAACCCTAATTCTAATTCTATCCCTAATTCTAACCCTAACCCTAGCCCTAACCCTAGCCCTAACCCTAGTTCTAGTTCTAACCCTAACCCTAGTGTAAAAATAAAAGTAAATATATTTTCTTTATTTTTATTATTGTCCCTACCTATGGGGCTGATAAAGGGGGGGTTCATTTACTATTTTTTTTATTTTGATCACTGTGATAAAACCTATCATAGTGATCAAAATGTACCTGGAACGAATCTGCCGGCCGGCAGATTCAGCGGGTGCACTGCACATGCGCCCGCCATTTTAGAAGATGGCGGCGCCCATGGAGCAGACGGACGGACACCGGGAGGCTCTGTAAGTGTGAGGGGGGGATTGGAGCACGGGGGGAATCGGAGCACGGGGGGGGGTGGGAGCGGAGCACGGGGGGAGCGGACAGGCGGACGGAGGGGAGCGGAGCACAGGACGGAGGACTGGGGAGGCGATCGGTGGTGGTGGTGGGGGGCAGATCAGGGTTTCCAGCCATGGCCGATGATATTGCAGCATCGGCCATGGCTGGATTGCAATATTTCACCATTTTCATAGGTGAAATATTACAAATCGCTCTGATTGGCTGTTTCACTTTCAACAGCCAATCAGAGCGATCGTAGCCACGAGGGGGTGAAGCCACCCCCCCTGCGCTGAAGTACCACTCCCCCTGTCCCTGCAGATCAGGTGAAATTGGAGTTAACCCTTTCACCCGATCTGCAGGGACGCGATCCCTCCATGACGCCACATAGGCGTCACAGGTCGGATTGGCACCGACTTTCATGACACCTACGTGGCGTCACAGGTCGGGAAGGGATTAACATACTGAGAGGCGGCCATTGTTGCTGTGGTTTTGTGCTGGTGAGGCAGCACGGTCTGGAATCATGGGGACTCAGTCTTGCAGTATGGGCGCTGTGGGGCACAAGGCCGTCCGCCCTGTAGGTGACTTGTCGCTGCAGCGGTGGTCGGCACAGAGCTCCATAGGACGATAGGGATCCACTAAGAGGTTTGCCGTGACGTAGCAGTAGGCTTCATACAGTCTGATCAGAATGTTATACAACTGAAAAGGAGGTTCTTAGGCTATGTGCACACGTTGCGGATTAGGCTTAGGAATTTCTGGTGCGGATTCTGTCTCTCCTGGCAGAAAACGCACCTGCGTTTTTTTGTGCGGTTCCGCAGCGTTTTTTTGTGTGTTTTTGCTGCGGTTTTCTTGCAGATTTGCTGCGTTTTTTACCCCTGCGGTTTTCTATAATGGAACGGGTACAAAAACGCTGCAGATCCACAAAAAAGAAGTGACATGCTACTTCTTTTAAACCGCAGTGTTTCCGCAGCGGATTTTCCGCAGTGTGCACAGCATTTTTTTTTTCTCATTGATTTACATTGTACTGTAAATCAAGTGCGGATCTGCAGCGTTTCTGCACCGCAAAAAACGCTGCGGATCCGAAGAGAATCCGCAACGTGTGCACATACCCAAGTTTACACTTTTGCCTAGCAGCGTTAGATCAGTGTATGATTTATGGAGGTGCTGTCCATTCTCTTTTTCAGAATATTACATATATAATTCTGTACAAGAGATGCCCAGGTTATACCAGCTGTACATATACAATTATATACAGGAGATGCCCAGGTTATACCAGCTGTACATATGTAATTATATACTGGAGATGTCCAGGTTATACCAACTGTACATATATAATTATATACAGGAGATGGCCAGGTTATACCAGCTGTACATATGTAATTATATACTGGAGATGTCCAGGTTATACCAGCTGTACATATATAATTATATACAGGAGATGCCCAGGTTATACAAGCTCTATATACAGTGGGTACGGAAAATATTCAGACCCCTTTAAATTTTTCACTCTTCGTTTCATTGCAGCCATTTAGTAAATTCAAAAAAGTTCATCTTTTTCTCATTAATTTACACTCTGCTCCCCGTCTTCACTGAAAAAAAACAGAAATGTTTGCAAATTTATTAAAAGAGAAAAAAATAACTAAATATCACATGCTCATAAGTATTCAGACCCTTTGCTCAGTATTGAGTAGAGGCCCCTTTTGAGCTAGTACAGCCATGAGTCTTCTTGGGAATGATGCAACAAGTTTTTCACACCTGGACTTGGGGATCCTCTGCCATTCTTCCTTGCAGATCCTCTCCGGTTCCGTCAGGTTGGATGGTGAACATTGGTGGACAGCCATTTTCAGGTCTCTCCAGAGATGCTCAATTGGGTTTAGGTCAGGACTCTGGCTGGGCCAGTCAAGAGTGGTCACAGAGTTGTTCTGAAGCCACTCCTTTGTTATTTTAGCTGTGTGCTTAGGGTCATTGTCTTGTTGGAAGGTGAACCTTCGGCCAAGTCTGAGGTCCAGAGCAGTCTGAAAGAGGTTTTCATCCAGGATATCTCTGTACTTGGCCACATTCATGTTTCCTTCAATGGCAAACAGTCGTCCTGTCCCTGCAGCTGAAAAACACCCCTATAGTATGATGCTGCCACCACCATGTTTCACTGTTGGGATTGTATTGGGCAGGTGATGAGCAGTGCCTGGTTTTCTCCACACATACCGCTTAGAGTTATCACCAAAAAGGTCTCTTCGTCTCATCAGACTAGAGAATCTTATTTCTCATAGTCTGGGAGTCCTTAATGTTTTTTAGCAAACTTTGTGGGCTTTCATATTTCTTGCGCTGAGGATAAAGGCCCCACAGGTGGAGGGCTGCAGTGATAGTTGACTTTGGTGAACTTTCTCCCAACTCCCTACTGCATCTCTGGAGCTCAGCCACAGTGATCTTTGGGTTCTTCTTTACTTCTCCCACGATTGCTCAGTTTGGCTGGACGGCCAGGTCTTGGAAGACTTCTGGTGGTCCCAAACTTCTTCCATTTAAGGATTATGGAGGCCTCTGTGCTCTTAGGAACCTTGAGTACTGCAGAAATTCTGTTGTAACCTTGGCCAGACCTGTGCCTTGCCACAATTCTCTCTCTGAGCTCCTTGGCCAGTTCCTTTGACCTCATGGTTCTCATTTGGTCTGACATGCACTATGCGCTGTGAGGTCTTATATAGACAGGTGTGTGTCTTTCGAAATCAAGTCCTATCAGTTTAATTAAACACAGCTGGACTCCAATGAAGGAGTAGAACCATCTCAAGGAGGATCACAGGGAAATGGACAGCATGTGACTTAAATATGAGTGTCTGAGCAAAGCGTCTGAATACTTATGACCATATGATATTTTGATTTTTCTTTTTTAATAAATTTACAAAAATGTCTACATTTCTGGTGTTTTTTTTCAGTCAAGATGCGGTGCAGAGTGTACATTAATGAGAAAGCAAATGATCTTTTTTTAATTTACCAAATGGCTGCAATGAAACAAAGAGTGAAAAATTTAAAGGGGTCTGAATACTTTCCGTACCCATTGTATAATTATACACAGGAGATTCCCAGGTTACACCAGCTGTACATATATAATTATATACAGGAGATACCCAGGTTATATCAGCTGTACAAATATAATTATATACAGGAGATGCCCAGGTTATACCAGCTGTACAAATATAATTATATACAGGAGATGCCCAGGTTATAACAGCTGTACATACAGTATATAATTATATACATGATATCCCCAGGTTATACCAACTGTACATATATAATTATATACAGGAGAAGCCAGGGTTATACCAGCTGTACATATATAATTATATACAGGAGATGCCCAGGTTATACCGGCTGTACATATATAATAATATACAGGAGATGCCCAGGTTATACCAGCTATACATATATAATTATATACAGGAGATGCCCAGGTTATAACAGCTGTACATATATAATTATATGCAGGAGAAGTCCAGGTTATACCGACTGTACGTATATAATTATATACAGGAGATGCCCAGGTTATACCGGCTGTACATATATAATTATATACAGGAGATGCAGGGTTATACCGACTGTACATACATAATTATATACAGGAGATGTCCAGGTTATACCAGCTGTACATATATAATTATATTCAGGAGATGTCCAGGTTATACCGACTGTACATACATAATTATATACAGGAGATGTCCAGGTTATAGCAGCTGTACATATATAATTATATACAGGAGATGCCAGGTTATACCAGCTGTACATATATAATTATATACAGGAGATGTCCAGATTATACCAGATGTACATATATAATTATATACAAGAGATGCCCAGGTTATAGCAGTTGTACATATATAATTATATACAGGAGATGCCCAGGTTATATCGGCTGTACATATATAATTATATACAGGAGATGCCAGGTTATACCAGATGTACATATATAATTATATACAGGAGATGTCAGGTTATACCAGATGTACATATATAATTATATACAGGAGATGCCCAGGTTATACGGGCTGTACATACGGTATATAATTATATACAGGAGATGTCCAGGTTATACCGACTGTATATACATAATTATATACAGGAGATGCCCAGGTTATACCAGGTGTACATATATAATTATATACAGGAGATGTCCAGGTTATACCACCTGTACATATATAATTATATACAGGAGATGCCCAGGTTATACCAGATGTACATACATAATTATATACAAGAGATGCCCAGGTTAGCAGCAGCAGTAGTATAGTAGGTGTAATCATTCCCAGACTTCTTTGCTAATACACCGCATGTCTTGGGAGAGACCTTTATCATTTCCCTTCCTCAGAAGTTTTGGCCTGTATCTTGCTCTGATGTTTGACCCCACTGAAGTCTCCTGAATATTCAGGATGAGCCTTAGGCCAGTCTCACACGTCCAGATAATTCCGGTACCGAAAAAATCGGTACCGGAGTTATCCGTGTCCGTGTGCTCACGTGGCACATCAGTGTGGCACACGTGCGGCAGCCGTGTGCCGCCCGTGTGCCGACTGGGTACCACACGGACCGTGCAGGAGACAGCGCTAGAGATAAGCGCTGTCCCCTGCATCTGGTGCTGAAGGCGGAATTCATTCCTTCTTCCCAGCAGCGTTCGCTGGAGAGAAGGAATGAAAAATGATTGTTTTGGGTTTTTTTTGTGTTTAAAATAAAGATCCTTGTCGCCACCCCCCTCCCACCCCCTGTGCGCCCGCCCGCTGGAAATAAAATACTCACCCAGCTCCCTCGATGCTTCCTCTCAGCGCCGCAGCTTCTTCCTGTATGAGCGGTCACGTGGTACCGCTCATTACAGTGATTAATATGCGGCTCCACCCCTATGGGATTTTGGGAACACAATAAAAAAACAAAAACAATCATTTTTCATTCCTTCTCTCCAGCGAACGCTGCTGGAGAGAAGAAATGAATGGCGGCTTCAGCACCACAAGCTGGGGGGACAGCGCTTATTGTAGCGCTGTCTCCTGCATGGCACACGGACGGCACACGGACAGCATCCGTGTGCGGTACGTGTTTTACACGGACCCATTGACTTTAATGGGTCCATGTGATACGTGCGCTCCCACGAACATTGACATGTCTCCGTGTTTTTCAAACGGACACACGGTCCGTGAAAACACGCTGACATGTGCAGAGACACATTGATTTTAATGTGTCTACGTGAGTCAGTGTCTCCGGTACATGAGAAAACTGTCACCACACGTACCGGAGCCACTTACGTGTGAAACCGGCCTTAGGCGGGAGCCACGTTTGCCTCTGGCTCCATTATTCTTTGCCTTGTGTCTCTTTGCGGAGATCTCCATTGCGGGGTCCCAACCTCCTCATCACCTCTTTCTTACATGAAAGCTGCTGAAAGGCGATAACAGGGTGCAGTCTACCATTTGTGAGGCAGGACTACAACCCCCAGCAGGCAGCACCCCGCTCCCAATACTCATTGCTTTGATGCAGCAGATAATTACTTTGATTATCCGGGTGATGGAGGTCTGCTGAGACGCACAGACTCCTTCGGGGGGCAGCAGGCTGCTCCTTGCACGGCCGCCTCCTGCCTTTTAGGAAGCATTTCCCCTTTTTGCTGATTTGCTGCTCCAGTGATCCGGTCTGAGCGCAGAAGTCGGTGTATGGAAATCACGGCTGCAGTCTGTGCATAATCCCAGCAAATATTGTGCTTCCTGTGGAGCAGCCACTGACGCGGAAACCCGAGAGGAGTCACTCAGTGTGACAGGAGGTGTCACATCAGGACGTCGCCACCGCCGCGCTCTTCAAGAATTCTTAAAAAGTAGGAAGAGCATCATGCGGGGAACGCAGCTCTGGAAATGGAATTCTGCCCCAAATTTTATCTTCTATATTTCTAACAAAAAGGTCCAGTACTGGCCCAAATACATTAATGGAGGCCTTAAAGGGGTTGTCTCATCTTCTTTAATCTGTTTGTTTTTTGCAAGGACCTATTCAAAATCTTATCTGTTCTGAAAAACAGAAGCTTTTTTAATTTTGTTTGTTGCTCATTGCCCAAGTTTTCAACCACCTCTGCATTATATCAGCGGTGGTCGGTTACCTAGGCTCTTTCCAATAGAGTTTGTATATGCTGCTCTGAAGTCTGTGGGATCCCTGGATCCGGTTAGTGCCCCTGTGATCCTCCGATCCAGCTTCTGCTTACAGCATCAGGAGCGCATCTGTCAATTTAAGGAATGCATGGGCCCCAGGCAATCTCTTTAAAGGGGTTTCCTTATCCTGCACATCCAAAGAATATACCATACTTGTAGGATAGATTAGGCTAAGCCATGAATGTAGGAGATGGGTCATCCCTTTATCAGTACTAAAGCTGTGGGTGACAGTGTGTCCTGGCGCAGTCACAGCATGATCACTAGCAGCACTAGTCTTTTAGGAAACAGGAAGTGCCCTTTAAGGAGAGAGGGGGTGGGGTGGCTCCTTGTGGCCCTTACCTTCCACGGTGGGAGTATATTCATTAGGGATAAAAATGGCCCTTACTTACTTCAGCCTTAATACTGTATCTTGTTCTTTTTAAATAAAGGGAATCTGTAAGCAGGTTTTACTATGTAATATGAGAGCAGTGTGATGTAGGGGCAGAGACACTGATTCCTGGGATGTGTTACTTATTAGGCTGTGTGCTGCAGTTTCATTACAATCAGTATTTTATCAGCAGGAGATTATCACTGCACAACTAGGTGTCACGCGCCAGACAGCCAAGCTAATCTGATTGACAGCTTGCTGACAACACACAATGTACACAGGAATTTACCAATCGGGTGTGGGCGGAGTTATACACAGCTCAGCATTTTCATCACTGCTACATCTACAACAGAGATGAGGAGGAAAGCTGCAGCCACACTATAGGGGACGCTGCAGGAGGTGCCCGCTATGACATGCTGGGGGCCATTTAAATATACCACATTCTCAAGCAGATTCCTACTAATAAGGGGCCGCTCCTCTCTGAATAACATTCCCAAATAAGCCCCCACTCAGGAATGTCTATCGGTACAGGCACACAGACGTGCATGAAGTGGTCAGAAAAAAGCGGTCCAAAAAAATTGCTAAAAAAATCTGTGTGCACATAACCTTCTACCTTGAGAGCCTGAGAGTGAGGACTCGCACTCATCTGCGCAGATAAAATCGCTCCCATGTTGTTCCTGAAAAGTCGGACAAATGTCAATGAGGGTACAATGCGATTTTTCTCACCTAGCATCTGAGTCGCCTGCCAGGGCCGTGGGGTACCCGGTCCGGTGTTCACAGGGGGATGTCACGGTGGCGGCGACAAGTATATCCCCAGGGCTCCCTGTGTGTAGATGGAAGATAGTGAATGGTGCAGTAAAGAACGAGGACGCAGGTTTTCAGTCTCTTTACCTGGTTTACTGAAGACTTCAGGCAGCCACAGTCCAGGGTACCAGATCACAGGTACAGGCAGGGTCCGGCCGGCTTGGAAGCGAATCCAGAGTTCCCCTTTACCAGGTGGAGATGAAAGCCTTCCTCTAGCGTGGTGGTGTTGTAGTCCCTTACTGCCTATGGCTTCAGATAAGGTCCTCACAGTTCTTCTCTGTCCCCTATATAGGATAGGACAATACCTGTATGACAGGTAACTCAAGCCTTTTTACAGGCACTCTATCACGCCCCGGGCCCTATGTGTTTCTGTGTCTTCAGGTGTGTGTGGTGGACAGGTAACTTGCAGTTAAGCTGTCCTGCCGGTCTCTGCTGTAAGTCCTAGAGTCCCTTACAACCTCGGTGTTCCGGCTACCTGTTATCTGCGCTTCAGAGGGAGATAGTTCATCAGGTCGCCCCTGATGTCACTCTCCTGTGCTTCGCTCTCTTTCACGCTCACTGATCAATGTTCTTTCCTTCTGTATGTCTCTTTCTCCAGGGGCTGTAGTACTTCAGACTACAGGGCCCCTTCAGACCTTCTGACACTCTATGTCAGTCTGCTCTCTTCTCTCTCTGTAACTTTCTGAACCTTTTCCCTCCAAATCAGAATTTATATAGGGAAGCCACCCATAAACAGGGCATGGGCTCCCCCTTCTGGTCTGGAGTGTGAACATGTTGTGTGTATGGTGATTACCTGATAAAAGATATCCTTCATCGCTTCCAAACGTAGCATCGCTCTCCCTGTGAGGAAAGCAATGTTGCTGTGATGACAGGACCCTGGGACGCCACACATCCATATGACATGCGTTCTTATTATCAGCTTTTACAGAGAATTACTGTAAGTCATTTCAAGCTAGTTTTCTAACTAATAAAACAATTTTGTATACAGATATAGATAGATACAGTGGGGAAAATAAGTATTTGATCCACTGCTGATTTTCCAAGTTTTCCCACTTACAAAGAATGGAGAGGTCTGTAATTTTTATCGTAGGTACACTTCACCTGTGAGAGACAGAATCTAAAAATAAAATCCAGAAAACCACAGTGTAGGATTTTCACATAATTAATTTGCATTTTACTGCATGAAATAAATATTTGATCCCTGACAACCAGCAATAATTCTGGCTCTCACGGACCTGTTAGTTTTTCTTGAAGAAGCCTCCCACTCTGCACTCATTACCTGTGCTAATTTCACCTGTTTGAACTAGACTTTGACAAACCACAATCTGGGAAAATGTGTTGTGGACAGATGAAACAAAAATATAGCTTTTTGACATTGAAAAGCATCAATTTGTTTACAGACGGCACATAGAAGCTTCTAAGGAAAAAAACACCCTACCAACAGTTAAACATGGTGGATGATCCATAAAGCTGTGGGGCTGCTTTGCTGCATCTGCTACTGGATGCCTAGACTATCACAGGAATTATGAACTCAGAGTATTATCAAGAAATTTTAGATCGAAATGTCCTAGCCAGTGTAAGAAAACTTTGTTGGAGTCAAAGATCATGGGTCCTCCAGCAAGACAATAGCCCAAAGAAGACATCCAAAAGTAAAACGGTATGGTTGAAAAAGAAGAAATGGACTGTTTTAAAATGGCCATCAATGAGTCCTGACCTCAATCCCATTGAAAATCTTTGGGATGACCTGAAATCTGCCATTGGGAAAAAGAACCCTGCAAACATTCAAGAGCTTGAACAAACTGCAAAGGAAGAGTGGGAGAAAATACCAGCTGAGAAGTGCAAGAAGCTTATAGATGGCTGCAAGAAATGTTTGGAGGCAGTCATCAATGCCAAAGGGTGTGCAACCAAGTATTAATTAGTGGCGCCTTTATTGCTGCACATGCTGCTTACTCTGTTTCTTCTTTGAAATTGCAACATGTAAGTTGAGAAACAATGTTTTATTATTGTATTATTTTGGACCACTAATCAAAAATCCCGAGAATCTAACTATGGTACAATTCTCTTTATTTCTGATATTGTACAGTCTATGAAAAGAATTAAGGGGTGTCAATAATGGTGAGAAGGACTGTAAGTGACATCAGGACTCGTTGCAGGAGCCAATTTCACTCACTTCTGCCAGTGTGTACAGGCTGGAGTACTGAGTGGTCGCATTACTCATATCTCCGCTCACCACAACATCCAGATGTAGTAGAGTTGGGGATTGCTGTGGGACATTGGATGGATTTACGGCAGATCCCTTTGGATTCTTTTGTCTAAAGGTAATAAATGGGTAAAAGAGGGTCGGGGATAGCTTTATACAAATAAAGGACTGTTATCTGTGTGTTTTTTGCTTTAAACTTACGGGTTAATAATGGGGGGAGGTGACAGAAGCCTCTCCATTATTAACACCTGGGCTTTATGCCAGTTGTTAGTACAAAGCTGATATCAGCTTGCCAACGCACCAAAGCAAGCGGAAGGAGACAAGGCTTAATGCCAGAAGTGGTGTATCTAATGGATGCGTCATTTCTGGGGTGACTGAGGGCTGGTATTAGTCTGTGAGGGGGCCAATATCCATGGCCCCCTCCCAGACTATTAATATCAGCCTGCAGCTGTCTGTTTAGCTTTTGCTGGTTATTAAAAATAAAGAAGACCTTAAGTCATATTTTTGTTGGAGGTCTCCACTTTTTAGTAACCTGTAAAGGCTACACAGACAGCTGTGAGGTGATATTTATAGCCTGGGAAGCTCCATGTTTATTTCCCCCTTCCAAGAATAGTAATAACAGCCCCCAGCTGTCTGCTTTCTCTCAGCTAGTTAACAAAAGTAAAGATGACCACACGCCTTTTTTTTTTTTTTAAATTCCTTAATTTATTAGCTAAATAAATGTACAGTAAACGACACACACACACACACACACACACACACACACACACACACACACACACACACACACACACACACACACACTGCACTAATTATTTATGCCACTGGCATCTTTCTATCTATGATGGGTGCATAAAAAAAAATTGGATGGCACACGCATGGTCTGTATGCGATTTTTTTCTTGCTCTCAATGACTTGCACTGGCAACTATCATCCGACATATGCGGCCACTTGCAGCATGCTGAGATTTTTTTCTCAGTCCGATCTGAGCTGAGAAAAGAAAGAAAAAATCACAGATGCACACTGAATCATTCAACAAAATAAGTCAGAGTGCAATCTGATGTTTTATCACAGATGAGTACGAACCCGTAACTGCAAATCAGCAGTAATTTTTAAAGCTGACCAGAACTTTTTAGTGACCGTGCAGACACTGAACCAGCAGGGACTACAGTGCCATGTCAGATACTGCAGTCTGTAAGCTTACAGGAAACCTGCAGAAAGTAAAAGGTTTGCAGAATTACTAATTTATGTGTTAAAATGTATCAAAAGGCCCAGCGCTGAGCTCGCGACTCTCCAGTTGTGGAACATTTACCCCTCGGAGCCGCTATCGCAGCAAATAAAGACATTAATCGTTTTGACCTGAGATCCTCCAAGGAGAATTAATGACTTGGAGAAACTTTAGAAACTTAGTAAGTTGTGTGACTTGTTGAGGAGGAGATTTTCCTGTGAATCTGTTCTTACAGTGGAGAGTTTATTTAGTAAATTGCTCACTGGGGAGCAGCCGGGATGGGATTTCTCCTCACTCACACACAGGCAGCAGCTCGCAGACACAGGCTTGACTTTTTCAGATTTCATTCTAATTGAATGTGTTCCTAGCGATAAACCCAAAATGCCGGGGATTGGCTTTATGTTTACTAAATTTCCCCGGAGAGCCACAATCTCCACTGATAATTTTACGGCTGCTTTGTAACAACCTCCTGATATTTTTCTCTCGGCGCTGTCGGTGTGAGACTCTGATATTTCTATCTCGTGACTTTTCTGAGGTTTTTAATGTTCTGCCTTCAGTACCTGCGGCTCCTTTACTATGGATACATTATTGACTTGTTACTTTGTATTTCTCCTGTTTCCATTTGCCTTGTAACTGAATAATTTTAGAACTGATAGGGCCCGATCCATCTTTTTTTTTTTTTTTAATTCCTAGTGACTTTCAATTTTGTTTAGTTGTATTCGCTGCCATCTTTTTGAACCACATTCTTCAAAATGATGCACGCGGGGGTTGATACATTTTCTGCAAAATTAAAGAAGTTTGATCTTGTACCATTTCGATGCCTTTTTAGAGCAATAAGTTGCATAATGTTTTAAAATGTTGCATGCAACTCTAACATCTGCGCCACATTTTTTAGTCACCGTGGGCAGGGCCGTATTTGCCACTAGGCACTTGAGGGCACGTGCCTAGGGCGGGACAATGCAGGGGGCAGCACCTGTGCAAGTTTTTTTTTTTTTTTTAATAAGTCCTGGGTCACCTCCCGACCGATTGCCCCTCCCCGGCCGCCCGCCCGCCTCCCACCCACCCTCCTTGAAGATGATACTCACCCTGCTCCAGCGATGCCTGGTCTAGGTGTCTGCAGCTCATCCTGAATGAGCGGTCACGTGGTACCGCTCATTTAGGTCATGAATATGCGCATATTCATGAGCGTTATCACATGACCGCTCACGCAGGAAGAAGGTGCTGCAGCGGGAGTCGGGACAAAGCCAGAGGGATGTCGGCGCGGCCGCGCGGTGTGGGACAGGTGAGTATGAGGGACGGGGCGACAGGGGACGGGGGCCTGAAGGAGGACGGTAAGCCGCGCCATGCAAGATGGGAGCGAAGGGGGGTGGAGAGATGAGCCATGCATACAGGGGGGGAATATGAGCCATGCATAAGGGGGGAATATGAGCCATGCATACAGGGGGGGGGGAATATGAGCCATGCATACAGGAGGGGGAATATGAGCCATGCATACAGGGGGGGAATATGAGCCATGCATACAGGGGGGGGGAATATGAGCCATGCATAATACAGGAGGGGAATATGAGCCATGCATACAACGGGGGAATATAAGCCATGCATACAGGGGGGAATATGAGCCAAGCACACGGGGGGGAATATGAGCCAGGCATACAGGGGGAATATGAGCCATGCATACGGGGGGGGAATATGAGCCATGCATACAGGGGGGGAATATGAGCCATGAATACAGGGATGGGGGGAATATGAGCCATGCATACAGGGGGGAATATGAGCCATGCATACGGGGGGGGGGGGGGGAATGAGCCAGCATTTTTTTGCTGTTCCCAAGTCCCACTCTGAAAGATTGTATACAGACTGCAGTAGTGACATCATATCTACAATGCTGCAGCCAATCACTGAGACCAGAGTCTGTGAAGTTGTGGATGGCACAAGCTCAGTGATTAGTTGCAGCGCTATCGATGTGTCATGACTGCTGCAGCCAAACAGCTGACTCAGCGCTGGACCTGGGGAGGGTAAATAAATTGCGTTTGTTGCTAAACAAATAAACTGACCTAGCAGGAAAGCGTTTTCTGAAAGAAGATAACCCCTTTATAGAGATATTCCAGCTACAGCAAATAAATGAAAATTTATAAAATTTAACTATACACTTGTAAGCAGGTTGCGGGATACAGTGACAGACAGAAGGCATTGCAAGGGTTAACAGATTTAACAGTTTAACCCCTTAAGCCCCGAGGGTGGTTTGCACGTTAATGACCGGGCCAATTTTTACAATTCTGACCACTGTCCCTTTATGAGGTTGTAACTCTGGAACGCTTCAACAGATCTTAGCAATTCTGACATTGTTTTCTCGTGACATATTGTACTTCATGATAGTGGTAACATTTCTTCGATATAACTTGCGTTTATTTGTGAAAAAAACGGAAATTTGGCGAAAATTTTGAAAATTTTGCAATTTTCCAACTTTGAATTTTTATGCCCTTAAATCACAGAGATATGTCACGCAAAATACTTAATAAGTAACATTTCCCACATGTCTACTTTATATCAGCACAATTTTGGAACCAAACTTTTTTTTGTTAGGGAGTTATAAGGGTTAAAAGTTGACCAGAAATTTCTCATTTTTACAACACCATTTTTTTTTAGGGACCACATCTCATTTGAAGTCATTTTGAGGGGTCTATATGATAGAAAATACCCAAGTGTGACACCATTCTAAAAACTGCACCCCTCAAGGTGCTCAAAACCACATTCAAGAAGTTTATTAACCCTTCAGGTGTTTCACAGGAATTTTTGGAATGTTTAAATAAAAATGAACATTTAACTTTTTTTCACACAAAATTTATTTCAGCTCCAATTTGTTTTATTTTACCAAGGGAGAAAATGGACCCCAAAAGTTGTTGTACAATTTGTCCTGAGTACCACTGTTTGGGCACATGGCAGAGCTCAGAAGGGAAGGAGCACTGTTTTACTTTTTCAACGCAGAATTGGCTGGAATTGAGATCGGACGCCATGTCGCCCCTGATGTGCCTGAACAGTGGAAACTCCCCAATTCTACCTGAAACCCTAATCCAAACACACCCCTAACCCTAATCCCAACGGTAACCCTAACCACACCCCAAACCCTGACACACCCCTAACTCTAATCCCAACCCTAATCCCAACCGTAAATGTAATCCAAACCCTAACCCTAACTTTAGCCCCAACCCTAACCCTAACTTTAGCCCCCAACCCTAACCCTAACTTTAGCCCAACCCTAACCCTAACTTTAGCCCCAACCCTAACCCTAACTTTAGCCCCAACCCTAACCCTAACTTTAGCTCCAACCCTAGCCCCAACCCTAGCCCTAACCCTAGACCTAACCCTAGCCCTAACCCTAGCCCTAACCCTAATGGGAATTGGAAATAAATACATATTTTTAATTTTATTATTTTTCCCTAACTAAGGGGGTGATGAAGGGGGGTTTGATTTACTTTTATAGCGTTTTTTATAGCGGATTTTTATGATTGGCAGCTGTCACACTAAAAGACGCTTTTTATAGCAAAAAAGTTTTTGCGTCTCCACATTTTGAGACCTATAATTTTTCCATATTTTGGTCCACAGAGTCATGTGAGGTCTTGTTTTTTGCGGGATGAGTTGATGTTTTTATTGGTAACATTTTCGGACACGTGAGTTTTTGATCGCTTTTTATTCCGATTTTTGTGAGGCAAAATGACCAAAAACCAGCTATTCATGAATTTCTTTTGGGGGAGGCGTTTATACCGTTCCACGTTTGGTAAAATGGATAAAGCAGTTTTATTCTTCGGGTCAGTACGATTACAGCGATACCTCATTTATATTTTTTTTATGTTTTGGCGCTTTTATACGATAAAAGCTATTTTATAGAAAAAATAATTATTTTGGCATCGCTTTATTCTGAGGACTATAACTTTTTTATTTTTTTGCTTATGATGCTGTATTGCGGCTTGTTTTTTGTGGGACAAGATGACGTTTTCAGCGGTACCATGGTTATTTATATCCGTCTTTTTAATCGCGTGTTATTCCACTTTATGTTCGGCGGTATGATAATAAAGCGTTGTTTTTTGCCTCGTTTTTTTTTTTTCCTTACGGTGTTCACTGAAGGGGTTAACTAGTGGGACAGTTTTATAGGTTGGGTCGTTACGGACGCGGCGATACTAAATATGTGTACTTTTATTGTTTTTTTATTTATTTAGATAAAGAAATGTATTTATGGGAATAATATATATTTTATTTCTTTATTTAGGAATTTTATTTTATTTTTACACATGTGGATTTTTTTTTAAACTTTTTTACTTTGTCCCAGGGGGGGACATCACAGATCGCTGATCTGACAGTTTGCACAGCACTCTGTCAGATCAGCGATCTGACTTACAGCGCTGCAGGCTTACCAGCGCCTGCTCTGGACCCGGAGGTAGTCCCTGCAGGACCCGGATGCAGCCCCGTGGCCATTTTGGATCCGGGGCCTGCAGGGATAGGAGGTAAGAGACGCTCTGAGCATCGCGTTGCTCCGAGGGTCTCAGGGAAGCACGCAGGGAGCCCCCTCCCTGCGCGATGCTTCCCTATACCGCCGGAACAATGCGATCATGTTTGATCGCAGTGTGCGGGGGGTTTAACCCCTTCACCCCCGGAGCTTTTTCCGTTTTTCCGTTTTCGTTTTTCGCTCCCCTCCTTCCCAGAGCCATAACTTTTTTATTTTTCCGTCAATTTGGCCATGTGAGGGCTTATTTTTTGCGGGACGAGTTGTACTTTTGAACGACATCATTGGTTTTAGCATGTCGTGTACTAGAAAACGGGAAAAAAATTCCAAGTGCAGTGAAATTGCAAAAAAAGTGCAATCCCACACTTGTTTTTTGCTTGCCTATTTTGCTAGGTTCACTAAATGCTAAAACTGACCTGCCATTATGATTCTCCAGGTCACTACGAGTTCATAGACACCTAACATGACTAGGTTATTTTTCACCTAAGTGGTGAAAAAAAATTCCAAACTTTGCAAAGAACAAAACAAAACAAAATTGCGCCATTTTCCGATACTCGTAGCGTCTCCATTTCTCGTGATCTGGGGTCAGGTGAGGGCTTATTTTTTGCGTGCCGAGCTGGCATTTTTAATGATAGCATTTTGGTGCAGATACGTTGTTTTGATCGCCCGTTATTGCATTTTAATGCAATGTCGTGGCGACCAAAAAAACGTAAATCTGGCGTTTCTAATTTTTTTCTCATTACGCCATTTAGCGATCAGGTTAATGCTTTTTTTTTATTGATAGATCGGGCGATTCTGAACGCGGCGATACCAAATATGTGTAGGTTGGGTTTTTTTTTATTGATTTATTTTGATTGGGGCGAAAGGGGGGTGATTTAAACTTTTATATTTTTTTTATATTTTTCACATTTTTAAAAACTTTTTTTTTTACTTTTGCCATGCTTCTATAGCCTCCATGGGAGGCTAGAAGCAGGCACAGCACGATCGGCTCTGCTACATAACAGCGATCATCAGATCGCTGTTATGTAGCCAAAATGCAGGTGTGCTGTGAGCGCCGACCACAGGGGGGCGCTCACAGCACGCCGGCATCAGTAACCATAGAGGTCTCAAGGACCTCTATGGTTACCTTCCTGATGCATCGCCGACCCCCGATCATGTGACGGGGGTCGGCGATGCGCTCATATCCGGCCGCCCGGCCGGATGCGGTAGTTAAATGCCGCTGTCTGCGTTTGACAGCGGCATTTAACTAGTTAATAGCGGCGGGTGATCGCGATTTCACCCGCCGCTATTGCGCGCACATGTCAGCTGTAAAAAACAGCTGACATGTCGCGACTTTGATGTGCGCTCACCGCCGGAGCGCACATCAAAGCGGGGGTCCCGACATGTGACGTACTATTCCGTCACATGTCGGGAAGGGGTTAATGCGCCGTTGGCGGTCCGTGACCGCTCCTGGCACATAGTGCCGGATATCAGCTGCGATAGTCAGCTGACACCCGGCCGCGATTGGCGTATGACGTACTATCCCGTCGGTGGGAATTAAGGCCCACCCCACGTCGACGGGATAGTACGTCATATGGGATTAAGGGGTTAATCAAATGGTATTAACTCGCAGGGAGATAAATATTCAGAAACTTTACCATGCTACAGGTCATATGAGTTCATGCCGCCAGGGGGCGGAGCTTCGGTGACTGCACCGTTAGTCACCGAAGCTCCGCTCCCTGCATTTCATTCATTCCCCAGTCGTTTACAGCCGGGAGCGGTCGCACTAGCAGCGCTCCTGGTTGTAAATGTATTTAACCTCTTCAGATGGATTTTTACTGTACAGCGCACTGAATTACCGGCTTTTCTATAGAACACCGGTGCGTATTTCTCGCAAGTCACACTGCTGGTCCGTGTGGTGTGCTAGTTTTTCTTGCACCCATAGACTTTCATTGGCGATTCTCAGCCGATATACGGTGAAAATCACAGCATGCTGCGATTTCACTCACACGTATAATACGGCCGAGAAAACAATGGATAATAGGAGCTGCCCTAGTAACATTGGTTCTAGTGCTATGCGATTTTTTATCGCATAGCACTCGTCCGTATAACGGTCTAGTGTGACTCTGGCCTTGTACACAGTTTTTGCAGCAATGCTTGGTTTAACCCCTTAGTGACAGAGCCAAATTTAAAAATCTAACCAGTGTAACTTTATGTGGTAATAACTCTGGAACACTTCTACAAATTCCAGTGATTTTGAGGCCGGTTTCACACGTCAGTGGCTCCGGTACGTGTAGTGACAGTTTTCTCACGTACCGGAGACACTGACACACGTAGACCCATTCAAATGAATGGGTCTATGCACATGTGTGCATGTTTTCACGGACCGTGTGTCCGTGTGCAAAACACGGAGACATGTCCGTTTTTCTCAGGCAGCATGGTCCGCAAAGCGTCCCGCACACGTGCACACGGAGAACAGTGTGCACTCTCCTACCGTGTGCACGTACCGCCGCAGGAGAAACAGCGCTACAATTAAGCGCTGTCCCCTGCGTGTGGTGCTGAAGGCGGCATTCATCTCTTGTCCCCTGCTGCGCTCGCAGGAGACAAGAGATGAAAAATCAATTTTATTTTTTTTTGTTAAAAATAAAGTTTGGGGGTCACCTCCCGCCTCCCTCCCCCCGTGCGCCCGCCCACTTGCAGAGAAATACTCACCCAGCTCCCGCAATGCCTCCTCTCAGCGCCGGCACCTTGTCCTGTGTGAGCGGTCACGTGGTACCGCTCATTACAGTGATGAATATGCGGCTCCACCTCCCAAACTTTATTTTTAACAAAAAAAAAAAATTGATTTTACTGCTTACTGTAGCGCTGTCTCTGCTGCATGGTCCGTGTGGTCCTCAGGTGGCACACAGGCGGCACATGGCTGCCGCACGTGTGCCACACTGATGTGCCATGTGAGCACACGGACACGGATAACTCCGGTACCATTTTCTCCTGTACCGGAATTATGTGGACGTGTGAGACTGGCCTGAGATTGTATTTTCGTGACACATTATACTTTATGATACTGGTAAATTTAGGTTGATATGTTTTGTGTTTATTTTAAAAAAATATCAGAAATTTGATAGAAAAATTGGCAATTTTCAAACTTTGAATGATTAGCTCTTTAATCCAGATATAGTCATACCACAGCAAAACATTAATAAATAACATTTCCGACATGTCTGATTTGCATCAGCATCATTTGTAAAATGTTATTTTATTTTGTTAGCATTTTAGGAGGTTTAAAAATGTAGCAGTAATTTCTCATTTTTTCAAGGAAATTTACAAAATTATTTTTTTTAGGGACCTCTACAGGTTTGAAGTGACTTTAGGGGTCCCATATATTGGAAAAAACCCCAAAGTGATACCATTTTAAAAACAGCACCCCTCAACATACTGAAAACTGCTGTCAGGTAGTCTATTAACCCTTCAGGTGACTTTTAGGAATTAATACAAAAGTGGCATAACAGGAATGAAAAAGTGTATTTTTGCCACCTAAATGTCGCTAACTTCTGACCGCTGTAGCCTGGCGACTGTAAGGCTGCTATTTGCTCTTGAATTGCCATGACAAACACCAGGACCACACAATCATGATCTCAGGGTGCCGATGGGGATAGAAAGGAGAAGCCACACTCTTTTAAACATTTATATGATATAGTCATTATTGACAGCAGCATCTAAGGGGTTAAACAGATAAGGCCGGTGACAACACTGATCGTGGCTGATGCAGCAAGTTGTCAGCTACAGTCAGGGCCGGACTGGCCATCTGGCAATTCTGGCAAATGCCAGAAGGGCCTCCCTGTTCATGGGCTGCCTTGTCTGCTATATTCTTAACAGAGTTGGTGTTCTCAAGATACCCTTAAGGGCTTGTTCACACTATCCTTTTTTTGCTGCGGATTTTTCAGCTGCGGATTTGGAAAAACCGCAGTGCAAAACCACGGTGGTTTTCACTGCGGTTTTTTGTGCGGTTTCTACTGCGGATT
This sequence comes from Ranitomeya variabilis, assembly GCF_051348905.1. Classification (NCBI taxonomy): domain Eukaryota; kingdom Metazoa; phylum Chordata; class Amphibia; order Anura; family Dendrobatidae; genus Ranitomeya; species Ranitomeya variabilis. The sequence continues at coordinate 720,874,400 of NC_135232.1, read as the reverse complement.
CCACTGCGGGTTTCCAACTGCACTTTCCTATTGGTGCAGGTGGAAAACCGCTGCGGAATCCGCAGAAAGAATTTACATGCTACTTCTTTTTTTCCGCAGAAAATCCGCGCTGATTTTCAAGTGGAAAAACGCAAAGTGGGCACAGCGGTTTTTGTTTTCCATAGGGTAACATTGTACTGTACCCTGCATGGAAAACGGCTGCGGATCCGCAGCTGCAAATCCACTGCGGATCCGCAGCAAAAACCGCTAAGTGTGAACATAGCCTAAGAGTTGTGATGAAGCACAAGGTTGCTGACTCAGTCACTTACCACACCAGGCCAGGGGAATCATTAGAAACATTGGTCTTGTTGAAAATTTTCTTTTCTTACATCCAGGGTAATATTAGGCTACGTTCACATTTGCGTTGTGCGCCGCAGCGTCGGCGATGCAACGCACAACGCAAATGTGAACGCATGCACAACGCAGCGTTTTGTGACGCATGCGTCTTTTTTTTGCTTGATTTTGGACGCACAAAAAATGCAACTTTCTGCGTCCTGTGCGCCCTGACGCGTGCGCCGCCGCGACGCATGCGTCACAAAACGCAAATGCAACGCATGTCCATGCGCCCCCATGTTAAATATAGGGACGCATGACGCATGCGGCGACGCAGCGGCGCCCGATGCTGCGTCGCACAACGCTAATGTGAACGTAGCCTAGTAATATATCCCATCTGGTTCATGGCGACAGGGACACATGGGCCTGTAAGATTTCAAATGCCAGGGCTGAATTTCAGCCCCAGTCCGTTCCTGGCTACAGTGTACAGCCGACAGCTGCTGGATTGTCACCTGTAGGGCTCATTTCCACATGCGAGGCACACGTCCGTTTCTCGCATGTGGAAACCAAGCTCTGGCGCCGGCACTTTGGAGCGGAGCTGTGCAGCTCCATGTGTTCCTGTGTGGCCGCACGCTCCGCTCTGGAGTGCCGGTGCCACAGCTTGGTTTCCACATGCGAGACACGGACGTGTGCCTCGCATGTGGAAATGAGCCCGTATGGGGAGGCTATTCTCTTATATATATATATATAGCTCAGGTCAGTTAAAAGACGTATCGGCGGTCATTAAGGGATTAATAGCTTTTAATTATTTTTTCAGTTTTTGGTGTTGTGTTTGATCCAAATCTAGAAGTGGATTCAAAAGCCTTCAGTTGCCTTTTGTTGCAGTTTTTGAAGCCATAGCTAAAAAAAAATAATGAAAAAAGTAAACTTAATCAATGCTGTGTTTTCACCTCACTCCTGGCACTGACTTCAAAAAGTGCATCAAACCTTGGAGAGAAACCCCATTCCACAGGACATAATAACCTGTATAGAGAGCCTGTTGTGTGATACATTGTTGCAGTGACGTCCTTGTCAGGTGCATGAGGCTCCTGTTCCTGATGGGGGGTGATGATTCGCAGGACGACTCTACACGTGGTCAGACTTCATCCCATTGTCAGCTCCTCCGACCCCTTCACTTGGCGGGTTCCCCCATATCTTCCCACCTTCCTCTTCAGCACGCTGTGCCCGACACTAATTTACATAAATCTGTCTCCAAATTGATAGACAAAACAATATTAAATATTTGATGATTTAACTTCAAGAAAACAAAAACATTCATCAAGGTTCTGAAAAGCGAAGCAAAAATTCTCCTATAAAGATGTCAATTATGGTGACATTTACGCCGCGCCATTTACGCTTTTAGCATCGAGAGAGTAAAAAATGAGCTCGCCAGTATTTCACTCCGCAGAACGCTCGCTGTAAATCACGGCTTTATTGAGTTTGGAGTGTACTGGTATTGACTGCACTTAATATTCTGCATAAATATTTATACTGGGAATATGCTAAACATAAATACAGCGATGTCAGACCGCACCGCTAACGAGCGCGCCACGACCATAAAAGCCAACCGCGGCAGGTGGAGAACACGCCGGGCTGGTGCAATTACACTACTTCTATGTGGATGCATCGTGACGTGTTCTGCAGATCATCACTGACTCCTCTATCTGCAGATTATTACACCACTGACCTCTACAGATCTGTAGAACATCGCTCCTCCACCTCCTGACAGATACATAGTGATATATCCTGCAGATTATTACACCACTGACCTCTACAGTTCTGCAGAACATCACTCATCCATCTCCTGACAGATACATAGTGATATATCCTGCAGATTATTACACCACTGACCTCTACAGATCTGCAGAACATCACTCATCCATCTCCTGACAGATACATAGTGATATATCCTGCAGATTATTACACCACTGACCTCTACAGATCTGCAGAACATCGCTCCTCCACCTCCTGACAGATACAGTGATATATCCTCCAGATTATTACACCACTGACCTCTACAGATCTGCAGAACATCGCTCCTCCACCTCCTGACAGATACATAGTGATATATCCTGCAGATTATTACATTACAGCAGAGCATTGCCTTTTCCTATTCAGCCGTACTGATGCATTGTGCAGACTGTCACATCTCGGCCTTCCTAGACACTTGCAGAGCATTGCTCTCCTCTCTCTGCACATTAGCAGAAGATCACCTACACAGATTTCCGGAGGGGATTGTGCGCCACTGCCTCATTGTCGGATCGTGTTCCTTCGCTGCTTCCTGCACAATGATCCTGACAGAAATATTAATGAATGAAATCTCGCCGTCACCTCTCATGGATAATAAAACATAATATTCGGCGCTTCCATGTGTGCAGAGGGAACGGGAAGAGCCGACATAAATATACAGGATGGCTCAGCGCTGCGCAAATGACATCCCTCCAGGTGACGAGAACAGGTGCTGGCGGGGACCCGGTGCTCCGGGGGGCCCGTATCTGCCAGAGGAACACGAAGCCTCGAAATTATGAAATATATCACTGGTGTCCAGTAAAGCTTCATCATTGCTGAATAATCAGACGTTTTGCAACTTTTTTCATTTTTTGAATGCTTTTTTTGCAGTAGACATATAATATCTAATAAACTGGTGCATATTCAAAGATGCTTATTTTGAGACTAATTTGCTTTTTTAGAGTAAAATGTCACATGTTGGTCTTCAGCTGCGCAAAAATAAAAATAGAGACAAAGAATCCGATCCATCATCGTCTTTGCACCTTTTTCCTGGAATATAAATTATGCTAATAGGAACCTTTCCTCTTTGCGTCTTATTCATTACTTCATTTATGCCTTTTTACGTTACCTTGACTTGATTTTGTCTGGTTTATTGGTCGCCATTATGAACGCTGTTTTCCTTAGCCAGATGTTTTATCCTAATTCTTTTTGGAAATGTTACTAATTTTTTGGTGATTTTACACCAGTCCTCTAGCGGAGCACAAAGCCTAATTTTATTTTTGAAGACTAATGAAAAGCAAAAAAGCCACACAAAAAAAAGCATTTTTGAATTTGCATCAATTTATTAAACTTTCTGCGGACATTTTGATGAATTTGTTGAAAAAAAAAGACAAGATGTAAAATTGACTTAAAAAACCGCTGATGAATCGCGACCAGATTCTGACCTCCACTTTGGTAATCGAATACAAGTGCAAAAAAAAAAAAACATTTTGCAAACTAAAGATGAGATGAAATTAAGTAAAAATAAGTGAAACAGGCAGAAATACAAAAGTTGCCATTGGAAACATTTTTACTCCAGAAAAAAGGAGCAAAAGTCTTTCTTGATCAAACACTTCTCTGAGCTGAGGGTTTGTTTCAATGTATCTTGTCTAGAAAATTCAAAGGAAGTCAATTTGTAACCTTTTTTTGTGTGATAATTGTACTACTTTTTTATCTCCCCTCGCCACTTTTCTAATAATTGGGTGGAGCTTAGTGGAAGGGGAGGGGCCAAAGTAGGCCAGAGTGACGGTAATTAGTGGCAGCGATTACATTATAGCGCCATTCTGTGCGCCCCTAATAAATTAGCACCATCTTACTTCACCAGACTTGTGTTCAGAACTAAAGTATGAGTCGCAACTGAAAGGAACATCACTCCGTCTCTTCAAAAGTTGTAGAACTTTTCAGGCTACTTAAAGCTGTACCATCCCTTTCAATAACAATCCCACCCACTGTATTTGCACGCCCCTTTTAGGATAAGTTGATGACCCGCCCCCATCCTCCTCACTGGGCGGGGCTTAGTGCCACCTGACTGTCTCATACATAACTTTGTGTAACTTTTTGTAACTTTTTGCTGTCGGTCTCTGGGTCTGACGTCTCTGTATCTGCCGCCCCTCGATGAATGTTGCGCTCCTGATTTATGGAACGTTCCGGATGAGGCCCATTCACTCCACTAATCCACATTAAGCGCTGGCTGCGCATTGATTAAGTGATAACAGCGAGTGCTATTTCGCCGCCGTCTTGAGGGGCGAGAGCGTCCTGACTACTGGAGAACATCTCATCTCTCATTGTTTAAGACCAGCTAATGTCTAATTCTCTGCGGCTCGATATTCATAACGCCGTCTCACGGCTCAATACACTAGCCTGGTAATGGATGGCGCTCTGGGCCGCAGACGTGGAAATTTAATTCTCTATTAATTAAGGCAGATTTGGAACCCGAAGAGAAAACTTCAACTTCTAGAGCAACATACGTGGATCAATCAGGGGTAATAAAGTCGCATCAATAAATGGAGGAGGGGAGGGAAGAATTAACTCCCACTGATCAGCAACACAGATCTGTTTAGCCTGCGCCCCCTGGTTCATGAGTACAAAGCAAGAATTACTGTTGATGAAATTTCTAAAAACACAGAGAAAATGTAACTTTTTATAGGGTCCTGATTAAAAATCTCCCATTATGTGTCTCCATGGTAACAGACTACAAACAAGCCCTGTGTAGCCAGATCCTGCATCTGCTCTTTTATGTAACCCACAAACAGTGAAATGTAGTTATATCATGGGAGGTCGCGAACTGAAGCACATTGGAAGGAGCAGCACAGGGTATTTCAGGAGGGGAGTGTGCTGATCTCCTGGGACAGCACAGACTGAAGGTGACATACTAGAAGGAGCAGCACAGAGTATTTCAGGAGATGAGTTTTCTGATATCATGGGAGAGCTCAGACTGAGGGTTACATTTTGGAAGGAGCAGCACAGAGTATTTGAAGAGAGGATTGTGCTAATATTGTGGGAGGTCATAGCCTGAGGGTTACAGTGAAAGGAGCAGAGCAGAGTATTTCAGGAGAGGACTATGCAAATCTTATTGGAAAGAACGGACTAAGGGTAACATAATGTCAGCAGCCACAGAGTATTTCAGCAAAGGAATGTGCTAATATTGTGGGAGGACACAGATTGAGGATGACACAGTGAAAGAAGCAGCACAGAGTACTTTAGAAGAGGAGTGCGCTGATTTTTTGGGAAGGTCCCAGGCTGAGAGTTACATACTGGAAGGAGCAGCACAGAGTATTTCAGGAGAGGAGTGCGCTGACCTTGTGGGTGCAGACATATGATATGAGCCTTTTATCCTATCTGCCCTATTACAGGTCTCACCCTTCACAGATAATGGGGGTGATACATTTACTCTGGTAAAGTGAAGCACCGTCACCCGTAGAATCCTGGCCTCTCACACACATCACACCGCTGAGCCCTCCAGTAGACCCTCTTGTAATTCCCAGTTCGACCTCATTATAAAGTATCCGGATATTTCCGGCCCCCCTGCCGCTGATTATAATAGAACGAGGCTGCATTGACTTTTCCCAAGAACAATCCACGCAGCGCTTTACAGACCAATTTATAATTTGCATCGATTAGCAGCATTTACCTGATCAATAACACATTAAAGTAAATAAATACGACCGATGCATCGGCGAATGCAGTAATTATAGTGGCACAACAAACACTGTACAGGGTACAAAGTGGAGAACAAACAGAGCGGGGGGGGATGCAGAGCTGGAAGGGGGCAGAGCAGGGCAAGGGCAATGGGGGCAATGCAGGAAGGAGGGCAGAGCAGGAGGTGCAGAGCAGGAGGAGGGGCAGGGAAGGATGGGATAGAGCAGGACGAGGGGTAGAGCAGGATGGGGTAGAGCAGGATGGGGCAGAGCAGGACGAGGGGCAGCGCAGGAGGGGGGCAGAGCAGGACAAGGGGGCAGAGCAGGACCAGGGGCAGAGCAGTATGAGGGCAGAGTAGGACTGGGGCAGAGCAGGACGGGGAGGCAGAGCAGAATGGGGGCAGAGGAGGACGGAGCAGAGCAGGAGGGGTAAGAGCAGGACGGGGGAAGAGGAGGATGGGGGCAGAGTAGGAGGGGGGCAGAGCAGGACGGGGCCAGAGAAGGATGGGGGCAGAGCTGGTAGGGGCAGAGCTGGACGGGGCAGAGCAGGACGGGGCAGCAACATTTCCGCTGCTGCTTTATGAACTTGACCTTGGACTGAATCTCTTCACCTTCTACGCGCGCCCAGGGGAGCTGGAGAATCTCGTTATTATTCTATGCATGCTGCAAATGACAAAATAACATGTGTACAGATAGAGGGAGACCGGGGGAGGCTACAGGCTGCGCCGTTGCTGCAGAACAGCCTGGACACTAATTAAAACACTGCTATAAAATACTGCTCCACCAACCAATGAGAAAACTGCTTCCAGGGAATCTCCACCTTATATCTTATGCTCATTTTCAGGGCCAATATTTTAGTGATTAATTCCTTAATGCATAATATATAGAGAGAAGAAAACCTCCCGCTCCAGTTCCACAGACATTCATATGGAGTCCACTGGTGGCGACTTTACACCACTCCATCCGACACTTGGCATTGTGCTTGGTGATATACAGCTGTGTAAGGTGGCCAGGGTGGTAGTCATGGCAACAAGCTGTAGTGTTCCCACACCCTGGCGCCTCACAAATGAAACACAATGTCCCTTTTTCAGTGTGTCCAACGTGCACAACAGAACACTCACATTAGTAGTCGGAGTCCCCTCGTCTTCTGTCACTCCAACCCCGGATTCACGAGTCTCACAAATAACTCTGGATTCAGTGTTCTTTCTTAGCAGTTCATCTTTACTCAATAACAAAGTTCACATAATAGATGTGGCACAGTGCATACATAGGGACATTCCTGAGGCTTTCCCTGCCTTTCCGGCAACCTCTGTTCTTCCTCACAATCTGTGCCTTGCTGGACAATCTCTATCCTATCCTGGCAATCTCTGCCCCACTTCTGACAATCCCTGCCTCGCTTCTGGCAATCCCCGCCTCACTTCTGGCAATCCCTGCCTTGCTGGACAATCTCTGTCCTGTCCGTGCCTTTAGGCCCACCAGCTTCCTCCCATCCCCCTTATCAGGCTTCAAAGGAAGAGATAAAAGGCTCGCCGTCTCAGATTCACCTAGTCCCAGCCATAGGCCCCAGATCCTCTCATGGATGGTTACCGTTAAGCTGGTGACTGCCTGCACACCACTTAGCCTGGGACCCCTTCTTGCCAAAGCAACATTATCCCCACGGCTATAAGCCTGTCCTTGCTCACTGCTGCATCACCTTGCCCGAGGCATGGCTGCCCAGGCTCTGCTCACTAACCAGGAAATCCCTTCCCTATATCTCACTGTCCTGCACTACACTTATTCATGACTCTTCCCAGCCTGTAACACCCCTTATGCTAACTATACCTATTCTAAGACTCTTGCTCCCTGCCCCTAATGTGTCCCACTATTCTATGGTATCCTAATCTGGTACACAACACATATTCAGTACATATACAATACAGCAACATCACATAAACACATTAACAGTCACGAACATTATGAAACCGCACATAATTAATATGAACACTGTTCCAAGAGGGGGAGGCATATGACAGACTCTGTCACCCCCTTACAGCTGCATGCAGCTGCTCGCCATGAAGCTCCTGGCAGGGGCGCAGTGTTTGAGCTAATATCATAGGAGATCTGGACTCTGCAGTTATGGTGTCATGATCCAGACCAGGTTTTGAGTCCTGTTTTCCCTTTTTCCCAGTATGGTCATGTCAAGAGTAAACCTTTCTCAGCCTCTGTCTGGGTTCAGGTTAGCTATTTATCGCTGCTGCTTCCTGCAGGCGATGTCAGTTATAGTTTTTGCCTAGTGCTGCTATAGCTGACTCTGATTGCTCTGATTGGTCCTCCTGCGTTTGCTGTCTGAACCTGTGTCTCTGTTTCCCCTGTTCCCGTCTTGATTCAATGTTTCCCGTTAAGGTGCAGACTCCCTGGTTTTGACTTGGCTTGCTTCCTGACCTGTTTCTGTCCTTTGTCTTTTGGCTTATCCGCTCCTGACCGTTACGGACCCCATGGCTTGTCTCTGACCGCGAGTTTGCTTATTCTTTTGGTACTGCGTTACAGTCTAGGATTTGACCCGGCTTGTTTGACTATTCTGCTGCCACCTGTGGTAGCCTCACTGCTGCGCTGCAGGTCAGCTCTGTTTAGGTGCAGACCTGCTTCCTCTATACTGCCATCTAGTGAAGCCTGCACCTACCTGCATTGCAGCAGCATGACATATGGGGTCAGCAGAGTGTGATGACTTTTCTGCAATCTGCTCCTCAACACTCGGCCCCCCACTCTGTAATGTTACGGGGTTTCCAATTTGTGGCTGAGTTGCTGCTGTTTCTTCCAATTCTCTATAATATCAATTACAGTTGATGGGGGAAGATTTAGGAGGAAGAAATGTCATGGATGGACTTGTTACCTCAATGGGTCCTATTACAGAACCGTGCTGGTATAGGGGAGCTCTGCACCGATAGCCGTTCTTTCACATGGTAGTAATAGCAGAATGTGTCCCAATACCCAGTACATATCATATACAGTATCAGTCCTTCACCCTCAAAAAAATAATACTAATATTTAATTTTTCAAATGTCAACATTTCTTTTTTTCTTCTCCTTTCTGCCTAGACCACAATGACAACTTCTTCTATCCATGTCTCAACTCTATAGAATGTAACACAGACAACTTGGCTTTGCGATAATAACCCATTGTATCCTAGACAATAATATTGTCACGCGGCGCTCCACTAAACAAGAGCACACCTTATATCCCTTAAGAGTAGTAAGATCCCTACACTGCACTCTACTGTAAGACCATGTGTACACATGTTGTATTTGGTCAGTATTTTACAACAGTATTTGTAAGCCAAAACCAGGAGTGGAATAATCAGAGAAGTACAATAGAAATATGTCACCACTTCTGTATTTTCCACCCACTCCTGGTTTTGGCTTACAAATACGGATGTAAAATACTGAACAAATACTCAGCATGTGCACATGGCCTTAGATGACACCACTTTTGTGCCTCACACAATATTAGTCCCCTATTGTGATTCTATGTCCAAATTGTGACAAAGTTACTGGCAAAGTTCTGGAGGGGATATATGTTTCACTGAGGCTGTTAGCTTCAGTAATTTGAACCCAGAAGTTTCCTCCAGCACATTATGTGTTGAGAGGGGTTAATCGGCCATTTTAGGGACTGGGTTTTTGTGGACAACTATAGAGCAGGTGAAAGGTTATTCACCTTATCTTCACCCAAGAGTGTGGTCCTGGGGCTTAAATAGTCAGCCTCCAGATGCATTCAGTGTTTGGTAGGCCTGGAGAGTGGAACTCCAGTGCTAGATGTCCTGTTAAGGAAAGCTGAACCTTTGTATAGCTTTTCTCCTGAGCGGGTGGGTCCCTGCAGATGTATGGACTGTGATATATCATTTTGTTTTGTTTTCCTGTTGTGCGTTCAGGGTCGTGTTCATTTTTACTTCACTGTGGTTGATGCCGCAAATACATAATAAACCCGTGAAGGACTTAAAAATATAGGATTCCTGTGCCTACCTCTGTGTACAGGTGGTGGAGAATATGGGCAACATTCCAGGAACACATATAGTGGCTGTGGACAAACTGAATGTCCTGGGTACAAGCGGCCATAAGCCAGGAAACTACTACAGACAGCACTGAGATGCTTATCAAGTACCTGGTCCAGTTCCAACAACATCAGCAACATCAACAGCAAGTAAGTCAACAGCAGCAACTGGCGCAACAGAAAAGAAACTATTGGTGCAGTAGCTTGAACAGCAGCAGCAACAACAGAAACAGGAGGTGCTTACGCGGCAGATGGAACTCCTCGCAGAGGCTGTTCGTGGGAGGCTGGCAGTGCCTTCCATAACTCCAGGTGATTACTGGTAAGCTGTAAGATGAGTCATGCAAAAGATGACTCCTGGGGATGTTGTGGAGGCATTTTTAACTATTTTAGAACTGGTTGCAGAGCGTGAAAAGCTGCCCCCACAGCAGTGAGTGGAGGTTCTGACCCCCTATCTAACTGGTGAGCTCCAAAAGGCTTATTATGACCTGGCATTACAGAATGCACAAGAGTAAGCCAAACTAAAACCTGAAATCTTGGCATGTGCGGGAGTGACTATGTTGGTCAGAGCACAAAGTGTTCACCACTGGGCGTATTATGATGACAAACCCCCTCGCTCTCAAATGTTTGACGTACTGCATCTTGTACAGAAGTGGTTGCAGTCAGAGTCCTCTACTCCAGCCCAAATGGTTTAGAGGGTTGTCATGGACAGATTTATTCACTCCCTCCATAGGCCGGTGCAGGGAGATCCCCGGAATGAAGATGAGCTGGTGGGCCTCATAGAAAGGCAGCAGGTGGTCGAGAGGTCCCTAAGGAAGTGGGGGGTGGTACATCCCCATACTGGGGTACCAAGCGGGATCCCGAGTCCCAAAAGAGGGGTGGTAGAGCCACGACTGAAGTGAATCCGAGATCCCAATCGGTCGCTGAGGGGTTGCCAAGGGCTGTTGGTAAAGACTTACTCTGCTGGAGATATCACGGTCCAGGACATATAGCTTCCCTTTGTCCTATGTTCTCCAAGCAGATGGACTGCAGCCTAGTGAGGCATTGCTCATACTATGCGTGTCTTGCCTGCAGTGTGGACTATCAACCCGGTGAGGGGCCGCAGTCATGACCCTTCACAATAAATTGTGTATTGGTGTCGTGACTCTTGGACAAAGGGAGTTTGGCGACCCTGGTACGGGTCTCACTCCCCCACCACTTGATCCCATGGAAACAAGTGCACATCCGCTGTATTCACGGAGATGCCAAGGACTATCCTGTTGTCAGAATGACTATAAAAATGATCCGTGGAACTGAGTCCCATGAGGTTGAGGTAGTCAATGACTTGCTACACATGGTGACAATAGGGTGGGACTTCAGCCTGTTCTGAGACTTGTGGGGAAAGGTATGGGGTGTCCACTAACTCAGACAGGAGCTGGTTCATCAATGAAGAATCCCTATTGCATTTGGAGGCAGTTGAGTTTCCCCTGTGTGTCCTTGCTGGCGACGAGGACGAGACAGTGAAGCATAAGGATGAGATTCCTGAGTTGTGGGTTTCTGAGGGGAATTTTGGGACTGCTCAAATGGAGGCCCTTAGGTTAAAAGGGGCATGAAACAATGTGACTGTGATAAATGGGCCGGGGGCTGACACCAAGTTTCCTTATTTTGCATTTAATGAGGTATTAGAGCAGCAGTTAGTCCAGGGACCTTATAGGCATAGGGTACTAGATCAGGCCTATTCTCATGTCTTGTGGGGGGGGCATCTGAGCGTAGACAATACCAAAGAACAGGTCCTTCAAAGGTTCTACTGACCTGGGTGCCACCGGGAGATTGTTAATTATTGCCGCTCCTGCTCTACTTTTCAGTTAACTGCTCCCATATCCCACTTCCGCAGTCCTCTAGTTTCATTATCCATTATATGGTCCCATTTGACTGAATTGCTAGGGAACTCATAGTGCCCCTAGTTAAGTCCGCCAGAGGCCATCAATATATCTTTGTGGTCTTGGACTATGCACCACGGTATCCGGGGGTGGTAACACTGAGGAACTCCTCAGCCAGGAGTATAGCCCGAGAGCTAGTCCATATTTTCTCCTGGATGGGCCTGCCAAGGGAGATTCTGATGAACCAAGGAATGCCGTTCATGTCCATGGTGTAGTATTTCTCCACTATCTGTGGACGGGGAAGTACTCACATGGCTGGTCGTTGAGGAATACACCCAGGACCCTCACCTCAGGGTTAAAAGTCCATTCAGTTCATTAGTACAGCATAAACCTCACTTCAGGAACTTGGAAACATACTGCACTCTGTGCAGTCTGGCAACCGCTCGGGTCTACAGTACCCTCGGTCCTCGTGTAAAGGTCGGCCAGGGCCATAGTCATGGCTGAGCTTATCAGGCTTTGCCTGCCCTGACCTCCCTTTACATATAAATCGCGTTTCACTTTCAGCTTACTTGTTTCTCCGTACACTGCGCCATCAGGGTTCTTCTTTGGTTCTCCAGGGTCACCTTTCGTCATTTGTGAAATAACAGAGACACAGTCCAGTAGTAGCTCATAGCGCAGAACTTTACTTTCATAACTTTGCAGCACATTCAGGTTCAACACAGCATTCTCAGCAGATTTCTCATTACATATCATCACAGATTTCCCTTCGTTTCTCTCCGTCACACAGCTCGAAATCAGGTTGTACTACACTGTACATTTTCTTGGTGTCCAGACTCTCTGCCACTGGGTGTTCCTTCAGCTGTTTCGCACCAGATCTGAGGGCATCTACCTAGGCTAGTTTCCATACTTGAAGCTCAATCTTCTGCAACTCCTGTAGCTGCGACAGTGTTGTTCCTCACACTGGATGCCTGGGCACTTCCTTGGAATTAACGTTACAGGGTCCTACAGATGCCCGGGCCTATAGCCCACCCGAGCTCTATGGGCGCCCTTGCCCTTCTGACTCTAATCAGGAAGCTCCCTTTCTTTTACTATAGTGACCCCTCCTACAATTTAACTATTTACACTGATCCGCAACCATGCTATCCTAGGGGTACCAAAAATGCCCCCATCTAGTGGCCCAATATGTGTACTGCGCTCTCCCTGCATATAATGCATATAGTACAGCCACCGGAACATTAAAATACGTACGTACAATATCCATGTATGTATACACAGCAGCATTAAATATACATCTTAACAACAGTACAGGTCAACGATAAGTACATTTACACATACTCCAACCCGGGACATGCTCAGGGCTCAGGATGGCTACTGCGACCCCCTTACACTCGCTGAGCTTGGTGTGCCTAATATGGATTAGCATCCATTAACTGTCTGTGATGAGACACTGGTTCACAGATACCTCTTATCCTCAGAGGCATCCTCTCCAGAGCAATAACACAGGCCTCCTCACTCTGGCTCACACTAGCCAGCACTGCCGCCTGTGCAAAAACACACAGGTTCCATCTTGGGTGTTCAGACACACCCCCTTGGGTGGGGTATGTCGGTGACTGGACCTACCCATCTCTCCAAGTCATCTGGAAGCCTTCCCAATGTATAGCAAAACCCTCAGCAGTAGATCTGCTGAGCAAAACAAGCTCAGACTTCCATCACAGGGCCACCCCCCTCTGCGATACATACCGCCCATTAACCACATGGCCAGTCACCATACCACAATGGTAATGAGAAAATTATGTAAGGCCCTCCAGATTACCCAACTCAGGACATCTGTGTACCATCCGCAAAAGGACGACTTTGCGGAAAGGTTCATCAAGACCCTGAATTCTTTGCTTAACAAGGTGGATGAGAAGGATGCCTGGGACTGGGATTGCCTACTACCATACCTACTATTTTGAATTAGAGAAGTCCCACAGGCCTCAACGAGGTTCTTGCCTTTCGAGCTGCTATACAGACGGCATCCTCGGGGACTTCTGGACATTACTAAGGAGGTATGCAAAGCGGAGGTAACATCCCACCGAAGCAACATCGAACATGTAGCCCAGATGCAGGACAGGTCTGCGAGGGTGATGCCGATTTTGAGGGAATGCCTCCTTCAAGCATAAGGGGCACATGCAAAGGACTACAATCGGTCGTCAAGACGGACAGTTTAGCCATGGAGATTGGGTTCAGATGTTGATCCCCAAATTGGAAAATAAGCTCCTGGCCAAGTGGCAAGGGCTATAGAAGTGGTCAAAAAGTTGAGTGACATAAACTACAATGTCTACCAACCAGGGAGAAGAAAGCTGTACCACGTGTACCACATTAACCTGCTCAAACCAAGGCAAGACAGGGAATCGGTGGAAGCTATGTGCCTGGGCCCAATCCTGAAGCCAGAGTCTATGATGTCACCGTCCCCAAAAAAACAGTGCCAAGAGTTGCTTCAACTGAACTGGGACCTTTTTCTGGAGTTGCCAGATTGTATGCAGATTGTGAAGCATGAAATCCTGACAGAATCCTGGGTGAACCAAAAGCCATATCGGATTCCCGAAGCTCAGTGTGAGGTGGTCTACAAGGAGGGGTGGAGAATGTTGAGCCCCCTCTCTGAGCTTCTCCAAAATAACAGCGCTCTCTTTGTGCCACTCCATAATAATAGTGTCCTCTCTGTACCTTTCCATAGTAATTGTGCCCTCTCTGTGCCTCTTCATAGTAATAGTGCTCTCTGTGCCTCTCCGTAGTAATAGTGCTTTCTCTATGCCTCTCCATAGTAATAGTGCCCCCTCTCTTTGCCTCTCCATAGTAATAGTACCCTCTATGTGTCTCTCCGTAGTAATATTGGCCTCTATGTGTCTTTTCATAGTAATAGTGCCCTCTCTCTGTGTCTCTCCATAGTAATAGTGCCCTCTCTATGCCTCTCCATAGTAATAGTGCCCTCTATGTGCCTCTCCATAGTAATAGTGCCCTCTCTGTGCTTCTCCATAGTAATAGTGCCCTCTCTCTACCTCTCCATAGTAATAGTGCCCTCTCTTTGTATCTCTCCATAGTGATAATGTCCCCTCTGCCTCTCCATAGTAATAGTGTCCTCTCTGTGCCTCTCCGTAGTAATAGTGCCCTCCTCTCTGCCTCTCCATAGTAATAGTGCCCTCTCTATACCTCTCCATAATAAGAGTGTCTCCTCTGTGTCTCTCTATAGTAATAGTGCCCCCTCTCTGCCTCTCCATAGTAATAGTGCCCACTCTCTGTGTCTCTCCATAGTAATAGTGCTCCCTCTCTGTGTCTCTCCATAGTAATAGTGCCCTCTCTGTGTCTCTCCATAGTAATAGTGCCCCCTCTGTGTCTCTCCATAGTAATAGTGCCCTCTCTGTGTCTCTCCATAGTAATAGTGCCCTCTCTCTGTGTCTCTCCATAGTAATAGTGCCCTCTCTCTGTGTCTCTCCATAGTAATAGTGCCCTCTCTCTGTGTCTCTCCATAGAAATAGTGCCCTCTCTTTGTCTCTCCATAGTAATAGTGCCCTCTCTCTGTCTCTCCATAGTAATAGTGCCCTCTCTTTGTGTCTCTCCATAGCAATAGTGCCCTCTCTCTGTGTCTCTCCATAGTAATAGTGCCCTCTCTCTGTGTCTCTCCATAGTAATAGTGCCCTCTCCATAGTTATAATGCCCCCTATCTCTGCCTCTCCATAGTAATAGTGCCCTCTATGTGCCTCTCCATAGTAATAGTGCCCTCTCTGTGCTTCTCCATAGTAATAGTGCCCTCTCTGTGTCTCTCCATAGTAATAGTGCCCTCTCTGTGTCTCTCCATAGTAATAGTGCCCTCTCTCTGTCTCTCCATAGCAATAGTGCCCTCTCTCTGTGTCTCTCCATAGTAATAGTGCCCTCTCTCTGTGTCTCTCCATAGTAATAGTGCCCTCTCTTTGTCTCTCCATAGTAATAGTGCCCTCTCTCTGTGTCTCTCCATAGTAATAGTGCCCTCTCTTTGTCTCTCCATAGTTATAATGCCCCCTATCTCTGCCTCTCCATAGTAATAGTGCCCCCTCTCTGCCTCTCCATAGTAATAGTGCGCCCTATCTGTGTCTCTCCATAGTAATAGTGCCCTCTGTGTCTCTCCATAGTAATAGTGCCCTCTCTCTGTGTCTCTCCATAGTAATAGTGCCCTCTCTCTGTGTCTCTCCATAGCAATAGTGCCCTCTCTCTGTGTCTCTCCATAGTAATAGTGCCCTCTCTGTGTCTCTCCATAGTAATATTGCCCTCTCTTTGTCTCTCCATAGTTATAATGCCCCCTATCTCTGCCTCTCCATAGTAATAGTGCCCCCTCTGTGTCTCTCCATAGTAATAGTGCCCTCTCTGTGTCTCTCCATAGTAATAGTGCCCTCTCTCTGTGTCTCTCCATAGTAATAGTGCCCTCTCTCTGTGTCTCTCCATAGTAATAGTGCCCTCTCTCTGTGTCTCTCCATAGAAATAGTGCCCTCTCTTTGTCTCTCCATAGTAATAGTGCCCTCTCTCTGTCTCTCCATAGTAATAGTGCCCTCTCTTTGTGTCTCTCCATAGCAATAGTGCCCTCTCTCTGTGTCTCTCCATAGTAATAGTGCCCTCTCTCTGTGTCTCTCCATAGTAATAGTGCCCTCTCCATAGTTATAATGCCCCCTATCTCTGCCTCTCCATAGTAATAGTGCCCTCTATGTGCCTCTCCATAGTAATAGTGCCCTCTCTGTGCTTCTCCATAGTAATAGTGCCCTCTCTGTGTCTCTCCATAGTAATAGTGCCCTCTCTGTGTCTCTCCATAGTAATAGTGCCCTCTCTCTGTCTCTCCATAGCAATAGTGCCCTCTCTCTGTGTCTCTCCATAGTAATAGTGCCCTCTCTCTGTGTCTCTCCATAGTAATAGTGCCCTCTCTTTGTCTCTCCATAGTAATAGTGCCCTCTCTCTGTGTCTCTCCATAGTAATAGTGCCCTCTCTTTGTCTCTCCATAGTTATAATGCCCCCTATCTCTGCCTCTCCATAGTAATAGTGCCCCCTCTCTGCCTCTCCATAGTAATAGTGCGCCCTATCTGTGTCTCTCCATAGTAATAGTGCCCTCTGTGTCTCTCCATAGTAATAGTGCCCTCTCTCTGTGTCTCTCCATAGTAATAGTGCCCTCTCTCTGTGTCTCTCCATAGCAATAGTGCCCTCTCTCTGTGTCTCTCCATAGTAATAGTGCCCTCTCTGTGTCTCTCCATAGTAATATTGCCCTCTCTTTGTCTCTCCATAGTTATAATGCCCCCTATCTCTGCCTCTCCATAGTAATAGTGCCCTCTATGTGCCTCTCCATAGTAATAGTGCCCTCTCTGTGTTTCTCCATAGTAATAGTGCCCTCTCTCTGTGTCTCTCCATAGTGATAATGCCCCCTCTGCCTTTCCATAGTAATAGTGTCCTCTCTGTGCCTCTCCATAGTAATAGTACCCCCTCTCTGTGCCTCTCCATAGTAATAGTGTCCCCTCTCTGTATCTTTCCATAGTAATAGCACCCCCTCTCTGTGTCTCTCCATAGTAATAGTGCCCTCTCTGTGTCTCTCCATAGTAATAGTGCCCATTTTGCTGCCCGACTGCTTTTTTCTCTGTCTTATTTGCCATAAGGACAGGCCGGCAGTCACTCAGCTCAGTAAATGTGGTATGGACCTCTGTGCTTCAATCCCTCACCATTTCTAAAATCTCTGCTTGTCCAGCATGGCCGCTGAGACCCGAGTCCAGCGCGACTGCTGCAACCCACGTCCAGCATGGTCACTGCAACCTGAACCCAGTGTGGCCGCCGCAACCTGAGTCCATAGTGGCTGCCGCAACCTGAGTCCAGCTAGGCCGCTGTGACCTTACTCTACCGTGGCCACCATGACCTGACTCCACCATGACCTGACTCCACCGTGGCTGCCGTGACCTGATTCTACCGTGGCTGCTGTGCCCTAGCTTCATCATGGTCGACATGACCTGACTCCACCGTGGCCGCCGTGACCTCAGCTCCACTCATGCAGCTTCCTTATTTTCCTATAAATAATGATTCTAGAAATTTCTCTCAATGGCAAATTGTCTTTTAATGTGTTAATTTCCCAGTTTGTCTTCAGGCCGCACTAATTGGCCTCCATGGCGGCGGCTCTCTCCGGATATGATGGCTCGCCTGACATTGCCATGAACAAACAGACAAGTGTGTGATTGTAGAGATGGATCTGGAGGATCATCCGTTATGGCGATGACAGCGCTAATGTGCTCTGCGATAATAGGACTGGAAGGCGGTGTATTCTCACTGGGAGGACACAATGTCACCGTCCGCGGCTTAATGACATCTTAGGCTGATTGTCTTTCATGGAGCGCCAGCAAAGATGTGTCCTTATCATGTCTGGACAATTAGAGGAGAGGCTCTGCAGATCTGGGGTGGAGAGCGGCCCCTCATCACACACTCATGAACTTCGCTCCGACTGCGGAATCTACATGCAAAGGCCAAGAGAATAGACAAGCATTCCCTGGAGATGGCAGGATTTGTTCATCCTGAACATACAGCATGTAGTGGAGGATCCAGCAGCTTCAGCCTCATACGTATATAATAGAGCCATACAATGAGCAAATATCACAGACTGAAAAATATCTACTGCACAGCGGCAAGTAGCAGCACATGGCAATATAAACACCGCCATACAGTGCCCAAATAAGACCCCATACCATGCCATAACAAGGCCCCATATAGGGCACAAATAAGGCCCATATCGTGCCATATCAAGGCCCCATATGGAGCACAAATAAGGTCCCATACTGCACCATAATAAGGCCCCACATAGGGCACAAATAAGACCCCATTCTGTGCCAAAGCAAGGTCCCATATAAAGCACAAATAAGGCCCCATACCATTCCATAACCAGGCCCCATATAGAGCACAAATAATTCCCCATACTGTACCATAATGTCCCCTATAGAGCAAAAATAAGACCCCATACTGTGCCATAACAAGGCCCCATATAGAGCACAAATAAGATCCCATACTGTGCCATAACGAGTCCCCATATAAAGCACAAATAAGGCCCCATACCATGCCATAACGAGTCCCCATATAAAGCACAAATAAGGCCCCATACCATGCCATAACCAGGCCCCATATAGAGCACAAATAAGGCCCCATACCGCACCAGAGTAAGGTCCCATATAGAACACAAATAAGACCCCATACTGTGCCATAACAAGGCCCATATAGAGCACAAATAAGACCCCATACTGTGCCATAATGGAGCGCCCCTACGTAAGGGCAATGGGGTACTCGGTACCGGGTCCTTCGGTTCGGGGGATGTCATGGTGACTTGACCCGGTCCGTGGCCCTTTGAGGGACGTCTGTCATGATCTCAATGGCAAGAGAACATAGCATAAGCATATATAGGAACTAGCTCTTGGAAGATGGGAACTGAGCTGACCATGAACTAAACCTAACGCACAACTAGCAGTGGCCGGGTAGCATGCCTACGTTGATTCTAGATGCCCAGCACCAGCCGGAGGACTAAATAAAGCTAGCAGAGGAAAATATTAGTCCTAGCTCACCTCTAGAGAAATACCCCGAAAGGAGACAGAGGCCCCCCACATGTATTGGCGGTGAGTAGAGATGAAATAACAAACGTAGTATGAAAATAGGTTTAGCAAATTTGAGGTCCACTTACTACATAGCAGAAGACAGAAAGGACACTTTCATGGTCAGCTGAAAACCCTATCAAAAACACCATCCAGAAATTACTTTAAAACTCTGGCATTAACTCATAACACCAGAGTGGCAATTCCTGTTCACAAGAGCTTTCCAGACACAGTAACGAAACTACAGCTGTGAACTGGAACAAAAATGCAAAAACAAACATGGACAAGAGTCCAACTTATCTAGTAGTTGTCTAGGAGCAGGAACAAGCACAGAGAGGCTTCTGATAACATTGTTGACCGGCAAGCAACTAACAGAGCAGCAAGGTTATATAGCGACTCCCACATCTTGATGGGAACAGGTGAACAGAGAAGATGAAGACACCAGTTCAATTCCACCAGAAGCCACCGGGGGAGCCCAGAATCCAAATTCACAACAGTACCCCCCCCTCAAGGAGGGGGCACCGAACCCTCACCAGAACCACCAGGGCGATCAGGATGGGCCCTATGAAAGGCACGAACCAGATCGGAGGCATGAACATCAGATGCATGCACCCAAGAATTATCCTCCTGGCCGTATCCCTTCCACTTGACCAGATACTGGAGTCTCCGTCTGGAAACACGAGAGTCTAAGATTTTCTCCACAACGTACTCCAACTCACCCTCAACCAACACCGGAGCAGGAGGCTCAACGGAAGGCACAACCGGTACCTCATACCTGCGCAATAATGACCGATGAAAAACGTTATGAATAGAAAAGGATGCAGGGAGGTCCAAACGGAAGGAAACAGGATTAAGAATCTCCAATATCTTATACGGGCCGATAAACCGAGGCTTAAACTTAGGAGAAGAGACCCTCATAGGGACAAAACGAGAAGACAACCACACCAAATCCCCAACAGAAAGCCGAGGACCAACACGACGGTGGCGGTTGGCAAAAAGCTGAGTCTTCTCCTGGGACAACCTCAAATTGTCCACCACCTGCCCCCAGATCTGATGCAATCTCTCCACCACAGCATCCACTCCAGGACAATCCGAAGATTCCACCTGACCAGAGGAAAATCGAGGATGAAACCCCGAATTACAGAAAAACGGGGACACCAAAGTGGCAGAGCTGGCCCGATTATTGAGAGCGAACTCCGCCAATGGCAAAAAAGCAACCCAATCATCCTGGTCAGCAGACACAAAACACCTCAGATATGTCTCCAGGGTCTGATTAATCCGCTCGGTCTGGCCATTCGTCTGAGGATGGAAAGCGGACGAAAAAGATAAATCTATGCCCATCCTAGCACAGAATGCCCGCCAAAATCTAGACACGAATTGGGTCCCTCTGTCAGAAACGATATTCTCAGGAATACCATGCAAACGAACAACATTTTGAAAAAACAGAGGAACCAACTCGGAAGAAGAAGGTAACTTGGGCAGAGGAACCAAATGGACCATCTTAGAAAAACGGTCACACACCACCCAGATGACAGACATCTTCTGAGAAACAGGCAGATCTGAAATAAAATCCATCGAGATGTGCGTCCAAGGCCTCTTAGGAATAGGCAAGGGCAACAATAATCCACTAGCCCGAGAACAACAAGGCTTGGCCCGAGCACAAACGTCACAAGACTGCACAAAGCCTCGCACATCTCGTGACAGGGAAGGCCACCAGAAGGACCTTGCCACCAAATCCCTGGTACCAAAAATGCCAGGATGACCTGCCAACGCAGAAGAATGAACCTCAGAGATGACTCTACTGGTCCAATCATCAGGAACAAACAGTTTATCAGGTGGGCAACGATCAGGTCTATCCGCCTGAAACTCCTGCAAGGCCCGCCGCAGGTCTGGAGAAACGGCTGACAATACCACTCCATCCTTAAGGATACCTGTGGGCTCAGAGTTACCAGGCGAGTCAGGCTCAAAACTCCTAGAAAGGGCATCCGCCTTAACATTCTTAGAACCCGGTAGGTATGACACCACAAAATTAAACCGAGAGAAAAATAATGACCAGCGCGCCTGTCTAGGATTCAGGCGCCTGGCGGTCTCAAGATAAATCAAACTTTTGTGGTCAGTCAATACCACCACCTGATGTCTGGCCCCCTCAAGCCAATGGCGCCACTCCTCAAAAGCCCACTTCATGGCCAAAAGCTCCCGATTCCCAACATCATAATTCCGCTCAGCGGGCGAAAATTTACGGGAAAAGAAGGCACAAGGCCTCATCACGGAGCAGTCAGAACTTTTCTGCGACAACACTGCCCCAGCTCCGATCTCAGAAGCGTCGACCTCAACCTGAAAAGGTAGAGCAACATCAGGCTGACGCAACACAGGGGCAGAGGAAAAACGGCGCTTAAGCTCCCGAAAGGCCTCCACAGCATCAGGGGACCAATCAGCAACATCAGCACCCTTCTTAGTCAAATCGGTCAATGGCTTAGCAATATCCGAAAAACCAGCAATAAATCGACGATAAAAGTTAGCAAAGCCCAAAAATTTCTGAAGACTCTTAAGAGAAGAGGGCTGCGTCCAATCACAAATAGCTTGAACCTTGACAGGATCCATTTCAATGGAAGAGGGGGAAAAAATATATCCCAAAAAGGAAATCCTCTGTACCCCAAAAACACACTTAGAACCCTTCACACACAAAGAATTAGACCGCAAAACCTGAAAAACCCTCCTGACTTGCTGGACATGAGAGTCCCAGTCATCCGAAAAAATCAGAATATCATCCAGATACACAATCATAAATTTATCCAAATAATCGCGAAAAATATCATGCATAAAGGACTGGAAAACTGACGGAGCATTTGAAAGACCAAAAGGCATCACTAAATACTCAAAATGGCCCTCGGGCGTATTAAATGCGGTTTTCCACTCATCCCCCTGCCTGATTCGCACCAAATTATACGCCCCACGAAGGTCAATCTTAGAGAACCACTTGGCCCCCTTTATGCGAGCAAACAAATCAGTCAGCAACGGCAATGGGTATTGATATTTAACAGTGATTTTATTCAAAAGCCGATAATCAATACATGGTCTCAAAGAGCCGTCTTTTTTTGACACAAAGAAAAAACCGGCTCCTAAGGGAGATGACGATGGACGAATATGTCCCTTTTCCAAGGACTCCTTTATATATTCTCGCATAGCAGCATGTTCAGGCACAGACAGATTAAATAAACGACCCTTTGGGTATTTACTACCCGGGATTAAATCTATGGCACAATCGCACTCTCGGTGCGGAGGTAACGAACCAAGCTTGGATTCTTCAAAGACGTCACGATAGTCAGACAGGAACTCAGGAATTTCAGAGGGAATGGATGATGAAATGGAAACCACAGGTACATCCCCATGAGCCCCCTTACATCCCCAGCTCAACACAGACATAGCTCTCCAGTCGAGGACTGGGTTGTGAGATTGCAGCCAAGGCAATCCTAGCACCAAATCATCATGTAGATTATACAGCACCAGAAAGCGAATAATCTCCTGGTGATCCGGATTAATACGCATAGTTACTTGTGTCCAGTATTGTGGTTTATTATTAGCCAATGGGGTGGAGTCAATCCCCTTCAGAGGAATAGGAGTCTCCAAAGGCTCTAAATCATACCCACAGCGTTTGGCAAAGGACCAATCCATAAGACTCAAAGCGGCGCCAGAGTCGACATAGGCGTCCGTGGTAATAGATGACAAAGAGCAAATCAGGGTCACAGATAGAATAAATTTAGACGGTAAGGTGCAAATGGAAACAGATTTACCAAGCTTTTTAGTGCGCTTAGAGCATGCTGATATAACATGAGTAGAATCACCACAATAGAAACACAACCCATTTTTCCGTCTAAAATTCTGCCGCTCGCTTCGGGACAGAATTCTATCACACTGCATACTCTCTGGCGACTTCTCAGTGGACACCGCCAGATGGTGCACTGGTTTGCGCTCCCGCAAACGCCTATCGATCTGAATAGCCATTGTCATGGACTCATTCAGACCCGCAGGCACAGGGAACCCCACCATAACATCCTTAATGGCATCAGAGAGACCCTCTCTGAAAGTCGCCGCCAGGGCGCACTCATTCCACTGAGTAAGCACAGACCATTTACGGAATCTTTGGCAGTAAATTTCCGCTTCATCTTGCCCCTGAGATAGGGACATCAAAGTTTTTTCTGCCTGAAGCTCCAAATGAGGTTCGTCATAAAGCAACCCCAAGGCCAGAAAAAACGCATCCACATTGAGCAACGCAGGATCCCCTGGTGTCAATGAAAAAGCCCAGTCTTGAGGGTCGCCCCGGAGCAAGGAAATCACAATCCTGACCTGCTGTGCAGGGTCTCCGGCAGAGCGAGATTTCAGGGACAAAAATAATTTGCAATTATTTTGAAAATTCTGAAACCCGGATCTATTCCCCGAGAAAAATTCCGGCAAAGGAATTCTCGGCTCAGATACAGGTGCATGACAAACAAAATCTTGCAAATTTTGTACCTTCGTGGCGAGATTATTCAAACCTGCAGTTACACTCTGAAGATCCATTACAAACAGGTGGACACAGAGCCATTCAAGGGTTAAGAGGAGGTAAGAAGCAGCTAGACAGCAATTAAGGGCTAGGCAGCAAAACTCTGAGGGGAAAAAAAAAAAAAAAAAAAAATTTCCCTTCAACACTTCTTTTTCTCCTGCTTCAGCCCAAACAATTAACACTTTGAGGGCCGGTCAAACTGTCATGATCTCAATGGCAAGAGAACATAGCATAAGCATATATAGGAACTAGCTCTTGGAAGATGGGAACTGAGCTGACCATGAACTAAACCTAACGCACAACTAGCAGTGGCCGGGTAGCATGCCTACGTTGATTCTAGATGCCCAGCACCAGCCGGAGGACTAAATAAAGCTAGCAGAGGAAAATATTAGTCCTAGCTCACCTCTAGAGAAATACCCCGAAAGGAGACAGAGGCCCCCCACATGTATTGGCGGTGAGTAGAGATGAAATAACAAACGTAGTATGAAAATAGGTTTAGCAAATTTGAGGTCCACTTACTACATAGCAGAAGACAGAAAGGACACTTTCATGGTCAGCTGAAAACCCTATCAAAAACACCATCCAGAAATTACTTTAAAACTCTGGCATTAACTCATAACACCAGAGTGGCAATTCCTGTTCACAAGAGCTTTCCAGACACAGTAACGAAACTACAGCTGTGAACTGGAACAAAAATGCAAAAACAAACATGGACAAGAGTCCAACTTATCTAGTAGTTGTCTAGGAGCAGGAACAAGCACAGAGAGGCTTCTGATAACATTGTTGACCGGCAAGCAACTAACAGAGCAGCAAGGTTATATAGCGACTCCCACATCTTGATGGGAACAGGTGAACAGAGAAGATGAAGACACCAGTTCAATTCCACCAGAAGCCACCGGGGGAGCCCAGAATCCAAATTCACAACAGACGTCCAATAAAGAAAAGAGTTTTTATGGTTTTGGGAAAGGTCTTTAAAGGGGTAGTTCGTGACGCCACCAGTGGTATTTGGTTAGGGTGACCGATGCTGCTGTAAGGGGTCCGCTGGAGTGCCGGCAGCTGAGATGGTATACCTTCCCACAGGTGAAGTGTGTCCCCAGGGCTTCCCAGTAGATAGATGATAGATGGTGAGAGGTGCAGCAAAGAACGAGGAGACAGGTTTGCAGTCTTTTACCTTGTTTACTGTAGACTTCAGATGGTATCCTCAGCCCAGAGCACCTGATGACAAGGCAGGCAGAGTCCGGTCGGCCTGAAGGCAACTCCAGAGTCCCCTAGTCCAGGTGGGAATACAATAGCCTTCCTATGCGCACAGCAACACAGTAGGTCCTTATTTGCATAAGCTCCAATAAGGTCCTCACCGTTATTGCTCCTCTCACTGTTCCCCGTGGTCGAATAGAACAAAACACGTATGACCGGTGACTTGAGACTTTGGTTAGGGACTCTAGCACGCCCCGGCCTCTTTAAGGTTGCCACCTTGCCTCCTGTGTATAAAGGGCGGACAGGTAACTTGGAATCACCTGCCCTGCCGGTCTCTGAAGCCAGGCGTAGAGCACTTACTCCCTCGGTATTCCGACTACCGGATCGCGCACCAGAAGGATGCAGCTCCTCTCGGCCACTCTCCTCTCTGGTATCCACTTGTTGCTATGCCTTCCTTCACTCTCACTGCAATACAGTCCGCTTCTAATGTCTCTTTCTAGGACGCTGCCGCACTCAGGGCAGGTGCAGCTCCTTGGCCCTCTTCCTTCCAGCTCGTGGCCTAGCTTCCACTGGCTCTGGTGACATAGCCAGGAGCTCTCCTCCTCCACTCCTCCTCAGACCTCTGTCTGGACTCGACTAACTTTCCCTCCAACTACCAGTTCTCTTCCCTGAGTTAGGGGGTTGGCCTACTAGATAGATCCAACTCGCCCTCTAGTGGATGGAGTGAGAACTGTGTTGCATGCTTGTGATACCTGGATGTGGTTGTCTTTCATTGCCTTCAGATGTGACATCACTTCTCCCCGAAAGGATAATGACATCACTGCGACGACCAGTACACTGGGGCGCCACAATAACAAGTCCCCATATAGAGCACAAATAAGGCTCCATACCATGCCATAACAAGGTCCCATACAGAGCACAAATAAGGCCCCATACTGTGCCATAACAAGGCCCCATATAGAGCACAAATAAGGCCCCATACTGTGCCATAACGAGTCCCCATATAGAGCACAAATAAGGCTCCATACCATGCCATAACAAGGTCCCATACAGAGCACAAATAAGGCCCCATACTGTGCCATAACAAGGCCCCATATAGAGCACAAATAAGGCCCCGTACTGTGCCATAACCAGGCCCCATATAGAGCACAAATAAGGCCCCATACCATGCCATAACAAAGCCCCATATTGTGCTCAAATAATACCAGCTTGTTGCACCAAAATATTAACTCGCTATAGGACCCAAATAATGCCATATAAAAATGATAAATAAAACAACCAGAGACAAAATATTACGACCCTGCAATGCTCACATAATATTGCCATATAGTGCTCCTATACTGCCATACAACGCCTAAACAACAGCAAACTCATTTATTACTAGAACTATACCGTTTCTAGATAAATATCTGGTGGTGACGCCGCACAGGTCACTTCCCTGCTTCCGACCCCCTACTCCGGAGCCTCTATTTTGTATTCTCACCCTATAGTCTACCCTCTCCCTGCTATGCAGCCTTCTCCTCTCTAGTAGTTTGTCCATAGCGGTGTTCATCCTGAGCCACCTGGTGCTAATGTGGAGCTGCTACTTGACTCAGAGTCTGGGGGTCTGCTGTTGAAAGGTTTTGCTGCCTCGTCAGGGGTGCAGGACTCTCAGATCTCTCATTCCTCAGATTAGCGTCCGTCTCATTACCACGGAATAGAGCGGCGGTACTTTGTATCTCCCTAATTAATTTATCCGCAGATCTATCTACTTAGTTGCGTCTAATTAGAATTTGTTTCCCTTTAAAACCGACTAAGATGAATTTAAACCGCAGATAAAAAGGCGAAATCGCGGCCCCAGAAGTTCAGACGCTTCTGTTCTCGAACCGTTTTGTCGCAAAATCAAAAACGTTTGCCCTTTGAAAGTTCAGAACCAAAAACTTCTTAACACATTTTCTAAAGATGGTAAAAAAAAGTCAGGAAGAAAGTGAAAGTCACAAAGTATCAATGTGATAGAAAGAATCCGGGCGGCACCGAAGAGCGCAATGAGGTGTTACTACGTATCAATGACCTGTGTGTGAGGCATCAAGGTGTCACAAAGGTGCAGTCATCGTCTTAAAGGGATTGTCTACATATCATATCTGCAGGGGATTAAGACTTTTTATACAGTATATATTAATGATGTTCCCCAGGATGGTGTAAAATGTATCTATTGAAGCGCTCACACCCCGAAACATCATCACTCAGTCACTGAGTGCTGACCTTGGGGACTCTGCCTGTAGAGGCCAATGTGTTTAGGATATTTTGTGCCAATCTTTAGCAGAGGTTATCATTATGTGATTATGGGTGTTGCTCCTATACCTCGGGCCCTTCACCAGAAGAGCGCCTCATGTGTCTGTGATTGGTATTGCAGCTCAGTCCCATTTTACAGGGTAGGCCATTTATATGGACACACCTAAATAAAATGGGAATGGTTGGTGATATCAACTTCCTGTTTGTGGCACATTAGTGTATGGGAGGGGGAAAACTTTTCAAGATGGGTGGTGACCATGGAGGCCATTTTCAAGTCGGCCATTTTGGATCCAACTTTATTTTTTCCAATGGGAAGAGGGTCATGTGACACATCAATCTTATTGAGAATTTCACAAGAAAAACAATGGTGTGCTTGGTTTTAACGTAACTTTATTTTTTCATTAGTTATTTACAAGTTTATGACCATTTATAAAATGTGTTCAAAGTGCTGCCCATGGTGTTGGATTGTCAATGCAACCCTCTTCTCCCACTCTTAGCACACTGATAGCCACACTGCAGAAGAAATGCTAGCACAGGCTTCCAGTATCCGTTGTTTCAGATGCTGCACATCTCATATCTTCACAGCATAGACAATTGCCTTCAGATGACCCCAGCATCTGAAACAATGGACACTGGAAGCCTGTGCTAGCATTTCTTTGGCGGTGTTGCTATCAGTGTGTTAAACATTGCCTAACATTTTGTGGTTACAGCTCCTATGCATGCCTATATGTTTCTATGGTAACAGACTACAAACAAGCCCAATGTAGTCTGATCCTGCAGTCACATTCCTTTCAAATCTACCAAACCCATGTCTAGAAAGATACAGTAGTCTACGAGTGCGGGATCAAACTGCACAGGATGTGTTTGTAGTCTGTTACCATAGAAACATATTACTCAGTACAAAAGCTGAACACATAAAGCAGCAGGAAAAGAGCGAGCAGTAGATACGTATACCGTGACATTGTTGCCATGTGCTGCTCTTATTGTATCCTCTCATTACGACATTAGTAGAAGAAGGTGGCATGAGGTCAGGGCAGCAGGGATACATTATATCTCATCGCGGCTACAATTTGTTTTTCTGCTCGTTGTTCATTCTTTTCATCAGGACGGGAATCTTTTCCTCTTGAGAGAGACACAATATTGCTTCAGTCATTTCTATCTCTTGTCCTGTCTGGAAGTGTTGTGTCTGCAGATGAAGGGTTTGGATCTGTGAGATTTGCCGCGGCTCGTCAGAGCATCCATTGTTAATTGGCCTTTGCGTCTTTGTGCTGTGTAACGAACCGCCGCGCCGTCACCGCCAACCAGAGCAACAATCTCCCTGCTCTTTAACTGAGCTAGCATTATTTTTAATGGCTTCTCTTAAAACTCTGACTTTTATTAGATAAAACAAATGTCCTTGTAAAAGAGCCCATTACGCTCCGCTGTTACTGGATACAATTGTTGGCTTTTTTGTATTTTTTTTTTATCTTTGCAATCAATTTTTTTTCCAAGTGCTTTCACGCCGAGTGCGCGCCGAAAATGACAACGACACAATTATAAAGGACGTATTTAAATATGTTCTTAATAAGGATAAAAACATTAACGGCTACAGGGTACGAGTGTCCGGTCCTCACTTGCTGCAGGATGCGAAATGCATGCAACATTGGCGTGGGCACAATTATCCCCTTCAAATGCCCCCAATGGGCAAATCAGGAGGCCATACTCTTCTGTAATGCCCTAAAAATAGGAATCATTGGGAGTCGCAGTTGCGTCAGAGTAGCTCTTTTTGTTCTGGGGATTACTTATACAGTGACTGGGGCTTACAAAGCTTTACCGCTGCCCCACATCATTTTATAGAGGGTTTGATTCTACACTATATTTTGCCTTCAGATGGACAACTGTACATAGTCGACACCACATGGATGACCCCAAATTAATGGCTCCACTTGAAAGACTTCTCAAGGATGACACTAAAACAATGACCCCCACATAAATGTTCACATATGGACAACTAAACGAAGATGACTCCTCATTAATGACCCCACATGGACATCCCTGTTGAGCAATCTTCTGGACAGCATTGAGAATTGGGCAAGCAAACCTTGGCTTTGTTCCCTTCAATATTTGAGCAATGCTCAGCACAAGGCTTTGTTGTCATGTTGAATCTGGCCAAAAAAGAACATGGCCACTGGGAGTAGTAAGGGTTATTGTGACCAGAGCCGATCGGATGAATCACAACATTCTGTTTATTTATTGTTATGGCATCCAAACACATCTTCAGGCCCGGGAATCATAGACATGCTTTTCTGGCAGCAACTCACTGAAATCTGGAGACTTTCAAAACTTGCCAAATTATTTTGCTCATTTCTGTATAGAACAAAAACTGGCACAGAAGTTGAAGAAATGATAAAGTGACCTATTTACCATAGAAATGATGAATATCTGAACAATGCTGCAGACTATCGACCTAGAGAGTTGGGCGTTAACGCTTTATATGGAAGAAGAATTCACGAAGTCACTCATGACAGATTTGGGGGCCTCTTACAGAATTGATGTGCTGGTTCATAGATGGGAAGTTTATGTAAATTTACCAGTGTCCAACTCTTATTGATAGCCATTATGGGGCCACATCCTGTATTATGCTCCAGAGCTTCACTCACTACTCTGCTGGAGCAGTCACTCTGTACATACATTACATTACTGATCCTGAGTTACATCCTGTATTATACTCCAGAGCAGCACTCACTATTCTGCTGGTGCAGTCACTGTGTACATACATTACATTACTGATCCTGAGTTACCTCCTGTATTATACTCCAGAGCTGCACTCATTATTCTGCTGGTGCAGTCACTGTCTACATACATTACATTACTCATCCTGAGTTACATCCTGTATTATACTCCTGAGCTGCACTCACTATTCTGCTGGTGCAGTCACTGTGTACATACATTACATTACTGATCCTGAGTTACATCCTGTATTATACTCCAGAGCTGTACTCACTATTTTGCTGGTGGAGTCACTGTATACATACATTACATTACTGATCCTGTACTGATCCTGAGTTACCTCCTGTATTATACTCAAGAGCTGCACTCACTATTCGGCTGGTGCAGTCACTGTGTACATACATTACATTACTGATCCTGAGTTACATCCTGTATTATACTCCAGAGCTGCACTCACTATTCTGCTGGTGGAGTCACTGTATACATACATTACATTACTGATCCTGTACTGATCCTGAGTTACCTCCTGTATTATACTCAAGAGCTGCACTCACTATTCTGCTGGTGCAGTCACTGTGTACAAACATTACATTACTGTTTCTGAGTTACCTTCTGCATTATACTCCAGAGCTGCACTCACTATTCTGCTGGTGCAGTCACTGTGTACATATATTACACTAGATGGTGGCCCGATTCTAACGCATCGGGTATTCTAGAATATGTATGTATGTATGTATATAGCAGCCACATAGTATATAGCACAGGCCACGTAGTATATAGGAGCCATGTAGTATATAGCAGACAAATACTACGTGGCCTGTGCTAAATACTATGTGGCTGCTATATACTGTACATACATACATACATATTGTAGAATACCTGATGCGTTAATACAGGCCACACAATATATAACAGTGGCCACGAAGTATATAACACAGCCCAAATAGTATATAACACAGCCCACGCAGTATATAGCAGCCACGCAGTATATAACACAGGCGACATAGTATATAACACTGGGCATGCAGTATATAACAGTGGCCACGTAATATATAGCACAGGCCATGCAGTACATAACACAGCCCACATAGTATCTAACACTGGCCACGTAGTATATAGCAGCCACGTGGTATATAACGCAGCCCATGCGGTATATAATGCAGCCCATGCGTTATATAACACTGCCCATGCGGTATATAACACTGCCCACGTAGTATATAACACTGGCCACGTAGTATATAGCAGCTACGCTGTATATAACGCAGCCCACGCGCTATATAACACTGCCCACATAGTATATAGCAGTGTGGGCACATATCTGTGTTAAAAAAAAGATAATTGAAACAAAAAATAGCTATATACTCACCCCCTGGGATCCAGTGAAGCTGTCCCTATGCGCGCGGCTGCCGCCATCTTCCATTCCCAGGATGCATTGCGAAATTACCCAGATGACTTAGCGGTCTTGCGAGACCGCTAAGTCTTCTGGGTAATTTTGCAAAGCATCTCTGGTAACGGAAGATGGCGGCTGCCGCAAGCGCATCGTCGGACTACGGAGGGGGAGTATAGCAGGTTTTTTGTTTTTTTATTATTTTTAACATTAGATCTTTTTTACTATTGACGCTGCATAGGCAGCATCAATAGTAAAAAGTTGGGGACACACAGGGTTAATAGCAGCGGTAACGTTACCCGCGGCATAGCGTGGTACGTTACCGCTGGCATTAACCCTGTGTGAGCGGTGAGTGGAGAGGAGTATGCGGGCGCCGGGCACTGACTGCGGGGAGTATGGAGCGGGCGCTGGGCACTAACTGCGAGGAGTATGGAGCGGGCGCGGGCACTGACTGCAGGGGAGTAGGGAGGGACTAATCGGACTGTGCCTGTCGCTGATTGGTCGCGGCAGGATTACTGATCCTGAGTTACTGTATTATACCCCAGAGCTGCACTCACTATTCTGCTGGTGCAGTCACTGTGTACATACATTACATTACTGATCCTGAGTTACATCCAGAAACCACCGGACACTAGACGGAGGTGGACATGACTTGGGGATGGGTGGACCGAGAACTCCTGTAGCTTTTGTTTGTATTGTGGTGTAGATTTTAAACAAGAGTGTTGTTGCTTTAAGAGGAAGTTTAGATGTTTGTGCCTGGTGTATTACTGTGAGGAGGGTGGGGCTTATATAGGGGAGGCAATTCTGGCTCTCCCTCTTTCTCTCACAGGATGGACAGGAGGAAACATTACCCGCCCTCCCGCCCTGTTTATAATCTTTGTCCTTAAACTTTTTAATTATTGCTTGTATAATGATAAATGTTTTATTGTATTTTTGAATTTGTCATTGTATGTCTTGTACCATGTTCAATTGTATATTGGCTATAAAGAGTTATTATTTGCGGTAAACTTCTAAGCCCAAGGGAAGGGCAATCCTTCAGCCATGGTTCCCTGGAGGTTTCCTCCACAGGGGTTTTTCCTCTCCTGAGTGCTGTAGGATGACTCTTTGTGAGTCGGGGGTTTGCCGAGTTTAGTCCCATTAATGCTTTTGCAGGGACTTCTAGTTTTTAAGTTTGCAAAAATGATTTAATTATTGAAAAAAAAAGTGTCAAATGAGACTTGGAATTTATAACCCGTCACGGCTTTGCGGTTTAGGAGTCAGGTGGAAGTTGCAGACAAGTTAAGGTGGACTCATTTTAACTAATAGAGGATAAAAAACCTCATGGTGGTGAGCAGGCTCGGCTTTGGTGGCCAGCCTCAAGGATGTTGTAATGGTAACATCAATCGGGCGGGCACAGTGGTTAAGCACAGGAGTGAGGATAATAGGGTCATTGGTGCCCTGAAAGTTTACTGGCTCTGCTTGAATGGCAAGCCAGTGCGTGCCGCCCCTTTATGGCTGTCTGTCCTGGTGCTGTATGTCAGACAGCTCGGGATATCGCAGTACTTGTGAATCCCAATGTACTAGCACTCCACCTGACTCCTACTGTGATTATTTAATCCTGTGATTTGAATAAAAGCTGTGGCCATTTTGACAACCAAAATAATGTCTTTTGTGTATTTATTTTAGTACCTAGGTTTACAGTAGTTATGGTGGTTGTAAGAAGGAGTGGGGTCCATCCCATATCCAAAAGTCATGTATTATACTCCAGAGCTGCACTCACTATTCTGCTCGTGCAGTCACTGTGTACATACATTACATTACTGATTCTGAGTTACATCCTGTATTATACTCCAGAGCTGCACTCACTATTCTGCTCGTGCAGTCACTGTGTATATACATTACATTACTGATCCTGAGTTACATCCTGTATTATACCCCAGAGCTGCACTCACTATTCTGCTGGTGCAGTCACTGTGTACATACATTACATTACTGATCCTGAGTTACATCTTGTATTATACCCCAGAGTTGCACTCACTATTCTGCTGGTGCAGTCACTGTGTACATGCATTAAATTACTGATCCTGAGTTACATCCTGTATCTCTTTTTTATTATAAAAGTACAAAACAAAGCTTACAGACAAACTCAATAACAAAACAAATTATTCACAGTCCCCAAAAGTCCAATGTCCAGCATATTTATACAAACAAAATGTTCCTCCATTTCATTAATACCCCCCAGCAAGGGAAGAGACCTCAACCTATATCCTTTATTCACTTCCCTTGTACCTTTTTCCCTCATACACACATACCCATGCATTCATCCCTAGAAAAATAAACAAAAGTCGGCCAACTGCCCTAAAGAAAGCAAATAGGCCACCTGGCCAAAACTTAATCATATATTTTTTATATATATATATATATATATTTTTTTATTTTTTTTTTTTAACCTCCTAAACTAAACCACCACCATTCCCCCAAAGGTCCCACAAAAGTCTGTGGCCTATCACACCAGGTCCCACGAGAGTTTGTGGCCTATCACACAAGGTCCCACGAGAGTCTGTGGCCTATCACACCAGGTCCCACGAGAGTTTGTGGCCTATCACACAAGGTCCCACGAAAGTTTGTGGCCTTCACTATAGAACAAGGTCCATAGAAGTTTATGGCCCTTTTTTCCTCTTCTTGGCATCCCGCCGGACGTCCATTCTCCAAAACCCATCCCCCCACCCCCCAAGAAACCCCCCACCCCACCTAAACTAAATCCCCCCTACACGCATCATAGTACACATGTAACATATATACAACCTTATAATAACATATAATCAATAATAACATAATAATAACCAATACACACCTTAACCATGACCAAAGAACAGGCCCAAGTTCAATGCTTGCAAGCCCTATACCCGGGTTACCAATTACAAAACAAAAATCTATAAGTGAGGGTTACAGCCCACCACCAGGAACTGGAGACCATAGAGGCTCTCACCCTAATCTACCACACATCACCCTGACCCTCCCTAACAACACAAAAGAGAAAATCCTGTCCCTATAGCCCTACCAATCTCTCCCTACCTGCCCCTACCGGTCCCTCACTGACCCTCACTACCAACCTAATACTAACTACCTGTCCCTAAAGACTGTCCCTATCTGTCCCTCCCTGTCCCTACACATCTATCTGACCCTACAAAATAAAGATAAAAAGATAAAAAAGACTAACTCAACCCTATCACAGGCACACAGAACCTAACTCTCCCTAGGGCACATTAAAGGAGAAACCCCTCCAAAGAAGAGAGGCCCTTCCTGCACCCAGCCTCTCAAACTCCAGCAAGCGCACTTTTGCCAGGTCACCCAGGATGTTCCTAATCACCTCTTCCCTGGGGAGGACTTTCCGCTGAGTAGACACTAGACACCGTGCATTCCACGTGTGGAACCTAGTTACTAAACTAACTAAGAAAACAGTGCCCCGATCTCGGCCACCAAGGGACCTGAATGCCCCATAGGCCAACTCCGCATAGGAAAGGCCTGCCAGCCTAGGCCAGCCAATGGAAGCACCCACCCTGCTGTAGACCTCTGTATTAAAGGGACACTGAAGCAGGAAATGCTCCATGCTTTCAAGCATACCGCCACACTCTTCGCGGGGACAATCCCGGTCATCAGAGCATCTGCACTTCAGGTTGTCCCTCACATACAGCTTCCCATGGAAGCAGCGCCAAGCCAAGTCCCAAAACTTCAAGGGGATCCGCTTAGAGTTCAATAACCCGAGCCCCACCTCCAGATCCCAGCTTGGGCAATCCCTGAGCGCCAGGGGCTTCTGAAAGTGGGTCAACAGGACCCTATTGTCAAGTAACCTTCTCGACATGGTCCTGATCTCCCACACTCCCAGACCCCACCGACGGATCACCTTCAGAACCGGGGTAGCATAAGCCGGAAGATGCCCATGAGGTGTTCGAAGGTCCTTTACCTGCCCTCCTGTCTCCCATTCCTGGAAGAAAGGCCGAAACCACCCCCTACAGGAGAATACCCACAGAGGAGCCCTCTCTGACCAGAGGTTGGCGATGTTTGCCTTAAGAAAGGTGTTTACTAGAAACACCACTGGGTTGACCATACCCAACCCTCCTAGTCTCCTCGTGCGGTACGTGACCTCCCTCTTGATTAGGTTCAGCCTATTTCCCCATAACAATTGGAAAAACAGGCTGTAGACCCGTGTCCAAAGAGGCTCTGGCAAGATGCAGACGCTGCCCAAATATATTAGCAAAGGAAGCAAATAGCCCTTGGCAAGACTAACCCTTTCCCTTAGGGTCAAAGACCAACCCTTCCACTGATCCACCTTCTGGGCGGCAATCTTAAGGCTGCCCTCCCAGTTTTGCTGGGGATAGTCCCCCGGGCCGAAACTGATGCCTAATATTTTTGCTGTGGCCTGAGGCCCTGGAAGGGTGTCCGGGAGATCAAAACTTGGATCTCCCCCTCCCAGCCAGAGACTCTCACACTTGTCCCGGTTGATCATGGAACCGGATGCCACCGAGTAGCGTTCAACCTCAGACATCACCCAATCTGCCTCCTCTCTCGAGGATACAAAAAGGGAAACATCATCAGCGTACGCCACTACCCTCAAGGCGGCCTCTGGCTCCGCCTGGTCCATCCTGACTCCCACCAACGGTCCACGCTCCACCCTCCTTAAAAGGGGGTCGATCGCAAACACGTATAACAGCGGGCTCAGAGGACAGCCCTGGCGGACACCAGACCTCACCTCAAAAGGGTGTCCGACCCAACCGTTCACGAGCGGAAAAGTCTCTGCCCCATTGTATAAAACTCTCAACCAATCAACAAACCTCCCAGGCAGACCATACCTCAGAAGGACGGACCAGAGGTACTCATGGTTAACCCGGTCAAAGGCCTTCGCCTGGTCTAAGGACAGCAAGTACCCCTTCCAGTGACCTGCCCTGCCCTGCTCCACTGCCTCCCGGACACCGAGCACAGCACTAAATGTACTGCGGCCTGGAACAGAGCAGTGCTGGGCCCCCGAAAGGAGCCGGGGCGCAAACTGCACCAACCGATTAAAAAGCACCTTTGCCAGAACCTTTCGGTCCGTATTGAGAAGCGCTATGGGACGCCAATTCTCAATACGGGACGAGTCTTTACCCTTTGACAGGATAATCAGGGCTGACTTCCTCATTAAACTGGGTAGAATGTCCGAGGAGAGGCACTCATTAAAAACCTCAGTCAAGAGGGGGACCAAAGAGTCCCTAAAAGTCTTGTAGAACTCGGATGTTAAGCCATCCGGACCGGGCGACTTTTTGGGCCGGAGCCCATCAATCGCCCGTCTCACTTCCTCTTCCCTGATTGCTTCTGCCAAAACATGAAGAGAGGGGTCATCCCCTGGCTCAGGGATGGTTTCAGTCAGGAAAGCCGACATCTCATCCCGATCAGGATCCCTCCTCCCCAAGAGGTGCAAGTAGAAGGATCTGACCACCTCCAGGATCCCTGATTTGGATCTGTTCAGGGACCCCGTACTGTCAATCAGTCCTCTCACCATCTTACAATTCACTGACAACCTGCAGTTTCTGTAGGGGTCGGGCGAGCGGTACCTCCCGAAATCCCTCTCAAAAACCAAGGATGTGTGCCTATCATACTGGCACCCCTTGAGCAAGGTCTTCACCCTGGAGATTTCCTCTCGGTCCCCTCCAGTCGAGACGAGCTGCTCGAGTTTCCTCCCCAGCTCCCGATACAGGCGGTACCTGTTCAGGCCTCTGAGGCTCGAGAGCTGACGGAAGAACCGTGCGACCCTTCTTTTGAAGATCTCCCACCACTCAGACTTACTGCTACAAAGACCCAAGAGAGGTACCTGGCTCTGAAGAAATTCCTCAAAGGACTGTCTTACTTCCGCCTCTTCCAGAAGGGACGAATTCAGCTTCCATAGGCCTCTCCCCATCCGGGGGGTCTCTGTAACATTCAAAGTAAAGAAAATGAAACAGTGATCGGAGAACTCCACCTCAACAGCGGACACTGCAGAAGAGACGGCTTCCTCCTTTAAAAAAAACCTATCTATCCTAGACCTACTGCTTCCCCTAAAAAAGGTGAAACCCCCGTGACCTGGGGTGTGCCGGATGTGGACATCCACCAGGCGAGCTTCGCTTACTATGCTATTCAAGGCTACGCTATCATAAGCCAGCCGGTCTCCGGGGCCTCCCCTATCACGGAGTCTGGTTACAGTATTAAAATCCCCACCGAAGACCACCTGCCGGCTCGTAAAAAGATAGGGCTTGATCCTCAGGAAGAGACATTTACGGTCCCACTTGGATTGTGGGCCATAGATATTGATGAGCCGAAGCTCCTGTCCCCTCATGAAGACGTCAAGTACCAAACATCTCCCCATTTCTACCTCGATCACCCGTCTGCATTCCACCTCCACGGTCTTAAAAAGGACCGCTACCCCGCTATACGGCTCGGCCGCAAGAGACCAGTATGAGGGCCCACTCCTCCATTCCCTCTTTGCTTTGTAGATGGACCCCAGGTCCGTTAGTCTGGTCTCCTGCAAAAATAAAATATCAGCCTCAACCCGGGTGAAAAAATCAAAGGCCGTAAATCTAGCCGTATCTGACTTTATGCTGGCGACATTAATCGACGCCAGAGTCAACGGGGTAGGTTCTGCCATCATGGGTGATTGAGTTAGATGGCCTGTTTTTTAACCATACCCCCTGATTTCCTCTCCCCTTCTGAGGAGGAGCCCGACTCACCCCTCCTCTTTAAAGATACCGAGGTGTCCATATCCTCTTTTATAGCACTGGATTTCCCAGAAATAGATTC
Organism: Ranitomeya variabilis; assembly: GCF_051348905.1. Taxonomy (NCBI): domain Eukaryota; kingdom Metazoa; phylum Chordata; class Amphibia; order Anura; family Dendrobatidae; genus Ranitomeya; species Ranitomeya variabilis. Next base: position 720,836,271 of record NC_135232.1, on the reverse strand, counting down.
CTTGCCCCTGGACCCCGAGGTGGTCCCCCCTCCAGAGGAGTGTGAATCCCCCGGAGGACAGACCTCACCACTCCCCGAAGGCACCCCAGATGTTGTGACCGGCCCCTCACCCCCGACCTCCGACACAGCAGAGTCATCGAGGGCTTGGAACCGATTGGAGAGGGGGATCAGAGGGGAGTCAGCGAGCCCTTCCGTAGGCACCCCAGTGGCCAGGGGGGGGGGCTTAGATTTTTTAGCCTTGTTCTTCCTCTTCTTCCGACTCTTACCGGTACGATTGTCACCCGTTTTTTTAGGCTGCTCCACCACCTCTTCATCCAGACTTTCATACTGGGAAGAGTTATCAGAAGCAGCCAACTCCTCCCTCTCCATCCTCCGGATCTCCTCGCTCACCGCCTTCTCCCCCAGGGCCTCAGAGGCTTCGGCTGCCGTCTCCAGGGTGGGGGCAGTCATCACCCCAGTTGCCTGAGGCTTATCCTGCCCCCTGCCCTTACGGCTCCTCACCTGTTGCCACTGGTGGGCAGATGTACCAGCCTCGCCTTTCCTCACCGACCCCTCAGCTCCCCTCATGCCTCCACCCTCAGCCACAGCAGAAGTTGCACCACCGGGGACCCCCCCTTGGCTCCCCCCTGCCGGGCCAGAGATGGTGCTGGAAAAGGAACGGGGGCAGCGGCTATACGGGTGACCTAGGTCACCACACAGGTGACACCTAATGTCACCACAGGCCGCGGCAAGATGGCCTACCCCGCCACACAAGGCACATTTCTGTACCTTGCAGCCTGCGCTGAAGTGGCGGGGATCACCGCACCTGTGGCAGACCTTCGGTTGCCCCTGGTAGAAGATCTGGATTCTGTCCCTCCCCAGAAATGCTGAGGAAGGGATGTGGGTGACCGTACCTCCTGAAACCTTCAACTTTACCATGAAGGTCCAGCCCCCTGACCAAATGCCAAACTCGTCCCTATTTTTTTTAGGGACCTCGGTGACTTCCCCATAACGGGAAAGCCACGTCATTATGTCGACCCCAGAGAGTGACTCGTTACTTGTCAGAACGGTCACCCTCTTTACACTATTTTGGCGAGACACCGCCTGCACGGCAAAGTCTCGCCAGCCGGGCTCCCCCTTTGCCAGTTCGAAATTCGACCAGAAAAGCTCCAAGCCCTCTGGCCGAACAAAACTGACATCGAAGAAGGAGGTGCCAAACGGATGAATCAGGGCAAAGATGTCCGTCGCCCTGAAGTCCATCTTCAGAAGGAGCTCCACAACCCTCGCCCTTGGCGGGCACGCTTCACTGCCCCTCCACCGAAGACGGACCACATTCCGCCTGGCCACCCCCTGCCCGGCTGTCGGGAGGGACCAAACTGTTTCCCCTTCCCTTTTATCTTGGAAGGCAGCCTGGCCGTGTCTATCCAGCCAAAAGGCCAAGTCCACCACTCTTCCCTCTACTTCGATCGTCCGTTCTCCCTTTTTGAGGGCCTCCAGGAAGCGGCGCCGCAAAACGCTATCCCTGAGGTCCAGAGGCGAGGAAACCCCCTGACTAGACCCCGGGGCTCCAGCCACCACCCCCGAATAACTCCGAGAACCTGTGGCTGGGGGGGCAGATGGACCGGCCCCCTCCCCCCTTCTCCCACTACCATCAGACACCGTACTCACACTTGCCACCTTAGACGCACTGCCACTCGCATCCTCAACCATAGACACTTCCATACCCGCACCCTCCTCATCCACTCCATCAGTCACCCCACTCTCACTCACATGCACACTGGGGTCAGCATTATTTTGCCTCACCTTTTGGGTATTTCCAGGTTCACGGCTACCGCCACCTACTGGTGGCATCCTCCCTGCTGGGGGGTTTGGCACACACAGCGCTGCTGTCCCTTTAAGAGTCCTGCTGCCATGGGACTTAAGCAGCACAGCCTGACTTTCCACCATAGCAGGCACAGAGTCTCCTCCCTCACTGGCAGGTAGGAAGCCAGGTGCAGACCCACCTCCAGCTCCATCCTGCCTTGTCACCGGAGCCCCCACCGCAGGTAAGCCCCCAGACTCAGGGGACCCCACCAGGCAGGCGCCCTTGCTGCTGTCTGCTGCAGTCCCTGCTCCATTGCTGGCTAAGACCATTTTTTTTTCCTTTCTTTGGGAAGCCACGCCCCCAGCCTTCAGCCGCACAGCAGAGCTATCCAAAGCTGCACCTGCATGGGCAGCGGGTGCCGAGGAGGCCACGCCCCCTGAGACTGGCCGCAGCGGGACCCCCAGAGCCGACCCAGAGCTGGATCCACCCCCCGGAATCCCCCCAGCGGTACCAGTCCCCTGAGGGACAGCACCCCCCACCACCACACCCTGGGCCACAAATAGCCTGGCCACAGCAACTCCAGCGGCTGGCCCCAGGCTAGGCCACTCTCCCTCAGCATCCACCAGCGGCGGTGCCCCCAATGCAGGAGGCCCCGACTTCACCGCAGACCCCGCCTTCACCGCAGGCCCCGCCCCCTTTACTTTACTAGGTGCCTGGGACCCCAGAAGCGATCCAGATTTAGCGGATCCGTAAGTGGGGGACCCGGACACCCCAGCGCTCACCGCCGGAGATGCGGTCCCGGCTGCCACTCTCTTGCCCACCGCTGGGCCACCTTCCACACCATGCTCCATATCAGACACATCACTACCCCCTCCATTACCACAAACAGAGGCAGCGCCCTGCGTGTCATGGCCTGTAATCTCCCCGCTCCCTCGCTGCGGACCCACAACAGAGCCCGAGCCGGGGTGGGTAGCGGGTGCCGCACAGCGGGATCGGGGGGCCCCAGAGAGGGGGACATACACATATTTCTCCACAATAGATGTTTTCTTCTTCTTACTTTTTTTTGCCTTTCTCTTCATCCCCCTCCTGGTTGCCTCGTCCTCACAGATCTCATCCCCGAACCTCAGCTGGTTAAAACGGACCGGGGACTCGATCTGCCGGATCTGCTGCATGACGAGGCAGCCCCCCTCGCTGCTACTACCACCATCCTCATCCTCCCCCTCGCTCCCGCTGTCCCCTGAAGGGCCAGAATCTGACGGGAGAGCCACCTGCTCAGGGGCTATCCCACTATGCGACGCCTGGAGATCTCTTACCAGGCCACCAGGCGGTGGGTAGGGCGCGACCTCCTCCTCGCATTCCTCATCATCCTCCTCCACCACCTGGCCGGAGCTCCGTGACCCCTCCGGAGCCCCACCGGTCATGGCTCTGAACCGGTCGTCGTTCTCCAGCTTTTCACGGAAGGGCCCGCTGCCATCCAGGATCTCACACCTCCGGCTTTCCAGGTCTTGTATGGATTGTTTGATCTTCTTGACCGCGGCGGATAGCTCGGCCTTCTTATTGCCGGAGGCCCTGTCAGACCTCTCCTTAGCTACCCTCAACTCCCCCCAGAGGGATTTTAGCTTCCTTGAGGCGTCCTCATACTCGCAGAGGTGCGCATGGATGCGTGAACCATAGCCCACGGCGGATTCTCTAGCCGCCTTAGTACCCCAACCAAGGGGCACCGCTGCAGCACCCCTGCTCGTACTTGGCCTACCTCCGGGGAAAGGAGCCGCCGCGGCCTCAGGGGTCCTACGGGTCTTCATACTGGATCCCTTGCCTGATTCTTGGCCAGATCTTGTAGCCCTAGCCGGAGTTGGAGTCCTCCCACCCCCCGCCGGCTTGGACCGGGAGGCGGGAGCCGGGGGCCCAGCCCCAGAGGCCAGTCCCAAAATGAGCCTTCTTTCCTGGGAAGGGGGCAGACAAAAAGTCCTGGATGAAAAAGTTTACCTCCCTTCCCAGGAGCTCTCTCTACGCAGCACACAGAGCACCCGGCAAGCAGGCTCCACCTCTTCCTGCTGTGCAGTCACTGTGTACATACATTACATTACTGATCCTGAGTTACATCTTGTATTATACCCCAGAGTTGCACTCACTATTCTGCTGGTGCAGTCACTGTGTACATGCATTAAATTACTGATCCTGAGTTACATCCTGTATTATACCCCAGAGCTGCGCTCACTATTCTGCATTGCATGTACAGAGTGACGCTGCTGTTTATGTCGATGTACATTGTAGATTGTAGTGACGTTTCTCTCGAGATTAGAACATTTCCACTTCACCAGTTTTATCTTTGCAGTTTTCTTAAGATTTCAGAGTCACATGTAAACATTTCTACTTTTTCTTGAGATTTGGAGTTAAACTGGTGGCCCCTTCCTTAAGGTTCTCCCTGAGGGAGCCGGCTGCAGTCCATCAGCAGTAGCGCTTGTGTTTGTCGGAGCCCTGGGAATGTCCTTTATTTAAATGACCCAGAGTGTGATTATTCCCGCTGATAGTTCTGCATTGTGCTCAGAAGCTGGGCGCCTCCGCCAGGACTGAAAGGTGATTTATTTTTCATAAAAAGAAGCCGGGAATTTAATATTCTACCACCAAACTGTTATGATTGACACTTCTCTGCTCCGCAAGGCAAAAAGCCGTCAGAATGATGAGAGCCGGGCTGTCAGTAAACACCAATCCCATCCCGTAACACAATAATAAAGTGAATAACAGAAGAGTCTGAGACTTTCTATAGCGTATGACGTCTGGGAATAATCATGTCTAAAGTCTGGATTCAGGGATCCGCAGTGATCAGTGATCAGGAAGTCTCCAGTTTATATCAAGCATATATTTTATATTTCTCCTTTATGTAAATAAAGTTTTATCTGTTTATAAAATAAAGTTCTACAACTTTCCATTAAACTTTTGTTACAAAGTGACATTGTTATAAGAAAGGCACAAGTCCTTAGAGTCCATCCATCTCTATCAATTATACCGTATTTATCGAAGCTGCGTTGGAAAAGACTTTGACACTTTCAGGATCTCTGCTTGCTGTCAGTGAATGGAAACATCCCTTTTTAAGACTCCAGCAGATATAATACCTCAAATTGTATTCAGACAGGACAATCCCCCAGGCATCTAGGAGCCTTGGCTCACTTTGCGGACTGCTCGGCTCATGCATTGAGAACTATCGGATATTGTTCTAACAAAATGGAAAATAATGTCAAAATAGAAAAAATTATCTGAAACAGAATATTTTACCCCTGCTATGAACAACTCCATGTTTGTGCGGCTAATTTGCACTTTTATTTTCCTGTCTCAGTCGATAAATGTGTCAAAATTTACATTGTGGCTATGTTCTCACATAGCTTATCACAGTGAGGCCGACATAAAGTGTTTAAAGTGTTATACATCAGATTTCTGGGATAAAAAAAAAGATGTAAATTGGGCAGAGCTGGGCGTTCCTCACTCCAGAAATATTAGTCCAGTCCCTGATGCCATCTTACAAGTGGTGGAGAAGGGACCGTCCTCTGGTGACCACCATGAGATGAGGAATATATTTTAGCAGTGGCAGGATGACATTTCTCTCTCAGATTCTCCTGCTCACCTGCAGTAGAACATGTCAAACACTTTATTACAATCTTCCGCCCGGGGGGATGTGGCAATAAGATGTCTCTGTGCCCAATGATCCTGGGAACAAGACGTCTACTGTACTGCGGGGCTGATGACTTCACTTCTGCTCGGGGATCTGTCATTTTTACTATGGACCGGTCATTTTCAGACTCAGAACTGTCACATTACAAAGTTTAGGAAACTTCTAGAGAACTGTGGGAACCGCAAAATAGCAAGAACCTAAATATACGACCACCAACTGTGACAATCACCAAACTCAGTCATGTGATTACATGATTTCTTGACTTCCGAAGAATCGATTCACTCCAGCAGCATGTGTTAGTGCAACCCACCTTCTGTGTTAGTGTGGCCCACCTTCTGTGTTAGTGCAACCCACCTTCTGTGTTAGTGTGGCCCACTTTCGGTGTTAGTGTCACACACCTTCTGTGTTAGTGCGGCCCACCTTATGTGTTAGTGCGGCCCACCTTCTGTGTTAGTGCGGCCCACCTTCTGTGTTAGTGCAGCCCACCTTATGTGTTAGTGCCACACACCTTCTGTGTAAATGGATCGCCCCCATGGGGCCGTGGGGTACTCGGTACCGGGTCCTGCGGCTCACAGGGGGACGTCACGGTGGCTGACCCGGTCCGTGGTCCTGGGACGTCCGTGTTAAAGGGAAAGGTCTTTAAGGGGAATGTTTGTGACGCCACCTGTGGTATTCGGTCAGGGTGACCGACGCTGCTTTAAGGGGTCCGCTGGGGTGATGTTATGGCAGCTAGATGGTATACCTTCCCACAGGTGAAGTGTATCCCCAGGGCTTCCCGGTGTGTAGATGGTGGATGATGAGAGGCGCAGAGAAGAACGAGGACACAAGGTTGCAGTCTCTTTACCTTTACTGAAGACTTCAGCATCCACAGTCCAGGAAACCAGATCACAGGGCAGGCAGAGTCCGGTCGGTTTGGAGGCAAATCCAGAGTCCCCTTGTCCAGGTAGAAATCAGTAGCCTTCCTCTAGCGCTGGAGTGTTGTAGTCCCTTACTGCTAAGCTTCTCATAAGGTCCTCACAACTGCTGTAGATGTTATGTCTCTCTCTCTGTCAACCGCATATGATAGGACAAACCCGTATGACCGGTGGAGTGAGGCGGTTTATAGGGACTCTATCATGCCCCAGCCTCTAAGGGGTGCCACCTTGCCTCCTGGGTGTAGGGCGGACAGGTAACGTGAAATTAGCTGTCCTGCGGGTCTCTGGAGCAAGGCATAAAGAACATTACTCCCTCGGTGTTCCGGCTACCGGGCTTCTGCGCCTCAGAAGGAGGCAGCCTGTGTAGGGCTGGTCCCCTTCTGATATCCACTCCTTTGCTACGACTTCTTTTGCACGCTCGCTGCAATACAATTCTGCCTTCAATGTCTCTTCCTAGGAGCTGCAGCTCTGAGGGCATGCACAGCTCCGTGTCTTTCTCCCTCGATCTCTGACAGGATCTCACCCCTGCCAGGGACCAACTACCTGAGCGGAGCTCAGCCAGCAACTGACTAACTTTCCCTACAGGTCACCAGTTTTACCAATGTGGGGAGTGACCTAATAAATAGGAGCAAGAGCTCCCCCTGGTGGCCTGGAGTGTGAAATGTGTTGCATGTTTGTGATACCTGGATGCAGTTGTCCTTCTTTGCCTCCAAATGTAACACCACTCTCCCCTAGAGGAAAATGACATTACTGCAACGACTAGGACCCTGGGGTGCTGCATTAGTGCGGCCCACCTTACATGTTAGTGCAACCCACCTTATGTGTTAGTGCCAAACACCTTCTGTGTTAGTGCAAACTACCTTATGTGTTAGTGCCACACACTTTACGTGTTAGTGCGGCCTACCTTCTGTGTTAGTGCGGCACACCTTACGTGTTAGTGCGGCCCACCTTACGTGTTAGTGCGGCCCACCTTACGTGTTAGTGCAGCCCACCTTACGTGTTAGTGCTGCCCACCTTACGTGTTAGTGCAGCTCACCTTACGTGTTAGTGCGGTCCACATTATGTTAGTGTGGTCCACCTTACGTTGTCACTCTCAGGTTACAGGGCTGTCGTAAATTCTCATGTTTCCTCTTTTTAAATCTTTGAAGTAAATGAAGGGGCTATTTGACGGTCTGTACACATTAGGCATGGCTCAAATATTTAATCTGTACAGACACTTTAGATTGAACACTGTTTTGAACAGCTGACATGTGCCCGCAATAGGCGCGGGCAGAATCGCGATCTGCCCACCCCTATTAACTAGTTAAATGCCGCTGTCAAACGCAGACAGCGGCATTTAACTACCACATCCGGCCGGGCGGCCGGAAATGACGGCATCGCCTACCCCCGTCACATGATCGGAGGTCGGCGAAGCTTCAGTATTGTAACCATAGAGGTCCTTGAGACCTCTATGGTTACTGATCGCTGGTAGCTGTGAGCGCCACCCTGTGGTCGGCGCTCACAGCACACCTGATTTTCTGCTACATAGCAGCGAACAGCAGATCGCTGCTATGTAGCAGAGCCGATTGTGCTGTGCCTGCTTCTAGCCTCCCATGCAGGCTATTGAAGCATGGCAAAAGTTAAAAATAAAGTTAAAAAAATGTGAAAAAAATAAAAAAAATATAAAAGTTTAAATCACCCCCTTTCGCCCCAATCAAAATAAATCAATTAAAAAAAAATCAAACCTACACATATTTGGTATCGCCACGTTCATAATCGCTCGATCTATCAATAAAAAAAAGCAATAACCTGATCGCTAAACGGCGTAGCGAGAAAAAAATTCGAAACGCCAGAATTACGTTTTTTTGGTCGCCGCAACATTACATTAAAATGCAATAACGGGCGATCAAAAGAACGTATCTGCACCAAAATGCTATCATTAAAAATGCCAGCTCGGCACGCAAACAATAAGCCCTCAACCGACCCCAGATCATGAAAAATGGAGACGCTACGAGTATCGGAAAATGGCACGATTATTTTTTTTTTTTTAGCAAACTTTGGAAATTTTTTTCACCACTTAAGTAAAAAATAACCTAGTCATGTTAGGTGTCTATGCACTCGTAGTGACCTGGAGAATCATAATGGCAGGTCAGTTTTAGCATTTAGTGAACCTAGCAAAAAAGCCAAACAAAAAACAAGTGTGGGACTGCACTTTTTTTGCAATTTCACTGCACTTGGAATTTTTTTCCCGTTTTCTAGTACACGACATGCTAAAACCAATGATGTCGTTCAAAAGTACAACTCGTCCCGCAAAAAATAAGCCCTCACATGGCCAAATTGACGGAAAAGTAAAAAAGTTATGGCTCTGGGAAGTAGGGGAGTGAAAAACGAACACGGAAAAACGAAAAATCCCAAGGTCATGAAGGGGTTAAAGGGAGGCCGGCATGACAAGGAGACGTGGGATGATAAGGAGCGTTTTGGTTTTAAAAGTAAATAAAGGGTTAATGGGAATGCTGAGGTGATGAGATTACTGTTTGGGTGGGGCAGAGAGTTTCAAAAAAGGCGGGTTTATAAATAGTGCAGCCATATTGGTGTGACAAACAGTCAGGTACCCACCTGTTAGAAGAAGCTCGCACCCACCCTCCCTGTAATTTAGTCAGTGTTTATGTCATGCTTATATGGGGTCGAGATGTCAAAGATTATTGGGGTGGTTGTTTACTTTTTGCTTGTAAATTTTAATATCATGTCATGGCAGCGTGGCGTGGGGGGGAAGGTCCTCGAAGTTGGTGGAAATGGAAATGGTGGATTGGAAGGGGGGGGGGGGATCTCACGAGGTCCTGGACTCCCCTAAGGAATTTCGGTTGGACGGGGTCTGTTCAATCCTATGGAAGGGTTAATCAAGGGACCCGTCAATTGTTTAGTGGTTCGGACAGGTTGGTTATCATCTGCCCCTGAGCTGGTGCATAGCGGCTGGGGGTAAGACTTGACCTGGGGCCACGGTAGGCTGTGGATACTTAAGATTAGGTTTTGGGGCTTCGAGGACCACACCCCCTCTTTTGGACTTTATTGTTAAATCATTTTATTAAATGTTAATAAAAGGCTGCTGTAGCCATTTAATCCAATTTCAGTGTAAAGTTTTTATTCGGCAATGGTCACCGCATCAGGTATTTGGGCAAGGGTTCGGTGAAAGAGGTGGGTATGGTGGATGGATGGGGAGTAGGTTTACTAACATCTAAGCTACTTTTGACTCACGGATACCCTAATATCAAGACTTTCTCCCATCAGTATGTTATGGCCACTCCACATGAGGTGGATTCTCTAAGTCTAAAGGTACCTTCACACTAAGCGACGCTGCAGCGATATCGACAACGATGCCGATCGCTGTAGCGTCGCTGTGTGGTCGCTGGAGAGCTGTCACACAGACAGCTCTCCAGCGACCAACTATGCGAAGTCCCCTGGTAACCAGGGTAAACATCGGGTTACTAAGCGCAGGGCCGCGCTTAGTAACCCGATGTTTACCCTGGTTACCAGCGTAAATGTAAAAAAACCCAAACATTACATACTAACATTTCGGTGTCTGTCACACGTCCCTCGCCGTCTGCTTCCTGCACTGACTGTGAGTGCCGGCCGTAAGGCACAGCACAGCGGTGACGTCACCGCTGTGCTCTGCTTTTACTTTACGGCCGGCACTCACAGTCAGTGCGGGAAGCAGACGGCGAGGGACGTGTGACAGACACCGGAATGTGAGTATGTACGGTTTTTTTTTTTTACTTTTACAATGGTAACCAGGGTAAACATCGGGTTACTAAGCGCGGCCCTGCGCTTAGTAACCCGATATTTACCCTGGTTACCTTTGTAAAACATTGCTGGCATCGTTGCTTTTGGTGTCAAACACGACGATACACGCCGATCTGACGACCAAATAAAGTTCTGAACTTTCAGCAATGACCAGCGATATCACAGCAGGATCCAGATCGCTGCTGCGTGTCAAACACAACGATATCGCTATCCAGGACGCTGCAACGTCACGGATCGCTATCGTTATCGTTGCAATGTCGCTTAGTGTGAAGGTACCTTAAGACATAGGTCAGAGTGAGCATCACTGACCAGAGACGATGATACAGTGGATCTAAACTACGTAGATTAACCCCTTCCCAACCTTTGACGCATACGCTGCGTCATGAAAGTCTGTGCCAATCCGACCTATGACGCAGCGTATGCGTCATGGAATGATCGCGTCCCTGTAGATCGGGTGAAAGGGTTAACTCCGATTTTACCCGATCTGCAGAGACAGGGGGAGTGGTGCTTCAGCCCAGGGGGGGTGGCTTCACCCCCCCGTGGCTACGATCGCTCTGATTGGCTGTTGAAAGTGAAACTGCCAATCAGAGCGATTTGTAATATTTCACCAAAAAAACTGGTGAAATATTACAATCCAGCCATGGCCGATGCTGCAATATCATCGGCCATGGCTGGAAAAACTCGAGTGACCCCCCCCACACCCACCGATCGCCCCCCCAGTCCTCCGTTATGGGGTCCGGTCCCCTCCGTCCGCCTGCCGGCTCCCCCGTCCTCCTGTCCGCTCCCTCCTTGTTTGTATTCACCCCCCCTGTGCTCCGTTACCCCCCCTGTGCTCCGATCCACCCCCCCACCACCCCTTCATACTTACCGATCCTCCCGGTGTCCGTGCGTCTCCTCGCTGGGCGCCGCCATCTTCCAAAATGGCGGGCGCATGCTCAGTGCGCCCGCCGAATCTGCCAGCCGGCAGATTCCTTACAGGTACATTTTGATCGCTGTGGTAGGTTCTATCACAGCGATCAAAATAAAAAAAATAATAAATAAACCCCCCCCCCCTTTATCACCCCCATAGGGACAATAATAAAATAAAGAATTTTTTTTTTTTTTTTTTTCGTTTTCCACTAGGGTTAGGGTTGGAACTAGGGTTAGAACTAGGGGTAGGGTTAGGGTTAGGGGTAGGGTTAGGGTTAGGGTTATGGCATGTGCACACAGTGCGGATTTGGCTGTGGATCCGCAGCGGATTGCCGTGGATCCGCAGCGGATTGGCCGCGGATCCGCAGCGGATTGGCCGCGGATCCGCAGCGGATTAGCCGCTGCGAATTCGCCGCTGCGAATTCGTAGCAGTTTTCCATCAGGTTTACAGTACCATGTACACCTATGGAAAACCAAATCCACTGTGCCCATGGTGCAGAAAATTCCGTGCAGAAACGCTGCGTTGTATTTTCCGCAGCATGTCAATTCTTTGTGCGGATTCCGCAGCGTTTTACACCTGTTCCTCAATAGGAATCCGCAGGTGAAATCCGCACAAAAAAACACTGGAAATCTGCTGTAAATCTGCAGGTAAAACGCAGTGCCTTTTACCTGCAGATTTTTCAAAAATTGTGCGGAAAAATCTCACACGAATCCGCAACGTGGGCACATAGCCTTAGGGTTAGGGTTGGAATTAGAGTTAGGGTTGGAAATAGGGCTAGGGTTGGAAATAGGGTTAAGATTAGGCTTGTGGTTAGGGTTACGGATAGGGTTAGGGGTGTGTTGGGGTTACAGTTGTGGTTAGGGTTGGGATTAGGGTTAGGGTTGGAATTAGGGTTACGGGTGTGTTGCGGTTAGGGTTGTGGTTAGGGTTGTGTTGGGGATAGGGTTGTGATTAGGGTTATGGCTACAGTTGGGATTAGGATTAGGGGTGTGTTGGGGTTAGTGTTGAAGTTAGAATTGAGGGGTTTCCACTGTTTCGGCACATCAGGGGTCTCCAAACGCAACATGGCGCCACCATTGATTCCAGCCAATCTTGCGTTCAAAAAGTCAAATGGTGCTCCCTCCCTTCCAAGCCCCAACGTGCGCCCAAACAGTGGTTTACCCCCACATTTGGGGTACCAGCGTACTCAGGACAAACTGGGCAACAACTGTTGGGGTCCAATTTCTCCTGTTACCCTTGCAAAAATAAAAAATTACTTGCTAAAACATAATTTTTGAGGAAAGAACAATTATTTTTTATTTTCACGGCTCTGCGTTATAAACTTCTGTGAAGCACTTGGGGGTTGAAAGTGCTCACCACACAACTAGATAAGTTACTTGGGGGGTCTAGTTTCCAAAATGGGGTCAATTGTGGGGGGTTTCTACTGTTTAGGCATATCAGGGGCTCTGCAAATGCAACGTGACGCCCGCAGACCATTCCATCAAAGTCTGCATTTCAAATGCCACTACTTCCCTTCCGAGCCCCGGCATATGCCCAAACAGTGGTCTACCCCCACATATGGGGTATCAGCGTACTCACAACAAACTGGGCAACAAATATTGGGGTCCAATTTCTCCTGTTACCCTTGTGAAAATAAAAAATTGCTTGCTAAAACATCTTTTTTGAGGAAAGAAAAATGATTTTTTTATTTTCACGGCTCTGCGTTGTAAACTTCTGTGAAGCACTTGGGGGTTGAACGTGCTCACCACACATCTAGATAAGTTCCTTGGGGGGTCTAGTTTCCAAAATGGGGTCAATTGTGGGGGGTTTCTACTGTTTAGGCATATCAGGGGCTCTGCACACGTAACATGATGCCCGCAGACCATTCCATCAAAGTCTGCATTCCAAAACGTCACTACTTCCATTCTGAGCCCCGGCATATGCCCAAACAGTGGTTTACCCCCACATATGGGGTATCAGTGTACTCAGGAGAAACTGGACAACAACTTTTGGGGTCCAATTTCTCCTGTTACTCTTGCAAAAATAAAAAATTCTGGGCTAAAAAATATTTTTGAGGAAAGGAAACACATTTATTATTTTCACGGCTCTGCGTTATAAACTTCTGTGAAGCACTTGGGGGTTCAAAGTGCTCACCACACATCTAGATAAGTTCCCTTGGGGGTCTAGTTTCCAAAGTGGAGTCACTTGTGGGGAGTTCCTACTGTTTAGGCACATCAGGGGCTCTGCAAACGCAACCTGACGCCCGCAGAGCATTCCATCAAAGTCTGCATTTCAAAACGTCACTACTTCCCTTCCAAACCCCGACGTGTGCCAAAACAGTGGTTTACCCCCACATATGAGGTATCAGCATACTCAGGAGAAACTGCACAACAACTTTTGGGGTCCAATTTCTCCTGTTACCCTTGGGAAAATAAAAAAATTGTGGGCTAAAAAATAATTTTTGAGAAAAGAAAAATTATTTTTTATTTTCATGGCTCTGCGTTATAAACTTCTGTGAAGCACTTGGGGGTTCAAAGTGCTCACCACACATCTAGATTAGTTCCTTGGGAGGTCTAGTTTCCAAAATGGGGTCACTTGTGCGGGAGCTCCAATGTTTAGGCACACAGGGGCTCTCCAAACGCCACATGGTGTCCGCTAATGATTGGAGCTAATTTTCCATTCAAAAAGCCAAAAGGCGTGCCTTCCCTTCCGAGCCCTGCCGTGCGCCCAAACAGTGGTTTACCCCCACATATGGGGTATCAGCATACTCAGGAGAAACTGGACAACAACATTTGGAGTCCAATTTCTCCTATTACCCTTGGGAAAATAAAAAATTCTGGGCTAAAAATCATTTTTGAGGAAAGAAAAATTATTTTTTATTTTCACGGCTCTGCGTTATAAACTTCTGTGAAGCACCTTGGGGTTATAAGTGCTCACTATGCATCTAGATAAGTTCCTTGGGGGGTCTAGTTTCCAAAATGGGGTCACTTGTAGGGGAGCTCCAATGTTTAGGCACACAGGGGCTCTCCAAACGCGACATGGTGTCCGCTAACGATTGGAGCTAATTTTCCATTCAAAAAGTCAAATGGCACGCCTCCCCTTCCGAGCCTTGCCGTGCACCCAAACAGTGGTTTACCCCCACATATGAGGTATCAGCGTACTCAGGAGAAATTGCCCAACAAATTTTAGGATCCATTTTATCCTGTTGTCCATGTAAAAATGAAAGAATTGAGGCTAAAAGAAATTTTGTGTGAAAAAAAAAGTACTTTTTCATTTTTGCGGATCAATTTGTGAAGTACCTGGGGGTTTAAAGTGCTCACTATGCCTCTAGATAAGTTCCTTGGGGGGTCTAGTTTCCAAAATGGGGTCACTTGCGGAGGAGCTCCAATGTTTAGGCACACGGGGGCTTTTCAAACGCGACATGGTGTCCGCTAACGATGGAGATAATTTTTCATTCAAAAAGTCAAATGGCGCTCCTTCCCTTCCGAGCCTTACCATGTGCCCAAACAGTGGTTTACCCCCACATGTGAGGTATTGGTGTACTCAGGAGAAATTGTCCAACAAATTTTAGGATCCATTTTATCCTGTTGCCCATGTGAAAATTAAAAAATTGAGGCTAAAATAATTTTTTTGTGAAAAAAAAGTACTTTTTCATTTTTACGGAACAATTTGTGAAGCACCTGGGGGTTTAAAGTGCTCACTATGCTTCTAGATAAGTTCCTTGGGGGGTCTAGTTTCCAAAATGGGGTCACTTGTGGGGGAGCTCCAATGTTTAGGCACACGGGGGCTCTCCAAACGCGACATGGTGTCCGCTAAAGATTGGAGCCAATTTTTCATTCAAAAAGTCAAATGGCGCTCCTTCCCTTCCGAGCCCTGCCGTGCGCCCAAACAGTGGTTTACCCCCACATATGAGGTATCAGCGTACTCAGGACAAATTGTACAACAATGTCCATGGTCCAGTTTCTCCTTTTACCCTTGGGAAAATAAAAAAATTGTTGCTAAAAGATCATTTTTGTGACTAAAAAGTTAAATGTTCATTTTTTACTTCCATGTTGCTTCTGCTGCTGTGAAACACCTGAAGGGTTAATAAACTTCTTGAATGTGGTTTTGAGCACCTTGAGGGGTGCAGTTTTTAGATTGGTGTCACTTTTGGGTATTTTCAGCCATATAGAACCCTCAAACTGACTTCAAATGTGAGGTGGTCCCTAAAAAAAATGATTTTGTAAATTTTGTTGTAAAAATTAGAAATCACTGGTCAAATTTTAACCCTTATAACTTCCTAGCAAAAAAAAAATTTGTTTCCCAAATTGTGCTGATGTAAAGGAGACATGTGGGAAATGTTATTTATTAACTATTTTGTGTCACATAACTCTCTGGTTTAGCAGAATAAAAATTCAAAATGTGAAAATTGCGAAATTTTCAAAATTTTCGCCAAATTTCCGTTTTTTTCACAAATAAACTCAGAAATTATCGACCTAAATTTACCACTAACATGAAGCCCAATATGTCACGAAAAAACAATCTCAGAATCGCTAGGATCCGTTGAAGCGTTCCGGAGTTATTACCTCATAAAGGGACACTGGTCAGAATTGCAAAAAACGGCAAGGTCATTAAGGCCAAAATAGGCTGGGTCATGAAGGGGTTAATAAGATCCAAACAACAGGGTATGCAGGATGTAGATGGAGCAGCGAGGATAAAAGCACTAAACGTAGCTGGAATGCGGTTGTGAAAAGGTATAGTAGAGATGTATATGCAATCTCATAACTTCCAGCAGGGATGCAATTAACCGCAGGAACAGCAGAATGGTAGTAGTAGTGCAAGATACCACCAAGATAGCAGAAACACATTTTTAAACCGGTATCTTGATAGCAGAAATGAGTTTGTAACTGATAATTTGATGAAGCATTGCTGAGAGAGTAATAGCAGCAGAATTTACTGGTCTGAGCTAGGAAGTTGCAGTTGGTTGCTGGATAGCAAATAGGCGTTGAATCTAAAATAATTGGCCACTTGGATGGGGCAAAGACTTGTGGAAGATAAGGCCAACTACTACCAAGGCACTTAGTAGCTAGGTGCTTTATTTTCCTGAATACTCAGGCAGCACAAGGATGTGAGAGCCGGCCTTAAAAGAACTTGGATAATGACATCAGTGATGCTTGTGAGATTACCAGAATAACCCCGTGCAAACTAGTACAAAAAGAGATGGCTATAGGAGAAAGGAGCAAGGCCTGGTGTTGGAACCGATACAGGTGAGTAACATATGAAGATTTCAGGGTAGAGAAGGATAAGACGTTGTTGGATTTCAACATGCTCAATCTTTTGTGTTGTGAAATTGGATTCTGGGCTCCCCCGGTGGCCACTTGTGGAATTGTACTTGTGTGCATCATCCCCTCTGTTCACCTGCTCCTATCTGGATGTGGGAGTCGCTATATAACCTTGCTCCTCTGTCAGTTTCATGCCGGTCAACAATGTATTCAGAAGCCTTTCTGTGCATGTTCCTGCTACTAGACAACTCCCAGCTAAGTTGGACTTTTGTCCTTGTGTGTTTTTGCATTTTGTTCCTGTTCACAGCTGCTGTTTCGTTACTGTGTCTGGAAAGCTCTTGTGAGCGGAAATTGCCACTCTGGTGTTATGAGTTAATGCTAGAGTCTTAAAGTAATTTCTGGATGGTGTTTTGATAGAGTTTTCTGCTGACCATGAAAGTGCCCTTTCTGTCTTCTTGCTATCTAGAAAGCGGACCTCGATTTTTGCTAAACCTATTTTCATACTACGTTTGTCATTTCATCTAAAATCACCGCCAATATATGTGGGGGCCTCTGTCTGCCTTTTGGGAAAATTTCTCTAGAGGTGAGCCAGGACTGTCTTTTCCTCTGCTAGGATTAGGTAGTTCTCCGGCTGGCGCTGGGCATCTAGGGATAAAAAAACGTAGGCATGCTACCCGGCCACTTCTAGTTGTGCGGCAGGTTTAGTTCATGGTCAGTATAGTTTCCATCTTCCAAGAGCTAGTTCTCATATATGCTGGGCTATGTTCTCTCGCCATTGAGAATCATGACAGTTTGACCGGCCCAAAAAAAAGGGTTAAATTACTGGCTGAGAAAGGAGAGAAAAAAGAAGTCTGCTACAATTTTTTTTTTTTTTTTTCCTCTAGTTCTGAGTGTGCTCTTAATTGAATCACTTGCTAGTCTGCCTATACTGCAGCCTTCCTCTCTTTCTCTCCTTCTAATCCTTGAATGGCTCTGTGTTCACCTGTTTCAAATGGATCTTCAGAGTGTAGCTACAGGTTTGAATAATCTCGCCACAAAGGTACAAAATTTGCAAGATTTTGTTGTTCATGCACCTATGTCTGAGCCTAGAATTCCTTTGCCTGAATTCTTCTCGGGGAATAGATCTCACTTTCAAAATTTTAAAAATAATTGCAAATTGTTTTTGTCCCTGAAGTCTCGCTCTGCCGGAGACCCTGCACAGCAGGTCAGGATTGTAATTTCCTTGCTCCGGGGCGACCCTCAAGACTGGGCTTTTGCATTGGCACCAGGGGATCCTGCGTTGCTCAATGTGGATGCGTTTTTTCTGGCCTTGGGGTTGCTTTATGAGGAACCTCATTTAGAGCTTCAGGCGGAAAAGGCCTTGATGTCCTTGTCTCAGGGGCAAGATGAAGCTGAAATATACTGCCAAAAATTCCGCAAATGGTCTGTGCTTACTCAGTGGAATGAGTGCGCCCTGGCGGCGATTTTCAGAGAAGGTCTCTCTGATGCCATTAAGGATGTTATGGTGGGGTTCCCTGTGCCTGCGAGTCTGAATGAGTCCATGACGATGGCTATTCAGATCGATAGGCGTCTGCGGGAGCGCAAACCTGTGCACCATTTGGCGGTGTCTACTGAGAAAACGCCAGAAAATATGCAATGTGATAGAATTCTGTCCAGAAGCGAGCGGCAGAATTTTAGACGAAAAAATGGGTTGTGCTTCTATTGTGGTGATTCAACTCATGTTATATCAGCATGCTTTAAGCGTACTAAGAAGCCTGACAAGTCTGTTTCAATTAGCACTTTACAGTCTAAGTTTATTCTATCTGTGACCCTGATTTGTTCTTTGTCATCTATTACCGCAGACGCCTATGTCGACTCTGGCGCTGCTTTGAGTCTTATGGATTGGTCCTTTGCCAAACGCTGTGGGTATGATTTGGAGCCATTGGAGGCTCCGATACCTCTGAAAGGGATTGACTCCACCCCATTGGCTAGTAATAAACCACAATACTGGACACAAGTGACTATGCGTGTTAATCCGGATCACCAGGAGGTTATTCGCTTTCTGGTGCTGTATAATCTACATGATGTTTTGGTGCTGGGATTGCCATGGCTGCAATCTCATAACCCAGTCCTCGACTGGAGAGCTATGTCTGTGTTAAGCTGGGGATGTAAAGGAACTCATGGGGACGTACCTTTGGTTTCCATTTCATCATCTATTCCCTCTGAGATTCCTGAATTCTTGTCTGACTTTCGTGACGTTTTTGAAGAACCCAAGGTTGGTTCACTACCTCCGCACCGGGAGTGCGATTGTGCCATAGACTTGATTCCGGGTAGTAAATACCCTAAGGGTCGTTTATTTAATCTGTCTGTGCCTGAACACGCGGCTATGCGAGAATATATAAAGGAGTCCTTGGAAAAGGGACATATTCGTCCTTCGTCATCTCCCTTAGGAGCCGGTCTTTTCTTTGTGTCTAAGAAAGACGGCTCTTTGAGGCCGTGTATTGATTATCGACTTTTGAATAAAATCACGGTTAAATATCAATATCCGTTACCACTGCTTACTGATTTGTTTGCTCGTATAAAGGGGGCCAAGTGGTTCTCTAAGATTGATCTCCGTGGGGCGTATAATTTGGTGCGAATCAAGCAGGGGGATGAGTGGAAAACCGCATTTAATACGCCCGAGGGCCATTTTGAGTATTTGGTGATGCCTTTTGGTCTTTCAAATGCCCCTTCAGTCTTCCAGTCCTTTATGCATGACATTTTCCGCGATTATTTGGATAAATTTATGATTGTGTATCTGGATGATATTCTGATTTTTTCGGATGACTGGGACTCTCATGTCCAGCAGGTCAGGAGGGTTTTTCAGGTTTTGCGGTCTAATTCCTTGTGTGTGAAGGGTTCTAAGTGTGTTTTTGGGGTTCAAAAGATTTCCTTCTTGGGATACATTTTTTCCCCCTCTTCCATCGAGATGGATCCTGTCAAGGTTCAGGCTATTGGTGATTGGACGCAACCCTCTTCTCTTAAAAGTCTTCAGAAATTTTTGGGCTTTGCTAACTTTTATCGTCGATTTATTGCTGGTTTTTCTGATGTTGTAAAACCATTGACTGATTTGACTAAGAAGGGTGCTGATGTTGCTGATTGGTCCCCTGATGCTGTGGAGGCCTTTCGGGAGCTCAAGCGCCGCTTTTCTTCCGCCCCAGTGTTGCGTCAGCCTGATATTGCTCTTCCTTTTCAGGTTGAGGTCGACGCTTCTGAAATCGGAGCTGGGGCGGTGTTGTCGCAGAGAAGTTCCGACTGCCCCGTGATGAGACCTTGTGCTTTTTTTTCCCGTAAATTTTCGCCCGCCGAGCGGAATTATGATATTGGGAATCGGGAGCTTTTGGCCATGAAGTGGGCTTTTGAGGAGTGGCGTCACTGGCTTGAGGGGGCCAGACATCAGGTGGTGGTATTGACTGACCACAAAAATTTAATTTACCTTGAGTCTGCCAGGCGCCTGAATCCTAGACAGGCGCGCTGGTCGTTGTTTTTCTCTCGGTTTAATTTTGTGGTGTCTTACCTACCGGGTTCTAAGAATGTTAAGGCGGATGCCCTTTCTAGGAGTTTTGAGCCTGACTCCCCTGGTAATTCTGAGCCCACAGGTATCCTTAAAGATGGAGTGATATTGTCTGCCGTTTCGCCAGACCTGCGGCGGGCCTTGCAGGAGTTTCAGGCGGATAGACCTGATCATTGCCCACCTGGTAGACTGTTTGTTCCTGATGATTGGACCAGTAGAGTCATCTCTGAGGTTCATTCTTCTGCGTTGGCAGGTCATCCTGGAATCTTTGGTACCAGGGATTTGGTGGCAAGGTCCTTCTGGTGGCCTTCCCTGTCACGAGATGTGCGAGGCTTTGTGCAGTCTTGTGACGTTTGTGCTCGGGCCAAGCCTTGTTGTTCTCGGGCTAGTGGATTGTTGTTACCCTTGCCTATCCCGAAGAGGCCTTGGACGCACATCTCGATGGATTTTATTTCGGATCTGCCTGTTTCTCATAAGATGTCTGTCATCTGGGTGGTGTGTGACCGTTTCTCTAAGATGGTCCATCTGGTTCCCTTGCCTAAGTTGCCTTCTTCTTCCGAGTTGGTTCCTCTGTTTTTTCAAAATGTTGTTCGTTTGCATGGTATTCCGGAGAATATCGTTTCTGACAGAGGGACCCAGTTCGTGTCTAGATTTTGGCGGGCATTCTGTGCTAGGATGGGCATAGATTTGTCTTTTTCGTCTGCTTTCCATCCTCAGACTAATGGCCAGACCGAGCGGACTAATCAGACCTTGGAGACATATTTGAGGTGTTTTGTGTCTGCGGATCAGGATGATTGGGTTGCTTTTTTGCCTTTGGCGGAGTTCGCCCTCAATAATCGGGCCAGCTCTGCCAGCTTGGTGTCCCCGTTTTTCTGTAATTCGGGGTTTCATCCTCGATTTTCCTCCGGTCAAGTGGAATCTTCGGATTGTCCTGGAGTGGATGCTGTGGTGGAGAGGTTGCATCAGATTTGGGGGCAGGTGGTGGACAATTTGAAGTTGTCCCAGGAGAAGACTCAGCTTTTTGCCAACCGCCGTCGTCGTGTTGGTCCTCGGCTTTGTGTTGGGGACTTGGTGTGGTTGTCTTCTCGTTTTGTCCCTATGAGGGTTTCTTCTCCTAAGTTTAAGCCTCGGTTCATCGGCCCGTACAAGATATTGGAGATTCTTAACCCTGTGTCCTTCCGTTTGGACCTCCCTGCATCCTTTTCGATTCATAATGTTTTTCATCGGTCATTGTTGCGCAGGTATGAGGTACCGGCTGTGCCTTCCGTTGAGCCTCCTGCTCCGGTGTTGGTTGAGGGTGAGTTGGAGTACGTTGTGGAAAAGATCTTGGACTCTCGTGTTTCCAGACGGAAACTCCAGTATCTGGTCAAATGGAAGGGATACGGTCAGGAGGATAATTCTTGGGTCACTGCCTCTGATGTTCATGCCTCCGATCTTGTCCGTGCCTTTCATAGGGCTCATCCTGATCGCCCTGGTGGTTCTGGTGAGGGTTCGGTGCCCCCTCCTTGAGGGGGGGGTACTGTTGTGAAATTGGATTCTGGGCTCCCCCGGTGGCCACTTGTGGAATTGTACTTGTGTGCATCATCCCCTCTGTTCACCTGCTCCTATCTGGATGTGGGAGTCGCTATATAACCTTGCTCCTCTGTCAGTTTCATGCCGGTCAACAATGTAATCAGAAGCCTTTCTGTGCATGTTCCTGCTACTAGACAACTCCCAGCTAAGTTGGACTTTTGTCCTTGTGTGTTTTTGCATTTTGTTCCTGTTCACAGCTGCTGTTTCGTTACTGTGTCTGGAAAGCTCTTGTGAGCGGAAATTGCCACTCTGGTGTTATGAGTTAATGCTAGAGTCTTAAAGTAATTTCTGGATGGTGTTTTGATAGAGTTTTCTGCTGACCATGAAAGTGCCCTTTCTGTCTTCTTGCTATCTAGAAAGCGGACCTCGATTTTTGCTAAACCTATTTTCATACTACGTTTGTCATTTCATCTAAAATCACCGCCAATATATGTGGGGGCCTCTGTCTGCCTTTTGGGAAAATTTCTCTAGAGGTGAGCCAGGACTGTCTTTTCCTCTGCTAGGATTAGGTAGTTCTCCGGCTGGCGCTGGGCATCTAGGGATAAAAAAACGTAGGCATGCTACCCGGCCACTTCTAGTTGTGCGGCAGGTTTAGTTCATGGTCAGTATAGTTTCCATCTTCCAAGAGCTAGTTCTCATATATGCTGGGCTATGTTCTCTCGCCATTGAGAATCATGACACTTTTGTTTTCATATGAGATATAGATAGTCTGGAAAATTTCCAGAGTGTCTAGAAGAGGTTCAAATGGGTCTGGAGGATACCCAGTGGGTTCAAGAAGAGGTCCACAGGGGTCTGGAAGAGGTCCAGAGGGGTCTAGAAGAAGTCCAGAAGGGTCTAGAAGAGGTCCAGAGAAGTATAGAAGATGTCCCGATGGGTCTAGAAGAGATCCAGAGGGATCTAGAAAGAGGTCCAGAGGGATCTGGAAGAAGTCCAGAAGGATTTGGAAGAGGCCCTGAGATGTCAGGAGGGGACAGAGGGTTCAGGAGGAGTTAAAGTTCCCCCCTTCAGTATACACCATGTTCCCATTTCCACTTGTTGCCTCTGACTAATCGTCACTTTCTCGGTGGGGTTATCTTGTATTAGCACCTTAGAATATAACAGCCGTTCACACAAGATGATGATTACCCACTAGGCAATGGAAGAATCCTGTAAGCACCGACCTTGCACTCTGTGGCAATGGCACCTCTTGCTGTATGTCAGCTGCATTCAGTCACATCCCATTGGCCCATGTCCTATTTCAGTTCTTGGCATAGATGCCACAACCCTCATCTCCATCCCGTCTCCCCGCCAACTCTGCGCCAGCAGTAACCAGCTTTGATAAATGAAGAGCAAATGATCTCTGCCATCCACACGACGTCGCTGATGGGTTATGTTTTCATTAGTTTTATGGAAATTCTCCGGGGGATCTTTGTAATTATTACTTTGCTTTGAAATCCTGCTCCTCATAATCTGATTGGTTTTGTTCTGTTGACTGCAGAATTATCTCTTCCCGCACCTCATTCCTCGCAATATGGCCGCTTTCAGGCGACTCTAATTAAGATGATTTCTTCATGGAAACAAAAAAATAGACACAAAAAAAATCACAAGGAAAAAAACACAAGATGCAGGTCCCCCTGGGTCCCATCGCAGAAGCTTTGTTACTTTGTAGAGCATGTGAAGCCAAGAGAAACACTCATCAATCTCAGAGCTCCGTGGATTCAAGAGCCAGCAGAATGGAGAAAAATCATTAAAATAGCAGAAAAGAGGAGAAATCATGCAAAAAAAAAAGTGCCACCCCAATATAAAGCCTGATGCCATAAATGTACAGAACCCCCTGTATTGGCCTAGTAAATACATACTCTTAGGCCACGTTCACACGTTCAGTATTTGGTCAGTATTTTACCTCAGTATTTGGAAGCCAAAACCAGGAGTGGGTGATAAATGCAGAAGTGGTGCATATGTTTCTATTATACTTTTCCTCTAATTGTTCCACTCCTGGTTTTGGCTTCCAAATACTGAGGTAAAATACTGACCAAATACTGATAGTGTGACGGCAGCCTTAGGCCGGTTTCACACGTCAGTGGCTCCGGTACGTGTGGTGACAGTTTCTTCACGTACCGGAGACACTGACTCACGTAGACACATTAAAATAAATGTGTCTCTGCACATGTCAGCGTGTTTTCACAGACCGTTTGTCCGTTTGCAAAACACGGAGACATGTCAGTGTTCGTGGGAGCGCACGGATCACACGGACCCATTAAAGTCAATGGGTCCGTGTAAACACGTACCGCACACGGATGCCGTCCGTGTGCCGCCCGTGTGCCAACTGAGGACCACACGGACCGTGCAGGAGACAGCGCTAGAGTTAAGCGCTGTCCCCCCTGCGTGTGGTGCTGAAGCCGGC
Source organism: Ranitomeya variabilis (assembly GCF_051348905.1). Lineage (NCBI taxonomy): Eukaryota > Metazoa > Chordata > Amphibia > Anura > Dendrobatidae > Ranitomeya > Ranitomeya variabilis. The sequence goes on along the minus strand of NC_135232.1, from coordinate 720,812,493 downwards.
ATTCATTCCTTCTCCCCAGCAGCGTTCGCTGGAGAGAAGGAATGACAAATCAAGGTTTTTTTGTGTTTAAAATAAAGTTCCTGGTCACCTCCCACCTCCCACCCCCTGTGCGCCCGCCCGCTTGTATTAAAATACTCACCCAGCTCCCGCGATGCTTCCTCTCAGCGCTGGCAGCTTGTCCTGTGTGAGCGGTCACGTGGTGCCGCTCATTACAGGGATGAATATGCGGCTCCACCTCCCATGAAATCCCCTCCACTATGCTGTAACATCCGGACGCTGCTTGTTTGACACTGCGGCTCAACACAGCGTCAAACACGCCGCGTTTCCTGAACGTGGAAACATACCCTTAGAGCACATCTGCTTTTCATTGCTCCTTTAAAATTTGTCCAGTGCTGAAAAAAATGAAAGATTTCTGCACAATTGTGCCGTACATGATGATGTGCGATTTGTAAGATGCAGCTTATGCCTAAAACTGACGTAAACTGGTTAATAAATGTCAATCTACTTTTTTTTTCAGCGTCTCAAGCTTCTCCTTTGTTCTGTCAGTCAAATGACGTCTGGGTAAAGTGATAACATTTTCATGGTTTTTTTTAGTTAATTATTTTCGTCCCTCTGTCAGTTCTTCCTGGCAATTAATCAATGTGAAACATCATCTTCAATAAACTGGAATGTTGGAGGGTACAGACCGCTGATAATGTGACAAGTACCCGCACCGGAGGCAGTTACCGCTGACATTCTATTTGTAAGCAATATATCATTTATAGACAGGCAAGGTTGGCGATGGAGGGAGGAGTCAGTGCGCGGGAGGCATTAGACCCCGCCTCTCTCAGCGGTCAATGGGTCACGCAGCTTATGTACAGCGATGGCGTTATTGGACAGTATTTTGGATGACGCGTCGGGGAACATTCCCTCAAAACAAGGGCCTAAGCTTTGCAATTATTTTCCAGGTGTTCTGATAAGGTCTGCCCTGATTTCTGCTTCCTCGACGTGGATGTGACAGCTTTTTAATGGAAACATGGAGAACTTGTGTTGGGTATAATGTCATCCTGATCCCCCCACCAAGATATCCGCTGCCTCCGGTGACAGCGCCGTGATCCCGTCAGCCCTAATTTGCATCACCGCCATCAGATCCAAATCCTCTTCTAATGAGGATATGATTACAGAGGATCCGACCGTTTTAGTCTGACGCCATTGTCAGGTGAACATTTTCTTTTATTTTTCTCATTACCCATAAGCCCATGGGGCACCTTCTTCGTAGCCGAGGTACACGAGACCTTGGTGGCGGCGGCAGGAATTCAGTTTCCTTCTATTTTACACTTTTCTTCTAATTGTATAAAAACCCGCGGCGAGGGATAAATAGACTATACTTTAATGTGAGCGTCTGTCATGGTGGAATTATTAACGGCGCTCAGAACAATCAGCGCTTTTGCGGTTCAATGCTGTGTGCAGCCCACTCACCTGCAGCACTTACTGCTACGGTGTGAGGGTATTTACTGCTGCGAGCAGAGCACAGAACAGCTGTCTGCAGGCCGGTACAGGCCCAGCGTGGGCCCCGGCTGAACATTATGTCCTTAGCTGCCTATTTTATAAGAATGATGATTTTTAGATAATGGACCTGCTTTTTTCCTCCAGCAGTTGTTCTGCTGTCATTGACCTGTCGGCCTGTAGGTGGCAGCAGATATACACCGCTTTCTATACCAAAAAGTCTTATTTTTTCGAATTACTGTATGTGCAATTATCTCCTGATTTCTCCTGTTTATCTGCACTTGAAAGGGATACAAGACACCGAGCCGGCACAGGGCAGGAGGGGGTTAATGTTTCCAAAAAGATGCAGGAATATTTAACACAGTCCTTTAATACAGAGAAGAAAGCGTCCCCTCCGTGTGGTTCTGTGCATTGGAGAATATGTTGCTGCATTTCAGGCTCGTCTTTGATGGAGAGCTTGAATGGAAGACATCTGGTGCCTCATTGTAGTGGGGTACGCTCCCCAGGGGGCTGCGGTGTAGCAGCAAATGGCTAATGATGAGTACAGGGTCACTATAGGCGCAACAGCAGCTGCAAAAATATATATGGGTCCCAAGTTCTGCATGCTCGTTCTGCACGGTATTCAGACATTTTTTCACATTTGCAATTATTACTACTGTATCCTTACTTATTGGGACCACCACCATAGGGTAACAGAACGCTCCTGGGTCACAAAGCAAAATCTGTACATACCCCTACCTGCTTTATTTATAGGGAGTGCTGAGGTGGCAGAGAGAAATCCCCTCACCTCTGGGAACAGGCACTGGGGACTGGGTCCGACCTCCACCACTGTACCCCCCAGGAGATGATAGGCTAAATCTCCGACTCCAACTCTGACTCCGACTCCTCAATTTCTATGACACCGACTCCAACTCCAACTCCGACTCTGACTCCCTCATACATGGCTCATGTTTAAGCTTAAGTGATAAGTTTACTGTAGTAAAATGGTAACATCAGGCTTTTAATCTTTATTATGATACAATAATCAAGCTATTTAGATCATGGAACATAAAATATATTTATTGGAATACAACTTTAGAACAAAATACTTTTGCTTATTTACAATTTATTATACACTCTGCAGTAAGTGGAAAAAAAAAGTTTTCAACAAAAACGTACTGAATAGCATTTGTGCAGTCTATGAATTTGTAATGAGAAATAGTATGGCCTCCATCAGATCCTCCTTTATAGATGACCTCACATCTGACCTAATTACGTTAAGGCTAGAGAACAACCTCTCTACACTAACTTGGGTTGGTGGGAAAGCAGTAACCACATGGGCAACATCTCTGACAATTTCAGGGTATAAAGGAATTGCCTCGTGTACAGTCACTTTTCATGAACGATTGAACTCTTCTACTTCTTTGAGAGCAAGTGAAAAACGTTGCTGAAACATGGTCAATCTGTTTTCTATGGGAGTGGAATCTTTTTCCCTGCAGCAACGCTTTGTCTGCGAAATGTCATCCAAATACTTGTCAAAATCAAACTCCTCATCTGATGAGGATGAAGGAATGGCAGCAGTAGCACTGGCAGGACCCGAGTCCTCTTGCTCTTGGCCGTCCTGTAGCCCACTCTTCCTGCTACCTCAGTCAAAGCTTCTTTTCCTTTAGTAAGCTGTTGATCATCCAGCCATATACGATGACTCGGGTCCACATAAACAGCTGCCAGAAGAAATTTGTTTTCCTTTTCATTCAAGCAGCAATTGCCATCTGCGATTAAACCTCCTCTTTGGGACAGGCAAAACAACAAGTTCTTCCACTCCTTTATAAAAATGCCAGGAGTTAAATCCTCAGCTTGTAACTTTTTAGTCACTGTAAATGGGTGAAGAAATTCCATCAATACAGCCACCTGTGTCCATTGACCTTCATGTAGTGTTACCTGAGGGTTGGCTAATGGCTATATCTACAAGGAAGGGTTTCAGCTCAAGCAATCAATCATTAAATAGGTGCTGCCCAACCGAGTGGCTTGATCCACAATTGCTTCACTCATAGTTCTTCACAGTCTATGAAGAGGGGAGGAGGGAGGGAGCATGTTTGTGCTGAATCACATTCCAGAACACACACAAATATATATGTCCTCATCGATCCTGTTACTGTATTTCTGAATTTGAAATGTTAGAAAAGATTTTTTCCCCTTATATTCTATGTATAGTGTATATAAGTCATCAGAGCAGCTAATTTCTCCAAACATGAGCTAAGAGGAAAAACAAACTAAAACATCAAGCATACAGAGACAACATACTGTATCCTGGACTATTGATTTATGCACAGTTTATTGAAAGTTTAGATATGCTTTAGGAAGTACTTACCTTCCTTATTTCTGCTTTCCTGTTCACTCCAGAAATTCTGAGATGAATGTAGCCTCACTACTTGTCATGAACATAAACTGCAGCACAGATTCATCTCAGCTAAAAGTCTAGACCTTAGATCAGGAATAGGACAGACATTTATAGGACATTTTATAACATTACCAAATTCTAATGAAAAAAATATTCCCCACAAACTGCATTGAGCTACTGTACCCAATTTATTATATGTTTTAGGAGTCGGTCCATTTTATACCGACTCCAACTCCACCAAAATTGGCTCAGACTCCGACTCCACAGCCCTGGTACCCCCTATAACTGTCAGATCTCACCACTGTATGCGGGTATGATGGGGGTCGTCCCTGTGATGGGGGTATCATCCCTGTAATGGGGATATCTTCCCCATTATGGGGGTATCCTTCCAGTGATGGAGTTATCGTCCCTGCGATGGGGGTATCGTCCCTGTGATAGGGGTATCATCCCTGTGATGGGGTATCGTCCCTGTGATGGGGCCATCGTCCCTGTGACGGAAGTATCTTCCACTTGATGGGGGTATCTTCCCTGTGATGGGGGTATCGTCCCAGTGATGGAGCTATCATCCCTGTGATGGGGGTATCGTTAACATGATTGAGTTATCTTCCCCACGATGGGGGTATCGTCCCCGTGAGGGGGTATCATCCATTTGATCTTCCCTGTGGTGGAGCTATATTCCTCGTGATGGAGCTACAGTATATTCCACGTGATGGAGCTATATTCCCCATGATGGAGGTATCATCCCTGTGATGGGGGTATCTATACTGGCTGCCTCTATTATAGTCGCTATTTTTTTTTTCGGTGCGGCCCCCTGTGGATCATCCATCACTAGTTCCATGCATGTCCGATAGACGCTGGGACACTGGATGTGCTGATTGTTGGCGCCGAGCATGTGCGAGAGTACTATCTGCCCTGTGACAAATATGGAGGCATGATGACACATGCGCAGTTGTGCTCTGCATGTGTTTATGGATGCCGTGGTCACATGTTCCGTGATGCAGCTGTCAGTTGGTGCCAACACACAGTTTGTGCTGTGATTGTGATACGCTGTGGTATACCCAGGCTTCATCCCCACAGGCAGGACTGGGGCTGTTCTGGAAAAGTCAGCCATGTTTTTCTGATCTGATATGACTCTTCTAAGCCCCCAGCTCTCGGACCACTGCGATCTGATGTAATATCGGAAGATAAATCCGGGCTGTCCCTTTAAAAGATCAGGGCGCTGCCGTGACTGGCGACATTGGGTTTTCAGCTACGATTGTGTTTTGTTTTTCCGAGCAGATGTGCTTCATTATAAGCCCCCGAATCCGCCGATGTCACCAGGAATCTCTCCGGAGTCGCTTGCACTGAATACATATAATTTGGAGAAGCAGCGGAGCTTCACGAGAGTCTAATAACAGCTGCTGGATGGAAGAGGTTAGAATATGCAGTGCCGCAAAAACACAGGGATCTACAGCCTGCGGCTGCTGCGCCACTACAGGTCTCAGCAAGTGCACCGCAGCTTTAATTGCATGCTGGGACTTGTAGTTACACAGCAGCTGGAGAGTCACGGGTTAGAGACAGAGCATTATTACTGCAGGTAGCACTTCGCAAAGTGCAGAGTTCTAAAGCAGGAGCAGAAGCACTTGACCTAGTCCTGCGCACAGCTGCAGTTTGGTGCAATGTATTAGTGAAGGTGAAAGTCTGGAGTGTTCAGGAGGGAACTTTGTGCTGCAGATGTGTTTAGCTGCTCACAGAGGATTGTCTGCAGTGATACATTGTAACAAACTCTCGGCTATGACGATAGGACCAGGTCAATACAACTGTGGTTTCCCCATGAGACAACCCCTTTAAAGACACAGCAGAACATGCAGCGTGGCACTAGTAATACCCAGACCAAGATATTACCTTCAACTTAATGGAAAGTGTCAAGGATTTTATTAATAGACGGTAATTGTGGAAAATCAGAACAAGATTCCTGCAAAATGCAATTAAATCTGAACTTTACAGAAAATAAGTTCCCAGATGTAATTAATTTTTACATTGTATCACGGCCATCGATGGAAGATACAATGTAACAACGTGCGAAAGTCCAGGAGGGTCTGGGGACATGACAATATGTATAGAAATTTGTGTATGACCTGTACATGGACTTATAGTGTACATAGACCTGTATATGTACTGTACCTGTATATGGACCATATGTGGCCCTGTACATGGGCCTGTATATGTGCTGTACGTGTATATGGACCATATGTAGCCCTGTATATGTGCTGTACCTGTATATGGACCATATGTGGCCCTGTATATGTGCTGTACCTGTATATGGACCATATGTGGCCCTGTATATGGACCTGTATATATGATGTACCTGTATATGGACCATATGTAGCCCTGTATATGTGCTGTACCTGTATATGGACCATATGTGGCCCTGTATATGGACCTGTATATGTGATGTACCTGTATATGGACCATATGTGGCCCTGTATATGTGCTGTACCTGTATATGGACCATATGTAGCCCTGTACATGGACCTGTATATGTACTGTACCTGTATATGGACCATATGCAGCCCTGTACATGGACCTGTATATGTGCTGTACTTGTATAAGGACCATATGTGGCCCTGTACCAGGGCCGGCTCCAGGTTTTTGAGGGCCCCGGGCGAAAGAGTCTCAGTGGGCCCCCCCTTTAACACATACCACGATTCATGATGCCCAGATACAGCAGAGAAATATAGCTATAGTACAATGCCAGATTTCACTTCTTACATGAGTGATAGCTATTGAATATTCTGCAGTGTATATATACAGGACAGGAGGAGTGGTATTGTGCGGTGTATATATACAGGGGAGAGGTACTGTGCAGTGTATATATACAGGGGAGAGGTACTGTACAGTGTGTATATATACAGGAGGAGTGGTACTGTGCAGTGTATATACTTCAACAGCCGCCCAGCCCAGGCCCCCAGCACCTGTCCTGTATATATTATATATACTGTACAGTATCTATACAGGCTGTGCTGGGGGCCTGGGCTGGGCGGCTGCTGAAGTATATTATATATATATATATATATATATATATATATATATACACTCACTGGCCACTTTATTAGGTACACCTGTCCAACTTCTTGTTAACACTTAATTTCTAATCAGCCAATCACATGGCGGCAACTCAGTGCATTTAGGCATGTAGACATGGTCAAGACAATCTCCTGCAGTTCAAACCGAGCATCAGTATGGGGAAGAAAGGTGATTTGAGTGCCTTTGAACGTGGCATGGTTGTTGGTGCCAGAAGGGCTGGTCTGAGTATTTCAGAAACTGCTGATCTACTGGGATTTTCGCGCACAACCATCTCTAGGGTTTACAGAGAATGGTCCGAAAAAGAAAAAAAATCCAGTGAGCGGCAGTTCTGTGGGCGGAAATGCCTTGTTGATGCCAGAGGTCAGAGGAGAATGGGCAGACTGGTTCGAGCTGATAGAAAGGCAACAGTGACTCAAATCGCCACCCGTTACAACCAAGGTAGGCCTAAGAGCATCTCTGAACGCACAGTGCGTCGAACTTTGAGGCAGATGGGCTACAGCAGCAGAAGACCACACCGGGTACCACTCCTTTCAGCTAAGAACAGGAAACTGAGGCTACAATTTGTACAAGCTCATCGAAATTGGACAGTAGAAGATTGGAAAAACGTTGCTTGGTCTGATGAGTCTCGATTTCTGCTGCGACATTCGGATGGTAGGGTCAGAATTTGGCGTAAACAACATGAAAGCATGGATCCATCCTGCCTTGTATGGAGCATCTTTGGGATGTGCAGCCCACAAATCTGCGGCAACTGTGTGATGCCATCATGTCAATATGGACCAAAATCTCTGAGGAATGCTTCCAGCACCTTGTTGAATCTATGCCACGAAGAATTGAGGCAGTTCTGAAGGCAAAAGGGGGTCCAACCCGTTACTAGCATGGTGTACCTAATAAAGTGGCCGGTGAGTGTATATATATATCAGCTGCAGCCGCCCAGCCCATGGCCACCCCAGGTCACCCAGACTGTCAGAATATACAGCGATAGCATGGCAATCACTCAGGCGCCGGTAGGAGCTCCTCCAGAAAATTCCAGATAAGTTTAGCACTGCAGTCAGGGGCGGAGAGCAGAGCAGGAGAACGTGCTCTCTCCGCCCACAAACAATGTCACGCTGGCTGCGTTCTTAACCCCGATGTGCCTGACCCTGCACTGACTGAGAAGATGCTTGTGCCAGCGCAAATTGAAGCGGCCATATGGATCTATGACTGCGTGAGTGGGCCCCCCGTCTCGCCAGGGCCCTGGCACTTGCCCGGGTGCTGACGCCGGCCCTGCAGGTGGGTTTGGAGGCCTTCCTACTGCGTTGCGCTCTTAGGTCCTTGCTGCTTTAAGCTCTGCTCAAGTTCCTCTCCTGCGTGTTGCTTCTAACCTGTATGGCAGACAGCGTGAGCCTATTACAAGCACTGCCTTTTCACTGGCAGCCCCGGCTCTTGGTCTGCTGTGGTGCCTCCGGGTGTTCAGTGTGGCCAGGGAGGTTGCAGTTCCCTGCCCTCCAGATTCGGCTGTCGGGGCGTACAGCTTCCACACAGTCAAGGACTCTGGCGTCAGCGCTGTGTTCTGGGGTGAGATTGGTTACAGCTCCACTCCCCAGGTTCTCCTCGACTTGCCTCCTTTCACTCTCAGACTCTGACTAGACTCACTAACTCCACCTCCAAGCCAGAACTTATAGGGAAGCTCACCTGAAACTGGGTGTTAGAGCTCCCCCTTCTGGTCTGGAGTCAGGAAAGGTGTTGGATGCTGGCATTACCTGTTAAGGGGACCCCTCCTTGCTTCCAGGCACGACATCACCAACTAGGAGGAGGCAATGCCACTGTGGCAACCGGACTCCTGGGGTGCCACTTATCTCTGTATACAGGGAGCCTCCCCTAGTGGTGGCTGCAGACAGGATCTTATCATGTATCCCTGTAAACAGGGAGCTCCCCCTAGTGGTGCCTACAGACAGAATCTTACTATGTATTTCTGTATACAGGTAGCTCCAGCGTCGGACTGGAGCACCTTGGGCCCACCAGAGAAAATCATTATTTTGGCCCACTATGTAGCTACATAGAAATAAATACAAGATCACCAATTGTGTGGTAAAACATGCTAATATCAGGTTATAATATAAGATAGTACATGTCTTAATTATGTAGCAGGGGTTGGGATAGCCCCCTCATAGAATATTAAGTAGCCCCCTCATAGGGTACAATGTATCCCCCTCCTAGTATATAAAGTAGCCCCCTCACAGAATATATTGCAGCCCTCATATAGAATATAATGTAGCCCCCTCATAGCAAATAATGCAGTCCCCCATAGAATATAATGTAGCCCCCCTATAGAATATAATGCAACTAGCCTCAGAGTATAATGCAGCCCCCCGTAGGGTATAATGTAGCCCCCTTAGAGTATAGTGCAACCCCCTCATAAGGTATAATGCAGCCCCCCGTTAGAATGTATTGTAGCCCCTTCATAGGGTATAATGCAGCTCCCTTCAAATAGTATAATACAGCCCCCCCCACAGAATAGAATGTAGCCCCCTCATAAGGTATAATGCAGCCCCTTCATGGAATATAATGCAGTCCCCCACAGAATATAATGTAGCCCCCTCATAGGGTGTCATGCTCCCCCCTCTCATAGGGTATCACGCTGCCCCCTCTCATAGGGTATCATGCAGCTCCTTGCCTAGGATATCATGCAGCTCCCCCATAGAGAATCATGCAGCTCACCCTCCCATAGGGTATCATGCAGCTCACCCCACATAGGGCATCATGCAGCCCCGCCATAGGGTATCAGGCAGCTCACCCCCCCCCCCTCCATACAACCAGGAGTCACTGATATTAAAAAAACAACAACACAATACTCACCTCTCCTCCTCGCTCCCACGCTGATTCCGGCAGCGGCTCTGCTCCGATGTCAGGAGCTGCGCTGCAGTCGGCCTCACACAGCCTGTACGTGATGAAGTGATGTCATTGCGCACCCGCTGTGTGTCAGCGGCGAGGGGAATAATGGGAGAGGGAGCGTTATCTGATGCTCTCTCCCCATTAACGAGTGCTGGGGGGGGCGCTGGCACCGGGGCCCCTGGCTTACGGCCCCATATTGGCCGTGTGAGCTGGGGGCTCCTGAGGGAGCAGGGGCCCTGGTCTGCGGACTCTGATAGCGGGCAGTGTTTAGCATACAGTTATGTATTGTTACGGATCTGCAACACAGGACTAAGGTAGAAGGGGGGAAACTGACCCTGCCCTATGACTAGGCTGAAACCCTATGATTGAGTGGGCGACCCATTCCTTGCGAATAGACCCACTGACGATCCTAGGTTAATCTCAAGCGAAGACCTATAGATAAGGGGTTCCTTAAAAGAACTAAGGACTGGGTACAAAAACAGGTCACCTCCTATTAGAAAACAAAGAGAAGGCTGCAGAAACCAATAGAAAACAGAAACTAAGGCTAGCAGAACCAGAGGTACCAGTACTGCATAAATAACACACACAGAACACAAAGCAAAGCACCAAGCTAGAGCTAAAGCAGATTAACACTGTTGTCCAGCAAGGACTGGGAGGCAGGGGCTGGTTAATAAAGAATGAAGCAAACACCTGACCCAAGACAAACCCAGCACCAGAGGAAAAAGACCAACAGCCAGATCTACACAAGAAAATGGCGGATAGTCACAAACTAAACAGATTCTAACATGTATCTCTATATACAGGGAGCTCCCCTAGTGGTGGCTGCAGACAGAATATTATCATGTATCTATGTATAAAGGAAGCTCCCCCTAGTGGTGGCTCCAGACAGGATCTTATCATGTATCTCTGTATACAGTGAGCTCCCCCTAGTGGTGGCTGCAGGCAGAATCTTATCATGTATCTCTGTATACAGTGAGCTCCCCCTAGTGGTGGCTCCAGACAGGATCTTATCATGTATCTCTGTGTACAGGGAGCTCCCCGTAGTGGTGGCTCCAGACAGGATCTTATCATGTATCTCTGTGTACAGGGAGCTCCCCCTAGTGGTGGCTGCAGACAGGATCTTATCATGTATCTCTGTATACAGGGAGCTCCCCCTATTGGTGGCTGCTGATAGGATCTTATCATGTATCTCTGTATACAGGGAGCTCCTCCTAGTGGTGACTGCTGATAGGATCTTATCATGTATCTCTGTATAAAGGAAGCTCCCCCTAGTGGTGGCTCCAGACAGGATCTTATCATGTATCTCTGTGTACAGGGAGCTCCCCCTAGTGGTGGCTCCAGACAGGATCTTATCATGTATCTGTATACAGGGAGCTCCCCCCTAGTGGTGGCTGCAGACCGAATCTTATCATGTATCTCTGTATACAGGGAGCTCCCCCTAGTGGTGACTGCAGACAGAATCTTATCATGTATCTCTGTATACAGGGAGCTCCCCCTAGTGGTGGCTGCATGCAGATCGATATCACTTTGTATGTTTAACCCCAGTGTATTATGATGATAAAAGATGGAGACTCTTGTAGATTGCACATAAATTAGAGATTTATTAAACTTTGTTTTCCTTGGTCATTTGGACCACAAAGCTCCAGACCCTGCGGGAGTTTAACAGCCACTCAGTCAGAGGAATGTATGATCTGTTCATGTAGTAATGATTGCTAAGCAGTTGCAGGAGATAATAAGAGCATGACAACAGACGGGCGCTGGCAGATCACGTCTCCTGGAACCTGGGACAATGGCTTATTGTTCCCTTACTGTAAATTTGGCGCAGTTCCTGCATTTTCCCTCTCAGTCATGATAATTACATGGTGCACATGACAGATGAGAGTGGCTGGACATGGAGATGTGAGGAGAGCGCAGATCCCCCAGATCTATCACTACCTGCTCCTCCGGGCGGGGAGATAATGGTTTGCAGCAGTTACACATCTCGCTGTATACAGAACTCTTACATCTCAGATCTTCTTCTTCGTCTTCCTCTTTAAAAAAGCATTTCCACATTTATATGTCAATTTCTCCTTATTTTTTAGATCACTGCTTCCTGCCTGTGAATGAAGCATTTTCATTTTAATTCCGACACTAGAAGCTTGAAAAGACCAAATACTTTGCACATCTGGAAGTTTCTTATAGATCCCACGACAAGACATCACACTGCAAATATCATATATTGTCTTTATAGCATTGCCACATAACTGTAGAAACTGCCTTACAGTGCCCAAATAATACTAGTGGTATGGTTCCATCATGCAGTACCTGTAATACCATCATATAATGCCCAAATAACATCAGTATACAGTGCCTAGAATACTATTATATAATGCCCAAATAATAATAGTGGTACGGTTCCACCATGCAGTACCTGTAATACTATCAAATGGTTCACAAATAACATCACTTATACAGTGCCTGTAATACCACCATATAATGGCCAAATAATACATCCATACAGTGCATATAATAATCATATAGTGCCCAAATAACATTACTATACAGTGCCTGTAATACCATCATATAATGCACAAATAACATCACTATACATTGCCTGTAATACCCTCATATAATGCAAAAATAATACTAGTGGTACGTTACCACCATGCAGTACCTGTAATACCATCATATGGTGCCCAAGTAACATCAAATATACAGTGCCTATAATGCCATCTTATAATGCCCAAATAATACTAGTGGTACAGTATCGCCATACAGTACCTATAATACAATCATATAATGCTCAAATAACATCACTATACAGTGCCTAGAATACTATTATATAATGCCCAAATAATATTAGTGGTACGGCACCACCATACAGTACCTGTAATACCATCATATGGTTCCCAAATAACATCACTATACAGTGCCTATAATACCATCATATAAGGCCCAAATAAAATCACTATGGGTGCCTTTAATACCATCATATAATGCCCAAATAATACTGGTGGTATGGTACCGCCATACAGTATCTTTAATCCATCATATAATGACTGTATAACGTCACCATGGTCTCCTGCCTCACGTCATCTCTGTACCTCCCCTGTACCACATGCAACCTCAGACGTCACTTACGCATTGGGCGACATGTTACTTAGGTAGGAGGATTGCTTCTACAGCAGGATAGGGCGCAGGGGTACAGATCCTGGTGGTGCTTGTGTCCGGTGTACCTGAGGTGGCACCAGCAAGACAATTTGTCTTCACCAGTAAATTTAGTCCTGAAACAAGGGCCGCAGGAAGAGACTGTCTGAAGTCTGAAGATGCAGATTGGCACTCGGGCAACAGGTGAATCCTCTGGTGGGCCCCTGACACCCAATTTGAGTAGACACTTGATCCTCTATGTACAGGCTAGGTGGATCCTGAGTTGCTTCCAGGCTGCCCAGACCCCATCATCATCTGTTACCCGTGCTTCGGACTGCACCTGCAACTAACAAGTAAAGGTAAAGGAAACTGCAACCCTTGTGTCCTCCAGTCATTTCCCGCACCCTCAGTCCTGCACCCCATCGTCTATGATCCCTTACCAACTATACCAGTAGCCCTTGGGCCCCACCTGTAGGGAGCAGAACCATTCCAGCTGCATCACCATCGGCCCCAGCAGTCCCCTTAAGCAGCGTCGGCCATCCATTGCCGAACACCACAGGTGGCGTCACAAACTAACTCCCTAAAGACTTTATTTCCCCTTCATTTCATTAATTTTATTGGACGCCCAGAGCCACGGACCGGGTCACTGCTGCCGTGAAAACCCCCTGAAGAACCGTCGGACCCAGCCCGAGTACCCCACGGCCCCAGTGGGCACTCCAGATACATGAAAAGATCCTGTCTGCAGTCACCACTAGGGGGAGCTCCCTGTATACAGAAATACATGATAAGATCCTGTCTGCAGTCACCTCTAGGGGGAGCTCCCTGTATACAGAAATATATGATAAGATCCTGTCTGCAGTCACCTCTAGGGGGAACTGATAAATTAAACTGCATACTGGATTATTTTAATAGCTTTCTGTGCCTTTAGGTTTACAAACAGAAGACTTAACTTACTGTAAACTACAATGGAGAATGACAGAAATGGCAAAAAGCATATTAAAGGGAGCCTTCCAGCAGGATTGGGCACAGTAACTACAGACAGTGTCAGGTCGGTGCTGTTATACGGATTACAATGATACCTGGTGATGAAATCCATCTTGTGGTTATTTTGGAATCTTTATTTTCAGTTTTGAGTTAATGATATGCTTGTGCTCTGGGGCGGCCTGTGGGGGGTCTTCATGTGGTGCTCTGATAGGTATTCATAATGCAGACTTCTGACAGGTCACTGATCCCTCACTGACCTGCCCCCTAGTTTAAATAATGCATGTTTTATACATACCGTGGAAAAAAAACCCTTCTGCATCTTCTACAAAGATCACCGATAGCTACTACTGCGCAGGCGTGGACGGCACCATTTTCAAACTGATTTTTTTTTTTTTTAATGAATTTCAGGATAACCTCAAACAAATGAATAATATACACATTACATATGCGATCAGGCTGCAGGCTGGCGCCTGTCTGCAGGAGGGGATATTAGTCTCTCCAAGATATGTATCTTGATGGGCACACATGAATTGGCCAATTTATGTGCTAAGAATCTTCATTTCATCTATTACTGGAAGTTTTATGAAAAAAAAAAAAAAATTTTTTTAAATAATTTGTGAAAAAAAATATTTTTGAGAAGTATAATTCATATTGAATATTTGTCTGTGTTTTCACGCGGCCTAGATTCATGTACATGTGCTGCTGTGTTTATATATATATATATATATATATATATATATATATATATATATATATATATATATATATATATATATATATATATATATAATCATTGTGTAAACTAGGGGGCAGGTCGATGAGGGATCAGTGACCTGTCAGTAGCCATACTGATTAATACTTAACAGAGGACCACATGAAGCCCCCCACAGGCCGCCCCGGGGCACAAGCAAATCATTAACTCAAAACTGAAAATAAAAATTAAACAACAAGCACACTGACACTGTGTGTAGTTACTGTACACAATCCTGCTGGCAGGTTCCCTTTAAGAAAGAAAACAGGATTTTTTCTGGAATACTGAGATCAAAAAATGTATACATGCCGTGTGTCAAATTTATAATGCACTTTTATTTCGCTTGCCAAAATACAGGCTAAATGTAAAACAACGTGCAAAAGTAAACTAAGCTGAAAGCTTACATGAGACAGGCTAAAGATAACCTCTTCTTTTTTTGCTATCCAGTCTAAGTTTGCTAAAATAATTAGGATGAGTAAATCTGTTCCAATATCTTTATTAGGCCGGTTTCACACGTCAGTGGCTCCGGTACGTGAGGTGACAGTTTCCTTAAAAAGTTTCCCATAAAAATCAATGCATCTGTGCAGATGTCATTGATTTTTTGCGGACCGTGTCTCCGTGTGCCAAACACGGAGACATGTCAGTGTTCGTGGGAGCGCACGTATTACACTGACCCATTAAAGTCAATGGGTCCGTGTAAAACACGGACGTTCTCCGTCTGGGGTCTGTGTGCGTGCAGGAGACAGCGCTACAGTAAGCGCTGTCCCCCCCACATGGTGCTGAAGCCGCGATTCATATGTTCCCTGCAGCAGCGTTTGCTGCAGAGAAAATATGAATAATAGTGTTTAAAATAAAGATCTATGTGTCCGCCGCCCTCCCACCCCCTGTGCGCCCCCCCGCTGTTCAGAAAATACTCACCCACTCCCACGTTGGCTGTCACTCCTTCCTCTCTGCCCCGCGCCTCCTACTGTATGCGGTCACGTGGGGCCGCTCATTTACAATCATGAATAGTCGGCTCCGCCCCTATGGGAGGTGGAGCCACATATTCATGACTGTAAATGATCGGCCCCACGTGACCGCATACAGGAGAAGATGGGGCCAGACCAGGAAGGAGCGACAGCCAACGAGGGAGCGGGTGAGAATTTTCTGAACAGCGGGGGGGGGGGGGCGCACAGGGGGTGGGGGGGCGGCGGACACATAGATCTTTATTTTAAACACTATTATTCATATTTTCTCTGCAGCAAACGCTGCTGCAGGGAACATATGAATCGCAGCTTCAGCACGATGCAGGGTACCACACGCGTGGGTACCACACGCTCCGTGTGGTACCCACTCGCCATACGGGCGGCACACGTGTGCCGCACGTATGGCCTACGTGAGTTCCCAGGCACACGGACACGGATAACTCCGGTACCGATTTATTCCGGTACCGGAATTATCTGGACGTGTGGGACAGCCCTAATATAGTGGTAGAAAGAAAGCAAAGATCTCATCTACCAGGTGGCGAAACAAAACCTGATGCAAGATGGATCAATTGATACAGTAGTGTTCAAAATACTAGCTGTCCAATATGACTAAACAGATTAATCACTGTTTTGGTATAAATTATAATACGACGTGTTACACAATTTACCAGTTGGTGCAGCAGATTCTAAGAAAACCACCAGACTCCACATTCATGATCTGCAGGTTTCTGAGTCTGTGTATTCGAATAATGAATTGAAAGTCGGTGTGTTCACAATAATAGCAGTGAGGAGATCAATTAGTGCGGTCAATCATTCTGTGAGGAACCAGGTGTGAATCAGGTGGCCCTTATCATAGGGTGAAGCCAGGACATGTTGTACATGCATTTCTCCTTGAAAGCCTGAGAAATGGGTCATTCCAGACATTGTACAGAAGAACAGCGTACTTTGGTTAAAAACTTGGAAAGGGTAAAACTTGTAAAGAAGTGCAGACAATGATCGGCTGTTCAGCTAAAGTCATCTCCAATGCTTTACAATGGAAAGGCAAACCAGAGAGACGTAGAAGAAAATGGAAGACGACCATTCCAATGGATGGAAGAATAGCCAGAATGGCTAAGGCTCAGCCAATGATCGGCTCCAGGATGATCACAGACCGTCTCATGTAACCTGTGAGGCCTGGGACAGTTAGGGTATGTTTCCACGTTCAGTTTTGCTTCAGGCTTTGGTCAGGATTTTATGCAGGTAAAATCCTGACCAAAACTGCACCTGAGGTCACTGGCAGGTCACCTGCGGTGTGCCTGCGTGTTTTGCTCATAGTAGCAACATGCTGCGTTTCGAAAAAACGCACCACGCATGCGTTTTCGCGGCAAAAACGCATGCGTTTTTTAACGCATAGTGGAGTCTGGATTTCATGAAATCCCATCCACTATGCTGTAACATCTGGATGCTGCGTTTTTGACGCTGCGGAAAAACGCAGCGTCAAAAACGCAGCGTTTCCTGAATGTGGAAACATACCCTTAGAAGATGCCTGTGTAACGCTAATCTCTTAGTAAGAAGTCCCCGCAAAGTCCCACTGTTATAAAAAAAGACGTGTACTGAAGCGGATACAATCTGCCAAAAGAACACATCAACTGGCCTGAAGAGAAATGAAGAAATATTTTATGGACTGATGAAAGTAAAATTGTTCTTTTTGGGTCCAAGGGCCACAGACAGTTCATCAGACGACCCCCAGACTGTGCATTCAGCCACAGTACACTGCAGACAGTGAAGCATGGTGGTGCCAGCATCATGATATGGACGTGTTTCTCTTACTATGGTGCCGGACCTATTTACCGCACACCAGGGATCAGTTTGCATATATTACAATACTGGAAGAGGTCATGTTGCCTTATGCTGAGGAGTATATGGCCTTACAATGGGTTTTTCATCAAGACAATGAGGGTATGTGCACACGTTGTGGATTCTGTGCAGATCCGCAGTGTTTTTTGAGGTGCAGAAATGCTGCAGATCCGCAATTGATTTACAGTAGAATGTAAATCAATGAAAAAAAAAAATGCTGTGCACACTTTGCGGAAAATCCGCTGCGGTTTTTAAGAAATAGCATGTCACTTCTTTTTTGTGAATCTGCAGCGTTTTTGTACCCATTCCATTATAGAAAACCGCAGAAAATCCGCAAGAAAACCGCAGCAAAAACGCACAAAAAACGCTGCGGAACCGCACAAAAAAACGCAGGTGCGTTTTTTGCCAGGAGAAGAAGAATCCGCACCAGAAATTCCTAAGCCTAATCCGCAACGTGTGCACATAGCCTGACCCTAAACACAGCAGTAAACAAGCAAAATCTGGGTTCCAGTCCAACAAAATTGAGGTTATGGAGTTTCCAGCCCAATCCCCGGACCTTAATCCGATGGGACACTTGTGGGGTGACATAAAAAATACAGTTTCTGAGGCAAAGCCAGCAAATGCCAAAAAATTGTGGGATGTCGTCCAAGCGTCCTGGGCTGGAATAACAGGTGACGGGCCAGAAGTTGGTGACTCTGTGCAACATACATGTGACGTAGATCTAAAAAACTGTGGGTAACAACTAAATATTACGTCACTGATTCACAGGAATGAAAAATCCTCATAAAAAATACATATTGTGAGTTTGTAAAGACAAATGCAGACTCTGCTATTTATTAGAACAGCACAATGTTCCTTTTTTGTTATTTTCTGTAAAGTAGTTAAAAATTATTTACATTTCTCCATGTTTTGATTTAGAAAACAGTGTGCAATATTCCCAATGCTGGAAGTAAAAACTAGTATAAAGGTTTTGTGATTAACTCATGTTTTTGAACACACTGCTATTCTTTTGAACACTACTGTATATAGTACATTTATAAATAGATGAGAAATAATAGATTAATAGATGTATAAATATACAGAAGAGGACCCTGTGTCTGAGGCTTTGATGACTTCATCATCCTATCATCTATGTACACTGCGTATAGGTATGATACATTGTTTCCCATCTCTGCCACTGTAGATATTTGTGGTTCAGTAATCCTTCTGTATATTTATACAGCTCCATGGTTTTCTGAGATCCCGGCAGCCTTATTTTCTCCTTCACTGTTGTTCAATATTAAACACCTTTCAAGCTCCTTTTATTAATGTTTTGACAGCTGCGATCAGACTCGTATCCAAAAAGAATCTGCATTAATTAGTCACAGATTCTAAATAAATTACTGACTTCAGAAAAAACCCTTCTTTCTTGGCCACTTCCTCACAATACATCTCAGTAATGGCAGAACACAGGTGCTCGGCTTTAACAACACCGAATTCTACATCGCCTCATCTTCATCTAACGAAACTGGGGACTTTAAAAGGGAAATACACCCAGGAGAACACCTGAGTCGTAATTACCTTCCCATACTATTACCGCTATTACACAACGTGCCCAGTGCTTCAGTCTAATGTTTATCAACTAAGTCTGAAAGACCAAATCCAGCACCTCCCCTAAATATAGAGCATCTTATATTAACCTGCAAGATCACTGACAACTTACCGAATATTAGTAATAACACTGACAACAGCCTCCTATTTACAAGTATATAACTACTATAATACTGCCCCTATGCACAAGAATATGACTATTATCATACTGCTCCTATGCTCAAGAATATAGCTACTATAATACTGTCCCTATGCACAAAAATATACTATAATACTCTAATTACTATACTATAATATGTCCTCTATGTACTGGAATAGAATTACTATAATACTGCCTCCTATGTACAAAAATATATCTACTATAGTACTGCCCCCTATGTACAAGAATATAACTACTACAATAATACTACTCCTATGTACAAGATGTGAGGCAGTGAATGGTGTCACAGGTAGGGGTTGCTGTATGTTCTCCCCAGTATGTGCACGGAGGCATATGGAGGCCATGGGGGTGCATTGCAGTCACAGGCGTAGCTGTAATTGCAATTGTGAGGCAGTGACAGATGTCACAGGTAGAGGTCACTGTGTGTTCGCCCCAGGATGTGCGTATGGAGGCCTTGAGAGTGCATTGCAGTCACAGGCATAGCTGTGATTGCAATGCAAACTAAAAATAAGTGTTAGTCTTGGGCATGTTAGTGTCCAAGGCAAATTTAGGGAAAACCTGCTCTGGGGTTTTTGTATTTTGAAACAGACTGCAGGATGGTAGTCGTGCAGTCCATTTCATTCCAGGCCCGGATTTTACATGTGGCTGAAGGCAATAGATCCCAGTTAAAATTCCTGCAGTAAAGGGTTTTGGGTGTGTCAGGGTCAGGTAAGTTTGGGACAGCCCAGTATCAGACTCCCACACAGACACAGGTATAAGAAAAGCGCAATTAGAAAGCCTGGAGTAACAGGGAGTGTGTGGTCGCAGAGGCGACTAGGGTCGTGCCCATGAGGAATACTCTGGCACCCACCAAGGATGTGGCCGGGGGTCAGGGTAAAATGGATAGAGCTCTTGCTAATCAGAAGTGTTGAGAGGCTCAGGTTCAGGTGTGAAATAATACGGATGTATGCCTGAAGTTGCCGGGGCGGACCGCGGCGTTTCAGCATGACATAGTCACTCGAGGCATGGGTAAGGGTACGGAGGAAACGGTACCAAGGGCCTAAAGGCAGATACTTAGGTGACAGGATGAGCTGCAGGGTTAGTGAGCCCCAAATAAACAAGGTCGAGACCACCCAAAATTGTCCCATATGTATGGTTATTCAGGAAAGTGGGCGTGTCGTCTGCAATGGACAACGGGGTGGTGGGTGGTCCCGTAACGAAGTATGGAGGAGAAACACAAAGGGGAGGGATGCATGCGTCAACCGATGGTTCCTGTCCCTACTTTGGTTTCTCAGTACAGTGTCAGGCGGGGATGTCACAGGGTCATGCGAATGCCCTGTCATGCACCCATGTGGGGTGACAAGTGTTCAACCCACAGGTTTGAACAGTGGGGGGATATGTAAAGCAGTGACTAGTATCACAGGTAGGGGTCGCTGTATGTTCCTCCCAGGATGCGCACGGATGCGTATTGAGGCCATGGGGGTGCATTGCAATCACAGGCATAGCTGTGATTGCAATTGTTAGGCAGTGACCATGTCACAGGTAGAGGTCGCTGTGTGTTCTCCCCATGATGTGAATGGTGGCATATGGAGGCCATGAGAGTGCACTGCGGTCACACACGTAGCTGAGATTGCAATGCAGACTAAAAAAAGTGTTAGTCTTTGGCATGTTAGTGTCCAAGGCAGATTTAGGGAAAACCTGCTCTGAGGTTTTTGTATTTTGAAACAGACTGCAGGATGGTAGTCGTGCAGTCCGTTTCATTCCAGGCCCGAGTTTTACATGTTTAAAGAACAAGACGAGCACTCTCGCTAATGGTGGTGCAGACTGTACATGGAGGGATACTCCAGACTGTAGTTATATAACAACAGTCGCACTCAAAGAAAGATTTTCAAAGATATTAACTGAACAAACGTGGTTTTCTTTATTACAAACACCAAAATAAAGTATCACCGCAGTGTTTCAAGGTAGGTAACGTTTCGACCCACAGGGTCTTTTTCAAACCTTAATGAAACAAATAAAAATACAAGGTATCACTAAATCAAAATATACAATATTTACAAAAATGTACAGTAAATTATAACAAATAAATAAACAAAAAATCCCTATAAATTAGAGGTACAAGCTATGTCATTTTGAGCAGACTCTAAGACAAGGCGACCTACTAGGACTAGAGGGGTGTACAGGTGTATAGCTTCAGGATAAACCTAGACCAATGGTCTAGGGATGAGATAACATAAATAGATAATCGAAAGGCGGAGGGCTGTAGGAGTGAGATACGTCATGGCGGCACTGACGTAAGGAAGCAGGAGTTAAAATAAAGTATATCCGGATATCACATAGCACAGCAAATAGATAATGTACAGCATAATACATAAACATGATAAATTGGTACAGTTTTGTAGAGTGACAAATGAGACTGAACTACCCAGGTGGTGGACTTTCTAAGAGGCAGAAGACTAACCTTTAGACTGTAGGAGCAGAGTGAAGGGTAAAGGTCCCTGGATCAGTGCAGGAGTCCCGTTTGGGGCTATGAAAAAAAGAGAGAGGAGGAGGGGCCACCGCATTAAGATGGCAGCGTGGAAATACAGAAGGCTCATGAGGACAAGAAAAAGACAGCGGTACTGTATATTTACCTATGGCAGCGGAGGAACTGGTGTCTGCGGTGGTGGTGTGTGGAGAGCCAGGGAAATGAGCGCCCTTAAATGCAGGGCGACAGGAAGTGGAAAATGCGCAAATGCCTGGAGTGTGCGGCAAGGATGAGGTGTGGAACGCATGGAGCCAGGTGGCGCAGGCGCGGTGTATACGGCATAGAAGAGCCGAGAAGAGCGCCTGAAGCAGTGAGCAGGGTGGGAGCGCCGAGAGCCGTGCCGCGCATGCGCACTGAGGGAAGAGCTGCGTTGAAGGAGTAGGGACAGGAAAAGTAATCTGCACTAGAGCAGGAGGCACAGAGGAGTCTAGGGGAGAGCCCTGAAATTCAAGTGTGGGCTGGAGTATGTGAGATGTGAGAAATACTTGTATGGGTAAAGGGAAGGGACATACTGGGGGCCCGGTGGGGGCTCAGTTAATGACATGGTATATGGTCCAAATGAAGGGCTGAAATGCTAGAAGGTAACATTGTGCATAAAAATAAATCCTGAGATAAGTACCACAGTAAAAGAATTGTGAGAACTTAAATATAAAAATATGAAAAATAAAAATAAAAGTAAAATGGAATGATGAGTGGAACATGAAGATTCAACGAAAATGTGAAAATAAATGAATAATGAAAAAATGCAAAAATGAAGACAATTGAATGAACTGAATGGAAAAAAGGAAAATTGATTAAAATGAAAAAATTAATGAAATGAAATAAATAAAAATGAATAAAAAAATGAAGTAAAAATTAGGAATAATAATAAAATAAAATAATAAAATAAAATAAAAATAAAAATAAATGGAATGAAAAATAAATGAAATAAAAAGATGAAAAAATGAAAAAATACAAATAAAATGAATGAATGGAAAAAATGAAATAATGAAATAAAAAAATTAAAATTGAAAAATGAAAAAATTAATTGCACAATGTACCATACTCACCCCCCGGGCAGGCAAAGGGCTAATGTGTCTGAAAGAATAAAGTATTAGTTAGTAGGGTAGAAAATACAAATCCACCACCTAAATGGGTAGAAAACAAGGGTTATATGCATATAATCATTTTCTGACACACAAGATAGGTATATGATTACTTGAATGTGAGATCCAGTTCTCTGTTAAGGCCTCGTGGGGCCAATGTTTGGAGGGTGTAGATCCAATAGGCCTCTCTCTCCTTCAATAGTTTGATGTGATTTCCGCCTCTTCGGGGCCTCTCGACCTGTTCAATCACTTGCACTCTCAGTTGCGATACACTGTGGTTCACACTGATGAAGTGGTGTGGAACTGGTAACCAAGTCTTCTTGCAGCGTATGGTGGACTTGTGACTGGACACTCTGTCGCGTAAATGCTGGGTGGTTTCTCCCACATAGAGTAAGCCGCATGGGCATTTCAGGAGATATACTGCATAGTTGGTATCGCATGTGTAGAAGCCTTTAATGTTGTAATGTTTTCCCGAGTGGGGATGAGTGATTCTATCACCCTTGATGATGTTGGAGCAACATGCGCAGCTGAGGCACGGGAATGTGCCTCTGCGTTCCGTGCCGAGGAAGGTCTGTTTAGGGATCCTGGAGAGACTCCCTATGTCTGCTCTGACTAGGCTATCTCTGATGTTCTGTGGGCGTCGTTTGCACATAAGTGCTGGAGTCTTGAAGGCCTCAATATTGGGGTAGGATTTGGTCAAGATGGACCAATGTTTATGAATGGTAGTGTAGATCGCGGGCATTATCGGATGGTGTGTGTGGACGAACGTAACCCTCTCTCTAGCGGGGGTAGTAGGTGTTTGCAGGGGTTCCAAGGCCCTGGCTTTCTCCTTAACAAGGAGTTCCTGGGGGTATCGTCTGTTTTTAAATTTATTGGCCATCTCGTCAAGGCGAGTGGGGACAAGGTTCCTGTCGGATACTATCCTCTTGATGCGTGCGAACTGGGAGCGGGGTAAACTGTTTTTAGTTGAAGCAGGATGGCAGCTGGTATAGTGGAGTAGATTGTTGGTATCAGTGGGTTTTGTAAAGATGTCAGTAGAGAGGGTACCCGTGTCATTCTTAACCCTGCTGTTCTGTTAGGTCAAAAATGACCGTTTTGGAAATTCTATAATGTTATAAAAATTCAGCGTGTGATTCTGAGACTTGAGGCTCCCTGACTTTTCGTCATTAGGGGGGTACTCTCTGTGGGAATTTTTTTTGTTTTTAATTTTTGTTTACTTTATTTGTATGTACAAGTGTATGTGAAATCTAAACAGAACAGCAGGGTTAATCACCAGGGTGTCTAAGAACGAGATTTGTGTCATATGCCAATTTAGTGTGAATTGTAATCCTGGTCTGACGGAGTTGAGGACCTCGGTGAAAGAGACCAGGTCCTCCGGGGACCCTACCCATAGGCAAAAAATGTCATCAATAAAACGTAGCCAGCACTTGCTGAACTGTTGGAAAAGAGTGTTGGTGTAAACATGGGAACGTTCAAAATTGTCCATATAAATATTAGCATAGGCGGGCGCCATGTTTGCGCCCATAGCGGTCCCGCGTATCTGCCGGTAAAATTGATCCCCAAACAGGAAGTAGTTCTCCCTCAGTACAGTAGACAGGAGATCAAGGCACAATTGGGTGGAGTTACTGCTGAGGTGTGATGACCGAAGAAACTCAGTAACTGCATTGATGCCTAAATCGTGTTCTATTGAGGTATATAAACTCTTCACATCGAAAGTTGCCAAAATACAATTAGAGGGGATGTTAGTAATCTGACTGATAGAGTGGAGGAAATGGCCTGTGTCCAGAATGAATGATTGGGTTTTTTTGGTTAGGGGTGTCAGTATTTTCTCCAAAAAAACGGAAAGTGGGGCTAAAATGGAATCAGTGGAAGCCACAATTGGACGGCCTGGAGGGTTAGTTAGGGATTTGTGAACTTTAGGCAGGGTGTAAAAAACTGGGGTGACAGGGTTCTGGTTAACTAAGAAGGTGGCAGTTTTGGAATCAATGGTATTCAAGGCTATGTATTTAGAGAGCATCTGTTGTATTTTAGATTTTATAGTAAGCACCGGGTCTTGGGGGATGGGTAAGTATGTGGTGGTATCAGACAGTTGGCGACGGATTTCATTGGTGTAGTCAATGTGGTTCTGAATTACAATGGCACCGCCTTTGTCCGCAGGTTTTATGACTATATGTTTATTATCTTTGAGTGATTTAATGGCCTGCTTCTCAATGGGTGAAATGTTGTTGCTTGTAGGTAGGCGGCCCTTTTGGTGTTGGTCTAGAACCTTATTGATATCTCTCTGGACTAAATCAATAAATGCTTCTGTAGCATTAAATGATCGGGGTGGACAAAAATTGCTTGGGTTTCGTAGACCCAGCTCCGTAATGGATAGATCGGGGATAGGATTCCCAGTGAGAGGAGGGACTCCATTCCCTCTGGAATCTTGTTCTTGTCCAAAGTACGTTTTTAGACGAATATTTCTATAGAAGTGTTCTAGGTCTTGGGATAATTGGAATTTATCCCATGGGGGGGTGGGGCAGAACGACAGCCCTCGTTGCAGGATAGCTAGTTCAGTCGGGCTGAGTGTGTATGTAGAGATGTTGAGAATGGAGGTAGAGGGATTACCTGTGATCTGGTCGTCATCCGATCTGCGGTGTTTGCGGGCGGACCTCCTTGTGCGTCTCCTCCTGTCTGTCGACCACGAGCTCTTGTGGGGGGTCGCTTCTGAAAAAAACGGTTCTGCGAAAAAGTGCCAGTGGAGCTGTCGCTGTCCGTACTGTGTGAACCGGTGAATCTTGGATTGTAGCTGTAATTTCGTCGCCAGGAGCCCGTATTGGTTGAATCTTTCCATCTGTATACCCGGTCTTGAATATAATCGTCGGAGTCTCTTTGGAATTTAGATCTTTTCTTGTCCTGTAGGGCCTTACGGTGGTCCTCGATGATTTTGTCTGTTTTGGATTTTAGATTTTGCCAGTCAGTGCCAGAGAGGGTGGAGCAAAGTTGTTCCTCAATAGAAGTGATTTTCTGTGATGATTCAGTAATAGCAGTCTGGAGGGCTTCTATGGTAAGTAATATGATATCCAGTGAACACTTGTTGAGTATTGACTGGAATTTCTCGCAGAATTCTGGTTTATCCGAAAACAAGGTGGGTCTCAGGTGGCACCGCAAGCCTCGTGGTATTCTGCTGAGCTTGTGGTATTCAGCTAGGGTAGTAGCGTGTAGATCGTATGAAGTCAGCCGTTTCCGTTCTCTCTCATAGTCCCTGGTCTGTACTTCTTGTGCAGGAGTTTTCAAGAAATCACCTGATGTAGTAATTTTAGAGAGTATCCTAGATGCTGTCGTCTCATCAAAGGCGAAGGTATTAGTCGTCATCGAGGGGGCGGGTGCAGTCGTCAACTCAGAATCAAGTTTAAAGAACAAGACGAGCACTCTCGCTAATGGTGGTGCAGACTGTACATGGAGGGATACTCCAGACTGTAGTTATATAACAACAGTCGCACTCAAAGAAAGATTTTCAAAGATATTAACTGAACAAACGTGGTTTTCTTTATTACAAACACCAAAATAAAGTATCACCGCAGTGTTTCAAGGTAGGTAACGTTTCAACCCACAGGGTCTTTTTCAAACCTTAATGAAACAAATAAAAATACAAGGTATCACTAAATCAAAATATACAATATTTACAAAAATGTACAGTAAATTATAACAAATAAATAAACAAAAAATCCCTATAAATTAGAGGTACAAGCTATGTCATTTTGAGCAGACTCTAAGACAAGGCGACCTACTAGGACTAGAGGGGTGTACAGGTGTATAGCTTCAGGATAAACCTAGACCAATGGTCTAGGGATGAGATAACATAAATAGATAATCGAAAGGCGGAGGGCTGTAGGAGTGAGATACGTCATGGCGGCACTGACGTAAGGAAGCAGGAGTTAAAATAAAGTATATCCGGATATCACATAGCACAGCAAATAGATAATGTACAGCATAATACATAAACATGATAAATTGGTACAGTTTTGTAGAGTGACAAATGAGACTGAACTACCCAGGTGGTGGACTTTCTAAGAGGCAGAAGACTAACCTTTAGACTGTAGGAGCAGAGTGAAGGGTAAAGGTCCCTGGATCAGTGCAGGAGTCCCGTTTGGGGCTATGAAAAAAAGAGAGAGGAGGAGGGGCCACCGCATTAAGATGGCAGCGTGGAAAGCGTGGAAATACAGAAGGCTCATGAGGACAAGAAAAAGACAGCGGTACTGTATATTTACCTATGGCAGCGGAGGAACTGGTGTCTGCGGTGGTGGTGTGTGGAGAGCCAGGGAAATGAGCGCCCTTAAATGCAGGGCGACAGGAAGTGAGTTTTACATGTGGCTGAAGGCCACGGATCCCAGTTAAAATCCCTGCAGTAAAGGGTTTTGGGTGTGTCAGGGTCAGGTTTAGTGTCAGTCTGGTGTGTGCTAGAGGGCAGAGCTGTCGGCTCTGCGGAGCTCCTGTGTGAGGCAAAACAGGCAAATGGAGCCAACCAACCAGGGGAGCTGAGATGCCTGGCACCCACAGCGTGTGCAGTGTTGTAGTCACCCACGGTAACTGGTCAGAGGAAGACTGGCGTGTTTAGTGACTGTAAATTGAAGGATATCGTGTACTGTGTAAAGCTGTGAGTAAAGAGACATTAACATGGTGGTGGAGTCGCCCATGGCAACAGGTCAGAGGTGGACTAGCGTGTTTAGTGACTGTAATCTGGAGGATATGGTTCCCGGCAGCGATCTGGAGGATACCGGGTACTATGTAGTGCTGTGAATTGGACTTTAATGATACATACTTGTGTGAATTGGACATTTAATGCTGTGAAGTAACCGCATTAAAGAGACTTTGTGTTGAAACTTTGTTGCTTTGTTGGGTCACTGCCTCCTCACTGCATAAGTGTACTACCGTTTCATTACAAAGAATATAACTACTATAATACTGCCCCTATGTACAAGAATATAACTACTATAATACTGCTCATATGTACAAGAATATATGAATAGAAAAAAATAAGCGGGTACCGCTTACTAATAGATGAATAAAAATGATAATAAGGGTGCTACCATAGCGTCCTACAAGCAAATAGTATTGAAAAGAAAAAGAAAGACGCAATAGAGGTGCACACACCTGAATATGAAAGTGAAAAAATGCTTTATTTAAGCAACAACAAGTGCACATGCATATATAAAAACATTTAAAAACATATAAAACATTAGCAAACCATGGATAAATAGGGTCAAACTGGCTTAATGTGAACACAGATCCGCAAGTAATACTATGGGTGCTGATAGATTTGTCAAAAACATGTCTTATAATGAAGATATTAATACTATATCTACAATAATTTGAAAATAAAGGCTTAAAAGTAGCCAATTAAAAAATAACATGTACATCAATGCGACAATAGTGCACTTGGCATAAGAGTGCTTCACATCTACCAATGAGACAACAACACCTAGATATACTTGATGTACAGATAAAGTGCATATCAAAATCATCAATGTGCAATCAATGTATACCCATATAAACCAACCCATATAACATCAGCTAGGCATGTATAATAAGCAAAGTCTTACTTGCTGGATTGTCAGTGTGTAATCATATATAGCGTCCCTACGCGTATCGCTACAATGTGTAGCTACGTTAGGGGAGGATAGAAACTAAGCTACTGGTTTGCTTTAAATAGTAGTAAATGCACTTACTTTTGTTGCCTGAACCTCCAACACCTGTGTTTGGTGGTCAAGGAACAAATGGACTATATCCTGTAAGAGAAGCACGCTGTAAGTCGGCGTGCGTGTCATCTTGCGTTCCATTATATGGAAATTACATCACCGCACATGCGCAAGGTTGCTAGTTGAAAGGACCAATAGGGATTGTGCTGCTGGTCGTACTGCATGATAACAAACATACCACCTCGCAGAGAGAACATCATCGCGCGTGCATACAAGTGAGTCGCTATTTACAGGAATTTGAACAAGAACCAGCTATTGTTTAGTACTAGCACTTATATGCTGAAAAGGCTAATCAAGAGTATTTAAAATAAAGACTCTAATGCATAAATCCTTCTTTATCACTAAACTTAACGGGGACTCAGTGGTACGAAGATGGACCCACTTACCAGAGACCTAAACAGACACCACACAAAAACATCCAACACCGTATTACTGCATATATGATAAAACCTATACAGTGGCTTCATTACCTTTGTAGTAACTGTATATGGTTCAAAGACCTAGACCCACAAGAGAGAGATATATTTCCCTACTCTGGATATACCGTATATACTTGAGTATAAGCCGAGAATTTCAGCCTTTTTTTAGGCTGAAATTGCCTCTCTCGGCTTATACTCGAGTCATTCCCGGGGTCGGCAGGGAAGGGGGAGCGGCAGCAGTCTAATAATACTCACCTGCTCCTGGCACGGTCCCTGGTTCTCCAGGAGCTGACAGCTTCTTCCTGTAGTGAGCGGTCACATGGTACAGCTCATTACAGTAATGAATATGGACTCCACTCCCTTAGGGGTGGAGCCGCATATTCATTACTGTAATGAGCGGTACCGTGTGACCGCTCACTACAGGAAGAGGCTGCCGGCGCCAGGGAACAGACGTGCAGGGACCGCGCCAGGAGCAGGTGAGTATAACGCAGTGCGCGATATTCACCTGCTCCCCTGCAGTGACGCTCAGGTCAGAGGGTGTGATGACACAATTAGTGCGCGCCGCCCTTTGCCTGACCAGTCAGTGCAGAGGACGGGGACAACACAGTGGCAGCCGTCGGTGGAACAGGAAAGGTGAGTATAGCAAGTGCCGGGGGCCTGAGAGGTGAGTATGTGATTTTTTATTTTTTTAATAGCAGCAACAGCATATGGGGCAAATATCTGTATGGGGCCATGTGCAGCATTATATGGGGCAAATATCTGTATGGGGCCATGTGCAGCATTATATGGGGCAAATATCTCTATGGAGCATCTTATGGGGCCATAATCCGCATTTGTGGAGCATTATACGGGGCAAATGTGTCTATGGAGCATCTTATGGGGCCCATAATCAGCATGTGTGCAGCACTGTATGGGGCAAATGTCTGTATGGAGCATCTTATGGGGTCATAATCAACATTTGTGCAGCATTATATGGGGCATATTTTAATATGGAGCATCTTATGCAGCCCATCATACACTGTATGGAGCATTATATGGGGCGTATTTTGTATGGAGCATCTTACGGGGCCATCATGAACTGTATGGAGCATTATATCTCTGGACCAGATATCACCTCCCTACTAACCAGAATCCCTCAATGTCTGTCCACTATTTCATCCTTCTTCTCCGCTAAATTTCTGAAACTTAACATGGACAAAACAGAATTCATCATCTTCCCCCCCATCTCACGTGACCCCCCCAACGAACCTATCCATTACAGTAAATGGCTGCCCACTCTCCCCAGTCCCACAAGCTCGCTGCCTCGGGGTTATCCTTGACGCTGATCTCTCCTTCAAACCACATATCCAAGCCCTTTCCACTTCCTGCCGACTTCAACTCAAAAATATTGCACGAATCCGTTCATTCCTCAACCAAGAATCTGCAAAAACCCTAGTCCATGCCCTCATCATCTCTCGTCTTGACTACTGCAACCTCCTGCTCTGTGGCCTCCCCTCAAACACTCTCGCACCCCTCCAATCTATTCTAAACTCTGCTGCCCGACTAATCCACCTGTCCCCCCGCTATTCTCCGGCCTCTCCCCTCTGTCAATCCCTTCACTGGCTCCCCATTGCCCAGAGACTCCAGTACAAAACCCTAACCATGACGTACAAAGCCATCCACAACCTGTCTCCTCCTTACATCTGTGACCTCATCTCCCGGTACTTTCCTACACGCAACCTCCGATCCTCACAAGATCTCCTTCTCTACTCCCCTCTTATCTCCTCTTCCCACAATCGTATACAAGATTTCTCTCGCGTATCACCCCTACTCTGGAACCCTCTACCACAACACATCAGACTCTCGCCCACCATCGAAACCTTCAAAAAGAATCTGAAGACCCACCTCTTCCGACAAGCCTACAACCTGCAGTAACCACCGATCAACCAACCGCTGCACGATCAGCTCTATCCTCACCTACTGTATTCTCACCCATCCCTTGTAGATTGTGAGCCCTCGCGGGCAGGGTCCTCACTCCTCCTGTACCAGTTATG
Organism: Ranitomeya variabilis; assembly: GCF_051348905.1. Classification (NCBI taxonomy): domain Eukaryota; kingdom Metazoa; phylum Chordata; class Amphibia; order Anura; family Dendrobatidae; genus Ranitomeya; species Ranitomeya variabilis. The sequence goes on along the minus strand of NC_135232.1, from coordinate 720,781,501 downwards.
ACATGTATTGTTCAAGATTATTGTACTTGTTTTTATTATGTATACCCCTCCTCACTTGTAAAGCGCCATGGAATAAATGGCGCTATAACAATAAATAATAATAATAATAATAATAATTATATGGGGCTCCTGATTCAATATGGATATTCAAAAACACTTAACCTACTGATGTCTCAATTAATTTTACCTTTATTGGTATCTATTTTTATTTTTGAAATTCACCGGTAGCTGCTGCATTTTCCACCCTAGGCTTATACTCGAGTCATTAAGTTTTCCCAGTTTTTTGTGGCAAAATTAGGGGGGTCAGCTTATACTCTGGTTGGCTTATACTCGAGTATATACGGTACTACCTTACTAGGACCCTTACCTCAATGGGGTCCTGTTTAACCCTAAACTTATGGCATCAAGAATCCTGTATATAATAATTCTTCATTGATGCCATTGGGGGCCACTGTGTTAAGCTTGTAGATCCATCTAGATTCTAGTCTTAATAGTTCCCCTTGTCTGTCTGACATACGAATATTTTTAGGTAATTTCTGTAAACCAAAAACCCGCAGGCCACGGGTGCTACCAAAGTGCACCTGCAAAACATGATTTGCCACACTAGATACATTTTTACCCTTGATCTGATCTTGTTTAGTTAAATTAATATTGGCTATATGTTGTTGTACACGCCTGCGCAGCTCCTGTAAAGTTTGACCAATATATACATTTTGGTTGCAGGCACATACCAAAGCATAAACAAGATTACTCGATTTACAATTATAGAAAGTAGTGATCTTTATTTTAAACACTCTTGATTAGCCTTTTCAGCATATTAGTGCTAGTACTAAACAATAGCTGGTTCTTGTTCAAATCCCTGTAAATAGCGGCATATACAGTATGCTTAAATTTAATTGCAGTCCATTAAGTCCTGTAGAGAAATCTTTATATACAGAATAGCAATGAGATAGATGAATAGAGTTATTCAGACTCACTTGTACGCACACGCGATGATCTCTCTGCGAGGTGGTATGTTTGTTATCATGCAGTACGACCGGCAGCACAATCTCTATTGGTCCTTTCAACTAGCAACCTTGCGCATGTGCGGTGACGTAATTTCCGTATCATGGAACACAAGATGACATGCACGTCAACTTACAGCGGGCTTCTCTTACAGGATATAGTCCATTTGTTCCTTGACCGCCAAACACAGGTGTTGGAGGTTCAGGCAACAAATGTAAGCGCACTTACTACTATTTAAAGTGGACCAGTAGCTTATTTTCTATCCCCCCCTGACGAAGCTACACATGGTAGTGATAGGCGTAGGGACGATACACATGGCTACACACTGACCATCTGGCAAGTATGACTTTGCTTATATACATGCCTAGTAGTGAAGAGCGAGTGTACTCATTGCTCGGGTTTTCCTGAGCACACTCGGGTGACCTCAGAGTATTTGTTATTGCTCGGAGATATAGTTTTCATCGCCTCAGTTGCATGATTTACAGCTTCCAGATACGCTGAATAAATGTGGGAATTCCCTAACAAACAGGCATTCCTCACATGTATTCAGCGTACCTGGAAGCTGTAAATCATGCAACTGAGGCGATGAAAACTATATCTCCGCGCAATAACAAATACTCGGAGGTCACCCGAGCGTGCTCAGGAAAACCCGAGCAACGAGTACACTCGCTCATCACTAATGCCTAGCTGATGTTATATGGGTTGGTTTATATGGCTATACATTGATTGCACATTGATGATTTTGATATGCACTTTATCTGTTCACAAGTATATCTAGGTGTTGTTGTCTCATTGGTAGATGTGAAGCACTCTTATGCCAAATGCACTATTGTCGCATTGATGTACATGTTATATTAAATTGGCTATTTTTAAGCCTTTATTTTCAAATTATTGTAGATATATTATTAATATCTTCATTATAAGACATGTTTTTGACAAATCTATTAGCACCTATAGTATTACTTGTGGATCTGTGTTCACATTAAGCCAGTTTGACCCTATTTAGCCATGGTTTGCCAATGTTTTATATGTTTTTTAATTTTTTTTATATATGCATGTGCATTTGTTGTTGCTTAAATAAAGCTTTTTTTTCACTTTCATATTCCTGTGTGCACACCTCTATTGCATCTTCCTTTTTCTTTCCAATACTATGTACAAGAATATAACTACTATAATAATGCCTCCTATACACAAGAATATAACTACTGTAATACTGCCCCTATGAACAAGAATATAACTGCTATAATGCTGCCCCATGTACAAGAATACAACTACTATAATACTGCCCCTATGTACAGGAATATAACTACCATAATACTGCTCCTATGTACAAGAATATAACTACTATAATACTGCTCCTATGTACAAGAATATAACTACTATAATACTGCCCCCTATGAACAAGAATATAACTATTATAATACTGCCTCCTATGTACAAGAATATAACTACTATAATACTGCCCCCTATGTACAAGAATATAACTACTATAATACTGCCCCCTATGTACAAGAATATAACTACTATAATACTGCCCCCTATGAACAAGAATATAACTATTATAATACTGCCTCCTATGTACAAGAATATAACTACTATAATACTGCCCCCTATGTACAAGAATATAACTACTATAATACTGACCCTATGTACAAGAATATAACTACTATAATACTGCCCCCTATGTACAAGAATATAATTACTATAATACTGCTCCTATGTACAAGAATATAACTGCTATAATACTGCTCCTATGTACAAGAATATAACTACTATAATACTGCCCCTATGTACAGGAATATAACTACTATAATACTGCCCCCTATGTACAAGAATATAACTACTATAATACTGCCCCTATGTACAAGAATATAACTACTATAATACTGCTCCTATGTATAAGAATATAACTACTATAATACTGCTCCAATACACAAGAATATAACTACTATAATACTGCCCCCATGTACAAGAATATAACTACTATAATACTACTGCTATGTATAAGAATATAACTACTAAAATACTGCTCCTATGTATAAGAATATAACTACTAAAATACTGCTCCTATGTACAGGAATATAACTACTAAAATACTGCTCCTATGTACAGGAATATAACTACTAAAATACTGCCTGTGCAATGTTTTTTCCCTTCCTTATCTTATAGGAGAACAATACTTTTGTGACTGCGGCAGTTATCAGACATTACATAAGCGGCTGCTGCAGATTCTTCAGAATGGACGTCGGTCACTTAGTTTACAGTTAATATTACAATGAATCCCTTTGGTCTTTAGTTGTGATTCACAATGGGATGAATAAATTTATAACAATGGGATGAATAAATTTATAACAATTGCTTTTTTGTATCGGGAAAGGGGTTATTGATTGTCCAATAGTTTGTCAACGACAAGACTAATTATTTCTGGATTGCGTTATTCTATCAGTCGTTTCTGCTTCTGTGATAGATGAGACCAAGATCAGCAGCGGCGTCACATTACACCCAATCTTCCCGCAGATACAACATTTCTTTGCTGGTGGGTTATGAGAAATGACAGCTGCCATACAGATATACTGCAAACAATCTTTATACTATGAACACAGCAGCGCAGACGATCATCACCTGTACCTGCAACACGTGGGAGGTCGTACGCTCCTCCAGCAGCACAGAGTGTTTCAGAAGGAGTTTTTAAATCTTTAGAAAATAGTAAAATATGTATATTCTCAGGCTACACTATGCATTACTATGCAGTAATAACATGCCAGATGGGAGAGCTGGACCAATGGATGCTGGGTTGGAGGGAGCACCACTATACATTTGCAGGGCTGAGCTTTGCTATTTTTCTCAACCATTCTGCTAAAGCTCTGGGGCTCGTCTTTTTACATTTTACTCTGAAGGAACATTTAACAAATTCATTTCCTGCAGCTATTTTATTACAAGTAGCTCAGAAATAACAGGAGAAAAAAAACGACTTTTTATTACAAGTGCAAAAAAAATAAAAGAAAAGAGAATGATGAATGTCACCAAATAATCGCAAACACGAAGTCATCACTCAAAGAGGACGCAAATCAAAGATGCGGTCGGGACAATTTGTGTTCTTAAAATTAACAGGATTGAAGAAAACATTTCTCTATGTATTTTCAGGCAAATATGAATGTGACAGACACATAAATTGTGTTTTACTGATGGAAACTGAGTACGGGTAGAGGAGGGGCACTCAAAAAATGCAAGAAACGCTCCTGTTTTATGTAGATTAAGCCTTATAGACTTTTACTTTTAGGTCCTCACCATTTCTAAGATCTCTACGTCCTGTTATTGAATTGATGTCTCTTTGAATATGAATTTGAAGTTCACGGAGGAATGTCTACGTTGATTTTATTTTAGGGAAGGAGTTAAAAACTTCTTAACCAATCACCAAGAAATACACAGCAATAATAAATCTCAGATTTAACCCTGTATCAAATATAAAGATATGTTATAATAAAAAATATTACTGAATGTTAGAAATGTTTGTTGCTTTAGAGATCTAAATCTAAATCGCATCAGTGTCACGACTCTGTTGTCAGGCATCCCAGAACCAGTGGCTCCTTCCCTGTCCCTAATGCTAGGGGTGCCCTAGGTCACCCTGTTCCCCGAATCACTTCTGATGGTGAAGACACCGGGGCCACGTACCTTGTCTTAACTCACACCTTTTCCTATAATGACCAACAACAACCTCCAGCCATGCAGCATAATCTAGCTACGATAATGAGTGCTAGCCAGGACCCAGATTATATAGGCGATGGCAGTGGTTAACAGTGAACAGCTGAGAGCCGTAATGCAGGAAAGCTTCCATGTGCTCTCAACTGAGCAGATTAACCCCTATACTGCAAAAATAAATTTATACCATTTAATAAGCAGGCTAACTGTATCTAATCAGTGCAGGAGTAGGAGAAATCAGAAGCTGTGATCTTCTGGCTCCTCTCTGTCACGGTAAACATGTGCCAGTACCCCTCCTTCTATGAGCGACCTCGAACCTCAGAGCCAGGTTTATCAAGGTGTGCCACATGAAAAGACTGGATCAGCCTGGCCGCACATCATCTCTTCAGGACCGTATCCCTTCCAGTGTACCAGATACTAAAGTGACCGACAAACTAAGCGAGAATCATTCATCTTAGCTATTTGAAATTCCAAATTTCCATCCACCTTGACAGGAGATGGCAGTAGCGGTGATGGTACAGAAGATGCAACATATTTTTTGAGTAGAGATCTATGAAATCCTGAAGGTGGGAGGCAAAGCAAGGCGGAATGCTACGGGATTAATGACGACCACAATATTACAAGGACCGATGAACCTGGGACCCAGTTTCCAAGAGGAAACCTTCAACTTCATGTTACTTGAGAACAACCACACCTAGTCACCAACACACAGGTCCGGACCCACGAAACATCTCCAATCAGCCACACTTGTATATTTGGATCCCATCTTACTCAAATTATCAATAACCCTTGCCACACAGACGTAATAGATTCTGAAAATCGTTCTTCTTCAAGTATTCCAGAAGAACTATTTCTATTAAATGAGCTGAACTGAGGATGAAACCAGTATGCCCCGAAAATTGGGGACTTACCAGTAGACTCTTGGCAACAATTATTTACCGCAAATTCAGCTAGAGGTAAGTAGGTAACCCAATCCTCCTGATTCTCAGACACAAAACACCTAAGATAAGTCTCAAGATTCTGGTTAACCCATTCAGTTTGCCCATTAGACTGCATGTGAAATGCAGAAGAGAACGACAGGTGGATCCCCAAACGAGTGCAAAACACCCTCCAAAGTTTGGACATAAACTACACCCCTCCCGGTCAGAAACAATATCAGTAGGGATTCCTTGTAATTTTACGATCTCTCTGATGAAAATTTGCGCCAAAGTCTTGGTGCTAGGTAAAGCCGGTACAGCAATGAAATGAGACATCTTATTGAATCAGTCCACCACCACCAAAATTACACTATTACCTGATGACACGGATAGATCAGTGATAAAATCAACTGATAAATGAGTCTATTGTCTACTTGGAATCGCCAGTGGTTGGAGAGACCCAGACAGACGAGTATGAGAGGTTTTAGAACGCGCTCAGACATGGCAGGTGGCTACATACTCCCGGACACCTTGATGTACCCCTGACCACCAAAAATGCAGAGTAAGAAGATCTGTGGTGGCTTTATTACCGGGTGTCCAGCCAAAACCGAATCATGATGTTCTATAAGAACTCTCTCACAGAGATTCACAAGTGCAAACACTTTCCCTAACGGACAAGCATCAGGGGCGCCCCCTGAGCCTCAACAACCTCTTTCTCAAGATTGGAGCATATAGATGTGTCACGGGTTCCTTCTCCGGTATCACACAATCAACAGAGCAAGAGACTAGTGAACAATTCCAAGACCTTTATTTAGGAAAAACACGAAAGGTCCATATATACGATCCATCACACAAAGGATTAAATATTCCAGAACACGAATGCAGATCAGTTACAGAATAAAAGTCCAACAATCCAGCACAGAGGATAACAGTCCATATTCCCTTCTTTCTCTTTCTGACGTGCTGTCTTCACACCATGGGTTCCACACAGGATCTGAATCCCCCCAACTCCTGTCCTCTCCTTATGTCCAGGAGTAGTCAGACAGGTTTGGGTGGTTTTCAGGCCTCCCACACCTGACAAAGGTCCCTGGTGGATTACGGCACTACAGGGGGTCATTGTTTCAACAAGCTAGTTCAATATGTCATTAGCATATTAGCAAACACGTTTATTCACTGACCCTGTGGAGAGATAACAGTACAGGAATGTGGGGGCTGATATCAGATGGCAAATAACAGCCATTCATCAATTGGCAAATAACTCATACTACAAGAGAGCACCATGATAATCAGTAAAATATAAATATACACAAAATGATACCCACATAACATATCACACCATCACAAGATGCAATAACCTCACCTTTTTGTAGTAAAGGAACCGGTTCACAATTATCGCCACCCCCTGGAAAACAATGAGATATGGCATCAGCCTAAGGCCATGTGCACACGTTCAGTATTTTTCGCGTTTTTTTCGCTATAAAAACGTGATAAAAACGCGAAAAAAACCGCTTACATATGCCTCCTATTATTTACAGTGTATTCCGCATTTCTTGTTCAAATGTTGCATTTTTTTCCGCGAAAAAATCGCATCGCGGAAAAAAAGCAACATGTTCATTAAATTTGCGGAATTGCGGGGATTCCGCACACCTAGGAGTGCATTGATCTGCTTACTTCCCACACGGGGCTGTGCACACCATGCGGAAAGTAAGCAGATTATGTGCGGTTGGTACCCAGGGTGGAGGAGAGTAGACTCTCCTCCACGGACTGGGCACCATATAATTGGTAAAAAAAAAAGAATTAAAATAAAAAATAGTCATATACTCACCTTCGATGGCCCCCGCAGTCTTCCCGCCTCTCATTGGTGCACGCTGCCGCTTCGGTTCCTATAGCTGGTGTGTGTGAAGGACCTGCGATGACGTCGCCGTCTTGTGATTGGTCGCGTGACCGCTCATGTGACCGCTCACGTGACCGCGACGTCATCGAAGGTCCTGCACACACACACCATCTATAGGAACGGACGCCGCTGAGGAGATCGGCTGTCTGCAGGTGAGTATAACCATTTTTTTAATTTTTTTAATTATTTTTAAACATTCTATCTTTTACTATTGATGCTGCATAAGCAGCATCTATAGTATAAAGTTGTTCACAGTATGTTTGACAAGTGTGATCAACCTGTCAGTCAGTTTTCCAAGCGATGCTACAGATCGCTTGGAAAACTTTAGCATTCTGCAAGCTAATTTCGCTTGCAAAATGCTAAAAAAAAAACGCGAAAAAAACGGGAAAAAAACGCAAAAAAAAATGCGGATTTCTTGCAGAAAATTTCCGGTTTTCTTCAGGAAATTTCTGCAAGAAATCCTGACGTGTGCACATACCCTTAATGTTCTTTTTCCCCGGTATATATGTAAAGTTAAATCCCATGAAGAACAATGTTCATCTTGTCTGTCATAGCGTTAGACATTTTGCAGACTCTAAATATACAAGATTCTTATGATCTGTGATTACCAGAACCAGGGCCGCCATCAGGGCATTACAGCCGTTACTGCTGTATGGGGCCCGGTCAGCAGCAGTGCACAGAGGGGCCCGCAGATCTGGGGCCCCACTGTTGTGCTTCTACTGATCGGGCCCCATCGTGCACTAAAATACTGTGCACTGCGGCGCACATGTCGGCGGTGGGGCCCGGGAGCCATTTTGATGCTGTGCACGGCCGTCTTACCTAGTCGGCTGCGCAGCTCCTGCTCGGCTGTAGCTAGAATGTATGGGCTCCCTGCAGGTCCTGACTACAGCCCATACATTCTAGCAATTCTCAGTAGTGAATGTGCTAGAATGTATTGGCTCCTGTCAGGTCCTCTCAGCAGCCCATACATTCTAGCTGCTGCTTCACAACTGGAAACACTAGACGCCCCGGAACGACTGAGGTAAGTATAAAAAACATTTTTATATTGTTTTTTTTTAAATGGGTGAGGTGGGGGAGAGTGAGAAAAGCGGATATAGCGGGCACCACATCAATGTACTCAACAGGGATCTACCAACTGCATATGAAACAACACAGAAAAAAAACAAGAGAAAGGATATGCACATACAAGGGATCAACCTGAATATTCCACTTTATTTAAATGACTTATATAAACAAGGCAAAAAAGGGGTAACACATTTAAAAACATTTAAAAGCCACAAAAGGCTAAATAGCCCAAACATAATCACCCCAAACGGACCCAATGATGCAATGATGGCAGTGCTCATACAGGATATAGAAATAGATTAAATACAAATCTCCAAATACGCAAACTCTCATGTTAATCAAAAAATATATGCAATACAATAGGCTGCCAGCTGACCCATCAAAAAAGGCTTGTTCTAAATATATATAGGACATAGGAGATATACTGGTGGGTATCTTGTCCCCATAGTGTAATACAAATCCAGTATAGCCCCTATGTGTCCTGTCAGCCCTATGTAACGTACAATTAAAGTGCACTACCGACTAAGCACCCCCTGGCATATAAGTATTAAAGAATCATACTGACCACAATATCACACAAGTATAGTGACCAGCCTAAGCAAAATATCTCACAAAATAACACAAGCGCTGTTGGAGCGGCCGGCATCTCAATTCCATAATGGTGGTCAGATTTGCCAGAGCAGTAGCATGATACCAAATACAGTCCGTGAGGAGTGAGAAGGCCCCACGCGTATCGACGCTGCTAGAGCGTCTTCCTGAGCCCTCTCCCCTGAGCACCCAGGGGGTGCTTAGTCGGTAGTGCACTTTAATTGTACGTTACATAGGGCTGACAGGACACATAGGGGCTATACTGGATCTGTATTACACTATGGGGACAAGATACCCACCAGTATAACTCCTATGTCCTATATATATTTAGAACAAGCCTTTTTTGATGGGTCAGCTGGCAGCCTATTGTATTGCATATATTTTTTGATTAACATGAGAGTTTGCGTATTTGGAGATTTGTATTTAATCTATTTCTATATCCTGTATGAGCACTGCCATCATTGCATCATTGGGTCCGTTTGGGGTGATTATGTTTGGGCTATTTAGCCTTTTGTGGTTTTTAAATATTTTTAAATGTGTTGCCCATTTTTTTTGCCTTGTTTATATTAGTCATTTAAATAAAGTGGAATATTCAGGTTGATCCCTTGTATGTGCATATCCTTTCTCTTGTTTTTTTCTGTGGGGGGGAGTGAGACTGCAGATGATGGAGTGTGTTTGAGGGGGCACTGCGCTTGATGAAATGATAGGGGGCTGCAGATGATGAAGTGTGTTTAAGGGGGCACTGCACATGATGAAATGATAGGGGGCTGCAAATGATAAAGTGTGTTTGAGGGGGCACTGCGCATGATGAAATGATAGGGGGCTGCAGATGATGAAGTGTGTTTGAGGGGGCACTGCGCATGATGAAATGATAGGGGGCTGCAGATGATGAAGTGTGTTTAAGGGGGCACTGCGCATGATGAAATGATAGGGGGCTGCAGATGAAGTGTGTTTGAGGGGGCACTGCGCATGATGAAATGATAGGGGGCTGCAGATGATGAAGTGTGTTTAAGAGGGCACTGCGCATGATGAAATGATAGGGGGCTGCAGATGATAAAGTGTGTTTGAGGGGGCACTGCGCATGATGAAATGATAGGGGGCTGCAGATGATGAAGTGTGTTTGAGGGGGCACTGCGCATGATGAAATGATAGGGGGCTGCAGATCATGAATTGTGTTTGAGGGCGCGCTGCGCATGATGAAATGATAGGGGGCTGCAGATGATGAAGTGTGTTTGAAGGGGCACTGCGCATGATGAAGTATGTTTGAGGGGGCACTGCGCATGATGAAATGATAGGGGGCTGCAGATGATGAAGTGTGTTTGAGGGGGCACTGCACATGATGAAATGATAGGGGGCTGCAAATGATAAAGTAAGGGGGACTGCAGATGAAGTGAAGGGGGAATAGTCGACTAAATGATGAAGTAAGGTGGACTGCAAATGATGAAGTGGGGGTGTTGGGGACTGTTCATCAAGTGAGTGTGAGGGATGGTGGACAGCAATTGAATTGAAGGTGGGGGTGGGGAGAGCCAATGGTGTATTGAAGGTAGGGAGAGCAAATAATGAATTTTGAGGGTGGGGGAAGAGCAGATGATAATGAATAGAGGGTGGGAGAGAGAAGACATGACAATGAATTGAGGCAGAAGGGGCATGTAACTATAATGAATTGGAGTTAGGGTTAGAGCGGGAGGTGCATAGTGGGATCGTTGAGGATAAAGTGACTGGAAATAAATTGGGGAAAGAGTACAGGTGCTAATTAATTTATATATTAAATGGGGAAAGTGGCTATGTATAGCTAGAAGGGGCTCAGTGGCATATTATAATTTATATTTGGAATGGTGGGTTGCATAATAACCAATTACAGTATATATTAATGGTGGGTGAATGTCTGTATTCAGATGTGTAGTGTAGAAGAAAGGGAAAAAGTGGGGAATGTGCTCTGGAAGCGGTGCTCTAGATAACTGTGTTATTTTATGCAGAGACGAGTCCTGGCTGAAAGAAGTGATGGCAGTCTGCGCTGGATTAAAAAGAAACACAAAGATGAAGGACTTCAGCTAGAGACGTCACTGGTGAGTCAGTATGTTACCTGTACACTGACACCATACACTGTATACTGTATACAGAGCTCCTGTGTATAATGTCACCGGTGATCACTATATTATCTGTACACTATACACTATATACAGAGCTCCTGTGTATAATGTCACTAGTGATCACTGTATTACATGTACACTGACACTATATATAGAGCTACTGTGTATAATGGCACCGGTGACCACTGTATTACCTGTACACAGACACTGCATACTAAGTACAGATCTCCTATGTATAATGACACTTATGGTGATAGTATTTTTTTTATTAATGATCAGTATTGTACTATTTAGTCACAATGTGGTGGTAATATGTTGTCCGGCCATGGTGTGGCGGTATTTGTTTCTTGTATGTGCTATTATTTGGTCACTATGTGGTGTTAATATGTGGTCTGGTCATGTTGTGTTGGTATTTGTTCCTTGTATGTAGTTGGTCACCATGTGGTGGTAATATGTGGTCTGTACATGCTGCGGTGGTATTTGTCCCTTGTATGCGATATTGTTCGGTCACTGTGGTGGTAATATCTGGTCTGCACATGGTGTGGCAGTATTTATTCCTTGTAGATAGTATTATATGTCACTATGTGGTGATAATGTGGTGTCTGGTCATGGTGTTGTGGTATTTGTCCCTTGTATGTGGTATTATTGGTCATTTGAAAAATTGAAAAATAAATAAAAATATACCTAAATTGTATTGCATATTTTAACAAATGTTTAATAACTTAGAGTAGAGTAGCGCCCGGCCAAAATAGTCTACCTTGTCATCGTGGCAGATTAAAAAAACCTTTTGGCCAAAACAAAATCTGCTGGCTATGTGTGTGATCTGGTGATGGGAACTGTTAATGTGTGATTGGTGAGAAGTGGAGTTTTTCCAAGAGACAGCGGTGGTGCTGTGGACAGTTCGAGGGTTGGAGGCGGGGCTGGGGTGGAGCCTGGGCGGAGTCTTAAGGGGGCCCCGAAAATTTTGCCAGTATGGGGCCCCGAAATTTCTAGTGGCAGCCCTGACCATAACCATATGAACTGCCCCCTCCAGAAAATTAAGCCACTCTTCAAGAGCCACTGGATAGCCAAGAGTTCCCTGTTACCAATGCCATAGTTTTTCTCAGCAGATGACGGTTTTTTTTAGAAAAGTATGCACATGGACGCCATTTACCAGGAGACGCACTCTGTAACAATATTGCCCTCACTCCCACTTCAGAAGCGTCAACTTTTACAATAACTGGCTGAGTGAAGTCAGGCTGTATGAGAATCGGTGCAGATGAAAAACACTCCTTCAAGGTATTGAATGCCTCAATGGCCTGACTGGACCATTTGGAAAAGTCTGTCCCTTTCCTGGTCATATCCGTCAGGGGTTTGGCCACTACCAAAAAGTTTTTGATGAACTTACAATAGTAGTTGACAAAACTCATAAACCTTTGTAACACGATCGAATCCGGTACCGTCCGGACTGTGGCCGGATGCATGCAAAAACCTGTGGATGAAAAAACATAGCCTAGAAAAGGGATCTCCTCCACCGAGAACATACACTTCTTGGGTTTGACAAATTATTGTCTCTGAGTATCTGTAAGACCTGTCTGACATGTACCTAATGTGACTCAAGGTCAGGTGAATAAATTAATATGTCATCAAGATAGAAAACCACAAATCTACTGTACCTACCAGGTGACTAAAGATGTAATTTACAAAGTGCTGAAAGATGGCGAGAGCATTAGTCAACCCAAATGGCATCGCAAGGTTCTCAGTCTCCCTCAGTCATTGAAAGCTGTTTTCCACTCATCCCCCTCTTTAATGCGAAAGAGATTATACCCCCCCCCCCCCCCCCCCCAAGATCCAGTTTAGAAAAAAATTTTGCTCCTACAATCTGACTAATGAGCTCTGAGATGAGAGGTAGCAGAAACTGATCCCGGACCGTGATCTGTACAAATAAAAACCCCACAGAAATAGGGGATGAGGATCGTCCGATTTGACTCTTTGCCAAACTTTCTGTGATATAGTCCTTCATGGCCTGCCACTCTGGGCCAGAGATATTGTATAGTCTGCTCTTTGGCATCTTGGCCCCAGGGACAAGATTAACAGAGCAGTAATAAGGACGATGGGTATTTACGCACAGACTGGGTAACCACCCTAGCTAGCCTGGTACCCAAGCAGCGTCCTTGACAATACTCATTCCACTTTACCACCTCCTGAGTCTGCCAATCTATCACAGGGATGTGCAGAGTGAGCCAAGTAAGTCCAAGAACCACAGGAGAGGGCAGACCCTCTAGCACGTAACAGTCCATACCTTTTGAGTGCATGGCACCCCACCTGTACATGTAACCCCTGGATGGTTTGCGTAAAATACCCCTGTCTCAAGGGTGCGGAGTCGATTATGGGTATGAGTCTTGACAGTGTATTTGGTTTGAGGCCCTGGTCCTGGATGAAACTAGCATGTATCAAGTTAAACCCCGCCCCACTCTCCAGACAGGCAGAAATAACCAGCTTATTTTTGCCCACATGGATTTCAGCAGGTAGACAAAATTGTGTCCTACCCACGGAGGAGATATGTACACCCATGTTGCTAACCTCCCCGCAACCTGGGCTCCTTAATTTTCCGGTGGCTGTTTACAGTGAGATAGGGCAAGCAGCCATGAAAGGCCCTTTCTACCACAGTAAAAACACACTCCCCTTTACTCCAATATACAGATTGATTCCCAGAACAAGTTGCCCCACCCAACTCTTGGGGTTCCTCAGATGACTCAGACCAGGTTTCCCTTGGCCCTAGACCTCTCACACATTGGGGTGTCTCTTTATGTCTCTGGCACAGATGGCGATCCATGCGGATAGCCAGAGACATGGCCGCCTCAAGGGAAACTTGAGTTTCATACAGAGCTAAGGCATCCTTCACCCTTACTGATAGTCCTTCACAGAACTGGCTATGGAGCGTGGGGTCATTATACTTAGTGTCAGTGGGCTACCTCTGAAACTTGGAGCAATACTCATCTGCCGGCCGGTCTCCCTGCTAAAGCTGATTTAGTGTGGACTCGGCCAGAGAGACGCAGTTGCAGTTGTCATATGACCCAGGGCCATAAAAAAATTCCTCCATCGTCTGGAGTGATTGGGAGTCAGACGACAGAGAGGATGCCCATACTTGGGGGACACCCTGAAGGAGAGAGATTATTATCCCCACCTGTTGCTCCTCGGTTCCTGAGGAACAAGGACATAACCTGAAGTATAGTTTCCAGGCCTCCCTTAAAACAGCAAACTTGTAATGCCCCCCAGAGAACCTGTCAGGCACAGCGATCTTGGGCTCCACTAAGGGTTCTTGGGAGTCACAGTCCCCAAACAAAATGTGTTCAGGTGCTTCTGTGGCACCTCAGGAGTTCAGGTACCACAGTGGTATTGCCTTCCTTTCGGAGAGGGTCATGCCATGCCTGGAAATGAGGAGGATCCCTTTAACAGGTAGCACATACATGCAACATGTTCTGACTCCAGGCCAGAAGGGGGAGCTCTAGACCCTGTTTGCCAACTCCAGGCTAAGTTGCTGCAGTTGCCCTACCAGAGCAGTGATAGGATCCATATGGATCAAAAACGTTTGCCAGAGCTAATGTCATGACTGTGTTGTCTGGTGTCCCAGGACCAGGGGCTAATTCCCTGTCCCTAATGCTAGGGGTGCATGAGCTCACCCGGTTTCCCGGATCACTTCTGATGGTGAAGATGCCGGGGCCACGTACCTTGCCTTAGCTCCTGAATCTGCCCTCAGTCTTTACCCTTCCACCACCCAGAGAAGAGAGGAGTAGTAGTGTACCGTAATACACCAACCAGACCAACAAGGTAATACGAATAGGGGTAAAGGAAAATAACAATCAAATATACACACATAAATAACTGAGGTAATCACTGGGGAGTGGAGGATGAGGAAAAACCAAAGTAGGAGAAGGAAGGGATTAGCACACCCAAGACCTAGCAACAGTCAGAGATAAATCTACCAAACACCTTCACAAACAACAACCACAAACGACCATCTCCTAACCATACAGCATAAGCTGTCTCTGGCAATGAGTGCTAGCCAGAGCCTATATTATATAGGAGATGGGAGTGGCTAACAGTGCACAGCTGAGAGCCTTAATGCAGAAAAGCTTCCAGGAGCTCTCAACTGAGCAGATTAACCCCTGTACTGCTAAAAGAAATCTGCACTATTTAATATGAAGGTGAAGTGCTTCAGGAGTAGGAGAAATCAGACGCTGTGGTCTTCTGGCCCCTCTGTGTCACTGTAAACACGTAACAATTTTGACACATAAGAATGGAAACAAATGATAAAACTTAATCTCACTGCAACCACCACTAGGGGGAGCTCCCCGCATACAGAGATACATGATAAGATTCAGTCGGCAGCCACCACTAGGTGGAGCTTCCTGTATACAGGGATACATGATAAGATCCTGCCTGCAGCCACCACTAGGGGGAGCTCCCTGTGTACAGAGATACTTGATAATATCCTGTCTGCATCCAGCACTAGGGGGAGCTCCCCGCATACAGGGATACATGATGAGATCCTGTCTGCGGCCACCACTAGGGGGAGCTCCCCGTATGCTGGGATACATGATGAGATTCTGTCTGCAGCCACCACTAGAGGGAGCTCCCTGTATACAGAGATACATGATGAGATTCTGTCTGCAGTCATCACTAGGGGGGAAGCTCCGTGTATACAGGGATATATGATAAAATCCTGTCTGCAGTCACCACTAGGGGGAGCTCTATGTATACAGACATACATAAGATGCCGACTGCAGTCACTGCTAGGGTTAGCTTCATGTATACAGAGATATATGATGATACTGCCTGCAGCCACCACTAGGGGGAGCTCCCTGTATACAGAGATACATAAGATCATGTCTGCTGCCACCACTAGGGGCAGCTCCCTCTATACAGAGATATATGATAAGATTCTGTCTGCAGTCACCACTAGGGGGAGCTCCCTGTATACAGAGATACATAATAAGATCCTGTCCACAGCCACCACAATGGGGATCTCCTTATATACAGAGATACATAATAAGATCCTGTCTGCAGTCACCACTAGGGGGAGCGCCCTGTATACAGAGATACATGATAAGATCCTGTCTGCAGCCACCACTAGGGGGAGCTTCCTGTATACAGAGATACATAAGATTCTCTCTGCAGCCACCACTGGGGGAGCTCCCTGTATACAGAGATACATGGTAAGATTCTCTCTGCAGCCACCACTAGGGGGAGCTCCCTGTATACAGAGATACATGATAAGATTCTTTCTGCAGCTGCCACTAGGGGGAGCTCCCTATATACCGAGATATATGATATGATCCTGTCTGCAGCCACCACTAGGGGGAACTCCCTGTATACAGAGATACATGATAAGATTCTGTCTGCAGCCATCACTGGGGGGGGGGGGCTCCCTGTATACAGAGATACATGAGATTCTCTCTGCAGCCACCACTGGGGGGAGCTCTCTGCCTGTGGATTCATTCAGCTAGTATTACCGCTGTATAAATGTGAATGTAGTGCGGTTTCCCCGACGATGACCCCAGTCTGGTGCTTTGGTGGGCTATGATGGGAGAGAGGGTGACAGTTCAGTTTTGAACCCTATGTATTCTAGGCTCTGTAGTCCCTTCATAGTTTGCATTTGTATTCATTTAGTAGTTTGTAATGGACACATGTCAGTTTTATATGCTGTAGATTCAGAGGAGAAAAACTTTTGTAACAATTGTAACTTCATTCATTAGTCTTATCCTGGTCCATGTGTCCACTGCCCCAGCAGTAATCTCATACAGACGCATTTCAGTAACACTTTGGCTTTAAATTTCTTACTGGAAATTTTCCTTTCTCCTGAGATCTGCAGAATGAAGAAGATTCATCAACCTAATCAGTCGTCGGCATCATGCACAGATCTCTGAGGTCACTGAGTGTCCGCACCTTGTAATATTTCTCCTGTTACATGAAGATGACAATCCTGGTGCAGAAGCAAATATTTTATATTGATGGCGGTATGATGTCTGCAGAGCTCTCTGCTGCCCCCATGTGTCACTTCTCGCTACTCAGATTTTGGATGAGAACAGTAATGAACACACCACCCAATGGAAAGGGTCAGATGTTGTACCACAGAGGGGCTCATGTCACCTCTTGCAATATATACTCCAGTGCGGAGACCCCCCAAACCCCGTGATTAGGACTGGAAGCAACATGTGTAGAGAGATAGTGATTGTGGTTATGACGATAATATGGTCATACAGTGTATGATTATCAGCACACGCTGCAAAAGATGCAATGCATAGTACCACAGTACATTGACCAAATAATGCTGGGAATCCGTGATGTTCAGAACCGTCACATAGTGCCCAGAAATGCCATCATATCATCCTGGAGGAACATATACACTCACTGGCCACTTTATTAGGTACACCTGTCCAACTTCTTGATAACACTTAATTTCTAATCAGCCAATCACATGGCGGCAACTCAGTGCATTTAGACATGGTCAAGACAATCTCCTGCAGTTCAAACCGAGCATCAGTATGGGGAAGAAAGGTGATTTGAGTGCCTTTGAACGTGGCATGGTTGTTGGTGCCAGAAGGGCTGGTCTGAGTATTTCAGAAACTGCTGATCTACTGGGATTTTCACGCACAACCATCTCTAGGGTTTACAGAGAATGGACCGAAAAAGAAAAAAAATCCAGTGAGCGGCAGTTCTGTGGGCGGAAATGCCTTGTTGATGCCAGAGGTCAGAGGAGAATGGGCAGACTGGTTCGAACTGATAGAAAGGCAACAGTGACTCAAATCGCCACCCGTTACAACCAAGGTAGGCCTATGAGCATCTCTGAACGCACAGTGCGTCGAACTTTGAGGCAGATGGGCTACAGCAGCAGAAGACCACACCGGGTACCACTCCTTTCAGCTAAGAACAGGAAACTGAGGCTACAATTTGTACAAGCTCATCGAAATTGGACAGTAGAAGATTGGAAAAACGTTGCTTGGTCTGATGAGTCTCGATTTCTGCTGCGACATTCGGATGGTAGGGTCAGAATTTGGCGTAAACAACATGAAAGCATGGATCCATCCTGCCTTGTATGGAGCATCTTTGGGATGTGCAGCCGACAAATCTGCGGCAACTGTGTGATGCCATCATGTCAATATGGACCAAAATCTCTGAGGAATGCTTCCAGCACCTTGTTGAATCTATGCCACGAAGAATTGAGGCAGTTCTGAAGGCAAAAGGGGGTCCAACCCGTTACTAGCATGGTGTACCTAATAAAGTGGCCGGTGAGTGTATATCTCATGCTCATAACATACCAACATACTGGCCTCAAATAATAAATCCAGAAAGTGCTCATATAATACTGCCATAAACTGTTCCAGTGATATATACACAACATACGGCCATATGCAGCTCATATAATGCCATCACAGGGCATTAGAACAGTGGATCTATACAATTCTCATAGAATACCACGTAAAGTACCCAAATACCACACCGATATAGTGTTCAGATGATACCTCCAAACAGTAACAAAAATAATAGGTGCATACATTGCTCAAATAATGGATACAGGGAGAAATAGTCTTCAAAACCCCTGAGCTTATCCACGGTACAACTACAAATGTAAATGTATTTTTGGGGACTTTATGTGATACAGCACAAAGTAACAAGTATTTGTGATGTGTAATGTGTTCCCACGGTCAGTAAACGCTGCGGGTTTAACGCTGTGAACATCCGCAGCGTCAAACCCGCAGAGTCCAGATGTTACAGCATAGTGGAGGGGATTTCATGAATTCCCACCTCCACTATGCGTTCAGAGACGAAGGCAGCACACCTGCGTATCTGGACATGTGGCACGTCTTTATAGACTGCAGCATGTCTATTTACAATGCGGCGACGCTCCGTTCCCGCAGCGTAAATTTCCCATAGACTATCATTAGATGCGGTAAAACTGCATCTAATGATTAGTCAAATGCGTAATAACTGCGTAAGCGCAGCTTACTACGCATGTCTACTAATTTAAATTAGTAAATAACACAACCTCAAAGGCATCATGTCAGTGCCACACATGTCACTCCACAAAGATATGACAAGAGCCACACAACAAAAGAACCCGCTCAATGAAAGATGTTGAAACTCCGGAGAAAAGCGGGGTTTGTTACCCGCGAAACGCGCGTCGGGACACGCACACCCGGCCTAGGACTCCTTTAAACTTGTTGCCTGGTAAGCATCCCACCCTTAGGGGTTACTTACTACTATTTTGTTGTAGCACTATGCGGTTACTGATGGGGTAATAGGTGGATATGCTGCCTAGATGCGGCAGTGCTACCGCACTATGCACTATGCACTTTATGCTAGGTTGAGAGCTGAACTTGTGCTGTGCGTCTAGTGTCTGGGCACTCAGTTTTGGAGTCCTGTGGCTTCCCTTTGGGTCCTCCCCTGCTACTTTTTATGCACTTTATTGTATGTTGTTTTGTCTACCATTCATTAATAAAATGTTTTCTTTTTCTATACTCTAATTTAAATTAGTGGACATAATAAATAAATACGGACGGCACGGACTGATACGCTATGCCCACATTATATATTGGGATACTGCTATCATTGTTATTGTGGTAACTATATTTATTATGTGCTTTATTTACGTCACTTTTTTTATTAATCGGTAATTCGATTGGATGTATTGCTTATCTCTTTGGGAAATTCTGTGACATGTACGATATGTGAATGCAGATGCACCGCGATGGATGCGTCCCCGGTCTACCGCGTTTCTGTTGCCCCTGGCAGCTTTCGGCGTCTTCCGGTTTTGGTGATGTCCTTCCAGGACCTGCCATCACATGACGCCGACGCTGCCTGGCGTCGCGCTTGACGTGGAGACGCGCGCTTCACTTCCGGCCGGGGCCGCTGCTTCCGGACATGTGGTGATACTCCCCCAACAGTGAGGCTGGTGGTAATTATATAAATAGGATGCACACCATTGTTGTGCAGGTCCCCTGAGGAAGGAAGGTCCGAAACGTGAGTCAGGGCAGGCGTGCATCTTCGTGGACAGTGGACTTTGCCCCAGATTGCCGGTAATGATTGCTGTTCTTTAGCACTATTCGCACATTTGCACTTTAAGATATAATATGAGTAACAGCGGGACCAAACGGCGGTATAAACTGTGGGTGGCATAGTAGTGGATAAAAACATGATATGAGTTGACCCTGCACGATATGGTGTACACATATGGGTGTACGATATGCCTAGACTAGGGTTTTTATGATACTTTTTCCACTGCCGCATGTCCAGGTTTTTGTATGTCCTATCCCACAGTACATCTTTGTGTGTGACATTTTTTGTATATCTCTGTTCCCCCTTCACCAGTGTTCATTTTAATAGTAACGTTTTGTAAATTTTCCTATATTTATGGACCTCAGTATCATCCTTTTTGAATAGTGTTGTTTATTTTACAGGTATATTTTAGATAATTGTTAGGGGCATTAGTATTCAGCCCGAGTCAGCTCTTTGTAGGACCACCATTCTCTGCTGCAGTCTTTTGGGGTCTGTCTCTCCAGCTTCCTCTGCTGCAGTCTTTTGGGGTCTGTCTCTCCAGCTTCCTCTGCTGCAGTCTTTTGGGGTCTGTCTCTCCAGCTTTCTCTGCTGCAGTCTTTTGGGGTCTGTCTCTCCAGCTTTCTCAGCTGCAGTCTTTTGGGGTCTGCTGAATGCCACGCCAGGGCAGCAGGGTACTCGGTACTGGGTCCGGTCTTAAAGGGGATGTCACGGTGGCTGCGACCCAGTCCGTGGCCCTGGGCACCCAATTACAGGGATTTGTAATGTCTATTGTTCCTGACGCCACCTGTGGTATTCAGTCAGTAGGGACCGACGCTGCCAACGAGGAGGACACAGAGTTTGAAGTATTTTATCTAGTTTACTGATGGTAGCAGTCCTCAGTCCAGGGTACCAGGTATAGGGTAGCTGTAGTCCGGCCGGCTTGGAGGCAATAAGGGATCCCACTTCAGGTGAGGTCCGTAATCCTTTCCTACTTGCGCCAGATGGCGAGGTCCCTGCGGCTTAAAGCTTGATGACAGGGTCCCCTCTCTCCTGTTCTAAGAGAGATGTCCGTACGATAGGCAGTTTGAGCCTGTTTATAGTATCTCTTAGGTGACCTGGCTCTTAAGGTCACTGCTTCACCTCAGACTTGTTACAGGCAATTGACATATAGTACTATGCCCTCCGGTTCTGTCGCGTGTCATGGAGAACAACACGACCTCGGGCTCCCGTTACCCGGCTTCTGCGCTCTGGCTCTGAGGGTGTCCTTCCACTGTTCCCCTCCTGAGCCCTTTCCTCCACTTTGCTTCTTCCCTCTAAGCTCCTTCACAATTCAACTCCTCTCGTTATCTCTCTTTCCAGAGGCTGTAGCTTCCTCATGGCTGTGGGCCTCTACGTCTGCTCCAGACGTCCTTCTCCTCTCCTCACTCCTCTACAACTGGCTGACTCCTCCTCCAGACCAGGAAACAAAGTTCAAGGAAGCTCCCCTGAATCGGGTTCAGAGCTCCCCCTCCTGGCCTATATTCAGATGTATCGAATGTAAGTGCCTTACCTGATAGAAAGACTCCCCCTTGCCTCCAAGCATGACATCACCCTCCCCGAAGGGAAGGCAACATCACTGCAGGAACTCCCCCCCATTAACTCCTGTACTCCCGGACTGGGAAAAGAGAAGAAACATAAACAACAGGTTACTTTAAGACATACAAATTTTTGAGATGCATGATGAAAGGTATAAACTAGTTAATATGAACTTTAGCTTCCCTTTATGGGAGGAATTAATTTCTTTTAACATTGCAAACATATTTACTATAAAATGGCTATTACCCCTGTGGGTATACTACTCAGAATTCTCTTTTAATTACTGTGCAAAAACGATCATTAGCTTTTCTATCTAACACCTTCTGTTGCTTCAAACAATATCAATTACTTTCAAATACAGTGCAGTTACCCTCTAAGGGTATACTATCTTCATAATTAGAGTGCATAACTTCTCTCATAACTATCATCTACCTTTTCAGGTATGCTACATCACATATATATATATTTTATTCAAAAGTGCAATACTTTAACTGGTCAAAAAGTGCATAATTTAATCTACAAAACTCTCTAGCATATCAAAATTCTAACTTTCTAACTTTTCTCTACTCTGAGGTAGTGCCAATGTATTATTCAAATTTATATTCAAGTCTATCAAATAACATTCTTAAACAGCAGCAATGATGCGAGGGACCCGTTATGAACCCCCAACGTAGGTCTTGGGCGAGCTACAAGGCGTATCCAGACCAAGGGTTCTGCCGCGCCAACGGGTTTTGCTTCAGGTCTCTATGTAAACAACCAACAATTAAAGGCAACTTTGGAACAGTTTTCCTAAAGGTTCTATGTAAAACCAGTAGGAAGCACCTAAGGAGGTGCAAACTATTTACAGTACAGTTTGTGAACAATTCACCGTCCATGATTCTAATGTCCTTTTAAACAAATTAATGAACTTTCAAATCAAATTCAAATCAAGAACCTGATCGGGTTCAACAAAACACTTCAACTGAAACTTTAAAGGTTAAACTTTTGCAGTCATTAATCAAACTTTAGAAAAACTGTCTATTTCTTTTTCCAGGGTAACTGGGATGGATTGCCACTTCCTGGCCGGGATTACTCTGGATCATATTTCTCCATGGGTACTGCACACCAAGGTCTGTTGGCTAGTTCCACTACAGGAGTCTGTGTAAACTGGTCACGTTTGGGCATTGGCCTGGGCTGTGACTTTTACAGGGGCTGAGGGTGGTACACGCTTTTTGCAGTCTAGTGCATACCATCCTTTTTCTCCAATGTGACGGGTGTAGGTCACACGGTCACCAATATTCAGGTCCCTATCAGGGTGTCCCTCAATTAAGTGTGACTCCACATCCCTGCGGTTGACGAAAATTTTGTTTATCATGCCAGCTTCCTTAATAAAGCCCCAGCCTCGTTGTTTATTAAAGGGCCATTGTCACCCCCTCCAGCCGTTATAAACTAAAAGAGCCACCTTGTGCAGCAGTAATGCTGCATTCTAACAAGGTGGCTCTTTTAGTTTTTGGTTCAAGTATTCCCAAAATAAAGCGCTTTGAAACTTAGCCAAAATACCTGTCTTTAGCCAGGGAGGCGGGTCCTCACTCCCCAGCTTCAACCGCTACTCTGCCATCACTCAAATCTTCAGGGGCTTTCGGCGCCACCCCCTCTGTGCTTTTTTCTCTTCAAAACCGGCGCCTGCGCTGTGTGTAAGCTCTGGCCGTGTGACGTCCCAGCCAGGCTTGCAGACTGCGCCTGTGCGGGCATTGCGGCCACCGACCTTGGGAATCCCAGCCCCGCAGTGTGTTATGCATTATGCACAGTGCGGGGCTAGGATTCCTGGGCATGCACACTGCGTGTGTCAGCCTGTCACCCAGGTCCCCCGCCTTACAGCGTCTGTATACTGTACTGTATACTGTATGAGGAGGCACGATCAGCTGAATACAGTATACAGACGCTGTAAGGCGGGGGACCTGGGTGACAGGCTGACACACGCAGTGCGCATGCCCAGGAATCCTAGCCCCGCACTGTGCATAATGCATAACACACTGCGGGGCTGGGATTCCCAAGGTGGGTGGCCGCAATGCCCGCACAGGCGCAGTCTGCAAGCCTGGCTGGGACGTCACACGGCCAGAGCTTACACACAGCGCAGGCGCCGGTTTTGAAGAGAAAAAAGCGCGGAGGGGGTGGCGCCGAAAGCCCCTGAACATTTGAGTGACGGCAGAGTAGCGGTTGAAGCTGGGGAGTGAGGACCTGCCTCCCAGGCTAAAGACAGGTATTTTGGCTAAGTTTCAAAGCGCTTTATTTTGGGAATACTTGAACCAAAAACTAAAAGAGCCACCTTGTTAGAATGCAGCATTACTGCTGCACAAGGTGGCTCTTTTAGTTTATAATGGCTGGAGGGGGTGACAGTGGCCCTTTAAAGA
The DNA here is from genome assembly GCF_051348905.1 of Ranitomeya variabilis. Classification (NCBI taxonomy): domain Eukaryota; kingdom Metazoa; phylum Chordata; class Amphibia; order Anura; family Dendrobatidae; genus Ranitomeya; species Ranitomeya variabilis. The sequence continues at coordinate 720,757,260 of NC_135232.1, read as the reverse complement.
TCACGACTTCCCCTAGCCTCAGTGGTTCTCTTTCTGACCATGGGGCCTGTCGCATGCGGGCCTTTCCTGCAAGATTCTTTTCCTCAAAGGCTGCTGCACAAGCTAAGGATTCCTGTCGCTCCCTCTCCTCCCGGCGCCTGCAGTGCTCCCACCAGGTGATCATGGGGATCTCATCCTGGAGCGCTATCAAATCCTCCTCTGCAGGGCCCTCTGCAAAAATCATGGCCTCTGGGGAGCTAGCCAGGGGCCCACTAACGGGGATCAGTGGCGCTGTCAGCTGTCTCAGTTTGTTGGTGTTCCGTGGAATCCGGAGTCATGTCCATCCGCCTGGTGGTGTCGGCGGAATCGGAAAGGGGCCTAGCAGGGTGTCGTCGGGCCCAGAAGATGGTCTCGAGCAGACGGCCGGGATATCCTCTAGCTACGGTGGTGTGTCGTCGAGTGCCTCATCACCCTGGTCAGGTGTGTACAGCGGGGGAGGTGAGTTGGGAAAGTCACTGGGGCATTTCGCCGTTGGGGTTGTCAGGGTCATGCCCCTTACCTCTGCCTCCGGAGCACTGGAACTCCTCTTCGGCTCCGGACCGGTCAGGGTAGTTAGCGGTCATCTGGCAAGACTTCTGATCGAGGCCTCTCTCCACCCGGCCATGGTTTCCTGCTGCAACCGCGTAAGTTGTTGGGTCAGTTCCTTCACTTATTTCTGCAGGAGGTCTGGGTTCATCGTCGGCGACGTGTGCAGTTCTTGCAGGTCCCGGCTGGGAGAGTCCTCTTGCTCCATCCCACGCTCCAGGGTCCGCTCACCTCCCTCTGCTATCTTGATTACCGGTTCTGCCTCCTCGGCGTTGCTTCCCGCGGTTTTACAGTACCACGCCCGTCTTCGTGGGTGGTTGTTCCTCTTTTCTCCGTCATCCCAGATCAGGAGGCGGACCTCCCTAGTTGATGGGCATATTTCTCGGACATAGTAATACTGATGAGATGCGGCCATAGTTTTCGCACCATTCCTCCAGGTGCCGCCCACGACAACGCGCCCATTTCCTCCTGTACGCCACATGGTGCCATAATGGCAGCGGTTTGGGCGCAATTTACAGTTTACAAGTCACAGTTAATCACAGTCTCTAAGGAGCACGACCCACTTCAATGGGTCGGTCCATCCTGTTCGTGACGCTAAGTTGGAGTGCCCCGCCAGGGCAGCAGGGTACTCGGTACCGGGTCCAGTCTTAAAGGGGATATTACGGTGGCTGAGACCCAGTCCGTGGCCCTGGGCACCCAGTTAAAGGGAAAGGTCTTTAAAGGGATTTGTAATGTCTATTGTTCGTGATGCCACCTGCGGTATTTGGTCAGTAGGGACCGATGCTGCTTAAAGGGGTCCTCTGGGGTGATGTTGCATTAAGATGGTAACGCTTCCCACAGGTGAAGCGGGGTCCCCAGGGCTCCCAAGGTGTGTGGCAAAGATGGTGTATGCTGACGAATTAGTGGAAGACAAAGAGTTTGCAGTCTTTTACCTGGTTTACTGATGGTAGCAATCCTCAGTCCAGGGAACCAGGTGTAGGGTAGCTGTAATCCAGCCGGCTTGGAGGCAATAAGGGATCCCACTTCAGGTGAGGTCCGTAATCCTTTCCTACTTGCGCCAGATGGTGAGGTCCCTGCGGCTTAAAGCTTGTTGACAGGGTCCACTCTCTCCTGTCCCAAGACAGATGTCTGTACGATAGGCAGTTTGAGCCTGTTTATAGGATCTCTTAGATGACCCTGCTCTTAAGGTCACTGTTTCACCTCAGACTTGTTACAGGCAATTGACATATAGCACTATGCCCTCTGGTTCTGTCGCGTGTCATGGAGAACAACACGACCTCGGGCTCCTGTTACCCGGCTTCTGCGCTCTGGCTCTGAGGGTGTCCTTCCACTGTTCCCCTCCTGAGCCCTTTCCTCCACTATGCTTCTTCCCTCTAAGCTCCTTCACAATTCAACTCCTCTCATTATCTCTCTTTCCTGAGGCTGCAGCTCCCTCGTGGCTGTGGGCCTCTACGTCTGCTCCAGACGTCCTTCTCCTCTCCTCACTCCTCTACAACGGTCTGACTCCTCCTCCAGACCAGGAAACATACAGTTCAAGGAAGCTCCCCTGAATCCGGTTTCAGAGCTCCCCCTCCTGGCCTAGATTCAGATGTATTGAATGTAAGTGACTTACCTGATAGAAAGAATCCCCCTTGCCTCCAAGCATGACATCACCCTCCCCGAAGGGAAGACAACATCACTGCAGCAACCGGCTACCTGGGGTGCTGCATCTGTCTCTCCCAGCTTTCTCTGCTGCAGTCTTTTGGGGTCCGTGTCTCCCAGCTTTCTCTGCTGCAGTCTTTTGGGGTCTGTCTCCCCAGCTTTCTCTGCTGCAGTCTTTTGGGGTCTCTCTCCCAGCTTTCTCTGCTGCAGTCTTTTGGGGTCTGTCTCTCCAGCTTTCTCTGTTGCAGTCTTTTGGGGTCTGTCTCTCCAGCTTTCTCTGCAGTCTTTTTGGGTCTGTCTCGCCAGCTTTCTCTGAGCAGTCTTTTGGGGTCTGTCTCTCACACAATCCTCCAGGATTGCTCTGCATTTAGCTAATCACCGAAAAAAGGTACTAGATCTTCCATATAAATCGTATAAAACAAATTCTTTATGATAATAATTAAAAGATACATTTTTTTTTTCTTACAATACAGACTCGGGTCCTAATGTTGTTTGTATCTAAAGAGGTGAGAGATTTCATCCTAGTATGTCACTAGTGACATCTCCCTACCTGCCTGTGGAGGTCGGTGCCCTAAACCTGCGCAGTGGCGCCCTCGTTCGTCGGCAGCTATCCGTCCGTCACCCTGGATGGCCCTGTTTAAAGGATAGAGGGTACGGGAAAAATGAAAAAGTACTGTACCATATGTTTTCTAGAGTCAAGGTAGTATCTTATGTCTGATATATCATATGGTGCGTGCACGATATCAGATAAAGAAATATATATGGCCAAAAAACAGACAAGAATCAGCTGTGTCGTTATACTGAAGAGTTTAGTATACACAGTATCAGAGGGAGATAATAAGAGACTGTTATATATAAAGATACTGTCTCACATTAATCTGTTCTTTAGTATTAACGCTTCCATTTAAGTACACTGCAGACGCAGAGATCACAGAATAGGTAGAACGGCCTAATATCAATATTAAATATCGCCCGTATTCAGGGGCTGGCTGGCACTTTTCAGCCTGGGGGGCAATCACAAGGCAGTGGCCCTCCAGTTGCGGTGGCCCTCCTTTCCCCTGCTTACCTCTGACCATTGCATTAAAGCAGCAGACATAACAGGCTTTAAAAACAGGCTGGTACAGAGATATGGGAACAGAACTGAGCTTGCTGCATAGATATGGGAGCAGAACCGAGCTTACTACAGAGATATGGGAGCAGAACCGAGCTTACTACAGAGATATTGGAGCAGAACAGAGCTTCCTATAGAGATATAGGAGCAGAACAGAGCTTACTGCAGAGATATGGGAGCAGAACGGAGCTTACTACAGACATATGGGAGCAGAACGGAGCTTACTACAGACATATGGGAGCAGAACGAAGCTTACTACAGACATATGGGCGCAGAACGGAGCTTACTACAGACATATGGGAGCAGAACGGAGCTTACTACAGACATATGGGCGCAGAACGGAGCTTACTACAGAGCAGTATAATATAGTAAAATATATAGATGAATTAGAAATGGCGACACACGCAAACGTCATCTGCATTAGTAATACATGCACCATTACATAATTAGTTGTAGGCTGGGTTCACAAGAGTGAAGTTTACATTCTGTATACGCACCACAACCTCCAGCCTCGCGGAGGGTATCCCTCCTGTAAACCCAGCCTGACGGGGACAACCCCTTATAAATGGAAGTGTGCTCCTCTAAACCATGCAATCACTGCCAATCCTCCAACCGTAAGTGGTGAATTTCCAGAGCTGGGAAATGGAATTTCAATATTAGAACACGTCAACTTTGGTTCCCGTCCCTCCTCAAGGAAGTAAGGCAGACAGGTGTGATAAGACTATTAGAAAAACTACTGCCACACACACGGCAGTACATACTGGCAGAAGTGTGAGGGCATTAGTGCCTGTGTATGGACATGTCAGAGGCTAGAGAGAAGAAAGCTTGGTCCCTCTTAGCTTCTGGCAATGTTTTACCTCAGCTCACATTTGGGCCATACCATTGTAAAACAGGTAGACACATTTACCCACTGACCCTACTATTCATAAGGAACTGCTGTCTACCCCTTAGTTGCCCACTGTATATAGTCAGTGTGGGGATGTGGGCTACAGAACAACACAGGGCGATGACACTGCTACCTGAACCCTTCAACTGCCCCACAATATGCAGGGAGTAAAACCAGTACAAAGTATGGCAGCCTCCCTGCAGAGCTGTCCAGGGCCGGACTGGGACAAAAAAGGAGCAATGCCACACAAACCCCACCAGCCCACAGACTATAAAGGTACCTTCACACTCAGCAACTTTACAACGAGAACGACAACGATCCGTGACGTTGCAGCGTCCTGGATAGCGATCTCGTCGTGTTTGACACGCAGCAGCGATCTGGATCCTGCTGTGATATCGCTGGTCGGAGCTAGAAGTCCAGAACTTTATTTGGTCGTCAGGTCGGCGTGTATCGTCATGTTTGACATCAAAAGCAACGATGTCAGCAATGTTTTACATGGAGCTAACGACCTGTGAGAACGATAAATGAGTCGCCGTTACGTCACAGGATCGCTCCTGCATCGTTCTGGAGCTGCTGTGTTTGGCATCTCTACAGCGACCTAAACAGCGACGCTGCAGCGATCGGCTCGTTGTCTATATCGCTGCAGCGTCGCTGAGTGTGACGGTACCTTAACACTCCCCCCACACCCGATCAGTGGATTTTCCTATACTGTGTTGTGCCCTTCAACGCTCCTCTTAAAGGCGTTATTTGAAGAGCTATGTGTGAATGTCGCCACAGTGCCCACGATTGATCGCTTCTTTAGAGCGCCGGTTCTCGAGATCATGGGGGTCCCAGCGGTCGGACCCCAGCAACTACAAAGTTCTCGGGAAAGGGGATTACTTGGTATAATCCATTTAAATGTGTTTTCCAATATATATATATTTTATTTTCCCATAGTATTCCTGAAAATAATAAACCAATATTAACCCTCCCAAAGACCAATGTCGCCTATCCGAGAACAGGACAGGAACAGGATTGGCAGGAGGAATGGTACTGTGCAGTGTATATATACAGGACAGGTGGAGGGTACTGTGCAGTGTATATACAGGAGGAGTGGTACTGTGCAGTGTATATATACACGAGGAGTGGTACTGTGCAGTGTATATATACAGGACAGGAGGAATGGTACTGTGCAGTGTATATATACAGGACAGGTGGAGTGGTACTGTGCAGTGTATATACAGGAGGAGTGGTACTGTGCAGTGTATATATACAGGACAGGAGGAGTGGTACTGTGCAGTGTATATATACAGGACAGGTGGAGGGTACTGTGCAGTGTATATACAGGAGGAGTGGTACTGTGCAGTGTATATACACAGATACTTAGATTTACACCACGCAAGCAATATATATATATATATATATATATATATATATATATATATATATATATATATATATATATATATATATATATATATAACTGAGCAGCACCAAATATTTAAGGGCTTGTCCACTACTAGGACAACCCCTAAATGTTCGGCCCCGATAAATTAATAAAGCCTATACTCACCTCCTGTGCCGCGCCGTTCCCACAGTGGCTGTGATGTGGTGTTATGACATGTGATGCCCGGAACCAATCAGTGCTGGTGTCACTGTCTCAATCTTTGCACAAACTGAACATGAAGAGGACGTCCGGGATTAAGCAGCTCATCATGCACTTCCTCTTCATGTTCAGTTTGTCTGAAGGCGGGGACAGTGACACCAGCACTGATTGGTTCCGGGCAACATGTGGCATAACACCACATAACAGCCACTGTGGGAACGGCGCGGCACGGCAGGTGAGTATAGGCTTTATTAATGTATCGGGGCCGAACATTCAGTTTAAGACGAGGTTGTCCTAGTGGGAGACAATCCCTTTAAGCAATGGACTCATTAGCCCATATTCTTGGCCATATTCTCGGAGTCCACTGCACACACACAGGGAACCGTGGAATTTCCGGGGCTCTGGCCTGTCGCAAAATGGCAGCGCCGGACACCCACGCAGCACTGCTGGGCCCCGGAGACACCCGCAGCACCGGCCAGCAACCGCCAGGCACCCAGAGACACCCGGCAGCAGCATCGGACATGCACCAGCACAAGACCCCCCCACACCATCACGTCGCTCATCAGAGCCCCCCTCATCCTGGCCTGCAGCATCACCCCACTCCTGCCTCCTCCAGCAACGACCCTGAGACCCCCCTTCACTGCACCCACTACTCCCAGTAAGCAATAAGACGCATGGATTATAAGAAGCACCACCATTTTATTAAAAAATATTTTTTTCTTATTATTTGGGGTGCGTCTTATAATCCGGAGCCTCTTATAATCCGAAAAATAAGTGGTGTGTATAATATATATATATATATATATATATATATATACACACACACACACACACATATATATACAACATAGACACGCATAATTACACACACACACACACACATACACACATAGACAGACACACACATATATATATGTATATACACACAAACACATACATACATAGACACACACACACATATATATATATTATATATATATATATATATATACACATACACACACATATATACACATACATACACACATACATGCACACACACATACATAGACACACACACACATATATATATACACATACATACATAGACACACACACTCACTCACACATTATATAGGTGAAACTGCGACTGCGGTACGTACATTATATAGGTGATACCACTGTGTGTAATATACTGCGACCGCTATGTATAGCCCATATAGGCCAGGCGCTCTGTGTGTGTATGTGTGTGTGTGTGTATATATATATATATATATATATATATATATATATATATATATATATATATATATATATATACACACACACACACACACATATACACTGCGGCTGACCTATATGGGCTATACACAGCGGTCGCAGTATATTACACACAGTGGTATCACCTATATAATGTATGTACCGCAGTTTCGCCTATATAATGTATATAGACGGCTGTACATACATTATATAGGTGATACTGCTACTGCGGTATATAATCGCAGTATCACTTATATATTGCATATACAACAGTCAATATACATTAGACAGGTCAAACTGCAAATGCTGCATATACATAAAAAAGTTTTCATCTTGGGTCTCATCTGAGATAGGGGAGGATGAGGAGGGTCCACTGTCCAGCCAGCATCGGAGGTGCGGAGGATGTGGAGCAGATGCAGGCCGGGGATTGGTGAGGAGAACACTGTTCTCTGACACTGGTTCTGGCCAGGGTCAGACACAGTAAGGCTCAGGCGTCTCTGCGCGCGGTGGCGGCCTTTTCAAACCTTTGCACAGGCCCTGGTGCGTGCGCTCTCCTGTTTTCCCTCACTGACAAAGGCGGCAGCCATGTACGCAAGCAAGAACGAGGGCTGTGCTCATGTGGGCCGCCACGGCCTTGGACAGCGCGTTCACCAAGAGAGCACGCACCAGGGCCTGTGCAGAGGATTTAGAGGGCCGGCGGCCCATTTTGTAGCTCAGCGTGCTTAGGGGCCCCTTAGCACTCCGGGCCCCGCTGCAACCTCTGTAGTTACGCCCGATAGGGGTATACTATAGGCACAGGTACACAATGTTATATACACTGGATGGATCAATCCTGCACCTGGCCCAGGACATACATGCACTGTATATACACGGGGCCATGTATATAGCATGTGATGTCCAGTCACCAGGTTCAGGCGTGATCACTCCAGTGCTGGGTTCTGTAGACAGTCTCTGCTCACTCTCAGTATAGGGAGATTTATTGCAGGAGACTGAACTTTCCTGCAGTCTGGTAACTCTGGAGCCGATGACCTGGCACTGACAGGGTGAAAGTTCAGTCTCCTGCAATAAATCTGTGAGCATCAGCAGAGCGGCCACTGATACTATAGGGACCGGCCCCGGACTAATCGGGAGGTGAGCAGCAGCGTCCATCCCCTCACCGCACACAGAGCTGAAGGTACTCACTGATGTCTGAGCCGTCCACATGCAGATCTCCAGCAGTTACATGCAGCAGTGTTCCCTCTTCCTCAGCAGCTGCCGGCCGCACACAGGGGGCACGGGGCGTGTCTGCTCCACTGTGAGGCAGCTGCCAGGACACAGAGAACACAGCGCCGGCCACCAGCAGCCCGAATCAGCTGCTTGGTGACCGGCCCGGGGGGCACATGCCCCTTTGCAACCCGGCCCAGTCCGCGCCTGCCCGTATTCCCAAAGAAAACAGAGTATTACCATTATACATCAAAAGGTGCCATCATATTCATGCCAAATATTCGTGCACATAGATAGCCATATTGCATAATCTCATTGCACAAATTCCCAGAACAATGGGGAGATAGGATATTATGGTTCATATACAGACAATGTCGTCATATTTAGATCAGATGTTCGTGCATATAGTCAGCCTAGCATGCATTTTCTCACCGCGTTTCCCCATCAGTCGGTTCATCAGGAGAACATACTGGCATATAAAAACATAAAGAGTTCAAAACTTCTTATTTCATGATTAGTGCTCTCTTTGCTTGGGATGTCAGGTTACGCGGACGGCCATGTCTTGGTAGGTTTGCAGTTGTGCCATACTCCTTCCAATTTTGGATGATGGATTGATGCTCCGTGAGATGTTCAGAGCTTGGGCTATTTTTTATAACCTAACCCTCTTATACGCTTCTCCATAACTTTATCCCTGACTTGTCTGGTGAGCTCCTTGGTTTTCATGATGCTGTTTGATCTCAGATGTTCTCACACAAGCCTTTGAGAACTTCACATTACAGCAGTTCTGTGAACACCTTAAGCAATAGATAAAGTGCTGATATAATACCACCATACTCCCCCTAATAATGTCCGCTGAATGGTGAATGCCTTAAAATCTCATTTTCTCTTTAACAAAATCTGATATTTAAAAAAAAACAAAAAAAAAACACATTATCCTGAAGAACAATATCTGCAGAGCATTGCACCTGACAACCGATGACATTTTGTGGCATTGACAACCACGAGTGTCGGCGGCTTTGTAATCACGCTTACCTCTGTGCCAGCCGCTAATTGGTTTATTAACCTTAAGTGAGATTTCCAAACCCTGTCATTGTCCTGGCGGATGGACGTCATCTCCCGCGCTGTATTCATCCTGAGTGTCGTCAACTTGTAATTAGACGACGTTACACTGCGAAGCGAAGAAGGTGACAATGTTACCGGCCTCCAGCGTGTAATTGATGGTGCACGGACTGAGCAACTAAAATGTCACTCCAATTAATCATAAGCTTAATTAAAAATGCTACAAAAATGTCAGTCGCTGGCATCCTCCATGTTTGTGCAGCGCGGTAAATGATGCTCTGCAGGAGCACACCGCTGTGTTACTATCACCGCATAGAAATGCTAACATTGTACTTCCGCTCTGTAGTTACAATTGTTTTCCTGTGCCATTAATTTCTGTGACCAAAGAGCAGGCGAGTGATGGAAAAAATGATGGGCTCAACGGACAAAAAGATAGAGCCGCAAAATCCATGAATATGGCGGCAGTCATGCAAAAACTCCTGATATGTAACAGGGACAGTACACGACTCACAGTAACACCTGACCCAGATCAACCAATGCTCAGGGTCATGTCAAAAAATACCGCAACATTGTAAATTATTAGTTATCTGCTTGTTGTCAGGTCACAGCTGAGGGTTTGTTGCAATGTATAAGTGTGGAACTATTATCCATGGACAGAATATAAATGTGTGCTGCTGCAAAGTTCCCAGATGGATACCTAAAGGCTATCCTTAGGAGCAGGACTGATGCGTTATTAGCTGCTGGATGTAAACAATTAAACTGGGATTCACTGACAGCAAGCAGCTTAGAACCAACAATAGAATTTGTAGTCCAGCATTTCATAGGTTAACCTGTCAGGAATACTGCTGGAGTAAGATGCACCAGAGAGTCAGGAGGTGCACAGCTCGTAATAAAGGTGACGCATTGTTCGGGCCGTGGTTAGTCGTGCCTTCCTTGCTGCAACCATGTTGACATATTAGAGAAGTGGTAGGAACGAGCTAAAATGGAAAAAAAGACACAAACACATTCTGTGTGTTACAATTCTGAAGCTTTATTTACTTGTCTTGGCTCTTGAAAAGTGACATCACAGCATCCTTGATCCTGAGTGACATCACAGCGTCCTTCCTCCTGAGTGACATCACCATTTCTTTCCTCCAGAGTGACATCACAGTTTCCTTCCTCCAGAGTGACATCAGTTTCCTTCCTCCAGAGTGACATCAGTTTCCTTCCTCCAGAGTAACATAATTGCTTCCTTCCTCCAGAGTGACATACTGTAGCTGCTTCCTTCCTCCAGAGTGACATTACTGTTTCCTTCCTCATGATTAGCTGACATCACAGTTTCCTTCCTCCTGAGTGACATCACAGTTTCCTTCCTCCAGAGTGACATCAGTTTCCTTCCTCCAGAGTGACATCAGTTTCCTTCCTCCAGAGTGACATCGCAGTTTCTTTCCTCCAGAGTGACATTACAGTTTCCTTCCTCCAGAGTGACATCAGTTTCCTTCCTCCAGAGTGACATCACAGTTTCCTTTCTCCAGAGTGACATCACAGCTTCCTTTTTCCAAAGTGACATCACAGTTTCCTTCCTCCAGAGTGACATCAGTTTCCTTCCTCCACAGTGACCTCACAGTTTCCTTCCTCCAGAGTGACATCACAGCTTCCTTTCTCCAGAGTGACATCAGTTTCCTTCCTCCAGAGTGACATCACAGTTTCCTTCCTCCAGAGTGACATCACAGTTTCCTTTCTCCAGAGTGACATCACAGCTTCCTTTCTCCAGAGTGACATCACAGTTTCCTTCCTCCAGAGTGACATCAGTTTCCTTCCTCCAGAGTGACATCACAGTTTCCTTCCTCCAGAGTGACATCACAGTTTCCTTTCTCCAGAGTGACATCACAGCTTCCTTTCTCCAGAGTGACATCACAGTTTCCTTCCTCCAGAGTGACATCACAGTTTCCTTTCTCCAGAGTGACATCACAGCTTTCTTTCTCCAAAGTGACATCACAGTTTCCTTCCTCCAGAGTGACATCAGTTTCCTTCCTCCACAGTGACCTCACAGTTTCCTTCCTCCAGAGTGACATCACAGCTTCCTTCCTCCAGAGTGACATCAGTTTCCTTCCTCCAGAGTGACATCACAGTTTCCTTCCTCCAGAGTGACATCACAGTTTCCTTTCTCCAGAGTGACATCACAGTTTCCTTCCTCCACAGTGACCTCACAGTTTCCTTCCTCCAGAGTGACATCACAGCTTCCTTCCTCCAGAGTGACATCAGTTTCCTTCCTCCAGAGTGACATCACAGTTTCCTTCCTCCAGAGTGACATCACAGTTTCCTTCCTCCAGAGTGACATCACAGCTTCCTTTCTCCAGAGTGACATCACAGCTTCCTTTCTCCAGAGTGACATCACAGCTTCCTTTCTCCAGAGTGACATCACAGTTTCCTTCCTCCAGAGTGACATCAGTTTCCTTCCTCCACAGTAACATCACAGTGTGTTCTTTAGTCTCCGTTTTCTGCCTTCTCTCGTTTTCATGGTGCGGGACAAGATCTATGTCTTGTTCCACACGTATAAATTACTCCCAGAATCATCTCGTGGAATTTATAAACGATGGAAATAAGATTTTATTCTTCGAGATCATTTACATGTAAAGTGCTGATTATTTAGGGGTTTTGCTGACGACTAAATTGCTTGTTTACTGCCAACATTTTGACTAGAAAATAGGTGAATTAGCGACAGTGCAGGTTATTAGGAAAAACTGAACGGAAGGCGGTAAATACCTAGAACAGGAGAGGATTGCGGTACGTGAGGTGCAGGCGGGGGAGGGGGATCCTCACTGCACACAGTGTACAAGGACACAAGGACGACGCTGGAATTAAGATGGAAGGAAAACAGCTCATCCTATCCACTGATCACATTGCGCAGATCAGAATTATGCCACCTGGTGTTCACAGTGAATAGAGAGGTATACGTCTCCTAATGAGCCGAGTACTGGTGGACACACATGCTCAGTCACCCTCTCTACAGAAATAGCTTTCTGCCCCGGTCTGGGAAGGAGCAGCCATGCAGTACATGACTGGGTGTGCAGCTCTGGAGTACAGAATGTAACTCAGGATCAGTACATGATTAGTAATGTAATGTATGTACACAGTGACTGCACCAGCAGAATAGTGAGTGCAGCTCTGGAGTATAATACAGGAGGTAACTCAGGATCAGTAATGTAATGTATGTACACAGTGACTGCACCAGCAGAATAGTGAGTGCAGCTCTGGAGTATAATACAGGATGTAACTCGGGATCAGTACAGGATCAGTAATGTAATGTATGTACACAGTGACTGTACCAGCAGAATAGTGAGTGCAGCTCTGGAGTATAATACAGGATGTAACTCAGGATCAGTACAGGATCAGTAATGTATGTACACAGTGACTGTACTAGTAGAATTGTGTGTGCAGCTCTGGAGTATAATACAGGATGTCACTCAGGATCAGTACAGGATCAGTAATTTAATGCATGTACACAGTGACTGCACCTGCAGAATAGTGAGTGCAGCTCTGGAGTATAATACAGGAAATGTAACTCAGGATCAGTAATGTAATGTATGTACACTGTGACTGTACCAGCAGAATAGTGAGTGCAGCTCTGGAGTATAATACAGGATGTAACTCAGGATCAGTAATGTATGTACAGAGTGACTGCACCTACAGAATAGTGAGTGCAGCTCTGGAGTATAATACAGGATGTAACTCAGGATCAGTAATGTAATATATGTACACTGTGACTGCACTAGCAGAATAATGAGTGCAGCACTGGAGTATAATACAGGAGGTAACTCAGGATCAGTAATGTAATGTATGTACACAGTGACTGCACCAACAGAATAGTGAGTGCAGCTCTGGAGTATAACACAGGATGTAACTCAGGATCAGTACAGGATCAGTAATGTATGTACACAGTGACTGTACTAGCAGAATTGTGAGTGCAGCTCTGGAGTATAATACAGAATGTAACTCAGGATCAGTAATTTATGTACACTGTGACTGCACTAGCAGAATAGTGAGTGCAGCTCTGGAGTATAATACAGGAGGTAACTCAGGATCAGTAATGTAATGTATGTACACAGTGACTGCACCAGCAGAATAGTGAGGGCAGCTCTGGGGTATAATACAGGATGTAACTCAGGATCAGTACAGGATCAGTAATGTAATGTATGTACACAGTGACTGCACCAGCAGAATAGTGAGTGCAGCTCTGGAGTATACCGTAATACAGGATGTAACTCAGGATCAGTACAGGATCAGTAATGTAATGTATGTGCACAGTGACTCCACCAGCAGAATAGTGAGTGCAGCTCTGGAATATAATACAGGATGTAACTCAGGATCAGTAATGTATTGTACGGTTGGGATAAAAAGTATTTAGTCAGCCACCAATTGTCCAAGTTCTCCCACTTAAAAAGATGAGAGAAACCTGTAATTGACATCATAGGTAGACCACAACGCTGGGAGTCAAAATGAGAAAACAAATCCAGAAAATCACCTTGTCTGATTTGGCAAGATTTATTTGGCAAATTATGGTGGAAAATAAGTATTCGGTCACCTAAAACATGCAAGATTTCTGGCTCTCACAGACTTGTAACTTCTTCTTTAAGAGGTTCCTCTGTCCTCCACTCATTACCGGTAGTAATGGCACCTGTTTGAACCTGTTATCAGTATAAAAGACACCTGTCCACAACCTCAAACAGTCACACTCCAAACTCCACTGTGGTGAAGACCAAAGAGCTGTCGAAGGACACCGGAAAAAAAATTGTAGCCCTGCACCAGGCTCGGAAGACTGAATCTGCAATAGGCAAGCAGCTTGGTGTGATGAAATCAACTGTGGGAGCAATAATAAGAAAATGGAAGACATACAAGACCACTGATAATCTCCCTCGATATGGGGCTCCACGCAAGATCTCACCCCGTGGGGTCAAAATGATCACAAGATTGGTGAGAAAAAATCCCAGAACCACATGGGGGGACCTAGTAAATGACCTGCATAGAGCTGGGACCACCGTAACAAAGGCTACCATCAGTAACACACTACGACGCCAGGGACTCAGATACTGCAGTGCTAGACGTGTTCCCCTGCTTAAGCCAGTACATGTCCGGGCCTGTCTGAAGTTTGCTAGAGAGCATTTGGATTATACAGAAGAGTATTGGGAGAATGTCATATGGTTTGATGAAACCAAAGTAGAACTGTTTGGTAGAAACACAACTTGTCATGTTTGGAGGAGACAGAATGCTGAGTTGCATCCTACTGTGAAGCATGGGGGTGGCAACATCATGTTTTGGGGATGTTTCTCTGCAAAGGGACCAGGACAACTGATCCGTGTGCATGAAAGAATGAATGGAGCCATGTATCATGAGATTTTGAGTGCAAACCTCCTTCAATCAGCAAGGGCATTGAAGATGAAACATGGATGGGTCTTTCAGCATGATAATGATCTTAAGCACACCGCCAGGGCAACGAAGGAGTGGCTTCGTAAGAAGCATATGAAGGTCCTGGAGTGGCCTAGCCAGTCTCCAGATCTCAACCCGGTAGAAAACCTTTGGAGAGAGTTGAAAGTCTGTGGCCCAGCGACATGCCCAAAACATCACTGCTCTAGAGGAGATCTGCATGGAGGAAGGGACAACATACCACCAACAGTGTGTGCCAACCTTGTGAAGACTTACAGAAAACGTTTGACCTCTGTCATTGCCAGCAAAGGATATATAACAAAATATTGAGATGAACTTTTGTTCATGACCAAATACTTATTTTCCATCATAATTTGCAAAATAAATCTTCCCAAATCAGACAAACAATACAGGATGTAACTCAGGATCAGTAATGTAATGTATGTGTGGCACCCCAGGAGTTCGGGTACCACAGTGGTATTGCCTTCCTTTCGGGGAGGGGGATGCCATGCCTGGAAACGAGGAGGATCCCTTTAACAGGTAGCACAATACATGCAATATGTTCTGACTCCAGGCCAGAAGGGGGAGCTCTGAACCCAGTTTCAGGGGAGCTGCCCTAGATATATGTTCTGGCTTGGTGGAGGAGTTTGGTAGTTTGTAGAGAGTGTGTAGGAGGAAGGAGCACAAGAGAAGTGAGGAGCTGGAGGAGAGCTGCGACTGGGCTCTCTCCACGCTGAAGCGCAGGAACCGGACACCGGGAGTCCGAGGCTCTGTGGGACTGTATGCCCCCCAGCAAAAACTAGAGGGCAAGAGATTGAAAGTTGCTTGCCCACATCTACACCCGAAGGCACAGCAGCACCCAGAGCCAGGAGTCACAGTAAATACAGACACCTGTAAAAAGGCTTGCGCTGCCTGCTGTGCGGGTACTGTCCTAGGACACTGAGAGAGAAAGAGAGAGGACCTTGTAAGAAGCCATAGGCAGCAAGGGACGCACCTTACAGGGCAGCAAGGAAGGCTCCTAATCCCACCTGGCTAAGGGGATCCCTAATCGTTTCCAGGCTGCCTGGACCTCACCATCACCTGTTACTGGTACCCTGGACTGCGGCTTTTCACCACCAGTAAACAGGTAAAGAGACTGCAACCTTGTGTCCTCTGATTCTTTCTGGCACCACACTATCTTTGCCTATTACACCGGGATCCCTGGGGACCGAGCTTCACCTGTGGGAAGCCATACCATACATGCTGCAGTGCCATCACCCCCAGAGGACCCCTTTAAGCAGCGTAGGTTATCCCTGACCACTCTTTATTCAAATAACCCCTTTAAAGTCCTTTCCTTTTACTTGGACGCCCTGGGCCACGGACCGGGTCACTGCCACTGTGACCACCCCTTTAACAACCTGGCCCGAGTACCCCAGGGCCCTAGCGGGCGCTCCATATGTACACAGTGACTCCACCAGAAGTATAGTCAGTGCAGTTCTGGAGTATAATACAGGAGGTTACTCAGGGTCCGTACAGGATAACTAACAGGTACTTCGGTTTCATAATAACTTGAATGTAAGATTTATCATTTATTTTAAAAAAAAAATGAAGTTCCCAGGACATGGCTGTCCTTGACTCTGTCCGCTGAGATATTAGCGGATGGTCCCTGCACTTTCCTGACAGGTCACGCTCGGCGCCTCGTCCAGGCCGTTGTTTTTCCGGGCACAATATTGTATCCTGTTTGTCACAAATCTAATAAGTGCTCGTGTTGATTAGTGGTCGGTGTGTGATCGCAGGGAGATATATTCATTAGGGCCGCGGCCTCGTTAATGCTGCTCACTTTGGGATAATCACCTACTGCTGTCGCTCTCGCTGCCTCTTCTAAGACGTATGAGATCAATTTCTCTAATAAAACTCGATCGATAAGTCAGGCAGCAAAACTTGTTACATGTTGTGGGGGGCTACGGCAGAGCTCTGCTGGATACATCAGTGTTACATTGCCCCTTATTCCACAGCACTTCGCCCATAGCGCCTGCAGCGGTGGCAGAGGGGTCCATTGGTGTGTCCTCATGCCAAAAATAGAGGTTTAATGAGTGTTTGGGGCATAATGAGCAAACTCCAGAAAATGGACCCATATAACTTATCTGAGAAAGTGGCCAGTGTTTGCGGCTACCATGACCGATGGTCCAATGTCCACAGTGGAGCCCCATGTCTCCCTCCTTTCCATAGCTGCAAGATTGTGGCCAGGAAGGGTTACGTGGACTCGGTCACGTGGGGCGCACAGTGGTTGGACACAATGGGGAGACGCATTAGCCTTTTATTGCTGCTCGTTTGATGGATAATTCCCATTTGGGCAGGTGCAGTCTGGTCCTGTGATTATGGACGCAGGCTGTGGTACATGCCCTATTCCCCTGCCCATAAAAGCCACTACAACTCCTATTATGACCAGCGGCCCTATAGGGAAGGTCCCCGGTGACAGGAGCTGCTACTAAGTAACTGGGAGGAAATTATACAATGTAACAATCGGGAAAATGTCGGTGTCTGCGGAGCTGCGGCTGGGACGCCACGTTCATTGTCTGCTGCTACGTTTCCCCCAGGACATCAATAAGTTGCGATTGTACGGCCTGTCCGGCGCGGTGACACCAACATTAAATATGATTTCATAACCTGCGCCCGATCCCGCCCCATGAAATACGGAGCAATGAAGCATTTCTTGAATTGCACCCCCTAAACTACCTGATTAATTTTGCATTAGCACCAGAACCTCTGCTTTATCGGCCATTAAAATTCACTTTAGATGTATCCGCGCCGTCTGCCTTTTATCACCTGCAAAATATCCTAATGGAGGAATAAAACAAAACTTCCAGCGCCGCCATCATTTTTTATGATCTCAATAAAACATTTAAAAAGCTTCTTACAATAAAATGTTGTGGGACCGGACGTCACAATCACAAGCGGAGAGATCTCTACACAAAAGGGAAGCAAAGCAGAAAAGCGTCATGGAAAGCTGCGGAGGGCACGGGCTGCCTCTGTGGTGGTGGCGCCAATTAGGCTCAATTCTTTTGCCTCTTTATGTGTTGGAGAAAACTTATTTTCTTGAAATGCGCTGGAAAAAAAAAATAGTGAAAGAAACCCAGAAAAACGACACCGAGAGACGGGAACAACATATTCCTCACTGTGTGGAGCTGCATAGGATAAAGGGTATTGTATGACGCCACAGGGAAGGTAAAGACGATGGAGCCCGATGCATTTCGTCACCTCCTGGAAGTCAGAATCAGAAAAATAGCCGAGTGCACAGGCGTAGTTGGGATTGCCTTCACCTAAGAGAACAAAAATCTTTTCTTCATTATATCTAAATGTTCTGGTGAAGACATAATGGCCTGATAGCGCTTCATGGCCAGCACCCACGGCAGACACCGGCCAGCTCCCTCCACATGGCCACACCTCTGCCTCGTACATGTGCTCTCTCGCTGACATTTGATCTCCTTTAACTGCCAAGAAGACAACAAAAAATGCATTTCTTGTCCTACCCAGTAAGTTAAAATGTTTGGGCGCAGCTTTTGCTTTTGGCCCCAGGAGCCTATAGGGCCCCAGTGATCTGCTAGCGGTATGGAAAAGACTCTAGTGCCGTAAGTGGTTCATGGTGCGTGGAGGTCTGGGTATAGATTTTGCATTGGGTCTTTGTCTGAAAGATGATTGTGGTGGAGCGGGGCTCTATTCCAGGTTGTGTTTAGGGCCCATTGTTCCTGTAGCCAAATAGGAAGAACCCCATATTATAAATGGTCCATAAAGGTTAGTGGTTCTGGTCCAAATCTGCATTGCAGCGCCATTGTACTTCTGTCTGGAGGAGGTTATGTTAGAGTGGGGCCCCACTCCAGGTCGCAATCTTTGGGACTAATAATTATTCCTCAGCCACATAAGACCCCAATATTATAAATGGTGGGTGAGGGGGGCACAGACTTTGCAGGTTCTGGCTGGAGATGGTCAGTGCAGTGGGGCCCTATTCGAGGATGCCCTCTGCGGACCCTTGGCTCCCTCAGTATAAGACCCTAATAGCAGGGGCGTAACTACAACAGGTGCAGGGGTTGCAATCGCACCCGGGCCCTGGAGCTTAGGGGGCCCTAAAAGTCCTTTTGACCTATAGAAAAAGACTTGCTATCAAAGATTTAAAATATTTGGGGGCCTCGTTGGAGCTTTCACATCGGGGCCCATGAGTTTCAAGTTACGCCACTGCCTAATAGTATAAACGGTACATGGTGGCTGGAGGTCCTGGTGCAGAATTTGCATCAGACAAGGGTAGTGAGTGGGGCCCTAGTCCAGGTTGTGTCGGGGCCCCAGGCTTACACATCTCCCCCGTGATCAGAGCAAGCATTATTGCTCCTGCTCCCCCGCTCCCCTATGATCAGTGCGGAGCAGCTGCTGGAGATGTGAGGTCTGAACGTGCGTATATTACAAGGTGACTATCTCCCCCGCTGTTACCAGGCTGTCACATTCGATAGCGGTGGAGGCAGCGGCGCCGGTGTCTCGTTGTGTTTCTGTGGGAGCTGAGGTGACAGCTCCTCTGTGCTTTACTGGTGTGCAATAAAGACGCCGCCGCTCCCATCTCTAATTGCTGCAGCTCTCAGGCTGCCACGTCTGAGGCTTCTACGCTGCATTAGGTGGTGAAGAAGATATGAATCTTGTGCAGATCGTTCTGCAGCATCAGCCCCGACCGGCCCAGATGCCATTACTGCATTCATGAAATTAAGTAGGGTGCCCAGGAGCAGGACGGTGAGGTGCGAGCCATCACTGCGAGCCTCATACAGCGGCCACAGTAGCTTAGGGTACCGTCTCACAGTGGCACTTTTGTCGCTACGACGGTACGACGGTACGATCCGTGACGTTCCAGCGATATCCATACGATATCGCTGTGTCTGACACGCAGCAGCGATCAGGGACCCTGCTGAGAATCGTACGTCGTAGCAGATCGTTTGGAACTTTCTTTTGTCGCTGGATCTCCCGCTGTCATCGCTGGATCGGTGTGTGTGACACCGATCCAGCGATGCGTTCGCTTGTAACCAGGGTAAACATCGGGTTACTAAGCGCAGGGCCGCGCTTAGTAACCCGATGTTTACCCTGGTTACCATCGTAAATGTAAAAAAAAAACGTACATACTCACATTCCGGTGTCCGTCAGGTCCCTAGCCGTCTGCTTCCCGCACTGACTGACTGCCGGCCGGAAAGTAAAAGCAGAGCACAGCGGTGACGTCACCGCTGTGCTCTGCTTTCACTTTATGGCCGGCACTCAGTCAGTGCGTAAAGCAGACGGCGAGGGACCTGACGGACACCGGAATGTGAGTATGTACGTTTATTTTTTTTTTACATTTACGACGGTAACCAGGGTAAACATCGGGTTACTAAGCGCGGCCCTGCGCTTAGTAACCCGATGTTTACCCTGGTTACCCGGGGACTTCGGTATCGTTGGTCGCTGGAGAGCTGTCTGTGTGACAGCTCCCCAGCGACCACACAACGACTTACCAACGATCACGGCTAGGTCGTATCGCTGGTCGTGATCGTTGGTAAATTGTTTTGTGTAACGGTACCCTTACACTAATGTCTGACAGGCACCAAGGTCATTCCCAGGGAAGTCAGACGACGTCTTCAAGAAAGTATTCAACCATCAGACTTTGGATCTGCTGTAAATGAATGTATGAGCAGTACCTCCGGCAGCCAGTGGGGGCAGTGCTGAATACGGCTCCTGTCTCTTGTGATTTGTGCTCTATACTGGGAGAGGATTCCTACATACCGAATCAGGTAGGGGCAGACCTGTCATTGGTGCAACCGGTGCAGCCACACAAGGGCCTAGGAGGTGAGGGGCCACATTCAGCTCCAACAAATGTGCAATGTGCATTATAATGAGCTATTGGACTGAGAGGGCCCCGATATTGTAACTGCACCGCGGCCTCTTCTGCCCGTGCCTACCAGTGTACAAAATATCTATACACATTGTACTGGGGGTCTCGACACGACAGCAGCACTGTCCCAAGCTCTCCTGACGTGTTGTTCATCAGCACGGCATGGGCTTAGTCCTTAGTAAATGGATATAAATCCAAAATACCTGCATCGGTTTTCACCATTTCTCACTTTTTTTGCTTTCTTCAATATTTTTCCCTAGAAACTGCAAATCCAGGCTCTGATTGGCCCACAGGAGAACAGGTGAGTCCCCTGGGGAGCTCCCACCCTCCAGCCACAGCTTAAGGTACCGTCACACTCAGCAACTTTGCAACGAGAACGACAACAATTCGTGATGTTGCAGCGTCCTGGATAGCGATCTCGTTGTGTTTGACACCCAGCAGCGATCTGGATCTTGCTGTGATATCGCTGGTCGGAGCTAGAAGTCCAGAACTTTATTTAGTCGTCAGGTCGGCGTGTATCGTCATGTTTGACATCAAAAGCAACGATGCCAGCAATGCCAGATATGGAGCTAACAACCAGCGAGAACGAGAAGTGAGTCGCCGTTACATCACTGGATCGCTCCTGCATCGTTCTGGAGTTGCTGTGTTTGACGTCTCTACAGCGACCTAAACAGCGACGCTCCAGCGATCTAGTTTAGGTCGGCTCGTTGTCTAGATCGCCGCAGCGTCGCTGAGTGTGACGGTACCTTTATTCCTGAGATCAATATCACGCACACAACAAGAACCAACATCTTGCTGATGGCCTCCATGTACCAAAAATAGACTTTAGATCCATTTTCAGTTGGATCCCGTCTCAGGTTCTCGCCTCTGTGACCATTCTGGATAGATGACAACTATGGCTATTCCCCCCCCCCCCCCCCCAAAACATATAGGCTACTGCCCTTTTAAATCATCCTTGCTGCCTGTCCGTCCATGGCACTTGAGAACAGACCTGGCAGGTGCAGCAATCTTCCTGTCCCGCTGCCAGCACGGAGTGATTTATGGATTTTCTTGTTGCAGATAGATATGTATGTCACCGCGCTGTCATCTCATTATATATCCCATCATTACGGCTGGAATCCGCTCAATTTTGCTTTCATACAAATAAGCGCATTTTGCGTTCATTCGGGCCCCATGGGCCTCCTCCCCGTGACGCGTGCCCATTAGCTGCAGCTTTAATTCATGTTCCTCTATACAAGTTTTATGAGCTGAATTCATTCTTGCACAAAAGAGCTGATTCCTCCCGGAGCGAAGAGTTGCGACTGACGCAGAAATCCCGAAATATGGAAAACGGTGAAAGGAAGGATAATATGTCTGCAAAACGCGTCAGGACAATGCGGAGCGGGAACAGTCACCTGCAGCTGGCGGAAACATTACACGTAGTGCAGGCAGAGATCTGCCCGGTCTCTGTCCTTAAAGGGATTGTCCAGGACTTCACAATTGATGACCAGGTCGAGTATGTACCTATTCTCAGGATCTAGAGCCCCGTTCTCACAAGTGCTTGATGTAAAAAATCCAGTTATCAATAAGTGTTCCCTATCCTAAAAACAGGGAAAAAAACCATATAATTTACAACCCTATAGGGTATATTCACACTGAGTTTTCTATGCCGAGTTTTCAGCAGCAACTCTCCAATCAAAACTCCAAAAACAAAGCAAAAAAAAATGAAGGTTTTGATTGGAGTTTCTCCCCCGAAAACTAAGCATGAAAAACCCAGCGTGAACACTCCCAATCAGTTCTTTGCGCTTTATTTCTTTCATCCATTTTTGCAGAAGTGTTAAACATTATTTTTTGCACAAATTGGGTTTCCACCAAAAAAAAAAATCGGATGCCAGATTTAAGAAATACCCAGTGCACACAGCTCCTCTTTGCTGCGGTTTTGCTTCATGTCGGGGACTAACGTGCCTCCATCGCTGGGACCTTCACCCAGGTAAGTGGCTCTTACATCAACAGCGCAGGGCGATTCGCAGAGTCGCATTGCCAATCAAGTCTAGAATCTGCTTCCCTTCCAGACGGAACAAAAACAATTCCTTGTCCTCGGGTCTATTTACCCGGCCGCTCTTTACACATCATTTTTGGAATGTAAACCAGTAAAATGATGTAGATCTTACCCAAGCGGCTGGAACGTGAGCGGCGCGGCCACGGCTCCTTCTACAGGCGAGATAACCGCTCAGAATAAAATCCAGATGAACACAAACATCTCAGGCAATCAAATGTTCCAGGTATGAACGCCGTCTCACCAGCGCAGAAAAAAAATTGTAATTGGATCTATTCTTGCTGGGAAAGCAGCTTCTTAATAAATAGGCTGCTGCTTTTCATTTGGAAACTGCCTGTCAGGTTTTCTGACTCAATTTGGCTAAGCAAGATGTGATCATATCTGTAATCCCCCGGTTACAAACACAAAATACCAAGCACTTATTGATTTAAATTTCATTAAAATGTTGCACTGAGTAAGATCAGGGGAGAGCGCTGGCGAGCGGCCCACCCGCCGGACGGATGCACGCAGCACAATGCAGAGAGGAAGGTGCCCGCGTGCAGGGTGGCTACCGCAGAGGCTTACACCGGGGATTAGGGGCTGGTGGCACAAGACTGCTCAAACATATCAATGCAAAATCCTTACTTACAAGGTTACATATAGTTATATAGGTGGAGAAAGTCTCCAGTCCAGGTTCTCCCTTTCTCCACCAGTTCTACATTCTCTATCGCTGAATTATTAATTAAACACAATGCCTCCGGCCTGTATATACATAACATTATACTGTCGGCCATTACTACCTCTTGTGGTCGGCATTCCACAGTCTGACTGCTCTAACTGTAAAGAACCCTTTCCTATATAGCTGCCGGAATCACCTTTCCTCCACCTGTAATGAGTGCCCCCTGGTCCTTGCAGGGAAGAAATCCTGTGCCCGTCCTTTTCCTAAGTTAAAAAAGCTAAACTGTTCCAACTTCTCATCATATGAGAGGCCTCCATCCTGTGTAATATAGGAGAGGCCTCCATCCTGTGTAATATAGGAGAGGTCTCCATCCCGTGTAATGTAGGAGAGGCCTCCATCCCGTGTAATATAGGAGAGGCCTCCATCCCGTGTAATATAGGAGAGGTCTACATCCCATGTAATATAGAGGAGGTCTCAATCCCATGTAATATAGAAGAGGCCTCCATCCCGTGTAATGTAGGAGAGGTCTCCATCCCATGTAATACAAGAAAGGGCTGCATCCCGTGTAAAAACCTACCTCCCACCTTTGAACAGACTGTAAATTAAAATATAATTTTTAAAATGTGCAGCCCAAAACTGGTTCCCATATTAAAGATGTGGCATCACGAGAGATTTATAGAGGGGTAACCATACAGTTATAGAGGGTTATTAATACATTGGGATTTTATCTCTTTTTATACACACTAAAATCTTTTTTCCCTTTGCAGCTGCCTGACATTGAGTGCCGCTGCTTAGTTAACTGGCAACCAGAATCCCTGAGTCCTTCTCCTGCTCAGTAGTCCTGGGTATATTTCCATTTATTGTATATGTAACAATACAATTACTCCGGCCGCCGTCATCACTCTACATTTATCAACATTAGAGATCCTTCTGCTCCCCACTGCTCCCAGTACCGATCCTTGTGCTCCCCACTGCTCCCAGTACAGATCTTTCTGTTCCCCACTGCTCCCAGTACAGATCTTTGTGTTCCCCACTGCTCCCAGTACAGAACTTGTTCTCCCCACTGCTCCCAGTACAGACCCTTGTGCTCCTCACTGTTCCCAGTAAAGATCCTTGTGCTCCCCACTGCTCCCAGTACAGAACTTGTGCTCCCCACTGCTCCCAGTACAGTTCCTTGTGCTCCTCACTGCTCCCAGTACAGATCTTTGTGCTCCCCACTGCTCCCAGTACAGATCCATGTGCTCCCTACTGCTCCCAGTACATATCCTTGTGCTCCTCACTACTCCCAGTACAGATCCTTGTGCCCCTCCCACTGCTCCCAGTACAGATCCTTGTGGTCCCCACTGCTCCCAGTACAGATCCTTGTGCTCCTCACTGCTCCCAGTACAGATCTTTGTGCTCCCCACTGCTCCCAGTACAGATCCATGTGCTCCCTACTGCTCCCAGTACATATCCTTGTGCTCCTCACTACTCCCAGTACAGATCCTTGTGCCCCTCCCACTGCTCCCAGTACAGATCCTTGTGGTCCCAACTGCTCCCAGTACAGATCCTTGTGCTCCCCACTGCTCCCAGTACAGATCCTTCAGCTCCCCACTGCTCCCAGTACAGAACTTGTTCTCCCCACTGCTCCCAGTACAGACCCTTGTGCTCCTCACTGTTCCCAGTAAAGATCCTTGTGCTCCCCACTGCTCCCAGTACAGAACTTGTGCTCCCCACTGCTCCCAGTACAGTTCCTTGTGCTCCTCACTGCTCCCAGTACAGATCTTTGTGCTCCCGACTGCTCCCAGTACAGATCCATGTGCTCCCTACTGCTCCCAGTACATATCCTTGTGCTCCTCACTACTCCCAGTACAGATCCTTGTGCCCCTCCCACTGCTCCCAGTACAGATCCTTGTGGTCCCCACTGCTCCCAGTACAGATCCTTGTGCTCCCCACTGCTAATTATATCTAACTAGAAATAGGCCCGATGCTATTGCATTGGGAATGCGGTGAAATGAACATCCCCTTGACGCTCAGCCAATCAGTGGCGGGATTCAAATCCTGCGCAGCACCGCTCATTGGCTCAGCCGGCGGGGTGGGTGATTTGAATCCCGCGCGGCACCGTCTGAACCCATGAGCGGTGCTGCGCGGCTTTGGCGGGGGATTTGACCCAGCCGGCAGCGGCTCAGCCAAAGAGCGGTGCTGCGTGGCTTTGAGCGCTGCGGGATTCAAATCCCCCCGCCAAAGCCGCGTGGCACCGCTCATTGGCCAATATGGCGGTCGGCATAGTTCCGATGCGAGCAGCCGGGAGATGAGCGGCTGGTGACGCTCCCGGCTGCATCGCCGCTGACCTCCCTGCGTAGGGAGATGAGCCGCGGCGCCGCTGATCTCCCGACGTGCCGTTTTTGTCACAGCTTTCGGCCTCAGTGGATTGTGGGATAGAGACACAACCGCCGGAAGCTATGACAGAGCCGATTGGCAATTATATATTAGACTTAGAGACTGTACCTTCTTGTGGAGCTACAGTATAAGGCTGTTGTGTGGTATACTATCAAACCCAAGATATATCACAAACATTTATTTAACCCTCAAGAAAAAGTTAGATGCTCCATGATAGACTGAAAAAAAAAATGGCGTGAAAAACAACTCAGGTTGTAAAATGTACGTATCTGTATTCTTTTTCATTCATAGGTCAAATCTCTGTCCAGTTCAAACAAATTATAAAATTCTGTCAGCAGCCAGCACTAGGGGGAGCTCCCTGTATATAGAGATTCATGATAAGATCCTGTCTGCAGCCACCACTAGGGGGAGCTCCCTGTAAATAGAGATTCATGATAAGATCCTGTCTGCAGCCACCACTAGGGGGAGCTCCCTGTAAATAGAGATTCATGATAAGATCCTGTCTGCAGCCACCACTAGGGGGAGCTCCCTGTAAATAGAGATTCATGATAAGATCCTGTCTGCAGCCACCACTAGGGGGAGCTCCCTGTATATAGAGATTCATGATAAGATCCTGTCGGCAGCCACCACTAGGGGGAGCTCCCTATAAATAGAGATTCATGATAAGATCCTGTCTGCAGCCACCACTAGGGGGAGCTCCCTGTATACAGAGATACATGCTAAGATCCTGTCTGCAGCCACCACTAGGGGAAGCTCCCTGTATATAGAGATACATGATAAGATCCTATCTGCAGCCACCACTAGGGGGAGCTCCCTGTATACAGAGATAAATGATAAGATCCTGCCTGCAGTAACCACTAGGGGGAGCTCCCGTATAGAGCTACATGATAAGATCCTGTCTACAGTCACCACAAGTGGAGCTCCCTGTATACAGAGATACATGATAAGATTCTGTCTGCAGCCACCACTAGGGGAAGCTCCCTGTATACAGATATACGTGATAAGATCCTGTCTGCAGCTACCACTAGAGGGCGCTCCCTGTATACAGAGATACATAACAAAGATTCTATCTGCAGCCACCACTAGGGGGAGCTCCCTGTATACAGATATACGTGATAAGATCATGTCTGCAGCTACCACTAGAGGGCGCTCCCTGTATACAGAGATACATAACAAAGATTCTGTCTGCAGCCACCACTAGGGGGAGCTCCCTCTATAGAGAGATACATAATAAGATCCTGTCTGTAGCAGCATCTAGCCACTTATACTAACGAGTATAAGTATTTTTGTTTTGTTTTTAACCTTTTGATGATACTTCACAGTTCAGTAAATGGTGGCCAGCAGTCGCCCATCAGCTTAATACGCGCAGAAGCGAATTATTTAAAAAAATTGCATCTCAAAGAATTTGCTCATTTCTAGTTATCAACCATATTTTTAGCGTAAAATTTGCATACAGTGGTGGTCACTCCTCTGCAGGAGTCCAAGCGACCTTATAGATAGCAGAAGTAGAGACTTTGTGGACATTTTCCTTTAATTTACCAGATTCGTGTGAACTGTTATTTCTCTTTCTCATTGTTGTTCCTTGTGACCTGGAGCGCGTGATCGTGCGAGGTGTAAATGGCGTCTGTCCTGACCTAATTTCATGGTGCCCGTAGCGCTCAGCATGGCTCACAATCATCTGATGGACACACAGAACGCGCCATCATTTACTGGAACAGCAGGAGCCGTATGTTACAGGAATCTGATATAAAATCTGTAACAGGGCCACAGTTATAAGAAATTATTTCTCCTGGAAAGGGTCCATTGCTCGATGGCACCAGTTGCAAATGCACCGTAGTAAATTCGTATTTAGTGCGCGACACATTCCAATGATGTCTGTACTCTTCCCATAGAAGTCAATGGCAGTGATGCTTACATGCAACATTGATAGGGAGTTTTGCTGTGGACGTAGCGGTTACGTGTCCTTCTCCAGGAATAGCCCAATTGTGCCCCATGTAGGAGGGGGGACTTCTGAACGGCTGATATTGCGGCAGTAGAGCGAGCGCGCCATTTTACTCTATAGAATGAAGCCACTTTTCATTCTAAATGTTCTGAATATTGGGAGGTTAAATCAGGAAACTGCTGATTATGGAACAGAATGAGCAGATTGTGCGCCTACTCCATATCCAGGTAACCATTGTAAAGCGAGGGAATCACAGCGGGGGGACGACTCGGCCTAGGTGGCAATGTGCGGCGTTTGAACCTGCGGCTCACATCCTCAGTCACTGTGTCCTGGAATATTCATGGTGCATTGGAGAGTAGATGTCGGCGTCCAGCTGCCACCAGATCCACTGCCCGATATATAGACCCAGCTGTCAGGGTAAGTCATGGCTGGGGCTGCTGTAATGCGAGGGCTCAGCATGGTGTCTATGGGATCGGATGCGCCATCAGGTCACCGCCATGCGCATCTACTGCTGTCTGATATAGGAATGTTCCTAATAAAGTTCGGCAACTTTCTAACAAATTCTGGCCTCCAAATCATCAAGTTGTTGGAAAGAATTTTCTGGCACAACATTTCTTTAAGTTCCTTGAAACTCAAAGCTGCCCAAAAATGTTGCGACTTTTAGCCTTTTTACGTCAGTTCGGCCAAAGTGGGGACATGGCGAAGCGCACCCGTCAAAAGCATTATTTGCAGAACAGACATGGTGAAAATTGCACCAGAAATCAAGGTCAGCTGACAATTCATTTGTTGCATCTTTCTCCAGCGCACCTTTTATGAAGATTGGGAGCAAAATGCTGGTGATGAATCAGCGCCTGTGTTTCAATTCTTCATCAATTTCAACATCTCCATTTGCCATCAGAAAATGAGGAAATGAAGGTAAAACCTTCTCAGACCAAAATGTTTTTGCAACCAAGAGATTGTTACAATTGTTTCCCAGTCTAAAAACATCAGCGATAAAAGGTTAAAGTGATGCGTTGTAACAAAATACTAGAGAAGGAAAATTTATCGGAGCTTGATAACCCTGTAAGACTATCTCAATTAACATTAATGAATTATCTCTAACCCAGGGAATAAGCAGGTTATAAATAGATCTTTTGCAAGAGTTGTAACGCCTTTAGGCTATGTGCTCACGTTGCGGATTTCCTGTGGATCCACAGCGTTTTTTACCATGCAGAAATGCTGCAGATCCGCAAGTGATTTACAGTACAATGTAAATCAATGAGAAAAAAAAACGCTGTGCTAATGGTGCGGAAAATTCCGTGCGGAAACGCTGCGGATTAAAAGAAGCAGCATGTCATTTGTTTTTTGCTGATCTGCAGCGTTTTTGTACCCTTTCCATTATAGAAATCCGCAGGAGTAAAAAAAACGCAAGAAATCCGCAAAAAGTCTGCAGTAAATCCACAGCAAATCCGCACAAAAATGCGTCAAATCCGCACCTGCGTTTTCTGCCAAGAGATGCAGAATCCGCACTAAAAATTCCTAGGCCTAAGCCGCAACGTGTGCACATAGCCTTACAGGGTTTCGCCTTCTGTAAGTATAACACATCTCTATTCACTGACAGCACACACACAGCTGAGGAATCTGCACACGCACACACAGAGATTTAAGGAGCTGAGGAACCGCAGTATGCGCATACACTAATAGTTGAGGGGCCGGCACATGCACACTCATAGGGTTTAGGACTTGGTGCATGTGTAAGGGGGTTGCGGTATCTATCTTGAACCCCTAGGTATTTCCCGGTGAACAGTGTATCAAATGTATATATAACTGTATTTCAATATGTGTATACAGGGAAAGCATAGTGTTGGTAATAGACCACTAGATGGAGACATTTTTATTGTATCTAGTTTAGCACGGTAGTGCATCAGTGTGAATAGTTAACTGTAGGAGAGGTCACTGTAGTAAGAGGAAGGGAGCTTCCTGATTAGAGTCAGAAGGGCCTGGGTGCCTATAGAGCTCGGGTGGGCTTTTAGACCAAGCAGCTTAGATAC
The DNA here is from genome assembly GCF_051348905.1 of Ranitomeya variabilis. NCBI lineage: Eukaryota > Metazoa > Chordata > Amphibia > Anura > Dendrobatidae > Ranitomeya > Ranitomeya variabilis. The sequence goes on along the minus strand of NC_135232.1, from coordinate 720,727,653 downwards.
CCCGCAACGTTACTTTTAAGAAAGGAGCCCAGCCATCCAGAACCTGGGGATTAGCGTAGCCCCAATAACTCTAGCGTCAGAAGCTTTAGGAGTTAAAGCTACAGTGAAAGGACGCGGCATGAAAGACACCGGCAGGACGGTCGCCATGTGGCAGATGGTAGCATGGGCTGATGCCCTCAGAACTGGCGCAAAACAGCTGAGGGAATGCCCGAATGCAGAGAATCTGGACAGGGAGGATGCTGAGAAACCGTGTGTTACGGTAGGACCTGGTCTCGAGCCGTGTGACAAGGAGAGGAGAGAAAGGAAAAGCTGAAGTGACGTGTTATGTGAAAATCTGATGGTAACGCTGTAATGGAACAGGATGCGCTGCGAAAAAGTAAAAGTTTTGCATTTTGAGTTGAATCTGGACTGTGTCTCTGTTTATTCACAAGCGACAGGAGGAGACCCTGAGGAACAGAGGAGAGGCCCTGACAGCACAGAAAATGGAGAGGCAAGTAAGCTGCCAGGGAAATGTGATTTTTATGTAAAGGAAGGCCAGGGCATGCAAAGCCCGAGAAGCTCAGCCACTATGGCCCTGGCCGACCTCTACACATGCACACACTGATAGCTGTGGAGCTGGCGCATGTGAGGACCTGGCACGTGCAAACACTGAGAGTTGAGGAGCAAGTTAATGCATACACTAACAGTTGAAAAGCCAGTACATGCACACACACTGACAGTCATGCAATGCCTTGGGACTGTGGAAGCTTACCAGGTCCTTAGAACTAGTCTCTCCCAGTCCCCCGGATTACTCATGAAGGTGGAGATGCCGGGTTCCCGTACCTAGCTATACTCATATATCATCCCTTATCTGTCTCCTCCTCCACCCAGGGAGGTGGGAAGTCGAAGTGTATAGGATACCACTAACAAGACAAACAAGGGAAGACGGACAGTGAAAATGATAATACCAACCATACAAAATACACTCACCAAGCAACAGAGGTGGACACAAGGTAGTTAAAGGAAGGAGAAACCAAATAGGAGAGGATGAGGATGTACGCATACAAAATTCCAAACAACAGTCTCCCGAACAAGTCTCCAAACGCCAACTCCAACCACGAACCACATCTCCAACTCCTGAACCAGGCAATAAGAACTAAGACTGGCATTTCCTAAGTGTCATAGGTGAGCATATATAGCAGAGGGGAGTGGCCAACACTGAACAACTGAAACAATCCAGGTAGGAAAGCTCCAGGAGCTTCAACTTAACAGATTAACCCTCCTTCCAAGAGAGACCTCTGGAACTTCATGGCTTGGTTTATCTGGGTGTGCCAAGCGAAAAGATCAGATCAACCTGACCACATGGACTTCAGATGCTGGTACCCACATTCTCTCTTCAGGACCTTAACTCTTTCAATGTACCAGTTACTGAAAAGACAGGCGAATCAAGCGAGAATTGATAATCTTAGCTATCTGAAATTTCAGATTCACATCAACAATGGCCGGAGATGGAGGAGGTGGTGATGGTACAGAGGACGCAATGTATTTTTTTCAGTACAGATTAATAGACAAAAGAAAATGTTCTTCCTCAGGTATTCCAGAAGAACGATTCCTATTGGAGCAGAATTGAGGATGAAACCTGTATACCACGAAGAACGGGGAGTAACCAGTAGACTCATGACAACGATTATTTACCACAAATTCAGCTAGCGGTAAGTAGGTAACCCAATCCACCTGATTATCAGACACAAAACACCTAAGATAGGTCTCAAGATTCTGGTTAATCCATTCAGTCTGCCCATTAGACTGTGAATGAAATGCTGGAGAACTACAGATGAATCCCCATATGAGCACAAAATGCGTTGTAAAATTTGGAAATAAACTGCACCCCTCGAGCAGAAACAATATCTGTAGGAATCCTATGTGACTTCACGATTTCTTTGAGAAAAGTTTGCTTTAAAGTCTTGGCATTAGGTAACAGGTAGATCAGTGATAAAATTGACGAACAAGGTCCAAGGTCTACTGGAAACCTCCAATGGTTGAAGAGCCCCCGACGGACGACTATGAGAGTGTCATGATCCTATGGTAGAATTTGAGCAGGAGCCTTGAGGGTTAATGCTGGTGGCCTCCCTTTGGATAGGGGAGGGCTTTTTATAGCAGCTGGAGGCTTGCATCCTTGTCAGTTATACTTCTGCCCTCTGCTGAGTTAAGTGACCCCCTGTACGCTTGGGAGTTTTGTTCCCGTTTTGAGCCAGCCTGTCCCCCACGTTGCACTTGCCTGTCGATTAGGTTCTGTCTGTGGATTATCTGATTCTCTGACCACGGCTTAGTTTCTGACCTCCCTTTCGGCTGTTCCCTCGGCTCTGGTTAAACGCGCTCGGTTTCCTGACACCCGCTTGTACCCGGTTATTCTGTTTCCACTCTTGTTGGCTCCCCAACCAGTCACTGCCCGGTAGTACCCTCAGTTCTCCGCTGATTGCTCCGGGAGCTCCGGCGGCTTGCCCCGCCCGGGCCTCTCCTCCTGCGATCATGTGCCGCAGGTCCTGCACACCTGCGACCGTGCTGTTCTGTGACTACAATAACTGTCTACCCGTCCCGTTCTGCACTGTGCGGGACTCGCGTCCGGACCTGGACAGGTCAGTCATGGGGTCCCTGACAGAGAGGTCTTAGAATGCGCACAGACACTGCAGGCAGCTAGATACTCCCAGACATCCTGATGAGCACCTGGCCACCAAAAACGCTGAGTAAGGAGATCTGTTGTGACTTTATTAACAGGATGTCCTGCCAAGACCGAATAATGATGTTCACTAAGAACTGTCAGACAGAGAATTACAGATAAAAACAATTTACCTAACGGACAGGCAGCAGCGCCCCCTAAGCCCCTATGAATTCCTTCTCTAGACCAGAACATATAGACGCAGTAACTACAACTTTCTGTAGTATAGGAACCGGTTCACAATTATTTCCACCCCAAGGAAAACAACAAAATAAGGCATCCGCCCTAATGTTCTTATCCCCTAGTTTAAATGTCGCAAAAAAAGTTGAATCTGGTGGAAAACAACGCCCATCTTGCCTGTCAAGGTGTTAAACATTTCGCCGATTCCAACATTTTTATTATCAGTGATTAAGATAACCGGATGAACTTCCTCCTCCAAAAAATGATGCCATTCTTCAAAGGCCCACTTTATTACCAAGAGTTCCCTATTACCAATGCCATAGTTTTTCTCAGCAGATGACATTTTTTTTTTAAAGTATGCACATGGACGCCATTTACCAGGAAATGCACCCTGCGACAATAGTGCCACCTCCCCCACTTCAGATGCATCAACTTCTACAATAAAAGGCTGAGTGGCCTTAGGCTGTATATAAATCGGCACAGAAGTAAAATATCCCTTTAAAGTAGCAAATGCCTCCCTGGCCGGACTGAACCATTTAGAAAACTCCGTCCCTTTCCTGGTCATATCCATAAGAGGTTTGGCCACTACCAAAAAGTTCTTGATGAACTTACGGTAGTAATTGGCGAAACCCAAAAACCTTTGTAAAGCTTTTAAGTCTTCAGGACAATCCCAATCCAGTACTGCCTGGACTTTCGCCAGATCCATGCGAACACCGGTGGACGATAAGAAATAACCCAGAAAAGGGATCTCCTGAACCCAGGGACAGTTTTAGACAAAGCGTGGTCCTTGGCAAAAGTTTAAAGTGGGGCCCCAAATGCTCACATATTGCACCATCACACAGAAACATTTCTGCTGTATTTACATGCGCTAAGTTCAGGCCGCTAAATGATCGTGATAGACAATGTTTATTCCTGGTCTTTTTACACCAGCTTAGGAAGAATGATGGGCACAGAATGATCACTAATAGATCAATCTGTCCCCATACATGTCATGTTATCAGCAGCATATCTGCAGTTTTTACTGGCGATGTGCTGCTGAGAACAATGATTTCTGTTACGGCATAAACAATCCAATTACTTGATGAATAGGCAGCATTTTATTCATTTAGTATAATGCACCCCATGGTCCTCCATATAGTATAATTCGCCCCATAGACTTCATTCAGCCAGGACTCGTCTCTGCAGGAAATAACACAGTTATCTCGAGCTCCGCTTGTAGAACACATTACTTAATTTTTCCCAACTTCTAGATTACACCACATGAAGAAAAAGAGGCGACATAGTGTCACTCTATACAGTAACAGGACCGCCCCCCCCTCCCATTTAAAACAGTGTCCTCAAAAAATAAAATAAATGCATCACTGCAGTAATAATATCCCTTAATTAGCCCCTATGGTAATAATAATATCCCCCATTCTGGCCCCGTGTATCTCATTCCTGGCTCCAGCCAGATGTTCTCCCATCCTGCCCTCATGAGTATCCATCCTGCCCCATATGATCTCCCCATCCTGCCCCATCAGTCTTCATCGTATCCATCCTGCCCCTTGATCCTGCACGATCTGTCTCCAATCCTGCCCCATGTCTTTCATTCTGCCCTGTGTCTCCAATCATGCCCCGTATCTACATTCTGCCCATGTGTCCAGTCCTGCCCCCAGTGTGTCCAGCATCTCTGCCCCCAGTGTCCAGCATCTCTGCCCCTAGTGTCTAGCATCTGTGCCCCCAGTGTCCAGCATCTCTGCCCCTAGTGTCCAGCATCTCTGCCCCCAGTGTCCAGCATCTCTGCCCCCAGTGTCCAGCATCTCTGCCCCCAGTGTCCAGCATCTCTGCCCCCAATGTGTCCAGCATCCTGCCACCAGTGTGTCCAGCATCCTGCCCCCAGTGTGTCCAGCATATTGCCCCCAGTGTGTCCAGCAATCTACCCCAGTGTCTCCAGCATATTGCCCCCAGTGTGTCCAGCATTCTGCCCCAGTGTGTCCAGCATATTGCCCCCAGTTTGTCCAGCATTCTGCCGCAGTGTCTCCAGCATATTGCCCCTAGTGTCCAGCATTCTGCCCCAGTGTCTCCAGCATATTGCCCCCAGTGTGTCCAGCAATCTGCCCCAGTGTCTCCAGCATATTGCCCCCAGTGTGTCCAGCATATTGCCGCAGTGTGTCCAGCATATTGCCCCAGTGTGTCCAGCATATTGCCCCCAGTGTGTCCAGCATATTGCCACCAGTGTGTCCAGCATCTCTGCCCCCAGTGCGTCCAGCATCTCTGCCCCCAGTGGGTCCAGCATCTCTGCTCTCAGTGTCCAGTATTCTGGCCCGGGCCCCCCGGATTGCCGTTCGCAATAAAAAAAAAAACGAGTTCTCCTCACCTGTCCGCGCTACTTCGGCGAAGCTCCCTCCTCGCAGCTGAAGTGCGCACTCACCAGCAACTGACAACGACGCCGACGATGTGCGCGCTGCGGCTGATGTCAGCTGCCAGCCTCCGATTGGCGCCCGCACGTCAATAGCGTTAAACTGCCGCAGCACCGGTAGGGGCCCGGTGAGCAGATGAGACGGGGCCCAATGCGGGCCCCCTCTGCCCACCGGGCCCATACGCCAGTCAGGGTAGTAATGCCCTGATGGCAGCAGTCAATCTGAGCGGTAGCCCAGGGCCCCCCCACACCACTGGGCCCTGGGCTACTGCCCAGATTGACCTCATTATAATCCGCCACTGAATATAATGCACACCATAGTCGTCCATATAGTATAATACACTCCCCATGGTCCTACATATAGTATAATACACTACCCATAGTGCTCAATATAGTATACTGCATCTCATAATTCTCCATATAGTATATTACCCTACCCTTACATCAGCCATAGACTCAGTTGCGCCTCTCATGCATGGTAAAGTGCAACAATAGGTAACCCTGGCACAACAATCTCACCAAAAAACTTCGAAGAGCATCCAGGGTCGCAGAGCGGCGTTGGAACAAAACACGCCTGCCAGATGACTTCACTGCTTTCAAAGAAGCTACACTTGCCTTCAAATTAGCCCTCACCTCTGCTAAACAGACCTATTTCACAAACCTTGTATCTTCACTATCCTACAACCCAAAGCAACTGTTCAGCACATTCAACTCTCTCCTCCACCCACCACTGCCACCTCCAACTCCTCTCATCTCTGCTGAGGACTTTGCCACCTACTTCAAAAATAAGATCGACGAAACAAGGCAAACTTTTACAGTTCCACAACCCCATCCACTCCATATACCAGACCTCTGCCCTTCCCTAATAACCTCCCTCTCCAACATCACTGAAGCAGAGCTTACTCACCTCCTTTCCAAATCATACCGCACCACCTGTGCACTTGACCCCATCTCTTCCCACCTGCTCCCCAACCTCACTAACATGCTCATTCCAGCCTTAACCCATCTCTTCAACCTATCGCTATCTTCTGGTACCTTTCCCTCTGCCTTCAAACATGCCACCATCACACCCATCCTCAAAAAAATTAACCTTGACCCAACTGCTATGCCCACCTATCGCCCCATATCATTGCTCCCGTTTGCTTCCAAACTCCTTGAGCAGCATGTCCGTGCTCAACTTTCCTCCCACCTCTCATCTAACTCTTTCCTTGACAATCTCCAATCTAGCTTATGCCCCACCACTCCACCAAAATTGCCCTGACCAAAATTACTCCCGAATATCCCCCATCCTCTGGAATTCCACGCCTCAACACGTCCGATTATCCACCACCCTTGGATCCTTCAGACGGAACCTGAAAACCCATCTCTTCAGGAAAGCTTACGGCCTGCAATAACCATTCTGCCGCCTCACCACCACCCGAGCTGCCACCTCACCACCACCAGAGCTGCTGCACCCCCGACCTTCTGTCTCTTCCCCATTATCCCGTAGAATGTAAGTCCGCAAGGACAGGGTCCTCTCCCCTCTGTACAAGATGTCATCGTAAATTTGTTTACTGTAAACGATATCTATAACTTTGCATGTAACCCTTCTCATGTACAGCACCATGGAATTAATGGTGCTATATAAATAATAAAAATAATAAGCACCATAGTCCTTCATATAGTACAATGGATTCTCCATAGTCTCCTTACAGTATAATGTACTCTCCATAGTCCTCCATACAGTATAATGCAGCCCTCATATAGTACACATTGTATAATGCAGGCCCCATTTAGTATATAAAGTATAATGCAGCCCCATTTAGTATAATGCAACCGCCATATAGGATAATACACTCCCCATAGTCCTCAAGTGTAATCCAGCCCTGTATGGTATATAGAGTATAATGCACTCCCCATAGTCCTCCATAGATGATAATGCAGCCCCATATAGTATATTGAGTATAATGCACTCCCCATAGTCCTCCATAGACTATAAATGCAGCCCCCATATAGTATATAGAGAATAATGCAGCCCCACAGAGTATAATGCACACCCCATGATCCTCCAGTATTATGACCACCACATACTCATCTCCCCTCGTTCTCTCGCTTCTCTAGTCTCTGCAGCACGTCTACTCAGCAGCCCACAAAGCTTAGCGCGTGATGAAGTGATGTCATCACACCCACTGAGTCAGACAAAAGATACAGAGGGGGAATGATAGGAGAAGGAGCATCACCTGACACTCTCTGCTCCATCATTGCTTTCAACTGTATCAGCATTTTTGAGGCTGATACAGTTGAATGCGTGATGCAGGGGGTAGGGCTGGTGAGGGAGCCAGTGCTGGGCCCCCCCGACTCATGGGCCCCATAGCATTTATGTAATGTGCCGCTGTTAATGGCACACCACTGGCTGGGGGCCCCTGGGGAAGTGGGGGCCCTAGGCAAATGTCTAATTTGACTGCCCCCAACACGGTACCTACCTGAACCGAGAACAAACATTTCTCTGGTTTGACAAATAATTTATTGTTTTTGAGTATCTGTAACACTGGCCTGACATGTACCTGATGTGACACGAGGTCAGGTGAATAAATCAATATGTCATTGAGAGACCACAACAAATCTACCTGCAGGTGACAAAAAATGTCACTTACAAAGTGCTGAAAGATGCCGGTAGCATTAGTCAACCCATATAGCATCACAAGGTTCTCATAGTGTCCCTCGGGGGTATTGAAGGCTGTCTTCTACTCGACCCCCTCCTTAACTTGAATGAAATTGTATGCCCCCCCTGAGGTCCAGTTCACAAAATCAATTTGTCCAGATTATCTTGTTAAAGGGGTCCGGAATGAGAGGGATAGAATATGGATTTCAGACCATGATCCGATTTAGTTCATGGAAATCTAAGCAGGGGCATAAACCCATTTTTTTTTTACAATAGTCCTTCATGGCCTTCCTCTCTTGACCACATATATTGTATAGTCTGCTCTTAGGCAGTTTGGCTCTAGGAATCAGGGCTGCCACTAGGAATTTTAGGGCCCCATACTGCCAAAATTTCAGGGGTCCCCTCGTGACTCCGCCCAGGCTCCACCCCTCAAACCTTCCACTGTCCCACCGCCCACTCATAGAAAAACTCCACATCTGCACTACGTCCTCACCAATCACACAGCAGCTGTTGTTTTGACCAAAAGATTTTTTAAGGTAGACTCTTTTGGCCCGGGCCCTACTCTACTCTAACCTTTTAATCATTGGTTAAAATATGCAATAGAATTTAGGTATATTTTTATTTATTTTTGAATTTTTAAAATTACCAATAATATCACATACAAGGGACTAAATGCCACAACACCATGACCAGACACCATATTACCACCACATAGTGACCTATAATACCACATACAAAGAACAAATACCGCCACACCATGTCCAGACCACATATTACCACCACAGTGACCAAATAATATCACATACAAGGGACAAATATCACCGCACCATGTCCAGACCACATATTACCACCACATGGTGATCAATAATACCACATACAAGGTTCAAATACCAGTAATGCCCTGACGGCAGCCCTGCCAGGAATAAGATTAGCAGCACAGTCATAAAGACGTTGTAGAGGAAGTTCTTGACACCCCTGTTCTGAAAACATATCTCTAAAGTCAGGTATTCCGCAAAAGACTGTGTATCCACCCTGGCTAGCCGGGTGTCCAAGCAGTGTCCTTGACAATAATTGCTTTACTTTACCACCTCTCGAGTCTGCCAATCTACCACAGGGTTGTGCAGAGTGAGCCAAAGAAGTCCAAGAACCACAAGTGAGGGCAGACCCTCTAGCACATAACACTCAATACCTTCTGAGTGCATGGCCACTACCTGTAGATGTAGCACTAGAACGACCTGAGTAAAATACCTCTATCTCAAGGGTGCAGAGTTAATGGTGACTATAGGTCTGAACAGTTTATGTGGCTTGAGAGCCTGGTCCTGGAAGAACCAGGCGGCAATCAGACTAAACCCCGTCCCACTGTTTAGAAAGGCTGAAATAACCACTTTACTTTTGCAAAATGGATCTCAGTCGGTAAAAAAAAAAATTGTGACCTACCCATAGATGACATATGTTCACCTTGGTTGCTAACCTACCCGCAGCTGGGCTCCTTAGTTTTCTAGCGGCTGTTTGTGGTCAGGTATAGAAGGACAAGCACCCACAAAATGATCCTTCCCACCACAGAAAAAACACACTCCCTCTTTACACAGAACTGCAGGAGGTCCAATAAAATGAGTCGTCCCCCAACTACATGGGTCCCTCGCTTGACTCAGCCTTAGGTTCCTTTGACCCCAGACACCCTGAAAATTGGGGTGTTCCTATGTCTCTGATGAAGACGACGGTCCACATGGATAGCCAGACACATGGCAGCCTCCAGGGAAACTGGGGTCTCATACAGGGCAAACGCATCCTTTACCCTCACAATAAGCCCCTGACAAAACTTACTAAGGAGCACGGGGTCATTCCTTTTAGTATCCATGGACCATGTAGAGAACTCAGAGCAATACTCCTATGCTGGCCAGTCTCCCTGCTGAAGCTGACGTAGTTTAGACTCAGCAAGAGATACGCGGCCAGTGTCGTCATATACAGTATATGATCCTAAGCCAGAAAAAACCCTCAGCTATTCGAATAGACAGAGTCCGACGGGGAGAAAATGCTCAGGCTTGAGGGTCACCCAGGCGATGAGAGATTACGATCCCCACTAGCTGATGTGAGGACCTCATTTAAAAAAAGAGTTTACAGGCCTCCCTGAAAACAACTAATTTATCCCGACCCCAGAACACCTATAGAGTGATCTGTGGGCCAGTGTTACTGTCACAATGGTGTTGGGACTATAGGTGCTAATCAGATTCCTAGAACTAGGGGCGCCCTAGTCTATCCCTGTCCCCTCCACTCCTGAAGGTGGAGACGCCGGGTTCCTGTGCCTTGCTATGCTCCAATATCAGCCCTTATCTGTCCCCTCCTCCATCCAGGGTAGTGGGAAGCTGAGGTGTATAGAATAATACTAACAAGATAAACAAGGGGAGAAGGACAGGGATAAATAAAAATAATCATACAAAATACACTCACCAAACAACAGAGTGGGACACAAGGGAGTTTAAGGAAGGAGAAACCAAATAGGAGAGGATGAGGATGTGCACAATGTGACAGAGTCACTGGTGAAGTGATGGATAGGAGATACGTGTAACTGCGCATGATGGCGTCAGTGATGTTAAAAAAATAATTATTTTCTCCAGCACACTATGTGTTGGGTCTGTTTATTGAAAGTTATATTATTGGCTGGTTTTAGTGGACCTCTATAGAGCGGGAGGGAGGGGGTTCACCATATCTCCACATGCAAAGTCCTGACAGGACTTGTGTGATGTCAGGATCATGTGATCAGTCACATGATGGAGAGTATAGGGGAAATGGTGTGCACTCAGGTCGAAGGACAGTGAGGTGCTGGTAAACTGACCATTAGGTCAAGTCTATCATAAAGAAAAATTACCGCACACTCGATACTGAAGTATTGCAGAAAAAATGGTTTATGCCAATTTTATTTAAGACAAAACAAAGTAATGGTTTGCCACATTGATAGAACAAAACCCGACGTTTCGACCCTCCCGGGCCTTATTCATGGGGTTACTGGAGAAACAAACAAAAATTATATATAAACAATGGTTTGACATAAATTGGATAAGGACACATAACTATAAAGCAGATAAACAAAATAAAATAAATCACCAAAGGAAAAGCAAGCAAGATTAATATATACAAAAAAATATATACAAAACAACTCCAAGGATGACAGTGGTCACACAATCAGGAGCGTCGAAACAATTCTGTCATAGAATGCAATGATATTGTAAATAGACTATCCAAGGTTTTACCTCTAGTCCAATGATATATATGCATAAAGGTGGCAGTAGTGGAGGAAAACAAACGATCTCTCTTTTTTAAAAGGGCATAACCTGTCACAGTGACAAGATCACAGTGTTAGTACATAAATCACATGAGAGTACAGAATACAGATCCTAACAATAAAGGATGGGTACCAGACACGTGTAATGTTAATTAAATATTATGAATGGCCGAGCCAGTAATAAGGTGTTAATCCGGGCATAGTGTAAGATGATACATATAATGTGTTGCCTCTGTGTGTACAGGCAATATATGGATAGCACTAAAACTGATATTAAGTGCTACAGAAAAGTGTCCCATTAGAAGTGCCCACGCTGATGTAGAACAAGGGAACCCTCATTAAGATAAGTCTTTACATGAAAAGTCAATTTACCTTATAATGAGGTCAGTAAGGGCTGCTGTCCCAGAGATATGTAGCTTATTATAGAAGGGCCGTGTCATACATGGTGGGCCTGTAGAGTAGGTGGAGACACAAGGGTAAATGGGTGGTAACCAAGGTTACCAGGTAGAAGCGGTCAGAAACGACCGGCCGGAGGAGGAGAGGTGGCGCCACATATGTACCTGTTAGGGGTCTCCTGTGGAGTCAGCGGCGCATCCCGTGCCTTGCTGTGCTGTCCTGGACTGAGGCTTGCAGTGTGGGGGTGGGTGGAACTGCTGCCCTGAAATATCGCCGGACCGGAAGTCCCGGACCGGAAGTGACGTCACTGCACATGCTCACTAAGCCCTGAGTGTATGTAAGGGCAAAACTTTGCCCAGAGGTGGGAGTGTAGCAGCACTGTAAGAAGTGCTAGTGGAAAACCACTTGCGGAGGCTGTATATAGGTGCCAAAGGAGTATCATGACAATGTATATAGCTGGGGCGATTTGGGGATATATTGATAGAATTGATGGTTGAGAAAATGAAAATATGAATAGAAATAAAATGATGAAAATGAAAATAAAATGTAAACAATAAAAACAAAAATGAAAATAAAAAGATTGAAAAATAAAAAATATTAAAATAAATAGTGATTAATGAAAAAAAGGGAAAAAAATGAAAAAACAAAAAAGGAAATAGTGGACCAAGCAAGAAAGAAAAACCCTGACAAGGGGAAATGAGTATTCTGATAATGGAAAAATGAAAATAAAAATTAATGGAAACTAAAAATAAAAACTGGAATAAAATAAAAGTCAAAGAAAATTGTATATAAAATGAAAAAATAAAAAAATAAAAATAAAATAAAAAATAAAAAATAATAATTTGGAAAATAAGGAAAATTGTAGCAGCGATACCGAAAAAATATATATCCATATGCACCGGAAAACTCACCTAGTGGAGAGTAGGCTCAACGTGTCTGGAAGGTAAAAAGATTAGAGGGTTAGTGAAGCATTATAATAACCAATCAATTTCCCTATTGAGACCCTTGGGACTTAGGGTCTCAAGTTTGTGGATCCAGAATGCCTCCCTAATTTTCAGTTGTTTAATATGGTTCCCACCTCATTTGTCCACACGTTCCACCCCCTTATGCCTAAAGTTGAGAGAGTGATCCATAAACACTGGTCCCTCCTAGAGAAAGCCTACCCCAACATCACAAGCTTCTCCACACCACCTCTCATGTGTAACAGAAGAGCTCCTAACATAAGGGACAAACTGGTTCGGGCTGACATAGGCAGCCTTCGCCCCACTACAAACCAATCTGTACTGATCCCACAACGCACAGGGACATTTCCGTGTCTCAATTGCGCCTCGTGTTCAAATGTAATTAAGTCAGATAGTGTAACACATCCCAGGACAGGCAAAACCTACCCGATTCGTGGCTACTATACGTGTGACTCGAATTTCGTCATCTACGTTGTAAAATGTCCATGCGGCCTCCTGTACGTAGGAGAAACAACCCAGCATGTGAAGGACCGTATAGCCAGCCACAAGTCCACCATTCGATGTAGTAAAACGTGGCTACCTATCCCGGAACACTTTATTAAATGCAGACACACAGTGGCGCAGCTCAAATATCAGGTCATTGAGCAGGTCCCTAGACCCAGAAGAGGTGGGAACCATATTAAACAACTGAAAATTAGGGAGGCATTCTGGATCCACAAACTTGAGACCCTAAGTCCCAAGGGTCTCAATAGGGAAATTGATTGGTTATTATAATGCTTCACTAACCCTCTAATCTTTTTACCTTCCAGACACGTTGAGCCTACTCTCCACTAGGTGAGTTTTCCGGTGCATATGGATATATATTTTTTCGGTATCGCTGCTACAATTTTCCTTATTTTCCAAATTATTATTTTTTATTTTTTATTTTATTTTTATTTTTTTATTTTTTCATTTTATATACAATTTTCTTTGACTTTTATTTTATTCCAGTTTTTATTTTTAGTTTCCATTAATTTTTATTTTCATTTTTCCATTATCAGAATACTCATTTCCCCTTGTCAGGGTTTTTCTTTCTTGCTTGGTCCACTATTTCCTTTTTTGTTTTTTCATTTTTTTCCCTTTTTTTCATTAATCACTATTTATTTTAATATTTTTTATTTTTCAATCTTTTTATTTTCATTTTTGTTTTTATTGTTTACATTTTATTTTCATTTTCATCATTTTATTTCTATTCATATTTTCATTTTCTCAACCATCAATTCTATCAATATATCCCCAAATCGCCCCAGCTATATACATTGTCATGATACTCCTTTGGCACCTATATACAGCCTCCGCAAGTGGTTTTCCACTAGCACTTCTTACAGTGCTGCTACACTCCCACCTCTGGGCAAAGTTTTGCCCTTACATACACTCAGGGCTTAGTGAGCATGTGCAGTGACGTCACTTCCGGTCCGGGACTTCCGGTCCGGCGATATTTCAGGGCAGCAGTTCCACCCACCCCCACACTGCAAGCCTCAGTCCAGGACAGCACAGCAAGGCACGGGATGCGCCGCTGACTCCACAGGAGACCCCTAACAGGTACATATGTGGCGCCACCTCTCCTCCTCCGGCCGGTCGTTTCTGACCGCTTCTACCTGGTAACCTTGGTTACCACCCATTTACCCTTGTGTCTCCACCTACTCTACAGGCCCACCATGTATGACACGGCCCTTCTATAATAAGCTACATATCTCTGGGACAGCAGCCCTTACTGACCTCATTATAAGGTAAATTGACTTTTCATGTAAAGACTTATCTTAATGAGGGTTCCCTTGTTCTACATCAGCGTGGGCACTTCTAATGGGACACTTTTCTGTAGCACTTAATATCAGTTTTAGTGCTATCCATATATTGCCTGTACACACAGAGGCAACACATTATATGTATCATCTTACACTATGCCCGGATTAACACCTTATTACTGGCTCGGCCATTCATAATATTTAATTAACATTACACGTGTCTGGTACCCATCCTTTATTGTTAGGATCTGTATTCTGTACTCTCATGTGATTTATGTACTAACACTGTGATCTTGTCACTGTGACAGGTTATGCCCTTTTAAAAAAGAGAGATCGTTTGTTTTCCTCCACTACTGCCACCTTTATGCATATATATCATTGGACTAGAGGTAAAACCTTGGATAGTCTATTTACAATATCATTGCATTCTATGACAGAATTGTTTCGACGCTCCTGATTGTGTGACCACTGTCATCCTTGGAGTTGTTTTGTATATATTTTTTTGTATATATTAATCTTGCTTGCTTTTCCTTTGGTGATTTATTTTATTTTGTTTATCTGCTTTATAGTTATGTGTCCTTATCCAATTTATGTCAAACCATTGTTTATATATAATTTTTGTTTGTTTCTCCAGTAACCCCATGAATAAGGCCCGGGAGGGTCGAAACGTCGGGTTTTGTTCTATCAATGTGGCAAACCATTACTTTGTTTTGTCTTAAATAAAATTGGCATAAACCATTTTTTCTGCAATACTTCAGTATCGAGTGTGCGGTAATTTTTCTTTATAACATGATGGAGAGTCACATGATCTGGCTTTAAATAGCTAAACTTCAGGGTTACTCGAGGCTGTGGATGGCCTGGAGAGGAAGACTCCAGAAGATTGTTTGTGCACATAGTGCTTGTGCAAGGACATTGTTAACCCTGAGTGGGCTGACCCCACTAGTGCAAGGACTGCACAAAGTGCTACCGTTTTGTTTTGCTTTTTTGCCCAGAGAGCTGTATTTTCTTTACCACAACTTAGTTTATGCGGTAGGTACTAATAAACCAAGTGCATCCTTAACGGCGCGGGGTTCCGTTGACTACCGCCGTGTGCAGCCGAGTGAGCTGATCTACCACAACAGAAACAAAACTCCAAGGAACAATCTCCTGAACAAATGTCCAAACACCAACTCCAACTATGAACTACACCTCCAACTCCAGAATGAGGCAGCAAGAACTAACACTGGCAATCCGTAAGTGCCAAAGGCAGCATATACACAGTTGTGCTCAAAAGTTTACATATCCTGGCAGAATGTTTGCATTCTTGGCCTTTTTTCAGAGAATATGAATGATAACACCAAAAATTTTTCTACACCCATGTTTAGTGGTTGGGTGAAGCCATTTATTATCAAAATACTATGTTTTCATGTTTTAAATTATAATGACAACCCAAAACATCCAAATGACCCAGATCAAAAGTTCACATACCCCATTTCTTAATACCGGGTATGGCCCCCTCTAACATCGATGACAGCTTGAAGTCTTTTGTGGTAGTTGTGGATGAGGTTCTTTATTTTCTCAGATGGCAAAGCTGCCCACTCTTCTTGGCAAAAATCCTCCAGTTCCTGTAAATTCCTGCTGTCTAGCATGAATTGCGCACTTGAGATCTCCTCAGAGTGGCTCAATGATATTGAGGTCAGGAGACTGAGATGGCCACTCCAGAACCTTCACTTTGTTCTGCAGTAGCCAATGACAGGTTGACTTGGCCTTGTGTTTTGGATCATTGTAATTTTGGAACGCCCAAGTACGTCCCATGTGTAGCTTCCAGGCTAATGAGTGCAAATTTACCTCCAGTATTTGCTGATAATGTGCTGCATTCATATTTCCTTCAACTTTGACCAAGTTTCCTGTGACTTTGTAGCTCACACATGCCCAAAATATCAGAGATCCACCTCTGTGCTTTACAGTAGGGATGGTGTTCCTTTCATCATAGGCCTTGTTGACCTCTCTCCAAATGTAACATTTATAGTTATAGCTAAAACATTAAACTTTGGTCTCATCACTCCAAATTACCTTGTTCTAGAAGTTTTGAGGCTTGTCTCTGTGCTGTTTTGCGTATTGTAGGCGAGATACTTTGTAGCATTTGCACAGTAATGGCTTTCTTCTAGCGAGTCGACCATGCAGCCCATTTTTCTTCAAGTGCCTCCTTATTGCGCATCTTGAAACAGCCACACCGCTAGTTTTCAGAGAGTCCTGTATTTTAGCGGATGTTATTTGTGGGTTTTTCTTTGCATCCTGATTAATTTTCCTGGCAGTTGTAGACAACATTTTTATTGGTCTACCTGACTGTGGTTTTGCTTTTACAGAGCCCCTGATTTTCAATTTGTTAATCATGCTGCTGACTGGCATTATCAATTCCTTGGATATCTTTTTGCAACCCTTTCCTGTTTTATACAGTTCAACTAACTACCTTTTCCTGTAGATTTGTTGACAATTCTTTTGCTTTCTCCATGAGTCACAATCCAGAAACATCAGTGGCTGTATGAAAGATGGAAGAGTCTGTCTGGATCCCAGAAACTCACTCAGCTTTTATGCACTCACACTGATTACAAGAAAACAGGTCGCAGGTGAGGATGTTACCTTTAGTAGCCATTCAAATCCATTTGACTCAACTTCTGAACATGTTATAAGGCCAAAATCACCAGGGTATGTGAACTTTGATCAGGGTCATTTGGATGTTTTGGGTTGTCATTATGATTTAAAAAGAGAAAACACAGTAGATTGTCAATAAATGGCTTCATCCAACCACTAACCATGAGTGGAGAAAAAATTTTGATGTTATCATTCACATTCTCAGAAAAAAGGCCAAGAAAGCAAAGATTCTGCAGGGGTATGTAAACTTTTGAGCACAACTGTAGAAGAGGGGAGTGGTCAACACTGAACAGCTGGGACAATCCAGGTAGGAAAGCTCCAGCAGATCAACTGAACTGATTGACCCCTGTATTGCTGGCAAGGAAAAAAACAGCACTGTTTAATATGGTGAAGTACTTCTAAACAGTGCAGGAGTTTGTGAAACTGAACTCCCCAATCTTCTGGCCCCTCTCTGTCGCGGCATCCCTGTGACACTGACAGTGTGTGCTTGCACTGACAACTGAGGAGTCGGTGTCTGTGCACTCACTGACAGTTGAGGACCTGGCGCATACACACATTGACAGTTGAGGAGACAAGTGCACGCACACATACACCGATAGATGAGGAGCTGGTGCACGCACACTGACAGGTGAGGAGCCGCTGCACACATGCACTGACACTTGAGCCGGTGCCTGTGCATACACCAACCCTCTGCTGTGGCTGTTTTCTCCTTTTCCAGGTGTATCAGTGTAGTGAGCAGCCACAAGAGACATCTGGGTGCGCATGTGCCAGTTTATGTGCTCACAGTGTGCGCATGTCAGCTTCTAAACTATTATTAAAGACCTTTGATAATCGGGACCCGAATGGACATTTTGTGATGGGGCCCACAAGCTTGAAGTTACACTTCTATCCATAGGTTGATTATGGGGGTTGTTGGGGGTTACTTACATTTAAGGACCCCCTCATATAACTTAGACTTCCCTGCACAGATGACATCACCCAATCTGGGAAGGATAAAGGGATGCTTGTGATGACCTATAGCCAGTGTGCGGGCATTTTAGACCCTATGGGGAAATGAATCCTGCAATGTCTCATATGGCACAGCGGCCCCATCATCTATAGTAAATACTGTATCTTTCCCTCCTTTGCTTTTTTGTCCAGCGAGATGGAAAACGCCTGGAGCTCTTCTGACAAATTATAAGAATATTAAAAACTAATCTAGGTTAAAATCTTCCCCCTCCGACCCCGCGCGCCATTGTTTACCAAGATGATTATTTTCCTCTGTACTCGGCCAGAATAAATCACAGCTCTTCACAGACGTCTATGATTTGCAATTATTTTTTTTTATATTTTTTTTACGGTTTCATTTTTAAATCATAAATATTCAATTTCCCTGAGATTGTCTGAGCCGGAAAACAACGGCGCAAAGTGATCTGTGGATGCACAAATTAAGAGGAACAATAGCAGCACAAATGGGAGAGGCCGCCGCACTCAGGACTGGAAATGAAACTCGCGTCACGCGGAAAGGGAGCAAAGGCAATCAGAATTAATAAGGCGGCGGCTCGTAATGAAATCCCTTAAAGAAGTCAGTTCATTTCACAAGCGGCAGACTGTAATCATTATGGAGATCGCACCCCCCACACTCCCGCTTTATGTTTGAAGTGCAAGTAAATCTATTGCAAAAGTTCCTTGTGAGTCACTAAGTCCCTGGTGCTTCAAAGGTACAAAGAAACTTCATTTAAAGGTACGGTATGCTACGTCTGGAAAGGAAAGTGGGAAAATAACAGCAGAGACAGACTTTACCGCTCTCTTCTGCAGGAGGATTGCGGTTCTACTGTTCCTAATAGAAAATGACCAGAAAATCAGGGCGTCACTTATATCCTGGATTTTAGCAAAGGGCGGAGTATGCAGAACTGTAGGTGGAGACAAAGCTTTGACCCCGACCCTTTTATCAAATCTAATTTTATTTGGTCCTTGATCAGAAGTTAAAACTATTAAAAATATGCTTTAGTGTAATCCAGAAAATTCTCTCATATCATGGAGGGATGGGGTTCTAATTTGGATACTTCTTGATATTCCCAGCCCTGCTACATTGCCACAGTATGCCTCATTACATACCCAGCTGTGCTACATTGCTGGGCTCTGCTGTATTTCTACAGTGAGGCTCTAAATGTACCTAGCTCTGCTACATTGCCTGGCTTTGCTATATTGCCACTGTGTCTGCTACATCACTGGACTGTATTACATTGCTACAATGTAACTCCAGAAATACCCAGCTCTGCTACAGTGCTTGGCTCTGCTGTATTTCCACAGTGTGCCTCTAAATATACCTAACTTTGCTACATTACAATAGGGTGCCTCCTGAAATAGCGAACTCTGCTACATTGCTGAGCTCTGCTTTATTGCCAGTGTGCTTCCTGACATCCCTGACTCTGCCATGTCACTGAGTTGTATTACATTGCTACAAAGTAACTCCTGAAATACCTAACTCTTCTTCATTACTGGGCTCTGCTATATTGCCAGTATGCCCACTGACATCCCTGACTCAGCTTTATGATTGGACTTTATTACACTGCTATAATGTAACTACTGAAATATCCAGCCCTGCTTTATTGCTGGGCTCTACTATATTTTCAGTGTGACTCTAAATATGCCTCTGTTACATTGCTACAGTGTGCTTCCTAAAATACCCTGGTCTTATACAGCTCTGGAAAAATTAAGAGACCACCACATCAAATCCCTGTCATGGGCAGCCCAATCTCCAGACCTGAACCCCATTGAAAACCTCTGGAATGTAATCAAGAGGAAGATGGATAGTCACAAGCCATCAAAGAAGAACTGCTTACATTTTTTCTCCAGAAGCAGTGTGAAAGACTGGTGGAAAGCATGCCAAGACGCATGAAAGCTGTGGTTAAAAATCATGGTTATTCCACAAAATATTGATTTCTGAACTCTTCCTGAGTTAAAACATTAGTATTGTTGTTTCCAAATGATTATTAACTTGTTTTCTTTGCATTTGAGGTCTGAAAGCAATGCGTTTTTTTGTTATTTTGACCATTTCTCCTTTTCAGAATTTTTTTTTTATACCATTAATATTATTTTTATATTATTTATGTTATCAGTAGTTTAAAGAATAAATGAAAAATTTACATTTTACTCAAAAATATACCTATAAAGAGAAAAATCAGACAAACTGAACATTTTGCAGTGGTCTCTTAATTTTTGCCAAAGCTGTATATTGCTGGGCTCTGCTACCTTGCTACAGTGGTCCCCTGACATACCCAACTGCTTTATCATTGGACTCATTACAATTGTTTATTCGCTGCAGGGAACTGCTTTCCGATACCTTGCGCCACTTTTTTATCATTTCTTCATTACAATACTAGCCACTGCTACATCGCTATAGAAAGTGGTCATAACTCTGTCACACTGGACTCTTATACAGTTGTTCAGTGAGTCTTCTAACCATCTGGACACTGCTACATCACTTTAGTGAGCCTCCTGATCTATTGAGCTCTCCCACAATGCCAACTTTTCCCTGATGTGCCGTTTGCTTGCTTTTTTGCTCTCCCTGTCCCTAGTATGCAGCTTCCAGGCGGACTCTGATCTTCTTCTCTCGTTGTCCTCCATATCTCTACAGCCTCTGTGGTCCCAGCCAGACCATCATGCACCAACATTTTCAGTCCATTCTGCACTGCAACTTCTAATCTTTGAGGATCCACCTCATCAGGTGAGACGGAATCATGGGGGGGCTCTTAGAATAATCAGATGTTTAGGAATCCAAACCATGTGACTGGGGGGATCTCTGTATCAGCCATCTTAAAGGGGTTGTCCAGCCGGTAACTAAAAGCTGGGAAATGCCACCCAGGTGTTTCGGCTCACCTGGTGAACTGGATCCTCCAAGCACCAGGTCTGGGTGGGCACACGGCTATGGGTGTCAGTGCTGCAGGCATGTAAGGCATGCGGCTTTCCAGGCCTAAGCAAATGCTGGAGACTCGGGACCAGAAGTAAAGGTGCAGTGGGACAAAGCAAAAATGAATGCAGGTATGGCTGTAGGCGTGCAGGATCAGAGTGGGAGCACAAATGGCGGCGCACACCAAACACTAGCGACTAGACTCTTATAGGAGTATTCCGATCTTCAAGATCCTATCCCAATATGTAGTAGGTCTAATAATAATGATAGTGCAGCGCCCCAGAGTCCTGGTCGTTGCAGTAGTGTCGCTCTTCCACCCGGGGGAGTGATGTTACGTCTGATGGTACTAAAGGAGTTCACCTGACCAGGTATCACAGTCACACACTACACTTCACACTCCAGTCCACCAGGGGGAGCAAAGGTTCTATCTACTAGGCCACTCCTCACACACGGGTAAAACTGATGGGTTGGATAGGAAGTCAGTGAGAAGCTACCTGGGTTTGACCCAGAGTGGACCTGTCAGGCAGACGGGGAAAGGAGGAACATCTGAGCTGCAGACAGAGGGTCCCTGTCAGGGGTGGGATCCTGACAGAGGCCAAGCATGAGATAGAACGTTACGGAGCTGCGCCTGCACCCATTGCGGCAGCATCCTAAGAAAGGACACGAAGCGAAGTATATTGTGGAGAGTGAGAAACAAAGTCACAGCACAAGGAGATAATACCGGGAGGAGTTCTGCCCCAAGATCGGCGGCCTCCTTATGAGGCGCATAGCCGGTGGCCGGAACACCAAGGGAGTAATTGACTCTACACATTACTTCAGAGACCGGCAGGACAGTTGATTCCAAGTTGGCTGCTTGACCTTAATACCTATGAAGACACGGAGGAAAATTGTGGGAGAGGGGCGTCTCTAGGGTCCCTATAAAATAGCTCCAGGCCTACCCGTCATACAGGTTGTCCTATCCATACCATCTGGGGGACAGAGAGAGAGAGAACATCAGAAACATCTACAAGAGTTGTGAGGACTATCCCGTGGTGCTCAGCAGGGAGGTACTACAACACACAGGCGCTAGTAGGAAGGCTACTGATTTCCACCTGGATAAGGGAGCTCTGGATGTGCCTTCGGACCGGCCGGACTCTGCCTGCCCTGTGAACGGTACTCTGGACTGTGGATGCTGAAGCCTTCAGTAAAAGGTAAAGAGACTGCAACCTTTGTGTCCTCGTTATTCATTGCGCCTTACGACGTCCACCATCACCACCTATACAACTGGGAAGCCCTGGGGACATACTTCACCTGTGGGAAGGTATATCATCTAGCTGCCATTCCGTCACCCCAGCGGACCCCTAGCAGCGTCGGTCACCCTGACCGAATACCACAGGTGGCGTCACGAACACCGTACAACCGACTACACCTTTAATTGGACGCCCCTCAGAAGGGCCACGGACCGGGTCGGGCCACCGTGACATCCCCAGAACCGAGAGAGATAGACCCGGTACCGAGTACCCCATTGCCCTACACGTGGGGGCGATCCAATAGCAGCAAATATCTCCAATTAGCAATGTAGTATAGTTCTCCTGATTTGCTATGTGACATACCCCATGTGCAGGCATTGCAGTAGCTTAGGTATCCATGGTTATGACCACTCATATAGTTACAGTTAGTTGCTAGTGTTTGTAACCATGGATATCTAAGCTACTGAAATGTCCTGCACATGGGGTTAGCGACATAGCTAATCTGAAGAACTATACTACATTTCTAATTGGAGGCATTTGCTAATATTATTAATACATCTACTACATACTGGGATAGCATCCTGGAGATGGAAATACTCCTTCAAGTCTTAATGGGCCTTAAAGAGAAATGATGTCACACATGGGGCAACCTGCAAAGCCCGATGTGGAGCACAACAGAGTTCGGCGGACCAGGGCGGAAGAAGCAGAGCCCAGACCCGGGACAGGTGTGCAGCACCAGCATGGTCTGGCTGCTGACTGGCTAGGATGGCATCTCCTGTATCTTTGCAGCGGGTGTGCCACGTGTCCGGGTCTTTATATTTCATGTTGCAGTTGATACATTGTTGCCATAAACAGTGTCAGTAGAATCCTAATACATAACACGTAATCCCATCAGTCTGAGCGGCCGCCATGAAATCCATACACATCGCCTGGTGCCAACAACGTGGTCGGAGTCATCTCGCAGGATAATCTAATTTCCAAGATCTCATTTGGCTGAAGAGAAAGAAGGAGACACTTGTGTGATTTCTCTCCCTCTCTCTTCAAAATGCTCATTTATGGAAGAACATGATTCAGGGCCCTGAGTGATTATCCGCTGCTTGGCAGTTGTAGATTGCAGCTCCTGCCTGGTTAATGATTTCTGAGGTGAGTTGGATGGCGGCTCTGTAGCACAGGGAGACAGCTCGCGTGAGCTTAATGAGAATCCCAGCATGGCCCAGTGACACCAGGGGAGGGCAGAAATAAATGACAGACTCAGGTCCTGGCTGAGAATATGCACGGAGACACTTAATGGAGTCTGGGATCCAGAATTAATCACTTGTAATGATTGGGGTTTGCGAGAATATTTGATGTAATCTCATTTATAAATATTTTCTGCCCAATGATAAATGAACCCGAAGAAAGTCACTTAAGGGCTGAATGGAATATGAGGAAACGGCGCCCGGGGCAAGCAAAGGAGCAAGACGCCTTCCAGATTGTACTTCTAATGCTCCGCGCCGCACTCCTTCACGCTGCACCTTCTGTGTTCAGGGAGGAAGGGGCATTCATTAATTGTCTATTCATTGACCTTATTACATTCCTGGTAATGGGCTGTGACAATTCATTAACCTTAAAGGGGAATCATCTCAGATAGTCACTTAGTCGTAAAGTTGTTGGAGATGCGCAAAAAGTTACACAAGGCAGAAGTAATAGCCAGCATTATACACAGGCACGTCCCTCTGTACCAGGCTCTGCCACTCTTCTAGGGCACAGCCATGGGGACAACTGTGTCTGATCATGGAATTGGTTCTGCTGGAGACAAATCAATGGGTGCAGACAAGGTTCAGACAGACCCACAATAAAATGCAAAATTGCACCAACTGGATTTGGTTCGCAGCATCACACCCCATCCAAAACATTAGGGTCCGTGCTTACGCTCCGTCTCAGTCTCTTATGGAAGGGAAGAAACTTTTCAGAATTCTCACCGTCCAATGATAACTAGGACAACGTCAACCTCTGGACAGAGCCAAGATAATCAGCATATATGATACGTCTGCATAAAAACCGGGACCACATAGCAAAATTGTGACCTCCATACAGATTGATGTTCCCTGTCCCTGACTGTTTCCTCTTTCTTCACTCGCTTCTAATTTATGGTCAGAGACTTGAGAAGAACTCAGAGGAAGTTCCCGCTGCCAAACTCTCACACATTATCTCCATCCTGAAAAGAGAATCTCTATCTGGAAATTGAACTTGTCAGTTTGAAATAGACATTCGGCACCTTGGCGGCTCCTTGTGCAGTCACGCTGACATCGCAACAAGAGGACCCACCTTGCCACAAAAGCCGCAGTTCACAAGGACAAGGCCCCAGATAAATTCTAATCCCAGGTCTTCCAATATGTCTGCTGTATGTCCAATAGCTTTTCATCCCTATTCAGAAAAGCTTGCAACCATGTTTCATTATCTCACAAAATGTACAGTATCAGCCCTATAATCCTTGTAACCAGGGGCTTCAAAGAAATCATGGGCCCAACACAGTAATATGGCTGTACAATCTCCCAACACAGTATTATGCCCCCGTAATCCCCAACACACAGTACATTGCCCCCATAGTCCCCCGTACACAGTATGATGCCCCCACTTTCCCCCACATACAGTATGATGCCCCCATAGCCCGCACCACACAGTACAATGGACTCATAGTCCCCCTTCACACAGTACATTGCTCCCATAGTCCTCCACCCACAGTACATTACCGCCATAGTCTCCCACATGCAGTATTATGCCCCCATAGTCCCCACCACAGTACATTGCCTCCATAGTCTCCCTCACACAGTACAATGCCCCCATAGTCCCCCTCACAGAGTACACAGCCTCCATAGTCCCACCTCACGCAATACACTGCCCCCATAGTCCCCCTCACACAGTATGATGCCCCTACAGTCCCCCCCCCACACAGTATAATGCCCTATAGCCTGCACCACACAGTGCAATGGCCCCGTAGTACCCCTTCACACAGTACATTGCTGTTCCATAGTCCCCCTCACACTATACAATGCCCCATACACAGTACATTGCCCTCTTAGTCCCCCACACACAATAAAATGCCCACACAGTTGCCCCTCACAGAGTACAATGCCCCCATAGTTCCCCTTCACACAGTACAATGGCCCCATAGTTCCCCCTCACAGTGTACAATGCCCTCATAGTCACCTCTCACACAGTACACTGCCCCTGTAGTCCCCCCTCACACAGTACACTGCCCCCATAGTCACCCCCCAGAGTACAATGCCCCCATAGCCCCCTCTCACACAGTACACTGCCCCTTAGTCCCCCTCACACAGTAAAATGCCCCCATAGTCCCCCTCACAGAGTACAATGCCCCCATAGTTCCCCCTCACAGAGTACAATGCCCCCATAGCCCCTCTCACACAGTACACTGCCCCCATAGTCCTTCCTCACACAGTACACTGCCCACATAGTCCTATCTCACACAGTACAATGCCCCCATAGTCCCCTCTCACACAGTATGATGCACCCATAACCCGCTACACTGAGTCTTAGATGCACAGTCCCTCTCTGTAGAGTACAATGCCCCCATAGCCCCCTCTCACACAGAACACTGCCCCAATAGTCCCCTCTTACACAGTACATTACCCTCATAGTCTCACCTCACAGAGTTAAATGCCCCCATACTCCCCTCCCACACAGTACATTGCCCCCATAGTCCCACCTCACAGAGTACACTGCCCCATAGTCCCCCCTCACACAATACATTGCCCCCATAGTCCCATCTCACAGAGTACACAGACCCCATAGCCCCCCTCACACAGTATAATGCCCCCATAACCCGCTACACTGAGTCTTAGACGCACAGGGTTTGAATAGTGGAATAGAGAGCTGTCTATTTCTCCTCCATCTTATTCAACCATATTTGCATCCTGAGGATGCCTATACCATTATGATCCAAACAACAGGCATTGGCGTGGAGGGAAGGTGTCTTTTGGCACCAGATCCCCAAGCTCACCAGCCCCACAGTGGCCGCCTTGTCACACATCCAGATTTTAGGCTATGTGCCCACATAGCAGAATAGAAGCAGAATTTTCTGCTTCAATTCTGCGTATCCTTTGCAGGAAAAACGCATGTGGCTTTCGACACGGTTTAGACGTGTTTTTACCGCGTATTTACCTAGATTTCCAAGCTTTTTTAATACATGTCTATGGGTGCGGAATTGCCACGATTCCGCAAAAATAATGAACATGCTGCATTTTTTTCCACGATGCGTTTCCACAGCGGAAAAAAACGCAGCATGGGCACATCAATTGCGGAATGCATAAGAAATTAATGGGATGCTGTTTGTAAGCGTTTTTGAAGTGTCAAAAACGCTTAAAAACGCAACGTGGGCACATAGCCTTACAGAAACAGTCCTAGTCCTAGTTAATTTGTAACATCCTGGTCCATAACGCGAGAGATTTCCACAAACATCATCCACAAATGTGCAACCCAATCAAGTGGGAGGACAGGAACATCTGTAATAGGGCCCCACATCACATGTATATTATAGAACGAATCTCCTCATTATAGTGTAGATTATGTGGGGTCCTCAAAACCTGTACAGCCCCTTTAATTCTGGCCCTCACCCCTTTAAAAAGAGTCACCTGACACATTGGCCATTATTCCTGAAGAGCAAGATGTTGACAGCCCATTCAGTGGAAGTTTCCAGAACTTTTTGTGATGTTGTGCCCCACGGTTCCAAATAATATTGTATTTTTGTTAGATAAAGCGTAAAGATGCAAAATATCACAAATATGAATCGCATACGATCTGGAGATGTAATATGAGGGTAGTAATATTCTCATATGTGGTCGTAGCAGAAAATCAGAAGAACATATAAATTGTCCTCCATTCACTGACAGATTAAGAGCATTGTATCCAAAAGAGATCCGATAATTACAAGAAGGAAAATAGAAAACCCCAAGAAAGTGTCTAATGGAGTCTAAGTGCAGCTCGCCCCATTCATCACCCGAGATCATAAAATCTGGTGAAAGGTTGAAATGCAGCGGAGGGAACAATGCTGCCATATTATAGGCTTATAACTCCTCGTCACCAGCAATGGAAATGAGAGCTCAGAAGAATGAAATAATTAGAAGGAGCTGAGGAAGAAATCTTCTGCAGATTAAATTATATGGAGAGAAATTCTTCCTAATCAGCACTGATTAAGAGGAGCAAAAGCCGGACACTGTGAAAAACCAAACCAGACACAGGAACGGAAAGTCACAGACCGGGGAACACGGAAAACTTGGAATAAATGAAAGACCCCAAAGCTGTAGAACAGCTATATTGTAAAAAAGTCACTGCATTTATACAGAAAATTCTGTACAATCAGTATATATTTATTGTGTTGTACCAACTAGTGAAATAATGAGAGACATGTATGTATCACACAGACAGAGGTCTGCTGTGATCTGAATCCAGGTCAGGTGGCTGGGTCTTGTAGTCCCACAAACCTGTATATTGTAAAGGGCTGAATTGAAGGATTAACCAGAAAGTGATGGGTGGGACTGGTTAACCACATACCTCCTAGGGGGTGTGCTCTGTGATGTCAGGAAGGGCCTATATGTTTTCCTGGTGGCACCACATGGGGGAGATGTCCATGTGTGAGAAAGGAGCTGGCTGGAGCTCCTTTGAGTCAGGAAGCACTGAGGGTTCGGGCTATAGACAGGACATATATGAAGCCAGGCTGGGAAACCTGGGGATCTGTTAAGCAGGTAATCCAGAGCATGGGGAACTGTGTGTGTTTGGCTCCAGACCGAGCCTGAATACTGGACACTAACCAAGCCTGTGTGACCACAGGCCTGACGGAGCATAGTCCTGCTATGGACATTGTTATTTTGTTTTGCATGATCTAAAGGCTGTTTACTGTCTGTTTGTGCTTCTGGGGTTTATGAAGCAATAAACCCACATGAACTTTTAAATAAAGACATTCTTGCTGTATGTTTTATTGCTGCCAAGTGAGTGTGCTCCAACCTGGTTAGTGATCGCTACATCACAATATATATATATACAGTCCTGCTCATCATTATTGGCACCCATGAAGTGTAAGTACATAATATGGAATATCTCCTGAAAAGAATGAATCAAGTGATAGTTTCTTTGTATATTGAACTCTTGTTATATACAAAAGAGCACATAATAAACAAGAATTTAAAACAATGAGGCAAAAATAGAAAACCCTGACTCTTGCTGTGACCCTTTACATTACATTAGTATGGAAACACATTGAGTCGCCTGTGGTAAATCACAATTGAGAATTACCTGTGATTAATTGTTGGTGCCCATGTGACATGAATTAGTCAATGAATGATGACGCCAGTGTTTTAAAAAGCCACATAGTACTCCCTGTTACTTTGTCACAATGGTGAAGACAAATAAGCTGTCTGAGGACATCAGAACTGCTATTATTAGCAAACCAAAGACTTCCAAAGGGTATAAGGCCATCTCCAAAGACCTTGGCATCCCTGTTTCAACATTATGCAATGTTATTAAGAGGTTTGCCAAGCATGGGACTGTCATGAGGAAAATTGGCAAGAGATGTCTTCGAAGATTGGTGCGAATGATTAAGATATGAAGGCATACCTGGAACAGTGTGGGGTTATAGTTTCAGGTACCATACACCTCACACTATACCAAGCCGAGCTTTATGGGCGGAGGCCAAGGAAGAAGCCATTACGGAAGAAAATACATAAAAAGGAATGACTGATATTTGCCAAAGAGTAAGCTTATAAGGGAAAGAACACCCTACCAACAGTTAAGCATGGTGGAGGATCCATGATGCTGTGGGGTTGCTTTGCTGAATTTGGTACTGGAGGCATTGACTCTATCACAGGAATCACGAAATCAGAGAATTATCAAGAGATTTTAAAGCGAAATGTCCCACACAGTGTAAGAAAACTTGGTTTGAGTTGAAAATCATAGGTCTTCCAGAAATACAATGACCCAAAGCACACATCCAAAAGTACACAAATGGCCAGCAACGAGTCCTGACCTCAACCCCATTGAAAATATTTGGGGTGAGCTGAAATCTTCCATTGAGAAAAAGAACCCTGCAAACATTCAAGACAAGACAAGAGCTTGAGCAAACTGCGAAGGAAGAGTGGGAGAAAATATCAGCTGAGAAGTGCAAGACGCTTATAGATGGCATCAAGAAATGTTTGGAGGCTGTCATCAATGTAAAAGGGTGTGCAACCAAGTACTAATTAGTGGCGCCTTTATGCTGCACATGCTGCTTATTCTGTTTCTTCTTTGAAATTGCAACATGTAAGATGAAAAACAATGTTTTATTGTTATATTACTTTGGACCACTAATCAAAAATCTATGTTACATTTCCATTTATTTCCTGAAGACATTGTACAGTCTATGAAAAAAATGAGGGAGTGCCAATAATGGTGAGCAGCACTGTATTTTACACACATACATCTCTGGCAAAAATGAAGAGACCACCACATCAAATCCCTGCATTGGGCAGCCCAATCTCCAGACCTGAACCCCATTGAAAACCTCTGGAATTTAATCAAGATGATCATGGATAGTCACAAACCATCAAACAAAGAAGAACTGCTTAAATGTTTGCACCAGAAGCAGTGGAAAAGACTGGTGGAAAGCATGAAAAGAAGCATGGAAGAGTTTTTGAGGGAAAGGGGTGGAAAAAACGCAAATAGGGTCTTATCCCACAGATTTAATGCGATAATCTCCAAAAAAACTGCTCACCTGGTGATGCTAAGTAAAGGCTCAAAATGTCGGCTGCTGCAGATTCACATGACTTTTGGATATGGGATGGACCCCACTCCTTCTTAAAACCACCATAACTACTGTAAACCTAGGTACTAAAATAAATACACAAAACACATTATTTTGTTTGTCAAAATGGCCACAGCTTTTATTCAAATCACAGGATCACAGTAGGAGTCAGGTGGAGTGCTAGTACATTGGGATTCACAAGTACTGCGATATCCCCAGCTGTCTGACATACAGCACCAGGACAGACAGCCATAAAGGGGCGGCACGCACTGGCTTGCCATTCAAGCAGAGCCAGTAAACTTTCAGGGCACCAATGAACCTATTATCCTCACTCCTGTGCTTAACCACTGTGCCCGCCCGATTGATGTTACCATTACAACGTCCTTGAGGCTGGCCACCAAAGCCAAGCCTGCTCACCACCATGAGGTTTTACATCCTCTATTAGTTAAAATGAGTCCACCTTAACTTGTCTGCAACTTCCACCTGACTCCTAAACCGCAAAGCCGAGACGAGTTATAAATTCCAAGTCTCATTTGACACTTTTTTTTTTTTTAATAATTAAATCATTTTTGTAAACTTAAAAACTAGAAGTCCCTGCAGAAGCATTAATGGGACTAAACTCGGCAAACCCCCGACTCACAAAGAGTCATCCTACAGCACTCAGGAGAGGAAAAACCCCTGTGGAGGAAACCTCCAGGGAACCATGGCTGAAGGATTGCCCTTCCCTTGGGCTTAGAAGGTTACCGCAAATAATAACTCTTTATAGCCAATATACAATTGAACATGGTACAAGATATACAATGACAAATTCAAAAATACAATAAAACATTTATCATTATACAAGCAATAATTAAAAAGTTTAAGGACAAAGATTCTAAACAGGGCGGGAGGGCGGGTAATGTTTCCTCCTGTCCATCCTGTGAGAGAAAGAGGGAGAGCCAGAGTTGCCTCCCCTATATAAGCCCCACCCTCCTCACAGTAATACACCAGGCACAAACATCTAAACTTCCTCTTAAAGCAACAACACTCTTGTTTAAAATCTACACCGCAATACAAACAAAAGCTGCAGGAGTTCTTGGTCTCATCCCCAAGTCATGTCCACCTCCGTCTAGTCTCCAGTGGTTTCTGGACGGTTAACGACCATATGGAACAATGTGCACAAGGAGTGCGGATTACTTCCGCTCTGCCACAATAATACAGTTCCAAAGTTAGTAAAGTAGTAATGGTGGTTCATTCAACGCATTTCAAGGTCTTAATGACCCCTTCTTCATTGTTTTTGTATGGCAGTTCCTGAAGAAGGGTCATTAAGACCTTGAAACGCGTTGAATAAACTACCATTACTATTTTACTAACTCTGGAACTGTATTATTGCGGCAGCGTGGAAGTAATCCACACTCTTTGTGCCCAAGACGCATGAAAGCTGTGATTAAAAATCATGGTTATTCCACAAAATATTGGTTTCTGAACTCTTCCTGAGTTAAAACATTAGCATTGTTGATTCTAAATGAATGTGAACTTGTTTTCTTTGCATTATTTGAGGTCTGAAAGCACTGTTTTTTTTTTATTTTGACCATTGCTCTTTTTCAGAAAAAAAATACAACATTTATTGCTTGGAAATTCGGAAACATGTTGTCAGAAGTTTACAGAATAAAAGAACAATTTACATTTTCCTAAAAAATATGTCTATAAAGAGAAAAAGCAGCTAAACTGAAAAATTTGCAGTGGTCTCTTTTTTTGCCACAGATGTGTATGGTATGCCAAGGAATAGAATTATAGTATTTATTTTCTTGTACATACGGGCAGTATTATAGTAGTTATATTCTCGTACATAGGGGGCAATATTATAGTAGTTATATTCTTGTACATAGGAGCAGTACTATAGTAGTTATATCCTTGTGCATAGGGGCAGTATTATAGTAGTTATATTCTTGTACATAGGAGCAGTATTATAGTAGTTATATTCTTGTACATAGGGGCAGTATTATAGTAGTTATATTCTTGTACATAGGAGCAGTATTATAGTATTATATTCTTGTACATAGGAGCAGTACTATAGTAGTTATATCCTTGTACATAGGAGCAATATTATAGTAGTTATATATTTGTTCATATGGAGCAGTTTTATAGTAGTTATATTCTTGTACATAGGAGCAGTATTATAATAGTTATATTCTTGTGCATAGGAGCAGTATTATAGTAGCTATATTCTTGTACATAGGAGCAGTATTATAGTAGTTATATTCTTGTGCATAGGAGCAGTATTATAGTAGCTATATTCTTGTACATAGGAGCAGTATTATAGTAGTTATATTCTTGTGCATAGGAGCAGTATTATAGTAGCTATATTCTTGTACATAGGAGCAGTATTATAGTAGTTATATTCTTGTGCATAGGAGCAGTATTATAGTAGCTATATTCTTGTACATATGAGCAGTATTATAGTAGTTATATTCTTGTACATAGGAGCAGTATTATATTAGTTATATTCTTGTGCATAGGAGCAGTATTATAGTAGCTATATTCTTGTACATAGGAGCAGTATTATAGTAGTTATATTCTTGTGCATAGGAGCAGTATTATAGTAGTTATATTCTTGTACATAGGAACAATGTTATAGTAGTTATATTCTTGTACATAGGAGCAATGTTATAGTAGTTATATTCTTGTACATAGGAGCGGTATTATAGTAGTTATTTTGTTGTACATAGAAACAGCATTATAGTAGTTATATTCTTGTACATAGGAGCAGTATTATAGTAGTTATATTCTTGTACATAGGAGCAATGTTATAGTAGTTATATTCTTGTACATAGGAGCAGTATTATAGTAGTTATTTTGTTGTACATAGGGACAGTATTATAGTAGTTATATTGTAACACCCCAGGAAGCCGGCTATTACAGTGGTGTCGCTTTCCTTTCGGGGAGGGTGATGCCATGCCTGGAAGCGAGGAGAATCCCTTTAACAGGTGGTACATACATGCAACATGTTCTCATTACAGGACAGAAGGGGAGCTCTGAACCCGGTTTCAGGGGAGCTTCCCCAGAGATATATATTCTGGCTTGGAGGAGGAGTTAGTTTGTGTCAGACAGTCAGTTGGAGGAGAGAGAGGTGAGCAGGAGAGCTGGGGCTGTGCAGCCACGTGGTGCTGGAGCTCCAGGCCAGAGAGGAGAAGCGGATAGTGTTGTATCTGTAGAACGTGCCAGAGGGGAGAAGCACAGGAGAACTAAGGAGCTGGAAGGGAGCTGCGACTGAGCTCCTTCCATACTGAAATGCAAGAATCGGGCACCGGGAGCCCTAGGCTGTGTGGAACTGTATGTCCCATAGCAGAAATCGGAGGGCAGAAGATTCTAGGTCGTCTGTGCGCAGCCACATCCGAAGGCACCGCAACACATAGAGCCCGGAGTCAGAATTAAAGACACCTGTAAAAAGGCTCGCGTTGACTGCCATGAGGGTACTGTCTTAGGACAGGCAAAGAGAGGACCTTGTGTGGAGCCATAGGCAGCAAGGGACTCGCCTTACAGCGCAAGGAAGGCTTTTAACCTCACCCGAAAGGGGGATCCATAATCGCTTCCAGGCCAACCTTTCCTTACCATCACCTGTTACCGGTACCCTGAACTGTGGCCGTGAATCACCAGTAAACAGGTAAAAAGACTGCAACCTTGTGTCATCTGATTATTTCTGGAACCACACTATCTCTGCCAAATACACCGGGAGCCCTGGGGACCAACCCAGCTTCACCTGTGGAAAGCCCTACCATCCCTGCTGCCATAACATCACCCCAGTGGACCCCTTTTAGCAGCGTCGGTATTCCCTGACCGAATACCACAGGTGGCATCACGAACATTCTTTATTCCAAATAATCCCTTTAAAGTCCTTTCCTTTAATTTGGACGCTCAGGGCCATGGACCGGGTCACTGCCACCATGGCCACCCCTTTAATGACGACCGGACCTGGCCCAGGTACCCCAAGGCCGTAGCGGGGCGCCCCAATATTCTTGTACATAGGGGGCAGTATTATAGTAGGTTTTTTTTGTGCATAGAGGCAGTATTATAGTAATTATATTCTTGTATACAGGGGCAGTATTATAGTAGTTATATTCTACCTATGGACAGTATTATAGTAGTTATATAGGGGGCAGTATTATAGTAGTTATATTCTTGTACATGGGGCAGTATTGTAGTAGTTCTATTCTTGTACCTATGGACAGTATTATAGTAGTTATATCCTTGTTCATAGGGTGCAGTATTATGGTAGTTATATTCTTGTATATAGGAGCAGTATTATAGTAGTTATATTCTTTTACATAGGGGCAGTATTATAGTAGTTATTTTATTGTACATAAGGGCAGTATTATAGTAATTATATTCTTGTACATGGGGCAGTATTGTAGTAGTTCTATTCTTGTACCTATGGACAGTATTATAGTAGTTATATCCTTGTTCATAGGGTGCAGTATTATGGTAGTTATATTCTTGTATATAGGAGCAGTATTATAGTAGTTATATTCCTTTACATAGGGGCAGTATTATAGTAGTTATATTCTTGTACATAGGGGCAGTATTATGGTAGTTATATTCTTGTACATAGGAGCAGTACTATAGTAGTTATATCCTTGTGCATAGGAGCAATATTATAGTAGTTATATTCTTGTACATAGGAGCAGTATTATAGTAGTTATATTCTTGTACATAGGAGCAGTATTATAGTAGTTATATTCTTGTACACATGGGGCAGTGTTATATACTTGTACATAGGAGCAGTATTATATTAGTTATATTCTTGTACATAAGAGCAGTATTATAGAAGTTATATTATTGTATATAGGAACAGCATTATAGCAGTTATATTCTGGTACATAGGGGGCAGTATTATAGTAGTTATATTCCTGTACATAGGTGCAGTATTATAGTAGCTATATTCTTGTACATAGGAGCAGTATTATAGTAGTTCTTTTCTTGTACCTATGGACAGTATGATAGTAGTTACATTCTTGTACATAGGAGCAGTATTATAGTAGTTTTATTCTTGTACCTATGGACAGTATGATAGTAGTAATATTCTTGTACATAGGAGCAGTATTGTAGTTATTTTCTTGTACCTATGGACAGTATGATAGTAGTTATATTCTTGTACATAGGGGGCAGTATGATAGTAGCTACATTCTTGTACATAGGAGCAGTATTATAGTAGTTTTATTCTTGTACATAGGGGCAGTATTATAGTAGTTATATTCTTGTACATAGGGGGCAGTATGATAGTAGTTACATTCTTGTACATAGGAGCAGTATTATAGTAGTTTTATTCTTGTACCTATGGACAGTATGATAGTAGTTATATTCTTGTACATAGGAGCAGTATTATAGTAGTTTTATTCTTGTACCTATGGACAGTATGATAGTAGTAATATTCTTGTACATAGGAGCAGTATTGTAGTTATTTTCTTGTACCTATGGACAGTATGATAGTAGTTATATTCTTGTACATAGGGGCAGTATTATAGTAGTTTTATTCTTGTACCTATGGACAGTATGATAGTAGTTATATTCTTGTACATAGGATCAGTATTATAGTAGTTATATTCTTGTACATAGGAGCAGTATTATAGTAGTTATATTCCTATACATAAGTGGGGTAGTTTTATAGTTACATATCTGTTGCATGAGTTCTGACGTCAGTGGTAAAGATAATCATCCTGTGGAAGATTAGAAACAAATGGTAGGTTATAAAATAGTTCCAAAATCTTTCGGATTGGTTATTGAGGCACAACACTTAAAGTCCAACATTAGCTTTTCTTTCGAAAGATGCAAACAATTCAAGACCGTTTCCTTAGGCACGGTATATTATACCCAATCTCCACACCAGATAGGACCTCACCTTCTATCGGCCACAACAAGCACATCCTTTCTTGCAGAGCGTTTTATTATTTTCAGCAGATCTCCCCTTCCAGAGTTCTCTAGACACCCAGATTTTCCTCTCTCCTCTCACAGGCATCTTCCCATTTAATCACCTCTACTGTAGATCGGTACCTGGAGCTTTATTTCAGGAGTATAAACCTTGGTGTGGAGTACAGGAACGACCCCAAACTTTTAGTCTTTACTAAATCCCGGACTGTAGAATCCACCCAAATAACAGACTTTGGAACTGAAATGTTACTGACTGCCTAAGTCTTTCGGTGACTCTTACCCCTTGGCGATGCACCCCTTCCAACCTTTGCATAATGTGAATAAAGCCTTGGTGTTTCGGGGTACCAGGTGATCATGGTGGACATTACTCAGGACCTCGGCCCTGTCCCTACAGGACTCCGTGGCTCTTTTTTCTGATTCTTGATTCAGTGAGTTATTAGGATATTATTTATTATTGTATGGGTGTTTAGTATCTTCCTGATTTTTCGCTCTCGTCGTTTTTATTTCTGTTACTTTTCTGCTGATTTGCTTTTATATCTGTATTACTTGTCTGAACCTTTTCCTGAGTAAATTCTACATTTCGATTCCTTTTTCCTTAGTGCTGATAGGGCGCGATGAGAGGCCGGGATCATTACACCCAGCATTGTGTATTTCTCTCGTCCCGTCTCTTCCCGGCCTCATCATCTTTATATGCGGTTTGCAATAAACACGACCTTCTCTCGCTGTCACAGCTGAGCGGACGCAGACTTTTCCAGTCGGCTTAGAGATATTGGCTCCTGCATCAGAAAGGGAATGAGACATTGAGACGGCCGCTTGTGATGTGACTGGGAAAGTATTACCATTAATGCCCATCATGAAAGCGAGGTCTTGCCCTGAATATGAGCGATCCGCGCCTTTTTCTCTGACCGCCATCTGTAAACCCCAAGAGACACAATCAACATTTTCCACATTTTCTATATAGGATTTGTTCCTCTGATATCACCGGACTCCGGGATGACATAAAGAAAAGGCTTTTATATCCATCCACAGCCAATAATTGACCGATTTCCGCTGCAGTTTATTACACAGACCTCAGGGTTAAACCACTTCTTAACTGCGAGCTGCGGATTGATTGACCCTCGGATCTGCAGCCATAAATACAGATATTGATATATAGACAAGCCGATGCGTCTTTGTAAGGGATTTCCAATACAGGCAGTGTCACCCCCAGGGAGGAAGAGGCCGCCGCAGCAGTTTTTCTGTTCTGGTGTCTTAACATTTTCAACAAAATAGTGGCTGATGGAAGATCTGTATCATAAGATAGGAAAAAGATGGGATGGCTCAGTGGTTAAGAGCACTGAGTGCAGAAAGTAGAGTCCGAGGAGGGACTGATGGACAAATACTCATGAGTGGATCTGCTGAAATCTGTATCTGAAAATCCGCCCAAATCTGGTCAGGAAAATCGATTGGCATTAAATTGCTTCATTCTGAGGTCGCCGATCATCGCAACATTTTGAGGCCTAGTGAAATGCGAAGGGGGCTGATGATACCGGGATGCGGCAGACTGATCGGAGCAGACACCAGAAGACTGGATCGGAGCATAGATGAGATAGTGGCTGGACAGGCGAAGGTCACAGCGAGAAGGAATCATTTTAGATTTTAGACCTTTTCTGAGCTTCTAGAATCCATCTGTATTTTACCTGACATTTTTCTGTAATTGCAGAAGACGAATCACCAAATATTCAACTAATTCTGAATGAATTTGATTCTCCCATCTCCAGAGACGTCGACACATTTGTATCCTGTCTTTAGAATCCTCTGCACATTGTATCTGCACCTAAACATTGTAGCAAACCATCAGGTCAGGAGAGCTGTGTGCGGCTCCAGTACAACTCCCAGCAGGACCCTGCAGCCAGCTGATAGCCTATAGCCGTCTGGGGATGCTGGGAGTTGTAGTTGAAGTGCCGCAGGATGCTGAGCTCTTGGTAAATGATAGATCACTACTGACATGGGTGGAAAGCTAGAGCTGAGTTTTGGAAGAATGACACGATGAGGACCCAAATCCACAAGACAAGTGACCTCTCCTGTCTGTAATTCCTGCCTGTCACTCAGGATGCTGCTGCTGTGTGGGGTGTTCTGGTAGAGAATTCTAATCTGAACCACGATTCTGCCTTTATTAGTCGTCACCCAGCTTTCCCAGTTTCCAGAGACAAAACCTCAAGTATACATGTCTGCCATGCCATATATATGCGCTATGTAACAGCGGGGCCTTCGAGACCCCTAGGGCGCCCATTTCTGCACCCGTTGCCACTCTGGACTGTGTGAACGCTGGGTGGCTCCTCCTGTAGTGATGGCCTTTGCTTTTATCACCCTTCTTCCCCCTGAACTGAATGTATTTAGCTGTGGGGAGACCTGAAATGTCCTGGGGGTCTTAATATAAGAAGTGGCTGCTCTTCACCCCCTTTTCTCTAATCATATCCCCCTACAATCCTGGGTGCACTGAGCCTGCGGAGGCCGCTATCTTGCAGCCATCACGTGCTCCCCCTCCCCTGGTCCACTCACCCAGTGAAGGACTCTTTTCCGCCTTCCCGCGGTCGTTGTGGTCAGATTGCCTGAGATTGGGATATAAGTGACAATAAAAGCGCGGCTTGTCTCCTGCTCCTGCCTCGTGCGTCCATGCTGTCGGCCTCTTCGCTGCGGCGCGGCGTTATGGGACCAGCCAGTCATTTGAGCGGCTGTTTACCGAGCCACTGGCTCTGTTTTATAGATGTGATATCTCTTCTTCTTGATCGCGGAGGATACTATAAACCTCTTCAAAAAGTCTATTTACTTTTATTATGCTCTAACCAAACTCGCCCCAAAGCCAAGAATATATCGTCATCTCACAAGTCTCCCTGATTTATGGACTCGGAGGTCTGAGATTACGTGCTGCCATCAAACTGCACTGAGATGACGGCTTCCGGGGCCTGGGAGGAATTCTCTGCACACTACGGTCTATGCAGGCGATATCATGACTTCATAGGGTCAGACAGGGCCACCAAAGGATCCTCCATCGGGTCCGAACAATCCTTTATATGCTGAAGATATTGAACGTGATCGTGTGCTGTTGAGTCCTCGGGACAGTCATGAGAAAAACTAAGTACACCCGGCTTCATTTCTATGGTTTTATGTCAAAAACAGGCAGAGATGCTCACCTGTCTAAATGGGCCTCAATACAATTGCACTGGCAGGGTGCAGCGGACCCAAGTAAAATGGCAACTGCACAGGGGCAATACCTAATGAAACATCCAGTCTTCAATCAGGGATTGGCCGTGTGGTACACCAATGCAAAAAAAAAAAAAACTCTGTATGTGGCAAGGTTCACACAAGGAATGCAGAGCATCTGGTTCTCAGCCTATTATTGACGCGCTATGGCGGGCTGCCCAGTGCTAACTATGATGCATCCTGTGTGAACAGAGGCCACAGTTTACAGAACCGTTTGGGCCCAACTGCACCCCGAAAAAAATATAACGTGCAAAAAAACATATCAATATATGTAAGGTATTGGTTGATATTCTGGCCATAATATGTAAGCTCGCAACCCGTGTCAAGGGTCCTTACGTTTTCCAGTCCTACTCTAACATGAAAACCACAAAAATAGTCAGCACTGGGCAGCCCGCCATAGCGCGTCATTAATAGCCTGAGAACCAGATGCTCTGCATTCCTTGTGTGAACATTGCCACATACAAAGTATATATTGGTGTACCACACGGCCAATCCCTGATTGAAGGCTGGATGTTTCATTAGGTATTACACCTGTGCAGTTGCCATTTTACTTGGGGCCGCTGCACCCTGCCAGTGCAATTGTATTGAGGCCCATTTAGACAGGTAAGCCTCTCTGCCTGTTTTTGTTTTTTTCTTGAATATTGGAGGATTTTTTTCTCTTTTTGTGGTTTTCACATATGGTTTTATGTCCCAGAACATGATAACAAAAAAGCAAATAGTCCTAAGAAGTTCTTACAATTAGGTAAATCCAACCTGAGAAGAACAACATGGCAGATTACACCATGTAACAAAACCTAGCCAATATATGGAAGCAATGTGTGAAAAATTAAGTAAACTTGTATAACTTTGAAAGGAATTGAGAAGGTAAGAAGCAGCCAGGGGACGCTAATCACATTCCCCTGATTAATTGTTAATCAGCAACTGTGACCCCCTGGTCTGGGGGTCTGCTGCTTTCAGGCATGCGTTTCCACAATGCCAAGGAGGAAAGACATCAGCAATGATATGTTGCTGCTCATCAATGTGAGAAGGAATATACGGCCATTTCTAAATAATTTGTAGGCCATTAATCTGCGTTGAGAAATATTTTTCTCAAGTGGGAAACATTCTAGACAGTTGACAATTTGCTAGGAATGGACTTTCCAGCAAAGTCACTCCCAAGGTCAGACAGGGAATGCGACAAGACATTGCAAGAAACCCAAGAGCTACAGCTCAGACTCTAAGGGCCTCAGCTTGTTACATGTTAAATGTTCAAATAAATGACAATACAAATAGAACAAGAATGGATTGTTTGGACGGGTTGCCAGGGAAAAAAACTTCTTCTTTCTAAAGAGAACATGGCTGCATGACTCAAGATGGAAAATTGGATCTGAAGAAACCACAATAATTCTGGAACAATCTGTACCATGGGGGTGGAGAGAAGATGATTGGGGCTCATACTGCAGCCTCGGGACCTGGGCACATTGCAGTCATTGAGTTGACCTTTAACTTCTATGTTACCCAAGTGTTCTAGAGTCCATCCAAAAGCTGGAGATTGGCTGAAACTTGTCAGGCAACAGGGCAGTAACCCCGAGTACAGCAGGAAATCTACAACTGAATGGCTGAAAAAATAGAAGAATCATGCCCCAGTGGCTGTGTCAGAGCACCATAGAAATGGAGTGTCTGGACTTTTAGAGAGTGGCGCAGAAACGTACTTCCGCAAATCACAAAGAACGGAAGCAAAAATGTAAATAAGAGCGGCCAAATCCCTCCAGAGCGATACAATAGGCTGATGGTCATACAGAAACTATCACATCATGGTACCGGTCCACGGTGTGTGCTTCATTTCTCACACGTCTGCATTCTGGCAAATAAGAACCCAGTGTAAAATGTCTAGTGTAATTCTAAGGACCAGATGTTTCTTTCATCTTCTGTCCCGATACATAAAACTAAAGAATTTACAGCAGGTGTACTGAGTTTTCCTCATGACTGTAGACATCCTCCGAGCACCGGGCCGAAGAAGCAGTCAAGTATAGAGAGACGTGAAAACCTCTTCACAGAGGACAAGATACATCCAAGTCTATAGATGGCACTAACTCTACATGAAACCCCCCACAGTGCGGGACCCCAGGAAAGGCAGACTTTGCCGGTGAAGAAGCGGCTGAAAAATTCTGAGTCAAACTAAAAGAAATTCTTACATTTCTCAATTTTTATACATGAGTGAATCAGTTTGAGGCAAGATAAATGTACTGCAAATCTTAGGGAAAAAAAATAGCGTTTTCCTGATTCTTATTTTGTTTTGCAATGCTCTTCAAGTGAATTCAGCAAAATGGTGCCTTTTCACTCATTTTGTCATTTTCCTTCTTTTTCTCCTTTTTATACTTTTTGTCCTTTTTCCTCCTTTTCCTCCTTTTTGTCCTTTTTTTTCTTTTTGTCCTTTTCCTTCTTTTTATAATGTTCCTCCTTTTTGTACTTTTTGTCCTTTTCTTTCTTTTTGTCATTTTACTCCCTATTTCTTCTTTTTAGCATTTGCCTCCTTTTTGTACTTTTTGCTTCTTATCCTTTCCTCCTTTTTGTCCTTTCCTTCTTTTGCCCTTTTTCCTTCTTTTTGAACTTTATATCACATTTCCTTCTTTTTCTCCATTTCCTCCTATTTGTCCTTTTCTTTTCTTTTTATCCTTTTCCTCCTATTTGTGCTTTGACCCTATTCCATCTTTTCCTCTTTTTTGTCCTTTTCTTTACTTTTATCCTTTCGTATTTTTTGTCCTTTCCTTCTTTTGACCTTTTTACTTTTTGAACTTTTTGTCCCATTTCCTTCTTTTTGTCCATTTCCTCCTATTTGTCCTTTTCATTTCTTATTCTTTTTATCCTTTTCCTCCTTTTTGTACCTTTTCCATCTTTTCATTTTTGTACTTTTCCTCCTTTTTGTCCTTTTCTTTCTTTCTTTTTGTCATTTTCCTTCTTCTTATTATTTTCCTCTTTTTTGTACTTTTTGCCCTGTTCTTCCCTTTTCCTTCTTCTTATCCTTTTCTTCCTTTTTGTACTTTTTGTCCTTTTTCTTTCATTCCTCCTTTTTGTCCTTTTTGTCCTTTTCCTCCCTTTTCCTTCTGAGGGTATGTGTCCACGTTCAGGAAACGCTGCGTTTTTGACGCAGCGTTGAGCCGCAGCGTCAAAAACGCAGCGTCCAGATGTTACAGCATAGTGGAGGGGATTTAATGAAATCCCGTCTCCACTGTGCATTAAAAAACGCATGCGTTTTTCCCGCAAAAACGCACATGCGGTGCGTTTTTTCAGAACGCAGCATGTTGCTACAATGAGCAAAACACGCAGGAACACCGCAGGTGACCTGCCAGTGACCTCAGGTGCATTTTTGGTCAGGATTTTACCTGCATAAAATCCTGACCAAAGCCTGAAGCAAACCTGAACGTGGACACATACCCTTAGGGTATGTGTCCACATTAAGGATTGCATCAGGATTTGGTCAGGATTTTTCATCAGTATTTGTAAGCCAAAACCAGGAGTGGAACAATTAGAGGAAAAGTATAATAGAAACATATGCTCCACTTCTGCATTTATCACTCACTCCTGGTTTTGGCTTACAAATACTGATGTAAAATCCTGACCAAATCCTGATGCAATCCTGAACGTGGACACATACCCTTATCCTTTTCCTCCTTTTTGTACTTTTTGTCCCTTTTCCATCTTTTCCTCCTTTTTGTCCTTTTCTTCACTTTTATCCTTTCCTTCTTTTTGTCCTTTCCTTCTTTTGCCCTTTTTGTCACATTTCCTTCTTTTTCTCCATTTCCTCCTATTTGTCCTTTTCTTTTCTTTTTCTTCTTTTTATCCTTTTCCTCCTATTTGTACTTTGTCCCTTTTCCATCTTTTCCTCCTTTTTGTCTTATTCTTTACTTTTATCCTTTCGTATTTTTTGTCCTTTCCTTCTTTTGACCTTATTCCTTTTTGAACTTTTTGTCCCATTTCCTTCTTTTTGTCCATTTCCTCCTATTTGTCCTTTTACTTTCTTATTCTTCTTTTTATCCTTTTCCTCCTTTTTGTACCTTTTCCTTCTTTTCATTTTTGTACTTTTCCTCCTTTTTGTCCTTTTCTTTCTTTTTGTCTTTTTCCTTTTTATTATCATTTTCCTCTTTTTTGTACTTTTTGCCCTGTTCTTCCCTTTTCCTTCTTCTTATCCTTTTCTTCCTTTATGTACTTTTTATCCCTTTTCCTTCTTCCCTCCTTTTTGTCCTTTTCTTCACTTTTACCCTTTCATCCTTTTTGTCCTTTCCTTCTTTTGCCCTTTTTCCTTCTTTTTGAACTTTTTGTCACATTTCCTTCTTTTTCTCCATTTCCTCCTATTTGTCC
Source organism: Ranitomeya variabilis (assembly GCF_051348905.1). Lineage (NCBI taxonomy): Eukaryota > Metazoa > Chordata > Amphibia > Anura > Dendrobatidae > Ranitomeya > Ranitomeya variabilis. The sequence continues at coordinate 720,684,306 of NC_135232.1, read as the reverse complement.
TTTTCTTTCCCTTTTCTTATTTGTATCCTTTTCCTCCTTTTTCTCCTTTTCATCCTTTTTCTCCTTTTCCTCTGTCTTCAGTTTCCGCACATTTTAACAGTTTTGCTTAATTCTCCTGAAATTAGCATCTGTCTGACATTATAAGAACTCCTGGGCCTGTTCTGCAGCCGACGCCGGGCTTATACTTTCTGTCACCTTCCCCTTCCAAGAAGTCATTGAACACTGCACATTCAGGGAATTGAAGGTTTTATGGTCCGAAACCCGCTGAAGGTCCGAGCTTGAGAGCAGGAGGCGTCTCACCGGACTCACGGTCTGCACAAGCCTCAGAGCCATTAATATCAATCAAGGAACGGTGTCACCCGGATTATAGATGTAGCAATGAAGCCGTCGCTTGGCGGAGCAGCGCCGCAGCCTTCCATCACCGCACACAGAAGTCAGGACAGAGTCAAAATCACCCCCCAAAAAATCACAAAATGAAGACACAAAAGAAATAAAGGAATAAAAATGCAATACCGGCTCCTACCACTAGTGCTAAGCAGAGCACCACTACTGCGGCTCATGGGACACCATGGCTGGTATTTGGGCTTGATTGTATCCATCTCAGTGGCTCCAGTCCTGACACATTGTCTATTGGTGTTTCAGGTAGTCAGAGACCTCATATTTGTCTCATCAGATACTGAATACTTGCTCTGCACCATGCTTTACACTGCAGCTGTGTTCCAGAAAAGCTTGTGTATTATAAATAATTCCTACATCCTTGTCTATTGCTCTGGGGTGATCAAAAATCTGCTTCCCGTATTATCAGAACTTCAGGCTGTCATACTTTCCCCCCATGCTTTACACTGCAGCTGTTCTCAACAATAACTTGGATAACTAGCTTTGTTGTTCACGCTGTCTCTTTATGTCTTCACCATGCTTTACACTACATCTCTGCTCCCATAGCCCTCCCATATGTTCAGTGATTCCAGTTTATGGGCATTGCATTTTGGAGTGTGAGATCATCTACAGCTTGCTCACCCCTGGCGCAGGCTGCTGCTCTGTGCCTAATGCTTTAGGCCGGCCTCACACTAGCGAGTTTTACGGACGTATGAGCGCATAAACTACGTCTGTAAAATACGCATAACACACGGCCCAATGATTCCCTATGTCACAGCTCCTATCAGCCGTATTTTACTGATCTGTAATATACGGTATTGTACGGCTGTAGAAAATCGCAGCATGCTGCGTTTGTCATCATATTGCGCAAAAAAAATCGCCAATGAAAGTCTATGGGGGCGAGAAAAATACGGATTACACACGGACCAGCAGTGTGACCTGCGAGAAATACGCACCGGTGTTAGAGAGAAAAGCCGGTAATTCAATTGCCTGCTTTTCATTTCTCCTTCCCAAACCCGACATGATATGAGACATGGTTTACATACAGTAAACCATCTCATATCCCTTTTTTTTTTGCATGTTCCACACTACTAATGTTAGTAGTGTGTATGTGCAAAATTTTGGCGCTGTAGCTTGTAAAATAAAGGGTTAAATGGCGGAAAAAATTGGCGTGGGCTCCCGCGCAATTTTCTCCGCCAGAGTGGTAATGCCAGTGACTGAGAGCAGATATTAATAGCCTAGAGAGGGTCCATGGTTATTGGCCCCCCCTGGCTACAAATATCTGCCCCCAGCCACCCCAGAAAAGGCACATCTGGAAGATGCGCCTATTCTGGCACTTGGCCACTCTCTTCCCACTCCCATCTAGCGGTGGGATAAGGGGTAATGAAGGGTTAATGTCACCTTGCTATTGTAAGGTGACATTAAGCCAGATTAATAATGGAGAGGCGTCAATTATGACACCTATCCATTATTAATCCAATAGTACGAAATGGTTAATAAAACACACACACATTATTACAAAGTCCTTTAAAAATGAAATAAAGACACATGTTGTTGTAATATTTTATTAGACTCTTAATCCACCTGAAGACCATCGTCCTGAAACAAAGTTAAAAAAACAAACAACAATATTCCATACCTTCCGTCGTTATGTCCCACGATGTAAATCCATCTGAAGGGGTTAAATCACCACTCTGGGGGAGTAAATTGCGCGGGAGCCCACGCCAATTTTTTCCGCGATTTAACCCTTTATTTTACAAGCTACAGCACCCAAATTTTGCACATACACACTACTAACATTAGTAGTGTGGAATATGCAAAAAAAAGGGATATGAGATGGTTTACTGTATGTAAACCATGTCTCATATCATGTCGGGTTTGGGGGAGGAGAAATGAAAAGCCGACAATTGAATTACCGGCTTTTCACATATATCGCGCTGAATTAAATATAAATACAGAATATATATATATATATATATATATATATATATATATATATATAATGTGTGTCTCAATGACATATATATATATACTAGCTGTACTACCCGGCTTCGCCCGGGGTAATTACTGCTGCAAAATAGAATGTGTTAACAAAAATTTATTCTGCACAAAAAAACCACAAAACAAATAGATAGAATTGTAATTATTAAAAGGCAAAAACTAAGCTAATAGAAGCATTTTACAACATATATTTCAACACCAGAGATATTCCACACAGATTTAACTAAATTGGCCAAGTAATGTGAAGTAATCTTCTACTACTTATTCGAGAGCCTTTTGATAAACGACATTCTTAGTTTTTCCTTCAGGTGCAAAGACAAACAGATTTTTGGCTGTTCCAACTCTTGAACAGGCCACATAAAGTTGACCATGAGAAAAGCATGGAGATTGTAAATCTAAGCTAGCTGAAGAGCCCGGCTTTGCCTGGGCATAGTAAATATCTGTGGTTAGTTATAGCACCTGACTTCTCTTATTTTCCCATCACGCCTCTCATTTTCCCCATCACATCTCTCATTTTCTCCCTCACACCTCTCATTTTCCCCCTCACTCTTATTTCCCCCCTCACTCCTCTCATTCCCCCTAACACTTGTCATTTCGACCTCACATCTGTCATTTTCCGATCACTCCACTATTTTCCCTCACTCCTCTCATTTTGCACTCACACCTTTTCATTTTCACCTCACACCTCTCATTTTCACCTCAGTATATACATGTTTGTCATCTCCCTTATATATAGTATACACCTGTATGTCATCTCCTGTATATAGTATATACCTGTATATCATCTCCCCTGTATATAGTATATACCTGCTGTGTGTCATCTTCCCTGTATATAGTATATACCTGTATGTCATCTCCTCCTATATATAGTATATACCTGTATGTAATCTCCTCCTGTATATAGTATATACCTATGTGTCATCTCACCTATATATAGTATATATCTGTGTGTCATCTCCTCCTGTATATAGTATATACCTGTATGTCATCTCCTCCTATACATAGCATATACCTGTATGTCATCTCCTCCTGTATATGCTATATACCTGTAGGTAATCTGCTCCTGTATATAGTATATACCTGTGTGTCATCTCCTTCTGTATATAGTATATACCTGTATGTCATCTCCTGCTGTATGTAGTATGTACCTGTATGTCATCTCCTCCTCTATATAGTATATACCTGTGTGTCATCTCTCCTGTATATAGTATATATCTGTGTGTCATCTCCTCTTGCATATAGTATATACCTGTGTGTCATCTCCCCTGTAAATAGTATATACCTGTGTGTCATCTCCTCCTGTATATAGTATATATCTGTATGTCATCTCCTCCTGTATTAGACCTCGTTCACACGTTATTTGGTCAGTATTTTTACCTCAGTATTTGTAAGCTAAATTGGCAGCCTGATAAATCTCCAGCCAACAGTAAGCCCACCCCCTGGCAGTATATATTAGCTCACACATACACATAATAGACTGGTCATGTGACTGACAGCTGCCGGATTCCTATATGGTACATTTGTTGCTCTTGTAGTTTTTCAGCTTATTAATCAGATTTTTATTTTTGAAGGATAATACCAGACTTGTGTGTGTTTTAGGGCGAGTTTCGTGTGTCAAGTTGTGTGTGTTGAGTTGCGTGTGGCGACATGCATGTAGTGACTTTTGTGAGATGAGTTTTGTGTGGCAACATGCGTGTAGCAACTTTTTGTGTGTCGAGTTGCATGTGACAGGTTAGTGTAGCAAGTTGTGTGCAGCAAGTTTTGCGCATGGCGAGTTTTGCGCGTGGCGAGTTTTATGTGTGGTGCCTTTTGAGTATGTGCAAGTTTTGTGTGAGGCAACTTTTGCATGTGTTGCAACTTTTGTGCATGTGGCAATTTTTCCGCGTGTGCAAGTTTTGCGTGTGGCGAGTTTTCCACGAGGTGAGTTTTGCACGTGTGGCGAGTTTTGCATGTGGAGTTTTGTGTGTGGCGAGTTTTGAGCTGCGACTTTTGTGTTTCAACTTTTACGTGGCGAGGTTGGTGTATGTGTGGTGAAATGTGCGCTGAGGGTGGTATATGTGTTCGAGCACGTGGTAGTGTGTGGTGCATTTTGTGTGTGTGTTCATATCCCCGTGGTGGTGTGGTGATTATCCCATGTCGGGGCCCCACCTTAGCAACTGTACAGTATATACTCTTTGGCGCCATCGCTCTCATTCTTTAAGTCCCCCTTGTTCACATCTGGCAGCTGTTAATTTGCCTCCAACACTTTTCCTTTCACTTTTTCCCCATTATGTAGATAGGGGCAAAATTGTTTGGTGAATTGAAAAGCGCGGGGTTAAAATTTCACCTCACAACATAGCCTATGACGCTCTCGGGGTCCAGACGTGTGACTGTGCAAAATTTTGTGCCTGTAGCTGCGACGCCTCCAACACTTTTCCTTTCACTTTTTCCCCATTATGTAGATAGGGGCAAAATTGTTTGGTGAATTGGAAAGCGCGGGGTTAAAATTTCACCTCACAACATAGCCTATGACGCTCTCGGGGTCCAGACGTGTGACTGTGCAAAATTTTGTGGCTGTAGCTGCGACGGTTCAGATGCCAATCCCGGACATACATACACACATACATACACACATTCAGCTTTATATATTAGATATATATATATACTGTATATATGTTTTAACAAACATTTGAGCACATAAATCCATTAGATGTCGGTTTTGCAAGCCTGCGAGAAAATCTCGCAGTACGGATGCCATACGGATTACATACGGAGGATGCCATGCGCAAAATACGCTGACACACCCTGCCTACGGATGACATACGGATCACTATTTTGGGGACTTTTCTGCGTATTACGGCTGTAATAAATGGACCGTATTTACATACGCTGAGTGTGAGGCCGGCCTAAGGCTGCAGCTCTGCTTATTTAGGCCGGTTTCACACGTCAGTGGCTCCGGTACGTGAGGTGACAGTTTCCTCACGTACCGGAGACACTGACACACGTAGACCCATAAAAATCAATGCATCTGTTCAGATGTCATTGATTTTTTGCGGACCGTGTGCGGACCGTGTCTCCGTGTGCCAAACACGGAGACATGTCAGTGTTCGTGGGAGCGCACGTTTTACACGGACCCAATAAAGTCAATGGGTCCGCGTAAAACACGGACCTCACACGGACATTCTCCGTCTGGGGTCCGTGTGGCGTGCCGGAGACAGCGCTACAGTAAGCGCTGTCCCCCCCACATGGTGCTGAAGCCGGTATTCATATCTTCCCTGTAGCAGCGTTTGCTATAGAGAAAATATGAAGAATAGTGTTAAAAATAAAGATCCATGTGTCCGCCGCCCCCCCACCCCCTGTGCGCCCCCCCGCTGGTCAGAAAATACTTACACGCTCCTTCCTGGTCTGGCCGCGCCTCCTACTGTATGCGGTCACGTGGGGCCGATCATTTACAATCATGAATAGTCGGCTCCGCCCCTATGGGAGGTGGAGCCACATATTCATGACTGTAAATGATCGGCCCCACGTGACCGCATACACTAGAAGCCGCGGCCAGACCAGGAAGGAGCGACAGCCGACGGGGGACCCGGGTGAGTATTTTCTGACCAGCGGGGGGCGCACAGGGGGTGGGGGGGCGGCGGACACATAGATCTTTATTTTAAACACTATTATTCATATTTTCTCTGCAGCAAACGCTACTGCAGAGAGGATATGAATCGCAGCTTCAGCAGCTTCAGCACCATGCAGAGTGGGTACCACACGCTCCGTGTGGTACCCACTCGCCATACGGGCGGCACACGTGTGCCGCCGGTATGGCCTCCGTGAGTTCCCAGGCACACGGACACGGATAACTCCGGTACCGATTTATTCCGGTACCGGAATTATCTGGACGTGTGGGACAGCCCTTAGACTGGCTCAGTGCATGGAGAGAGGATTATTAGGGGTGGGCCGCACATAATCAGGAAGGGTCTCAGTTATGGGGATGAGCAGGTTGAGGGCAGCTTTAATTTACTGCTCAGATAAGAAACTCCGAAATGTATTGACACAGTAAGAATAATTCCACGGCACGAGTGACATATCCCCATTTCTCGCCTTTCTCCGTGGCGCACACACAGGTCATTGAGCTTTATTGAGGCGCCCTTAAATCCAATATTCCTCTCCCCTGTATCCCGGAGGTCGCCCTGTCAGCTCTATTTATTGCCAGCTCAATAAAGTGGATTTTCCCTCCTGCGTCCTATAATTGAAGTGCAGCCACCCCATAACGCCTGGACGGTAATAGCTCAGACCAGATGCCCAGAGGATCCAGAGAGAAAAGCTCCAAATCCTCCTACAGAACCATCAGTGATGGCTGCTCTCCTGACGGGTAGCCATTAGTGATGAGCGAATATACTCGTTACTCGAGATTTCTCCGAGTATTTTTTAGTGCTCGGAGATTTAGATTTTCTTGCCGCAGCTGAATGATTTACATGCTGTTAGCCAGTATAAGAACATGTGGGGGTTGCCTGCAGGGCCGTATTTAGAGTTTCTGCTGCCCTAGGCACTTTTAGCGCTGCCTCCCCCTTTGGTGAGTATGACTCTATTGGCAGTGACTTTTGGCAATAATCGCTGATGTGAAAGTCGCCTTTTGCAGCAGATCGGGCAGTTTTTCTGCATCTGCCGCGTAACGGATCACTTACAGCAACACTGCGTTCGGCCTCATTAATTCCCTATGGGATTTGTGGCACTTGCCATGATCTGGAAAATGCGGTATCATACCTCCCAACTTTTAAAGAAGGGAAGGAGGTATAAAGTTTGCGGCGCACTACGTGCGCCGTGGCAAATTTTAGGCCACGCCTCTGACCACACCCATTTCACAACTAGTCACACCCATATCCACGTTCCAACCACAGCCATTTAGCACTGCTGATCACACTGTTTTATATACAATAATTATAAACGAAAAAAAATATGGCCACAGTGCTCCATACTGTATAATGGCCAGACATGATGCTCCATACTGTATAATGGCCACACATGATGCTCAATACTGTATAATGGCCACACATGATGCTCCATACTGTATAATGGCCACACATGATGCTCCATACTGTATAATGACTGCACATGATGCTCCATACTGTATAATGGCCATTGGCCACACATGATGCTCCATACTGTATAACGGCCACATGATGCTCAATACTGTATAATGGCCACACATGATGCTCCATCCTGTATAATGACCGCACATGATGCTCCATACTGTATAATGGCCATTGGCCGCACATGATGCTCCATACTGTATAACGGCCACACATGATGCTCAATACTGTATTATGGCCACACATGATGCTCAATACTGTATTATGGCCACACACAGTTCTCCATACTGTATATTGACACCCCCCTCCTGTATGCATGGCTCATATTCACCCCCCCTATGCATGGCTCATATTAACCCCCCTTCTGTATGCATGGCTCATATTAACCCCCCTTCTGTATGCATGGCTCATATTAACCCCTCTGTATGCATGGCTCATATTAACCCCCCTTCTGTATGCATGGCTCATATTCACCCCCCCTTCTGTATGCATGGCTCATATTAACCCCCCTTCTGTATGCATGGCTCATATTAACCCCCCCTTCTGTATGCATGGCTCATATTAACCCCCCCTTCTGTATGCATGGCTCATATTAACCCCCCCTTCTGTATGCATGGCTCATATTAACCCCCCCTTCTGTATGCATGGCTCATATTAACCCCCCCTTCTGTATGCATGGCTCATATTAACCCCCCCCTTCTGTATGCATGGCTCATATTAACCCCCCTTCTGTATGCATGGCTCATATTAACCCCCCTTCTGTATGCATGGCTCACATTAACCCCCCCTCCTGTATGCATGGCTCATATTAACCTCCCCCCTGTATGCATGGCTCATATTCACCCCCCCGTATGCATGGCTCATATTAACCTCCCCCCCTGTATGCATGGCTCATATTCACCCCCCCCGTATGCATGGCTCATATTCACCCCCCCCCTGTATGCATGGCTCATATTCACCCCCCCCTGTATGCATGGCTCATATTAACCTCCCCCCCTGTATGCATGGCTCATATTCACCCCCCCCTGTATGCATGGCTCATATTCACCCCCCCCCCCTGTATGCATGGCTCATATTAACCTCCCCCCCTGTATGCATGGCTCATATTCACCCCCCCCTGTATGCATGGCACATATTAACCTCCCCCTATTAACCTATTAACCTAAAATGTTAATTTTTATTTAAACATTCCAAAAATTCCTGTGAAACACCTGAAGGGTTAATAAATTTCTTGAATGTGGTTTTGAGCACCTTGAGGGGTGCAGTTTTTAGAATGGTGTCACATTTGGGTATTTTCTATCATATAGACCCCTCAAAATGACTTCAAATGAGATGTGGTCCCTAAAAAAAAATGGTGTTGAAAAATGAGAAATTGCTGGTCACCTTTTAACCCTTATAACTCCCCAACAACAAAAAATTTTTGGTTCCTAAATTGTGCTGATGTAAAGTAGACATGTGGGAAATGTTACCTATTAAGTATTTTGTGTGACATATCTCTGTGATTTAAGGGCATAAAAATCCAAAAATTTTCAAAATTTTCGCCAAATTTCCGTTTTTTTCACAAATAAACGCAAGTTATATCGAAGAAATTTTACCACTATCATGAAGTACAATATGTCACGAGAAAACAGTGTCAGAATCGCCAAGATCCGTTGAAGCGTTCCAGAGTTATAAACTCATAAAGGGACAGTGGTCAGAATTGTAAAAATTGGCCCGGTCATTAACGTGCAAACCACCCTTGGGGGTAAAGGGGTTAAACCCCCAAGTGTTTCACTACAGTTTATAACGCAGAGCCGTGAAAATAAAAATTCTTTTTTTTTTCCCACAAAAATTATTTTTTAGCCCCCAGTTTTGTATTTTCCCAAGGGTAACAGGAGAAATTGGACCCCAAAAGTTGTTGTCCAATTTGTCCTGAGTACGCTGATACCCCATATGTGGGGGGGAACCACCGTTTGAGCGCATGCGAGAGCTCGGAAGGGAAGGAGCACCATTTGGAATGCAGACTTAGATGGAATGGTCTGCAGGCGTCACATTGCGCTTGCAGAGCCCCTAATGTACCTAAACAGTAGAAACCCCCCACAATTGACCCCATATTGGAAACTAGACCCCCCAAGGAACTTACCTAGATGTGTTGTGTGATCTTTGAACCCCCAAGTGTTTCACTACAGTTTATAACGCAGAGCCGTGAAAATAAAAAATCCTTTTTTTCCACAAAAATTATTTTTTAGCCCCCAGTTTTGTATTTTCCCAAGGGTAACAGGAGAAATTGGACCCCAAAAGTTGTTGTCCAATGTGTCCTGAGTACTCTGATACCCCATATGTTGGGGTAAACCCCTGTTTGGGCGCACGGGAGAGCTCGGAAGGGATGGAGCACTGTTTTACTTTTTCAAGGCAGAATTGGCTGGAATTGAGTTCGGACGCCATGTCGCGTTTGGAGAGCCCCTGATGTGCCTAAACAGTAGAAACCCCCCAATTATAACTTAAACCCTAATCCAAACACACCCCTAACCCTAATCTCAACGGTAACATTAATCACACCCCTAACCCTAATCCCAACCCTATTCCCAACCGTAAATGTAATCCAAACCCTAACCCTAACTTTAGCCCCAACCCTAACTGTAGCCCTAACCCTAGCCCTAACCCTAGCCCTAACCCTAGCCCTAACCATAACCCTAACCCTAGCCCTAATGGGAAAATGGAAATAAATACTTAATTTTTCCCTAACTAAGGGGGTGATGAAGGGGGGTTTGATTTACTATTTATAGTGGGTTTTCTAGCGGATTTTTATGATTGGCAGCCGTTAAAAGACGCTTTTTATTGCAAAAAATATTTTTTGCGTTACCACATTTTGAGAGCTATAATTTTTCCATAATTTGGTCCACAGTCATGTGAGGTCTTGTTTTTTGCGGGACGAGTTGACGTTTTTATTGGTAACATTTTCGGACATGTGACATTTTTTGATTGCTTTTTATTCCGATTTTTGTGAGGCAGAATGACTAAAAACCAGCTATTGGTGAATTTCTTTTGGGGGGGGCGTTTATACCGTTCTGCGTTTGGTAAAATGAATAAAGCAGTTTTATTCTTCGGGTCAGTACGATTGCAGCGATACCTCATTTATACCGTTTTTTATGTTTTGGTGCTTTTATACGATAAAAACTATTTTATAGCATATATATGGTTATATTTATCCGTCTTTTTGATCGCGTGTTATTCCACTTTTTGTTCGGCGGTATGATAATAAAGTGTTGTTTTTTGCCTAGGTTTTTTTTTTTTTTTTAACGGTGTTCACTGAAGGGGTTAACTAGTGGGACAGTTTTGTAGGTCGGGTCGATACGGACGCGGCGATACTAAATATGTGTACTTATTGTTTTTTTTGTTTATTTAGATAAAGGAATGTATTTATTGGAACAATATCTTTTTTTATTATTATTTATTTAGAATTTTTTTTTTCAATTTTTTTTAACATGCACAGCAGGGAGGCTTCCCGGCGCCTGCTCTGAGCAGGCGCTGGTAAGCCACCTCCCTGCAGGACCCGGATGCAGCCCCGCGGCCATTTTGGATCCGGGGCCTGCAGGGAGAGGAAGGTAGGAGACCCTCGGAGCAACGCGATCACATCAGGGAAGCCCCCTCCCTATGCGATGCTTCCCTATCATGTTTGATCGCAGTGTGCCGGGGGTTAATGTGCCGGGGGCGGTCCGTGACCACTCCTGGCACATAGTGCCGGATGTCAGCTGCGATAGTCAGCTGACACCCGGCCGCGATCGGCCACGCTCCCCCCGTGAGCGCGGCTGATCGCGCTGGACGTACTATTCCGTCCTTGGGAAGTAGGGCCCACCCCACATGGACGTGGACATTTTCCAAAAATCAACAGTTCTAGGAATATCTTATGATATCTGCTACTTTCTCCACTTATGAACCACATTTTCTCCTCCCTTTCCCGTCACTTCAATGATCAGAATACAGCTACTTATTAAGGTCTGTGGAAAAGGGAGGAGTACGGTGCAAAATGAAAGAAAAAGGCACAGATACACACAGAGGTCATTCTATTTTTATAGTTACCGTTTCATCTTATCACGGTGCTGGATTCTCAGCAACACTGCTCAGGTCTGTTTAATTTTCTCCAAGCTGCAGCTTTCTAGTCAATGTATTATTCTACCCCAGTGCTGTATTCACATCTAAACTGCTCAGTACTGCTATATAATGTCCTCCATGCTGCTTTGTACTATATGTTTTATATCACCGCAAAGTTGGTTTTAGAGCTATACTGCTCAGTACTGCTGTATAATTAAATCCCCTCCATGCTGCTGCTTCTAGTAAGTTTTTATGTAATCCAGAGATGAATTACCATCTACACTATTCAATGCTGCAGTATAATCCCCTCAAAGATGCTGCTTTATGGTGAATGTTTTATCTGACTCTAGGCCTGGATTCACATATCTACTGCTCAGTGCTGTGTTATAATGTCCTCCATGTCCTCCATGATGCTATTTCTTGTAACTGTTTATCTCACCTCAGAGCTTGTCAGCAACACTGCTCAGTATTGCTGTATGACGTCTAATATGCTGCAGCTTATAGTATTTATTATAGTATTTATCTTCCCACAAAGCTGGATTCACAGCTCCACTGCTCAGTACTTCTGCTTAATTTCTTAATATGGGCTACATAGAGGCAGGAGAGCAGGAATCCCTCATGTCTGTGTGTACAATGTATGGGAGATACCATAACAGCTCTTTTCCATCCACTAGCTCAGAGACAACTGAATATTAGAGACTGAGCCTGCAGAGGGAAAAACGTGTGAAAATGCAGAAAACAAGCCATATAATGAGCAAAAGTGCGTTATCCCTTATGTAAACGTGTGATTATACACATAAGGTATCTGGAAACACAACTGCACTTTATTTAAACGGACATAACACTGCTAAATATTTGTATAAAAAGAGGACACAAACAAAGTATCCAATCCGCTCTTTCTATTAAGATTTATGTACAAATTGAGTCACCAAATCCTCATCAGAGCTGGGCAAACAATGGCTTCTGTGTGTGGTGCCCAATGGTTTGATGGGATCCACTGTCAGTCAGATGATTTTGGGGTACATTCCACCACCATGTCCCTGGACAACCTCCAGGGGGAAACGAGGAACGGTCTATTATAACTTTTGTATCACATTCTGGAAAAAATGTTTAATTCGGAATTTTCCATTTTTGAACATCGATCCCAGTAGAAATTTGCTTTCCAATGTATATTTAAAGCGAACTCGCTGAGCCTAACCTTATATTATATGACTGCATTGTAGATGATAAATGTCTGTGTATTACGTACAAATGACCTGAAAATGGCGCAAGAGTTTACAAGAGCTTCTAAGTAGTTTCCGCCATTAAGTCTTTTTATAGAATAGACTCCGTAATCCCCACTTAAAGGAGAAAGAGGTATTAGGGGAAAGTTCTATAAAAGTGGAGGAAACAGGAGATGGAGGCGAGCGGCCAGGGTGGAGACCAATGAACTCCAAACTCCATTATTAAACCTTTATGGACCGGGCTGTGATAAGCAGCTGCTAACACTTAATACTTTATAGGGTATAGACTTATATCACCTCCATTTTCTGGACAATTACCCGCCATGTTCTGCTTCTACTGTGTTATTGGGTAACTTTATAGGATTTCTCCTCTGATTTTATATACAAAGTTTTAATAATTATCCAGATTTAGTAAAACGTTAAAGTGCTAGAAACGTTTCCTTTCCACAGTAGACTGGTAGAAAAACTGATGTGTGCTGCCCCAGATAAAATGTGGGTATCTCATAAACTGTTTAATATTTTGACTTTTAAAGGTGTTATCCCATCTGGATAATCAATGTCCATATGCCTTCATACACCCTGAATGTCATAAAGGGGGTCACTGCAGCAAAGATTGGAATATCACTAAATAGGGTGGAGAACAGCTGCCACAAAGAAGGGAGAGCTGATGCAGAATAAAAAAGGAGTAACAATTAGGCCAGGTTCACATTACGTTTTTGGCGTCCGTTAGACGGACTATGTTACACCGCGGCATAACGCGGTGTAACGTAGTCCGCTAACGCCGCCATTTAGTCCAATGTCGGAAGCATCTGCTAGCTCTATCTGCGCTAGCGCGACGACATATCGGCACTTGTGTTAACAGCAGCCCGTTAACGCATGTGTTGAACGGGCTGCTATTAACGCAATGTGAACCTGGCAATATAGTAAAAAAATAAAGAGAAGATATTAGAGTAAAAAATAAAGATAAAAAATTGCGTGGGAGAGTGGAGAACTGCTGCAAAGGAGAGAGAGCTGCTGCAGAAAAATGAAACTGTAGGAGACAGTGGAAAACCACTGAAAAGAAGGGAGAGGTACTGAAGAAAGATATGAATGGAAAGAAGAGGAGGACCATTGACAAGTGAAAAACCAATGAAAAGAATGAAGAGCAACTCCAGAAAGAGGAGAACTGCTGGAGTAAGTAGAGAACCACCACAAAGAATATAAAGCTGCTGCAGAAAAAGGAAAGAGAACGGAGAACCACAGCAAAGAAGGAAGAGTCCCTGAAGAACTGAACTGAAAGAGAGGAGAACTGTTGCAGAGAGAGGAAAAATGCTGGCGTAAGTGTAGAACTCCTGAAAAGTAAGGAGAACTGCTCTGGAGAGGTTCTGCAGAGAGAAAATCTGCCAGATAAACCACTGCAAAAAAGGAGAGTCACCAACGAGAAAGAAGAGCAGCAAACAACAATAGAGAACCACTGAAAAGAATGGATACCATATGTAAAGAAAATAGACCTGCTCCAGGGAGAAAAAAAGCAAAGGGCAGTAGCCATAGTTGTGAAAGGTGAGGAAAAGGATATAAAAATGTATATGTGAAAACTGAAAATAATATATCCACAAAAATATCCACAGTTACGGACTACAAAAGAAGAGATGCTGCAAAAAGTAAAGAAGTGCCAGAAAGAGTGGAGAGATGCTCTAAGAGTGTAGAGCTTCTACAAATAGCTGAGTGCTGCTGCAAAAAGTAGAGTGCTGCTGCAAAAAAAAGTGGAATGCTGCTGCAAAAATAGTGGAATGCTGCTGCAAAAATAATTGAATGTTGCTGCAAAAATAGTGGAATGCTGCTGCAAAAATTGTGGAGTGCTGCTGAAAAAATAGTGGAATGCTGCTGCAAAAATTGTGGAGTGCTGCTGCAAAAAAGTGGTTTGCTGCTGCAAAAAAGTGGAGTGATGCTGCAAAAATAGTGGAGTGCTGCTGCAAAAAAGTGGAGTGCTGAAGCAAAATAGTGGAGTGCTGCTGCAAAAAAAGTTGAGTGCTGAAGCAAAATAGTAGAGCGCTGCTACAAAAAAGAATAACACTGCAGTAAAAAAAAGTGTAATGCTGCTACAAAGAGAAGACCTTGCTCTGTTGGACTCATTGTGATTGTGTATAACACTGCAGCTCATTCACTTCAATAGGTGCCAAACTACAGACAGCTCGGCCTCATTTTGTTTTTAGAGTTATTCACAGCCATTTCCAACCATTCCCAATTCCATTAATTATAATGGACCAATTGATTGCTGAAGGGTCAGATTTTTAAAAGCGTTGTTCCCAACAGGCACATTATCACATATCCACAAAGATTTTAGATGGCTGGGGGTCTGACCACTGAGCCAGCCACCAATCCTGAGAGCAGAGCACCTTTTCCTGTGAGGAGCCGTCATTTTATCTCTGACCTATCAGTGCTAAAGCAATAGTAATGTTTAGTTTTACAGCAGGCTGTAAAATGAGCTTTTGCCAGCGTGCAGAGCGCTGACATCTGGTGGCCAGTATGGGAACTGTAAGATCTTATTATTACTCTAGTACCTGGGAACACAACCACAAATACTAATAAATAATGCAACTGCTACTAATAATGATAATGACAATGACAATGAAACATGTGCATTTACAGATGAATTTCGTCTGATGGATGAATCTTGTATTCCTGAGAACAGTAGACAGGTGCTGCCGTCCACTTCTGGGAGGTATCGCAGTGAGGTCTGTGCCCCTTCTGTCGGCTCGTGATTGTCGTATGATTGCTGTGTGTGGCGGACGCTCAGACTTGTCTTCCTCATTAGATATTTTAATCATCTCTCTTCCTTGACATCAGCTACAAGCGCCGTCTGGAACCTTCTCTCTCTGATCTATTTTCTCACCCATCGTCTTGGATGCAAATATGTTTTTATTTCATTGTCTCACGTCGTGTAACCTCGCAAGTAAATATGCAGAGACCTTGGCTCCTGTGCACACCGCGAGCCTCCGCTGTGAGCCGCGCCATTGATAAATTTATTTATTGCTTTATATAGGATGTTTATGTGATATATTACATTGTAACCAAGCCTACAATTTCATTAAAGGGCCATTGCTACATAAACACGATGCGTTCCAGCCGAGCCGGCGGAGTCCGCTGATACATAATGTGAGCAATATTGTAATATTACAGGATTAATTCGCCATCATTTCCAGCGCCTAATATCACTGCGGAGACGATGAGAGTATTAGTTATCCGGCTGCACACTGACAGATGTTGGTTACGCCACTTGTTGGCTACTAATACAGACAGCGAGATGTGTAATATGGCGGCTCCAGGGAAATTACGGCTTGGAGTGAATTCAATTAATTTACTGTCAGGTAATATCGCAGGATTTGGGAATAATTCACTCTTTGAAGTGCAGTCGGATAATTGATCTTCTTGGCCAAACACTTGGGGTTTAATTATTGGGAGCAAAAGGTGCAGATCCCCAGATTCTGGCACCTAAAGGAGCCTAACATCCCAATCTGACAGCCGAGCCGCAGCCTCAGGGGGCTCATAGTGCCCAGTAATCACCTGCATTTATCCAGAAAGGTTTGTTTCCCATACACCATACTGAGGGGCCACAAACTTGTGGGCTATTTCTTATTTTAAAAAATACAAAAAAAAAGTTAATTTCTTCCAGCTATAAGGTGAATTACTTATACATAATAGCAAAGTTTACTTAAGTTCTGAAGTTGCATCCGGAGCTGCACTCACAATTCTGCTGGTTGTTTTTGGAACTAATCTGTAATTAATCAATATTTCACTAGGACACATAGCAGAAATCTGCTGATATAATCAGCGCCAGACCTCCCACAATGCATTGCTCTCTGATAACAGGAAACCATAGGAATTGGTAGTGACAGTATAGTGAATGAAGCTCTGGAGGTGATTAGAAGATAAGACACAATGTAACAGCAGAATAGTGACTGCAGCTGTGGAGGTGACTGAAGGATAAGACATGATATAACAGCAGAATAGTGAGTGCAGCTCTGGAGGTGACTGAAGGATAAGACATGATGGAATAGCAGAATAGTGAGTGCAGCTCTGGAGGTGACTGAAGGATAAGACATGATGGAACAGCAGAATAGTGACTGCAGCTCTGGAGGTGACTGAAGGATAAGACATGATGGAATAGCAGAATAGTGACTGCAGCTCTGGAGATGACTGGAAGATAAGACACAATGTAACAGCAGAATAGTGACTGCAGCTCTGGAGGTGACTGGAGGACAGGTGCCCACAATCAGTCACACCCTGCTAGGAGCAGCACCTGTCTCGTGAGCTCCAGCACTTCCAGCAGGAGGCCCAGAGTCTGCCTCTCTTCTCCCCAGGGAGAGGCAGGCTTCCCGGGAGGCTGGCATGGCTTCCCAGGCTTCTGTTCCCCGGTCTGTGCCGACGGGGGACAGAGAGCAGCAGCAGCAGCAACCGGCCCAAGAGGGACTGAGGAGGTCAGGAAGGGTGAAGAAAACCTTACCCACCTACTCCAACCCTGAGATGGCTCATCGTCCGCCCAGAGAGGGAGACAGGGGCACCCCAGGCCCCAGGAAGGAGAGCCCAGGAACATCCTGGGGGGAGAGGAGCTCCGGCGAGTCCACGAGTACCTTCTCCTCCCGAGTGGTCGCCATGCTACGTGAGTATGAGGACGCCGGCAAAGCACTGACCGGGCTGAAGGAGAAGCTGCAGGAGGCACGGATCCTGAACACCCGAGCCTCTAGCAAGGAGAAACCCGTGACCTCCCAGAGGTTAAGAGCCCTCAGAGATGAGGTGGCCCGGTTAGTGCTCCTCCGGGAGGGGATTGAGAAAAGCGCAGGTCCCTTCCTGGAGAGGTTTAAGAACCAGCGGCGGTTCTCAGAAATGAAGGGGTTAAATACCTCAGGAGAGCCGCCAGCCGGCGTCCTAAGCGACGAGGAGGAGGAGGACGACGACGTGGCTGTAACTGGAGTCCTACAAGCTGGAACCAGCCGGGAGAGTGAGTCGCAGAGCCGACAACAGGGAAGCGGCCTCCCGGCACGGCAGAGGACTCCGACAGCACAGGCTGGAGTGTCAGCGGAGGAAGAGGAGGAGGGCGGTCTGCTACAGGAGATCCGACAGCTGGAGTCTCCAGTGAACCTGGACCGCTTCTCCTTTGGTGAGGACGAGCCAGCAGAGGAAACCCAGAAGAGGAAGAAGACAACGAAGGAGACCGCACGGGAGGTGGTGAGTTACAGATATGTACTGATGGATGATGTTACACCTACCACCTCCTGTGTAAACCCCACCAAACCTAAAGGCACGGGCTCTGCAGTGGGTCCGGGGCATAGGCAAGGTGGGGAGAGGAGGAGGACGTCCGGCGGTGCTGCCGTCTGTGCGGGGAACAGTGCAGGGGGCGAGGCTGTGGAGGTACTCACGGCGCCGGACATAGGGGACCCCGAGGAGTTTCCCTCCCTGCCCTCTGCGGCTAAGCCGGTTATCGCCGGGGCTGAGGGGGGCGAGGGGGATGTCCACGCCGTTGCGAAAGGGGGACGGTGTGGGCAGACTCCATCCCTGCTCGCTACGGCTGAGCCGGCCGACGCCGGGGCTGTGGGGGGCAGGTCCGAGAAACATGGTGCGGCGAAAAGGGGGGTGCACTGTTGTGACAGGGGCGCAGTGCGCCTCAACAGAGAAGAGGCACGTGGCTGCAATAGGGGAGCAGCGAGTCCAAAAAGGAAAAAAAAAGCAGGAAACATCATCTGCAGGGAACACTGGACGCCCTGCTGCGACGGGGGGACAGAGTGCTCCAGCACCCAAATGTGACACCGGGACCCCGAAGGCTGTGGGTGCGGGGCAGGCGGCGCCCCCCAACAAGCAGCAGGCCCAGAATAATAAAATACAAACTGCTGCAGTAGGGGGGCAAGGCGCTCCAGAGACACAACAGAGAGCCAGCACCAATCAAGGGAAAACAGGTGTGGTGCTGCACCCCTCCCCCGGTCCAGCAGGTGTGAGTGCAGAGAAGCCAGACACAAGTGAGGAGAAAATGGATGTTAGGCTACGTTCACATTTGCGGTCAGCGCCGCAGCGTCGGGCGCCGCAGCGGCGCCGCATGCGTCATGCGCCCCTATATTTAACATGGGGGCGCATGGACATGCGTTGTGCTGCGTTTTGCGCCGCATGGCCGCAAGCGTTGGACGCAAGAAACGCATCAAGTTGCATTTTTTTTGCGTCCAACTTTCGGCCAAAAACAACGCATGCGGCGCAAAACGCAGCGTTTTAGCGTGCGTTTTGCCGCGCTTTTGTTTGCGTTGTGCGCTGCGGCGCCGACGCTGCGGCGCACAACGCAAATGTGAACGTAGCCTTACTGTGGAAGGTGCAGAGAACAGTTTTACAAATAGTGGTGTGAATATTGGAAAAAAAGTGACGGGAAGTGGTGGCAATGGTAAGAAGAATGAAAGCAGCTGTGCAGGAAATGATGGGAGTAGTAGTGGAGTGAATGATGGGAGTAGTAGTGGAGTGAATGATGGGAGTAGTGGTGGAGTGAATGATGGGAATAGTGGTGGAATGAATGATGGGAGCAGTAGTGGAGTAAATGATGGGAGTAGTGATGTTGCAAATGATGGGAGTAGTAGTGGAGTGAATGATGGGAGTAGTGATGTTGCAAATGATGGGAATAGTGGTGGTGGTGGAGTGAATGAGGAGAACATTACTGGTGTTGGTGGAGGGGAAGCAGGTAGTGGTCCCGCTGCCTCCCCAGCGGTGGCGGGGTCTTCAGCCCCAAGCTATTCAGGAGCTGTCACTGCTGGGGGTAGTAGTGCGCCCTTGTCTGGTGACCCTGAGGATGGTGACTTGCAGCAGCGCTTCCTGGACGCCCTGAGGAAAGGGGAGAGTTCTATCAATGTAGAGGGGAGGGAGGTTGATCTGTCTTTCTGGATAGAGAGACACGGTCTTTCCGCCTTCCGAGACAGAGGGGCAGAGACTGTCTGGTCTCTGCCGACACCGGGGCAGAGGAGTAACCGTAGGAACGTGGCCCGTCTCCAGTGGGTAAGCAAGGATGCCTGTCCTGATCGGTCAAAGGTTGCTGAGCTCCTGCTGGGGATGGGCTTCGTGGCATATGACATCTTTGCCTTGATCCATCCCTATGGGACCTCCTACTTCGATGTCAGCTTCGTGAGACCGGAGGGCCTTGAGCTTTTCTGGTCTCGCCATGAGCTGGCTCGGGGTCGCCCCGAATGGCAGGGTTTCCTCGCTGTAGCAATATCCCGCCAGAACTCGGTCAGGAAGGTGACCGTTTTGACCAGTAACGAGTCACTTTCCTGTGTCGACATCTCCACCTGGGTTGGACGATATGGCGACATCGTCGGTATTCCCGAGAAGACCCTCGATGAGCATGGTATCTGGTCAGGAGCCTGGACCTTCATGGTGAAATTGAAGGTTTCAGGAAACACCGTTACCCATATCCCTTCCTCAACATTTTTGGGGAGGGACAGGATCTTGATTTTCTACCGGGGGCAGCCTAAGGTCTGTCACAGGTGCGGCAGCCCCACACACTTCAGTGCGCAGTGTACCACCCAGAAATGCGCACTGTGTGGGGACCTCGGCCATCTCGCTGCTACCTGTGGCAGGATTAGGTGTAACCTGTGTGGTGACCTCGGTCACCCGTTCAGTCGCTGTCCGCGTTCCTTTGCCAATGCGGTCCTGAAAGCGGCGAGTGCGGGACAGGCGAAAGCCGGGACTAATCTCGCCGGTGAAGGGACCAGCAGAGGCGGAGGAGGCAGGGAACCGGTGAGGAGCAGGCTGCCGCCATCCAATATCAGGCGGCAGCGGCAGCGCCATGGGAACACTGGGCAGGGAGTAATGACCCTAAACTCTGACCCGGGTGCTTCACTTGCAGCTGAGGATCCTAAAGACGGCGAATTGAGCGAGGAAGTCAAGAGACTTGAAAGGGAGGAGCAAAAGG
Source organism: Ranitomeya variabilis (assembly GCF_051348905.1). Classification (NCBI taxonomy): domain Eukaryota; kingdom Metazoa; phylum Chordata; class Amphibia; order Anura; family Dendrobatidae; genus Ranitomeya; species Ranitomeya variabilis. Next base: position 720,663,658 of record NC_135232.1, on the reverse strand, counting down.
ACGCCATGTCTGCCCAGGAACCTTCATCCGGTGACAGTCTGGATGAGGGAGATGGGGAGTGGTCACAGCAAAAGAAAAAGGGTAACAGGAAAACAACTAAGGATAAGAGGGGGTCCGGGCCTCGAGCCTCCTCCTTGGAGTGCGACCCCTCTGACTCTGTAGCCCTGATCCAGGTGCCATTGGAAGGTCCAGCCGCCCCCCCTCTGGTGGATCTCTCTAACCGGTTCCGGGCCCTCCAGGACTCCCCTCAAGAGGGGGGCGATGGGGACCCGGGGCCGGAGGTTGCGGACAACGTTGTTGGGGCTCAGGAGCTCGCTGGGTCTTCTTCTCAGGGGGCAAATACAAAGCCTTCTGGGGGGGGGACTACCTCAGGACCACCAGACAAGGGCCAGAGTGTATGTAAGGAGAGAATGGATGAGTCTGTTTGTCTTAAGCGCACTAAAAACTCATCATTGTCAGAGGAAGAGGGTGAAACTGTTGGGGGTGGGAAGAAAAAGGCTATCTAATTCAATCGATCATGATGGCGGCACCCACCCCATTGACGCTGGCAACCATTAATGTTGCCAGCATAAAGTCAGATGTGGCAAGGTACACGGCCTTTCATTTTCTCGGCCAACTTGACGCCGACATTTTGTTTTTGCAGGAGACCAGGTTGACCGACCTATCAACCATGCATAAAGCAAGGCGGGAGTGGAGGCACGGGCCCTCCTACTGGTCTCTTGCGGCCGAGCCGTATAGTGGGGTGGCGGTCCTTTTTAAGACCGCAGCGGTTGAATGCAGACGATTGATCGAGTTAGAAATGGGGAGATGCTTGATCCTAGATGTCTCCATTGGGGGACAGGAGCTTCGGCTCATTAACATCTACGGTCCCCAGTCCAAGTGGGACCGCAAGTGTCTCTTCATGAAGATCAAACCTTTCTTATTTTCGAGTCGGCAGGTGGTCTTTGGAGGGGATTTCAACAACGTCACGAGACCCTGTGATAGAGGAGGTTCCGGAGACCGGCTGGCTTATGATTGCGTCGCGCTAAATAGGATAGTAAGTGAGGCACGCCTGGTGGATGTCCACATCCGGCACAACACAGGCCACGCGGGGTTCACTTTTTTTAGAGGTAGTCAGTGCAGGTCTAGGTTAGACAGGTTTTATTTGAAGGAGGATGCCGTCTCCTCGCCATTGTCAGTTGTGGAGGTGGAGTTCTCCGATCACTGTTTGATTATGTTTTCTCTGAGCGTTACAGAGACTCCTCGGATGGGAAGAGGTTATTGGAAGCTGAATTCGTCACTCCTTGAGGAAGAAGCTGTAAGACGGTCCTTTGAGGAATTTCTTCAGAGCCAGGTACCGCTGCTGGGCCTAAGTAACACTAAGTCTGAGTGGTGGGAGATGTTCAAACATCGGGTGGCGAGATTCTTCCGGCAACTCTCGAACCTCAGAAGCCTGAACAGGGATCGCCTGTATCAGAGCCTGAGGAGGAAACTCGAGCAACTTGTCTCGACTGGGGGTAGCCGCGAGGCGATCTCCAGTGTGAAATCCTTGCTAAAGAGGTGTCAGTATGATAGGCACGCATCTTTGGTTTTTGAGAGGGATTACGGGAAGTACTACTCGCCCGACCCTTACAGAAGCTGCAAGATGTCAGTGAATAGTAAGATAGTGACCGGGCTGATGGACAGTACGGGATCCCTGAGAAGGTCCAGATCAGGGATCTTGGAGGTCGTCAGTTCATACTACTCGCACCTCTTGGGGAGGAAGGAACTGGATCGTGACAGGATGTTGGCTTTCCTGGCTGAAGCTGTTCCTGAGCCAGGGGCTGACCTCTCGCTGGGCGGTTTGGCAGAAGCGATCAAAGAAGAGGAAGTGAGACTGGCGATCGATGGGCTCCGGCCCAAAAAATCGCCAGGTCCGGATGGCTTAACATCCGAGTTCTTTAAGACCTTTAGGGACTCCTTGGTCCCCCTCTTGACTCAGGTGTTTAATGAGTGTCTCTCCTCGGGCACTCTGCCGAGATCATTAAGGAGGTCGGCTTTGATCATTTTGTCAAAGGGTAAGGATCCGTCACGCATTGAGAATTGGCGTCCCATATCACTTCTCAATGTGGATAGGAAGGTTTTGGCTAAGATACTCTTCAATAGGCTGGTGAAGTTTGCACCGCGGCTCCTTTTGGAGGCCCAGCACTGTTGCGTTCCTGGCCGTAGCACTTTCAGTGCTGTTCTGGGTGTCCGAGAGGCCGTGGAGCAAGGCAGGGCGGGTCTTTGGAAGGGGTTCTTGCTGACCCTGGATCAGGCAAAAGCCTTTGATCGGGTCGACCACGAGTACCTCTGGTCCACTCTTTTGAGGTATGGTCTGCCTGGAGGGTTTGTGGACTGGCTTAAGACCTTGTACACAGGGGCTGAGACTTTCCCTCTGGTAAACGGGTGGATTGGACAACCTTTCGGGGTGGGATCTGGTGTCCGCCAGGGCTGCCCTCTTAGTCCTTTGCTTTATGCGTTTGCGATCGATCCCTTCCTCAGAAGGGTTGATTGTGGACCGTTGGCGGGGGTGAGGATGGGCGGGTTGGCGCCAGAGGCTATCCTGAGGGTAGTGGCCTACGCGGACGACGTTACTGTCTTTGTTTCTTCGCAAGAGGAGGCGATGGTGGTGATGTCAGAAGTGGAGAGCTACTCGGAGGCATCCGGGTCCAAGGTCAACCAGGACAAGTGTGAGAGTCTCTGGCTGGGAGGCGGGGATCCCACGTTTGATCTTCCGGACACCCTCCCCAAACCCCAAGAACATGCCAAAGTCCTAGGCATCGAATTTGGCCAGGGTGATTACCCCACGAAAAACTGGGAAGGCAGAATCAAGGGTGTCGCCCAAAAAGTGGACCAATGGAAGGGTTGGTCTTTGACCCTGAGGGAAAGGGTTGACCTGTGCAAAGCTTTCCTGCTCCCCTTGTTAATCTACCTGGGCAGCGTCTGTGTCTTGCCGGAGCCTCTCTGGACACGGGTCTACAGTCTGTTCTTCCAGATGTTATGGGGGAATAGACTAAACCTAGTCAAACGGGAGGTCACTTATCGCACGAGGAGACTAGGGGGGTTGAATATGGTGAACCCCGTGGTGTTTCTAGTGAACACCTTTTTGAAAGTTAATGTGGCAAACCTCTGGAAAGAGAGGGCTCCTCCGTGGGTATTCTCCTGCAAAGGATGGTTTCAGCCTTTCTTCCAGGAATGGGAGACAGGGGGAAGATTGAAGGATCTTCGCACACCGCACGGGCATCTCCCGGCTTATGTTACCCCGGTTCTGAAAATGATGCGCCGGTGGGGTCTGGGAATGTGGGAAGTGAGGTCCCTCCCGAGGAAACTCCTCGACATGCGGGTCTTGCTTTCGCATTTTCAGAGACCATTGGTCCTCAGGGACTGCCCGAGTCGGGATCTAGAGGTTGGGTTAAGTTTGTTAAATTCTAGTAGGATCCCCAAGAAGTATTGGGACTTGACTTGGCGCTGCTTCCAAGGTAAGTTGTATGTGAGGGACAATTTATAGCACAGGAGCTCCGTGGACAGGAATTGTCCCCGTGAGGATTGCGCTACCATGCTGGAAAGCATGGAGCACTTCCTGCTTCATTGTCCCTTTAATACAGAGGTGTACAACAGGGTGGGTGCTTCCATTGGTTGGCCGCGGCTGGCCACTCTGTCCTATGCCGAGTGGGCCTATGGAGCGTTCAGAGACCTCGGGAGAAGGGACCGAGCCACTTTATTCTTAGTCAGCGCAGTGGTCAGGTACTTCACGTGGAACGCACGAGTTTTAGTTACGACGCAGAGTAAAATCCTCCGTGTAGATGAAGTTTGTAGCAGCATCCTAGGTGCCCTGGTGAAGGTGCGTTCTCTGGAGTGCGAAAGACTGGGTGCCCGGAGGGCGGCCCATCTCTGGAGGGGTTTCTCCTTCGGGGTGCCTTAGTCTGTTAGCGCTCCTATATCCTGGTGGTGGGCTGATGTCTTTACACCCTAGATTTTTGTTTTGTATTTCTGTTCCTTGAATAGAAGGTTTGCAGGCATCGAACTTGAGCCTTGGGTGGTGAGTATGTAGGTTGTGTTCTGTGATGTTGGTTTATGTATATGTTGTATATAGTGTATTGTATATATTGTATATAGTGTGTATAATAGAGGGTCTTAGTTAGGCTGGGTGGGGGGATTGGGGGGTTCAACGGCGGTGATAAGAGACTGATCTGGCCTGGCCCAGGCCCCGCCTGGGGAAAAACTTTGGGGCCTGATCCTAGCTCGGATAATTCCTGAACTTTGTGGCCAGAGCTGGATCAGGGGTGGCGGGATAGTTAGAGTAGCTGTGTGTATATATATATATATATATATATATATATATATATATATATATATATATATATATATATATATATATATATATATATATATATTGAAAAAAGAAAAAAAAATAGTAAAAAGAGAAAAAAAAAAAAAAATGGAAATATAATTAAAAAAAAAAAAATAAAAAAATGTGTTAATGTTAATCTTGTACACTGTATTGTATTTAGGTTTGTTGTGGGGTGAATGTGGTGGTGTAAGGGGGTGGCTGTAAGGTGAGGCAGTGGGACCGGTAGGGTTTTGTTGTGTTTGCGGTGTTGTATAGTGTTTGGTTTAGTATAATGTGTTTATAGTGTATATATGTATATCATATTGTATATAGGACGGTGTGAATGTAGTTGGGGTTGTATATAGTAGTATGAATGAAGCTGGGCCGGGGGTCTTACGTGATTTTATACTATTATTTATATTTATATTTTTTACAGGGGTATTCATGTTGTTATGAGTATTTTGTTTGTCGTCTCTTAGTTTTTGCTTTCTTTATTTTTATTGGAATTTTTCTTTCACTTCCCTTATTTATAGGTCATGAACTTTCTACATTTTTGTTCCATTTCCGGTTTATGTCTTTGTGATTTTTGTCTTTTGTTGTCGTCTGATTGGAGCTTTGTTCTTATGTTTTGTTCTGTTGTGTTTTATTTGTAATGTATCTTTGTTATTATCATGTAAAGTATTTTATTTTATTCAATAAAAGACCTGGAGGCTAAGACACGATGCAACAGAATAGCGACTGCAGCTCTGTAGGTGACTGAAGCATAAGACATGATGTAACAGCAGAATAGTGACTGCAGCTTTGGAGGTGACTGGAGAATACAACATGATGTAACAGCAGAATAGTGACTGCAGCTCTGGAGGTGACTGGAGGATAGGTGCCCACAATCAGTCACACCCTGTTAGGAGCAGCACCTGTCTTGAGAGCTCCAGCACTTCCAGTAGGAGGCCCAGAGTCTGCCTCTCTTCTCCCCAGGGAGAGGCAGGCTTCCTGGGAGGCCGGCATGGCTTCCCAGGCTTCTGTTCCCCGGTCTGTGCCGGCGGGGGACAGAGAGCAGCAGCAGCAACCGGCCCAAGAGGGACTGAGGAGGTCGGGACGGGTGAGAAGAAACATACCCACCTACTCCAACCCTGAGACGGCTCATCGTCCGCCCAGAGAGGGAGACAGGGGCACCCCAGGCCCCAGGAAGGAGAGCCCAGGAACATCCTGGGGGGAGAGGAGCTCCGGCGAGTCCACGAGTACCTTCTCCTCCCGAGTGGTCGCCATGCTACGTGAGTATGAGGACGCCGGCAAAGCACTGACTGGGCTGAAGGAGAAGCTGCGGGAGGCTCGGATCCTGAACAGCCAAGCCTCTAACAAGGAGAAACCCGCGACCTCCCAGAGGTTCAGAGCCCTCAGAGATGAGGTGGCCCGGTTAGTGCTCCTCCGGGAGGGGATTGAGAAAAGTGCAGGTCCCTTCCTGGAGAGGTTTAAGAACCAGCGGCGGTTCTCAGAAATGAAGGGGTTAAATATCTCAGGAGAGCCGCCAGCCGGCGTCCTAAGCGACGAGGAGGAGGAGGACGTGGCTGTGACTGGAGTCCTACAAACTGGAACCAGCCGGGAGAGTGAGTCGCAGAGCCAACAACAGGGAAGCGGCCTCCCGGCACGGCAGAGGACTCCGACAGCACAGGCTGGAGTGTCAGCGGAGGAAGAGGAGGAGGGCGGTCTGCTACAGGAGATCCGACAGCTGGATTCTCCAGTGAACCTGGACCGCTTTTCCTTTGGTGAGGACGAGCCAGCAGAGGAAACAAAGAAGAGGAAGAAGACAACGAAGGAGACCGCATGGGAGGTGGTGAGTTACAGATATGTACTGATGGATGATGTTACACCTACCGCCTCCTGTGTAAACCCCATCAAACCTAAAGGCACGGGCTCTGCAGTGGGTCCGGGGCATAGGCAAGGTGGGGAGAGGAGGAGGACGTCCGGTGTTGCTACCATCTGTGCGAGGAACAGTGCAGGGGGTGAGGCTGTGGTGGTAATCACGGCGCCGGACATAGGGGACCCCGAGGAGTTTCCCTCTCTGCCCTCCGCGGCTCAGCCGGTTATCGCCGGGGCCAAGGAGGGCGAGGGGGATGTCCACACCGTTGCGAAAGGGGGACGGTGTGGGCAGACTCCATCCCTGCTCACTACGGCTGAGCCGGCCGACGCCGGGGCTGTGGGGGGCAGGTCCGAGAAACTTGGTGCGGCGAAAGGGGGGCGCACTGTTGTGACAGGGGCGCAGTGCGCCTCAACAGAGAAGAGGCACGGGGCTGCGATAGGGGAGCAGCGAGTCCAAAAAGAAAAAAAAAACAGAAAAAATCAGCTGCAGGGAACACTGGGCGCCCTGCTGCGACGGGAGGACAGAGTGCTCCAGCACCCAAATGTGACACCAGGACCCAGAAGTCTGTGGGTGCGGGGCAGGCGGTGCCGCCCAACAAGCAGCGGGCCCAGAATAATAAAATACAAACTGCTGCAGTAGGGGGGCAAGGTGCTCCAGAGAAACAAAAAAACACCAATGAAGGGAAAACTGGTGTGGTGCTGCACCCCTCCCCCGGTCCAGCAGGTGTGAGTGCAGATAAGCCAGACACAAGTGAGGAAGGAATGGATGTTACTGTGGAAGGTGCAGAGAACACTGGGACAAATGGTGGTGAGAATACTGGTAATAAAGTGATGGGAAGTGGTGAGGGGAATGATGGGAGTAGTGGTGGAGTGAATGGAGGGAGTAGTGGTGGAGTGAATGGAGGGAGTAGTGGTGGAGTGAATGGAGGGAGTATTGGTGGAGTGAATGGAGGGAGTAGTGGTGGAGTGAATGATGGGAGTAGTGGTGGAGTGAATGGTGGGAGTAGTGGTGGAGTGAATGATGGGAGTAGTGAAGTTGCAAATGATGGGAGTAGTGGTGGAGTGAATGAGGAGAGCATTACGGGTGTTGGTGGAGGGGAAGCAGGTAGTGGTCCCGCTGCCCCCCCAGCGGTGGCGGGGGCTTCAGCCCCAAGCTATTCAGGAGCTGTCACTGCTGGGGGTAGTAGTGCGCCCTTGTCTGGTGACCCTGAGGATGGTGACTTGCAACAGCGCTTCCTGGACGCCCTGAGGAGAGGGGAGAGTTCTATCAATGTAGAGGGGAGGGAGGTTGATCTGTCTTTCTGGATAGAGAGACACGGTCTTTCCGCCTTCCGAGACAGAGGGCCAGAGACTGTCTGGTCTCTGCCGACACCGGGGCAGAGGAGTAACCGTAGGAACGTGGCCCGTCTCCAGTGGGTAAGCAAGGATGCCTGTCCTGATCGGTCAAAGGTTGCTGAGCTCCTTCTGGGGATGGGCTTCGTGGCATATGACATCTTCGCCTTGATCCATCCCTATGGGACCTCCTAGTTCGATGTCAGCTTCGTGAGATCGGAGGGCCTTGAGCTTTTCTGGTCTCGCCATGAGCTGGCTCGGGGTCGCCCCGAATGGCAGGGTTTCCACACTGTAGCAATATCCCGCCAGAACTCGGTCAGGAAGGTGACCGTTTTGACCAGTAACGAGTCACTTTCCTGTGTAGACATCTCCACCTGGGTTGGACGATACGGCGACATCGTCGGTATTCCCGAGAAGACCCTCGATGAGCATGGTATCTGGTCAGGAGCCTGGACCTTCATGGTGAAATTGAAGGTTTCAGGAAACACCGTTACCCATATCCCTTCCTCAACATTTTTGGGGAGGGACAGGATCTTGATTTTCTACCGGGGGCAGCCTAAGGTCTGTCACAGGTGCGGCAGCCCCACACACTTCAGTGCGCAGTGTACCACCCAGAAATGCGCACTGTGTGGGGACCTCGGCCATCTTGCTGCTACTTGTGGCAGGATTAGGTGTAACTTGTGTGGTGACCTCGGTCACCCGTTCAGTCGCTGTCCGCGTTCCTTTGCCAATGCGGTCCTGAAAGCGGCGAGTGCGGGACAGGCGAAAGCCGGGACTAATCTCGCCGGTGAAGGGACCAGTAGAGGCAGAGGAGGCAGGGAACCGGTGAGGTGCAGGCTGCCGCCATCCAATATCAGGCGGCAGGAGCAGCGCCATGGGAACAGGGGGCAGGGAGTAATGACCCTAAACTCTGACCCGGGTGCTTCACTTGCAGCTGAGGATCCTAAAGACGGCGAATTGAATGAGGAAGTCAAGAGACTTGAAAGGGAGGAGCAAAAGGACGCCATGTCTGCCCAGGAACCTTCATCCGGTGACAGTCTGGATGAGGGAGAGGGGGAGTGGTCACAGCAAAAGAAAAAGGGTAACAGGAAAACAACTAAGGATAAGAGGGGGTCCGGGCCTCGAGCCTCCTCCTCGGGGTGCGACCCCTCTGACTCCGTAGTCCTGATACAGGTGCCATTGGAAGGTCCAGCCGCCCCCCCTCTGGTGGATCTCTCTAACCGGTTCCGGGCCCTCCAGGACTCCCCTCAAGAGGGGGCGATGGGGACCCGGGGCCGGAGGTTGCGGACAACGTTGTTGGGGCTCAGGAGGTCGCTGGGTCTTCTTCTCAGGGGGCAAATACAAAGTCTTCTGGGGGGGGGACTAACTCAGGACCACCAGACAAGGGCCAGATTGTATGTAAGGAGAGAATGGATGAGTCTGTTTGTCTTAAGCGCACTAAAAACTCATCATTGTCAGAGGAAGAGGGTGAAACTGTTGGGGGTGGGAAGGAAAAGGCTATCTAATTCAATCAATCATGATGGCGGCACCCACCCCGTTGACACTGGCAACCATTAATGTTGCCAGCATAAAGTCAGATGTGGCAAGGTACACGGCCTTTCATTTTCTCGGCCAACTTGACGCCGACATTTTGTTTTTGCAGGAGACCAGATTGACCGACCTATCAACCATGCATAAAGCAACGCGGGAGTGGAGGCACGGGCCCTCCTACTGGTCTCTTGCGGCCGAGCCGTATAGCGGGGTGGCGGTCCTTTTTAAGACCGCAGCGGTTGAATGCAGACGATTGATCGAGTTAGAAATGGGGAGATGCTTGATCCTAGATGTCTCCATTGGGGGACAGGAGCTTCGGCTCATTAACATCTACGGTCCCCAGTCCAAGTGGGACCGCAAGTGTCTCTTCATGAAGATCAAACCTTTCTTATTTTTGAGTCGGCAGGTGGTCTTTGGAGGGTATTTCAACAACGTCACGAGACCCTGTGATAGAGGAGGTTCCGGAGACCGTCTGGCTTACGATTGCGTCGCGCTAAATAGGATAGTAAGTGAGGCACGCCTGGTGGATGTCCACATCCGGCACAACACAGGCCACGCGGGGTTCACCTTTTTTAGAGGTAGTCAGTGCAGGTCTAGGATAGACAGGTTTTATTTGAAGGAGGATGCCGTCTCCTCGCCGTTGTCGGTTGTGGAGGTGGAATTCTCCGATCACTGTTTGATTATGTTTTCTCTGAGCATTACAGAGACTCCTCGGATGGGAAGAGGTTATTGGAAGCTGAATTCGTCACTCCTTGAGGAAGAAGCTGTAAGACGGTCCTTTGAGGAATTTCTTCAGAGCCAGGTACCGCTGCTGGGCCTAAGTAACACTAAGTCTGAGTGGTGGGAGATGTTCAAACATCGGGTGGCGAGATTCTTCCGGCAACTCTCGAACCTCAGAAGCCTGAACAGGGATCGCCTGTATCAGAGCCTGAGGAGGAAACTCGAGCATCCTGTCTCGACTGGAGGTAGCCGCGAGGCGATCTCCAGTGTGAAATCCTTGCTAAAGAGGTGTCAGTACTATAGGCACGCATCTTTGGTTTTTGAGAGGGATTACGGGAAGTACTACTCGTCCGACCCTTACAGAAGCTGCAAGATGTCAGTGAATAGTAAGATAGTGACCGGGCTGATGGACAGTACGGGATCCCTGAGAAGGTCCAGATCAGGGATCTTGGAGGTCGTCAGTTCATACTACTCGCACCTCTTGGGAAGGAAGGAACTGGATCGTGACGGGATGTCGGCTTTCCTGGCTGAAGCTGTTCCTGAGCCAGGGGCTGACCTCTCGCTGGGCGGTTTGGCAGAAGCGATCAAAGAAGAGGAAGTGAGACTGGCGATCGATGGGCTCCGGCCCCAAAAATCGCCAGGTCCGGATAGCTTAACATCCGAGTTCTTTAAGACCTTTAGGGACTCCTTGGTCCCCCTCTTGACTCAGGTGTTTAATGAGTGTCTATCCTCGGGCACTCTGCCGAGATCATTAAGGAGGTTGGCTTTGATCATTTTGTCAAAGGGTAAGGACCCGTCATGCATTGAGAATTGGCATCCCATATCACTTCTCAATGTGGACAGGAAGATTTTGACTAAGATACTCTTCAATAGGCTGGTGAAGTTTGCACCGCGGCTCCTTTCGGAGGCCCAGCACTGTTGCGTTCCTGGCCGTAGCACTTTCAGTGCTGTTCTGGTTGTCCGAGAGGCCCTGAAGCAAGGCAGGGTGGGCCTTTGGAAGGGGTTCTTGCTGACCCTGGATCAGGCAAAAGCCTTTGATCGGGTCGACCACGAGTACCTCTGGTCCACTCTTTTGAGGTATGGTCTGCCTGGAGGGTTTGTGGACTGGCTTAAGACCTTGTACACAGGGGCTGAGACTTTCCCTCTGGTAAATGGGTGGATTGGACAACCTTTCGGGGTGGGATCTGGTGTCCGCCAGGGCTGCCCTCTTAGTCCTTTGCTTTACGCATTTGCGATCGATCCCTTCCTCAGAAGGGTTGATTGTGGACCGTTGGCGGGGGTGAGGATGGGCGGGTTGGCACCAGAGGCTATCCTGAGGGTAGTGGCCTACGCAGACGACGTTACTGTCTTTGTTTCTTCGCAAGAGGAGGCGATGGTGGTGATGTCAGAAGTGGAGAGCTACTCGGAGGCATCTGGGTCCAAGGTCAACCAGGACAAGTGTGAGAGTCTCTGGCTGGGAGGCGGGGATCCCACGTTTGATCTTCCGGACACCCTCCCCGAACCCCAAGAACATGCCAAAGTCCTAGGCATCGAATTTGGCCAGGGTGATTACTCCACGAAAAACTGGGAAGGCAGAATCAAGGATGTCGCCCAAAAAGTGGACCAATGGAAGGGTTGGTCTTTGACCATGAGGGAAAGGGTTGACCTGTGCAAGGCTTTCCTGCTCCCCTTGCTGGTCTACCTGGGCGTCGTCTGTGTCTTGCCAGAGCCTCTCTGGACACGGGTCTACAGTCTGTTCTTCCAGATGTTATGGGGGAATAGACTGAACCTAGTCAAACGGGAGGTCACTTATCGCACGAGGAGACTAGGGGGGTTGAATATGGTGAACCCCGTGGTGTTTCTAGTGAACACCTTTTTGAAAGTTAACGTGGCAAACCTCTGGAAGGAGAGGGCTCCTCCGTGGGTATTCTCCTGCAGGGGATGGTTTCAGCCTTTCTTCCAGGAATGGGAGACAGGGGGAAGATTGAAGGATCTTTGCACACCGCACGGGCATCTCCCGGCTTATGTTACCCCGGTTCTGAAAATGATGCGCCGGTGGGGTCTGGGAATGTGGGAAGTGAGGTCCCTCCCGAGGAAACTCCTCGACATGCGGGTCTTGCTTTCGCATTTTCAGAGACCACTGGTCCTCAAGGACTGCCCGAGTCGGGATCTAGAGGTTGGGTTAAGTTTGTTAAATTCTAGCAGGATCCCCAAGAAGTATTGGGACTTGACTTGGCGCTGCTTCCAAGGTAAGTTGTATGTGAGGGACAATTTGAAGCACAGGAGCTCCGTGGACAGAAATTGTCCCCGTGAGGATTGCGCTACCATGCTGGAAAGCATGGAGCACTTCCTGCTTCATTGTCCCTTTAATACAGAGGTGTACGACAGGGTGGGCGCTTCCATTGGTTGGCCGCGGCTGGCCACTCTGTCCTATGCCGAGTGGGCCTATGGAGCGTTCAGAGACCTCGGGAGAAGGGACCGAGCCACTTTATTCTTAGTTAGTGCAGTGGTCAGGTACTTCACGTGGAACGCACGAGTTTTAGTTTCGACGCAAAGTAAAATCCTCCGTGTAGATGAAGTTTGTAGCAGCATCCTAGGTGCCCTGGTGAAGGTACGTTCTCTGGAGTGCGAAAGACTGGGTGCCCGGAGGGCGGCCCATCTCTGGAGGGGTTTCTCCTTCGGGGTGCCTTAGCTCCGTTAGCGCTCCTATATCCTGGTGGTGGGCTGATATCTTTACACCCTGGATTTTTGTTTTGTATTTCTGTTCCCTGAATAGAAGGTTTGCAGGCATCGGACTTGAGCCTTGGGTGGTGAGTATGTAGGTTGTGTTCTGTGATGTTGGTTTATGTATATGTTGTATATAGTGTATTGTATATATTGTATATAGTGTGTATAATAGAGGGTCTTAGTTAGGTTGGGTGGGGGGATTGGGGGGTTCAACGGCGGTGATAAGAGACTGATCTGGCCTGGCCCAGGCCCCGCCTGGGGAAAAACTTTGGGGCCTGATCCTAGCTCGGATAATTCCTGAACTTTGTGGCCAGAGCTGGATCAGGGGTGGCGGGATAGTTAGAGTAGGTGTGTGTGTGTGTATATATATATATATATATATATATATATATATATATATATTTAAAAAAAAATAAAAAATAAAAATCAAATGTTAATCTTGTACACTGTATTGTATTCAGGTTTGTGGTAGGGTGAATGTGGTGGTGTAAGGGGGTGGCTGTAAGGTAAGGCAGTGGGACCAGTAGGGTTTTGTTGTGTTTGCGGTGTTGTATAATATTTGGTTTATTATAATGTGTTTATAGTGTATATATTGTATATAATATTGTATATAGGACGGTGTGAATGTAGTTGGGGTTGTATATAGTAGTATGAATGAAGCTGGGCCGGGGGTCTTACATGATTTTATACTATTTATTATTTATATTTATATTTTTTACAGGGGTATTCATGTAGTTATGAGTATTTTGTTTGTTGTCTTTTAGTTTTGCTTTCTTTATTTTTATTGGAATTTTTCTTTCACGTCCCTGATTTGTAGGTCATGAACTTTCTCCATTTTGGTTCCATTTCTGGTTTATTTCTTTGTGATTTTTGTCGTTTGTTGTCGTCTGATTGGAGCTTTGTTCTTATGTTTTGTTCTGTTGTGTTTTATTTGTAATGTATCTTAGTTATTGTCATGTAAAGTATTTTTATTTTATTTAATAAAAGACCTGGAGGATAACACTATGTAGGATGAAGCTCTTCGCTCTCTAAGTGCTGTGTAATGCTGGACCTGCCCCTGAGTACAGTTCCCGTTTCCGTGACAGGTCGCTTGTTCCTGTGTGAGCCCCTGACTGTGAGTGATAATAAGCTCGTTGTGCCGTGCCGGCTCCGGCCTCGTGAATGATGCCAGGCCGCTCGTTTTGATAGATCTTAATTCTCAGTTTACTTTGAGAGTACAAGGTAATAACAGACGTGTGACTGCGCGGACATCGCATGGCAACAACACAAACCGCAATGTAACTGCGCGGACATCACACGGTGTCAACACAAACCGCAATGTAACTGCGCGAACATCGCACGGTGACAACACAAACTGCCATGTGACTGCGCGGGCATCACACGGCGACAACACAAACCGCAATGTAACTGCGCGGACATCACACGGTGTCAACACAAACCGCAATGTAACTGCGCGAACATCGCATGGTAACAACACAAACTGCAATGTAACTGCACGGACATCGCACGGTGACAACATAAACCGCAATGTAACTGCGCGGACATCGCACAGCAGCAACACAAACTGCCATGTGACTGCGCGGACATTGCACAGCAACAACACAAACTACCATCTGACCACGCAGACATCGCACGATGACAACACAAACTGCCATGTGACTGCGCGGACATCGCACGGCGACAACACAAGTCGCAATGTAACTGCGCGGACATCACACGTTGACAACACAAACTGCCATGTGACTGCGCGGACATTGCACGGCGACAACACAAACTGCCATGTGACTGCGCGGACATTGCACGGCGACAACACAAACTGCCATGTGACTGCGCAGACATCGCACGGTGACAACACAAACTGCAATGAGACTGCGTGGACCACGCACAGCAAGAACACAAACCGCAATGTGACTGCGCAGACATCACACGGTGACAACACAAACTGCAATGTGACTGCGAGGACATTGCACAGCGAGAACACAAACCGCAATGTGACTGCGCGGACATCGCACGGCGACAATACAACCTGCAATGTGACTGCGCCGACATTGCAGGGCGAGAACACAAACCGCAATGTGACTGCGCCGACACTGCAGGGCGAGAACACAACCTGCAATGTGACTGCGCGGACATCGCACGGTGACAACACAAACCGCAATGTGACTCCGTGGACATCACACGGCGATAACACAAACCGCAATGTGACTGCGTGGACATCGCACGGCGAAAACACGAACCTCAATGTGACTGCGTGGACATCACACGGCGAGAACACAAACCGCAATGTGACTGCGCGGACATCGCACGGCGAGAACACAAACCTCAATGTGACTGCGCGGACATCGCACGGCGACAATACAACCTGCAATGTGACTGCGCCGACATTGCAGGGCGAGAACACAAACCGCAATGTGACTGCGCCGACACTGCAGGGCGAGAACACAACCTGCAATGTGACTGCGCGGACATCGCACGGTGACAACACAAACCGCAATGTGACTCCGTGGACATCACACGGCGAGAACACAAACCGCAATGTGACTGCGCGGACATCGCACGGCGAGAACACAAACCTCAATGTGACTGCGCGGACATCGCACGACGACAACACAAGCTGCAATGTAACTGCGCGGACATCGCACGGTGACAACACAAACTGCCATGTGACTGCGCAGACATCGCACGGCGACAACACAAGCTTCAATGTAACTGCACGGACATCGCACGGTGACAACACAAACTGCCAAGTGACTGCGCAGACATCGCACGGTGACAACACAAGCCGCAATGTAACTGCATGGACATTGCACGGCGACAACACAAACTGCCATGTGACTGCGCGGACATCGCACGGTGACAACACAAACTACCATTTGACCGCGCAGACATCGCACGGTGACAACACAAACTGCCATGTGACTGTCCGGACATCGCACAGTGACAACACAAACTGCCATGTGACTGCGCAGACATTGCACGGTGACAACACAAACTGCCATGAGACTGCACGGACATCGCACAGCAAGAACACAAACCGCAATGTGACTGCGCAGACATCACACGGTGACAACACAAACTGCAATGTGACTGCGCCAACATTGCAGGGCAAGAACCCAAACCACAATGTGACTGCGGGGACACCACACGGTGACAACACGAACCGCAATGTGACTGCGCGGACATCGCACGGCGAGAACACAAACCTCAATGTGACTGCGCGGACATCGCACGACGACAACACAAGCTGCAATGTAACTGCGCGGACATCGCACGGTGACAACACAAACTGCAATGTAACTGCGCGGACATCGCACGGTGACAACACAAACTGCCATGTGACTGCGCAGACATCGCACGGCGACAACACAAGCTTCAATGTAACTGCACGGACATCGCACGGTGACAACACAAACTGCCAAGTGACTGCGCAGACATCGCACGGTGACAACACAAGCCGCAATGTAACTGCATGGACATTGCACGGCGACAACACAAACTGCCATGTGACTGCGCGGACATCGCATGGTGACAACACAAACTACCATTTGACCGCGCAGACATCGCACGGTGACAACACAAACTGCCATGTGACTGTCCGGACATCGCACAGTGACAACACAAACTGCCATGTGACTGCGCAGACATTGCACGGTGACAACACAAACTGCCATGAGACTGCACGGACATCGCACAGCAAGAACACAAACCGCAATGTGACTGCGCAGACATCACACGGTGACAACACAAACTGCAATGTGACTGCGCCATCATTGCAGGGCAAGAACCCAAACCACAATGTGACTGCGGGGACACCACACGGTGACAACACGAACCGCAATGTGACTGCGCGGACATCGCACGGCGAGAACACGAACCTCAATGTGACTGCGCGGACATCACACGGCGACAATACAAACTGCAATGTGACTGCGCCAACACTGCAGGGCGAGAACACAAACCGCAATGTGACTGCGCGGACATCGCACGGCGACAATACAAACTGCAATGTGACTGCGCGGACATCGCACGGCGAGAACACGAACCTCAATGTGACTGCGCGGACATCACACGGCGACAACACAAACCGCAATGTGACTGTGAGGACATCATACGGCGAGAACACGAACCCCAATGTGATGGCGTGGACACCACACGGTGACAAACACAAACCGCAATGTGACTGTGCGGACATCGTACGGCAACAAGCCAAACCGCAATGTGACTGTGCAGACATCTCAGGGTGACAACACAAACGAGCAAAGAACAGCAGAATCTTACCGGCCGCACTTCAGCTTTCCAAATGGATGTAATATAAACTTTTCTTAAGGTTTATCCCTTGTGATGCGCAGGCAGCGACTTCCCTGTGGATGATGAATAGCCGTACGCTCCTGACACTCTCCACTGATTGCCGGATCTGAACGGATTCATCTTCTGAAAATGACGAATTAAAGGAAAAAAAAGAATAATACAATCGCAGCATCAAAAGCAGTGAACAGAGCTGAGCTGGGAACATGACAACTACTACTAATAATGTGCACAGAGCCGACTCTGCTACATTCGGGAACAACACAGCTATGACTAATAATGTGCACAGAACCAACTCTGCTACATTCGGGAACAAGACAACTACTACTAATAAATGTGCACAGAACCGACTCTGCTACATCTGGGAACAAGACAATTACAACTAATACTGTGCACAGAGCCGACTCTGCTACATCTGGGTGTAGAACTTGCAGGAACGCGGGATGTCATCATGGACAGAAGGCAGATCAAGAATTAACAGTTTTACTTAGCAACAAAACACACTCCACGCAGGGAGTGATAGGTGGCAGGGTAATGACAGGTTGGAGGGTAGTGGAAGAGAGTGGGACAGGATTGGGGAAAGGCAAATCAGAATAGGGACATGACAGTTGGTATACGTGAATCCCCATGAGTTTCTCTACCCACCTTTTTTACTCCTCATTTTTACCCTTCAACCAAACGGCCCGACCGCTTTATCTGAAATAAAAAACTGACCACAATGGTATTTGGATAAGTTGGCCACAGCAGCCGTTTATTAACACATAATAACAAACAGTTTATTTATTAAACATTAACCACGGGGAGGGTGGTCCTCGAAGCCCCAAAATGTAATAAACTTGGCCTCCAGACCATAAAAACTTGTCTTCCATAACCGTAAAACTTGGCCTCCAGGTCACGTCTTGCCTCTAGCCGCTACGCTCCAGCTCAGAGACGCCCATAGACTCACCCGGCCAATTTCCTCCAAAATTACCCATATATCCTAATTATCACCTCCATGTGATCTTTTTGTTCCATTCCAAATTTGTTCACCCACGGGGGAGTCCAGGACCTTAGAGATCCCCCCCCCTCCGATCCACCATTTCCATCACCACCAACCTCGAGGACCTCCCCCCCCACGCCACCAGCATAAATGTTCTGACCCCTCAAACATTTATGTCACGCCATACCAAAATACCTTTCTCAATGCCCTCTTGAATCGCCAGACACCACAAATCTAGACCTATCGCATTTAAATGGACCCCATCTTTCCTCCAGTATTCCCCTTGCCCAGACTCCAGATCCTTATGCCGAACCACAAGTGCCCCATTTCTCACCATAAAACGTGAAATCGCTCTGTTTAACTTAATCCTCGCCTTGTTCACACCATGAACAGATCTTGCCTCGCGCCAAACCTTCCTGGGCACAATGTCCGACCAAACAACCAACAAACGTGGAAACATAGACCAAAGCCGTAACATGTCAAACTTGATATCCTTAATTAGTTCCCTACAGGGACGTTTGCCCAAGTCATTGCCCCCCAAATGAACCACCAACAAGTCTGGCACCCGATCCAATCGAACAAATCTGTGGAATTCCGACAGCAATTGCTTCCACATCATACCCCTGTTTCCGATCCACCTCAGGGTTCCACGCGATCGGGGCACTCCCAGTTGTCTCCCGTCCGGCCGAACGTCGGCCCTCAATGCCGCCCAGAATACAAATGAATGACCCATGATCCAAATAAGCAATTGCCTCGGCTCTGAAAATAGAAAAGGAAACATCAACACCGTATAACTGAAAAGGAAAACTGCGGTCAATTAGATCAATCCGTTACAACAAAGACGGGCGAATGTAAGAACGAAATCTTACTGATTCCCACCGACCGATCCTCTGAACCATTTCATCTCCTAGACCCCTCCTGGCAGCCTCCGTTGCCGCCCCAATCCGGAATGAATGCCCACTAAAATTCTTCGCTGAAATGCCCCCTTTTTCCAAACAACGTCTAAATACAGTCAAAAATTGAAAACGGGAGAGAAATGACCCATCCTTATGCACTAACAATGGGCAATCCCCCGAACCTGGACCAGACAGGAACTCCCTCAAACATTTTACCGGGCAAACTGGAGAGCCGTTTACCTCAAAAAGAACCACTCGACAACCTTTACCTGCAGTATCCGTTTTGGAAGAACGCAAAATTATTGCAGCGCCCCAGAGTTCTGGTCGTTGCAGTACTGTGGCTCCGCCACTAAGGGGAGCCATGGTACGTTCGATGGCACCGAAGGAGTTCCTCCAATCAGGTATCACAGACACCAATATGTTTCACAGCTGGGCCTCCGGGGGGAGCTAAGGGTGCTATTCATTAGGCCACTCCCCACCATAGTGGGTAAACTGGGGGTCAGGCAGGAAGTTAGAAGAGAACGCTGACGGGATTGAACGGAGCAACACCCTGTGGCAGGGGGTGTTGTGAAGGGAGAGACTGTAGGGTCTCTGCCAGGGGTGGGATCCTGGCAGAGGCTTGGCATAGAAAGAACGTAACGGGTCCGCGCAGGCTCCTGGAAGCGGCGGGACTCAAGAAAGGACTAGAAGCGAGATAGATTGTGCTGAGTGAGAAACGAGATCAAGCAGAAGGAGAATACCAGCAGGGGTTTTGTTGAAAGAGGCAGCACCCTGCTGAGGCGCAATACTGGTGGCCGGAACGCCGAGGGAGTGGATTAGAATACAGCTTCAAGCCATACTCCAAACAGCGGCAGGACAGTCGGGCTCAGGCGGGCTGTCTACCACATATCACCTATGAAGTCTTGGGGGGCAATTGCGGGAGAGGGGCGACTCTAGGGTCCCGGAAGAACTCCAGGCCTACCTGACAAACGGGTGCCATTCCAACCTGAAAACAGGGAAGGGGTGGATTACAGAGGAACATCAAATCGAGTTGTGAGGGAACTTAAGAAACAGACACAACCGTTGTGGGGTTACTTTCCGTAAGCACAGCAGGGAAGGACTACAACACATAGCGCTAGAAGGAAGGCACAGATTTCCACCTGAGAGGAGAACTCTGGAGGTGCCATTGGACCGGCCGGACTTGCGTAGCCTGGTGAACCGTGTTCCGGACTGAGGACTCAGAGATCTCCAGTAAAGAGGTAAAGAGACTGCAACCTGGTGTCCTCGTTATTTACCGCGACTTACACCCCACAACCGCACCGCTCCATCGCTACCATTACTACCACCTATTACACCGGACGTCCCCCACTGACGGACAGGGCCACGGACCGGGTCTAGCCACCGTGACAACCCCGAGACTGAGAACTAGAGGCCCGGCTCCGGGTACCCCTCGGCCCTGCGGCGGTGTGGGGGGCGCGCCGCAGACTTGGCGTCACGAACAGGATCTACTTAAGCCTGAAGAATCAGGTCATGTGTGCCTAGAGACTGTGATTTGTTGTGCTTAGACTGTACTTTATTGCAAGACTGTGCTGCGCCACTAGCCGCCAAAAGTTCCCGCCAAAAGGCGCCGCCATTGCTACACCCAAGGGGAAGGAGGGCGTGTGATGGGCGGAGACCCCCAGTGTGGCGCGAGAAATGGCTACCGCCCCCTGCACTTCTGGCTGCAGAGGAATGACCTGCCCCAAAGCAGAAGAGAAACACCCCTTGATATGCGACGGCGGGAAGCGGGTGACGGAGAAGCCCGACCTCAGAGAAATGGCGGAGTTAGGTGCATGCACTGCCACCGATTATCAGGCAGCGATGATGAACGGCGAGTGCCTGAGCGAGGAAGAAGCAGTTCCGGCCTGCCCTTCTTCACCGGAGATGGACCGGAAGCCTGCGGACCCAACAGCGGAGTTACGTCCACCAATCCCGACCTCGGAGTTAGAGGAGGAGGAACCACAGCCAGCGGAGCCGAATCCGAGCATCCCATTGGAGGAGCCCCGGTCCGGGCTGCAGCAGACTCCAGCGTCCTCGTTAACGGACCAGAGCGACGCCGGTGGAACCACATCAGGCGCAGGTATGGGCGGCGCCCCAACTCCCCTGGACGGTTCTGCTCTCCCGACCGATCCTCCCCACAACAGTAACCCCGCGTTTACAATCGACCGGGCGGTTCTCACCCCCGGCGCGTTGGGGAAGTTGTTACCACCATTGCCACCCAGGTGGGGAGAGCCCATAGAAATGGACCCAGGAGGGGTGATGTTCCGATGGGATGTTCCCTGGGTCGAGCAGGATGGGATTCCAATGGAAGGTCTCACTATTGCGATACTTACCTGGGACCAATACAAACAATGCGTGCTCCAGCATTGGGGGCAGCGCACTGAAGTTGAAAAACGGGAACTGCAGAGTAAAAAAATGATCTATGATGGGACGGATGCTGTCAGGCGAGGGACGGTGGCGGCATTCCACCCAAAGAAGGGGTGGGGTTCCATTTGGGAGTCGGGTCTACCTACTGGCATCTTCGTTGCCGGCTACGATGTGGAGACCCCCTGCTGTGATCGAGAAGGTGAACCACTCCGGGAGGGGGATCAGGTGACATATACCCGCCACTGGAACACACAAGGATGGCGTGCCCGGAAAGTTCAGCGATGCGAGTCTGAGAGAATGGCACCTGCGGCCCCAACTGTGGTCAATCCAGGGCTGCCAGATCTTGTTACTGTTTCTACTGTACGCTTTGTAGCAGCTCCTGAACTTGCCGACAGAGTTAGGCTTCAAATTCAGACAGCAGGCGACCAGGTGGTCCCTGCGGAGCTTGCCGCTGGTGTCCGTGCTACAGTGGCCGGGGTTCAGAAGCCCGAGCCGCCTGAAGAAGAATAAACCTCGATACCATGAAAATGTAAATAGTTACTGTTTGTCTTTTGTTCTTTTGAGTTGCTGCTAAACCCGCTCAGGGTTAATGGATCCCTTTGTTGACCCGGGATCCCTGTGTTTGTTCTGAGTTTTCCTAAATTTTGCACAAGTTAAAGAACTGCAGAAATCATGGACTGTGCATGATTCGAACTTCCTTTGTAAATAGTTTGCACCTTCTTAAAGGTGCTCCCTACTGGTTTTAGCCAAAGACACTTTGCGAAGATATTTGCCCTATTGGTTTGAGCCAAAGACACTTTATGAAGATACCTTTCCTACCGGTTCTAGTTAAAGACACTTTGCGAAGATACCATACCGGAACCTTTGCATGGGCTGGTAGGCTGAGAAGACGAGCTACCTTAGAAAGACTTGGTCTCCTCTTAAAGGGGATGTGAGAAACTGAACTTGAGAGAGATACTGTTGCAGAACAGTAATGCCATAATGATGCCTTGAAAAGAAATGTAACTGTTTTACATGCCAAGTTAAATGTGTTCAATTTGTTTGAAATGTGAAATCTAAATAATGTTTTGCAGAAAGAAAAGATGCAGAGAGCCCGTAGGGGTAGAGATAGAGAGCTGCATAGTTGAAAGTAAGCGAAGTAATAATGAAGGTGAGGATAGAAGGTAAACCCTGCGTCCCCATAGAAAGTTACTTTGTTACTAAGGACAGAAAGTGAACCCGTAGGGGTTAGAGAGTGAGTCCTTAAAGGAGCCGAGTAGAGCTGGCTCAGAGTTCTTTAAACGAAAGGAATGTTATGTCTATACCATGTATAGTAGAGAAAGGCAGTAGGCCCTGGCTGAATGGGGCGGTCCTGTAAAAGAAAGGAGAGGCAGTAGGTCTGGTGCCATATGGACAGGCGGTCCTGCAGGTTCAAAGTAGGAGAATGTGAAGTTACCTTACCCTGTAATGTGATTATAGGAAGGCCTTTGGTAAACTAAGAGTGTATGTTTCTTAAAGGCAATGTTAATTTATTGTTCCAGAATTTGCACTAAGTAGAATACCCGGTTGGGTAACAGGAGTTATGCATAGCCTGTAATTTATAATGTTGACCATGTTTGTAACGTTAAAAGTGTCCTCACCTCCCATAAAGGGAAGCCTGTTCAAGTATACTTATTGTTTTGCACTCAACAAAATTGTATGTCTTTTTGCTAATCTGTATTGTTGTTTTTCTTCCCAGTCCCGGAGTACTGTGTTTAACCAGGGGGGAGTGCAGCGCCCCAGAGTTCTGGTCGTTGCAGTACTGTGGCTCCGCCACTAAGGGGAGCCATGGTACGTTCGATGGCACCGAAGGAGTTCCTCCAATCAGGTATCACAGACACCAATATGTTTCACAGCTGGGCCTCCGGGGGGAGCTAAGGGTGCTATTCATTAGGCCACTCCCCACCATAGTGGGTAAACTGGGGGTCAGGCAGGAAGTTAGAAGAGAACGCTGACGGGATTGAACGGAGCAACACCCTGTGGCAGGGGGTGTTGTGAAGGGAGAGACTGTAGGGTCTCTGCCAGGGGTGGGATCCTGGCAGAGGCTTGGCATAGAAAGAACGTAACGGGTCCGCGCAGGCTCCTGGAAGCGGCGGGACTCAAGAAAGGACTAGAAGCGAGATAGATTGTGCTGAGTGAGAAACGAGATCAAGCAGAAGGAGAATACCAGCAGGGGTTTTGTTGAAAGAGGCAGCACCCTGCTGAGGCGCAATACCGGTGGCCGGAACGCCGAGGGAGTGGATTAGAATACAGCTTCAAGCCATACTCCAAACAGCGGCAGGACAGTCGGTCTCAGGCGGGCTGTCTACCACATATCACCTATGAAGTCTTGGGGGGCAATTGCGGGAGAGGGGCGACTCTAGGGTCCCGGAAGAACTCCAGGCCTACCTGACAAACGGGTGCCATTCCAACCTGAAAACAGGGAAGGGGTGGATTACAGAGGAACATCAAATCGAGTTGTGAGGGAACTTAAGAAACAGACACAACCGTTGTGGGGTTACTTTCCGTAAGCACAGCAGGGAAGGACTACAACACATAGCGCTAGAAGGAAGGCACAGATTTCCACCTGAGAGGAGAACTCTGGAGGTGCCATTGGACCGGCCGGACTTGCGTAGCCTGGTGAACCGTGTTCCGGACTGAGGACTCAGAGATCTCCAGTAAAGAGGTAAAGAGACTGCAACCTGGTGTCCTCGTTATTTACCGCGACTTACACCCCACAACCGCACCGCTCCATCGCTACCATTACTACCACCTATTACACCGGACGTCCCCCACTGACGGACAGGGCCACGGACCGGGTCTAGCCACCGTGACAACCCCGAGACTGAGAACTAGAGGCCCGGCTCCGGGTACCCCTCGGCCCTGCGGCGGTGTGGGGGCGCGCCGCATTATCACTAGCCTGTCCCCAAACATGTCCACATCCTGCCTCAGTATACCACCTTTCTTACACTTGGAAGGACTAACCAATTCACCTAACCGAAACGCACCAAAAAATGCTAGAGAAAATGCTAATCTAAACAAAATTACTTCCCCCATATCCGAACACACAGCCTCTAACTGATTTTCCAGATTTAATAAAACTTCATATGACACCGGCCGCCTACCGTCTGACACCTTCCAGCCTTTACGACAGCCTTTTACCACCTGCCGGACCAGAAACGATTTTGTCAAATCCTGCAACCCTCTAAGTTTAAAGCCAAAAGCCAAGCCTGATAACGAATTATTGATTTTTTGACACTGACCAACCTGACTCCCAGATATGACCGATAAATAAAATCAATTTGCTTTCGTCCTCTAAATCCGCACCCATCTGATTTTTCCACTGGACCCAAGAATCCCAGGCCCTCGTATAGTGCGACCAAGTTCCAGCCGACAGCGATCTGGCCAACAAGTCTCTCACTGCCCCAGCGGAAGATTCCAAAGCTCCTCTGAACAAACCTTCCCCGTGGGTTCCACTTGAGGTGCCAACTCCCGAACACGATCCCACTGCGAAGAAGAAAGAGCTTCAAGAATTTTGTTATATTTCAAAACCCCAAGCTCCGCCGTGACCCACAAATTAAAATTCAAACCAGCCCAAACCAATTGTTGTAAAACTCGCAGAAGAGAGTGTTTTGATGATGACAACGAATTAATAGCCTCCATGGCCCCAACTGAGCCGCAACAAAAACATATTTTCTTGTCTCGAACATTGCCTCCCCATAGTGTCAAAGCTACCACGATAGGAAAAACTTTGCGTAGTGTAATATCAGCCACTAAACCGTTCTCTTTCCACGTTTTTGGCCACTCGGCCACTAACCATTCGTTGCGAAAAAACAAAGAAAAACCCGATTCGTCCGCTGAACCGACCAAAATGCCGAGAAACTCCGCCGACACCACCGGCGCAATCCAGAGTGACTTTCCATTGTATGAATCCAGAAAAAATTCCCAAACTTTCAAATCATCCTTCAGATCCCTTCTAAGCCGTATGAAATGATTTGGCGCCCTAATCCCAACCGTGGCCAATGAAAGTCTACGACAAAAGGCTCTTCCCATTGGCATGATCCGACATGCGAAGTTCAGTTTACCAAGCAATGACTGGACCTCACGAAGTGTTACCTTCTTCAAGCTACCCACACGCTTCACCTCCAATCTCATGTTCACCAGTTTGTCCTCAGGCAATCTACACTCCATTGCCACCGTGTCGATTTCAATACCCAGAAAACTCAAAGATGTAACAGGCCCAACTGTTTTTTCCGCTGCCAACGAAACGCCAAATTTTTTAGCCACCCCTTCCATCGAGTGAAGTAAAACCGAACAATCCGAAGAAAAGGCCGACCCAACAAACAAGAAATCATCCAGATAATGAACACAAGAACCGAGTCCTGTCACGTCCTTAACTACCCATTCTAAAAACGTACTAAATGCTTCGAAATAGGCGCATGACAATGAACACCCCATCGGTAAACAACGATCCACAAAAAATCCCCCGTCCCAAAAACAACCAAGCAAATGCATACTGTCCGGATGAACTGGTAGCAGTCTAAACGCTGCCTCAATGTCCGTCTTTGCCAACATGGCCCCTTGTCCACATTTTCTAACCCATGACATTGCCGAATCAAAAGAAGTATATAACACAGAACACAATTGGGGGTCAATTCCATCGTTTACCGAAGAGCCCTTCGGAAATGAGAGGTGATGAATCAACCTGAACTTGTTAGGCTCCTTTTTTGGTACAACCCCCAATGGCGACACTCTCAGGTTAACCATGGGGGCTGTGTCAAACGGCCCAGCCATTCTACCTAAAGCCACTTCTTTTTGCAATTTTTCAGTGACCACTTCTGGGAATTCCCTGGCTGATTTCAAATTCCTGGTTGATAACCTCACCTCCATGTCAACAAAAGGGATCTTGAATCCCTCCCGAAAACCATCACGCAACAATTTTGCAGCCTCTTTGTCAGGGTATTTATTTAGGAAGTGCTCCATCTCTTCCAGCCGAACCGGTGTCACCCCTTTTTTTCAAAACCCTCAGATCCCTTCTGTTTTCCTCCCTTGAAGCACTTCGACACCCCATGATTACCTCCGCAGGCGGAACACTCGTGTTTGAATTTGCACTTGGCGCCGAACCTGCATGCGCCGTCATTGTATGAGAAGCACAGTCCTTTCTGTACTGCCACCGAGTGCCCTGACTGCCCTGAACCCCCGGTGCCCCCAAGAAACGATTGTGAACCCGAACCCCCTTTTCCAGGGGCCGTCACTCTCATCCATAGAGCTATGTCTTTATGTTCCCATCTAATGTTTGGACGAACTGCTTTCCTCTGGCGGAATTGTTCATCATATCTCAACCATCCTTGTCCCCCGTATACTCTATATGCCTCCCCTATGGTATCCATATAGCAGAATAGGGGCGAACAATTTTCTGGCGCTTTTTCCCCAATCACACTAGCCAATATAGCGAAAGCCTGTAACCAATTATTGAATGTGCGGGGTATCAAACGAAAACGTCTCCTCTCCTCGTCTTCCTTTTTATACTCATCCCGTCTGACCCTGTCTAAATTAAAACGTTCGAGTGGGAGAAGTGAGAATATCTCCACGTATTCCCCCTTCCAAATCCTATCCCTTACTTCCTGCTTTAAATGTGTTCCCAGAGGCCCCTCAAAACAGACATACACTTCACATTTTGCAGCATCCCCTAAACGCACTGCTTCATCTTTATCTTTGCCCCCGTTATCAACCGCCGTGGATACCTGACCCGTTATTGCGTTGCCCGAAGCCGCCTCGTCCCCAGCCGCCGCAGTAACCCCCGTTACCTCGCTCTGTACCACAGGACGTGACTCCAGACTTCTTTCTCCATCCCCTATACCCCTTCTATTACCTAACCAAGCCGCCGAGGGAGATAACGTACCCTGTGCACTCCCCGCCTCCCATAACCGCACTAAATCTTTAAGACTTTGTAATAAAACACCAGAGCCGCCACTAGCCCCCCCAACAGATAATTCCTCCCCCCTTGCATTCACATTTGAGGCTAGTGCAGGTAAGTAAAAAGAAGTGCAGTCTCGCTCACCTGGCTGCCTGGGTGCTGTGTTCCCAGCAGCCGCCAATCCGGCGTCCTGACGCGATCTCTCTGGGCGCGTGCTTCCTCCATCCTCGTGCTGTCCCATGGAAGTTGATGCAGTGTGCAGCCAGCCTGACTCGACCGCTGCGTCCCCAGTGTCCATACGTCCCACATGTCCTGGTTCAAATCCATCTGATGATCCTCTTCTTCTAAATGAATGGCCTAATCCATGCTCCCCCCTCCTCTCCCCCTCCCCAGTGGCCAGAGATTCCCTCCCTCCTACTACACAGCGATCTCCTCCATGCCTGCGGTCAGCTTCGCCCCCCCTCCCCCTCCCCCTCCCAGCTGCAGCACAGGGACGTCCAGCTCTGCTCTCTGTAGCAGCAGCAGCAGCCGATGAGCAGGAGGAGACTCCCCACTGCCACTCACCAGCCGCCCTGCGTGCTGATGCTCGCCCCGCCGACTCCTCACTGCTGCTGGATGAATGCCGAGCCTGGGGCCGAACCGAAGGGGCCCCAGCCGTTCCTGACCCCGGATCCCTGGCTCCTTCTGCTGCTGGTGAGTGCTCGCGATGCCGGCTTCCCCCCTGCGCTGAAGGCACCTGACTAGCAGGCCCTCGTGTGCTCTTCAGTACCTCTCTGCCCCGCCGAGCCGAGCCCGTTCCTGGTTGGGCAGCGGCCGCTCCTGCTCCTGGATCCACGCTTCCTCCAGACGCCATCGCTGCAGGGGAGGCCGACACCTCCCCCTGTTGCAGGCCCCGCCGGTGTTGCGGATTCCTCCCAGCCGCAGGTTTACGCGCCGGCTGCCGACGCTTCGTGACCGCGGCCGGAGGGTCCCTAGAGGGGCTCCTTATACGGCGCCGGGCCCTGGGGGTAGCCTCAGGGCTGAGGCGCTCCGGAGTCCTAGACCTCCGAGTCCGACGCCCTGCACTTAAACCTTGGGGTTGGTCGGCTCCCTCATCAGGCAGCAGGCCCTGAATGGATGCCTGCAGCCATCCCGCACCTCTGGTTCCCGCAGCCGCTCTCAATTGCTGCAAAATTGCCTCAATCTCCATAACTAAAATCAGCTCTGAGCTTGTTTCTAGTACGGTGGGGGACCTAAAATGGTTGCCCCACTGAGATGGCCGTTGCCCCTTATACTGCCCGCACTTACTCCGCCTCTTCTCCCCATTCCCCCTCCCCCTAGCCATACATCATTCCCCTGATTCAAATTTATTAACCCTTCCCCACCCAAAATTCCCTCAACCCAATGCTTTCTCATGTATTATCACTTAACCCTGTCATGGCGTCCTCCCTTTGAAGGCCTGCAGCCCAGTACGGCCTTACTAATGTTAATACAATAACTAAAGAGACGAAACTTACTGGAATGTAGTCTTCTGTACGGCTTCTCAGGGTTACAACGGTGGCACCGACAACAGCGGCATGTGATGTCTCAAGGTGGACTGTGATGAGCGGGGATCCAACGATGGCACCGACAGCAGCTGCACGTGATGTCTCGAGGTCGTCTGTGGTGAGCGGGGATCCAGAGTGAGACTTTGCTCCGTGGTGTACACAGGTCCTGGTTGACGGGGCTGGGGCCTAATCACCTGCCTCTCCTTGCGTCGCACCCCTGTCACGGTCCCCAATGTCGAGGCTGAGTCTCCTTAAGTCATGAAGGAAAGCGGGGGTCTGTCACCTAGTGTTTCACCTGCGGTGGGCCTGTGTGTAGGAGTACGGTTGGGTTGTATGTCCGGCACGCTCTCCCCTGTCAGCAGACACTGCCCTTGACTCACCGCTAGGGTTGAGCGAAACTGATCGGACAAATTAAAAAATCGCCGACTTTCTGCAAAGTCGGGTTTCATGAAACCCGACCCGATCCTAGTGTGGGATCGGCCATGAGGTCGGCGATCTTCGCGCCAAAGTCGCGTTTCATATGACGCGTTCAGCTCCATTTTTCAGCCAATGAAGGAGGACGCAGAGTGTGGGCAGCATGATGACATAGGTCTCGGTCCCCACCATCTTAAAGAAGGGCATGACAGTGATTAGCTTGCTTTCTGCGGCGTCACAGGGGGTATAAAGGAGCGTGCACGCCGACCGCCATCTTACTTCTGCCGATCTCAGCATAGGGAGAGGTTGCTGCAGCTTCATCAGAAGAAGGGACATAATTAGGGAGGGAAGATTAACCCCCAAACCGCTTGTGCTGTAGCGATTTCCACTGTCCAACACCACCTTTTTTTTTGCAGGGACAGTGGAGGCTATATTTTTGTGCATCAGCTCTGTAGCTTATTAGGCTGCCTTATAAGGCTCCCTGATAGCTGCATTGCTGTTTGCACTCTGCTGTGCAAACCAACTGCTTTTTTAAAAGCAAAAATCCTGTTGCTCCTTTCTGCACAGTTATCTTGTTTATTTGTCCACACTTTTGTGTGCAGCAGTCCTTTGTATTGCTGCCATACTTGTCCTGAGATCATTGTAGGGAGATTGACATTGTACTACAGTCCTTGGATTTTTTCATATATCTTCCAGCCACTTTCTGCCACTTACATTGTGTTGTGTTATACACTGGGCCTGAGTTTTGGTGCAGTCTCCCCCCCAAAAAAGGGAGATTCAAATTGTCACAAAGTGGATATACGTCAGTTCTGTTAGTTTGTCGTATATCAGCCAGCCACGTTCTGCCACTTACATTGTATTGTGTTATACACTGGGCCTGAGTTTTGGTGCAGTCTCCCCCCAAAAAAAGGGAGATTCAAATTGTCACAAAGTAGATATACGTCAGTTCTGTTAGTTTGTCGTGTATCAGCCAGCCACGTTCTGCCACTTACATTGTGTTGTGTTATACACTGGGCCTGAGTTTTGGTGCAGTCTCCCCCAAAAAAGGGAGATTTAAATTCTCAACAAGTTTATATACACCTTCTACCTTGTTTTACAGTACCATATAACAGTTGTTATTTTGGTTAGATTTTCCCAAAAATGAGGAAGTCTGGTGGAAGAGGCCATGGGCGGTCGTTGCCAGCTGGTACTGATGGTGGTGGTGGTGGTGGAGCATCTGGTGGTAGTGGGAAAAGCAAAATAGCACCTAAGGCTGGAGGTGTTGAGCCAGCGTCATCGTCTGGCTACACAAGGCCTCGAAGGCTCCTTTATCTTGGAGTAGGAAAACCGCTTTTAAAGCCGGAGCAGCAGAAAAAGTTTTGGCTTTCCTTGCTGACTCAGCCTCTAGCTCTTTCGCCTCCTCTTCAGAAAGTTCAAAATATAAAAGCAGCGAGTCGTCAGTGGATGCTCCCGGTCAGGAACAAGATGTTTCCTTGTGTCCTTCACCCAAACCAAAACTGAAGGATGCGTCAGGCGACACTACAGGTTACTCCATGGAGCTCTTTACACATACCATGCCTGGGTTAGAAAGAGAAATTGTTAACTGCCCATTACAAGATGAATCGGATATGGAGTGCACTGATGCACAGCCACAGCTAGATTATTATGCTGTTCCATTGACTCAGATCACTACATTGCCCTCGCAGTGTACTCAGCCAGAATCTGACCCTGATGAGACTATGGTGCCCCGTCCCGAACGCTATAGCACCTTACACGGTGACACAGAGGAAGGTGCACATGACATTGAAGAGGAGGTGATAGATGACCCAGTTGTTGATCCAGATTGGCAGCCATTGGGAGAAGAGGGTGCCGCTGCTGTAGCTCAGAAGCGGAGGAGGATGATCCGCAGCAACCATCTACATCGCAACAGCTGTCATCTGGCAGGCCCGTATCAGGCCAAAAACGTGTGTCAAAAACAAAAACAGTTTTAGGACAGCGTGGCCCTCTGGTGAAAGTAGCACAGCGTGCAATGCCTGAAAAGGTATTCCATAGTAGGAAGAGTGTAGTGTGGCAATTTTTTAACCAAGATCCGAATGATCAGTCAAAAGTTATCTGTAAGAAATGCTCAAAGACCTTTAGCAGAGGGGAGAATCTTCAAAATTTAAATACAACGTGCATGCGTAGACATTTAACCAGCATGCACTTACAAACCTGGACCAAACGTCACGTACCGTTGGTGCACCTGCTCAGAATGAAGGTAGTCAGCAATGCTACATTGCTTCCCTCACTGTAAGCCCACCGGTTAGGACACCACCAGCAGCAAATGTGGAGGTATCGTTGCAAGGCCAAAGCAGTCAGGGAATCACAAGGTTTTTGGTAGGAAACACTGTATGTGGGCCAACATCAAGAATACCATCACCAACCCTCTCTCAATCCGCCATGTCCACCACCACCACCACCACCGCTAGTTCCACCATATGCAGCTCTCCAGTCCAGCTCACCCTACAAGAGACTCTCGTTAGGAAAAGAAAGTACTCATCCTCTCATCTGCGTACACAGGGTTTGAACGCCCACATTGCTAGACTAATCTCGTTAGAGATGATGCCCTACCAGTTGGTTGAAAGCGACGCTTTCAAAGACCTGATGGCCTACGCAGTACCACGCTATGACCTACCCAGTCGGCACTTCTTTGCGAGAAAAGCCATCCCAGCCCTCCACCAGCATGTCAAAGACCGCATTGTCCATGCACTGAGGCAATCAGTCAGTGGAAAGGTGCACCTCACAAGAGATGCATGGACCAGTAGGCATGGCCAGGGATGTTACGTGTCCATCACGGCGCACTGGGTTAATGTGGTGGATGCAGGGTCCACAGGGGACAGCCATAGTGGGACAGTTCTGCCTAGCCCACGATTTAGGAAACAGTTGGCTGTAGGCGTTCGCCCCCCCCCCCTCCTCCTCCTCCTCCTCCAGAAGCGAAAGCTCGTCCACAGAGCGCAGTCGTACGACCACTCTATCCGCAGCTGTCAGTGTTGCACACGAGGTGTCACAATATCGAACAGCTAGTGGTAAGCGTCAGCAGGCTGTGTTACAAATGAAGTTTTTGGGCGACAACAGACACACCGCGGAAGTACTGGCTGAGTACTTGCAGCAAGAAATTCAGTCTTGGCTGGGCAGTGTACATCTTGAGGCAGGCAAGGTAGTCAGTGATAACGGAAGGAATTTTATGGCTGCCATAGCCCTTTCACAACTGAAACACATACCTTGCCTGGCTCACACCTTGAACCTGGTGGTGCAGTGCTTCCTGAAAAATTATCCGGGGTTACCAGCCCTGCTCCTGAAGGTGCGAAGACTTTGCTCGCACATCCGCCGGTCGCCCGTACACTCCAGCCGTATGCTGAACCATCAGCATCGCTGAATCTTCCCCAGCACCGCCTAATAATCGACGTTGCAACAAGGTGGAACTCCACACTGCACATGCTTCAGAGGCTGTGCGAACAGAGGCGTGCTGTAATTTATTTGTGGGAGGATAGAAATACACGGGCAGGCACTTGGATGGCAGACATGGAGTTGTCTGGTGTGCAGTGGTCGAAGCTACAAGACCTCTGTCAAGTCCTTCAGTGTTTTGAGCAATGCACACGGCTGGTAAGTGCAGACGACGCCATCATAAGCATGAGCATCCCACTAATGCGTCTGCTGATGCAAAGTTTGACGCACATTAAGGAGCAGGCGTCTGCAGCCGAGGAGGAGGGAAGCCTTGATGACAGTCAGCCATTGTCTGCTCAGGGAACTCTCCTGGATGAGGTGGCGGATGAAGAGGAGGAGGAGGAGGATGATGGGGATGAATATTTATGGGAGGAGGATGCTTCTCAGGGGGCAATAGAAACTGGTGGCGTTGCAAGGTCAGGTACAGGGTTTTTGCGGGACACAAGTGATGTTGATTTGCAAGAAAGTGCTCCTCAACCCAGCACAAGCAGTGAAGTGACACCTGGAACATTGGCCCACATGGCTGAGTATGCCTTGTGTATCCTTAAAAGGGACCCCCGCATTATCAAAATGATGACTGATGACGATTACTGGTTGGCCTGCCTCCTGGATCCATGATATAAAGGAAAATTACAAAATATCATGCCACATGAGAACCTTGAGCAAATATTGGCTACCAAACAAGCAACTCTTGTAGACCGTTTGGTTCAGGCATTCCCAGCACACAGCGGCGGTGATGGTTCTCACACAAGCCATAGGGGTCAACATGGCAGTGGTGTTAGAGGTGCACAAATCCAAAGTGGCGTTGGACAGAGGGGTTTTATGACCAGGTTGTGGAGTGATTTCGCAATGACCGCTGACACGACAGGTACTGCTGCATTGATTCAATGTGACAGGAGACAGCATTTTTCCAGTATGGTTACGAACTACTTTTCCTCCCTCATCGATGCTCTCCCTCACAGGTCATTCCCCTTTGATTACTGGGCATCTAAAATAGACACCTGGCCTGAATTGGCAGAATATGCATTACAGAAGCTCGCTTGCCCTGCTGCTAGTGTGCTATCCGAAAGAGTCTTCAGTGCTGCTGGTTCAATAATGACTGAAAAAAGGAAACGTCTGGCTACCCGAAATGTCGATGATCTAACCTTCATTAAAATGAACCAATCATGGATTTCAAACTATTTGGCCCCACCTTCCCCTGCTGACACGTAGCTTGCCTGAAAAATGTCTTGCTTTTGGCCTCCTCTTACTGACTGCTTCAATTCCTCACTTTGCAGCTGCTGAATGTCCACCATAGGCCATTTTTATACCTCCCTAAATGGGCTGACTCCCCCCACAGGGCCGTGGTCACCACCTGGTGCAAGCACCCGTGCGAGTGCCATTTGCCTGGACACTTGGGTGTGCCCACTCTTGAGCGACGGCACTGGCACAGGGTCCCTCATAGTACAATGAAGTGTCTCTGACAGTGGTGGTGCATAACCAACGTCAGACACACCGTCGTAATATGAGGGGCCCTGGGCCAGTACCGCCGCCCATGAGAGAGTGTTCCCCCCAGCTCGAACAGTGCTCTACCACTTGCAATACTTACCTCTCCCTGCTCCACCACTGTGTAGTCTGTGCTGTTAAATCCTTCAATGGCACTGCCAATACAAATTTGTTGAAATGATAGATGATAGTTAAAATATACAGGGGCCTTGCCCTCCATTTAGACCAGTTAATACTTTGCGCCTACTACCACTGTCTGCTACTCAGCAGAGGAGCCCACCCCTGTACCTAGCTATGCCACTTGTTTATTTATGAACAATTTTTTGGCAGACATTTAGCCTACTTTATTATTAGGGCCTACTAACTGTCTGCCGCTCATTACAGTTGTCCTCCTCTGAACAAAGCAATGCCGCCAGTTTAGTCCTGTTACCAATTTTGAACTGCATTAAGCCTACTTAATTATTTGGGCCTACTAACTGTGTCTGACACTCCTTACAGTTGTCCTCCACTGAACTAAGCAATGCCGCCTCTTTAGTCCTGTTACCAATTTTGAACTGCATTAAGCCTACTTAATTATTTGGGCCTACTAACTGTGTCTGCCACTCATTACAGTTGTCCTCCACTGAACAAAGCAATGCCGCCAGTTTAGTCCTGTTACCAATTTTGAACTGCATTTAGCCCACTTTTTTATTTGGGCCTACTAACTGTCTGACACTCCTTACAGTTGTCCTCCACTGAACTAAGCAATGCCGCCTCTTTAGTCCTGTTACCAATTTTGAACTGCATTAAGCCTACTTAATTATTTGGGCCTACTAACTGTGTCTGCCACTCATTACAGTTGTCCTCCACTGAACAAAGCAATGCCGCCAGTTTAGTCCTGTTACC
The DNA here is from genome assembly GCF_051348905.1 of Ranitomeya variabilis. Lineage (NCBI taxonomy): Eukaryota > Metazoa > Chordata > Amphibia > Anura > Dendrobatidae > Ranitomeya > Ranitomeya variabilis. The sequence goes on along the minus strand of NC_135232.1, from coordinate 720,628,932 downwards.
AATTTTGAACTGCATTTAGCCCACTTTATTATTTGGGCCTACTAACTGTGTCTGCCACTCATTACAGTTGTCCTCCTCTGAACAAAGCAATGCCGCCAGTTTAGTCCTGTTACCAATTTTGAACTGCATTAAGCCTACTTTATTATTTGGGCTTACTAACTGTGTCTGCCACTCATTACAGTTGTCCTCCACTGTACAAAGCAATGCCGCCTGTTTAGTCCTGTTACCAATTTTGAACTGCATTTAGCCCACTTTTTTATTTGGGCCTACTAACTGTGTCTGCCACTCCTTACAGTTGTCCTCCACTGAGCTAAGCAATGCCGCCTCTTTAGTCCTGTTACCAATTTTGAACTGCATTAAGCCTACTTAATTATTTGGGCCTACTAACTGTGTCTGCCACTCATTACAGTTGTCCTCCACTGAAGAAAACAATGCCGCCTGTTTAGTCCTGTTACCAATTTTGAACTGCATTTAGCCCACTTTTTTATTTGGGCCTACTAACTGTGTCTGACACTCCTTACAGTTGTCCTCCACTGAGCTAAGCAATGCCGCCTGTTTAGTCCTGTTACCAATTTTGAACTGCATTAAGCCTACTTAATTATTTGGGCCTACTAACTGTGTCAGCCACTCATTACAGTTGTCCTCCACTGAACAAAGCAATGCCGCCTGTTTAGTCCTGTTACCAATTTTGAACTGCATTAAGCCTACTTAATTATTTGGGCCTACTAACTGTGTCTGCCACTCCTTACAGTTGTCCACCTCTGAACAAAAGAGAAGAAAAAAGATTGGACTAAAGCAGGCTTGCACAACCACAGAATGTAGAAAAGTAACAAACATTTTATTGAACACCACAACAAACAAACATAAAAACACTTAAAATACACCAAGTGTATGCAAACACCACTATTCAAGTAAATCTGCAGAAAATATATCTGTATATGTTATACTGATTGGCACAACCAGACTAGCCTATATATAGCACCACATGTCCACACATAAATAGAAAAAGGTCCAGAGCAATATGAGGTTAATCCCTGTGCTCCTCAATGGTGAAAGCAATGCACCAAAGTAGTATAGCATAATAAGCTCATATGTTAAGAGAACCACACAGGGACCCTCTCCTCACACCCTATCTCTTTCCTTATCCAGTTTCATTTTGGCATTCGGATCTGCATGGCTTTTTTAGCCTAACAACTTTTTGGCTCCAGTCTGCCTTATTCCGGACTCAGTTGAGTATCTATGGCGTGATACCATTTCTATATATATTTAGGAGCATTGCTCTGCCTTTCTAGACTCTATCCCACATGATTACCACTCAGTGATCCCTGTGTGGTTCTCTTATCATATGAGCTTATTATGCTATACTACTTTGGTGCATTGCTTTCACCATTGAGGAGCACAGGGATTAACCTCATATTGCTCTGGACCTTTTCTATTTATGTGTGGACATGTGGTGCTATATATATAGGCTAGTCTGGTTGTGCCAATCAGTATAACATATACAGATATATTTTCTGCAGATTTACTTGAATAGTGGTGTTTGCATACACTTGGTGTATTTTAAGTGTTTTTATGTTTGTTTGTTGTGGTGTTCAATAAAACGTTTGTTACTTTTCTACATTCTGTGTTCAATAAAACGTTTGTTACTTTTCTACATTCTGTGGTTGTGCAAGCCTGCTTTAGTCCAATCTTTTTTCTTCTCTTTGGCTATACATATTATTGGACTTGGCATTGCACCCTTTTTAATATTCAATATACAGCTAGGGTGCACCCTTTTCTACATTTTTGCACCGCTGAACAAAGCCATGCCGCCTGTTTAGTCCTGTTACCAATTTTTAACTGCATTTAGCCTACTTAATTATTTGGAATAATAAACTTATATCCATAAGGTGCAATTGCCAAGGATAAAAAGTGACATAGGCTGGAGTATAAAAAATAAATTTTTATTGCAACGTAGTAGATAAAAACCTAATTATAAGACAGGGCTGAAAAACCTCCAAAGGGAGGGAAGTGAATGCAGACACAGGTGGTGCATATAAGCAAAATAATAGGAAATATATGCTAATAACAATAGCAAGGACTGGTTTATTAACGCAGCAGTGTTCTTATTTGTCTCACTGTTTTATATTGCAGTCCTTGCTATTGTTATTAGCATATATTTCCTATTATTTTGCTTATATGCACCACCTATGTCACTCTTTATCCTTGGCAATTGCACCTTATGTATATAAGTTTATTATTCCTAGTTGAGTGTCCCCTTTTGGGTAATTTTTTCTATTGATGGACGGATAGTATTAATATTACTTAATTATTTGGGCCTACTAACTGTGTCTGCCCCTCAATACAGTTGTCCTCCTCTGAACAAAGCAATGCCGCCAGTTTAGTCCTGTTACCAATTTTGAACTGCATTAAGCCTACTTTATTATTTGGGCTTACTAACTGTGTCTGCCACTCATTACAGTTGTCCTCCACTGTACAAAGCAATGCCGCCTGTTTAGTCCTGTTACCAATTTTGAGCTGCATTAAGCCTACTTTATTATTTGGGCTTACTAACTGTGTCTGCCACTCATTACAGTTGTCCTCCACTGTACAAAGCAATGCCGCCTGTTTAGTCCTGTTACCAATTTTGAACTGCATTAAGCCTACTTTATTATTTGGGCCTACTAACTGTGTCTGCCACTCATTACAGTTGTCCTCCACTGAAGAAAACAATGCCGCCTTTTTAGTCCTGTTACCAATTTTGAACTGCATTTAGCCTACTTAATTATTTGGGCCTACTAACTGTGTCAGCCACTCATTACAGTTGTCCTCCACTGAACAAAGCAATGCCGCCTGTTTAGTCCTGTTACCAATTTTTAACTGCATTAAGCCTACTTAATTATTTGGGCCTACTAACTGTGTCAGCCTCTCATTACAGTTGTCCTCCACTGAACAAAGCAATGCCGCCTGTTTAGTCCTGTTACCAATTTTGAACTGCATTAAGCCTACTTAATTATTTGGGCCTACTAACTGTGTCTGCCACTCCTTACAGTTGTCCACCTCTGAACAAAAGAGAAGAAAAAAGATTGGACTAAAGCAGGCTTGCACAACCACAGAATGTATCCTTGGCAATTGCACCTTATGGATATACGGTAAGTTTATTATTCCAAATAATTAAGTAGGCTAAATGCAGTTAAAAATTGGTAACAGGACTAAACAGGCGGCATGGCTTTGTTCAGCGGTGCAAAAATGTAGAAAAGGGTGCACCCTAGCTGTATATTGAATATTAAAAAGGGTGCAATGCCAAGTCCAATAATATGTATAGCCAAAGAGAAGAAAAAAGATTGGACTAAAGCAGGCTTGCACAACCACAGAATGTAGAAAAGTAACAAACGTTTTATTGAACACAGAATGTAGAAAAGTAACAAACGTTTTATTGAACACCACAACAAACAAACATAAAAACACTTAAAATACACCAAGTGTATGCAAACACCACTATTCAAGTAAATCTGCAGAAAATATATCTGTATATGTTATGCTGATTGGCACAACCAGACTAGCCTATATATATCACCACATGTCCACACATAAATAGAAAAAGGTCCAGAGCAATATGAGGTTAATCCCTGTGCTCCTCAAGGGTGAAAGCAATGCACCAAAGTAGTATAGCATAATAAGCTCATATGATAAGACAACCACACAGGGACCCTCTCCTCACACCCTATCTCTTTCCTTATGCCGTTTCATTTTGGCATTCGGATCTGCATGGCTTTTTTAGCCTAACAACTTTTTGGCTCCAGTCTGCCTTATTCCGGACTCAGGTGAGTATCTATGGCGTGATACCATTTCTATATATATTTAGGAGCATTGCTCTGCCTTTCTAGACTCTATCCCACATGATTACCACTCAGTGATCCCTGTGTGGTTCTCTTATCATATGAGCTTATTATGCTATACTACTTTGGTGCATTGCTTTCACCATTGAGGAGCACAGGGATTAACCTCATATTGCTCTGGACCTTTTCTATTTATGTGTGGACATGTGGTGCTATATATATAGGCTAGTCTGGTTGTGCCAATCAGTATAACATATACAGATATATTTTCTGCAGATTTACTTGAATAGTGGTGTTTGCATACACTTGGTGTATTTTAAGTGTTTTTATGTTTGTTTGTTGTGGTGTTCAATAAAACGTTTGTTACTTTTCTACATTTTGTGGTTGTGCAAGCCTGCTTTAGTCCAATCTTTTTTCTTCTCTTTGGCTATACATATTATTGGACTTGGCATTGCACCCTTTTTAACCCCTTCACCCCCAAGGGTGGTTTGCACGTTAATGACCGGGCCAATTTTTACAATTCTGACCACTGTCCCTTTATGAGGTTATAACTCTGGAACGCTTCAACGGATCTTGGCGATTCTGACATTGTTTTCTCGTGACATATTGTACTTCATGATAGTGGTAAAATTTCTTTGATATAACTTGCGTTTATTTGTGAAAAAAACGAATATTTGGCGAAAATTTTAAAAATTTCGCAATTTTCCAACTTTGAATTTTTATACCCTTAAATCACAGACATATGTCACGCAAAATACTTAATAAGTAACATTTCCCACATGTCTACTTTACATCAGCACAATTTTGGAACCAAAATTTTTTTTTTGTGACGGAGTTATAAGGGTTAAAAGTTGACCAGCAATTTCTCATTTTTACAACACCATTTTTTTTTAGGGACCACATCTCATTTGAAGTCATTTTGAGGGGTTTATATGATAGAAAATACCCAAGTGTGACACCATTCTAAAAACTGCACCCCTCAATGTACTCAAAACCACTTTCAAGAAGTTTATTAACCCTTCAGGTGTTTCACAGGAATTTTTGGAATGTTTAAATAAAAATAAACATTTAACTTTTTTTCACACAAAATTTATTTCAGCTCCAATTTGTTTTATTTTACCAAGGGTAACAGGAGAAAATAGACCCCAAAATTTGTTGTACAATTTGTCCTGAGTACGCTGATACCCCATATGTGGGTGTAAACCATTGTTTGGACGCAGGGCAGAGCTCGGATGGAAAGGAGCGTCATTTGACTTTTCAATGCAAAATTGACTGGAATTGAGATGGGACGCCATGTTGCATTTGGAGAGCCCCTGATGTGCCTAAACATTGAAACCCCCCACAAATGACACCATTTTGGAAAGTAGACCCCCTAAGGATCTTATCTAGATGTGTGGTGAGCACTTTGACCCAACAAGTGCTTCACAGAAGTTTATAATGAAGAGCCGTAAAAATAAAAAATCATATTTTTTCACAAAAATGATCTTTTTGCCCCCAATTTTTTATTTTCCCAAGGGTAAGAGAAGAAATTGGACCCCAAAAATTGTTGTGCAATTTGGCCTGAGTACGCTGATACCCCATTTGTGGGTGTAAACCATTGTCTGGGCGCAGGGCAGAGCTCGGAAGGGAAGGAGCGCCATTTGACTTTTTAATGCAAAATTGACTGGAATTGAGATGGGACGCCATGTTGCGTTTGGAGAGCCCCTGATGTGCCTAAACATTAAAAACCCCCACAAGTGACACCATTTTGGAAAGTAGACCCCCTAAGGAACTTATCTAGATGTGTTTTGATAGCTTTGAACCCCCAAGTGTTTCACTACAGTTTATAACGCAGAGCCGTGAAAATAAAAATTCTTTTTTTTTTCACAAAAATGATTTTTTAGCCCCCAGTTTTGTATTTTCACAAGGGTGTCAGGATAAATTGGACTCCCAAAGTTGTTGTCCAATTTGTCCTGAGTACGTTGATACCCCATATGTGGGGGGGAACCACTGTTTGGGTGCATGACAGAGCTCGGAAGGGAAGGAGCGTCATTTGGAATGCAGACTTAAATGGATTGGTCTGCAGGCGTCACGTTGCATTTGCAGAGCCCCTGATGTACCCAAACAGTACAAACCCCCCACAAGTGACCCAATATTGGAAACTAGACCCCCCAAGGAACTTATCTAGATGTGTTGTGAGAACTTTGAACCCCCAAGTGTTTCACTACAGTTTATAACGCAGAGCCGTGAAAATAAAAATTCTTTTTTTTTTCACAAAAATGATTTTTTAGCCCCCAGTTTTGTATTATCACAAGGGTATCAGGATAAATTGGACCCCAAAAGTTGTTGATCAATTTGTCCTGAGTAAGCTGATACCCCATATGTTGGGGTAAACCCCTGTTTGGGCACACGGGAGAGCTCTGAAGGGAAGGAGCACTGTTTTCCTTTTTCAACGCAGAATTGGCTGGAATTCAGATCGGATGCCATGTCCCGTTTGGAGAGCCCCTGATGTGCCTAAACAGTGGAAACCCCCCAATTATAACTGAAACCCTAATCCAAACACACCCCTTACCCTAATCCCAACAGTAACCCTAACCACTCCTCTAACCCAGACACACCCAACCCTATTCCCAACCGTAAATGTAATCCAAACCCTAACCCTATCTTTAGCCCCAACCCTAACTGTAGCCCCAACCCTAGCCCCAACCCTAGCCCTAACCCTAGCAATAACCCTAGCCATATCACTAGCCCTAACACTAGCCATAACACTAACCCTAGCCCTAACCCTAGCCCCAACCCTAGCCCTAACCCTAGCCCCAACCCTAGCCCTAACCCTAACCCTTGCCCAAACCCTAACCCTAGCCCTAACTCTAGTCCTAACCCTAGCCCTAACCCTAGCCCTAACCCTTGCCCTAACCCTAACCCTAACTCTAGTCCTAACTCTAGCCCTAACCCTAATGGGAAAATGGAAATAAATACATTTTTTAATTTTTTTATTTTTCCCTAACTAAGGGGGTGATGAAGGGGGGTTTGATTTTCTTTTATAGCGGGTTATTTAGCGGATTTTTATGATTGGCAGCTATCACATATTTTTTGCGTTACCACATTTTGAGAGCTGTAATTTTTCCATATTTTAGTCCACAGAGTCATGTGAGATCTTGTTTTTTGCGGGACGCGTTGACGTTTTTATTGGTAACATTTTCGGACACATGACATTTTTTGATCGCTTTTTATTCCGATTTTTGTGAGGCAGAGTGATCAAAAACCAGCTATTCATGAATTTCTTTTGGGGGAGGCGTTTATACCGTTCCGCGTTTGGTAAAATTGATAAAGCAGTTTTATTCGACGGGTCAGTACGATTACAGCGATATCTCATTTATATCATTTTTTTTATGTTTTGGCGCTTTTATACGATAAAAACTATTTTATAGAAAAAATAATTATTTTGGTATCGCTTTATTCTCAGGACTATAACTTTTTAATTTTTTTGCTGATGATGCTTTATGGTGGCTCGTTTTTTGCGGGACAAGATGACGTTTTCAGCGGTACCATGGTTATTTATATCAGTCTTTTTGATCGCGTGTTATTCCACTTTTTGTTCGGCGGTATGATAATAAAGCGCTTTTTGCCTCGTTTTTTTTTTTTTTTTCTTACGGTGTTTACTGAAGGGGTTAACTAGTGGGGCAGTTTTATAGGTTGGGTCGTTACGGACGCGGCGATACTAAATATGTGTACTTTTATTGTTTTTTTTATTTTATTTAGCTAAAGAAATGTATTTATGGGAATAATTTTTTTTTTTTTCTCTATTTAGGATATTTTTTTTATTTATTTTTTTACACACATGTGGGGATTTTTTTTTTTACTTTTTTACTTTGTCCCAGGGGGGACATCACAGATCATTGATCTGGCAGTGTGCACAGCACTCTGTCAGATCGACGATCTGCTGTGCAGGGCTGCAGGCTTACCAAGTGTCTGCTCTGAGCAGGCACTCGGTAAGCCACCTCCCTCCCTGCAGGACCCGGATGCCGCGGCCATCTTGGATCCGGGACCTGCGGCGAGGAGGGAGGTAGGAGACCCTCGGAGCAACGCGATCACATCGCGTTGCTCGTTGCTCCGGGGGTCTCAGGGAAGCCCGCAGGGAGCCCCCTCCCTGCGCGATGCTTCCCTATACCGCCGGTACACCGCGATCATGTTTGATCGCGGTGTGCCGGGGGTTAATGTGCCGGAGGCGGTCCGTGACCGCTCCTGGCACATAGTGCCAGATGTCAGCTGCGATATGCAGCTGACACCCGGCCGCGATCGGCCGTGCTCCCCCCGTGAGCGCGGCCGATCGCGTATGACGTACTATCCCGTCGGTGGTCATACGGGCCCACCTCACCTCGACGGGATAGTACGTCAGATGTCAGAAAGGGGTTAATATTCAATATACAGCTAGGGTGCACCCTTTTCTACATTTTTGCACTGCTGAACAAAGCTATGCCGCCTGTTTAGTCCTGTTACCAATTTTTAACTGCATTTAGCCTACTTAATTATTTGGGCCTACTAACTGTGTCTGCCCCTCATTACAGTTGTCCTCCACTGAACAAAGCAATGCCTCCTGTTTAGTCCTGTTACCAACTTTGAACTGCATTTAGCCTACTTAATTATTTGGGCCTACTAACTGTGTCTGCCACTCCTTACAGTTGTCCTCCACTGAACAAAACAATGCCGCCTGTTTAGTCCTGTTACCAATTTTGAACTGCATTTAGCCTACTTAATTATTTGGGCCTACTAACTGTGTCAGCTACTCATTACAGTTGTCCTCCACTGAACAAAGCAATGCCGCCTGTTTAGTCCTGTTACCAATTTTGAATTGAATTTAGCCTACTTTATTATTTGGGCCTACTAACTGTGTCTGCCACTCATTACAGTTGTCCTCCACTGAACAAAGCAATGCCGCCTGTTTAGTCCTGTTACCAATTTTGAACTGCATTTAGCCTACTTAATTATTTGGGCCTACTAACTGTGTCTGCCCCTCATTACAGTTGTCCTCCGCTGAACAAAGCAATGGCTCCTGTTTAGTCCTGTTACCAATTTTGAACTGCATTTAGCCCACTTTATTATTTGGGCCTACTAACTGTGTCTGCCACTCCTTACAGTTGTCCTCCACTGAACAAAGCAATGCCGCCTGTTTAGTCCTGTTACCAATTTTGAACTGCATTAAGCCTACTTAATTATTTGGGCCTACTAACTGTGTCTGCCACTCATTACAGTTGTCCTCCACTGTACAAAGCAATGCCGCCTGTTTAGTCCTGTTACCAATTTTGAACTGCATTAAGCCTACTTTATTATTTGGGCCTACTAACTGTGTCTGCCACTCATTACAGTTGTCCTTCACTGAAGAAAACAATGCCGCCTGTTTAGTCCTGTTACCAATTTTGAACTGCATTTAGCCTACTTAATTATTTGGGCCTACTAACTGTGTCAGCCACTCATTACAGTTGTCCTCCACTGAACAAAGCAATGCCGCCTGTTTAGTCATGTTACCAATTTTGAACTGCATTAAGCCTACTTAATTATTTGGGCCTACTAACTGTGTCAGCCACTCATTACAGTTGTCCTCCACTGAACAAAGCAATGCCGCCTGTTTAGTCCTGTTACCAATTTTGAACTGCATTAAGCCTACTTAATTATTTGGGCCTACTAACTGTGTCTGCCACTCCTTACAGTTGTCCTCAGCTGAACAAAGCCATGCCGCCTGTTTAGTCCTGTTAATGATTTCGAACTGCATTTAGCCTACTTAATTATTTGGGCCTACTAACTGTGTCTGCCCCTCATTACAGTTGTCCTCCACTGAACAAAGCAATGCCGCCTGTTTAGTCCTGTTACCACATTTGAACTGCATTTAGCCTACTTTATTATTTGGGCCTACTAACTGTGTCTGCCCCTCATTACAGTTGTCCTCCACTGAACAAAGCAATGCCGCCTGTTTAGTCCTGTTACCACATTTGAACTGCATTTAGCCTACTTTATTATTTGGGCCTATATCTGTGTTTCCGCCTCATCCTGCCCATTGCCCAGCCACTGCTAGATGAGTCTGCTGGTACATTGACCCAGACCACTACATTCCCCTTGCACTCTACACAGTCAGAATCCGACCCTGCTGAAAGTCAGGTTCCCCTTCCCACATACTATACCACCTTACACGGGGACAAAGAGGAAGGTGCAGATGAAAGTGCAGGTTCCTTCATCAGGTGGGGGGCATACTTGTTGGCGACGTCACTGGCACAGGGCCCCTCATAGTACGCAAAAGTGTCTCTGCCGGTGGGAGGCGCCACCCGCCATCAAACACACTGCCGTACTATGAGGGGCCCTGTGCCAGTGCCAATGCCAACGAGTGGGCCCCCCTGCTTGCTAAGGATTACAGCACTTGCAAAGTTGAAATACTTACCTGTCCCTGCTCCACTGCCGTGACGTATTCCGCGTTTCCTGGGCCCACGAAAATCTTGAGCCAGGCCTACCCCCCACAACTTTAGCCAAATGACCCCCAGTTTTCAATGCCTAACTATTATTATAAAGTAAATTAAGATTGACAAGCTTCAGTAATAAGAATTTATGTTTTTGGCATTAAAATGGGCACTGTAGGTGTTTTCCTGTCCTCCACTCACTGCCGACTTTGATTCCCCATTGACTTGCATTGGGTTTCGTGTTTCAGTCGGCCCCCGACTTTTCGCAATAATTGGCCGATTTCACCCGACCCGACTTTTGACAAAGTCGGGTTTTGCGAAACCCGACTCGATCCGAAAAAAGTAAAAGTCGCTCAACTCTACTCACTGCTCAACTTTCCCACCCCGGGTCTAAGTCTTTTCCCGCGTGCTGAGCTACTTGTATCAGCCTACTACAGTCACATGCAAGGGTCCATGCTGGAAAGAATGTCTTCCCCCCTGCAACATGGGTGACAGCCCCAGCCGTTCCAGAGCCCGCTTGGGAAAGGTACCCCTGCACTGGTTCTTCCTCTTACACGGGAACAAGACAACTACTACTAATAATGTGCACAGAGCCGATTCTGCTACATCCGGGAACAAGACAACTACTACTAATAAATGTGCAGAGCCGACTCTGCTACATCTGGGAACAAGACAACTACTACTAATAAATGTGCACAGAACCGACACTGCTATATCCAGGAACAAGACAACTACTAATAATAATGTGCACAGAGCAGACTCTGCTACATCCAGGAACAAGACTACTACTACTAATAATAATGTCCACAGAACTGACTCTGTTACATCTGGGAACAAGACAACTACTACTAATAAATGTGCACAGAACCGACACTGCTATATCCAGGAACAAGACAACTACTAATAATAATGTGCACAGAGCAGACTCTGCTACATCTGGGAACAAGACAACTACTACTACTAATAAATGTGCAGCGCCAACTCTGCTACATCTGGGAGCAATAAATGTGCAGAAACATTGCAATCCAATGATACAACATTGTCACAGATACAATATCTACAACTGTGGACAGTTTTCTCTTTGCTGAATCAGATTTTGGATGATGTGAAATGCTCGTAAATAAATGATCGGCTGCAGGAGAAGGATCCAGGACCCCTCCGAACTCCAAGTATCAGCGAGATTCAACCTATCCCCCTATTTCTTTAAATTCATGTTAAATATTCAGAAATTCACTGGATTATGGGAATTCATACAATTTGTGATTTATTTCATGCAAATCGCCCCCCCAAAAAATGCTCCCTGTTATTTTACCCCAAAAAAGAGAATGAATCAGCCAGAGAAGGCTCACATGACCTCAGGCATGACGACGGCACAAGTTTACCCAGGATACCTTGCAGCTGTGAGATCACATGGTACCACACAGGTAATCAGAGCCAGTATAAAAGTCAAGGCAGGGAATGCAGCAGCATTTTTGTGGAGAATCTGAATAGTAGGAGGACATCACAGCTCAGCAATACAGATAAGAAGAGAAAACAGCATGTACAGATCGTGTGTGACAGCACAGGAGCGACCAACAGCTCCCATCTTGTTATCTACAGCCAGATATGTTGAGGTCAGTTGGACACTACTAAGGCGTGGCTTGCTTTAAAGTGAGTGAACTACAGTCCTATGAGACCCCAGAGTGTTACACACGTATTAGAGGTCATCAGGACCCAGGAGCCACCACAGCGAAGGGACCTGGTTACCAGAGCGGTGTGTCCAGTCTGTCCATTGATGCCCAGTTTGAGTTGATGGATTCAGAACAATGTTATATCAGAAATACAACATGATGTCCAAGCGTTTCGCGCTGCATTACTAGTAATCCTCATGATGAAGCGCTCGCTTCTCCTGATAAGATCTAGGTCCAGGTAATGCTAGTCGGAGCCATGAGAGTCGCGATCCGCTAACGTGTCCCAAATCATGTAGTGGGGGCGCTGAGTGCTGTAAATTACTACAGACGTTTCTTTATGGATTCTTGAGTGATGGACCCATGGGTAAGACAGTGACAGATTAATAAAAGCTTTTACTTAGGAAGAACCCCTCATTTCTCCCAAAGCCTTGTCTATGGGGTCTACAACACCTTGAAAACACTCAAGGACAACCATCAGGTGGTTATCGGAAGATGTTACGTCCCTACTGACAGGAGCCTACGAGACGCCATCTCTGACACGTAGAATGGCGGTGAGAGATCTCAGCACGGGAAAGGAAGCGGCAAACTTATATGTGATGGAGCACTCGCTATGAATTCCAAAGACACAGTCTGCTTGTGGGTCTCCAAATACTGGCTCCTTGTTTTATGGGGGGAGGGGTACACTGGTTCTATAGGAGTCATACCGGGTTATTATGTTTCACTATAATTCAAGAAAACCGTTTTTATCAGATTGGATTTCATCCTGCAATTATTTTCCCAAACATAAAACTATATTTTACGGTGGGTTTCTTGCCACTGAGTGTCTCCTCCAGAATCCCCGCACCCCCAGGCTCAACCCAGGGTCCAATGGTAAAGTAAACTTAGTGTGGGGAAGATCCAGTCCAAGTGTCACAGTAACAGAAAGTTCATCCTTGTTTTCAGCGCGTTTTCATTATTCCGCACTCCGGGGATCTTGCATTTGTTAACATTTAAATGTAATTTCCATTAGTGAGTGTTAGCTGAATGAAACCAGAGATCGAAATTCAGCGAACGAAGCGATTCTCTGATTACCGTCCTCATCATTCGCCATCAACAATGGTAATTAGTCCTTCTTTTTTTGGGGGCTACCATATGTTTGAGCATGGATATTCTTGTTGTACCTGTGCTGAGCTCGGGGCAGAGCGGAGAGTGCAGAGCCATAACCGAGAGAGTGTTAATGACCGGCGCCTGCATCGGTCCCCAATAACAGGCAGCAATGAGAAGCCTGTGACACCTGCTGGCACCTGTTAATTTTATAGGGACATGATTTCAGTGGGAAGCTATGACCTGCTTCTTGTATCGTCAGTGGTGCAGGTGGTCCTGAAATGCTGCTTCGGGGACACAACGTAGCGAAACGGAAATAAAACAGCACTTGGTAAAGTGGATGTGACCTTGTTATCTTATGCAAAGGGAAACAAAACCTTGTGGTCACAGTATACAATGTAACAAGGAGTGGGGTGAAACAACCGGGTAATACGACTATTCATTATTGTTACTTAGGGGCCTTCAGCTTGATCTCTTACCATGGTGACTTGATGGATGAACGCTTTCTAGGCAGATCAATCTCGTACAAGCCCAGATTGTAAATAGGTCCACAATATTCTAGATAAGTCCACCAGATTCTATACAGGTTCACCAGATTCTAGATTGGTCAACTAGGGTCTAGATAGGTCCACCAGATTCTAGATATGTCTACTAGGGACTAGATAGGTCCACCAGAGCCTAGATAGGTCCACCAGGGTCTAGATAGGTCCACTAGGGTCTAGATAGGTCCACTAGGGTCTAGATAGGTCCACCAGGGCCTGGGTAGGTCCACCTGGGTCTAGATAGGTCCACCTGGTTCTAGATAGGTACACCTGGGTCTAGATAGGTCCACCTGGGTCTAGATAGGTCCACCAGGGTCTTCTCCACTGTTATCCTGACAGTTTTGAGCCATCGGGTTGCTGGTCTTCCTCTTCGCCTTGTTCCTTCTATCCTTGGATAGACACCTACATATGTGTAACTCCATTCACATCTATGGAGCGCACCTCGCTATTTTCAGAGTTCCCATGGAGAGACTTGCACATACGTGACCACAACTCCATTCACAGCAGCGTGTGATAGACCCCGCTCTTGAGGGACTTGCAGTAACTGTATCTACCAGACGTGTGTGGCATAACTTGCTGTTCCTGTGGGTGTTTGCCTTAAATGTCTGAGTTGGGACAATCTCTTTAAGAAAGAACCCATTTATAGCAGTGGGATAAAACCAAAGTTGAAACTAGTCTTTAGAGGGAATTTCATAATCCGCATTAATAAAGTTTCATCATTGCATAATGAAAAGCTACACAGGTTCCTAGTAGAGTTTCTGCTTGCTGTCAGTGAATGGAAAATGATTGACATCAAGAAGCTAAAAACCTGCAGAGGCCTGAAATGTATCACACGTGAAATGTATCCAGGGCAAACATCCTCTGCACTGACCTCTCCAGTCCTCGTTGCAATGTAACAGTCGGGAGCGCAAGCTCTTCAGCTCACAGAGGATTGTCCAGCCTGGATGCAAATGTTACAAATATTACAAAACTTCTGAGGGTGGAAATATTAAATCCTGGTTTTAGTCTCTAAATTTGTGATAAAAATTCATTTACACCTTGTAGAGATCTTGAAGCAGAATTCTTGCAGGACTTGCTGGATTGTTTTTGTTATTTATGTTATTGATAAAAAGAAGTAAAATCCCGACCACAAGTCACCGAAGATCAGTGTGTGATGGAAACTGCTGCTGCTCGCTGCTTATTGAGTCCAGATAAGCATCATCCGCAACGAGGAGCGAGCGCAGCGCCTCGTGCTGGAGATTGATGCTGCAATTGTGCTGGAAATTAACTCAGTAATTGTGGGAGATTTTAAGTCAATAGAAGCATTAATGGAAGGACGATTAGTAAATAATTAATGAGACCATGTAGCTGATCGAGCGGCACCTCTAAGGTCAGGTCACACTAGGTCTGCGCCGACATATGACGCCATTAATCCTGCGGCCACTCGGGAAGGAAGGACAGACCAGACAAGACCGGTGACAAATCCAACATGTGCTGGAGCTTTCACGTGTTTATTGCTTCACTGCGCTCCGAGTACAATGCCTTGAAAATGTCTTCATACCCCATGACCTTTTCCACAATCTTTCACATTACACCCACAAACTTAAATGTATTTTATTAGGATTTTATGTGACACCGACACAAAGTAACAAGTATTTGTGAAGTGTAAAGGAAATTATCTGAGGTTTTCTAAATGTTTTAAAAACATAAATCTGACAATTGTGTGGTGCATTAGTATTCAGTACTCTGATGTCGCTAAATATCCTGAGTGACCTGTCGCCCCAAGAGGTCACATAATTAGTACATTGCGTCCTCCTGGATGTGATTTCTTCTCAGTATAACGACAGTTGTTCTATGAAGGCCTCAGAGGTTTGTGTGAGAACATTAGGGATCAAACAGCTTCATGAAAACCAAGGAGCTCACCAGGCAGGTCAGGGATAAAGCTGTCGAGAAGAGTCAGAGGCGTAGCTAGGGTTTTGGTTCAGGGGGGGGGGCAAAGCTTCTGAGTGGGCCCCTAGCCAGGTAACCTTGATTACAGCTGGGTGATGCGCCCTAATAGTGGAGGAGAAACTCAGCAGATGGACCACACTATTACTGAAGATAATCTCTATACAAAGACCAACATGGATATTACCGCCATATGGTCAGTGGTAGATACCAGCCCTACAAAATATATAAGAGATCACTGCACAGTTACAGATAATGACTAACCGCTGACGTTCTTTCTGATGGAATCGTTCACTTTTCCCATCTGGCCCAGACCGACATGACAGCTTCTCCAGCCAGGACTCAGCTGCAGAGAATACAATGAAGACACATTTCACTTCTCACATTCCAGCCCCTTCATCATCTATTTCCAACCTGCACAAACTCCTCATCCTGCTGATACCCCAATACTGAGCCGCTGCTGCCGTATGTGTCCCTATTACTGCCCCTGATACCCCAATACTGAGCCGCTGCTGCCGTATGTGTCCCTATTACTGCACCTGATACCCCAATACTGAGCCGCTGCTGCCGTATGTGTCCCTATTACTGCACCTGATATCCCAATACTGAGCCTCTGCTGCCGTATGTGACCCTATTACTGCCCCTGATACCCCAATACTGAGCTGCTGCTTCCGTATGTGTCCCTATTACTGCCCCTGATACCTCAATACCGAGCCGCTTCTGCCATATGTGTCCCTATTACAGCACCTGATATCCCAATACTGAGCCGCTGCTGCCGTATGTGTCCCTATTACTGCACCTGATACCCCAATACTGAGCCGCTGCTGCAGTATGTGTCCCTATTACTGCACCTGATACCCCAATACTGAGCCGCTGCTGCCGTATGCGTCCCTATTACTGCACCTGATACCCCAATACTGAGCCGCTGCTGCCGTATGTGTCCTTATTACTGCACCTGATGCCCCAATACTGAGCCGCTGCTGCCGTATGTGTCCTTATTACTGCACCTGATGCCCCAATACTGAGCCGCTGCTGCCGTATGTGTCCTTATTACTGCACCTGATGCCCCAATACTGAGCCGCTGCTGCCGTATGTGTCCCTATTACTGCACCTGATACCCCAATACTGAGCCGCTGCTGCCGTATGTGTCCCTATTACTGCACCTGCTGTGTGGTTCTGTGTGCCCTCTAAATTCTAAAGCACCCCTCTATAATATAGTAATGCTGGGCACAAGTGTCCAAGAAAACAGTGCCCATATTTTGTCCCCTAGAAAGTAATATTGCCCTGTGTGCCCCTTTGACAGTCACAGTATCTTGAGTTCCCCTATAACAATAAGTGGCAACTTTACATTTAATAATGTCCCGAGTCTCCCCCTATACAGCTCCCCTACACACAACATGATGCTCTCTTATACACAGTATACTGACCCCTTAGTAGCCTCCAAACTGTTTGATGGCTCCAACACTGTAATCGCAGCGCTGCTTCCCTCATCATTGCGGTCACCTGTATCGGCTAAATGCCGGTACAGCTGACCCTGCGATGAGAGGTGGGGGGCCCACTGCTGGCACCGGGGCCTCCCCGCCTGCTCAGGGGCCCCATAGCGCCAGAGCAGGGGGATCATTTCTCCCTGCTCTGCAGCAGAAGGTAACTGTATTGGCGCACTGCGCTCGCCGATACAGTTACAGTAGCGTAGCTCCGGGTGGGCCCCCTCAGAGCACCGGGCCCGGGGCGCCCGCACCCTCTGCCCTCCCAGGAGCTGCGCTACTGAGAAGAGTAAAGCAGGGTTAGGTTATAAAAAATATCCCAAGCTCTGAACACATCTCACGTATCAATCCATCATCCAAGGATCGAAGGAGTATGGCACAACTGCAAACCTACCAAGACATGGCTGTCCGTCTAACCTGATATTCCAAGCAAGGAGAACAATAAATAGGGTTGCAGCCGAGAGGTCCATGGTCACTGCAGGAGCTGCAGATCCACAGCTCAGTAAGGAGAATCTGTCCACATGAAAGACTCCACAAATCTCGCCTTTATTTAAAAGTGGCAAGAAGAAAGCCATAAGAAATCCCATGTAAGGGACACAGCAAGAATGTGGAGGAAGGGGCTATGATCTGATGAGACCAAAGGAGAAGTTTGGGGGATACATGCAGAATGCTATGAGTGGCAGAAAACTAACACTGTACATCCCCCTGAAATCATCATGCCCACTGTCACACATGGTGGTGGCAGCATCCAGCTGCGAGGAAGCTTTTCTTCAGCAGGGGCAAGGAAGCTCATCAGAGGTGATGCAAAGAGGTGATGCGAAGAAGTGACAGAGCTAAATACAGGGTAATCCTGGAGGAAAACCTCTTAGAGGCTGCAGAAGACATGAGACTGGAGAGTAGGTTCACCTTCCAGCAGGACAACAACCCTAAACATTCTGCCAGAGCCAATAATGGAGGGTACAGAACAGAGCACATTCATGTGTGTGAACAGCCCAGTCACCGTCCAGACACAAATCCCAGAGAATCTGTGACAAGACGTGAAAATTATTGATCACAGACGTCTCCATCCAACGTCACTGAGAGAGCGAGTGTGCAAAGAGGAAGGGGCAAAATGTCACCTCTAAATGTGCAAAGCTGGAGAGACAGACTCCAAAAGACTGCAGCAGAGAAAGATGGAGAGAAAAGACTCCAAAAGACTGCAGCAGGAATTCCAGTAAAGGTGGTCAAAGTACTGACTCAGGGGCTGAATACTAATTTACCGCACAATTGTCAGATTTATACTTTTTAAATATTTAGTAAACCAAAAAACTTTGTATCATTTCCTTTATACATTACAAATTCTTGCCACTTTGTGTTGTTATCATATAAAATCCCAATAAATACATTTAAGTTTGTGGTGTAACGTGAAAAAATGCGGAAACGTTCACGGGGTATGTGGATGTGGGGGATCACATGTAGTTATATCAGTGATGACATCACCAGGGGGCGGGGCTGACAACCTCCCTCACACTATATAAAGGCTGGTTGTCAGCAGTGATAGATGAGGAGCCGATGCCGTAATAGAAGCTGTGATCACATCAATATATTTGCCAGTAGTGTAGAGTACCCCTTTAAGGCCGCGGACCCTATTACCCAGGAGAGTGATTTAATTTTCCCCTTTATACTTTGCCTTCCCTCTTCCTGTTGATGGCTGCCGGCCATCCCTCCTCGGCTCGCGGTGACGATACCACCTCCCATCTCACTGCGGCTGCAGCAGGTGTTGTGTTTCTTCCAGGCGCAGGGATTTATATTAAAGCCAATAAGGACACATCTATGACTGTGAAATTAATTCTGGGATTTGACTTCTGTAACAACGACGCCCGGGGATATTATTTTACTTCAGCTTTAAGTATTATTTATCAGAGAAACATTTCTGGCTAAATTGGATATAAACATCAGATTTTCTTTGGTTTTTCCTTGAGATGTTGCATTAAGGAGTAATTTTTTCTGCTGCTACCACTGTGAAATACACTGCAGCTTCGGTATGTCGTCCCTGCGCTGGGGGACTCAGATGCAGAGGAGCTGTCACCGGGTCAGAGGTGGCCATTGTCCGCTCCTATCTTATCCCCACTGTTCCCCTGATGTATGCTTGTAAATCCACCACAAGGTTCTGGGGATACAGGGCCCTTTTATTTAGTGCTAAGTAATATAGTCTTAATGAAGGGGCATGGCTCAACGGGTAATTATTCAAAGCAACCTATAGACCCACCCTGGAGGATCCTGTGAGCCACACCCCCTTGATAAATACCATAACAATAAATATAAAACCCCACATTTCTGAAACTATATGGCGGATTTAAGAAAAAAAAGCGGAATAATCATGAAGGTAGCAGGTATAACATAAGACCAAAACCCGCCACTTCTTATCTGGTGACAAAGGGGCAAGGTTAAGTTCACCTTATGTATAAATCCACACATCACTCCCTGAGAAGTACAAGATGTGAAGAGTTGCCCCCTCAGCGGTGAAGCTCCTCCTTCTGGTGATCTGGGTTTTATTGATTTCCTTTTAGATGAAAATTAGATCAACAGAGTGGGAGGAATAGAACTAAGCAACAGCACGTGTGAAAAATACTTGGCTATACTAATAGATCACAGACTTCACAAGTCAACAGTGTCATGCAGCAGCAAAAAAGGCAAACACAGTTCTTGGATGTAATAAGAGAAGCATAGAGTCTAGATCAGGTGAAGTAATTATCCCCCTCTACTCTTCCTTGGTCAGGCCTCATCTGTATACTGTATCCAGTTCTGGTAACCAGGGCCGGACTTAGCCCAAAAGGCGCCCTGTGCGAGACTGCAGGACGGCGCCCCCCCCCCCTCCAAACTTTGAAAGAAAACAATAACTCTTTAATATTCACAACAACACGTTTACTTAGAAAACTTGTGTTTCCCTGCAAAACACTTGAAGAAACACTAATATTGCAATAACGGGAATTATAAAGTGCTTTAAAGCGGACCAAAAGGAAAAAATGACGCTTGGTCCAAAGCCATATGGGCTGACAGCCAATCAGAGTGCAGAGCGGCGGCCTGCAAGGCCAAACACCGCCACACCATGACCAGATGACATATTACCACCACAGTGATCGAATAATATCAAATACAAGGAACGAATACCACAACATCATGACCAGACCACATATTACCACCACATAGTGACTGAATACTACAATACTGATCAATAATAAAAAAAACCACAATACTATCACCATAAGTGCCATTATACACAGGAGATCTGTACTTAGTATGCAGCGTCTGTGTATAGGTAATACAGTGATCACCGGTGACATACACAGGACCTCAGTATATAGTATACAGTGTATAGTGTCAGTGTATAGGTAACACACTGACTCACCAGTGACATCTCTAGGTGAAGTCCTTCATCTTTCATCCCGCACAGACCGCCATCACTTCATCCAGCCAGGACTCGTCTCTGCAGGAAATAACACAGTTATCTCGAGTTCCACTTGCAGAACACATTACTTAATTTTCCCAACTTCTACATTACACCACATGAAGAAGGCGACATAGTGTCACTCTACACAGTAATAGGACCGCCCCTCCATTTAAAACAGTATACTCAAAAAATAAAATAAATACATCACTGCAGTAATAATATCCCTTAATTAGCCCCTATGGTAATAATATTTGCCATCCTGGCCCCCGTGTGTCTCATTCCTGGCGTCAGCCATATATTCTCCCATCCTGCCCTAATGAGTATCTATCCTGCCCCATATGATCTTCCCATCCTGCCCCATCTGTCTCCATCGTATCCATCCTGCCCCATCTGTCTCCAATCCTGCCTCCAGTGTCTCCAGTCATGACGCCATGTCTGTCATCCTGCCCCGTGTCTCCATTCTGCCCCTGTGTCAAGCATTCTGCCCGTGTCCAGCATTCTGCACCAGTGTCCAGCATTCTGCACCAGTGTCCAGCATTCTGCACCAGTGTCCAGCTTTCTGCCCCTGTGTCCAGCTTTCTGCCCCCTGTGTCCAGCTTTCTGCCCCAGTGTCCAGCTTTCTGCCCCAGTGTCCAGCTTTCTGCCCCAGTGTCCAGCGTTCTGCCCCAGTGTCCAGCTTTCTGCCCCAGTGTCCAGCGTTCTGCATCAGTGTCCAGCGTTCTGCCCCAATGTCCAGCGTTCTGCCCCTGTGTCCAGCGTTCTGCCCCTGTGTCCAGCTTTCTGCCCCAGTGTCCAGCTTTCTGCCCCAGTGTCCAGCTTTCTGCCCCAGTGTCCAGCTTTCTGCCCCAGTGTCCAGCTTTCTGCCCCAGTGTCCAGCTTTCTGCCCCAGTGTCCAGCTTTCTGCCCCCGTGTCCAGCTTTCTGCCCCAGTGTCCAGCTTTCTGCCCCCGTGTCCAGCGTTCTGCCCCCGTGTCCAGCTTTCTGCCCCCGTGTCCAGCTTTCTGCCCCAGTGTCCAGTGTTCTGCATCAGTGTCCAGCGTTCTGCCCCAATGTCCAGCGTTCTGCCCCCGTGTCCAGCTTTCTGCCCCAGTGTCCAGCTTTCTGCCCCAGTGTCCAGCTTTCTGCCCCAGTGTCCAGCTTTCTGCCCCAGTGTCCAGCTTTCTGCCCCAGTGTCCAGCGTTCTGCCCCCGTGTCCAGCGTTCTGCCCCCGTGTCCAGCGTTCTGCCCCAGTGTCCAGCGTTCTGCCCCAGTGTCCAGCGTTCTGCCCCCGTGTCCAGCGTTCTGCCCCCGTGTCCAGCGTTCTGCCCCCGTGTCCAGCGTTCTGCCCCAGTGTCCAGCGTTCTGCCCCCGTGTCCAGCGTTCTGCCCCCGTGTCCAGCGTTCTGCCCCAGTGTCCAGCGTTCTGCATCAGTGTCCAGCGTTCTGCCCCAATGTCCAGCGTTCTGCCCCCGTGTCCAGCTTTCTGCCCCAGTGTCCAGCTTTCTGCCCCAGTGTCCAGCTTTCTGCCCCAGTGTCCAGCTTTCTGCCCCAGTGTCCAGCTTTCTGCCCCAGTGTCCAGCGTTCTGCCCCCGTGTCCAGCGTTCTGCCCCCGTGTCCAGCGTTCTGCCCCAGTGTCCAGCGTTCTGCCCCAGTGTCCAGCGTTCTGCCCCAGTGTCCAGCGTTCTGCATCAGTGTCCAGCGTTCTGCCCCAATGTCCAGCGTTCTGCCCCCGTGTCCAGCTTTCTGCCCCAGTGTCCAGCTTTCTGCCCCAGTGTCCAGCTTTCTGCCCCAGTGTCCAGCTTTCTGCCCCAGTGTCCAGCTTTCTGCCCCAGTGTCCAGCGTTCTGCCCCCGTGTCCAGCGTTCTGCCCCCGTGTCCAGCGTTCTGCCCCAGTGTCCAGCGTTCTGCCCCAGTGTCCAGCGTTCTGCCCCAGTGTCCAGCGTTCTGCATCAGTGTCCAGCGTTCTGCCCCAATGTACAGCGTTCTGCCCCCGTGTCCAGCTTTCTGCCCCAGTGTCCAGCTTTCTGCCCCAGTGTCCAGCTTTCTGCCCCAGTGTCCAGCGTTCTGCCCCCGTGTCCAGCGTTCTGCCCCCGTGTCCAGCGTTCTGCCCCAGTGTCCAGCGTTCTGCCCGTGTCCAGCGTTCTGCCCCAGTGTCCAGCGTTCTGCCCCAGTGTCCAGCTTTCTGCCCCAGTGTCCAGCTTTCTGCCCCAGTGTCCAGCTTTCTGCCCCAGTGTCCAGCTTTCTGCCCCAGTGTCCAGCGTTCTGCCCCCGTGTCCAGCGTTCTGCCCCCGTGTCCAGCGTTCTGCCCCAGTGTCCAGCGTTCTGCATCAGTGTCCAGCGTTCTGCCCCAGTGTCCAGCGTTCTGCCCCAGTGTCCAGCGTTCTGCCCCAGTGTCCAGCGTTCTGCCCCAGTGTCCAGCGCTCTGCCCCAGTGTCCAGCGTTCTGCCCCAGTGTCCAGCGTTCTGCCCCAGTGTCCAGCATTCTGCCCCAGTGTCCAGCGCTCTGCCCCCCCTGTGTCCAGCTTTCTGCCCCGTCTCCAGCTTTCTGCCCCAGTGTCCAGCTTTCTGCCCCAGTGTCCAGCTTTCTGCCCCAGTGTCCAGCTTTCTGCCCCAGTGTCCAGCGTTCTGCCCCCGTGTCCAGCGTTCTGCCCCCGTGTCCAGCGTTCTGCCCCCGTGTCCAGCGTTCTGCCCCAGTGTCCAGCTTTCTGCCCCAGTGTCCAGCTTTCTGCCCCAGTGTCCAGCTTTCTGCCCCAGTGTCCAGCGTTCTGCCCCCGTGTCCAGCGTTCTGCCCCAGTGTCCAGCGTTCTGCCCCAGTGTCCAGCGTTCTGCCCCCGTGTCCAGCGTTCTGCCCCCGTGTCCAGCTTTCTGCCCCAGTGTCCAGCGTTCTGCATCAGTGTCCAGCGTTCTGCCCCAGTGTCCAGCGTTCTGCCCTAGTGTCCAGCATTCTGCCCCAGTGTCCAGCGTTCTGCCCCAGTGTCCAGCGCTCTGCGCCAGTGTCCAGCGTTCTGCCCCAGTGTCCAGCGTTCTGCCCCAGTGTCCAGCGTTCTGCCCCAGTGTCCAGCGCTCTGCCCCCCCTGTGTCCAGCTTTCTGCCCCGTCTCCAGCTTTCTGCCCCAGTGTCCAGCTTTCTGCCCCAGTGTCCAGCTTTCTGCCCCAGTGTCCAGCTTTCTGCCCCAGTGTCCAGCGTTCTGCCTCCCTGTGTCCAGCTTTCTGCCCTGCCCCCCCCCTCCCGATCGCCGCTCTCAATAATAATAATAAAAAAAAAACAAGTTCTTCTTACCTGACCGCGATCCTGCTCTATCTGCTTATCGGTGGGGGCGGCCATCTTCCTGAGGCCGCGCGTGCGCAGGTGGAGTGCTCTGCTGCCCGGGGCTTCAGGAAAATGGCCGCGGGATGCCGCGCATGCGCAGATGGAGATCGCGGCGGCCATTTTTCTGAAGCCGAGAAGCGAACAGCCAGGTAAATTCTGCGCCGCCGGCGACCCGCCCCCCCCGCATTGTGCCGCCCCCCGCATTGTGCCGCCCCCTTCCTACGCCACTGCCAGGGGGGGCCCGATGACCGGGGGCGTGGTAACCGGAACGCTGGCAGATGGAAATTTTAGAAAACGGCTGCCCCGTACCGGGTCGTACCGGCTGAATCCCACCCCTGATTTTGATGTAATGTGACATTAATCTGCTGAGCTCAATAAATGCGCCCCTTGTATGCTAACGAGCCTTGGCGCCCTGTGCGGCCGCACAGGTCGCACAGGGCAAAGGCCGGCCCTGCTGGTAATCACATTGTAAAAAAGACATAAAAAAACTGGAGCAAGTTCAGAGAAGAGATACCAGGATGGTGAGCGGACTGTAAAGTATGTCCTACAAGGCAGGATCTGGGAATGTTTAGCTTGTAAAAAAGAAGGCTAAGAGGAGACTGAATAGCTATGTACAAATATCTGAAGCGCTGTCAGTGTAGAGGGAGTGTCATGTCCCACGACTTGAGAAATCATTTAATGTTTGCATTGTTTGTGTTCCATCCTTTCTTTCTAGGCAGAAGTTTGCCTTTCCCTTTATTTTGTCCCAACTCTCTCACTGTAGTCCTGTGATGTATGTTTGTTCACGCCCTTATTCTCCATTTTGTCATCATCACCATATCTGTATGCATCCTACTGCATGTACTCTGTTGAATATTCCTTTTTACCTGCTACTTTCATCATAATACAAGAATTTCGGTTAAAGCAATCCTTTTTTCCTGGAGTCTTCTTACATGAGATCGTG
The DNA here is from genome assembly GCF_051348905.1 of Ranitomeya variabilis. Taxonomy (NCBI): domain Eukaryota; kingdom Metazoa; phylum Chordata; class Amphibia; order Anura; family Dendrobatidae; genus Ranitomeya; species Ranitomeya variabilis. Next base: position 720,604,327 of record NC_135232.1, on the reverse strand, counting down.
GCTGAGTTAAGCTATCTGATAAATCGGTATGAACGTGAGTACAGGTCAATACGGAAGCGCCCAAAAGAATAGGTCTATCCAGGCACCACTGCGTTCTACATACCCATGAGTCAGAATAGTAAAAAGGAATAGCCTGCCTTCAGAGACAGTAACTCAAGGTCTGTGCTGAACCTCAATGGAAAAGGACATTTCCCAGATACACAGTAACCCAGTTCCCAGCCAGACCCCAGTGTGCATAGAAGCACACACTGCAGATAAACAGTGAGAAGTATAACCCTCATCATCCACTCATCCTGCCTGCAAACAAATCATGTCTGAAGCGAGGTATACAATGTCCCTACCAGACTTACAAACACAGGAAAGAGACCTAGATCCCCATCCACCAGCTAGTGAAAGAGGAAAACGTACAGTTAAACCTACATGGAAAGTCATGGAGAATTTAGAGACTGAAAAATGTGTTGTATATAGTGATGTGTCTTCACTATGGGAGAAAGTGCTGAGTCACATAGACACTGTATCAAGGCCTGCTTCTCATGAGTTACCACTAGAGGGAGTCCTAGAACAATTATGCACAGCATACCAAAGGTATATGGAGAAGACTGACCAATACATTATTCTCCTGAAGAAACTGAATCTGCCAGAGACTTTAAAAGAATTGCAAAGTTTCCAGCAGCTTAATTCTGAAAGGGACTGCACCGTACGTGACATTAAAACCAAGATAGAGGCTAAAATTGCACGGACACCAGATGCATCATCTCGCTCATCCAAATCGTCTAAGCACTCAAAACGCTCATCTAGGTCAAGTTCATCAAAATATTCCACTCTCAGCCAGCAGCTTATAAGGGCACGTGCTAAGGCAGAAACGTCTAAGATACAAGCAACCTTTGCGCAAAGGAGAGCAGAAATGGATGCAGCCACAGCACAAAAGAGAGCAGAAATGGATGCAGCCACAGCACAAAAGAGAGCAGAAATGGAGGCAGCCACAGCACAAAAGAGAGCAGAAATGGAGGCAGCCACAGCACAAAAGAGAGCAGAAATGGATGCGGATGCAGCACGCAAGGAAGCTCTGGAGAAGGAATGTGAGCACGCAACAGCCATGGCGGAGTTAAGGATCCTGGAGCGAGCTATCAGTGGGAGTCAAAGAGACAGCATCAGTTTGTGTGAAGTGGAGGCGGAGGACCCTATTGAACGCACAAGAGACTACGTGCTAAGCCAAAATGGCGAACAGCAGATCATCACTAACACTTCTGATGGCGTTCATGCTTCTCCAGGACACCAGGATGCCGATCAACTTACAGAACCCTACACTCAAGGTCAGTACAATGCTCCCAAACTTGAACTTCCTTCGTATTCCAGTATGCGCCAAGACCCTGCATCTCATCAAACTCCACAGGCTATTATCTACACGCAACCCAATATACCGGCAGGTCATTATACTCTCGACAACCGCACAGTGCCAGCTCCGCATGTAGCAGAGACTATACCCACCAAACCGGTTGCTGGACTAAATGCATATGCCACTCCATACTTACCCACGTTTCAAGTCCAAGACGTCTCCACTCCTATGTACAACACCGCTCAGCCCACATTCGTGCATCCTAAGTCAGAAAGAACAGACATGTCCGACTTCGCAAGGTACATGATTCGCCGCGAACTTACTAAAACCGGTCTCACAAGGTTTGACGACCAACCTGAAAATTACAGAGGTTGGAAAAATGCCTTTAGAACCGTAACTAGTGACCTCGGCATCACTGCTGCCGAAGAGCTGGACCTGCTAATCAGATGGCTAGGACCACAATCCACCGAGCGTGTCAAGAGACTCAGGTCTGTACATATCAGTAATCCAATGGCTGGTCTCATGGCTGCATGGGAAAGACTAGAGAAAAACTTTGGCAGTCCAGAAGCCATAGAGGATGCACTGTTCAAGCGTCTACAGAGTTTTCCAAAGATATCAAGCAAAGACAGTTCAAAGTTCCTGGAGCTCAGTGACTTGCTGTTAGAGCTCCATCTGGCCAAGGCAGACACCCACCTACCTGGCCTCAGCTACCTGGACACTGCTCGTGGAGTAAATCCCATTATCTCCAAGCTACCGTACAACGTGCAAGAAAGGTGGACTACACTAGGGTCAAAATACAAGAAAGACCATCAAGTGTCATTTCCTCCATTCTCCTACTTCTGTGAGTTTATAAAAGACGTGGCAGAGCGCAAGAACGACCCAAGCTTTTCTTACCAAGAATCCAGTGGCCCAGCTTCACCTCCTTCTAAATACGTCAGCGCACGCTCGAACGACAGAAACCGCAGAGGTCCAGTGTCAGTGAAGAAGACGGATATTCTTCCCTTACCAACACCAGCCCCAGACAAGAGTAACAAAGGTGAAAAGATAGAGAACCCAAATCGTGAATGTCCCATCCACAAGAAGCCACATCCCTTAAAAAAGTGCATCGGCTTCAGGAAGAAACCGCTCCTAGAACGCAAGGAGCTTCTAAAGAAGTTCGGGGTATGCTACAGATGTTGTGCTTCTACTGAACACCTTGCTAAAGACTGTAAAACTACAATTAAGTGCATGGAGTGTGACAGTGAGGACCACGTACAAGCACTCCACCCATTCCGTCCTGACTCTACACTTACTCCTTCCCCCACCACGAGCCATGGCGGGGAGGACGCAGCTCAAACTGCAAGCCATACCACAATATCTTCTTCATGCACAGAAGTCTGCGGAGAAGACCTCTGGGACAAGTCCTGTGCGAAGATTTGCCTGGTGAACGTATATCCCAACGGTCACCCAGAGAAAGCCGTGAAGGTGTACGTCCTTCTGGATGATCAGAGCAACCGATCACTTGCAAGGTCAGAACTCTTTGATATGTTTAACTTAAAGGGAAATGCCTACCCTTACACCTTAGGTACCTGCAGTGGTGTTACAGAGGTTTATGGGAGAAGGGCCAGTGGTCTTACAGCGACATCTCTCGAGAACACCGTCGAGATACCGTTACCTACACTGGTCGAGTGCAACCAGATTCCATCCAATCGAGAAGAGATCCCAACGCCAGAGGCTGCTCTTCATCACCAACATCTCAAGGGGATAGCAAACAAGATACCAGCCCTCAACAACAGTGCAGATATCCTGATTCTGCTTGGCAGAGACATTCTCCGGCTGCACAAGGTGCGTCAGCAAATTAATGGACCACACGATGCACCATTTGCCCAACGCTTAGATCTAGGCTGGGTAATCATAGGCAATGTTTGCATACACAAGATGAAGAGACCTAACAACATCTCCTCTTACAAGACACACATCTTGTCAAATGGTCGCAGCACCCATTTCCAACCATGCCCACATCACTACTGGGTGAAAGAGAAAGTGAGCAACACCAAGTGGCAACAGGAATCCTTCAACAACATGAACACACTCCAGTCCTGGGAAGAAAACCTCGGGTCATCAGTGTTCGATTCCACAAGTAATGACAACAAGTTGGCACCCACAAGGGAAGATAAAGAATTTATAAAGGTTATGGATAAAGAATTTGTTCAAGACGACTCCAACAGTTGGGTAGCTCCTTTACCCTTTCGTTTCCCAAGAGTGAGGTTGCCGAACAACCTGCAGCAAGCAACTGCAAGGTTCTCATCCTTAAAGCGTACCCTAAAGAGGAAACCAGAGATGGAGAAGCATTTCATTGACTTTATGCAGAACATCTTTGACAGAAATCATGCTGAACCTGCGCCACCACTGAGGGAGGGAGAAGAATGTTGGTATCTTCCATCCTTTGGTGTCTATCACCCTCGCAAGCCTAATCAGATCAGAGTGGTGTTTGACTCCAGTGCTCAGTTTGAAGGCCTCTCTCTCAATAACCTGCTCCTAACTGGGCCCAACCTGAACAACAGCCTCCTTGGAGTATTGATCCGCTTCAGACAAGAACCTGTTGCCATAATGGCCGACATTCAGCAGATGTTTCATTGCTTCATTGTGAAAGAAGACAACAGAAACTATCTTAGGTTCCTATGGCACAAGGACAACAACGTCAACAATCAGGTCATAGACTACCGGATGAAGGTCCATGTCTTCGGCAACAGTCCCTCACCTGCTGTGGCGATCTATGGACTGAGACGGACAGCCCAGGAAGGTGAGAGAGAGTACGGTTCCGATGCTCGGCAATTTGTAGAGAAGAACTTCTACGTGGACGATGGGCTCAAGTCCTTGCCCACAAGCGAAGATGCAATTGACCTACTCTCCAGAACACAGGAAATGCTATCCACATCAAACCTCAGACTCCACAAGATTATCTCTAACAGTCAAGAGGTAATGAACGCGTTTCCATCTGAGGACCATGCCTCAAACCTAAAGGACCTCAACTTGGGTTCCGATGTTCCTCCAACACAGCGCAGCCTTGGTCTACTGTGGGATATCAAACGGGACACCTTCACTTTCCAAGTGTCACCCTATGACAAACCCTTTACCAAACGAGGAGTCCTATCTGTCATAAATAGCATCTATGATCCTCTCGGGTTTGTAGCACCCATCATTATTCAAGGCAAGATACTGTTAAGACAGCTTACGGCCGAGAACACGGATTGGGACACCCCGCTCCCAACTCAGAAACAGCAAAGGTGGGAGGCGTGGAAGAAGTCTCTGAAGTTCTTAGAGCAACTCCAAGTCCCACGTTGTTATTCTCCAAGATCACCTTTGACCGCAATCAGAAGAGAAGTCCATATTTTCTCTGACGCATCTACAGAAGCCATAGCCGCAGTAGCTTATCTGATGACCTTAGGAGCAAACAAGACACATTGTGGTTTCATCCTGGGTAAAGCCAAATTAACTCCAAAGCCTGCACACTCTGTACCCAGACTCGAGCTTTGCGCTGCGGTATTGGCAGTAGAAATTGCTGAAGTTGTACAAGACGTAATGAACGCGTTTCCATCTGAGGACCACGCCACAAACCTAAAGGACCTCAACTTGGGTTCTGATGTTTCTCCAGCCACACTTCTCACACAGAAGATTGGAGCTGCTACAGTTCCGCCTGGGAACTTCGATAATAAGGACATTTACAGACGTCAGTGGAGGCAAGTACAACACCTGGCTAACGTGTTTTGGCATCGATGGAAGACCAAATATTTACACTTGCTTCAAAACCGTCACAAATGGCAGACGCCCAGTCCCAATCTCCAAGAAGGAGACCTTGTTCTCTTAAAGGATACAGAGGCTCATCGTAATGACTGGCCAATGGGACTTATCACCAAGGTCCTACCCAGTGAGGACGGAAAGACTCGTAAGATAGAAGTTAAGGTGACAAAAGGGGGCTCTACCCGAACCTTCTTCCGCCCGGTCACTGAACTCGTGTTGCTTCTACGAAAGGAGGACATCACATGAACTGAACATGCTCCTGGACGTTGTTCACGGCGGGGAGCATTCCTCCTCATCCCCCAGTTTATTGAATGTTGACATTTTCCATTGGATTGAACCTTTAACATTCCCATTGGATTCTGGGTTGGTGGAAGAGTTTGCATGTTTGCGGCTTCCCCAATCTGAAGATGGGTTTTATATACTTGAACTTATCTTTCGGTGTGATCTACGGGTCAACAACAACGAGTTGGACTTAAAAATCTTTTATGTTTATTATTGCATGCATGTTTTCTTCCTCTTGTTTTTTCAGGTTCGAACGACTTCGAAGAATTACGGACATCGTGAAATCCAAGGATTTCAGACGGGGAGTGTCATGTCCCACGACTTGAGAAATCATTTAATGTTTGCATTGTTTGTGTTCCATCCTTTCTTTCTAGGCAGAAGTTTGCCTTTCCCTTTATTTTGTCCCAACTCTCTCACTGTAGTCCTGTGATGTATGTTTGTTCACGCCCTTATTCTCCATTTTGTCATCACCATATCTGTATGCATCCTACTGCATGTACTCTGTTGAATATTCCTTTTTACCTGCTACTTTCATCATAATACAAGAATTTCGGTTAAAGCAATCCTTTTTTCCTGGAGTCTTCTTACATGAGATCGTGGCTGAGTTAAGCTATCTGATAAATCGGTATGAACGTGAGTACAGGTCAATACGGAAGCGCCCAAAAGAATAGGTCTATCCAGGCACCACTGCGTTCTACATACCCATGAGTCAGAATAGGGAGCATCATTATTCTCATTTGCACATGGAAACATGAAAAGCAATAGAATGAAACTGAAAGGGAGAAGATATAGATTAGATATTAGAAAAAACGTTTTGACAATGATCAATGAGTGGAACAGGCTGCCACGAGAGGTGGTGAGTTCTCCTTCAAAGGAAGTCTTCAACCAGAGGCTGAACAGACATCTGTCTGAGATGGTTTATTGAATCCTGCATTGAGCAGGGGTTGGACACGAGGACCCTGGGGGTCCCTTCCAACTCTGACATTCTAGAATTCTCTGATTCCATGAATTCATTAGAATACAATATTTTCAGGATTCAATTCACATGTCCCCAGCAGATGGTCTGTCATCTGGCCATCAATTTTCTGAGGACTGGATGTTAGTCTGGATCTTCTGGCACTGACTGGACCTCACTCAGTTTCATGTTGTGCAACATTCGTTATCAATATGTGTTGCCTCTCGTGTGACTGCGAGAGTACTAATCAGTGCCGGAAGGTGAAAACTGTAGAGAAGACCAATACAAAGCGAGGACCGGACGGGGAGCACCGGTGAGCGGCGGTAGCAAAGGTGAGCAGTGGGCCTAGGACAGGCGAGTATAGTCTTGGGCTATTTATAACCCTTCTCCTGCCCTCAATACAATTGTTTTGGGGTCTAGCGAGACTTCCGAGAACAAGAGACGTCTTTACAGAGGAGATTTGATATGGACTTTATGTTACCCTTTAGACCTTCACTGGGGTAACAAGTCTGCCCATGACATTTCTTCCCCCTAGATTTTCTCCATCACCTGTGATATTATAGAGAAGTGGAAGAATCCGCAGAAACTTAGCCACGAAGTCGAGACTCCGTAACATTACAGAGCAGGGGGCCGAGTGCACAGGAGCAGAAAAGTCGCCACTGTTCTGCTGACCCCATATCTGCAGATTTCCATCCTCCACTGGTATGAGCACAATCACTGTGCCCCCTCCGGGAGGTTTATGGCCAAACAGCTGAATGCAGTCTTACATCACCAAGTACAATACTGAGCGTCGGATGGAGTGGTGTAAAGTCGCCACCACTGGACTCTGGAGGAGACGTGTTCTGTACAGTGACGGATTACATTTCTCTATCTGGCAAGTGATGGTCTGTACCTGTTCCCCATGACTGTGTCCAGTGCACAAGATCCATTCAGAAATGGAGGGATCAACATGAGCATCAACCCCATTCTGTAATTGAGATTGTGGTACTGGCCTCCAACATCTGAATCTGAACCCACAAATAATCTGGATGAAGGGGCAAAAATTCCCACAGACGCCTACAAAATCTTGTAGAAATGCTGCTCAGAATAGAAGGAGCTGTTATATCTGCAGAGCAGCTGACTCCATACTATAGATGTAGATGATGACAGAGAAGACCCCGGAGGTGTATGTGGGGGGCACATATTTTTCTCCATATTAATATCTATGGATGCAGATGAGCACATAGAAGCCCCCGGAGGTGGATGTGAGGGCATATACTTTTCTCCTTATTAATGTATATGGATGTAGATGAAGACATAGAAGCCCCCGGAGGTGGATGTGGGGGCACATACTTTTCTCCATATTAATATCTATGGATGCAGATGAGCACATAGAAGCCCCCGGAGGTGGATGTGAGGGCATATACTTTTCTCCTTATTAATGTATATGGATGTAGATGAAGACACAGAAGCCCCCAGAGGTGGATGTGGAGGGGGGCACATACTTTTCTCCATGTTAATGTCTATAGATGTAGATGGAGGACAGAGAAGTCCCTGGAGGTGGATGTGCGGGGCACATACTTTTCTCCATGTTAATGTCTATAGATGTAGATGGAGAACAGAGAAGCCCCTGGCGGTGGATGTGGGAGGAACGTACTTTTCTCTATGTTAATGTCTATAGATATAGATGGAGAACAGAGAAGCTCCTGGAGGTGGATATGGGGGGCACATATTTTTCTCCATATTAATGTCTATGGATGTAGATGAAGACATAGAAGCCCCTGGAGGTGGATGTGGGGGGCACATACTTTCTCCATATTAATGCCTATGGATGTGGATCGCCCCCAGGCGCAGGGCAATGGGGGAGTCGGCACCGGGTCGCCTGTCTCGGTTCTGGGGATGTCACGGTGGCCCGACCCGGTCCGTGGCCCTGCTAAGGGGCGCCCAATAAAAGGAGTAGGTGGTGGAGTCTGTCAAGGATTCGTGACGCCACCTGTGGTATTCGGTCAGGATGACCGACGCTGCTAGGGGTCCGCTGGGGTGATGGAATGGCAGCTAGATGGTATACCTTCCCACAGGTGAAGTATGTCCCCAGGGCTTCCTAGTAAGGTAGATGGTGATGGTGTAGGTCGCAGTAAATAACAAAGACACAAAGGTTGCAGTCTCTTTACCTTTTACTGTAGACTTCAGCGTCCACAATCCAGAGCACTGCTAACAGGGCTGGCTGAATCCGGCCGGTCCGAAGGCACATCCAGTGTCCCCTTTGCAGGTGGAAATCAGTAGCCTTCCTACTAGCACCTGTGTGTTGTAGTACCTCACTGCTGAGCACCACGGGATAGTCCTCACAACTCTTGTGTATGTTTCTGATGTTCTCTCCGTCCCCCAGATGGTATGGATAGGACGCACCCGTATGACGGGGCAGGCCTGGAGTTAGTTTATAGGGACCCTAGTGACGCCCCTCTCCCACAATTGCCTCCGTTGTCTTCATAGGTGTAAAGGTGAGACAGCCAACCTAAGGTTAACTGCCCTGCCGTTGTCTGGAGTAATGCGTAGAGTCAGTACTCCATCGGTGTTCCGGCCAACGGCTACGCGCCTCAGAAGGATGTTGCCACGATCTTAAGGCAGGACTCCTCCTGGTATTATCTCCTTGTGCTGTGATCTCGTTTCTCACTTCTCCACAATATACTTCACTTCTTGTCCTTTCTTAGGATGCTGCCGCAATGAAGGGCAGGCGTAGCTCCGTAACGTTCTGTCTCGTGCTAGTGGAGCGGTCCCCAGACGCAGGACAGCGGGGTACTCGGTACCGGGTCTCTCGGTTCTGGGAATGTCACGGTGGCCCGACCCGGTCCGTGGCCCTGCTAAGGGGCGCCCAATAAAAGGAGTAGGTGGTGGAGTCTGTCAAGGATTCGTGACGCCACCTGTGGTATTCGGTCAGGATGACCGACGCTGCTAGGGGTCCGCTGGTTTGATGGAATGGCAGCTAGATGGTATACCTTCCCACAGGTGAAGTATGTCCCCAGGGCTTCCCTTGAGGTGTAGATGGTGATGGTGAGGTCGCAGTAAATAACGAGGACACAGGGTTGCAGTCTCTTTACCTCTTTACTGAAGGCTTCGGCATCCGCAATCCAGAGCACTGCTAACAGGGCTGGCTGAGACCGGCCGGTCCGAAGGCACATCCAGAGTTCCCTTTGCAGGTGGAAATCAGTAGCCTACCTACTAGTGCCTGGGTGTTGTAGTACTTCCCTGCTTAGCACCACGGGATAGTCCTCACAACTGTTATGTCTGTTTCTGATGTTCTTCTCCGTCCCCCAGATGATATGGATAGGATGACCCGTATGACGGGGTACGCCTGGAGTTATTCTGGGACCCTAGAGACGCCCCTCTCCCTCAATTGCCTCCGTTGTCTTCATTAGGTGTAAAAGGTGAGACAGCCAACCTAAAGTTAACTGCCCTGCCATTGGTTTGAAGTAATGCGTAGAGCCTATTACTTCCTCGGCGTTCCGGCCACCGGCTACGCACCTCAGAAGGATGTTGCCACGATCTTAGGGGCACAACTCCTTCTGGTTCTATCTCCTTTGTGCTGTGATCTCGTTTCTCACTTCTCCACAATATACCTCGCTTCGTGTCCTTTCTTAAGATGCCACCGCAATGAGGTGCAGTCACGGCTCCGTAACGATCTGTCCTTTTTCTAGGCCACTGTCAGGATCCCACCCCTGACAGGGACCCCCTGAATCTTCCCAAGTAACGCTCTCCTCTCACTAGATGTTACCTGGGCAAAACCCAGTCAGCTTCTCTCTAACTTCCTATCCAACCCCCAGTTTTACCAGAGTGTGAGGAGTGGCCTAATACATAGAACCTTTTGCTCCCCCTGGTGGCCGGAGTGTGAAGTGTAATGTGTGACTGTGATACCTGGTCAGGTGAACTCTTTTAGTGCAATCAGACGTACCATCACTCCCCTAAGCGGCAGAGCGATGATACTGCAACGACCAGGACTCTGGGGCGCTGCACTAGGCCACTGTCAGGATCCCACCCCTGACAGAGACCTCCCTGGGCCTCCCCAGTCAACTCTCTGTCTAAATGTTACCTGGGCAGAGCCCAGTCAGCTTCTCTCATAACTTCCTATCCGACTACCAGTTTTACCCGTGTGTGAGGAGTGGCCTAATAGAACCCTTTGCTCCCCCTGGTGGCCGGAGTGTGAAGTGTAATGTGTGACTGTGATACCTGGTCAGGTGAACTCTTTTAGTGCAATCAGATGTACCGTCAATCCCCCTGGTGGAAGAGCGACAATACTGCACGACCAGGACTCTGGGGCACTGCAGATGTAGATGGAGGACAAAGAAGTCACTGTAGGTGGATGTGGGGGGAGCCATATCTTTCTCCATATTAATGTCTATGGATTTGTATGAGGACAGAGAAGCCCCCGGAGGTGGATGTGGGAGGACACATACTTTTTATTAATGTCTATGTGTCACGACTCTGTTGTCGGGTGTCCCAGGACCAGGGGCTCCTTCCCTGTCCCTAACAGTAGGGGCACCCTAGCTTGCCCTGTTCTCCGGATTACTTCTGATGGTGAAGATGCCGGGCCATGTACCTTGCCTTAGCTACTGAGTCCGCCCTCAGTCTGTACCTCTTCCCCCACCCAGGAAAGAGGGGAGTTATAGTTTATCGTGCTACACCAACGTCACTAACAAAGTAATACAAACAGGAATAAAAGAAAATACCGATCATACAAGTATACACACATAAACAACAGAGGAATACAACAGGAGTGGAGAATGGGGAAAAACCAAAGTAAGAGAAGAAAGTGAATTATCACACACTCAAAACCAAGAAACAGTCACAGATAAATCCACCAAACGCCTACTCCAATAACAACCACCGACAACCTTCAGCCATGCAGCATAAGCTAACTCTGACAATGAGTGCTAGTCAGGACCCAGATTATATAGGAGATGGGAGTGGATAACCATGAACAGCTGAGAGTCTTAATGCAGGAAAGCTTCCAGGAGCTTTCAACTGACCAGATTAACCCCTATACTGCTAAAAGAAACGTAACATTTAACATGAATGTGAAATGCTTCTAATCAGCGCAGGAGTTGGAGAAATCAGATGCTGCGGTCTTCTGGCTCCTGTCTTTTGCTGTAAACCCATGACATAATGTCTATGGATGTAGATGAGAACAGAGAAGCCCCTGGAGGTGGATGTGGGGGCACATACTTTCTCCATATTAATATCTCTGCATGTAGATTAGAACAGAGAAACCCCTGGAGGTGGATGTGCATACTTTTCTCAATGTAGTGTACTATACATTTACCCCCACTGTTGTCACATTTTATTTTTCCTCTTTGTTAATTTGCATATTTTTGCATGAATTACCACAGTGACCTTTTTCTTGCATTTCTCTCCTCCTTTCTGCAGTTTTGCACTTGTTGTTGTGACAGATTGGTCCTGACTGTGATGGAGGCGATGACTGATGGAGATTATAGTCCTGAGAACTATTAAAATACTGCATCATAATAGCAATAACGCACTGGCGGCATTCATTACCGCCTGCAGATCATCTGAGGGCGGTTATATTAGTAATGTCAAATCTGCAGCATGTGAAATCCTCGGACAGTGGGCGCTGCTCTTGCCGGGTACACACTGATGGACCCCTGAGGACTGGGTGCAGCCCCCTGTATTTACCTCTATTCAGTCTTTGCATCTTTCCTTCTGGATGTGGCATTTCTTCTTGTTCTCAGCCTCGGTGTTGCGGGGAGCGCCCTCCGGACTGAAGATGTGTGTTTGATCAGATTAAGCAGTTTTAAACAGCGGAGATAATCGTATTGATCCCATCCAAATGTCTGCTAAATTTTTCACGACGTGTAGATTTCTCCTGAATCAATAACTTGCTGCTGCATCTCTCTCCTCCCAAATAAATTGTGTCTGTCTGAGAAACTTGATTCTTATGCTCAATTAGATTCATAAAGCATTGCCAGACACGCGGAGTGCGGCACTCAGCCTTATGGGGTAATTTGCACAATGTCAGATGACGACCCTCGTTTTCAAGGTGACAGGGAGCGAGCTGACAATCAGTTCTGGATTTTCCATTGTCTCAATGGTAAATTTTCCAATCTGCGGTACAAATAACAATTCTTTGCGGCCTTTGTGTTAGTTACATTGTATCTTCTGATGAGTTACATTTTACTCTGGATGGTGACTGGCGGCCGAGCACAAAATGAGTAACAATACGGTTGTTACTGTTTTTTTGTTTTTTTTTCAAAAAGAAACCATTAAAAAAAGATCATGTTCTAAAACTTTCTTAACTTCTCTACTTCTGTGTATTGTCCCCTCTGACCTGAAAATGTCCCTCACATACGCAGAGGATCACTTTCCGATACGCTAAACAAGGCAGAGCAGATTGCACAGGTACAAGTTTTTAGGGCCACATATGGTGCATACTTTTTGTGGCCATGTAAATATAGGAGACGTCAACCAAAGTCAGAGGTGATAGGGGCGGCATCAGCAGGCATGGAGGTGCCAAGATGGAATTGCCCAAACTATCACTTAGCGCTCATTATCATAAAGAAAGACAGCTTTTTGCCATTCATGTGGGGAGCTGTGAAGGAGGTGGAGATGTCAGCTTACAGATGGCAGCTTACTATCCTCCTGAACCGTGTGCCGCTGTAACAGAACACCTGGCTCAGCAGGGTGCCAGAGAAGAAATTCATACCTCAACCAGCCAGCTAGTTTGAGGGTATGTGCACACGTCCGGATTTCTTGCAGAAATTTCCTGAAGAAAACCGGAAATTTTCTGCAAGAAATCCGCATTTTTTTTTTGCGTTTTTTTCGTGTTTTTTTTAGCATTCTGCAAGCGTAATTAGCTTGCAGAATGCTAAAGTTTTCCAAGCGATCTGTAGCATCGCTTGGAAAACTGACTGACAGGTTGGTCACGCTTGTCAAACATAGTGTTTGACAAGTGTGACCAACTTTTTACTATATATGCTGCCTATGCAGCATCTATAGTAAAAGATAGAATGTTTAAAAATAATAAAGAAAATAAAAAAATGGTTATACTCACCCTCTGCAGACAGCCAATCTCCTCAGCGGCGTCCTTTCCTATAGATGCCGGTGTGGTTCAGGACCTTCGATGACGTCGCGGCTTTTGATTGGTCGCGTGAGCGGTCACGTGACCAATCACAAGACAGTGACGTCATCACAGGTCCTGAACCACACCATCTATAGGAACGGAAGAGAGAGCATGCACCGGATAGGCGGGAACACTTCGGGGGCCATCAGAGGGTGAGTATAGGACTATTTTTTATTTTAATTCTTTTTTTTTTTTACCAATTATATGGTGCCCAGTCCGTGGAGGAGAGTCTCCTCTCCTCCACCCTGGGTACCAACCGCACGTAATCTGCTTACTTCCCGCATGGTGTGCACAGCCCCGTGCGGGAAGTAAGCAGATCAATGCACTCCTAGGTGTGCGGAATCCCCGCAATTCCGCATTTTAATGAACATATTGCTTTTTTTTCCGCAATGCGATTTTTTCGCGAAAAAAAAGCAACATTTGCACAAAAAATGCGGAATGCACTGTAAATAATAGGAGGCATATGTTAGAGTTTTTTTCTCGTTTTTATCACGTTTTTATAGCGAAAAAACGCGAAAAAAACGTGAAAAATACTGAACGTGTGCACATGACCTGAAGGCTCCAACAGAAAGGCCCCCTGTGGGATACCATGAGTTCTAACTGCTTTGTTCAGACAGCTTGAATTCCAGGCTGCCACGAGAGGTGGTGAGTTCTTCAATGGAAATCTTCAAACAGAGGCTGGACAGACATATGTCTGGGATGATTTAGTGAATCCTGCTTTGAGCAGGAGGTTGAACCAGATGACCCAGGAGATCCCTTCCAATTCTACCATTCTATGTTTCTATGATTATATGTCTTAGCCACACCCATGTTATATTTTCATGATCTCTGGAATGGGCTAAATGCCTTCCAGGGTCTCGATCCGTTCTAGCACCCCAGGGAGGGGAGAAACATAGAATAGCTAGTAAGAACCAGATAGCAAAGATGTGTTTAGTCTCAACGCATAGCAGGGAACCATCCGGATCCGGTGACTCCAAAACCGCCTTCCAAGGACCGTCCATTAAGGAGTGATGACCCATCTTAGGTTTTGGAGTTTTTAGCTGCTAGGGGCAAGAGGAGGGGATTTAGGTTCAGCCCAGAGGGCAGGAGGGATGTGACCCAAAGGGGATAAAGGCTAGTGTAAAGTCATGTGGTAGCTCTCTCTGTGATGCATGCGGTTCACTTCGAAACTGGGGCCACATTGAGTAATGTGCTGTGAAGGACCTAGAAACAAGCTGGCAGTCCATGTCCCCTGTGGCCCAGCACACACATGGTCGAACATCAACCCAGTAATTGACATGATCAATCTGATTATATATTTTGTACTACCACTATTTTTATTTGCATAGATGACCATTGTATATGACCATTGGTTATACCGTTGTATAACCATCGTGTGTATAGTGTATTGTCTAGTGTGCCCTTAAGGAGATTAAATATATATTTTAACCTTGGGCTGCTCTTTCATCTCGATCCATGAACCCTCACCTCCATTTCTCGGTTTAACTTCCCATGCTATCAATGCTGGCTTCTGGCCCTGTTAATGAACTGGGCTTATATCTAATAAGGAACTGGCGGCAGTCCTCCCGGGCTGGCAGCACTCTATTTTACTGGTGCTAGTGAAAGGGTGCTATCATATGTGGACGAAAGAAGGGGATGATCAAGCTTCCAGAATTTTTTGCCCAAAATTTTTATATTTGATAGAAGAAGGTGCAAAAAATATGCACAAAAATCAATAAAAGGACAGCATAGCAGCTTCTTATATCAAATAAAAAAATTTTGGACAAAAAATTCTGGAATCTGGATCAACCCCTCCTTTCGTCCACATATGATTGCATCTTGTCCTATGGATCTTGTGCCTCCAACCGCCTTAGTGGCAGAGCGACGTTACTGCAACGACCAGGTCTCTGGGGTGCTGCACTCACCTTAGGGGTAAAGCCCTGGAAATCTTTGGGTGCCTGCCCAGCGAGACCACCCTGAGTACATCAAGCAGGCTCTGGTTCGGCAGTACAACTTGACCCCTGAGACATACCGGAAGCAGCTCCAGAATATGCAGCTGGGTCCTGCAGACAGCTGGGCCAATCACATGTGGGCCCTATTAGCAGTCGACCAATGGACCATAGGATTGGAGCTCACCACCATCCAGCAGCTGAAGGAGCTCATAGCAATTGAGCAGGTTTTATGGAATTACCCCAGGGACCTCCAGCAGTAACTCCATGACCGGAAGCCAAAGGGGGACAAAAGTGACACTTGCCGACGAGTACTCCAACAAGAATCCAGAAGCCAAGAAACCTGAAGGCAGCAGAGAGTAAGACGAACTCTGTGCCTGCTGTCCCTGCCCTCAAGCTCAATGGGGCAGCTGCCCATGCTTCCCTCTCCATGGGGGAATTCCAACTAGGCCATCTCTGCAAACAGCTGGGACACTTCAAAGCCATGTGTCCCCAGTGCCAGATGGTGGTGGGAGGTCCCTTGACAAGATTCAACCCATCACCGTAGGCCAGGCCATGGCCATGGGACTTCAGGACACCTGCGCTGAGATGACTCTTGTGCGGCCTGAGCTGGTGTCCCTACAGGATTTGGTACCTGGGGAATTCCTTGCTATATCCGGGATTGGAGGAGTTGAACCGGCGCTGCCCATCGCCAAGGTGTATTTGAACTGGGGTGCTGGGAAGTGAGTGAGGGATGTGGGGGTAACCTGGTATATCCCCCTGACTGTTTTGCCTGGGACAGACTTGGGGCAGCTAGTTTCCCAATATGTGGCCACTGAACTTCCAAGGTCTGATCCTCCAGACAACAATATAATGGCCTCTCCTGTTGATGTCAATGCGAATAACATGCCTACTGATGGGGATGTGGAGGTGGGTAATGTACTGTGTCCCTCTCACCTAGGGGGTGAGGAAATAATTCAAACAAGCTGTAATAATGCCTTAGAGTGTGGCCAGCAGGTTTGCTGGAACCAGTTGTCCTGTGATGTTGTCATAGAAGGGACAAACGGGGCAGGAAGCTGGGGAGGGAGCATGCAATTGAGTGCGCGGCAGTCCCAGGAGAGGTAGGGCTCCCAGGTAAGGCCTCATTTCAGGGTTCTTCTATGATCGGGATGTCAGAGGGCCAGGTTAGGCAGTCTGGACCGGTGACTTGGTCGGAAGCAGAGAAGAAGCGGTACTTGCCCGTCATGCGGCGGAGGTGGCGCCGAGTCCTCAAGGGCCCCTTGGGTGTCTGACGGCTTCCCCCCTTTCAACCAAGTGGCTGTACTGGGTAACACTCCACCAGGTTTCACCGGAGGCATGGCTTAGGGATCAACAGTTGGTACTACCCTATCCGTTCAGGGCAGAGTTGTTGCGGATTGCACATGAGATTCTGATGGCTGGACATCTAGGGATCACTAACAAAAAGGCCAGACTCGCCCATTCCTGACAATGCGAAAGTGAAACACACATTGGAGCGGTGTGTGGGGGCAGTGGTGTGTCATTTCGGTTGGTATTGAACTTTTACAATGGATTTTGTAATCCGTGTGTAAATACTGACTGGGGTCAGTGAGGAACTGCTGTTTATGGGATGCCTCTGAGGAGAAGAGGGATCCGGGAACCTGTGTGGTAATGACAGGTAACGGTCTTGAAAACCGTGAGTAAATACTGACCGGGGTCAGTGAGAAAACTGTTGTGTCTGGGCACCTCTGAGGCCGAGGGGTGTCCAGGAACCCGTGAAGTTGCCAACGGGTGACGGTCTGAAAACCGTGTATTATGCTGATCAGGATCAGTGAGAAACTATATTTGGGCTGTGTTAAAGCCGGGTGTGTAACAGACTGAAATCTGTGTTGTTCTGACTGGGGACAGTGAGAGATTGAGTTTTTTTTTTCCTGAGAGTCGGCTTGCTGTGGCTCGGTGAGGTCACGAAGTTTGCTGTGGCTCGGTGGGGTCACGAAGGTGACAAGCGGCTTGCTGTGGATCGGCGGGTCCACGAAGGTGACAAGCGGCTTGCTGTGGATCGGCAGGTCCACGAAGTTTGCGGTGCAGAGCCTTGTGAAGTCTAGCTGCAGTTGCAGCAAAGAGAAAAAAAAAAGACATTGCTGGTTTAGGGCGTGCAGACTCTTAAAGGGCCAGAGTCACATTGGTGTGCTGTGCAAACTGGGCCCTGAGAGTACTGTGGGAAGTCCACAGGGTGTACCCGAGGGAAGGGGTGGTGTCCCTAAAAGGGGTGGAGTTCCGCCAAATGGTGGTTTCCAAGAAAAGGGGTGGAGTTCCGCCAAATAGTGGTTTCCAAGAAAAGGGGTGGAGTTCTGCCAAATGGTGGTTTCCAAGAAAAGGGGTGGAGTTCTGCCAAATGGTGGTTTCCAAAAAGGGGCGGAGTCCCAAAAGGGGGCGGTAACCCAAAAGAGCGTAGTTGCCCAAAAGGGGGTGGAGTCCCAAAAGGGGGTAGTGACCCTAAAGGGGGCAGAGTCCCAAAAAGGGGCGGTAACCCGAATAGGGATGGCGGAAAAAAGGCGGTGGTGAATGCATCATTGGATAGTAGGCCGGACTGTAAGTTATCCTCAGACTTGTGGGAGGAGGGGTTTCCTCTACAGCTGGAGGATGGAAGTCTCATTACTGTTGCAGGGTCATACGTTAAGTCAGTAATGGGTCCCAAAATTGACGGGTCAGACATCGGGGTGACCAGTGTGAGGGGTTCGTCTGCCCAACTTACCGACATGATGTCACCAAATGTGTACACCGAAATGACTGACAGTGATCTGGTAAATAGAACCTGTGAAGCTGACACCCTGTTAGAAAGGAACTTGAGGGTTCACCGTACTGTGGGGTATGACACAAACTCCGGGGGGGGGGGTGACTGTTACGTGTCATTACCAGTAGCAACCACTAGAGCTGAGTACGAGGTTGTGCGGACGGAGGCACTGACACAGGGGAAGGATAGTGCTCCCCAAGGTAAAGTCAGGATGGCAGGGGTAGCCATAACAGAAATTGTAACCTGTGTGAGGGGCGACTGCAGGTTACAGGATGACCGATTGGGTGGTGCTGACGACTCCCATTTAGATGTTGACGCCAGATGGAAGAGTTAGAGGCAGTGACTCCTCACTTAGCTCAGGGCTCAGTGACCTAAGCGGGAGATCCTGTAGCAGAAGAAATAACAAAAGGTCGTCCTTATCAAAGCATGTGACGGAAATGGTTGACAGACGGTTTGACTGTCAGGGGCGACAGAGAAGGGTCTCTGGTCGGGTAATAGAAAGTGCCAAAGCCCCACGGCTTTAGGCAGAGGGGGGGAATATGTAGCATAGCGACTGGTCACGTGAATGATGGATGGTATGTATCGCAGAGGTGGGTGGCCCTGTGATGGAAGCCTGGGTATGTTTTGCTCAAGCAGATCTACTGCTGAGGGGTTTGTTTACATTAGGAAGGCTTCCAGGTGATTGAGAGAGATTGAGAGAGATTGAGTGAGTGTCTGTCAGGGTGGACACACTTCCGTGTGTCCTGGCAGGACCCTGCAGAATGGCCTGTGTGTTGGACGGTTCCAAGTGGGGACATCCTGGAAGCACACAGAGACCATTCCAGGCTGGAGAGCCTGCGTGCTGGACATAGCACGGACGGTTGGTGTTGGAGACTCCTGGGAGTGGAGTCGTCATGGAAGCACCTGGAGACCGTAGACCTGGACGGTCTGTGTTGGGGACCTGGGACTGACCTGAAGTCAGTGTAAGGAGTGGAACTTCTGAGAGGTAACCCCGGACAACGGGATTATAATATACAGCAGAGAAGCCTATCTGCTACGTGAACTGTCTAATGTTTCATGGCTGTAATGAAATGGACTGTACCCTGTCTGGTTTATGCGGAGTTTGAATAAACCATATGGACTGATATGTGTGAGATATCGTGCCTGAAGTGTTTATCCCGCTGCCAAGCGAGTATCCCCAAGACCTGTAGCGGGTGAAACGCTTCAATATATATATACACCGTATATATATAACCACACACACATACATGTATATGACATAGTCTCCTTTATTATGTATATTGCCATGCCTTATTATACAGTGCCCACTCTTGTAATGTACAGCACCGTCCCTTACATATTGGATTTTATAGAGCCCTGTTTTTTATTAAATACCATCCTGACTTGTTAGCTGTATAATGCAATGATGGCTGATGGAGCATGGGAAAGCTTCTTGTCTAAAGGAGGAGCTGATGGACTTGTAGTCTGGTCAACAGCTCCTTCATCAGTAGTTATTTTATATCTAACAAGAGAGGGGACTATGTAATAAAAGAGGGCACTGTGAATAACAAAAATAACACGAAAACACCATGCAAAAGACACTGTACATAACAGCAGAGGAAGCTATATAAAAAGGGAGGGCATCATATATAACTAGAGAGGATGGTACATAATAAGGGATGGTGTTATACATAACAAAAGAGGAAACTATGTAACTAAGGATGGTGTTATACTTAATAAGTGAGTACACTATACAAGGGACTGTGCTTTACATAAGTGAGTACACTTTATACTAAGGGACTGTGTTAGACATAATAATCGATATTAACGTCTTCCTCCACCTCCCCCTGTTTTTACATCCATTATAATCCCCCTTCCTCCCATCCCAATCCCCCACACCTCTCATTGTCCTCCTCCTTCCCCCTTCCCATTATTGCCCTCTCCCCCACCCCATGATTGCCCTCTTCACCACCTCATCATTGCTTTCTCCCCATCACCCCATTATTGCCCATTCTACCACCTCCATCATTGCCTCCTCCCCACCACCCCATCATTGTCCTTTCCACTGCCATCATCATTGTCTTCTCCCCCATCTTTACCCATTCCATAACCGCCATTATTTCCTCCTCCCCCATCATTGTCCTATCCACCACCACCATCATTGCCTTCTCCCCCACCACCCCCATAATTACCAATTCCACCACCTCCATCATTGCCTTCTCCCCACCACCCCATCATTGTCCTTTCCACTGCCATCATCTTTGTCTTCTCCCCCACCACCCCATCATTACCCATTCCACAACCTCCATCATTTCCTCCTCCCCACCATCCCGATCATTGCCTTTTCCACCACCATCATCGTTGTCTTTCCCCCCACCACCCCATCATTGTCCATTACACTGCCTCCATCATTTCCTCTTCCCCACCACCCCATTATTGCCTATTCACTACCTCCATCATTTCCTCCTCCCCCACTACCCCCATTATTGCCATTGCCCTTTCCACCACCCCATCATTGCTTTCTCCCCCACCACCCCATCATTGCCCTCTCTGTCAACCCAAACATTGCCTTCTGCCCCATCACACCCATCATTGCCCTCTTCCACCTACACAAACACACACAGCACCATTCACCTCTCTGCATACACACACACCTCACCTCTGCGCATGGTATCCTGAAGTCGCACCAACGCCGGCAGCTTCCTGTCTCGCACAGCCACAACGCTGAATGATGATGTCATTCAGCTGCTG
Source organism: Ranitomeya variabilis (assembly GCF_051348905.1). Classification (NCBI taxonomy): domain Eukaryota; kingdom Metazoa; phylum Chordata; class Amphibia; order Anura; family Dendrobatidae; genus Ranitomeya; species Ranitomeya variabilis. Next base: position 720,583,438 of record NC_135232.1, on the reverse strand, counting down.
CTGTGTGAGACAGGAAGCGTGGGCAGGAAGCAGGATGGATCCATTCCCTGCAGCTCCGCTGTGCTGACATTTTCTCTTGCAGGCAGCAGAGCTGCAGGGATTGCTTCCCTGCCTGCCTCACATGAGGGCAATCTGGCCAGGGGCCCCCGGATCCTCGGGTTTGGATAAACTGGCCAGATTGCCCTCATTATTAGCTGCCCTGCAAGGCTCACCCGGAGCCTCTGGGTATGTCCTCCCATGTCTGTGATCATTCTTGACTGGCCCAGTCAGAGCTCTGACCTAAACCCATCTCTCTGGAGAGACCCCCCATGTCTCTGGAGAGACATTAAAATGGCTGTCCACCAATGTTTACCATCCAACCTGACGGAACTGGAGAGGATCTGAAAGGAAGAATGGCAGAGGATCCCCAAATCCAGGTGTGAAAAACTTGTTGCATCATTCCCAAGACGACTCATGGCTGTACTAGCTCAAAAGAGTGTTTCTACTCAATACAGAGCAAAGGGTCTGAATCAAGAGCGTAGCTACCAGGGGGGTAGAGGGGGCAGTTTCCCCGGTCCCCACGCTCTGAGGGGGCCCACCCGGAGCTACGCTACTGCAACTGCATTGGCGTGCGCAGTGTGCCGATACAGTTACATTCTGTGGCACAGCAGGGAGAATCGATCTCCCTGCTCTGCCGCCCGGCTGCAGTGCGGCCCCTGAGCAGGCGGGGGGGCCCCGGTGTCAGCAGTGGGCCCCCCACCCGTCATCGCAAGGCCAGCTGTATCGGCTAGATGCCGATACAGCTGACTGCATTCATGAGAGAGAGAGCATTATGCTCCCTCTCCCATCATGCCCCTCTCAGTGTCTGATGTCACCGACGACGACACTGACAAGGGGGTTGCGAAGATCACTTGGCGCCCGCGGTTTGGAGATGTGCAGGTGCTCAGAGCAGCGGAGGAACCAGGAGGAAGAGAGATGAGTATTGGATTTATTTTTTTATGGGGGTGCATCATGCTATAGAGGCTGCCTATGGGGGTGCAATATACTATGCAGGCTGCCTATGGATGGGGTGCAATATGCTATGTATACAGACTGTCTATGGGGATGCAACATATTATACAGGCTGCCTATGGATGGGGGTGCAATATATTATACTGGTTGCTATGGATGGGGGTGCAATATACTATATAGGCTGCCTATGGGGGTGCAATATACTATAAAGGCTGCCTATGGGGGGAGCAATATATTATACAGGCTGCCTATAGGGGGTGCATTATACTATACAGGCTGCATATGGAGGTGCAATATACTATACAGGCTGCCTATGAGGGTTCAAAATACTATATAGGCTGCCTATGGGGGTGCAAAATACTATACAGGCTGCCTATGGGGGTGCAATATACTATAAATGCTGCCTATGGGCATGCATTATACTATAGAGCCTGCCTATGGGGGTGCATTATATTAGGGTCTGCATTATACTATAGAGTCTGCCTATGAGAAGTGCATTATACTATAAAGTCTGATTATGGGGAGTGCATTATACTATAGAGTCTGCCTATGGGGCGTGCATTATACTATATGGAGACCTATGGGAAGAGCTTTATACTATAGTGAGGATTGTCTGGTGCATTATACTATATGGAGGCTACCTAAGGGGTCATCATACAGTGTGGAGATTAGTATTAGAGCTATCAAACAGTTTGGGGGATACTAAGGGGTCAGTATATATACACTCACCGGCCACTTTATTAGGTACACCATGCTAGTAACGGGTTGGACCCCCTTTTGCCTTCAGAACTGCCTCAATTCTTCGTGGCATAGATTCAACAAGGTGCTGGAAGCATTCCTCAGAGATTTTGGTCCATATTGACATGATGGCATCACACAGTTGCCGCAGATTTGTCGGCTGCACATCCCAAAGATGCTCCATACAAGGCAGGATGGATCCATGCTTTCATGTTGTTTACGCCAAATTCTGACCCTACCATCCGAATGTCGCAGCAGAAATCGAGACTCATCAGACCAAGCAACGTTTTTCCAATCTTCTACTGTCCAATTTCGATGAGCTTGTACAAATTGTAGCCTCAGTTTCCTGTTCTTAGCTGAAAGGAGTGGTACCCGGTGTGGTCTTCTGCTGCTGTAGCCCATCTGCCTCAAAGTTCGACGCACTGTGCGTTCAGAGATGCTCTTAGGCCTACCTTGGTTGTAACGGGTGGCGATTTGAGTCACTGTTGCCTTTCTATCAGCTCGAACCAGTCTGCCCATTCTCCTCTGACCTCTGGCATCAACAAGGCATTTCCGCCCACAGAACTGCCGCTCACTGGATTTTTTTTCTTTTTCGGACCATTCTCTGTAAACCCTAGAGATGGTTGTGCGTGAAAATCCCAGTAGATCAGCAGTTTCTGAAATACTCAGACCAGCCCTTCTGGCACCAACAACCATGCCACGTTCAAAGGCACTCAAATCACCTTTCTTCCCCATACTGATGCTCGGTTTGAACTGCAGGAGATTGTCTTGACCATGTCTACATGCCTAAATGCACTGAGTTGCCGCCATGTGATTGGCTGATTAGAAATTAAGTGTTAACAAGAAGTTGGACAGGTGTACCTAATAAAGTGGCCAGTGAGTGTATATATGTAGTGAGGGGGCATTAGTCTGTATAAGAGAGCAACATATTGTGTAGAGGGGAGCTTTAAAGGGGGAGAGACTTGGGACATTATTAAATGTAAAGTGGGCACTTATTGTTATAGGGGAACCTTCAGGTTACTGTGACTGTCAAAGGGGCACACAGGGCATTATTACTTTCTAGGGGACAAAATATGGGCACTGTTTTCTAGGGCATTTGCACCCGGCATTACTATATTATAGAGGGGTGCTTTAGAATTTAGAGGGCACAGAGAACCACACAGTAGGTGCAGTAATAGGGACACATACGGCAGCAGAGGCTCAGTATTGGGGTATCAGCAGGATGAGGAGTTTGTGCAGGTTGGGAATAGATGGTGATGGGGCTGGAATATGAGAAGTGAAATATGTCTTTCTTGTATTCTCTGCAGCCGAGTCCTGGCTGGAAGAAGTTGTCATGTCGGTCTGGGCCAGATAAAAAGACGGGAAAAGTGAACGATTCCATCAGAAAGAACGTCAGGGTTAAGTCATTATCTGTAACTGTGCTGTGATAGCTTATATGTTCTGTAGGTCTGGTATGTACCACTGACTATATGGCGGTAATATCAATATTGGTCTTTATATTGAGATTATTTTCAGCAACAGAGCAGTCATCTACTGAGTTCCTCCTCCACTATTAGGAGGTGTCACCCAGTTGTAATCAAGGTTACCTGGTTAGGGGCCCACTCAGAAGCTTTGCCTCCCTGAACCAAAACCTTAGCTACGTCTCTGGTCTGAATACTTATGACCATGTGATATTTCAGTTTTTGTTTTTAAATAAATTTGCAAAAATGTCTTCATTTCTGCTTTTTTTCAGTGAAGCTGGGGTGCAGAGTGTACATTAATGAGAAAAAGAAGAACTTTTTTGAATTTACCAAATGGCTCCAATGAAACAAAGAGTGAAAAATCTAAAGGGGCATGAATACTTTCCGTACCCACTGTATATATATATACAGTATATATATATATATATATAAATATATATATATATATATATATATATATATATATATATATACTAGATGGTGGCCCGATTCTAACGCATCGGGTATTCTAGAATATGCATGCCCACATAGTATATTGCCCAGTCACGTAGTATATTGCACAGTCACATAGTATATTGCCCAGCCACGTAGTATATTGCCCAGCCACGTAGTATATTGCCCAGCCACGTAGTATATTGCCCAGCCACGTAGTATATTGCCCAGCGATGTAGTATATTGCCCAGTGACGTAGTATATTGCCCAGCGACGTAGTATATTGCCCAGCGACGTAGTATATTTGCCAGTGACGTAGTATATTGCCCAGCTACGTAGTATATTGCCCAGTCACGTAGTATATTGCCCAGTCACGTAGTATATTGCCCAGCGACGTAGTATATTGCTCAGTGCCGTAGTATATTGCCCAGTTACGTAGTATATTGCCCAGTGACGTAGTATACAGCACAGAGCCACGTAGTATATTGCACAGCGAAGTAGTATACAGCACACAGTCGCGTAGTATATTGGCCAGTCACGTAGTATATTGCCCAGCCACGTTTGTCACAGGTTAAAAAATAAAAAATAAACATATACTCACCTTTCCGAGGGTGCCTTGTAGTCCACGGCAGCTTCCGGTTCCAGGGTTGGTCTGAGCGCAGGACCTGTGATGACGTCGCGGTCACATGACCATGTAGCGGTCACATGACCGTGACGTCACGGCAGGTCCTTTCCGCGCAGGCGCGCTGGACTTGTCATGATGGCGCGGTCACATGACCGTGACGTCATGGCAGGTCCTTCTGCCATACGATCTTTACCACCGCAACCTGTAACGGAAGATGGCGGGCGGCGCGAGCGGCTCAGCGGACTACAGAGGGTGAGTATAGCAGGTTTTTTTTTAATTATTTTTAACATTACATTTTGTACTATTGATGCCGCATAGGCAGCGTCAATAGTACAAAGTTGGGGACACACAGGGTTAATAGCGGCGGTAACGGAGTGCGTTACCCGCGGCATAACGCGGTCCGTTACCGCCGGCATTAACCCTGTGTGAGCGCTGACCGAAGGGGTGTATGCGGGCGCTGGGCAGTGAGTGCGGGGAGTAAGGAGCGGCCATTTTTTTCCGGACTGTGGGCGTCGCTGATTGGTCGCGGCAGCAGCTGCCGAGACCAATCAGCGAACGAATAACCGCGAAAGAAAGACGGAAGTACCCTTAGACAATTATATAGTAGATATATATATATATATATTTGCACTGTGCACTTCATTAATTTCTACTTTTCCACCAGTGAATGATCAAGTTCAGCAGTCTCAATTTATTTTGTCCTTTATTTCGGATATATCATTTATTGCTTTATCTACCATTTGCCAATTAAGCTGACATATCCTGACCCCTGCATACATTGTGATTTTATATTTAATTTTTTTACCCCCCCCTGTTTAGTGATATCATGTTTTAATTATGAATTGCTGCGTAATTATGTTTTATATATATTAATAAGGGATTATTTTGCACATATATTTCTTTGAATACTTTTTTTGGGGTTATATAGCCCAGCATTTCTGGGGTCGATGTGGCTGCCTACTGTCTTCATGCAACACCTGTCAGAGGGTGGGTAAGGTGGGCCAGCACGCCAAAGCCCCATTGGTAACTCTGCCCATCATTAAAAAGCCTTTGAGGAGGGTGGCTGTGGACATGGTTGGCCTGATGGCCAGTATTGGGCCCTCTTCATTTTAACATATTTATTAACGACCTTGTAGGGGGCATTCAGAGTAGAATTTCCATATTTGCAGATGACACTAAACTCTGCAGGGTAATCAATACAGAAGAGGACAATTTAATATTACAGGATGATTTATGTAAACTAGAATCTTGGGCAGATAAATGGCAAATGAGCTTTAATGGGGATAAATGTAAGGTCATGCACTTGGGTAGAAGTAATAAGATGTATAACTATGTGCTTAATTCTAAAACTCTGGGCAAAACAGTCAATGAAAAAGACCTGGGAGTATGGGTGGATGACAAACTCACATTTAGTGGCCAGTGTCAGGCAGCTGCTACAAAGGCAAATAAAATAATGGGATGCATTAAAAGAGGCATAGATGCTCATGAGGAGAACATAATTTTACCTCTATACAAGTCACTAGTGCGACCACATTTATAATACTGTGTACAGTTCTGGTCTCTGGTGTATAAGAAAGACATAGCTGAACTAGAGTGGGTGCAGAAAAGAGCGACCAAGTTATTAGAGGACTGGGGGGGTCTGCAATACTAAGATAGATTATTACACTTGGGGATATTTAGTTTGGAAAAACGAAGGCTAAGGGGTGATCTTATTTTAATGTATAAATATATGAGGGGACAGTACAAAGACCTTTCTGATGATCTTTTTAATTATAGACCTGAGATAGGGACAAGGGGGCATCCTCTACGTCTGGAGGAAAGAAGGTTTAAGCATAATAACAGACGCGGATTCTTTACTGTAAGAGCAGTGAGACTATGGAACTCTCTGCCATATGATGTTGTAATGAGTGATTCGTTACTTAAATTTAAGAGGGGACTGGATGCCTTTCTTGAAAAGTATAATGTTACAGGGTATATATACTAGATTCCTTGATAGGCTGTTGATCCAGGGAACTAGTCTGATTGCCGTATGTGGAGTCGGGAAGAAATTCTTTTCCCCAATGTGGAGCTTACTCTTTGCCACATGGTGTTTTTATGCCTTCCTCTGGATCAACATGTTAGGCTATGGGCTGAACTAGATGGACTTAAAGTCTTCCTTCAACCTTAATAACTATGTTACTATGTTACTCCTAGCAACTCTGGGAAGTGCTTCATACTGAAGGTAGTAGAGGCAGGGGGACGGGATTTAGATTCAGCCAAAAATGCAGGAAGGAAGTGACCCAAAGGGGGTAAAGGCTAGTGTAAGGCCATGTGGTTGCTCTCTCTGTGACGCATGTGGTTCACTTCGGAAATGGGGGCCACTGTATTTTCTAGTGTGCCCTTAAGGTGATTAAATATATAATTTAACCTTGGGCTGCTCTTTTATCTTGATTCATCAATCCACACTTCCATTCCTCTGCTTGACTTTCCATACTACCTTTCTGGCCTGATATAATCCTGTTAACGGACTGGGTTTATATCTAACGAGTAACTGGTGGCAGTCCTACCGGGCTGGCAATGCTTTGCTTCCCTGGTGCTAGTGAAAGGGGCCTCTCTCAGCCTGTCAGGGTTGTGGGTGAGTGTGGTGCCACATAAGTGATTACGTGTGCCACATCCTCCCCCTCCGTGTGCCTCCCTGGGTCCGTGTGGACAGAGGAAGTCTGTGATAAACTGTACTAAACGTATCTTATGTGTCCCCAGGGGATGCGGAACGTCATGCTGGTGATAGTTGGTAGACCATAATTGTAATGTCAGGCAGTTTGGAGAGATGTGGGTTCATCACAGTTCACAGGGAAAACTCAATTACAGATTCCCTTTAAGACTATATTGAATATATGGAGCATGAAAAAAACACTTTTTGTTCCTAGCCACACAATATAGGGGGTGTAGATTTGGTAGACGCACCCAGATCCTGGAATCTGAGGATCTCAATAGCCTCCACGTTACAGAGAACGTGCCAATATTATATATGGCACATAGGGACATGCAGCGCCCCAGGGTCCTGGTCTGCGCAGTGGTATTGCTTTCCTCTCGGGAAGAGTGATGCTACGTTTGGAGGCAAAGAAGGATAACTGCATCCAGGTATCACAAACATGCAACACATTTCACACTCCAGACTACCACTGGGAGCTTCTGCTTATATTTATTAGGTCACTCCCCATATATATATAACTGGTAGTCTGTAGGGAAAGTTAGTCAGTTCCAGACAGGAGTCAGTTCCTGGCAGAGCTCCAGACAGGAGTTCTCTTAGTTCCAGACCAGAGTCTGAGGAGGACAGAGGGTCAATGGAGCTGTGCATGCCCTCAGAGCTGCAGCTCCCGGAAAGAGACTTTGAAAGGCAGAATTGTATTGCAGCGAGCGTGAAGGAAGTCGAAGCAAAGGAGAGGATACCAGAAAGGGACCAGCCCCGCTCAAGCTGTCTCCTTCTGAGGCGCAAAATCCCAGTAGCCGGTACACCGAGGGAGTAAGGACCTCTACGCCTTATTTTAGAGACGGGCAGGACAGCTAATTGCAGGTTACCTGTCCATACCTACACCCAGGAGGCACGGTGACACCTACAGAGCCAGGTTATCTAAGAGACCCTATAAACAGGCTCAAGTCACCAGTCATACGGGTTTTGTCCTATCCTATATGGGGGACAGAGAGAGCGAAACATCACATTTGTGAGACCCTTATGTGAAGCCATAGGCAGTAAGGGACCACACCACCGCAGCGCAGGGGAAGGCTACTGATTTCCACCTGGACAAGGGAACTCTGGACTTGCCTCCAAACATAACATCACCCCAGCGGACCCCTTAAAGCAGCGTCGGTCACCCTGACCGAATACCACAGGTGTCGTCACGAACATAAACTCTATCCCTTTAAAGACCTTTCTCTTTTACATGGGCGCCCTGGGCCACGGACCGGGTCACCACCGTGACATCTCCCCTGTGAACTGCAGTACCCCATGGCCCTTGGGGGGCGATCCAGACCCTTAACAGAGCTTGCATTGTGGCCACAAATTTTTTTGGGTATAGATTGCAGTAGACGGGTGTTAAGGCCCCGTCTCACATAGCGAGATCGCTAGCGAGATCGCTGCTGAGTCACAAGTTTTGTGACGCAACAGCGACCTCCATAGCGATCTCGCTATGTGTGACACGTACCAGCGATCAGGCCCCTGCTGCGAGATCGCTGGTCGTGTCAGAATGGCCTGGACCTTTTTTTGGTCGTTGAGGTCCCGCTGACATCGCTGAATCGGTGTGTGTGACACCGATCCAGCGATGTCTTCACTGGTAACCAGGGTAAACATCGGGTTACTAAGCGCAGGGCCGCGCTTAGTAACCCGATGTTTACCCTGGTTACCAAAAAAAACAAACAGTACATACTCGCCTTTCGGTGTCCCTTGCCGTCTGCTTCCTGCTCTCACTGACTCCCGGCCGTACAGTGAGAAGTGAGAGCGCAGCAGTGACGTCACCGCTGCGCTCTGCTCTCACAGTACGGCGGCTCAGTCAGAGCAGGAAGCAGATGGCAAGGGACCTGGACACCGAAAGGCGAGTATGTAGTGTTTGTTTTTGTTGGTAACCAGGGTAAACATCGGGTTACTAAGCGCGGCCCTGCGCTTAGTAACCCGATGTTTACCCTGGTTACCCGGGTGCTGCAGGGGGACTTCGGCATCGTTGAAGACAGTTTCAATGATGCCGAAGTCGTTCCCCTGATCGTTGGTCGCTGGGGAGAGCGGTCTGTGTGACAGCTCCCCAGCGACCACACAGCGACTTACCAACGATCACGGCCAGGTCATATCGCTGGTCGTGATCGTTGGTAAATCGCTTAGTGAGACGGGGCCTTTATATTTAGACCCCCGCCCTTAAGCGCTGAGTCTATAGATCCGATAGTGGACCCCCTCACTACCAAAGTCCTAAACATATGGTGTGGCCCACTTCTTTGGTAGCTGCAGCAGTGCTGGGATCAAGGATTTATTTTGACTGCACCATTGTATAAGAGAGAATAAAATAATGAGACAAACTGATCAGATACAAAGTAACAAGATGGCAGACAAAGATCTGTAAACAGATTGGTTTCTTCTCCTTGATATTTAACACTCGTCCCCCCAGTGGGAATCCTTCACCTCCGGGAAGTAAGGAGCCAATTAATCGGAGAAGGCTTCTTACAGATTCAATATATTCTGTCTTTTAGCGGGGAGCGCGGTGACCCCGAGAAGCGGAGGATTTTACTACTAATATGGGGCTGCTTATGTATTCTCAGATCAGAGGCGGCTGCAGCCTGCGGCATCCGTGCGAGTAAAGAGCGGTCCAACACATTAGTACAATACTTACAGTCCCATGAAATTATTATTACCGGCTCAAGGTTTATTTTTTACTCCCTAAGCAAATATAAGAAGCATGAGAATGGGGGAGGGGCGCTCCACTAATGTAATTAAATTATGGTGTAAACTGCTTACGGGAATTACCCGGATCCACGATGCAAAGAAAAGAAACATAGAGAAGGCGGGAAACACGAGCAGGAGGAACGGGCGCAAAATCTGGTGATGGGTGCAAAAACGGTAGTAGCTCAGAGGGAAGAATCCATCACTGTGGAGCCCGAGGCTCTGAGTGCCGGTAATATACACAGTATATATGTATCAGAGATCAGAAAATGTTTTGAAATTCAAGTTTTCCAGCTTTGTCGAATTTCTCTACAAAATATAATTTGCAGCAAATTGATTCACCGCAATTCTGAAACACAGCACTATACCATGACAAAAAGACTGACTGGCACATCCAAGCTAATGTGAACAGGTGACAACTAGGAGCAGCTACCTCCTTATGCAATAAACAAAAAAGTTGCACTCTGTAGTGCTAAAGCATGTCAATGTGAAATATATGAAATATGAATAGCAATAGGGCTTCTGCATACTAGGAAAAAAATGAGACGATTAGCTAATTTGGCCAATTCATGCATGCCCAGCAACCAACGACAAAGTGGTCTCAAAACTGATGGGTCCTAACGTGTCTAATGTGAATACCTCTCTAAATTCTGAATTCTTGTGTAGATGTGAATACCTCTTTTCCCAGTCTGATTTTATGGGTAGGTAGAACCCTACTGCAATTAAAATCCACCACATGCTGGAGTATGGAGTGCTCGAAAGCTAATATATAAATGACAAAAACACTGACTGGCACACCCAAGCTAATGTGAACAGGTGCCAACTAGGAGCAGCTACCTCCATATATAAGAAACAAAAAAAGTTGCACTCTGTAGTGCTAAGGCACGTCAATGTGAAATATATGAAACATGAATAGCAATACTGCTTCTGGATACCAGGAAAAAATTAGACGCTATACCATGTGATCTTATGGCAGCAAAGCATTATGGGGAAGGGATTTTTTTTCTTTTGCGGAGCGAGTCATCTTGGCAAAAATGTGGAGACAAATCCAATAATTATCAAGATCAAAAATTGGTAATGTAAGTCTATAGTTCCATAGAAAAAAAAATCGCACAGCACTTGGATGCCGTTTGTGTGCCGTCAGTCTAACGGAGCATTAGATAGAAGAAAGTAGAACAGCAGAAATGTCATATATTCAATGTCTGCAGTCATCTTAGTGCACAGAGGCGGCTGTGTTGTTATACACACATACATACTATATCTATATACATATATATATATATATATATATATATATACAGTATATATATATATCTCAATGCTACTAAATGCCAAGATAATGACTTCTAATTGTTATTTTTTATTAATTCTTGAATACTTTGCATTTATTATCAGCTATTATATAAAAAGCCACTATTTACCAGCAGAGGGCAGTCTGACAGTGGGAATCAGGGTGGTGAGCAATGTAATGTATGTACACAATGACCGCACCAGCAGAATAGTGAGTGCAGCTCTGGAGTATAATACAGGATGTAACTCAGGATCAGTAATGTAATGTATGTACACAGTGACTGCACCAGCAGAATAGTGAGTGCAGCTCTGGAGTATAATACAGGATGTAACTCAGGATCAGTAATGTAATGTATGTACACAGTGACTGCACCAGCAGAATAGTGAGTGCAGCTCTGGAGTATAATACAGGATGTAACTCAGGATCAGTAATGTAATATATGTACACAGTGACTGCACCAGCAGAATAGTGAGTGCAGCTCTGGGGTATAATACAGGATGTAACTCAGGATCAGTAATGTAATGTATGTACACAGTGACTGCATCAGCAGAATAGTGAGTGCAGCTCTGGGGTATAATACAGGATGTAACTCAGGATCAGTAATGTAATGTATGTACACAGTGACTGCACCAGCAGAATAGTGAGTGCAGCTCTGGAGTATAATACAGGATGTAACTCAGGATCAGTAATGTAATATATGTACACAGTGACTGCACCAGCAGAATAGTGCGCACAGCTCTGGGGTATAATACAGGATGTAACTCAGGATCAGTAATGTAATGTATGTACACAGTGACTGTAGAATAGTGAGTGCTGCTCTGGAGTATAGTACAGAATATAAGTAATGTAAGTTATGTACGAGTTACTCCGCTGTCTACGAGATTAATTTTAGATGAGAATTGTGAAATATTCTGCGGCGTTCGCTCTGTTCTTGGGATAGACTTCTGTTGAGTGATCTTGCTGAGAAGCTGCATAATATCTGAGTAATATCTTCTCCTGCCGTGTATAAGATGCACATTTTCTTTATCTGCCATTGGCAGTGGAAAGAGACGCCAGGTTGCATCCTGCGCTGCGGACCCCCTCCCACCTGCTTCAGCCCTAGGAACCGGCACCTGCAGTCAGTGGCAACTCCGGTCTCTCAGACCCTCCGTGTTGTTACTCGCCTGCAGCCATGACTGCGCATTTGTAGATCTTTCTATGATTATTTTCTATGTATTTCACCCATAAGATACATTTTGCTCCATCTCCTTTGAGACCCGGCTTCAGGCTAAATGAGTCTTATAAATAAACATCTCATCTTATTAGTCACCGGGGCCGGGCTGATGTGTGAATTTGCCGCACATGATGCTTGCAGCAGCCATTATTCGTGCTTCACAGGTGGCAGGAGTCGGGATTGGCTTGTAACTATTTTGTTACATTGCTAATAGTGTTTTTCGCATTATTCCACTACGGAAAAAAAACATTCTCTGCCGCCGGCGCTCGCCGATCTTCACTGTTTCATTAATTTGCAGCTTTTACCAACAAGACTCAGCTTTGCCCTTTCTGACTGACTCCTCTGTCGTTCCCCTAATCGGTCGCCATTGACCTCTGTTTCCTAATGTTGACGTCTCCGCATTGTCTGCTGGCATTAACATTTCATAGGATTTTAATTTGCCGGTAATTACTGCTTGTCGTCTTCTAAGCCAAGGAGAAGCATATATATATGTAAGAAATAACACGCCCCCATAACACTCCCCAATAACACGTCCCGATAACACGTCTCGATAACACGTCCTGATAACACTCCCCAATAACACGCCCCGATAACACGCCCCTATAACACGCATTCTTATGAGTTCAGCATTTATATAAGGATTATGTTATTCTGGAATATCTTTGAGTGGTCACTCCAACCCCTCCCTCTCTTTATGACCTTTGCTTAACTCTCTACATTTGGTCTCGCCATACCCACCCACCTCCTCATTCACACCTGATTGCCCTTAGCTGGGGATATATTCAGACCCAGGAGTCTGATCAAGACTTTAGTCTGATCCATGTATCTTTCAAATTCTATCTTTGAAATTACAGATTTCTAATTACTATACTTTACTATACTTTGAATTAGACTTGAATTAGACTGGAATTTGACTGTAAGGTAAAGGACTATCAAACCCCTATGATGTTTCAGTTTCTATTCTCTTTCACACCTATACTACTCTATTTTTCCCTACCACCTGTAATCCCCCCACCTAGTAAGGAACTAGTAATTTCACCCTCCATCCTCCCCAGCCATCTCACCTCCTCCTCACAGCTGTTCATCCACATACAATCCTTTTTCTCCAGACACACACAGCCGCATCATGTCCTATCCTGCTCCCACCTTCTAACGCTCTATCTGCTACTCCTCATCGCTGGTGACGTATCCCCAAATCCTGGCCCTCCTCAGCACATCCCCACACTCATTTCTAACCCCCTGCCACGATCCTCTACACGTTTTCACAACCATGATAACCTCATACCCATTCATCCAGCCCCCACTCCCCCAGTCCCCCTACCTGGAGCAGTATGGAACGCACGCTCTGTCTGCAACAAACTGCCGTTTCTCCATGACCTCTTCATCATCAACAAACTCTGCTTCCTCCGCATCACTGAAACCTGGCTCACCCCCTCTGACTCCGCCTCTTCGGCTGCACTTTCCTATGGCGGATTCCACCTCTCTCACACCCCTCACCCCAGCACCAAATGTGGTGGAGGAGTTGGCTTGCTCCTGTCCACCTACTCCTTTACTCCAATCCCGCTACCACCCTTCACTACTCTTTCTTCGTTTGAGATGCACTCCGTCTGCATCTACAGTATTCCCCCTCCAACCTCCATCTGGCTGTCATCTACCGTCCCCCAGAACTAGCCATCTCCACCTTTCTCGACCACTTCACCACCTGGCTACTTCACTTCCTCTCTGCTGACATCCCCACTATCATCATAGGTGACTTCAATATCCCCATTGACACTTCCACCTCAGCTGCCTCTAAACTTTTATTGCTTACTGCCTCCTTCGGCCTCACTCAGTGGTCTACTGCGGCCACTCACAAAGATGGTCACACACACTAGACCTTATCTTTACCCGCTTCTGTTCCCTTACTAATCTCACTAACTCACCCCTCCCCCTATCTGTCCACAACCTACTGACATTCTCTTCCTTCTCCTCTCCTAGTACGCAACCCCCACTCCACAAACTCACTCACCCTTGCAGAAATCTCAAACACCTCAATTTACAATCACTCTCTGAGTCCCTTCTGCCTCTTACAGACATAGCTTCCCTTCATGACATAGATGCTGCTGCCACTTTTTATAACACCATAATAACAGCAACACTTGATTCGGCTGCCCCCCTCATGCATAGCAAAACTCGTACAATCAACAGACAGCCCAGGCTGACCAGTCTGACCAAAGAACTGAGACGGGCTTCCAGGGTCGCTAAGTGGAGATGGAAGAGATCCCACTCTGCCTAGCACTTCATCGCATATAAGCAGTCCCTCGCTAGCTTCAAGTCCAAGCTCCCTGTCGCAAAACAAACTTATTTCTCAACTCTCATATCCTCCCTGTCTCACAACCCTAAACAGCTTTTCAACACTTTCAATTCTCTACTCTGTCCCCCAGTACCTCCTCCCTCCCCTCTCATTTCTGCTGAAGACTTTGCTTCTTTCTTTAAACAGAAGATCGATGCGATCAGAGACAGCTTTGTCCCGCTTTGCCCAATGCCCCTCTTAGCTGCTCAACCCTGTTCCTCCAAAACCAGCTTCTCCACCATGACAGAAGATCAGCTCTCCACCCTCCTGTCAAGATCAAATCTCACCACTTGCACGCTTGATCCGCTCCCTTCTCACGTCATCCCTAACCTCACCAAAGTCTTCATTCCAACCCTAACACACCTCTTCAACCTCTCACTCACAACTGGTGTCTTCCCCTCATCCTTCAAACATGCCAAGATCACACACATCCTCAAAAAGCCCTCCCTTGACCCATCCTCTTTGTCTAGCTATTGCCCGATATCTCTTCTCCCTTATGCCTCATAACTACTGGAACAGCATGTCCATCTTGAACTATATTCCCACCTCTCCTCCTGCTCCCTCTTTGACCGGTTACAATCTGGCTTCCGACCCCATCACTCAACTGAAACTGCCCTAACTAAAGTCACCAATGACCTATTAACTGCCAAGAGCAAGCGACACTACTCTGTCCTCCTTCTGCTGGACCTGTCTTCTGCATTTGACACTGTGGATCATACCCTCCTGCTACAGATTCTATCATCTCTTGGCATCACAGACTTGGCCCTATCCTGGATCTCGTCATACCTAACAGACCAAACTTTCAGTGTCTCCCTCTCCCACACCACCTCATCACCTCGCCCCTTGTCTGTCGGTGTCCCTCAAGGCTCAGTTCTAGGACCCCTACTCTTCTCCATCTACACCTTTGGCCTGGGACAGCTCATAGAATCCCATGGTTTGCAGTATCACCTCTACGCCGATGACACGTAGATCTAGCTATCTGGACCTGACCTCACCTCCTTACTCACCAAAATCCCACACTGTCTGTCTGCTATCTCGGCCTTTTTTTCTGCTCGCTTTCTAAAACTGAACATAAACAAAATAGAATTCATCATCTTTCCCCATCTCACTCTACCCCTCCACCAGACCTATCCATCAAGGTCAATGGCTGCTCACTTTCCCCAGTCCCGCATGCTCGGTGCCTCGGGGTGATCCTCGACTCTGCCCTCTTTTTCAAGCCACATATCCAAGCCCTTGCCTCCTCCTGCTGTCTCAAACTCAAAAATATTTCCCGGATCTGCGCATTCCTTGACCACGAAACCACAAAAACACTAGTGCACGCCCTTATCATCTCCAGCCTTGACTACTCCAACCTCCTAGTCTCTGGCCTCCCCTCTAGCACTCTGGCACCACTCCAATCCATCCTACCCTCTGCTGTCTGACTAATCTACCTGTCTCCCCGCTACTCCCCAGCCTCTCCCCTATGCCAAGCCCTTCACTGGCTTCCTATCATCCAGAGACTCCAGTTCAAAACCCTTGCTATGACACACAAAGTCATCCACAACCAGTCTCCTCCATACATCTGTGACATGGTCTCCCGGTACTTACCTACATTCTTCCCTTAACTGCATCCAAGACTTCTCCCGTGCTTCCCCCATACGCTGGAACTCTATACCCCAACACATCAGACTCTCGCCTACCATAGAAACCTTCAAAAAGAATCTGAAAACCCACCTCTTCTGACAAGCCTACAGCCTGCAGTGATCCTCAACCTACTGAACCGCTGCACGACCAGCTCTACCCTCTCCTAGTGTATGCTAACCCATCTCCTGCAGACTGTGAGCCCTCGCAGGCAGGGTCCTCCCTCCTTCTGTAACTGTTAGTATCTTGTTTTTTGCTCATGTTTATTGTATTTGTCTATATTTGCCCCTTTTCACATGTAAAGCGCCATGGAATAAATGGCGCTATAAAAATGTATAATAATAATAATAATAATTTTACACTAATGTTATCCATGCACTGGAAATGCACCGGCCCATGACTTGTATTTGTACCATAGATTATAATAGGTACAGGCTGTATCTTTAAAAAATAACAGATATAACACGGACATCTTAATGAGGCTTCACAGAATCATCCCCTTAGCAAAACTTTTTGACAGACTTGACTTTTTTACACTTTCTTTTGCTCCTGAGTTTTATGGAGACTTCTCCTCTTGGCATTACCCTCCTCACCTCCTCTTCGCATTACCCTCCTCGCCTCCTCTTCGCATTACCCTCCTCATCTCCTCCTGACATTATCTTCCTCGCCTTCTCTTG
Source organism: Ranitomeya variabilis (assembly GCF_051348905.1). NCBI lineage: Eukaryota > Metazoa > Chordata > Amphibia > Anura > Dendrobatidae > Ranitomeya > Ranitomeya variabilis. The sequence continues at coordinate 720,566,659 of NC_135232.1, read as the reverse complement.
GCATCACCCTCCTTGCCTCCTCCTGACATTACCCTCCTTATCTCCTCCTGACATTACCCTCCTCGCCTCCTCTGGGTATTACCCTCCTCACCTCCTGCTGGAATTATCCTCCTCGCCTCCTGCTGGCGTTACCCTCCTTGCCATCTACTGCCATTACCCTCCTCTTGGCATTACCCTCCTCGCCTCCTCTTGGCATTACCCTCCTTGCCTCCTGCAGCCAGTACCCTCCTCACCTCCTGCTGGAATTATCCTCCTCGCCTCCTGCTGGCGTTACCCTCCTTGCCATCTACTGCCATTACCCTACTTGCCTCCTCTTGGCATTATTCTCCTCGCCTCCTTCTGACATTAGCTTCCTCTCCTAATCTTGGCAATATCCTTTTCGACTCCTCTTGGCATTACCCTCCTCGCCTCCTCCAGACATTACCCTTCTCGTCTCCTCCTGACATTATCCTCATCGTCTCCTCCCGACATTACCCTCCTCGCCTCATGCTGGCAATACCCTCCTCCTTACATTACCCTCTTGCTTCCTGCTGCCATTACCCTCCTCGCCTTCTCTTGACATTACCATCCTCGCCTCCTGCTGCCATTACCCTCCTGGCCTCCTCCTGACAGTACCCTCCTTGCCTCCTACTGCCATTACCCTCCTTACCTCTTGATGAGATTACCTTTCTCGTCTCCTCTTGGCATTAACTCTTGGCATTACCATCCTCACCTCCTCTTGACATTACCTCTTGTCATTACCCTCCTCACCTCCTCTTGTCATTACCCTCCTTGCCTCCTCTTGGCATAACCTCTTGGCATTACCTTCCTTACCTCCTCTTGTCATTACCTTCCTCACCTTCTCTTGACATTACTTTCCTTGCCTCCTACTGCCATTACCCCCCTCACCTCCTCTTGGCATTTCCCTTCTTGCCTCCTCTTGGCATTACCCTCCTCACCTCCTCTTGACATTACCTCTTGGCATTACCCTCCTCACCTCTTCTTGTCATTACCCTCCTCACCTCCTCTTGGCATTACCCTCCTTGCCGCCTCTTGACATTACCCTCCTCGCCTCCTCTTTGCATAACCTCTTGGCATTATCCTCCTTACCCATTGTTATTACCCTCCTCGCCTACTCTTGACATTACCCTCCTTGCCTCCTACTGCCATTACCCTCCTCTCCTCCTCTTGGCATTACCCTCCTTGCCTCCTCTTGGCATTACCCTCCTCACCTCCCCTTGCTATAACCTCTTGGAATTACCCTCCTCGCCTTTTCTTGACATTACTCTCCTTGCCTCCTACTGTCATTACTCTCCTTGCCTTCTCTTGGCATTACCCTCCTTGCCTCCTCTTGGCAAAACCCTCCTCACCTCATCTTGCCAAAACCTTTTGGCATTGCCCTCCTCGCCTTCTCTTGACATTACCTTCCTTGCTTCCTACTGCCATTACCCTCCTCACCTCCTGCTGCCATTACCCTCCTCGCCTCCTCTAGGCATTACCCTCCTCACCTCCTCTTGGCATTACCCTCCTCACCTCCTCTTGGCATTACCCTCCTCGTCTCCTGCTGCCATTACCCTCCTCGCCTCCTGCTGCCATTACCCTCCTCGCCTCCTCTAGGCATTACCCTCCTCGCCCTCTACTGCCAATTACCCTCCCCGCCTTCTCTAGGCATTACCCTCCTCACCTCCTCTTGGCATTACCCTCCTCACCTCCTCTTGGCATTACCCTCCTCGTCTCCTGCTGCCATTACCCTCCTCGCCTCCTGCTGCCATTACCCTCCTCGCCTCCTCTAGGCATTACCCTACTCGCCTCATTTTTCCTTCTTTTGTCCCTGGATTCCTATTTCTCCATTTCTCGCTCTCTTTCCAAGTTATTGTAAAACTTTTTCTTTCTCAATAACTGTACAAATTGGAGATTATCAGCAGCCTAAACAGCAGACAGGGAATAGCAGACTGCTGACTGTGATGCGGAGCAGAGGCTCAGTAAGATGCCAGCAGACTGTGCCTGCCAGGAAAGACCCCGAGAAGCTGCAGAGATTCTTCAGCCTCGTTGGCTACAAAAGACTCAAGGTTATTTAGCAACAAAATTGCATTTTTTTGCAAACAGTAAGCGCCGCTCGCTCCCCGGTAATTAGCCACAATGGAATTCTGCAAAGGTCAATGGCTTGAAATATAGACTTGTGTGTAAAGAAAAACCCAAAATGATGGTTGGCATCCATTAACTCCAGTCACAGTTACCCCGGGATCTTCTTCTATCACCGTCTCAGGGTTTCCAAGTCTGATTCAAGTGTGTTCTTAGAACATGAACATCTGTTGAGTTTCCTCGGGCAAATCTATTCAGATACTGCTTTATCACAAGCAACTGAGCCCCCGTTTGTCAGGACATAGCCTGGGAACCAGCGTCTGTTCCAAGTGGAAACCTCACTTCATTTCCAGGTTTCACACAGATAAAAGCGTCCAGGGCTGATGTGAGGATTCGCACCGGGTGCAGGATGGAGGCCGACTCAACTATGAATATTCAGTAAGTAACAAAACTTTTCTGAGGATGAAGGGAAGAATCCGAAAACCTGTACAACTCCATAGAGAATTCCTTTAACAACATGTAGTCACAGCGCCGCCCCTTTATAATAGCCCCCAGCTGCAGTTATATAGTAAAGCAAAAAAGTTTCTTCTAACGGGCGATTATTGCCCCATGGGAATCAGAAAGCTGCTATGGCATTGAATAAAAATACGTTTCCACTTTCAAAAAGGGTCTTCATCAGGTACAAGTAAGCAAGTTTTGTCTTTTGGCTAAGATCTGGTGCAGAATCTGTTCTGATCACTTTCTTTGACCTGCACCACTGGTATAGTATGGATACACTAATGCACACAGAGCTTCTAGAGCTACTAGGGTGTACAACAGGGTAACTTGCATAGTCATCCTGCGAGTGATGTAGGCACCCAGAATCTGTACTGTGGCCTAGGTTTTTTGAAAGCCTGATATTGTGGGCTCACCTGCTGAAGTGGATTCTCTAAGCTGCAGGTCAGAGTGATCAGCATAGACTGGAGATGAGAATGTAGTGGAAAAGCAAAGTACATGAATCAGAAAGGATCAGGCAAGCAGAGTTTGTTGGACAGCAGTTGAGCAGGCAAAGCTGGAAGCACTAGATGCTGCTAGAGGACAGATAAATACAGGAACAGCAAAGAAGAATATGCAATTAGGCGCTTGCAGCAGGCATATTGTTAACAGCAGAGACATATGCAATCAGAGATTTGCAGCAAGGATAAGGTTAATAACAGAGGTGTATGTGCAAACAGGAGCTTGCAGCAAAGCTGAGGGTAATAGCAGAGACATACATGCAATCAGGTGCTTGAAGCAAGGATGAAGTTAATAGCAGAGACGCACATACTGTGTATGTGTTCAGGGACTTGCATCAGAGAAATGGTAATAAAAGTGACATTCACACAGCAAAAAAGGCAGCAATATTTACCTGCCCAGGTCTCAGAACGAATGCACTCAGGACGCAACAAACTTATGTAATAAAGATGAAAGCAACAGAGGTGCAAAATACTGATGAGACAACCACTCCCAACCTATCAGTTCATGGTGGGGGTGACTGCTTAATATTAACCAAAAATGGTTAACAGCAGAGACATATATTCAATACTAGATGGTGGCCCATGGGTATATTGCCCAGCCACGTAGTATATTGCCCAGCCACGTAGTATATTGCCCAGCCACGTAGTATATTGCCCAGCCACGTAGTATATTGCCCAGCCACGTAGTATATTGCGCAGCCACGTAGTATATTGCACAGCCATGTAGTATATTGCCCAGCCACGTAGTATATTGCCCAGCCACGTAGTATATTGCGCAGCCACTAGTATATTGCACAGCCATGTAGTATATTGCCCAGCCACGTAGTATATTGCCCAGCCACGTAGTATATTGCACAGCGACGTAGTATACAGCACAGAGCCACGTAGTATACAGACTTAAAATAAAAAATAAACATATACTCATCTTCCGAAGGCCCTTTGAAGTCCTGGCCCTGTGTGCGGTGCAGGGTTGGTATGAGCGCAGGACCTGTGATGACATTGCGGTCACATGACCGTAACGTCATGGCAGGTCCTTCTCGCAGGACCTGTGATGACGTCGCGGTCACATGACCGTGATGTCATGGCAGGTCCTTCTCACATACCATCCTTGGCACCGGAACCTGCCGCTTGCATGGAGCGGTCACCGGAGCGTCGCGAGGAGCGGGAAAGGTGGCGGAAGGTGAGTATATAATGATTTTTTATTATTTTTATCATTAGATCTTTTTACTATTGATGCTGCATAGGCAGCATCAATAGTAAAAACTTGGTCACACAGGGTTAATAGCGGCGGTAACGGAGTGAGTTTCCCGCGGCATAACGCGGTCCGTTACCGCTGGCATTAACCCTGTGTGAGCGGTGACTGAAGGGGAGTATGGAGCTGGCGCCAGGCACTGACTGCGGGGAGTATGGAGCGGGCGCCGGGCACTGACTGAGGGGAAGTAGGGAGGGACTAATCGGACTGTGGCCGTCGCTGATTGGTCGCGGCAGCCATGACAGGCAGCTGGCGAGACCAATTAGCGACTTGGATTCCATGACAGACAGAGGCCGCGACCAATGAATATCCGTTACAGACAGACAGACAGACGGAAGTGACCCTTAGACAATTATATAGTAGATTGGGTTTGTTTTTTGCAATTTGAAATAGCAGAGCTAAGAAAAGATTCAGGGGACTGAGCTGGGAAACATAAGTCAGATGTTTAACAAGTGGTCAAGAATTGCTGGTAAGGTAATTAAGTAAAATTAGATACTTGGCACTCAAAAATTCAGAAAAATGCCTGTGTTTTTATTTATGATGCAATCCAATAAAGTAGTAACATTTTGACCCTACAATATGGTTCTTCATGCTGCTGTGTTAGATGTATGCAGCATGCTGCTATGCACATATATGCTACTATGCGCATGACAACACGTGGCATACATCAAAAACAGCGCCATTATTTGTATCCAATTTATTCTCTGCAATCCAAGTTTGATGAAGACCCATATTGTAAGGTCAAAACGTTACTACTTTATTGAATTGCATTATAAATAAAAACAAAAGCATTTTTCTGAAATTTTGAGTGCCAAGTATCTAATTATATTCCTTTACCTCCTGAATGCCATGCACCTAATGCATATTGAGAGGGTGGAGCAAAGTCTAGAGGAAGGGGAGGCTAACATCTGCAAATGCACATGGTAACTAAGTGCCATACTTTCCCAATTACTCAGGCTGGACATCACTGTCTGAACAGTCCAGAAGAAGCCTTGCGTGATTATGCAGGATAGGTTAGTTACCAGAGTAAGCCAGCACAGACTAGTACAGAGAGAGATGGCCATGGTAGAGCAAAGCCCGGCACTGTAGTGGGGACAGGTGAGTATCACCTGAGGATCAGAAGAGTTTTAAGAGTGGTGACCCCTGTGCACTTTTTGTACATGTGTATGTAAGGTGATGAAGGAGTGAAGACATACACACAACAGTGTCTGAGCTGGGTGTCTGTGAGCAAACAGCACCATCTGCTGACCAAAGATGGTAGGGCTAGAGAAAGAGGAACAATGGCAATGGTAGGAACTGAAAAGTGGAACACATGTCACCTGGGGAAGAAGATTAGAGAAGGCACCAGGTCAAGTGACAGCTGTGGCGCAATTACTAATTATAAAAAACACAGAAAGGAAAAAAAGGGGAGGAGTTGGCGCCTGAACCTGTAGCAGAACAGATGTATAGTGAAGTTGGCGTAGAGCCACCATTGTGAGGAACCAGCCATGAGTGGAGAAGCGCATACCCAGCCCTGAGAGAAGGGTTGAGTGACGAGACCCAGGTGACCAGAGACCAGGGCTTATAGATCCAAATCAAGCGATCTGGGCCACGGCCGACCGAGACGACCAGGCAACGGAGAGGCATTATTTCCAGCATAGACGTACGACACAGCACGTGGGCCTAGCTGTGCAATAGGAAATGAAGATGGCTGGTGTGAGGAACATACGGTGTACCAAGTAACTCACCTGCCTGGGACATGCAGTCTAGTGGGTAGTATTGTCAACCCCCATTATGGCATGTGTATTGTTTTGAGCCGCCTAGTTAAAAGGCAACGATGATGGGTACAGGAGTGAGATTGATGCCCCTTAGACTGAGGCATTAGGACTAGGTGTGACTGATAAAAAGTCCTTTAATTGCAAGATATACTGTAGAGGACAGTATGTATGAATATATATATGTATACGATGTACAGATATTCAGGTTTGTTGCATTGCTGTGTTATAATTCATTATATTGTTGTTGTCCACTGTTACCCATAACACCGCACCTACAAATGTATATATATATATATATATATATATATATATATATATATATATATATATGCTCCTGTTAGTCAAATAAATGTTTGTTGCGTACCACTGTCTGCTCATTGTCTGCACTGTTGTATCAGCGTACCTGTTAACATGTATACACTGTATATAATCATAAATATATATGTGTTTCCATATGTGTGTGTGTAATGTTTATTTATATAATTGCCTTGTAATGTTTTCATTTCCTATTCTGTCCAGATGTCACCGTATCCCAGAATTACAAGCGGAGGAAGTTCACCGACCGCCATATTAGGACACCCAAGTGATGGGTGTCTCAATATGGAAACTGCTGCTGTTTTTTGAGCACTGTTCCCATCGATTTCCACAATTTCTAGTCCCTCTGCAGACCGCCGGGGCAGGGGCCGCCACAAAAAGTTTCCCGTAGACTTACATTGGGCTTGTTTCTCGGGTCAAGCACCCGAGCATTCCAATTTGCTCGACCCGAGCAACGAGCACCCGAGCATTTTAGTGCTCGCCCATCACTAGTCCTGCTGTGACCACAAGGCATTCCAGTGGGTCTAATATGACTCTGTCCACATCCTGAGGGATACATATCGATCCTCGCATATGATCCCCCTTCCTGCCTGACTGGGTCCTGGCTTTCACTATGTTAACCCAGTGTGCCGTCAGCAAGATGTACCGTCCCTGCCCAGAAGCACTTGTCCACGTGTCCGTGGTTAGGTGGACTTTTCCAGTAACTGCATTGTTGAAGGCGAGGCTAATGTTGTGGGACACGTGCTTGTGTAATGCAGGGACGGCACATCGGGAGAAATAGTGGTGGCTGGGAACCGAGTACCGAGGGATGGCCGCCGCCATCAGGTTATGGAAAGCTTCTGTCTCCACAAGCCTAAAAGGCAACATTTTGAGCGCAAGCAGTCGAGAAATGTGGGAATTTAGTAGTGTGGCCTGTGGGGCATTGGCTGCGTATTTGCGCTTGTGCTCCAAGGACTGGGGTATGGACAACTGAACGCTGTGCTGGGAGAAGGACATGCTTGCTGATGGTGCTAGTTGAGTGTGTAATGACAGGTGCAGGGCAGGAGGCATCTTTGCATGCACTATGGACACAGGATTGGCGCGCACAACAGCGGAGGAAGCATTGGTGTCACCTGCAGACACTGTTCCTGGACCTTGGGGTTCGGCCTACAAAGTCTGATGCTTTGCTGCCATGTGCCTCATCATACTGGTGGTGGTCAGGCTGGTAATTTTGCTACCCCTGCTGATGCTGGCCTGGCAGGTGGTGCAATTGGCCTTTTTGGAGTCATTAAAAAACAATTAGACTCGTGAAGACCTAACAGTTGGACTGGCAACTTCCGTCGTGTTGGTGTTACGTGGAACAGTTGCTCTCCTTCTGTCTGCGGCCACCACACTGCTTCTTCCTGCCTGTTGGGGTGCTACGCCTCCTTCCCCCTGTGTTCTGCTGTACTCACTCTGCATGTCCTCCTACCAGGTTGTATCAGTTACTATATCATCCACCACCTCGTCTTCTGTTATGACCCCAATGGCAGAGGGTCTCAGGAATAAATACCAAGTCTGCAAACATAAAAAACCAGCTCATAGGGCAGTGGTAACTGGGCTGACCATATATCTAATCCTAGCACCACAAATAGAAGTAGCCGGGGAACGTGCCTACGTTGGTTCTAGACGTCTCGCGCCAGCCGGAGAACTAACTAACCCTAGAAGGGAAAAGAAAAGACCTTTCTTGCCTCCAGAGAAAAGACCCCCAAAGTTGGATACAAGCCCCCAACAAATAATAACGGTGAGGCAAGAGGAAAAGACAAACATAAGAATGAGCTAGGTATTTAGCAAAGAGAGGCCCACTAGCTAATAGCAGAATATAGTAAGATGACTTATATGGTCAGCAAAAACCCTATCAAAATATCCACGCTGGATATTCAAGAACCCCCGAACCATCTAACGGCCGGGGGGAGAACACCAGCCCCCTAGAGCTTCCAGCAAAGTCAGAAATCACATTTAGTACAAGCTGGACAAAAATAGAAGCAAAGCAAGTAACTCAAAAAACAAAGAAGCAGGACTTAGCTTAATTTTGCAAGAGCCCGGACCAGCAGACAGGAGCAACAGAAGGATCTGATTACAATGATGCCAGGCACTGGACTAAGGATCCAGGAAGTTTATATAGCGACACCCCTGGACTAACGACCCAGGTGAGTGCCAAACTGAAGAAAGACAATCCCAGAGTCATATCACTAGTGACCACAAGAGGGAGCCAAAAAGTCTAATTCACAACAGTCTTCCACTTCCGTACCCTGGTCCTCCTTCTGACTTTCTGGTAATTGTGTCTCATCATCGTCCACCTCTTGTGACACTTTCCCACTGTCGCCTGCGTGTGACCGTGGCATCTCAAATATTTGGGCATCACTACATGCGATCTCCTTTTTCCTCACTTCAAGTTGACCGGATGAGAGGCCCAAATCTATAAATGGAAAAGTGATCAGCTCTTCGGAGTGTCCAAGTGTGGGATCAGTTGTCTCCGGCCTCGGCCTCTGCATGCACCATCACATCCAGTTCCCCGTCCCTTGCCACGCGCCTTGCCCATTTTAAATGGAGGACAATATTTTCCATGTTCACTACAAATGGCTGAATTTGGAGGCAACTTATATGTGAGCCGTGTGACGGAAAACCACAGTTTTAAATAGCTGGCCTGTAGGTAACTATTTTTAACACCAAACTGTTGTCAATAACGTCGCTAACACACTGCAACAAAATTTAAATGGAGGCCAGAAATGGCAGAATTTTGAGCGCACTGATATGTGAGCCGTGTGATGGACAAACCACAGTTTTAAATAGCTGGATTTTTGCCGCTGTAATATGGAAAGGATCTGCCTGTATTCTGCAGTGCCAACAAGCAAATGGAGCAGAAAAACGGTGTTCTCTGGATTGCTTTGTAAGCAAATAATCAGGATTAAGATCCCCAAAAAATTATTCCTGGCCCCTGATACCTGGGGCTATGTCTAGAAATATCTGTAATAGCAACAGCAGCAGCAGCATCAGACAGAACTGGAATGGACACTTGCTATATGCACTGAAGTCTGCCACATACACTGCCTGCCTGCCTAGCACTGATATCTATGCAGCTTTATTAGTCCTCAGAAAGACTGTTAGTTGAGATGGATATGTGTATAATATATGGTATACCCACACTAAGTAAGAACCAAGCAAATCGCTCCCTAGCTCAGCAGCAACTCTCCCTACACTGCCTGATTCCGGAGCAGAATGTGACGAGCATGGCGGTGCCAGGTCTGATATAGACCTGATGACGCTGTGCGGCTAGCCAATCACTGTAATGCCACAACCAACATGGCTGCGGCATTACAGTGTGTGGCAAACAATCCCTGCATGTTCATTGACTCTCTAAAGAGGGCCAAACATGCAAGGAGGGACCCAAGCTCCCGGCGAGCATCCCCAGAAATAGTCGACGAGCTCCGAGCATCTCGAGCAGTGAGATGCTTGGGTGAGTACCGAGTAGTAGAGAGCATGCTCGCTCATCACTAAGCAGGACGCCTGTGAGTCACAAGGCAACATAAAAGCGTGGACGTGGTCAAGCTATTTGGCCTAGGTATTGTTCAGAAAAAGCTGGTATGGGCTTTTATTTTTGAAACGGACTGCAGGAAGGAAGTGGGGCCGGTCCGTTTCCTCCAGGCTGGGTCTTGCAAGTGGCCTATGGCCACAGATTCCAGTTTGAGAGAAAAATCCTGCAGGAAGGGTTTTGGGTGTGTCTGAGTCGCCCGCCTGGGCAGTGGGATACTCAGTACCGGGTCCGGTCACACTTAAAGGGGATGTTACGGTGGCTGTGACCCGGTCCATGGTCCTGGGCACTCAATTAAAGGGGAAGGTCTTTAAAGGGTCTTGTATTTCGTTTGTGTTGTGTTCGTGATGCCACCTGTGGTTCTTGGTCAGAGGGGACCGACGGTGCTTAAAGGGGTCCTCTGGTATGATGTTGTTGCAGCAAGATGGTGATGATTCCCACAGGTGAAGCGGGGTCCCCAGGGCTCCCAAGGTGTATGGGCAAGGATGGTGTATGCCGTCAAAATAAGTGGAGGACACAAAGTTGTAAAGTCTTTACCTGGTTTACTGACAGTAGCAGTCCACATGAAAATAAACACCGTGTGCACTGCTATAGAGTGGTGCTAAGACTAGGTTCCCAAACCATCAAATCAATATGAAAAAGTCTAGCACTCTTAAGCATAAATTAGTAGATTTATTTGTAGCACTTGAAACGTTTCAGTCCGTAAGGACTTTCATCAGTCACGTGCTTTGCTAAACGTATGTGGCACAATTTTCATCACGGGAGAATGTTTTTCCCTTCTACAATCCGTAGGATCCGTTTTACTTTTTGTTTGTGAGTACGCTGTACATTAACCCCTTCACCCCGAAGCCTGTTTTCACCTAAGTGACAGGGCCAATTTTTACAATTCTGACCACTGTCGCTTTATGAGGTCATAACTCTGAAACGCTTCAACGGATCCCGGTGATTCTGACATTGTTTTCTCGTGACATATTGTACTTCATGATAGTGGTAAAACTTCTTCGATATGACTTGCATTTATTTGTGAAAAAAACAAAAATTTGTCGAAAATTATGAAAATTTAGCAATTTTCAAATTTTTAGTTTTTATGCCCTTAAATTAGAGAGTTATATCACATAATATAGTTAATAAACAACATTTCCCACATGTCTGCTTTACATCAGCACAATTTTGGAAACATAATTTTTTTTTGTTAGGGAGTTATAAGGGTTAAAAGTTGACCAGCGATTTCTCATTTTTGCAACAAAATTTGCAAAACCATTTTTTTTACGGACCACCTCACACTTGAAGTGACTTTGAGGGGTTTATATGACAGAAAATGCCCAAAAGTGACACCATTCTAAAAACTGCACCCCTCAAGGTACTCAAAACCAAATTCAAAAAGTTTATTAGCCCTTCAGGTGCTTCACAGGAATTTTTGGAATGTTTAACAAAAATTGAAGATTTAACTTTTTTTTCACAAAATTTTTACTTCAGATCCAATTTGTTTTATTTTACCGAGCGTAACAGGAGAAATTGGACCACAAAAGTCGTTGTACAATTTGTCCTGAGTACGCCGATACCCCACATGTTGGGGTAAACCATTGATTGGGCACATGGCAGAGCTCGGAAGGGAAGGAGCGCCATTTGACTTTTCAATGCAAGATTTGCTGGAATTGAGATTGGAACCCATGTCGCGATTGGAGAGCCCCTGACGTGCCTAAACAGTGGAAACCCCCACAAGTGACACCATTTTGGAAAGTAGACCCTCCAAGGAACTAATCTAGATGTGTGGTGAGCACTTTGAACCTCCAAGTGCTTCACAGAAGTTTAGAATCTAGAGCTGTAAAAAAAATTTCATACTAATTTTCACAAAAAAATATCTTTTTGCCCCAAATTTTTAATTTTCCCAAGGGTAACAGGATAAATTGGACCCCAAAAGTCGTTGTGCAATTTGTCCTGAGTACACTGATACTTCATATATGGGGATAAACCACTGTTTGAGCGCATGGCAGAGCTCGGAAGGGAAGGAGCGCCGTTTGACTTTTCAATGCAAAATTGGCTGGAATTGAGATCGGAACCCATGTCGCGTTTGGAGAGCCCCTGACGTGCCTAAACAGTGGAAACCCCCCACAAGTGACCCCATTTTGGAAAGAAGACCCCCTAAGGAACTTATCTAGATGTGTGGTGAGCACTTTTAACCCCCAATTGTTTCACTAAAGTTTAGAATGTAGCGCTGTGAAAATTAAAAAATCATTTTTTCTTTCCACAAAATGATGTTTTAGCCCACATTTTTTTTTCCCAAGGGTAACAGGAGAAATTGGACCACAAAAGTTGTTGTCCAATTTGTCCTGAGTACGCTGATACCCCATATATGGGGGGGAACCACTGTTTGGGCGCACGGCAGAGCTCGGAAGGGAAGGAGCGCCGTTTGAAATGCAGACTTAGATGGATTGGTCTGCAGGCGTCATGTTGCATTTGCAGAGCCCCTGATGTACCTAAACAGTAGAAACCCCCCACAAGTGACCCCATATTGGAAACTAGACCCCCCAAGGAACTTATCTAGATGTGTTGTGAGAACTTTGAACCCCCAAGTGTTTCACTACAGTTTATAACGCAGAGCCGTGAAAATAAAAAATATTTTTTTTCCACGAAAATGATATTTTAGCCCCCACATTTTATTTTCCCAAAGGTAACAGGACAAATTGGACCCCAAAAGTTGTTGTCCAACTTGTTCTGAGAATGCTGATACCCCATATGTTGGGGGAACCACTGTTTGGGCGCACAGGAGAACTCGGAAGGGAAGGAGCACTGTTTTAGTTTTTCAAAGCAGAATTGGCTGGAATTGAGATCGGACGCCATGTCGTGTTTGGAGAGCCCCTGATGTGTCTAAACAGTGGAAACTCCCCAATTCTAACTGAAACCCTAACCCCAACCCTAACCCCAGCCTTAACCCTAGCCCTAACCCCAACCCTAACCCTAGCCCTAACCCTAGTCCTAACCCAAGCCCTAACCCTAGCCCTAATGGGAAAATGGAAATAAATACATTTTTTTAAAATTTTATTATTTTTCCCTAACTAAGTGGGTGATGAAGGGGGGTTTTATTTACTTTTATAGCGTTTTTTTGGCAGATTTTTATGGTTGGCAGCCATTACACACTAAAAGACGCTTTTTATTGCAAAAAAAAGTTTTTGCATCACCACATTTTGAGAGCTATAATTTATCCATATTTTGGCCCACAGAGTCATGTGAGATCTTGTTTTTTGTGGGACGAGTTGACGTTTTTAATGGTACCATATTCGGGCACAAGACATTTTTTGATCACTTTTTATTCCGATTTTTGGGAGGCGGAATGAACAAAAACCAGCAATTCCTGAAATTCTTTTAGGGGGGGCGTTTATACCGTTCCACGTGTGGTAAAATTGATAAAGCAGCTTTATTCTTCAGGTCAGCACGATTACAGCGATACCTCATTTATGTAATTTTTTTATGTTTTGGCGCTTTTACACAATAAAAACTATTTTATATAAAAAAATAATTGTTTTTGCATCACTTTATTGTGAGAGCTATAACTTTTTATTTTTCTGCTGATGATGCTGTATGGTGGCTTTTTTTTGCGGGACAAGATGACATTTTCAGCGGTACCATGGTTATTTATATCCGTCTTTTTGATCGCCTGTTATTCCACTTTTTGTTCGCCTGTATGATAATAAAGCGTTGTTTTTTGCCTTGCTTTTTATTTTTATTTTTTGCGGTGTTCACTGAAGGGGTTAACTAGTGGGATAGTTTTATAGAGCGGGTCACTACGGACGCGGCGATACCAAATATGTGTACTTTTATTGTTTTTTTTATTTACATAAATAAATGGATTTACTGGGAAATGTTTTTTTTTTCTTTATTTGGGGATTTTTTTTTTTTTTACTTTCTACCATTGTCCCAGGGTGGGACATCACTGTATTAGATCAGATCGTTGATCTGACAGTGTGCATAGCACTCTGTCAGATCAGCGATCTGACAGGCAAGTTCAGGAGGCTTTCCGGCGCCTGCTCTCAGCAGCTCTCAGCAGGCGCCGACAAGCCAGGTCATTTCATGACCCGGAAGGTCCCGCGGCCATCTTGGATCCCGGGGATTCCTTCCGGATCACCGGAGCAACGCGATCTCATCGCGTTGCTCCGGTGGGAGAGCGCAGGGAGCCCCCGTCCCTGCGCGATCCCCCTCTATGCCGCTGTCACTACTGACAGCGGCATCAGAGCGGTTAAATGCCCGTGATCGGCACTAGCGCCAATCGTGGACATTGCTGCGGGGTGTCAGCTGTCATATACAGCTGACACCCGCAGCCGATCACCGCGGCGCTCAGCGCAAGACTGCGGTGATCGGTGCGCCGTACTAGTACTGCGGCTGGCACAAATGCAGTGCCGGCAGCGCAGTACTAGTACGGCGCATGGCGCGAAGGGGTTAAACAAGACTTTATTTTGAACTGTTGCTGGGTTACTGCCTTCTCACTGCACAGTGAGGACACCGCTGCACTACATATGGTTGGAGAATGCGGAGCAGTGTGAACTGAGGCATACCCCAGAGCGTGCTGCATGTTGATAATTAAGCAGGCAACGCTACAGCTCAAGCCTGCTGACAAAATGGAGGAACTTGTGAAGCAGTTGGTCCTTGCTCAGCAACGGCAGGAGCAGCAGTTTCAGCAACAGCGGAGGCCCGGTACAAAGTCAGCACTGAGGAAGATGGTGCCTGATGACAACACGAGTCCTTCCTCATCGTCTTCGAATGCACTGCAAAGCGGGAGTGCTTACCGGTGACCCAGTGGGCTGAAGTGGTGGCCCCCTTCCTGACAGGAGATGCCCAGAAGGCCTACCTGCACCTCAGTCGGGACGATGCCTTGGACTATGGGAAGCTGAAAGGTGAGATCGTTGCCCGACTGGGGGTTAATACTTTTGTGTGGTCTCAACGGATATTCCAGTGGTCTTTTGTGGAGTCTTGCCCACCAGGTCTCAGGCATATGACTTGCTGCAGCTGGTTAAAAAATGGCTCTAGCCTGAGACCTTAATTCCTTTCCAGATGGTAGAGAGTGCAGTGGTTGACTGGCTGGTGAGGGCTCTGCCAGCAGCCATACAACGTTAGGTGAGGCAAGGGGACCCAGGCACTCTGGACCAGGTGGCTGGACTTGTTGAGTGGTATACAGCCACTCAGGACTTTATACGGGACACTGCTCAACTTCGGCTGTCTAAGGCTCCGCCAGCTCAGGAGCCTGGGAAAAGTCCACGACCCTCCACCGGGGGCCAATCCGGACCAAGACCATACTGAGGGGGTATTACGAAAGGAGAGTGACAACAGACCCGTGTCCCCTAAATCGGCCCCGAGGTCCCTTTGTGTTGCATCTATTAAGTGTTGGCGGTGCCAAGGGCCCGGACATGTGGCTGCCAACTGCCCCCTAACAACTGTACCCATGGACTGCGGGTATATTTGCCGAGTGTCTATGTACACCCAGCCTGTCTGCACCGCAAACACAGGCAACGCCGGCAGCGAGCCCCAATTGTGCTAGGTACTCAATGAGTACTAGATGGAGGCTCTCTTGGACTCGGGGAGCTTATTGACTCTGATTCATGGGTCCCTTGTTGCCGGAGACAACCCCAGTGGATGGAAGTGGGGGTGGTGTGTATCCATGGGGAACTCCGGGAGTACCCAACTGCGGAGGTTACGTTTTCCACACCATGTATTGAAATAAAACACTTGGTGGGAGTGGTAAAGACTCTTCCGTATGGAACTGTGTTGGGAAGAGACTTGCCCCTGTTCTAGTCCCTGTGGGAGACCAGGGTTAACCCTCCCAAGATAAATGCTATTCTGGGTGCGGAACCCAAAGATCCCGAGACAAGGATACCTGCCATAGGGGTAGCCAACATAGGGACAGAGTGTAACACGATAGGTTTCCCCTAGAGGTATTGACAGGGGAGGTCAAGGAGACCCCACTGATCCCTGAGCTGGAGGTGTCCACTGTTAGAGTTTGGGATAGCTCAGCTCCAGGATCCCACCCTTGCCCGGGCACAAGAAAGGGTGGTTGAAATCAATGAGATAACTCAACAACCGGGTGCTGGGACAATTTTTCCTCGCATAGCTATGAACCAGGAGTTGTTGTACCGGGTAGATAAAATCCAGGATTAGATGGTGGAACAGCTGGTGGTGCTCCAACTGTACCATCGGGTGGTGCTCAACATGGCTCATATCCATATACTATGAAGGCACTTGGGGGCCAAAAAGACGCAGGAGCGCATTCTGCAGCATTTTTCTTGGCCTAGGGTCCACGCGTAGGTGCAGAGGTATTGTGACGTATGTCCAGGGTCCCAATTATCCTCACCCACTGTGAACTACCGGAGTCTATTGGTACCTCTACCCATCATAGAGGTACTATTTGAGTGGATCACAATGGATCTGGTAGGCCCCATAGTGAAATCTGCCAATGGTCATCAACATATTCTGGTCATAGTGGTCTACGCCACGCGGCACCCAGAGGCGATATCTCTCCGCCACACATCTGCTAAACTAATAGCCCGCAAACTATTTGTCATGTTTTGTTGCCTTGGGCTGCCAAAAGAGATCCTTACAGATCGAGGGACTCCTTTTATGTCCAAGGTGACCAGGGAGCTATGTAAGCTGCTCCAGATTAAACAGCTAGGCACGTCAGTGTACCACCCACAAACCAAGGGTTCAAGGACCCAGCAGGGGGCCAGGTTAAAATAAATGATGCTCTCACCAAACAACAGCGGCAGGAGGCTTGTGCTCTGGTGCAACGGAATACGGACATATTTTCAGAACTGCCGGGGCGGACCTCTGTGATATAACTTGACATTGTCACCGAGCCCCGGGTAAGAGTAAGGATGAAACCGTACCAGGTGCCAGAAACCCAGATGCAGGCCACCGTGGCCGAAGTGAAGCAAATGCTTCAGTTGGGAGTCATTGAGGAGTCCCGGAGTGAGTGGGCTAGCCCCATTGTGCTGATCCCAAAGCCAGACAGGTCGTTACGCTTTTGTAATGACTTCAGGAAATTAAATGAGGTATGTAAGTTTGACCTCTATTCAATGCCCCGGGTGGACGAGCTATTTGAGAGACTGGGGGAAGCCCAGTACTTCATCACGCTCGATCTCACCAAAGGTTACTGGCAGGTCCAGTTAACAGCGTTAGCAAAAGAAAAGATCGCTTTTATCACACCAGAGGGTCTCTACTAGTATGTTGTCTTGCCTTTTGGGTTACATGGGGCTCTGGCCACATTCCAGAGGCAGATGGACATTGTGCTAGAGCCTCATCGGAATTCCGCGTCAGCCTATTTGGATGACATAGTCATCTTTAGTACCGACCGGGATACCCACCTGTCCCCAAGTACAAGCAGTGCTGGAGTCTCTCAGAATAGCGGGGTTAACAGCAAACCCAAAGAAATACACGACAGGACTCACAGAGCCCGGTACTTAGGTTACGTGATCGGCCACGAGGTTATCAAGCCCCAAGTAAACAAGATTGAGGCCATTCAAAACTGGCCCAAGCCTTTAAGTACCAAACAGGTGAGGGCATTCCTTGACATCATTGGGTACTACCGCCAGTTTATACCCAATTTTGCTGGGAAATCTGCACCCCTAACGGATCTGTTAAAAGGTAAGAAGACGGTGATAGTACAGTGGAATCCTCAAGCAGCGGAAACATTCCAGTCACTGAAGTCGGCGTTGTGTGGACAGGCGGTCCTCATCAGCCCCGACTTCAAGAGAACCTTTATTGTGCAAACCGATGCCTCAGACGTAGGCCTAGAAGCGGTGCTGTCACAAGAGGTGGACGGGGATGAGCATTCAGTCACCTCCTTGAGCAGGAAACAGACCCCCGCAGAGAAAAATTATAGCGTAGTGGAAAAAGAGTGCTTGGCGACTAAATGGGTCTTGGAGTCCCTTTGCTACTATATGCTCAGGCGTCAGTTTCGTTTAGTGACAGATCATTCACGCTTCGAATGGATGAGGAATGCCAAGGAGAGGAATGCAAGGGTCACCAGATGGTTTCTTTCCCTGCAGAATTTTAATTTCACCATTGAACATCGGGCTGGGAAATCTCAGGGAAATGTGGATGCCCTGTCTAAGGCTCCCTGTATGATGACGAGTGTTCAACCCCAAAAGTTTGAACAGAAGGGGGATATGTGAGGCAGGGAGGGAGTTCATATGCGAGGGTCGATATGTATCCCCCAGGATGCAGACAAAGTCCTATTAGACCCGCTGGAGTGCCTTGTGGTCACAGTAGGACGCCTATGAGTCACAGGGAAAAATAAAAGTAAGCGTGGACCTGGTCAAGCTATTTGGCCTAGGTATTGTTCAGTAAAAGCCGATATGGGCTTATATTTTTTAAGCGGATTGCAGGAAGGAAGTGGGGCCTGTCCGTTTCCTCCAGGCTGGGTCTTGCAAGTGGCATAGGGCCACAGATTCTCGTTTGAGACAAAAACCCTGCAGGAGGGGTTTGGGGTGTGTCAGTTTTGTTTTGAAAGCAGGCAGAGCAGACAGCTCTGCGGAGCACTTCCTGTGTGAGGCAATACAGGGCCAAGCAGAGCCAAGAAGTCTTGCACCCTCAGCGTGCACGGCGGTGCCGTAGCCCTCGGCAACCGATCGCGGACTGTCTTTGTTTTTCCTGGCTGCGATCCGGAGGATCCGTTTTACTTTCTGTTTGTGAGTACGCTGTACAATAACCAAGACTTTATTTTAAACTGCTGCCTGGTATCTGCCTTCTCACTGCACAGCGAGGACCGCTGCACTACAGTGTGTAATGTGTGTGTATACAGTAAAGACCAAAAGTTTCGACACACCTTCTCATTTAAAGATTTTACTGTATTTTCATGACTATGAAAATTGTACATTCACACTGAAGGCATCAAAACTATGAATTAACACATGTGGAATTATGTACTTAACAAAAAAGTGTGAAAGAACTGAAATTATGTCTTATATTCTAGGTTCTTCAAAGTAGCCACCTTTTGCTTTGATGACTACTTTGCACACTCTTGGCATTCTCTTGATGAGCGTCAAGAGGTAGTCACTGAAAATGGTTTTCAATTCACAGGTGTGCCCTGTCAGGTTTAATAAGTGTGATTTCTTGCCTTATAAATGGGGTTGGGACCATCAGTTGTGTTGAGCAGAAGTCTTGTGGATACACAGCTGATAGTCCTACTGAATAGACTGTTAGAATTTGTATTATGGCAAGAAAAAAGCAGGTAAGTAAAGAAAAACGAGTGGCCACCATTACTTTAAGAAATGAAGGTCAGTCAGTCCAAAAAATTGGGAAAACTTTGAAAGTGTCCCCAAGTGCAGTTGCAAAAACCATCAAGCGCTACAAAAAAACTGGCTCACATGAGGACCATCCCAGGAAAGGAAGACCAAGAGTCACCTCTGCTTCTGAGGATAAGTTTATCCGAGTCACCATCCTCAGAAATCGCAGGTTAACAGCAGCTCAGATTAGAGACCAGGTCAATGCCACACAGAGTTCTAGCAGCAGACACATCTCTACAACTACTGTTAAGACTTTGTGCAGCAGGCCTTCATGGTAAAATAGCTGCTAGAAAACCACTGCTATGGACAGGCAACAAGCAGAAGAGACTTGTTTGGGCTAAAGAAAACAAGGAATGGGCATTAGACCAGTGGAAATCTGTGCTTTGGTCTGATGAGTCCAAATTTGAGATCTTTGGTTCCAACCACCGTGTCTTTGTGCGACTCAGAAAATGTGAACGGATGGACTCTACATGCCTGGTTCCCACCGTGAAGCATGGAGGAGGAGGTGTGATAGTGTGGGGGTGCTTTGCTGGTGACACTGTTGGGGATTTATTCAAAATTGAAGGCATACTGACCCAGCATGGCTACCACAGCATCTTGCAGCGGCATGCTATTCCATCCGGTTTGCGTTTAGTTGGACCATCATTTATTTTTCAACAGGACAATGACCCCAAACACACCTCCAGGCTGTGTAAGGGCTATTTGACCAAGAAGGACAGTGATGGGGTGCTATGCCAGATGACCTGGCCTCCACAGTCACCAGACCTGAACCCAATCGAGATGGTTTGGGGTGAGCTGGACAGCAGAGTGAAGGCAAAAGGGCCAACAAGTGCTAAGCATCTCTGGGAACTCCTTCAAGATTGTTGGAAGACTATTTCCGGTGACTACCTCTTGAAGCTCATCAAGAGAATGCCAAGAGTGTGCAAAGCAGTCATCAAAGCAAAAGGTGGCCACTTTGAAGAACCTAGAATATAAGACATAATTTCAGTTATTTCACACTTTTTTGTTTAGTATATAATTCCACATGTGTTCATAGTTTTGATGCCAAACTTTGAGTGTATATGTGTGTTTTTAATGTGTATGTGTGTGTTTATATATATATGTGTGTGCAATCTTTGTGTATATACAGCTCTAGCAAAAATTAAGAGACCACTGCAAAATGTTCAGCTTGTCTGATTTTCTCTTTATAGGTATATTTTTGAGTAAAATATAAATTGTTCTTTTAGTCTACAAACTTGTGACAACATGTCTCCGAATTTCCAAGCAATACATTTTGCTGTTTTTTTCTGAAACGGAGAAATGGTCAAAATTAAAAAAATATAAAACAGTGCTTTCAGACCTCAAATAATGCAAAAAAACCAAGTTCATAATCATTTAGAAACAACAATACTAATGTTTTAACCCAGGAAGAGTACATAAATCAATATTTTGTGGAATAACCATGATTTTTAATCACAGCTTTCATGCGTCTTGGCATGCTTTCCACCAGTCTTTCACACTGCTTCTGGTGCAAAAATGTAAGCAGTTCTTCTTTGTTTGATGGCTTGTGACTATCCATCATCCTCTTGATTACATTCCAGAGGTTTTCAATGGGGTTCAGGTCTGGAGATTGGGCTGCCCATGACAGGGTTTTGATGTGGTGGTGTCTTAATTTTTGCCAGAGCTGTATATGTATGTGTAATGTGTGTGTATGTGTATGTGTGTATATATATATATATGTGTGTGTGTACAGTATGTGTAATGTTTGTGTATGTATATGTATGAGTAATGTGTGTGTGAATATATATGTGTGCGTGTGTATATATGTGTGTGTGCAATGTGTGTATATATGTATATATATATATACTGTATATGTGTTGTGTGTATATATCTGTGTGTGTAATGTGAGTGTATATGTGTGTGTGTAATGTATATTGCACGTTACAAAATTTTTTGTTGCAGATAAAGTATCAATAAACAAAAAAAACAAGATATAAAAACAAAACCAAATAAAGAAAAACTGAAAAACTGAAACCACAGTGAGGTATGGGGCAGCCTATGACGGATTCGTTCTGGACGATTTTCACTACAAGCTTCGCTGAACACAAATGATATCCTCTTCTCCAAAGCAATTTGTGAACTCTCCCGACTGACCCCTGTGGGCGGTAACAAGGGCTTATCCTATAGGCATTTTATTGGCCAAACCAGACAGAAATACATATGCTTCTTAAAGGGGGTTTCACTGCTTAGATTTGGAAAGACCATCCTTAGGATAAGTCATTAATAGATCGGTTGAGGTCGTATCCCTGCACCCCGTGATCAGCAGTGGATAATGTGCAGTGTAAGGTGCCAGGATAGCACAGCGCCATATACAGAATAGTGGCCGTTCTCAGTACTGCAGCTCTGCTCCTATTGAAGTGAATGTGATCTGAGCTGCAGTACTGAGAATGGTCACAAAACAGTGTAAAGAGCAGAGCTTTTCACTGCAGGAGCTGATGACATCTATGGAGGTGCCGGCCCCAAAAATCTGATATAAATGACTTATCCTAAGGATGGTTCAGTAATGTTTTTCTCCAGCACAGTGCTGATAAAGTCTTCACTTGTCAAGATCTTGGCTTGCCGGCAGTGAACCTAAACATGGCCCCGACCCTTTATGAGGACTGTACGCACAGTGCTATAATGGATGAGTGCACACGATAGCGCCTTGTTTTACGGGATTCAGCCCCGCAGTATTTCCCGGGTGGTGCGGTATATGTGCGGCATGTAATTATCCGCGGGCCCTCGGCTGACATTCCCAGCACAGATCCATATTTCCTGGGTGGCTTTGTGTACTGTGATATACACGGGTTATTGTGCACAAATGAAAGCTAACGAGTTCCTAAGACAACAAGTGATTCACTCGCCCGAGTTTTACCCAACGAGCGGCCGGCGCTGATAATGAAGCCGCCTGAGTCATGGCGGCTATTGATCTGACAGCCGCATGTATAGAGCCGGTGTCAGAACACACAATAACATCTACACGTCTTCTTTATGGCGACTGCCGCCTTCTCTCCATGCTGCTGAGCCGTCGCCATCGATTTCAATGCATTGAGGCGAGAAAAGTCACCAGCAGAAGAGCAAAGGATCTGGCATGAGGAAACGTGCGCTAACACCTGCGTCCTCCGGGGGCGCCACGTCCGCGTGTCACTGACTATATACCGTGCAAAGCACATGGTTACACCATAAATGGCACAGAGGTGCACACAACATAACCGACCCCCCGACTCCTGCTGCTCTGCCCGGGTCTCTGTAGTTCTGGCATTCTGTGCATGAACCAGGAGGCTCAGGATGAAAACATCAATGTCAGCTGTGGTAGATCTGCAGCAGAACCTTGTGATTTGCGGTAGATTAGTAGATGATGCTGTACATCCCTTGTGAGGGGTTGTCTGGTGCACGACCCGCACATTTGGCAAAATACATGTCTGATCGGCAAATACCGTGTGACAACGTCATTCGGACCAGAAGCCAATGGCTCTGGACATCAATGGCCCAAACAGGCAAAAGGTCAATTTCTTCCTTAAAGGGGTTATCCAATAATAGACATACATGGCTGCTGTCTCTCCGTGCCGCCCCTCACCACGGCCTGTGCCTGGTATTGCTGCTGAGCTCCATTCACTGCCATGGGCTGACCTGCAGGTTTCTGACAGAAATGTCTTTCTGTCTGCAGTTTACCTTCCAGTCTCATGAAATATCTAATTCTGCATTACTTTTCATTTATCGCTGCTTTGGCTGTGTGTCAGTCTGTACTATAGGTGTCGCATTTTATTCATGAATACGGAAATCAGGATGAGCATTGTCATAGATGATCTCCAGATCAGGAAGTTCTGCAAAGACTCATTACTATAAGTGACACAATTGTGATCTATAGATGATCTGTGTGATAGATACATTGTAATACACGATGAGGATGTATTACTGGCAGCTCTCACATCTGGAGTCTGACTACCTGTGATAAGGATGTGCCGCAGCTCCGGAATGTCCTCGGCCCCCTAAGAGCTTTCTATACCGGAACGTCCTCATCCCCATAAGAGCTTTCTATACCGGAACATCCTCAGCCCCATAAGAGCTTTCTATACCAGAACATCATCAGCCCCATAAGAGCTTTCTATACCGGAACGTCCTAAGCCCCATAAGAGCTTTCTATACCGGAACGTCCTCAGCCCCATAAGAGCCTTCTATACCGGAACGTCCTAAGCCCCATAAGAGCTTTCTATACCAGAACATCATCAGCCCCATAAGAGCTTTCTATACCGGAACGTCCTCAGCCCCATAAGAGCCTTCTATACCGGAACGTCCTCAGCCCCATAAGAGCTTTCTATACCGGAACGTCCTCAGCCCCAGAAGAGCGTTCTATACTGGAACGTCCTCAGCCCCATAAAAGCTTTCTATACTGGAAAATCCTCAGCCCTATAAGAACTTTCTATACCGGAACGTCCTCAGCCCCAAAAGAGCTTTCTACACAGCAACATCATCAGCCCAATAAGAGCTTTCTATACTGGAATGTCCTCAGCCCCATAAGAGCTTTCTATACCGGAACATCCTCTTCCCCATAAGAGCTTTCTATATCGGAACGTCCTCAGCCCTATAAGATCTTTCTATACCGGAACGTCCTCAGTCCCATAAAAGCTTTCTATACTCGAATGTCCTCAGCCCCATAAGAGCTTTCTATACCGGAACGTCCTTGGCCCCAGAAGAGCTTTCTATACCGGAACGTCCTCAGCCCCATAAGAGCGTTCTATAATGGAACTTCCTCAGCCCCATAAGAGATTGCTATACCAGAACGTCCTCGGCCCCATAAGAGTGTTCTATACCAGAACGTGCTCGGCGCCACAAGAGCTTTCTATACCGGAACGTCCTCGGCCCCATAAAAGCTTTCTATACCGGAACGTCCTCAGCCCCATAAGAGAGTTCTATACCGGAACGTCCTCAGCCCCGTAAGAGCTTTCTATACCGGAACGTCCTCAGCCCCATAAGAGCTTTCACTACCGGAACGTCTTCAGCCCCATAAGAGCTTTCTATACCGGAACGTCCTCGGCCCCATAAAAGCTTTCTATACCGGAACGTCCTCAGCCCCATAAGAGAGTTCTATACCGGAAAGTCCTCAGCCCCATAAGAGCTTTCACTACCGGAACGTCTTCAGCCCCATAAGAGCTTTCTATACTGGAATGTCCTAACCCCCATAAGAGCTTTCTATACCAGAATGTCCCCGGCCCCATAAGAGCTTTCTATACTGGAATGTCCTCAGCCCCATAAGAGCTTTCTATACCAGAATGTCCCCGGCCCCATAAGAGCTTTCTGTACCGGAATGTCCTCGGCCCCATAAGAGCTTTCTGTACCGGAATGTCCTCGGCCCCATAAGAGCTTTCTATACTGGAATGTCCTCAGCCCCATAAGAGCTTTCTATACCAGAATGTCCCCGGCCCCATAAGAGCTTTCTGTACTGGAATGTCCTCAGCCCCATAAGAGCTTTCTGTACCGGAATGTCCTCGGCCCCATAAGAGCTTTCTATACTGGAATGTCCTGTGTCTGACATCTCCTATCAGACTGATACATCACTCCAGTACTGATACATTGTAGCACACTATCAGAACAGCAGAGGTTTGTGCTACTGATGGGTTTAGCTTACAGGATTGTGTAGACTGGATACAATTGTAGCAAAAACTCAGCTGTGAGAAGAATTAACCAGAATGTTTCATTCACTGACAGCAAGCAGAACATAAACTAGAGGATGAAAGGTGCCAGAGTTCAGGCGCCTTCTCTGGTGTGAGCGGAGCGATAGTTCTCTCTGGTGGTAGCTGCCGCCATTTACCTGTCACTCGGCATCACATCTGATGTGCCCACAGCTCGCCGCTGACGTCTTACATATGTTTTCCTGCAGTCCCTTTAGATGTCTGACAATCGCAGTAACGATAAAGCAGCTGTCGCAGGGGGCTGTGAGGCGTCATACAAGTATCACAAATGCATTGAATCCCAGTAATAGATGGCAGCGAGCGCAGAGAGCTTAGTGTCAGGAGGGCGGCAGATGATCAGATCTGATAGGTGCAGGTACAGGCAGCGGGTGCGGAGGAAAGAGCCAAGATTAAGAGATGTTGGGCCTACAAGAAGAGACAATACAAAGTGACATCTCTGCAGCTGCTGTAAAGTGTGAGAGGCAGAAGAGATGATGAGGATGATAGTCACCTAGGAATTAAGGAGAAATTAATGCAACTTTCAAGAACATGCACAAATCAATGCACTCCTCATTGTTGCATTCACTGTACATAACATTTTAATACTTGTTTGAACAGTTCTATAATCAGGTTTTGTTCCCTGGTCTCCAGCGGTTTGGAGATCAATGTCCTGGTGTCTAGTGGTTTGGAGATCTATCTCCTAGTGTCCAGTGATTTAGAGATCTATCACCCGGTGTCCAGTTGTTTGGAGATCTATCTCCCGGTGTCCAGTGTTTTGGAGATTTATCTCCTGGTTTCCAGTAGTTTGGAGATCTATCACCCTGTGTCCAGTTGTTTGGATATCAATGTCCTAGTGTCCAGTTGTTTGGAGATCTATGTCCCGGTGTCCAGTTGTTTGGAGATCTATGTCCCGGTGTCCAGTTGTTTGGAGATCTGTCTCCCTGTGTCGTTTGGAGATCTATAACCCTGTGTCCATTTGTAATGTAGATCTATGTCCTAGTGTCCAGTTGTTTGGAGATCTCTTTCCCTGTGTCCAGTGGTTTGGAGATCTATCACACTGTGTCCAGTTGTTTGGAGATTTATCTCCTGGTTTCCAGTAGTTTGGAGATCTATCACCCTGTGCCCACCTGTTTGGAAATATATGTCCCTTTGTCCAGTTGTTTGGATATCTATCACCCTGTGTCCAGTTGTTTGGATATCAATGTCCCGGTGTCCAGTTGTTTGGAGATCTATGTCCCAGTGTCCAGTTGTTTGGAGATCTATGTCCCAGTGTCCAGTTGTTTGGAGATCTATCCCCTTGTGTCCAGTTGTTTGGAGATCTATCCCCTTGTGTCCAGTTGTTTGGAGATCTATGTCCCTTTGTCCAGCTGTTTGGAAATCTATGTCCCAGTGTCCAGTTGTTTGGAGATCTATGTCCCAGTGTCCAGTTGTTTGGAAATCTATGTCCCAGTGTCCTGTTGTTTGGAGATCTATTTCCCAGTGTCCTGTTGTTTGGAGATCTATGTCCTGGTGTCCAGTTGTTTGGAGATCTATGTCCTGGTATCCAGTTGTTTGGAGATCTATGTCCCGGTGTACAGTTGTCTGGAGATCTATGTCCCAGTGTCCAGTTGTTTGGAGATCTATGTCCCAGTGTCCAGTTGTTTGGAGATCTATCCCCTTGTGTCCAGTTGTTTGGAGATCTATGTCCCTTTGTCCAGCTATTTGGAAATCTATGTCCCTGTGTCCAGTTGTTTGGAGATCTATGTCCCAGTGTCCAGTTGTTTGGAAATCTATGTCCCAGTGTCCTGTTGTTTGGAGATCTATGTCCTGGTGTCCAGTTGTTTGGAGATCTATGTCCCGGTGTACAGTTGTCTGGAGATCTATGTACCAGTGTCCAGTTGTTTGGGAATCTTTATCCCAGTGTCCAGTGGTTTGGAAATCTATGTCCCGGTGCCCAGTTGTTTGGAGATCTATGTCCTGGTGTCCAGTTGTTTGGAGATCTATGTCCCAGTGTCCAGTTGTTTGGAGATCTATGTCCCGGTGTCCAGTTGTTTGGAGATCTATGTGTCAGTATCCATTTATTTGGAGATCTATGTCCCGGTGTCCAGTTGTTTGGAGATCTATGTCCCAGTGTCCAGTTGTTTGGAGATCTATGCCCTGGTGTCTAGTTGTTTAGAGATCTATCCCCTGGTGTACAGTTGTTTGAAGATCTATCCCCTGGTGTCCAGTTGTTTGGAGCTCTGTCTCCCGGTGTCCAGTTGTTTGACGATCTATCTCCCGGTGTCCAGTGGTTTGGCGATCTATCCCCTGGTGTCCAGTTGTTTGGAGATCTGTCTCCTGGTGTCCAGTTGTTTGGAGATATATCCCCTGGTGTCCAGTGATTTTGTGATCCATTTCTTGGATTCCAATTTCTTATCTGTCAGTTTTGACTGATCCCAGCTTTTTGCCTTTATGTAACCACAGGAAGGTCCATCATCTATGGTCAGACACAGCAACTTCTTCCTTATCTATGGGGTAACAAATTCACAGGTCAGTCACAGCCTGTATCAGTTCTTGCCACGAGTGGATCATCCAATGGGCCTGTCTGACATGTGAATGAATAATCAGTGTCCACTTACAACCCCCTGGGCCACTCCTCTGGAGGGCAGACAACATATTGTCCCTGGCTCTGGTTTCATGGTACAACGCCTCCTGCAGACAACACCTTCCTATTTCCCTCCACATAACCTAGGAGACAGGGAGCCGTCACTTCAGAGCTGGAGATTTGTGTGCGGCTCGGGGTCATGCGCTTATTATGTACGTGATAAATTATCGGCTTTTTACAACTATATTTATGTCACAAATGATTACAGCTGAATCCAATATCAGCTACAATTTACCGTCAGGATGACTGCGAGCACCATTCAATAATTATAAAACGTTGGGGCCAATAGCCGCCCATAAAGCGTTTATTTCCCTGTTGCCGGTATTGACAATTTGCAATTTGGCGTTTGTGCGGTTAGTAAATCCATGATGTCCCTGCATGTTGTTTGTGTCCAGAGGTTATATATATATCAGACGAGTGTCCGCAGCTCCGATCCATAAACAATGCGGCTCATTTATGGGAGAACGTAATCAGCTGGCAATTATCCCCCTGGGCCTCAGCAATACAATAAAGAGATACATCATTTACCAACATTACACCAATTTACCGTGCGCGGCCCAAGTGTGCTGAGCAAGGACTATTGGCCGATCCCACTGCTGAGGTTTATTACAGCACTGTATATAAAGCAGAAGGAGGAAGCCTGCGGCAAGCAGCGGACCGTGGACACGGCGGTGGTCAGCTGATGTACTTGTATATTCAATGTCAGGTCATTAGACGATATTGTATCAGAAATATCACACTATTCAGAATGATACATTGTATTGTATGAAACTATATGTTACATATGTGGGCTCACAGTGAAGCGGATCCCCTAAGGCCAGGATCCGGGTGGGCACACGTGCGTCAGTGCAACAACTAGGTGGAGCACATAGAACGCAGACAGCTGAGGGACTGGAAATTGCAGGTAGGCTGGTGGAATTCTGGAAACTGAAGGCAAGTAGGAGACGTCCACGAGACCACAGACAAGCAGGCCCACACGTACAAAGCAAACTAAAAGTTTTAATAACGTCCTGGAAACCGCAAGCAGATAGGGGGACGTCCTGGAGGCAAACTAAAAGTCTTAATAAAAGTGTTAATAAAGTCCTGGAAACCACAGATAAGCAGGTGGGATAATCAAAACCACAAACAGTTAAAAAACATTCAGGAGACAGAAGGCAAGCAGGCAGGATGCTGGAAACCGCTGGCAGGTAGGAGATATCCAGGAGACCACAGGCATGTATTTGGGATTCCGGATACATCCAGGAAACCACAGGCAGGCGGGATGCTGAAAACCACAGGCAGGCAGGAGATATCCAGGCCACCACAGGCGGCAAGCAGGCAGGATGCTGAAAACTGCTGTCAGGTAGGAAACATCCAGGAGATCACAGGCAAGCAGGCAGGATGATGGAAACCACAGGCAGGAGGGAGACAGCCAGGAAACCACAGTCAAGCAGGCAGGATCCTGGAAACTTGGTATGCAGGAAACATCCTGGAGATTACAAGCAGATTGCAAAGTTACTGAAGAACATAGGCAAACTGAAAACTCAAGGACTGGAGGCCGCAGGAAGACAGGAGGCATCATGGAGATGAAGACATGCAGCAGACAAAATTCCAGAGTAGCAAGAAATTCCAAATACCATGTAAGCCACAGGTGGCTAGGAGATGTCCTGGAAACCGCTGGACATTAGCAGAAAGTCCTAGAAGACCTGGAACAGTTAGTAGACAGAACTCCAGAGTAACTAGAAAGTGTGAAAACCATGGAAGCCGCATGCAGATAGGAAAAGTCCTCCACTGACAAGTAGCAAGGTTACTGGAAACTGCAGACAAGCAGGGGAAGTCCTGAAGACCACTGACAGGTAGCAGGGTTACTTGAAAATGCAGACAAGCAACTCATGGACTGGAAGCCACAGACAGCCAGGAGACGTCCTGATGACTGTGGACTGAAACTATGCACAGACAACTAAAAGAGTTACTAGGAAGTCCTAATACAATACCAAGACTCAAGTGTGTATGCTGGGAGGCCTTATACAAGATACAACACATGGGAGCATGCCTAACTACTTGCAAAGCCTGACATGGAGCACCAGAAAATCTAACGGACAAGGGCATGTGCATAAAGTATAAATACATACTTGTTAAACATAGTATATATAAGTTGTACTGCACAACTATAACCTTATAATTATTTTTGCTTCCATGTGTCTTCCTTTGTGCTACAGTTACTTTGCATTTCTGGTTGGAATCAGTCTCCTTCACCCTCTGGCAGTTGACAATATACTGCCATGCACTGTGGAGGTTCTGCTCCTTTCCTTACAAACAGGCAGAAATCTATTCCTACTGGCTGCCCTGCAGAGGATGACTATGAAGAGATGTGGCTCTGCAGAGTGACTGAGCATGTGCGACCATTTATAGTGATGAGTGAGTGTACTCGTTGCTCGGGTTTTCCCGAGCACGCTCGGGTGACCTCCGAGTATTTATGACTGCTCAGAGATTTAGCTTTCATCACGGCAGCTGAATGATTTACAGCTAGTACCCAGCCTAAGTACATTTGGGGGTTGCTTGGTTGCTAGAGAATCCCCACATGTAATCAAGCTGGCTAAGAGATGTAAATCATTCAGCTGCCGTGATGAAAACTAAATCTCCGAGCACTAAAAAATACTCGGAGGACACCCGAGCATGCTCCGGAAAACCCGAGCAACGAGTACACTCGCTCATCACTAGCGACCAACAGTCCCCAGCTCATTTGGTGGACGTGCATGCAGCTATGCACTGTGAACACCAGGTGGAGCCATAACATGTAAGTAAATTTCCCAGCTCTGCCCTGGATGCAGTAAAGTTGTGATATATGATCTATTGTGGTGAAACCTTTAGACTGTGTCACATGTTGTAGCTGCGTTTTTTCTTCTTTTGCTGCAATGTTTTTTAGAGATTTTCAAAAATCAGGTGAAATCGCTTTGATTTCACCTTAATTGTGGCAAGAAACTGCACCATTTTTGCAGCGTGTGAATGCAACCTAAGTCTAATCCTAATATTAAAAAGTTTTCTTCGTAGATCCCATCAAAACCAGATCTTTATTGGGACCCCAAGTGCCATCATATTCTGCTTTACTGACGTAGCACAATCATGCCTGTAGGTGTTGGGGACTGACCACAAGTCTATGACCGGTCGTAGTCACTTAGTGTAATGGACCAGGAAACTATAGTGCTTCCCTCCAGCTGACATAAGAGACCAAGGTTGTGAAACCCACCTTTACTGAAAAATCAATATTGAACGTGTTTCTCCATTGTGGGCTCTCCTAATGTATTTAGCTAAAAGAAGCATCTACAGCAGCACAGAGTATTTCAGAGGATTTTAAAGGATGCGCCATAAATATTCCAGATGGGACATCCCCTTTAAGGACTGACTATTTTGTCTTTGTGGGCACTTTGGATTAAGAACAGCCTGAATGTCAGTGATGAATGGCCGTCTCCAATGTGAGCTGATGATAATGGCCCTAAGTAGAGCAAGCTGATTACCTCCCAACTACGACAATCAATATCACATCTAGCGTCCTGGAACGCCACAGATAATGTGTCGGGAAGGTTTTATATAAACTGAGCAATGCAGAAAACTGGAATTACAGCCTGCAGGGGGCTCCACAGAGTCACTATGGGAAAGACTGGGCTGTAATGTTATTCCAGGCAGACACAATGGGAGAAAAATGCAGTAAATGATGGCGGATCTATCGGATAACACAGCAGATGCAGCCTCTGTTCACATGTCCCATAGTTTTTTTCTGTTTTTGGATCATAAAAATGGAAATAAAACATTCTGGTAGAAGAGGTGTCATAAGATGTCCGCTGTTTCTTTCCTTCCTTTTGCTATCTTTTTTAATCTGGATCAAAGAAACTTAGTCTCAGAACTTTTTTATGGCTATATGGTAGTTGGAGAAAAAAGGACTTGATCTGCAGCGCCACCTATTGGATGTAACAATCCTATACGTTAGTAGACCCTTGCCACATGACAGGATAAAAGACCCTGCATTTGTAGACACCTGTTTCAGGGTACTTACCTGTCATCAGGGCAAGGCATGAGGTCTGATTTGTTTGGGTGAGATGCTTCTGACGTGGGGTCTAAGAAGGAATGTTTCTCCTTGTGGAGAGTGTCTAGTTGGTGTAAGGAGACTTATAGGCCATGCAATGCTGAACTTTTTTGGGCAAAAAAAAAACAGAGCAACTGGATTCGTTTTTTCCCTTACATTAGCGATCTGTTATCGGATCCGTTTTTAGCACTGCATGCTTAGAACACTAGAGACGCCTCATGAAAAATGCGTAAAAGAATGCAAAACAGAAGCCAAAGTCTGCATTTTTCATAAGATCCTCTTTTTTAAAAGACAGATCCAATCAAAACTGGAAATGTTGGTTTCCCTTCTGCATAAGTTTGTACCAGATGTAGATTTTTTCTATAATACTGGATCCATTAACAAACGGATGACACCTGGATATGTGAACAGAGTCCTACAGAGGACGGCACCTTCTGGCAGAGTGGAGTGACCCACTTTCCCAGGGGCAGATGTGGGAGGATTGATGACGTCCAGTTTGTCCATGGGCTTCACACATTACAATGTATCTCTGCCAGAAATAAACATAAATACATTGTATCAATAATATTTACACGGATTCCGCTGGCTACAATGTAACATCCGGCCGCGCACTGACTCAGACTCGCTGATCCTCATTATTCCTCATCCAGGGAAAGGCGAGAAACTTCTTCAGGAAATGAGTTTTCTTTGATTTGTTCCATTTTGTCGGTTCGTAGCGAGGAGGATTCTGCGTTTGCTTCTTGTATTTCTCTCTTCACATTCCGGTAATTGCAGGAGACTTCTATAAGGAGATCTCTTCCAGGAGACGTTGGCGGCGGTGGCGCAGCGACATCGTATCCTCCGGGCCTAGAAGCACCTGAGCTTGGCTCGTCATCTACTTGAAATGGTTTTTCAGAGAATCTGATGGTTTACTAATCTCCGGCAGCGCAATTCTTCACAGGCGCCGGTGATAGCCGCCACAAATTTACCAAGTTTAGAATCTATTAAAGTCCACTCTCACATAACCAGTTATTCCGAGGAACATCTATTATTCAACGGCGGGATGAACGCTAAATCTGCCTGAAATTGCCGAGCGTATCACACAGCTGCGTCCTCTGGAATACGAAATCGCGCTCCGGCTCCCTCAGGAATGTTAATGCGCTGCAGCGGTGCGAGTTGGCGGCACAACTGGCGCAGCCTCCGACGTCTCCTCAGATACACAAAGTCATAAGAAAGCGTCACAAGTAGCCAAAGCCCAACTCTGAGGGGATAATGGCCACCACCATGGGGGCTGTGGCCAGTGGGAACAGTATATATTATATACTAGACGGTAGCCCGATTCTAACGCATCGGGTATTCTAGAATATGTATGTAGTTTATTTATGAAGATTTTAGAATAATACATTGAATACACACTGCGCCTGTCGCTGATTGTTCGCGGCCGGCCATGTAGTATATAACAGCCCACTTAGTAAATAGCACAGCCACATAGTATATAGCACAGCCCACGGAGTGTACAACAGCCCACATAGCATATAACACAGCTCATGTAGTATATAACAGCCCACGCACGCAGTACATAACACAGCCCACGTAGTGTATAACACAGGTCACGTAGAGTATAACACAGGCCACGTAGTGTATAACACAGCCCACATAGTATATTGCACAGCCCACATAGTATATAGCACAGCCCACACAGTATATTGCACAGCCCACGTAGTACATTGCACAGCCCACGTAGTACATTGCACAGCCCACGTAGTATATTGCACAGCCCACGTAGTATATAGCACAGCCCACGCAGTATATTGCACAGCCCACGTAGTATATAGCACAGCCCATGCAGTACATTGCACAGCCCACGCAGTACATTGCATAGCCCACGTAGTACATGCACAGCCCACGTAGTACATTGCACAGCCCACGTGGTATATTGCACAGCCCACGTAGTATATTGCACAGCCCACGTATTATATTGCACTGCCCACGTATTATATTGCACAGCCCACGTATTATATTGCACAGCCCACGTAGTACATTGCACAGCCCACGTATTATATTGCACAGCCCACGTATTATATTGCACAGCCCACGTATTATATTGTATTATATTGCACAGCCCACGTAGTATATTGCACAGCCCATGTAGTATATTGCACAGCCCACGTATTATATTGCACAGCCCACGTATTATATTGCACAGCCCAAGTAGTACATTGCACAGCCCACGTATTATATTGCACAGCCCACGTATTATATTGAACAGCCCATGTAGTACATTGCACAGCCCACGTAGTATATTGCACAGCCCACATAGTATATTGCACAGCCCACATATTATATTGCACAGCCCATGTAGTATATTGCACAGCCCACGTAGTATATAGCACAGCCCACGCAGTATATTGCACAGCCCACGTAGTATATAGCACAGCCCATGCAGTACATTGCACAGCCCACGCAGTACATTGCATAGCCCACGTAGTACATGCACAGCCCACGTAGTACATTGCACAGCCCACGTGGTATATTGCACAGCCCACGTAGTATATTGCACAGCCCACGTATTATATTGCACTGCCCACGTATTATATTGCACAGCCCACGTATTATATTGCACAGCCCACGTAGTACATTGCACAGCCCACGTATTATATTGCACAGCCCACGTATTATATTGCACAGCCCACGTATTATATTGTATTATATTGCACAGCCCACGTAGTATATTGCACAGCCCATGTAGTATATTGCACAGCCCACGTATTATATTGCACAGCCCACGTATTATATTGCACAGCCCAAGTAGTACATTGCACAGCCCACGTATTATATTGCACAGCCCACGTATTATATTGAACAGCCCATGTAGTACATTGCACAGCCCACGTAGTATATTGCACAGCCCACATAGTATATTGCACAGCCCACATATTATATTGCACAGCCCATGTAGTATATTGCACAGCCCACGTAGTATATAGCACAGCCCACGCAGTATATTGCACAGCCCACGTAGTATATAGCACAGCCCATGCAGTACATTGCACAGCCCACGCAGTACATTGCATAGCCCACGTAGTACATGCACAGCCCACGTAGTACATTGCACAGCCCACGTGGTATATTGCACAGCCCACGTAGTATATTGCACAGCCCACGTATTATATTGCACTGCCCACGTATTATATTGCACAGCCCACGTAGTACATTGCACAGCCCACGTATTATATTGCACAGCCCACGTATTATATTGCACAGCCCACGTATTATATTGTATTATATTGCACAGCCCACGTAGTATATTGCACAGCCCATGTAGTATATTGCACAGCCCACGTATTATATTGCACAGCCCACGTATTATATTGCACAGCCCAAGTAGTACATTGCACAGCCCATGTATTATATTGCACAGCCCACGTATTATATTGAACAGCCCATGTAGTACATTGCACAGCCCACGTAGTATATTGCACAGCCCACGTAGTATATTGCACAGCCCACATATTATATTGCACAGCCCACGTAGTATATTGCACAGCACACGTAGTATATTGCACAGCCCACGTAGTATATAGCACAGCCCATGTAGTATATAGCAATGTGGGCACCATATCCCTGTTAAAAAAAAAGAATTAAAATAAAAAATAGTTATATACTCACCTTCCGTTGGCCCCGGATCCAAGCGAGGCGTTACCGATGCTCCTCGCGCGCTCCGGTCCCAAGAGTGCATTGCAGTCTCGCGAGATGATGACGTAGCGGTCTCGCGAAACCGCTACGTCATCATCTTGCGAGACCTCAATGCATGGAGCGGTCACCGGAGCGTCGTGAGGAGCGGGAAAGGCCGGTTCTGGATCCGAGGGGCTGACGGACAGTGAGTATATAACGATTTTTTATTATTTTTAACATTAGATCTTTTAACTATTGATGCCGCATAGGCAGCATCAATAGTCAAAAGTTGGTCACACAGGGTTAATAGCAGCGGTAACGGAGTGGGTTACCCGCGGCATAACGCGGGCCGTTACCGCTGCCATTAACCCTGTGTGAGCGCTGACTGGAGGGGATTATAGAACGGGCACTGACTGCGGGGAGGAAGGAGCGGCCATTTGCCACCAGACTGTGCCCGTCGCTGATTGGTCGTGGCCGTTTTGGATTTCAATGACAGACACAGAGGCTGCGACCAATGAATATCCGTGACAGACAGACAGACAGAAGGACAGACGCAAGTGACCCTTAGACAATTATATAGTAGATATACAGCTCCCGGCACTTATCAGCCTCTCAAGCCTCCTCTTGTGTGGAGTCTTTTGTATTCTCGCTCTCCTGCGTGGCTGACAACTATTAGGCTACTTTCACACTAGCGTCGGTACGGGTCCGTTGCCATGCATCGGGCCGACGTACCGACGTACGTTGTGAAAGAAATGAACAACGGGGGCAGCGGATGCAGTTTTACAACGCATCCGCTGCCCCATTGTAATGTCCGGGGAGGAGGGGGCGGAGTTTCGGCCGCAAATGCACGGTCGGAAATGGCGGACACGACGCACAAAAAACGTTACATGGAACTTTTTTTGTGCCGACGGTCCGCCAAAACACGACGCATCCGTCGCACGACAGATGCGACGTGTGGCCATACGTCGCAATGCGTCGCTAATACAAGTCTATGGGGAAAAAACGCATCTTGTGGGCAACTTTGCAGGATGCGTTTTTTCTCCAAAACGACGCATTGCGACGTCCATCTGATTGTCACCCCATACATGTATCTATTTGATACTTTGCTGAATCCTTCAGCTCCATTTCTCCTCTTGTGTCAGTCTTCACTGCACTTCTGCCATTCTATTCATAAGTCTGTGATGAGTGGAGTTGTCACATACAGTGAAATGACCGGACCACCTATGGCTGTAATCTACGACTACAGCTGGAGGGGGGCGAGGGGAGTCCTGGAAATTTTAGGAGGATGCTCCGCACAACAATGGCAGCAGAACGCACACCGCGCGCAGTCGTGGACATCTCATGTTCAGCGAAGTAAATGATATTGGCAGCTGTGATTACTGTCTGCTATAAAAAGCAATAGACGGCGACCGCGCTCCACACCGACACTGTTTAACAAGGAGAGCAGTGACATTTCCCAAGGAGCTTAAAAACATAGTGTGAACGCCGCCCAACCGCAGAACCCGTCAGCATCAGCGCCCCCCATCGATCAGACCTGCTAATGATATAACGGCAGCTCCAGTCACCGGGGATTTTAATATGACGGGTGCAGGGATCAGCCCCGGGTCACACGTGCATCACTAAATCCCGATATTCAAGCCTGAAGTTTCCTCTGGTCACGGCAGAGCGCAGATTTCACATTTTAGGAGAAGCTTCCTCTGCCCTCGATGCTTTTTATGGGACCGGCTAAGAGGAGCAGGAGCTGAATCCTTCTGAGCTCCATGTAGATAGGAGGTCAATTTTCCCTGCATGAGTCATGAGTCACTGCAAAAGTTTACACTGTGTTCCAAGTTATTATGCACAAAGAGGTTAGGAGTGATAAGGTTAGATTTTTTTTGTTTGTCATTTAAACTCATTGATGGTGATGTGTGTCAGGGCTCTTTATATCACTGAAAGCAATTGCAGATACCTGTGCAAATTAGTTTGGCAGGTGTGTCCAAATAAAGGCAAGACTACTTAAGAAGGCTGTTCCACATTATTAAGCAGCCTACATTTTTGGCCAAAATGGGGAAGAAAAAGGATGTGTCGGCTGCTGAGAAGCAACAAATTGTGGAGTATTTAGGTCAAGGCATGACTACAATCAACATTGCCAAGACACTTCATCGTGATCATCGCACAATCAAGAAGTATGTAGCTGATTCCCAGCACACACGTGTGCGTGCTGATAAGGAAAAATTGAGGACTCTTTCCAACAGGCAATTGCATAAGGTTAAAAGAGCAGCTGCAAAAATGCCTTGTCATAGCAGCAGACAAGTTTTTGAAGCTGCTGGTGCCTCCTACGTCCCCAGAACAACAAGATGCAGGGTCCTTCAGAGGTTTGCAGCTGTGCGTAAGCCATCCTGTCGACCACCTCTATCCACTGCAACAAGCAGAAATGGTTCCAGTGGGCCAAACGATACATGAAGACTGACTTCCAAACTGTTTTGTTCACCGATGAGTGCCGTGCAACGCTCGATGGTCCAGATGGATGGAGTGGAGGATGGCTGGTTGATGGACACCCCATGAAAACACGGCTAAGGCACCAACAAGGAGGAGGTGGAGTAATGTTTTGGGCTGGAATCATGGGGAGAGAGATTGTCGACCCCTTTATGATCCCTGAAGGGGTAAAGATGAACTCCATAATCTATGTGGAGTTTCTAAAACAACACTTCCTGCCATGGTTCAAGAGGAAGAACGTGCTTTCCGCAGCAAGATCATTTTCATGCATGATAATGCACCGTCTCATGCTGCAAAAAACACATCTGCATCTCTGGCTGCTATGGGCATAAAAAAGGACAAACTTATGGTGTGGCCACCATCTTCCCCTGACCTCAACCCCATTGAGAACCTCTGGAGCATCATCAAAAGGAGTGTCTATGATGGCGGGAGGCAGTTCACATCTAAGCAACAGCTCTGGGAGGGGATTCTGTCCACATGCAAAACAATTGAAGCAGAAACCATCCAAAAACTGACAAATTCAATGGACGAGAGAGTTCAGAAGCTTCTTTCGAACAAGGGGTCCTATGTGCAAATGTAACATCACCTAGAATAAAGTTTTCACTTGAAAACTGTTTGATTTCATTTTGTAATAAGCTGATAATGCTTCACAATTAACTTCACAATTGACCATTTTTTTGTTCAAAATAAAAAACAAAAGGTTGAAAACTCTGCTGTGCATAATAATTTGGAACATGCATTTTGAGTGTTTATTTTTTTTTAAAGATACTGTTTTCATAGGCAGTTTGTTCCAAAACATTGCGATTATACTAGAATAGTAGATGACCGGAAAATAACAATGACTGCAATTCAGATAGGTAATTTAGAGAAAATGTGAGGAAATATTATTTGCATAATAATTTGGAACACAGTGTATAGCAGGGGAGGAGAGGAACAGCTGGGTCAGGAGGTGACAGGGGAATGATAAATGCAGGAACAAGAGACTTCCTGTTTCTACACAGAGCAAAGAAAAGTATTATCTGGGTAAAAAGGTAAAATGAGCAATTGTAAGAGCACAGCGCTGTATAATATGGTGATTGCAATATATTAGGAGTATAACATCTTCGATGGTTGGAATGATTCCTTAAAGAAAATGCAAACTCAGGACCCGGCTCAGTGATGTGCAGCGCAGCTGATCCCTATTATAGTGAGATAGTGAGAAGTTAGAGGGCTGTCTCCTGCTGGTAAGGTGATCACAAAGCGCTCTGGGACCCCCATGGCTTCTGGGACCCACACAGATCATAAAGTGGTGGCATATTGTTCAGTGGCAGAATTGTTCTGGGACCCCTCCAATTATATTGTAATTGCATATCACTCGGGGACCCCCATTGATCTCTAGGTCCTCTACCAATTAAAGTGATGGCATATTGCTCTAGGACCCCAAAGACTTTTGAAGCCACCATCAATAATACAGCTATAGCACATCCCTCAGAGGATTCCACCAACCTCTTGGACCCCCGCCGATTATAAAGTGTCAGTATATTGCTCTGGGGCAGTATCGATCTTTGGCATTCCCTTTAATTATACAAGGTTTGGGATATCACCCTTGGACCCCACTGATCTATAGGACCTCTACTAATCAAAGTGATGACATATTGCTCTAGGACCCCCAAAAGACCCTTGAGACCACCATCAATCATTAAACAATGGCACATCGCTCTTGGATTCCACAAACCTCTTGGACCACCACCGATTATAAAGTGACGGTATACTGCTCTATGGCAGTATCGATCTTTGAGACCACCGAGGGCATATCACTCTTGGACCCCCACTGACCTATTGGACCCCTATCAATCATAAAGTGATGGCATATTGTTCTGGGACCCCCAACAACTGCTGGGAAAGCCACCAATCACAAAGTGATGGTGCTCTGTGATCCCCAACAACTTCTGGCCCCACTGATAATAAAGTGATAATATATCGCTATGGGGCCCCCACTGACCTCTAGGACTTCCACCTATCACAGTGATGGGGCCCACAGCAATCATAAGTTGGTCACATAACTCTTTGACACCTAGCAACCTCAGAGACCCCACTCACCATAAAGCGATAGCATGTCCTGGCAATATCCTACCACTTCATGAGATGATGCCCCATTAATCCTGGTGATATCGGCAATTGTGCCACTTTCTAACAGACTTTATATATCAGCTCTTTCGCTTTGACAAGATCTCTGTTTGCTTGTAGTGAATGGACACACGCAATGTTACAGCTCTCACAATGTAAACCCTGTTTGCTACTATGTATCCATTTGATCAACGCATCGTTTTGGACACAATTGTGATTTCTGTGTGTAATCAGTAATATTTCCATTCACTGACGGGAAGCAGAGGTTGTGTAGATTGTTAGCTGCACAAATACAGAATATCCGGAGTCGGCAGCGGGTGCGGTTTCTGGTTCATTGCTTTTGTAGCTGACATCCCGCGGCTTTTAATCTCAATGCCTCATATTTGAATGGTGTCATTTCAAGGTGAACGGCGCTGCCCCGAGGTCACTGTCACCAAGTGCAGGACGCTGGCAAGTCGACCATTACTGTACGGAGCATTTTCATACTCTGTGCAGTGGATGGCGATGCCGAGACTGTCATTAAATAGACCCGGAAGATGGAATCGCCCCTTGTGTTTTCCTAAGCTTAATTATATTACTGCCAGAGGGAAAAGAGAAGAAACATAAAGGAGAACGTGGCGGCGCGGAGGAAGGAGGGGAACGGGTGCCCAGCGGGGTCCAGGGTAACGCCGCAATAAACAGCAACGGTATCACTAAGGAAAGGTGACAAGGAATCCCCCAAATGGCTCTGTCCGCAAACACCGCAATTAACACAGGGAAATACTAATTACTATTTCCTAATAAAATACATTAGGAGAAAGTGCGGCGGATGTTCTGCGTATCCTGCAGCGGATGTTCTGAGCCGATGCGTATCCCGCTGCAGAGGACGCTGCTTGTTAGTGGATGGCTGAGCCTCAGAAGAGCTCGATAAAGCGCTGCCCTTTAAGAGCAAAGGGTATGACAGGCATTAAGCAGCGTGTGGTCCGGCCCCGGGCACTGCCACGCTGGGCATGAAATCAGCCCACACCTCACTGTTTGCAAATTATTTCCCAATGACATCCAGGGAGGACATTTATCACAAAGCAAAAAGGGAGGGGAAGAGACACATCCACGAGCGAGGATCAGACAGCACCGATAACAGAGGAAGAGACAGCACCGATAACAGAGGAAGAGACAGCATCAATAACAGAGGAAAAGACTGCACCGATAATAGAGGAGACTGCACCGATAATAGAGGAGACTGCACCGATAATAGAGGCGGAGACTGCACCGATAATAGAGCAAGAGACTGCACTGATAATAGAGGAAGAGACTGCATCGATAATAGAGGAATAGATTGCACTGATAATAGAGGGAGACACTGCATCAATATCTGGAGAAGACAAAGGGGATATTGGCATCCTGCACAAATTAGGCAGAGGAATACGGAGAAGACTGCACTGATAATAGAGGAAGAGACTGCACTGATAATAGAGCAAGAGACTGCACCGATAATAGAGTAAGAAACTGCTATGATAATAGAGGAATAGACTGCACCGATAATGGAGGAAGAGACTTCACGAAAATAGAAGAAGAGACTGCACCGATTACAGAGGAAGAAACTACACCGATAATCGAGGAAGAGACTGCACCGATATCTGGAGAAGACAAAGGGGACACTGGCATCCTGCACCAATCAGGCCGAGGAAAGCAGAGAAGAATGCACCGATAACAGAGCAAGAGACTGCACTGATAATAGATGAAGAGACTGCACCGATAATGGAGGAAGGGACTTCACCAAAAAAAGAAGAACAGACTGCACTGATAACAGAGAAAGAAACTACACCGATAATAGAGCAAGAGACTGCACTGATAATAGAGGAAAAGACTGCACCGATAATAGAGGATGAGACTGCACCGATAATAGAGCAAGAGACTGCATTGATAATAGAGGAATAGACTACACCGATAATGGAGGAAGGGACTTCACCAAAAATAGAAGAACAGACTGCACCGATAACAGAGAAAGAAACTACACCGATAATAGAGGAAGAGACTGCACCGATATCTGGAGAAGACAAAGGGGACACTGGCATCCTGCACCAATCAGGCCGAGGAAAGCAGAGAAGACTGCACCGATAACAGAGCAAGAGACTGCACTGATAATAGATGAAGAGACTGCACTGATATCTGGAGAAGACAAAGGGAACCAAACATTGGCGTTCGGCATCAATCTGGCCGAGGAAAATGGAGAAGACTGCACCGATAATAGAGGAGACAGCACCGATAATAGAGGAGGAGACTGCACCGATAATACAGGAGACTCCACCTATAATAGAGGAGACTGCACCGATAATAGAGCAAGAGACTGCACTGATAATAGAGGAAAAGACTGCACCGATAATAGAGGAAGAGACTGCACAGAAAATAGAGGAAGCGACTGCACTGATAATAGAGGAAGAGACTGCACTGATAATAGAGGAATAGACTGCACCGATAATAGAGGAATAGACTGCACCGATAATAGAGGAAGAGACTGCACTGATAATAGAGGAATAGATTACACCGATAATGGAGGAAGGGACTTCACCAAAAATAGAAGAACAGACTGCACCGATAACAGAGGAAGAAACTACACCGATAATAGAGGAAGAGACTGCACGATATCTGGAGAAGACAAAGGGGACATTGGCATTCAGCATCAAACTGGCCAAGGAAAACAGAGAAGAATGCACTGATAATAGAGACAGCACCGATAATAGAGCAAGAGTGCAACGATATCTGGAGAAGACAAAAGGGACATTGGCATCCTGCACAAATCAGGCCGAGGAAAGCGGAGAAGACTGCACCAATAATAGAGGAAGAGACTGCACCGATAATAGAGCAAAAGACTGCACTGATAATAGAGGAATAGACTGCACCGAAAATAGAAGAGACTGCACTGGCAACAGAGGAAGAGACTGCACCGACAACAGAGGAATAGGCTGCACCAATCAGGCTGAGGAAAGCAGAGCAGACTGCGCTGATAGAGGAAGAGACTGCACCGACGAGGCTGAGTATAGTCGAGTAGACTGCACTGATAAAGGAAGAGACGGCACCGATGAGGCAGAGGATAGCGGAGAAGTCAGCGCTGATAGAGAAAGAGACTGCACCGATGAGGCCGAGGATAGCAGAGCAGACTGCGCTGGTATATATAATGCTGGTGGCCTGCGGGGGCAGTCGCCCCGGGCCCTGTCACATGAAGGGGCCCACTGGGAGCCAGGGCCACTAATGTGACGAGGCAGAACACCGCATAGGAGCAGAGTAGTGTAATGTCTGCTCCCGTCTGACGGAGACTCTGCACGCTGCTATAGCACAGTGGCCGGCTGCAGACGTGCAGAGTCTCCCCCCTGCAGTGAATGGTTTCGCCCGTCTGACCTGATGATGAAGCTTTCCCTGGCTGCAGTTTTCTTCACTCTTGTGCACGCTGGGATTGGCTCAGGCACGCTGGGTCCTAGTGCCCACATCTTGCATTTCACTTACACTTCCTGGTCCTGCCTACAGTGCAAACGTTATCAGTAGGTGCTGGGGATGGAACTTATTAGGTTTATTAAATTCAGGTATGTCACTGAGACCGTTGGGGTATTGTGGGGGCGGAAAGTGAGTGAGGGGGGACAGGACACTGGGGGGTGAATGTAAGACCATTTGGGGGTTGTGAGGGCAGAAGGTGGGTGAGGTTGGACAGGGCTCTGAGGGGGTGGATGTGAGATGATGGGGTATTGGGGCTGAAGTGGGGGAGGGGAGACAGGTCACTGGGGGCTGAATATTATAATGTTTTGTTCTGATATTATATGTACTCCATCATGTAATATTTGCTGTCTGGGGAGGCCAGAGATGGGGGGGGGGGGGGGGGGTAGGGGGCTTTTGATACGTACCACCTGGGTCTTTTATGAGCATTAGTATAAGGAGCCCCCATACAGTAACCAAGAGCTGCATCACATTTACAGCACCACTCCAGCATTATTATTTAT
The DNA here is from genome assembly GCF_051348905.1 of Ranitomeya variabilis. NCBI lineage: Eukaryota > Metazoa > Chordata > Amphibia > Anura > Dendrobatidae > Ranitomeya > Ranitomeya variabilis. Next base: position 720,522,884 of record NC_135232.1, on the reverse strand, counting down.
TTCATTGCTGGAGCGGTGCTGAAAAACCCCGTCCCCTGCCCCCTGTCTGATACTCACCTTCTGGCGTTTTCATCGGTTTTAGTCTCCGCTCGGCTCCATCTCCTGCAGTTTGTGGCCTGTCCGAGGCTCCAGTGTTTCATGGAGCAGCGCAGAGGTCACTAATCAATGTGAGTCTGTGGGAGCCTCGTTCTGGCCTCTTTCTCACTCTCAGGCTATGTGCACACAGTGCGGATTAGCCGCTGCAGATTTGCAGCAGTTTTCCATCTGGTTTACAGTGCCATGTAAACCTATGGAAAACCAAATCCGCAGTGCCCATGGTGCGGAAAATCCCGCTCAGAAACGCTGCGTTGTATTTTCCGTAGCATGTCAATTCTTTTTGAGGATTCCGCAGCGTTTTACACCTGCTCCTGTATAGGATTCCGCAGGTGAAATCTGCACAAAAAACACAGTAAATCCGCACACGAATCCACAACAAGTGCACATAGCCTCATAGTCTTACATTGAGCGCTTGTGACATAGCTTCTAACTTCTGGCCTGTCAGAAGCTGCGCTCACAAGTTTGAGCAGCGGCACTGCAGCAGTGCCATAAAGATAGTGATTACGCCGGAGGATGAGTAAATGACCGGGGCATCCAAATCATGACAGGGAGCTGCGGGCCCATCATACTGTGTATAAGGGAGCTGCGAGACCATCATACTGTGTATAAGGGAGCTGCGGGCCCATCATACTGTGTATACGGGAGCTGCGGGCCCATCATACTGTGTATAAGGGAGCTGCGGGTCCATCATACTGTGTATAAGGGAGCTGCAGGCCCATCATACTGTGTATACGGGAGCTGCGGGCCCATCATACTGTGTATAAGGGAGCTGCGGGTCCATCATACTGTGTATAAGGGAGCTGCGAGCCCATCATACTATGTATAAGGGAGCTGCGGGTCCATCATACTGTGTATAAGGGAGCTGCGGGCCCATCATACTGTGTATAAGGGAGCTGCGGGCCCATCATACTGTGTATACGGGAGCTGCGGGTCCATCATACTGTGTATAAGGTAGCTGTGCACACAACATACTGTGTATAAGGGAGCTGCGGGCCCATCATACTGTGTATAAGGGAGCTGCGGGTCCATCATACTGTGTATAAGGGAGCAGCAGGCCCATCATACTGTGTATAAGGGAGCTGCGGGCCCATCATACTGTGTATAAGGGAGCTGTGGGCCCATCATACTGTGTATAAGGGAGCTGCGGGCCCATCATACTGTGTATAAGGGAGCTGCGGGCCCATCATACTGTGTATAAGGGAGCTGCGGGCCCATTATACTGTGTATAATGGAGCTGTGGGCCCATCATACTGTGTATAACGGAGCTGTGGGCCCATCATACTGTGTATAAGGGAGCTGTGGGCCAATCATACTGTGTATAAGGGAGCTGCGGGCCAATCATACTATGTATAAGGGAGCTGCAAGCCCATCATACTGTTTGTACGGGAGCTGCAGGCCCATCAGACAGTGTATAAGGGATCTGCGGGTCCATCATACTGTGTATAAGGGAGCTGCAAGCCCATCACACTGTGTATACGGGAGCTGCGGGTCCATCATACTGTGTATACGGGAGCTGTAAGTCCATCATACTGTTTGTGCGGGAGCTGCAGGCCCATCTGACAGTGTATAAGGGAGCTGCGGGTCCATCATACTCTGTATACGGGACCTGTGGGTCCATCATACTGTGTATAAGGGAGCTGCGGGCCCATCATACTATGTATAAGGGAGCTGCGGGTCCATCATACTGTGTATATGGGAGCTGTAAGTCCATCATACTGTTTGTACGGGAGCTGCAGGCCCATCAGACAGTGTATAAGGGATCTGCGGGCCCATCATACTGTGTATAAGGGAGCTGCAAGCCCATCACACTGTGTATAAGGGAGCTGCGGGCCAATCATACTGTGTATAAGGGAGCTGCGGGCCAGTCATACTGTGTATAAGGGAGCTGTGCACACATCATACTGTGTATATGGGAGCTGCGGGCCCATCATACTGTGTATAAGGGAGCTGTGGGCCCATCATACTGTGTATAAGGGAGCTGCGGGCCCATCATACTGTGTATAAGGGAGCTGCGGGTCCATCATACTCTGTATACGGGACCTGTGGGTCCATCATACTGTGTATAAGGGAGCTGCGGGCCCATCATACTATGTATAAGGGAGCTGCGGGTCCATCATACTGTGTATATGGGAGCTGTAAGTCCATCATACTGTTTGTACGGGAGCTGCAGGCCCATCAGACAGTGTATAAGGGATCTGCGGGCCCATCATACTGTGTATAAGGGAGCTGCAAGCCCATCACACTGTGTATAAGGGAGCTGCGGGCCAATCATACTGTGTATAAGGGAGCTGCGGGCCAGTCATACTGTGTATAAGGGAGCTGTGCACACATCATACTGTGTATATGGGAGCTGCGGGCCCATCATACTGTGTATAAGGGAGCTGCGGGCCCATCATACTGTGTATAAGGGAGCTGCGGGCCCATCATACTGTGTATAAGGGAGCTGCGGGCCCATCATACTGTGTATAAGGGAGCTGTGGGCCCATCATACTGTGTATAACGGAGCTGCGGGCCCATCATACTGTGTATAAGGGAGCTGTGGGCCCATCATACTGTGTATAAGGGAGCTGCGGGCCCATCATACTGTGTATAAGGGAGCTGCGGGCCCATCATACTGTGTATAAGGGAGCTGCGGGCCCATCATACTGTGTATAAGGGAGCTGCGGGCCCATCATACTGTGTATATGGCAGCTGCGGGCCTATCATACTGTGTATAAGGGAGCTGTGGGCCCATCATACTGTGTATAAGGAAGCTGTGGGCCCATCATACTGTGTATAGGGAACTGTGAAGGCATATTGTGCATATGGGAGCTGTTGGCCCATTACACTGTATATAGGGGAGCTCTGGGGGGCATTATACTTTCTATAGTGGAGTTCTGTCAGCATTATACTGCGTATAGGGGAGCATTGGGCTCATACTGTGTAGAGGGAAGCAGTGGGAACATCATACTGTGTAAAGGGGAGCAGTGAGAATATCATATGGTGTATAGGTGAGCTGTGGGGGCCTTATACTGTGTATAGGGAAGCTTTAAGCTCACCATACTGGGTATAATGGAGCAGTACATGGGGGAACTTAGGGGACATTATTAAATGTTAAGTGGGCACTTAGGCATCGTTGTTATAGGGGCACTCAGAGTATTGTGACCATCAAAGTTGCATATGGTCACAATATGGCGGTAAAGTCAATGTTCGTTTTTGTGTATAGATTTATTTTCAATAACAGTGCAGACTCATATTCTGAGGTTCCCCTATACTCACAATTAGAGTGCGCAACCGTAGCTGTAATCAGGGTTAGCTGGTTAGGGGCCCACTCAGATGTTTCGCCCCCCCTAAGTTGAAACCCTAGCTACGCCTCTGCTGCAGCCATACACCACTGCACAGCTATGGCGATGTATAAGATCAAGGACCACTCAGGTTCACCATGCGCAGCCACCATGTCTTCCAGGATTTATGTAATATATGTGTCATGAATTAAGGAGTCGTCAAACATAATGAGGTTTTTGGTGATTCCTCTGCGGATGCTGGAAACCTTCATTTATGTGTTATACACTCACCGGCCACTTTGTTAGGTACACCATGCTAGTAACGGGTTGGACCCCCTTTTGCCTTCAGAACTGCCTCAATTCTTCGTGGCATAGATTCAACAAGGTGCTGGAAGCATTCCTCAGAGATTTTGGTCCATATTGACATGATGGCATCACACAGTTGCCGCAGATTTGTCGGCTGCACATCCCAAAGATGCTCCATACAAGGCAGGATGGATCCATGCTTTCATGTTGTTTACGCCAAATTCTGACCCTACCATCCGAATGTCGCAGCAGAAATCGAGACTCATCAGACCAAGCAACGTTTTTCCAATCTTCTACTGTCCAATTTCGATGAGCTTGTACAAATTGTAGCCTCAGTTTCCTGTTCTTAGCTGAAAGGAGTGGTACCCGGTGTGGTCTTCTGCTGCTGTAGCCCATCTGCCTCAAAGTTCGACGCACTGTGCATTCAGAGATGCTCTTAGGCCTACCTTGGTTGTAACGGGTGGCGATTTGAGTCACTGTTGCCTTTCTATCAGCTCGAACCAGTCTGCCCATTCTCCTCTGACCTCTGGCATCAACAAGGCATTTCCGCCCACAGAACTGCCGCTCACTGGATTTTTTTTCTTTTTCGGACCATTCTCTGTAAACCCTAGAGATGGTTGTGCGTGAAAATCCCAGTAGATCAGCAGTTTCTGAAATACTCAGACCAGCCCTTCTGGCACCAACAACCATGCCACGTTCAAAGGCACTCAAATCACCTTTCTTCCCCATACTGATGCTCGGTTTGAACTGCAGGAGATTGTCTTGACCATGTCTACATGCCTAAATGCACTGAGTTGCCGCCATGTGATTGGCTGATTAGAAATTAAGTGTTAACAAGAAGTTGGACAGGTGTACCTAATAAAGTGGCCGGTGAGTGTATGTGCAGGAGGCAGAAACCTCAGACAGAGACTGGAGGATTCGGGAGCAGAGTCCAGCGTCCAACTGTAGAAGGGGCTGATGGCTGAATTGTGCTCTCGTCTGACCGGTGGGTCCTTCTGGTGCCATTCTCATCCTGATTACATGATGGATTGCAGAGTTTTCAGCGAGGGGTCGGCCATGCTGGTTTTGGGTTCTCACAAAAGTGACAGATGAAGGGGGAGAAGTTTCCTGCCCTCCGGATTATCAGTCATGGGGTGATGAGATCCATCAGACACGTTGTCAGGGGTATATTATTTCAGGAGGGAGTGATGTAACTTGGGTCAATGACTGAGGCCCAGAACCCCAGTAACACCCCAGTGCGTGGGACGCTGCGGTAGATCACTCATCTATCTCAGACACATATCAGTCAGAACCTGATGAAGATGATGATTTCAGTACGAGGTTTCTCATCCCCGTGGTCCGGGCCTCACACCCCGTACGTCCTGGTTTCCCCATCATCAGCCGCCGTCTCCATTAATCAATGGGAGCTTGCGCCTGAGCGTTCTCCAGTTTTACTCAAGCTGTTTGCTTAGTGACTTAATTAAATCGTATTTGAACAAAAATTATCATATTTAATATTGCTTTAAATCAGCCCAAGAATCGCTCATTATTAACCGCTGCTTGGAGATTTCCTAATGAAATGCAAGTTCATTAACAGGAGTGATGAAACTTTCCACTGGATGTGACGGAGCTGTGGGCATCGCCGCTCAAAATGCAAATTCAACTCCACAAAAATGTAGATAACTGATAAAAACCTGATGTGTGGTCAAAGGAGTGAAGAAAGTGAAAAGCGGACATTGTAACCATTGTCACAGAGGAGGTGGGATCATCAGGGGTGTCAACGTCTTTTACGTTAATACAGTGGGTTTGGTGGTGGGGCATCCTGGGGGTCCCCACAACAGTTGTCTCATCTGTTTATTCCTGAGCACAACTGTCTGGTGAATTTGGACTGGATTGCTCCATGTTTACCCATGTTAGAAAGGGCCAGCCCTGCATCTGACGATGCAATCAGGGGCAGCCCTGGATCTGATGATGCCATCAGGGGCCGTCCTGGATCTGACGATGTCATCTAGGGTGGATCTGATGTCATCAGGGGCAGCCCTGGATATTATGATGTCATCAGGGGCAGCCCTGGATCTGACAATGTCATCATGGGCCTCATGGATCTGACTATGTAAACAGTGGCAGCTCTGTATCCGACAAAGCCATCAGGGGCATCCCTGGATTTGGTGATGTCATTGGGGGGCAGCCTGGGATCTGACAAGGTTATCAGGGGCAGCCCTGGATCTGATTATGTCATCATGGGCAGCCCTGGATCTGACTTTGTCATCAAGGACAGCCCTGGATCTGACAATGTCATCAGGGGCAGCACTGGATCTGAAGATGTCAGCAGGGGTAGCCTTGAATCTGAAGAGGTCATCAGGGGCAGCTCTGGAACTGACGATATCATCAGGGGCAGCCCTGGATCTGACAATGTCATCAGGGGCAGCACTGGATCTGACGATGTCATCAGGGGCAATTCTGGATCTGATGATGTCATTGAGGGGGCAGCCTTGGATCTGATCTGACAAGGTTATCAGGGGAGCCCTGGATTTGATTATGTCATCAGGGGCAGCCCTGGATCTGACAATGTCATCAGGGGCATCCCTGGATCTGATGATGTCATTGGGGGGCAGCACTGGATCTGACAATGTCATCAGGGACAGCCCTGGATCTGACGCTGTCATCAGAGGCAGCCCTGGACTTGATGAGTTCATCACGGGCAGCCCTGGATCTGACTATGTCATCAGGGGCAGCCCAGGATCTGACGATATCATCAGGTGCAAACCTAGACCTGACAATGTCATTAGGGGCAGCCTTAAATCTGACGAGGTCATCAGGGACAGCCCTGTATCTGACTGTCAACAGGAGCAGCCCTAGATCTGACGATATCATCAAGGGCAGCCCTGGATCTGACAATATCATCTGGGGCAGCCATTGATCTGACTATGTCAACAGGGGCAGCCCTGGATCTGACAATGTCATCAGGGGCAGCCCTGGTGGATCAGACGATGTCATCAGGGGGAGCTCTGGATCTTATGAGGTCATCAGGGGAAGCCCTGAATTCAACAATGTCATCAGGGCAGCCTTGAATCTGACAATGCCATCAGGGGCAGCCTTGGATATGACGGTGTCATAAGAGGCAGCCTTGGAACAGATGCTGTCATCAGGGCAAGCCCTGGATCTGACAAAGTCATCAGGGACAGCTCTGGATCTAACATTGTAATCAGGGCCAGCCCTTGATCTGACGATGTCATCAGGGACAGCCCTGGAACAGATTATATCATCGGTGGCAGCCCTGGAACAGATGATGCCATCATGGGCAGTCTTGGAACTAATGATGTCATCAGGGGCAGCCCTGAAACAGATGATGTAATCAGGGGCAGTCCTGGAATAGATGATGTCATCAGGGGCAGCCCCGGAAGAGATGATGTAATCTGGGGCATGACAGCTTATGGTGTCATCAGGTGGTTTAGATAAGGTAAGTATCCTCCATATTTCCAATACTGAAAATATTCTGACCATTTGGTATGTGGATCAATATCTCCAAAGAACTCCCAGGTCTCTGTTTAGGGCAAGGTATGGCACAGGGTCCCTCCTCAGTATGGGCCCCTGACAGGCTGCACCAGCGCTTTTTGAAGCTCTCTTTCCCCATTCTTTTCCCCTGGCTGCCGTGCCACCATTACCATCCACATTTGGCATTTCCAAGTTGCAGAGGACTTTAGTGACAACTGACAAGGCATTGCAGGATCTATGGTCAGCAGACAAATATACCCACCATGACTTCACAGTTTAGGGGGCTCCGACACTTACAGAATACAGCATTGAGTTTGTTATTCCAGTCTTCAGACGTTGATCCTGCAACTTTACTGCCCAACTCTTATAATATTCCCAAGACTATCAGGTGGCACGGATATCGGCGGTGTACGTTCTGCCTCCAATATAAACATGGACGGATTGTTAATAACCAGCACAATATAAGAGATGTTCTAATGTATCACCAGGTCATATAACGCGGGGCTCTCACTGACCCCCTCCTTCGATGATCCCACCAGAAGACGTCAAATACTCCAGGCTCCAGGGAGGTCCGGGGTCGTTTATGGCAAAGATTACACATCTTGTGCTCAGACTCCATAGAAGCTCACAGTCATTTGGAGAACGACAGAAGAGCTTATGTGGATTTCACATTTACTAATACTAAAGCTTAAGTCTTTTCTCGCTGCCAAAACCTACACGGGAGACGGCGGCCGCGGGTGGAAATAATAAGCCATGGCGAACGCTACTAAAGTGAAACGTTACAATCCCAATTCCTGAATGGAAATGATCGTTGCTGCTTTTTTGTTGACACTGCCGCATTTCTAGGGCAGTGCTTAGTAATATACTATAGCGGGATATTTGACGCTCCGTGCATCTTACGGCTGACTACCCAGAATGCCCGGTGCCACTACTCGTGATATTGCGCAGCTGGTCTGAGTGACAAAACGGGAGAGAAGAGCAGCAGCGTGGAGAGAGATGGTGGCCCAGACGCCAAAGCCAACACTAAGCGCAGGGCCGCGCTTAGTAACCCGATATTTACCCTGGTTACCATTGTAAAAGTAAAAAAAAAAAAACAGTACATACTCACCCTCTGATGTCTGTCATGTCCGCGCTGCTGCTCAGAGCTTCCTGCACTGAATGTGTCAGTGCCGGCCGTAAAGCAAAGCACAGTGGTGACGTCACTGCTGTGCTTTCCGGCTGGCGCTTACACAGTGCAGAGAAGCACGGCGCCGGGGGACAGACACCGGAATGTAAGTATGTAGTGTTTGTTTTTTTACATTTAACACTGGTAACCAGGGTAAACATCGGGTTACTAAGCGCGGCCCTGCGCTTAGTAACCCGATGTTTACCCTGGTTACCCGGGGACTTCGGCATCGTTGGTCGCTGGAGAGCCGTCTGTGTGACAGCTCTCCAGCGACCAAACAGCGACGAAACAGCGACGCAGCGATCAGCATCGTTGTCGATATCGCTGCAGCGTCGCTTAGTGTGAAGGTACCTTTAGCCTATAGTCCTCAGTCCAAACCAAATATGCAGCCTAAACAAAATATTCAGCCTAGCTTTAACCCTTACCCTAATCTTTTGCCTAACCAATTCTCAGCCTAATTATAAGTCTCAACCTAGCCATTACCATCAGCTTAAGGGCTCATTTCCACTTCCGAGAGAAAAAAACGGTCCGTAATCTGGACCGAAAAAACATGTGTAACGTATGTGATTGTCATGCGAGTACTATGCGAGTGCAATGCGATTTTTTTTAATTGCACCATCTGTTTTACATCCGTATGACATCCGTATGCAATCCGTTTTTTTTCTCTGCAACTATTTTTATACAGTCATTTACAGGACCATTTACAGTGTTCTATGCCACAGAATAGTAAGGTATCCGTAAAAAACAAACGGAATACGGATGGTCGGTATTCCATGCGTTTTTTTTCTCGCACCCATTGACTTGCATTGGCGAGTCTCGTCCGAGAATTGCAGCAAATCGCAGCATGCTGCGATTTTTTTCTCAGTCCGATTTCGGCTGAGAAAAAAATTGCAAATGAAAAGACACCTATTGAATAACATTGGTCCGAGTGCAATCCCATTTTTTATCGGATTGCACTCGTCCGTTTTCCTCGCAAGTGGAAATGAGCCCTAAGCATAAGTAACAAACTGAATATTCAGCCTAAGGCCGGAGTCACACTTGAACGCATGAAAAATCGGTCCGATTCTCTCTCCCGAGAATCGCACAAATATTCTCCGTATGGTGATCTGTGTATAATCCGTTGGCAATGCAGGGATGCAATTTCCTCGTATCTAAGTATCCGTATGACATCTGTATGATATGAGAATGGCTTTACATTTCTCACTGCTTTTCCTCATTGAATTTAATTGCTCAATGGGCTCAAATGAGGAAAATGTGTGCGTATTTCTCGCAAGTCACACTGATGCTCCGTATGGTGTGCGATTTTTTCTCGCACCCATAGACTTGCATTGGCGAGACTCAGCCGATACATGCGTAAAATCACAGCATGCTGCGATTTGACTTGCATGCTGAATATGCCCGAGAAAAAAAAGGTGATCTGAGTTTCACCGTAGATTAATACTGGTCCGAGTGCTATCCGATTTTTTTATAGCATAGCACTCGTCCGTAATATACGGTAGTATGGCTATCTTCTGTCAGTGTGTCACTGGAAGCCTTGTAGAGCGGTCACATCTCCTGATGTGACAGTTCTACAGGGAAGATCGTCGTGGGACACTCATTATTAAAAGGACTACATCGGAACAGGGAGTATACTGTTGGTTTATTTTTTTTATTTTTTTTACAGGTGATCAAGGGCGTTGCAGGAATTAGGAGTAGAATAAAGATGGATAACTGTGTTTAGTGTTATATTTCATTATAATACTTTATTCTGGCTGTGTGTTTATTTTACCCCTCAACAACTATAGGATTAGTAATGGATCAGTGTCTTATTGACACCTCTCCATTACTAAGCCAGGCTTGATGTCACCTTACATATACAAAGGTGGCATCAACCTTACAGATATTACCCCATATGCCACCACTACAGGGCAGTGGGAAGAGAGAGGCTAAGTGCTGGAATTGGCGCATCTTATATGTGCCATTTCTGGGGCAGCTGTGTTCGTAGCCGGGGGGCAATATCCATGGCCCCTTCCTAGGCTATTGATATCAGCCCGCAGCTGTCTGCATAGCCTTTTCTGGCTAATAACTATAGGGGGACCCCACGTTGTTTTTTTAGGTGGGGTCCCCCTATTTTTAATAGCCAGCAAAGGCTAAATATACAGCTACGGGCTCATATTCATAGCCTGGGAAGATCCATGGGTATTAACCACTTCCTAGGCTATAAACATCGTCACCCAGTCGCTGGCTTTCCTACTCTGGTGCAGAAAATTGAGTGGGAGCTCCCACGCCATTTATTTGTTTTAAATTAAACAGATATTTCGTTTAAGGCCGGAGTCGCACTTGCAAGAAACTTGCACGAGTCTCGCATCTCAATACCCGGCGGCACTCGGGACTGAAGTGTGCGTCTGCATGTATTTCTATGCAGCTAAACGCTCTGGTCTGAGTGCCGGGTTCTGAGGTTCGAGACTCGTGCGAGTTTCTCGCAAGTGTGACCCCAGCCAAACGCAGATTTTGTGTGTGTGTCTATCTATAGATATATCTATCTATCTGTGTGTGTAAACATTATTCTTCAATGGAGTATGTAAAAGAAGAGGTTGGACAAGAGAATGACATCACAATTCTTTTTTTGTTAAATCCGCATGAAAATGCGCATCAAAAATGCGCTGATTTTTAACTGCGTTTTCTGCCAGGGGATGCAGAATCTGCGCAGAAAATTCCAGAGGCAAATGCGCAACATGTGCACATACCCTAAGGGCTCATACCCGTATGTGTGAAAAAAGTTCCAATATCAAGACCGAAAAAATGGACGAGTGTCATTCGAGTATAATCAGATTTTCACTCCTAGCATCTGATTTACATCCAAATGCAATGCGATTTTAACATGAGCTTTTACATACAGCAATTCTCTGTCATTTACAAATCGTTTTCAAAGAAAATATTCTCCAAAACACATAGACAGATAATAGGTAGATAGATGATAGATAGATAATAGACAGATAATAAATAATAGATGATAGATAATAGATAGATAATAGATAAATAGATAGATAATAGATAGATAGATAGATAGATAGATAGATAGATAGATAGATAGATAGATAGATAGATAGCAAATTCATCTGCTCGGTACAGTAAGGCCATGTTCACACTTTGCGGGTTTTACCGCGGATCCGCGGCGATTTTGATGCTGCGGGTCTGCAGCAGTTTCCATAGCGTTTACATTTACATGTAAACCCTATGGAAACAGCAATCTGCTGTGCACATGCTGCGGGAAAAACTGCGCAGAAACGCAGCGGTTTACATTCCGCAGCATGTCACTTCTTTGTGCAGAATCGCTGCGATTCTGCACCCATAGGAGTGCATTGATCCGCTAACTTCCCGCATGGGGCTGTGCCCACGATGCAGGAAGTAAGCGGATCATGTGCAGATGGTACCCGGGGTGGAGGAGAGGAGACTCTCCTCCAGGCCCTGGGAACCATATTTGTGTAAAAAAAAAAGAATTAAAATAAAAAATAATGATATACTCACCTCTCAGCGCTGCACGCGGCCGTCCGGTATCAGGGTTGGTGTGCGAGCAGGGCCTGCGGTGACGTCGCGGTCACATGACCGTGACATCGCGGTCACATGACCGTGACGTCACGAAGGTCCTTCTCGCAAAGCATCTTTGGAACCGGACCGCCGCATGCAGCGCCGAGGAGATCGGGACGTCAGAGGGTGAGTATATAACCATGTTTTATTATTTTTAACATTACTATTGATGCTGCATATTGCTGCATATGCAGCATCAATAGTATAGGAGTAAACCCGCAGCGGAAACCGCAAAACAAACAGCGATAAAACTACAGGGATAACCGCAGCGGTTTTGCCCTGCAGATTTATCACATCCGCTGCAGGAGAATCCGCAGAGGGCGCCGCAAAGTGTGCACATAGCTTTAAAGTTCTCTGAGAGCAGAACTTTCGCACGCTCGCGGTGCCCTCACACAGGGATTAGGAGTTCACAGGCAGACACTGAGCACATGCTGCTCAGTGTCTCTGCTGGATGGCAGGCTGTATGGTCGCATGGTGCAACCTTGCAGCCTGCTGTCACGATCCATGTTTGGATCTGTGGCAGATCTGGTTTTCCTCCGAATAAAACCTTTTTTCCTTTCTGGTCATCGGGGGTTAATGAAGTTTTTTCCCCCCAGTGGCCGCTAGTGTTATTGAATTGTTTTGCTGCTGGGTCAGCTGATGTTGGTGGTGACCACTCCCACCATCCTTCAAAAGGTCACCTGGTGCATCAGCTGACTGTTGGTTATACAGGTCCTTCTGGATATCAACCAAGCTGGAGAAGGAGTTTTCTGAGTGCAGTGGTTCTTCAGCTGAATACTCATACCTGGTGTCTTACTCTGCTGTGCGGTGCATTGCAGCAGAGAAAGCTAAGTGTTGTTTGCTTATATCTTGTTTGTCTAAACTTTCCCTTTGTGTTTTATTAGTGCAGAGGTGGGACCAGTTCTCACTAGTCAATTCCCTACCCAGGGATAGGTGCAGGGCGAGCAAGGGCTAAGGTATCCTGCACGGCGACAGGTTGAAAGAACGTGTGTAGGGACATCAGGAAGGTTAGGGCACATCCTTAGGAGAGTGCAGGAGGTATCCATTTCCCTGTTCCCTATTGCAGGGCCCACCATTATTGTGTCCCCGGTGTTCCCTTGTGAGTTCCGCCGTTTTGTGACCGATCACCAGTTGTGTCGTGTCGACGCTTGGACAGTCACTTCGTGACATTATAACCAATTGTCCCATTACTTCTGGTGAGCCATGGCTCAAATGCAGACCTTTGCCCAATTGCTTCAGACCCTCACCGAGGAGTGTAAGGTGCTGCGTGGTGAGGTGGTGCAGCAGCTGCAGCAATTGTTGGGATTCTGGGCCTCGGCTCAGGTACAGGCTCAACCAGAACCCAAGATATTTCTCCCTGACAGGTTCTCTGGAGGGAGAGATACATTTTTGGTTTTTAAGGAAGCCTGCAAGCTTTACTTTAAGCTCCACCCTCGTTCATCAGGGAATGAGGAACAACGGGTGGGAATCATCGTTTCTCTTCTTAAGGGTGATCCCCAATCCTTGGCCTTCTCCCTGCCAACCGGTTCACCATCCTTACGGTCGGTGGACGAGTTTTTTTACGGCTCTGGTGTTTGGTGATCCTGATGGCGTCTCCCTTGCGGAATCCTGACTCCGTAAGATCAAGTAGGGGGGCCGGCTGGCTGAGGAGTACTGTTCAGAGTTCAGGAGGTGGGTCACAGATACACAGTGGAATGACCCTGCCCTTAGGAGCCATTTTGTGCAGGGTCTGTCCCCTAGGTTGCAAGATACTCTGGTTTAGTACGCCGCCCCCATGTCGTTGGAGGCCGCCATGTCCCTTGCCATCCGGGTAGATAGATGCTTGAGGGAGAGGCATACACTAAATGTGCCCCCTGTAGTCCTCGCTAGGGAGGTGGACACACCTGAGCAGGTGGACGAACCCATGCAGGTGGGAGGAGTTGGTTCCCAAACGGGGTTGCCTGTGGTTCGCCGTGGAGTGGGGGCATGTTTTTACTGTGGGCAGACGGGTCATTTTATCAATGTCTGCCCAGCGCGTGCCAAAGTACCTGCACCATCTAAAGAGTCGCGTCCCCCTGGTCGTGTGGAGGGAGGGGACCAGGGTGTGTATATTTCCTCCATTTTTTCGTCTCAGTGTACCTTACCTGCTGAGGTGGTTATTGGTGGGGTAACTGAAAATATTACGGTGTTAGTGGACAGTGGAGCAGGAGTCAATTTGGCGGATGCTCATTTTGTCCAGACCCATGGCCTGATGAGTAGGACGCTAGCAAGACCCCTAACCATCCAGGCCATTGACTCTGCCCCGCTCAGCCAGGGGAGCATTACCCAAGTCTTAGACAATATTCATCTGCGTATAGGGGCTTGTCATGAAGAGTCTTTATCATGCTACGTCTTGGAGGGCATACCAACTCCCATGGTTTTAGGACTCCCTGCTGAAAAGACACAACCCGGTCATAGACTGGCAGTCAAGTGAAGTAGTCAGCTGGGGTCAGTCGTGTAAGGACTGCTGCCCGGTAGCTACAATCTCTGCTGTTCTTCTACATCCTACCCCTTCTCCTGTGGGGGCAGCAGAGGTGCTGCCAGGGAGTAGGGGCAAGACTCTACCCTCACTACATGTTATCCCAGTGGGTCAGAGACCTCTTAGGAGGAGGGGTCAGAAGAAGGTGGTGGTTCCCTCGGTGTGTAGTGGGGGTGTGAGTTTGGAGACACAGGGGGACGCCTCTGTTGTCGGTTCTATAAAGAGTTCATCGTCTTGTGGCAGACGCATACATGAAAATAAACGTTCGGGTCCGGACCTGTGTGTGTGTGCATGAGTACGTATGGGTTTCCACCAAAAACATAAGGTGGAAGTGTGCAACTGGGACCTGGAGTTCCAGGGTGATTGGGCCATATTGGGTGTTGGCCATTCTCAGCCCGAGGACTTTTCAGTTGGAGCTACCCCCAGTTATGCATATACACAACTCATTCCCCAGGTCGGCGCTCAGGAGATTTGTGGCGCCTCCGTAGACTACGTTGGTGGCATTTTCATTGGGCCATGTTTGCCATGAACCTGAGAGTCAGGTGACTGCTGCGGTGAACTCTGGTGGATCGAGGTGTCCTCACCGTAGGTTGTTATCTAGTGAGGTCTGATGTTGAATGTCCAGAGACCTCTCATTGTAAGGGGGGCACTGTCACAATCCATGTTTGAATCTGTGGCAGATCTGGTTTTCCTCCAATTAAAACCTTTTTTTCCTTTCTGGTCATTGGGGGTTAATGAAGTTTTTTTCCCCCGGTGGCCGCTGGTGTTATTGCATTGATTTGCTGCTGGGTCAACTGATGTTGGTGGTGACCACTCCCACCATCCTTCATAAGGTCACCTGGTGCATCAGCTGACTGTTGGTTATACAGGTCCTTCTGGATATCAACCAAGCTGGAGAAGGAGTTTTCTGAGTGCAGTGGTTCATCAGCTTAATACTCATACCTGGTGTCTTACTCTGCTGTGCGGTGCATTGCAGCAGAGAAAGCTAAGTGTTGTTTGCTTATACCTTGTTTGTCTTAACGTTCCCTTTGTGTTTTATTAGTGCAGAGGTGGGACCAG
This sequence comes from Ranitomeya variabilis, assembly GCF_051348905.1. Taxonomy (NCBI): domain Eukaryota; kingdom Metazoa; phylum Chordata; class Amphibia; order Anura; family Dendrobatidae; genus Ranitomeya; species Ranitomeya variabilis. The sequence continues at coordinate 720,507,457 of NC_135232.1, read as the reverse complement.
TGTTCTCACTAGCCAAATCCCTACCCAGGGATAGGTGCAGGGCGAGCGAGGGCTAAGGGATCCGGCTCGGCGACAGGTTGAAAGAACCTGTATATGGACGTCAGGAAGATTAGGGCTCATCCTTAGGAGAGTGCAGGAGGTGTCCATTTCCCCGTTCCCTATCGTAGAACCCACCGCTGTTATTGTGTTCCCTTGTGAGTTCCGCCATTTTGTGACCGACCACCCATTGGGTCGTGTCACGCTTGGACAGTCACTTCGTGACACCAGCCATCTAGATGTAGCAGAGCTAGACCCATCACGGGACAAATGGATTACCATAATCTCTGCGGAAAGGTGAGGAATAATGTTGTTTTTTATTTGAACTCTTTTGCAGAAGACAAGGGTGTCGGTGGAATTGGCGAGGTCGTAAGTATGGTTTAATTAAGATTTATTAAAGGAGTCTGTGTCAATCTTTCAATTAAAGGACTTTTATTAATATGACTATGGGGTTAGCAATGGAGGCGTCTTATTGACGCCTCTCAATTTCTAACCTTTGGGCTTGATGTCACCTGATAAAACAAAGGTGACATCAATCACCCTCCAACCATCGCCTCTCTCTTCCCAACTTGCCACCGCTACAGGAGAAGTGGAAAGAGAGAAACTAAGTGCCAGAATTGATGCATCTTAGGGCTGTCCCACACGTCCAGATAATTCCGGTACCGGAAACAATCGGTACCGGAATTATCCGTGTCCGTGTGCCCCTGCGTTTTTGGTGAACATCAGTGTGGCACACGTGCGGCACACTTGTGCCGCCCGTGTGCCCACTGGGTACCACACGCACCGTGCTGGGTACCACACGTACGAGCATCTGGTGCTGAAGCCGCGATTCATATGTTCCCTGCAGCAGCGTTTGCTGCAGAGAAAATATGAATAATAGTGTTTAAAATAAAGATCTATGTGTCAACCTGTGCGCCCCCCCCCCCGCTGTTCTGAAAATACTCACCCGCTCCCTCATTGGCTGACGCTGCTTCCTGGTCTGGCCCCATCTTCTCCTGTATGCGGTCACGTGGGGCCACTCATTTACAGTCATGAATAGGCGGCTCCACCTCCCATAGCGGTGGAGCCGCCTATTCATGACTGTAATCGGCAGCCGCACGTGACCGCATACAGGAGAAGATGGGGCCAGACCAGGAAGCAGCGTCAGCCAACGAGGGAGCAGGTGAGTATTTTCAGAACAGCGGGGGGGGGTGGGGGGGCGCACAGGGGGTGGGGGGGCGCACAGGGGGTGGGAGGGCGGGGAACACATAGATCTTTATTTTAAACACTATTATTCATATTTTCTCTGCAGCAAACGCTGCTGCAGGGAACATATGAATCGCGGATTCAGCACCAGTGGGGGGGACAGCGCTTACTGTAGCGCTGTCCCCTGCACGGCACACGGACTGCAAACGGAGACCGTCCGTGTGTGGTCCGTGTTTTACACGGACCCATTGACTTTAAAGGTACCGTCACATTAAGCGACGCTGCAGCGATAGCGACAGCGATCCCGATCGCTGCAGCGTCGCTGTTTGGTCGCTGGAGAGCTGTCACACAGACCGCTCTCCAGCGACCAACGATGCCGAGGTCCCCGGGTAACCAGGGTAAGCATCGGGTTGCTAAGCGCAGGGCCGCGCTTAGTAACCCGATGTTTACCCTGGTTACCAGCGTAAAAGTTAAAAAAACAAACAGCACATGCTCACCTGCGCGTCCCCCAGCCTCTGCTTCCTGACACTGACTGAGCTCCGGCCCTAACAGCACAGCGGTGACGTCACCGCTGTGCTTTCACTTTCAGTTTAGGGCCGGCGCTCAGTCAGTGTCAGGAAGCAGAGGCTGGGGGACGCGCTGGTGAGTATGTGCTGTTTGTTTTTTTAACTTTTACGCTGGTAACCAGGGTAAACATCGGGTTACTAAGCGCGGCCCTGCGCTTAGTAACCCGATGTTTACCCTGGTTACCAGTGTAAAATATCGCTGGTATCCTTGCTTTTGCTGTCAAACACGGCGATACACGGCGACCTAGCGACCAAATAAAGTGCAGACCTTCTAGCAGCGACCAGCAATTTCACAGCGGGATCCAGATCGCTGCTGCGTGTCAAATACAGCGATATCGCTATCCAGGTCGCTGCAACGTCACGGATCGCTGGCGATATCGCCTAGTGTGACGGTACCTTAATGGGTCCGTGTAATACGTGCGCTCCCACGAACACTGACATGTCTCCGTGTTTGGCACACGGAGACACGGTCCGCAAAAAATCAATGACATCTGCACAGATGTATTGATTTTTATGGGTCTACGTGTGTCAGTGTCTCCGGTACGTGAGGAAACTGTACGTGAGAAGGTGCAGGCTTCTTTATCCAGTATGGTGCAGAAGTCCAGTCCTATTCCCAGCCGCAAGAGGGCCAGACGGGAACGAGAACCAGAGTTTACTTCTGAGGACAAGTCTAACTCAGAGGACTTCGTCTCAGAGGAGGAGGGCGAGCTTCCGTCAGGAAGCCAGGACCACCAAAGAAAATATCTCTTCCAGGCAGAAGAGACAAATGATCTGGTGCAGGCAGTACGGTGCACCATGCAGATTGAAGAGACACCTAAACCACAATCCAGGCAGGACCTGATGTTCGGGTCACGTCAGCAGACTGTATTCCCCGTTAGCGAGCACATTAAAGCCATGATAATGGAGGAGTGGAAGGAAGCGGAACGCCGGCTGGTGTTATCCAAAGAGTTCAAAGTTCGTCTACCATTTGAACCTGAGGACGTAAAACTGTGGGAAGAAATCCCTAAGGTTGATGTTCCGGTGGCGAAGGTGGCTAAAAAGACTGCAATACCATTCGAGGACTCTTCAAGCCTGCGCGATCCCATGGATAGAAAGACTGACATCCTTTTGAAAAGAGCCTGGGAATTTTCCGCGGCTCTAATTAAAACCAACATAGCGGCTACCTCAGTAGCTCGTTCTATGTACCTTTGGATTGGTCAATTGGAAGAGCACCTATCCAATAAGACCCCGAGATCTGAGATCCTAAAGTCCATCCCTATTATGAGGTCCGCCACGGCCTTTCTGTCTGATATGACTGCTGAATCAGTCAGATTCTCGGCTAGAAGTGGTTCTCTATCCAACGCGGCTAGGAGGGCGGTCTGGCTAAGATCCTGGTCCGGGGATAGTGCTTCCAAATCTAAGCTATGTTCAATCCCCTTCTCCGGAGCACGGGTATTCGGGCCCCCTCTTGATACTATCCTAGAGTCAGCTTCGGATAAAAAGAAGGGGTTTCCGGAGGACAAAACTAGGAAACCTCAGTCCTTTCGGAGGGGATTCCCCTTCAGAAGACAGTCTGACGCTAGAGGAGGTAGATCACATAGAGGATCTTATAGGGGCTCCCGTAACCAGGGCAATAGAAACAGAAGTTTCTTTTTCAGTCCCTCTTCAAAATCTAAGCCGCAATGACGCCACACTTATAGGGGGAAGGCTCCGTCACTTCGCGCACAAATGGGCCCGAATCACTCAAAACAATTGGGTTCTTTGGACTGTGTCAGAAGGCTACCGTATCGAGCTTTACTCTCCGCCAGACAGATTTATCGCACCTACGGTTATAATGCGAGACTCCCCAATGATGATAGACCTAAGGGACATGCTCTCCTCAGAGGTCATAGTGCCAGTACCACCTCTGGAAGTAAGCCAGGGTCATTACTCCTCCCTTTTCTCCATTGCAAAACCATCCGGCGAATCTCGCACTATAATAAATCTGAAGCCTCTGAATGCCTGGGTAAGGTACAAGAGGTTCCGTATGGAGTCTATTCGTTTGGCAATCCTTCTCATAGATCAGAATGCCGTGATGTGCACTCTCGACCTGAAGAGTGCCTACTATCAGGTCCCAGTCCACCCCTCCTCTCAGAAGCTTCTGAGGTTTGCGGTAGTTCTGCCATCCGGGACCTGTCACTACCAGTTCCAGTGCCTTCCGTTCGGGCTTGCCTCAGCACCCCGTATCTTTACAAAGCTGGTGTCCGAGATCGTCGCTTTCCTAAGAAATTAAGGGATCATAATAGTCCCATATCTCGACGACTTCCTCCTGGTAGCAAGAACGCCAGAGATTCTATCAGACCACAGGAACCGAACCATTTCGGTGATGGAAGAGTTAGGATGGGTCATAAATTGGAAGAAATCCGACCTAATCCCAGAACACAGGAAAACCTTTCTGGGAGTATATCTGGACTCGATAAACAGAATATCCCTCCTACCTGAGTCCAAGCTGGAAGCAATACAGTCCCAAATCCGGCTCCTTTTAAGACACGGGGGGTCAATAAGAGTGGCCATGAGAGTCCTCGGCCTAATGACTGCCTGCATTCCGTGTGTAAGATGGGCTCAGTTCCATTCAAGACCACTGCAGAAGCTAATCCTTTCCAAATGGGACAGACGCCTAGCTTCTCTGGACAGCACTTTAAGGCTATCTCCTCTGGTAAGAGGGTCTCTCCTTTGGTGGACAAAGCCAGAAAACCTAAGGAAGAAAGTGTTATGGTCGACCGAGCCCCACCTAGTAGTCACTACAGATGCCAGCGCCTGGGGCTGGGGAGCTCACTTAGAAGACAAGTTCCTTCAGGGGAGATGGCCGGAGGAATTCATCCACAGCTCCTCCAACTTCAAAGAGCTGTACGCTGTTTGGGAAGCTTTGAAAAGGAACCGACACATCCTGAAGAATCGCCATGTCAGGATAATGTCCGACAATGTGACAACAGTCTCTTTCCTGAAGCATCAGGGAGGCGCAAGACACCATCTGCTTCAGAAATTGGCGGATCGGATATTTCGGTGGGCAGAAAGATCGGTCCTATCCATTTCAGCGATTCACCTGGAAGGCTCCCAGAACGTCATAGCAGACTACCTCAGCAGGAGAAGGGTGTTCCCAACAGAATGGGAACTCAACCAGGACATCTTCCTGGAGTTATGTCTACGCTGGGGAACGCCTTGTATAGACCTATTCGCAAGCAGGAGAAATTCGAAGGTCTCAAGATTCTTCTCACTGAACCCTCGGGATCTTCCGGAAGGGATAGACGCTCTGAGCCAAGTCTGGACGGAACCTCTCTCATATGCATTCCCTCCTCTGGCGTTAATCCCGGCTGTTCTCAGGAAGATCAAACAGGATCAAGCCCGAGTCATATTGATCGTCCCATACTGGCCAAGAAGGAGCTGGTTCTCCCTTCTACTACAGCTGGCGTTGTAATAACAACTATCAAGTCCAGCAGGAAGCCTGTTACATCAGCAATTTACCTGAAGATCTGGAGGCGATTCTGTCTGGAAGGTGGCAGGTCTGAGGTTACGGCAAGGGCACTCCTGACTTACCCAGAATCCTGGATTTCCTTCAGGCTGGGTTTGACAAAGGTCTCAAACCTAGCACATTGAAGGTGCAGATCTCGGCACTTAGCTCCTTCCTTGACTATCCCCTAGCTTCTCACCCGTGGATAGTTAGATTTATCAGAGCCACACAGAGGTTGCGCCCTACTATTAGACATTTATCGCCTTCTTGGGACCTTAATCTGGTCCTCAGATTCCTCTGTAAGGACCTTTATGCTTCTTCCGATAATATGCCCATTTCGGTCCTCACTCGCAAGACGGCATTTCTAGTGGCAATCACCACGGCTAAAAGGGTGGGGGAAATCCAGGCCCTGTGTACTAGGGACCCGTACCTCCAGGTTAGAGACGATTGCTTAATTCTTAAACTGGACCCCTCCTTTATCCCAAAAGTAGGAACAATTAAAAATAGAAATCAAGAAATCGTGTTGCCATCCTTCTGCGATAACCCCACTAATGCTAAAGAAAGGGACTTACATTCTCTGGATGTCAGGCAGGCGGTCCTAGACTACCTGGCAGCCACCAGCTCTTGGCGTACTGATCCGAATTTATTCATTCTGTATGGGGGAAAAAATAAGGGTAAGAAGGCCTCTATCGCACGGTGGATCACGTCTGTGATCTCGGAGGCCTATCAGTCACAGGGGGTCCCTCCTCCAGAGGGTCTCCATGTACATTCTACTCGCGGGATAGCTACTTCTTGGGCAGAGAGGGCAGGTGCCTCTTTAGAACAAATTTGTAAGGCCGCGACATGGGCTAGTGCCAACACATTTTGTAAACATTATAAACTTGATGTTTTGTCTGGTCAACATACTGCTTTTGGTAGGAAGGTTCTCCAAGCGGTAATCCCACCCTGAGGAGGTGCTTTGGTACTCTCCAGGGTGCTGTCAGGATGACGTCCTGGAAAATAGGTATTAAGCTTACCGTTAATGATGTTTCCAGGAGTCCATCCTGACAGCACTGGTAGTTCCCTCTCTCTGATATTTATATCATGTTTGCTTAAACCTGGCATGTATGTAACATGTTTCTAACATATGATGTAATATGTCTGGATTCAATGTATTATGTTTGATGTCATCATTAAACTTGTTTTCTGCATATCCTTTTAGCAGTTCTTGTTACAACACTGAGGATTAGGGGTGGGACATGACCTTTTAAACTCGTGTGTTTCCTGTCCCAGCAAGGGGAGGAGGACGTCCTCCAGGGTGCTGTCAGGATGGACTCCTGGAAACATCATTAACGGTAAGCTTAATACCTTTTTTTTTTTTGCAATGTGTTACAGGAAAAAAGTTGTGTATTTTCTGATTTGTTGGGCATCTCAAGGTAAAGAAAAAAAGTGTCATCGGGTGCACGTGGTGTGAACACAGCCTTAGCCCTTAGCTTTGATCCATTTCATAAAATGTTTGTTTGTTATTTTTATTGATTCAATCAGTAAAACTGTCAGTAGAAAATGTTGATGTGTGATTGTCCATCACGTCATGGTGTCTGTGCGGTGGTGCGCCGGCCTCCGTCTCGGGCTTCTCTAGGGTCCTCGCTCGCATCCTTCAGGTTATCCTTTATAAGAAGGATCTTTTGTAGCGGGAGCCCCCTTTATCGCCCTCCTCCGCTCTCCACTTCATATCGCCGCCTGTTACCAATTATTCATGTTGGAAATAACAAATGTCTCTTGCCATTGACTAAGGTTGAGACGTGATTTACTACAGCAAACTCCAAGTGCAATTCAGAGCTCCACTGGGCTATTAATGGGAAGATGATGGAAATCGCTGTGTACATAGAAGGAATTAGCATTTGTGGGAATCAAGACGACCAATATTTCAAGTCGATTAGCATACAATCCTCAAGGCCCCACTGTGACAAATGATTCACTTCTCCCCGGCAACAGTCAGTAACATATTCTGTAATGAAGAAGATGAGAAATGCCTTTCAGGAGAAGTAACCGAGCCTTTTACATCCAGAAATACCAACGTCCCCAAAGAGGACGGCCGCCGATAAGGATGGCGACATTTAGAATGCAATAGTGGGATGTGGATTTGCTGGTAATTTCCACTAATCCGTTACTTTTACACATTACACCGACGCTCGGGAATCAACAAGTGTTTGGGAACGTCATGGCTGCAGATCTGCCCACGGTGCGGGAACTGGAGCGCCCGCCAGGGTTGTGGGGCACTCGGTACCGGGCCAACGGTTCTTAAAGGGATGTATCACGCAGCAGTGACCCGGTCTGTGGCCCTGGGCGTCTAATGAAAGAGCGATAAAGGGGAAAATAAAGTTTATGGGGGATAGGGGAATTGTTCATGACGTCACCTGTGGTATTCGGCAAATAGGAGATGTTAGCCGACGCTGCTTGAAGAGACCGCTGGGGCTGATGGTGATGCAGCAGTGCTGTTACAGTTATCCACAGGTAGAGCTACACCCCAGGGCAGTGATGGTGTTAAAGGGTGATGATGGTGGTTGTAGTGCAGGGCAGGTGATGCAGTATAAATTCACAGGACACAGCAGGGTGCAGTTTCCACATGTTTACTCACAGTTCTTAGTTGTAGTCCCCAGCCGGAGTGCTGTGTCTTCCCGGTCTGTGGTCCAGCCAGCTCTCAAGTAAATTGGGTGCACCTTCCAGAATCCCCTTTTCTATGTTCCTTTCCTGGCCTTCACACACAGTGTCCCAATCTAGCAGCCTCAGATCTTGTCGGGCGACACTCTCTGTTGGTCCCCTGGATCCTATGTGGCTGCCTTTTCAGCGAATGTGTTGGTATTTGGCTGCAGCACATGCAGATGCTGCAGCCTCTGGCTGGCTAGCTGAGTCTTGTAGTCCTCCATTAGTCTTGGGGGCCGGTTCCCAACTGCGACCTGGTCCCTCTACCTGATGATGGTCAGCGTGGATGTGGGCCCCACGGGTTGATTGCTCACTACTCGTGCCCCTAGGACCCCTTCTGTCTTTCTTTTTTCTGTAGCTTCTCCTTTCTCCACGTCTCACTTTACCTCTTCCTCCCCACTGACTGACTACTTTCCCTACTAATTAGCTTCTCCCCTAACTACTGGCTCCACCCACACCCTCTACCTAGTTACCCTCTTCAGACTGGGATGAGGCCATCCTCCCTTAGGGTACACCCAGATGCCCTGACTGGAGTGTTGTGGTCTTGGATGCTTGTGTGGAGTCCCGGTTAGTGTCCCCTCCTTACCCAAGAGCGGAGTCCCACACCTCTGGATGTGGTGCAGTACCTCTTTGGCGACCAGACCTCAGGGGCGCCATAGAACCATTCCTCGCCACTCTGTCCAGGCGTGAAGGCTTGCAAAGATCACAATAAATGGGCAAAGGAAGAAAAGACGATGCGCATGCAGCATGGAGCTGGGAGAGGCGCTGCACCAGCTGCAGCATGGATAGATGCTGGGCCAGCTGCAGCGTGGATAGATGCTGGACCAGCTGCAGCAGGGAGAGATGCTGGACCAGCTGCAGCAGGGAGAGATGCTGGACCAGCTGCAGCATGGAGAGACGCTGCACCAGCTGCAGCAAGGAGAGATGCTGGTCCAGCTGCAGCAGGGAGAGATGCTGGTCCAGCTGCAGCAGGGAGAGATGCTGGACCAGCTGCAGCAGGGAGAGATGCTGGACCAGCTGCAGCAGGGAGAGATGCTGGACCAGCTGCAGCATGTGATGTCTCCTATACACAGCACATAGAGACAAGTTCATAAGTATTAGTGGTAGCATGGATGACATAATACAGCAACACTCTTCAGTGTAGCCGTGAATCCAGCACTGATGAGATAAAACACTAGAAAAGCATGGCGGCATTACACAGCAATACTGTGCAGAGTACCTGGGAATCCTGCACTGAGATGAGATAAAATACTAGAAAACCATGGAGAGCATTACATAGCAATACTGTGTAGAGTAGCTGGGAATCCAGCACTGAGATGAGATAAAACAATATAACAGCTTGAGGGTATTACATAGTAATATTGTGCAGTATAGCTGTGAATCCAGCACTAAGATGGGATAAAACACTAGGCACCATGGAGGGCATTACACAGCCATACTCTACAGTATAGCTGTGAAACCAGCACTGAGATGGATAAAACACCAGAATAGCATGGGGGCATTACACAGCAATACTATGCAGTGTAGCTGGGAATCCAGCACTGAGATGGGATAAACCACTAGGACTGCATGGAGGGCATTACACAGCACTACAGAGTAGTAAAGATGTATAGATGAGAGGATAAGATAAAACACTTACTAAAAAGCAGCAGCAGTATGGAGGCCATAACATGGCAGTAAAAAGCAGTGTGGCTGTGATTATAGCACTGGGGGAAGACCTTAATGAAAAAGCAGCAGCAGCATGTAAGCCATTTTACAGCAGTACTTTGCAATTTAGCTGTAGACTACAGTACCAGGATGAGATAAAGACTTAATGAAAACAAGAAGCAGATTAGAGAACATTTTACGGCAGTACTGAGCAGTGTACTTGTGATTGCAGTTCTAGATGGAAACTAAACACTTAAAAGAGTGCAGAAGCTCTGTGCATGTCTTTGCCTCTACAGTGGGTGAAGTGGTGTAGTGACCCTGGCACAGATTCCAACAGGGTCTGAAAAGCAACTATATGTAACTTTTTTATTAAAGTTTATTAAAGAATTAAAGATGATAATTGGGGGGCCCTAATATTTATTTTGTACCTAGGCCCAAGAACTGACCACACCAGCACCCCCTCCTGTTTTTCAAAGTCACATGTTTGGCTTCAGGACAAAATGTAAGATTGTTACATGTTTTTAAGACAGAAAAAAACAAGGCATCAGACTAATTGTACCGTACATAATTGTATCTACAGTCATGGCACGGATACTAAGCTGATATTTTGTACCTATATCTATGGCACTGATGCTAGAATGAGACATTGTGTCTACAGTCATGGCACTGATACTAGAAAGATACATTGTATCTACAGGTATGGCACTAATACTAAGCTCATACACTGTGTCTACAGTCATGGCACTGATACTAGAAAGATACAATGTATCTACAGGTATGGCACGGATACTAAACTGATACGTAGTATCTACAGTTATGGCACTCATTCTAGAATGATACATTGTATCTACAGTCATGCCACTGATACTAGAATGATACATTGTATCTGAAGGTATGGCACAGATACTACAACCCCTGTCAAAAATTATGGAATCACCGGCCTTGGAGGATGTTCATTCAGTAGTTTAATTTTGTAGAAAAAAAGCAGAACACAAACATGGCACAAAACTAAAGTCATTTCAAATGGCAACTTTCTGGCTTTAAGAAACACTGAAAGAAATCAAGAACAAAAAATGTGGTAGTCAGTAATGGTTACTGTTTTTAACCAAGCATAGGGAAAAGTCTAAGGAAAGTGCTGGGAAGACAGAAGTGACTCCAGCTGGCACATGACACAAGGGGCTGGTAAGTTTGGCAGAGTCTTGAATGTTCCACATCTGCAGCTGAAGGAAAGGGCAGAAATGTTTGTTTCTCTGGATTCTTGCACATTCATCGATAATGTTTCCTACCACAGTAAGGGTATGTGCACACGTCAGGATTTCTCGCAGAAATTTCCTGAAGAAAACCGGAAATTTTCTGCAAGAAATCCGCATTTTTTTTTTGCGTTTTTTTTTAGCATTTTGCAAGCGAAATTAGCTTGCAGAATGCTAAAGTTTTCCAAGCGATCTGTAGCATCGCTTGGAAAACGGACTGACAGGTTGGTCACACTTGTCAAACATAGTGTTTGACAAGTGTGACCAACTTTTTACTATAGATGCTGCTTATGCAGCATCAATAGTAAAAAGATATCATGTTAAAAATAATAAAAAAATGGTTATACTCACCCTCTGCAGGCAGCGGATCTCCTCAGCGGCTTCCGTTCCTATAGATGGTGTGTGTGTGCAGGACCTTCGATGACGTCGCGGTCCCGTGACCGCGACATCATCGCGGTCATGTGACCGCGACGTCATCGCAGGTCCTTCACACACACCAGCTATAGGAACGGAAGCGGCAGCATGCAGCGCTGAGAGGCGGGAAGACTGCGGGGGCCATCGAAGGTGAGTATATGACTATTTTTTTATTTTAATACTTTTTTTTTAACCAATTATATGGTGCCCAGTCCGTGGAGGAGAGTCTCCTCTCCTCCACCCTGGGTACCAACCGCACATGATCCGCTTACTTCCCGCATGGTGGGCATAGCCCCATGCGGGAAGTAAGCAGATCAATGCACTCCTAGGTGTGCGGAATCCCCGCAATTCCGCAAATTTAATGAACATGTTGCTTTTTTTTCCGCAATGCGATTTTTTTTCACGGAAAAAAATGCAACATTTGCACAAGAAATGCGGAATACACTTAAAATAATGGGAGGCATATGTAAGCGTTTTTTTTCGCGTTTTTATAGCAAAGAAACACGAAAAATACTGAACGTGTGCACATGGCTTAAGAATTAAGGTTGGGGCGCCAAAAGCTGAGTGCCGGGAGCTGATTCACCGGGGAAATGAGCGATTCTTCAAGTTTACCGCTAGATGGTATCTGGGGACATTATATCTGTGGGAGATGGACGCGCTACATGACTTCTTACCAAACATTACCAGAAACAGAAAAAACTAAATTTTATTTATAATGAATTGACTTAGAGGGGTTGTCCGGTCCAAATCAATAATTCTGCAGTGTCTCTGTGACAGCTGCCTTATGAATCTCCCCAACACATGAACTGTGCACGCTAAGGATTCTCCAGTTTCTGACCCGGGACTGGAAGATATGTATGCGTTATACATGCTCCTGGGCAGTGGGTGCCGCCTGGCTTCCATACACTTGTATGGGGCGAGGCCACACCCTATAGTTGGACACACCCACAGTCTGGTCCTGTTACTAGTCAGGACATGGCCTCGCTCCATACAAGTGTATGGAGCGAGGCCACGTCCACTGGGTGGGCTGTGGCCAGGAGAATGTGTAACTCATATATAGCCTCCAAGGTCTCAGATCCGTACGGTATGCGCGCTGGGAAGGCTTCATAAGTCTGCAATCACACAGTGTGGCTGCAAACTTATATATTTGAACAGGACAATCCCTTTAAGAAAATAATGGCTGCACTGGAGAAATGTTTCTTTGGAGACGACTGCAGACATGGGCATTATCCACAAATTGTATAAAACACCACAAGTCACAGAGTTTCTGCTCTCGGCCGAGCGGTGCAGCCCTGAATCTTGCTCAGAGATTGAGTTGTGTCCATTATGTCCAGGCGCGGAGAACAGACGGCTCGGCTTTTATCTCCACCGTCTCGCTTGACACTTTTAGGACATATTAGACCGCCGCGTCTCACACAAAGTGGCTTTTATAAAAAATGTGTTTATGTTATAGTTTTTTTTTTTTGTACAGTGACCTTGATGGTTCAAAAAATCCTTAGATTTGTTCCTTCCTGAAGAAATTACAGCCTTGGGAGAATCTGCAGTGACAGAATAATCTACATTACTCAGCATATCCCGCACCTGATCCAAGGACAGCAGAGTCATCTCCACAGCAAACGGCGTGAGCAATCTGATCTGCAGACACTGACGATTGCACAGATGTAACAAGCAACATGACAGAACAGGAGGCATTCTCAGTGATGTCACCGCTGATCTCTAGGGATGGATAGTCGGCATTCTCAGTGATGTCACCGCTGATCTCTAGGGATGGATAGGAGGCATTCTCAGTGATGTCACCGCTGATCTGTAGTGATGGATAGGAGGCATTCTCAGTGATGTCACCGCTGATCTGTAGTGATGGATAGGAGGCATTCTCAGTGATGTCACCTCTGATCTCTAGTGATGGATAGGAGGCATTCTCAGTGATGTCACCGCTGATCTCTAGTGATGGATAGGAGGCATTCTCAGTGATGTCACTGCTGATCTCTAGTGATGGATAGGAGGCATTCTCAGTGATGTCACCTCTGATCTCTATTGATGGATAGGAGGCATTCTCAGTGATGTCACCGCTGACCTCTAGTGATGGATAGGAGGCATTCTCAGTGATGTCACCTCTGATCTCTAGTGATGGATAGGAGGCATTCTCAGTGATGTCACCGCTGATCTCTAGTGATGGATAGGAGGCATTCTCAGTGATGTCACCGCTGATCTCTAGTGATGGATAGGAGGCATTCTCAGTGATGTCACTGCTGATCTCTAGTGATGGATAGGAGGTATTCTCAGTGATGTCACCGCTGATCTCTAGTGATGGACAGGAGGCATTCTCAGTGATGTCACCGCTGATCTCTAGTGATGGATAGGAGGCATTCTCAGTGATGTCACCGCTGATCTCTAGTGATGGATAGGAGGCATTCTCAGTGATGTCACTGCTGATCTCTAGTGATGGATAGGAGGCATTCTCAGTGATGTCACCGCTGATCTCTAGTGATGGATAGGAGGCATTCTCAGTGATGTCACCGCTGATCTCTAGTGATGGATAGGAGGCATTCTCAGTGATGTCACTGCTAATCTCTAGTGATGGATAGGAGGCATTCTCAGTGATGTCACCGCTGATCTCTAGTGATGGATAGGAGGGATTCTCAGTGATGTCACCGCTGATCTCTAGTGATGGATAGGAGGCATTCTCAGTGATGTCACCGCTGATCTGTAGTGATGGATAGGAGGCATTCTCAGTGATGTCACTGCTGATCTCTAGTGATGGATAGGGGGCATTCTCAGTGATGTCACCGCTGATCTGTAGTGATGGATAGGAGGCATTCTCAGTGATGTCACCGCTGATCTCTAGTGATGGATAGGAGGCATTCTCAGTGATGTCACTGCTGATCTCTAGTGATGGATAGGAGGCATTCTCAGTGATGTCACTGCTGATCTCTAGTGATGGATAGGAGGCATTCTCAGTGATGTCACCGCTGATCTCTAGTGATGGATAGGAGGGATTCTCAGTGATGTCACCGCTGATCTCTAGTGATGGATAGGAGGCATTCTCAGTGATGTCACCGCTGATCTCTAGTGATGGATAGGAGGGATTCTCAGTGATGTCACCGCTGATCTCTAGTGATGGATAGGAGGCATTCTCAGTGATGTCACCGCTGATCTCTAGTGTTGGCTAGGACACATTCTCAGTGATGGATAGGAGGCATTCTCAGTGATGTCACCGCTGATCTCTAGTGATGGATAGGAGGGATTCTCAGTGATGTCACAGCTGATCTCTAGTGATGGATAGGAGGCATTCTCAGTGATGTCACCGCTGATCTCTAGTGATGGATAGGGGGCATTCTCAGTGATGTCACCGCTGATCTCTAGTGATGGATAAGAGGCATTCTCAGTGATGTCACCGCTGATCTGTAGTGATGGATAGGAGGCATTCTCAGTGATGTCACCGCTGATCTCTAGTGATGGATATGAGGCATTCTCAGTGATGTCACTGCTGATCTCTAGTGATGGATAGGAGGCATTCTCAGTGATGTCACTGCTGATCTCTAGTGATGGATAGGAGGTATTCTCAGTGATGTCACCGCTGATCTCTAGTGATGGATAGGAGGCATTCTCAGTGATGTCACTGCTGATCTCTAGTGATGGATAGGAGGCATTCTCAGTGATGTCACTGCTGATCTCTAGTGATGGATAGGAGGCATTCTCAGTGATGTCACCGCTGATCTCTAGTGATGGATAGGAGGGATTCTCAGTGATGTCACCGCTGATCTCTAGTGATGGATAGGAGGCATTCTCAGTGATGTCACCGCTGATCTGTAGTGATGGATAGGAGGCATTCTCAGTGATGTCACTGCTGATCTCTAGTGATGGATAGGGGGCATTCTCAGTGATGTCACCGCTGATCTGTAGTGATGGATAGGAGGCATTCTCAGTGATGTCACCGCTGATCTCTAGTGATGGATAGGAGGCATTCTCAGTGATGTCACTGCTGATCTCTAGTGATGGATAGGAGGCATTCTCAGTGATGTCACTGCTGATCTCTAGTGATGGATAGGAGGCATTCTCAGTGATGTCACTGCTGATCTCTAGTGATGGATAGGAGGCATTCTCAGTGATGTCACCGCTGATCTCTAGTGATGGATAGGAGGGATTCTCAGTGATGTCACCGCTGATCTCTAGTGATGGATAGGAGGCATTCTCAGTGATGTCACCGCTGATCTCTAGTGTTGGCTAGGACACATTCTCAGTGATGGATAGGAGGCATTCTCAGTGATGTCACCGCTGATCTCTAGTGATGGATAGGAGGGATTCTCAGTGATGTCACAGCTGATCTCTAGTGATGGATAGGAGGCATTCTCAGTGATGTCACCGCTGATCTCTAGTGATGGATAGGGGGCATTCTCAGTGATGTCACCGCTGATCTCTAGTGATGGATAAGAGGCATTCTCAGTGATGTCACCGCTGATCTGTAGTGATGGATAGGAGGCATTCTCAGTGATGTCACCGCTGATCTCTAGTGATGGATATGAGGCATTCTCAGTGATGTCACTGCTGATCTCTAGTGATGGATAGGAGGCATTCTCAGTGATGTCACTGCTGATCTCTAGTGATGGATAGGAGGCATTCTCAGTGATGTCACCGCTGATCTCTAGTGATGGATAGGGGGCATTCTCAGTGATGTCACCGCTGATCTCTAGTGATGGATAGGAGGCATTCTCAGTGATGTCACCACTGATCTCTAGTGATGGATAGGAGGCATTCTCAGTGATGTCACCGCTGATCTCTAGTGATGGATAAGAGGCATTCTCACTGATGTCACCTCTGATCTCTACCGATGGATAGGGGGCTGTTGTGAATTCTGCTCTTGGGCTCCCTCCGGTGGTTGTTGGTGGTAGTGCAGTTGTCTTGGGGTTGTAATCCAGGGCAGGTGTTTCTGCTGATTGCAGATCTATTAGGTATTTAGGTGTGCAGGATCCATGAGTCCTGGCCAGTTGTTCATTGTTCTTAGAGGGATTGCATCTCTCTCTGGTTCCTCATGCGCTGCTGCCAATTCAGCTAAGATAAGTGTCTGGTTTTTCGTCTCTGTGCACACATGCAGTGTGCTTTGCAATTCAGTGCAATTCATTGTTTTTTTGTCCAGCTTAGACTTTGTTTGGATTTTTCAGTCATGCTGGATTCTCAGGAGATGCAGATATACTTTCTATGTCTTTAGTTAGATGTAGAATATTTGTATTATCTGCTGTGGATATTTTTAGGATTTTAATACTGACCGCTTAGAATTCTGTCCTATCCTTTTCTATTTAGCTAGAAGTGCCTCTTTTGCTAAATCCTGTTTTTCTGCCTACGTGTGTTTTTCCTCTTATACTCACAGTCAATATTTGTGGGGAGCTGCCTATCCTTTGGGGTTCTGCTCTGAGGCAAGATAGAATTCCCATTTCCATCTATAGGGGTATTTAGTCCTCCCGCTGTGTCGAGGTGTCTAGGATGTGTTAGGTACACCCCACGGCTACTTCTAGTTGCGGTGACAGTTTAGGGTTTGCGGTCAGTACAGGTACCACCTACTCCTGAGAAAGTCTCTCATGCTGCTCCAAGGTCACCGGATCATAACAGTACAACTGGCCAACAATGAGTTAAATGCATCTCAGAAGAAGGGAAGAAAGAGCCATTTTTTTTCTGTAGCCTGCTTTGTCTTTTCTTCCCTCTTTTCCTCTGGGTGACTGAGGAGTCTTGTGCTAGCATGGATGTTCAGGGATTAGTTTCTTGTATAGACCAGCTTGCTGCTAAGGTACAGGGTATTTCTGATCATATTGTTCAGACTCCGCTTCTAGAGCCTAGGATTCCTACTCCTGATTTGTTTTTTGGGGACAGGTCCAAATTTTTGAGTTTTAAAAACAAATGTAAACTGTTTTTTGCTCTGAAGCCTCGTTCCTCTGGTGATCCCATTCAGCAGGTTAAAATTGTCATCTCCCTGCTGCGTGGCGACCCTCAGGATTGGGCATTTTCCCTGGAATCTGGGAATCCGGCCTTGCTTAATGTAGATGGCTTTTTTCAGGCTCTAGGATTATTATATGATGAACCAAATTCTGTGGATCAAGCGGAGAAGACCTTGTTGGCCCTGTCTCAGGGTCAAGAAGCGGCAGAATTGTATTGTCAGAAATTTAGAAAATGGTCTGTGCTGACTAAATGGAATGAGGATGCTTTGGCGGCAATTTTCAGAAAGGGTCTTTCTAAATCTGTTAAAGATGTTATGGTGGGGTTTCCCACGCCTGTTAGTCTGAGTGATTCTATGTCTCTGGCCATTCAGATTGATCGGAGCTTGCGGGAGCGCAGAACTGTGCGCGCTGTGGCATTGTCCTCAGAGCAGATGCCTGAGCCTATGCAGTGTGATAGGATTCTGTCTAGAACGGAACAACAAGGATTCAGACGTCAGAATAGGTTGTGTTTTTATTGTGGCGATGCTTCTCATGTCATTTCAGTCTGCCCAAAGCGTACAAAGAGAATCGCTAGTTCAGCTACCATCGAAACTGTACAACCTAAATTTCTGTTATCTGTGACCTTGATCTGCTCATTGTCGTCATTTTCTGTCATGGCGTTTGTGGATTCAGGCGCCGCTTTGGACTTAATGGACTTTGAATTTGCCAGGCGTTGTGATTTCCCCTTGCAGTCTTTGCAGAACCCTATTCCTTTAAGGGGCATTGATGCTACACCTTTGGCTAAAAATAAACCCCAGTTTTGGACACAGGTGACCATGTGCATGGCGCTAGCCCATCAGGAAGATTGTCGTTTTCTGGTGTTGCATAATTTGCATGATGCTATTGTGCTAGGTTTTCCATGGTTGCAGATACATAATCCTGTGTTGGATTGGAAGTCTATGTCTGTGACTAGTTGGGGTTGTCAGGGGGTTCATAATGACGTTCCTGTTATGTCAATCTCCTCTTCCTCCTCTTCTGAAGTTCCAGAGTTTTTGTCTGATTTTCAGGATGTATTCGATGAGCCCAAGTCCAGTTCCCTTCCACCGCATAGGGACTGTGATTGTGCTATTGACTTGATTCCAGGCTGTAAGTTTCCTAAGGGCCGACTTTTCAACCTGTCTGTGCCGGAACATACCGCCATGCCGAGTTATGTTAAGGAGTCTTTGGAGAAAGGGCATATTCGGCCATCTTCTTCACCGTTGGGAGCAAGATTTTTTTTTGTTGTTAAGAAGGATGGCTCCTTGAGACCCTGCATTGATTATCGCCTCTTGAATAAGATCACGGTCAAGTTTCAATACCCTTTACCTTTGCTTTCCGATTTGTTTGCCAGGATTAAGGGGGCTAGTTGGTTTACTAAAATTGACCTTCGGGGGGCATATAATCTTGTTCGTATTAAGCAGGGTGACGAATGGAAAACTGCGTTTAATACGCCCGAAGGCCATTTTGAATACCTTGTGATGCCATTCGGGCTCTCTAATGCTCCATCTGTTTTTCAGTCCTTCATGCATGATATCTTCCGGAATTATCTTGATAAATTCATGATTGTATATTTGGATGACATCTTAATTTTTTCCGATGATTGGGTGTCTCATGTGAAACAGGTCAGGATGGTATTTCAGATCTTTCATGATAATGCTTTGTTTGTGAAGGGGTCTAAGTGTCTCTTTGGAGTGCAGAAGGTTTCTTTTTTGGGCTTCATATTTTCTCCCTCATCTATAGAGATGGATCCGGGTAAGGTTCAGGCCATTCATGATTGGATTCAGCCCACATCTGTGAAGAGCCTTCAGAAATTTTTGGGCTTTGCTAATTTTTATCGCCGTTTCATTGCTAACTTCTCCAGTGTGGTTAAACCCCTGACCGATTTGACGAAGAAAGGCGCTGATGTAACGAATTGGTCCCCTGTGGCTGTCTCTGCCTTTCAGGAGCTTAAACGCCGATTTACTTCTGCCCCGGTGTTGCGTCAGCCAGATGTTTCTCTTCTGTTTCAGGTTGAGGTTGACGCTTCTGAGATTGGGGCAGGGGCCGTTTTGTCTCAGAGGAATTCTGATGGTTCCTTGATGAAACCGTGTGCCTTCTTTTCCCGTAAGTTTTCGCCTGCTGAACGCAATTATGATGTCGGCAGTCGGGAGTTGTTGGCTATGAAGTGGGCGTTTGAGGAATGGCGACATTGGCTTGAGGGAGCCAAGCACCGTATTGTGGTCTTGACCGATCATAAAAATCTGATTTACCTTGAATCTGCCAAATGGTTGAATCCTAGACAGGCTTGATGGTCCCTGTTTTTCTCCCGTTTTGATTTCGTGGTCTCGTATCTTCCGGGTTCTAAGAACATTAAGGCTGATGCCCTCTCTAGGAGTTTTTTGCCCGATTCTCCTGAGGTCCTTGAACCGGTCGGCATTCTGAAAGAAGGGGTGGTTCTTTCTGCCATTTAACCTGATTTACGACGGGTTCTTCAGGAATTTCAGGCTGACAAACCTGACCGCTGTCCAGCGGGGAAATTGTTTGCTCCTGATAGATGGACTAGTAGAGTGATTTCTGAGGTTCATTGTTCTGTGTTGGCTGGCCATCCTGGTATTTTTGGTACCAGAGATTTGGTGGGTAGGTCCTTTTGGTGGCCTTCTTTGTCGCGTGATGTGCGTTCTTTTGTGCAGTCCAGTGGGACTTGTGCGCGGGCCAAGCCTTGTTGTTCCCGTGCTAGCGGGTTGCTTTTGCCTTTGCCGGTCCCTGAGAGGCCTTGGACGCATATTTCTATGGATTTTATTTCTGATGTTCCGGTTTCCCAGAGGATGTCTGTTATCTGGGTTGTTTGTGACCGGTTCTCTAAGATGGTTCATTTGGTGCCTTTGCCTAAATTGCCTCCCTCTTCTGATTTGGTTCCGTTGTTTTTTCAGCATGTGGTTCGTTTGCATGGTATTTCGGAGAATATTGTGTCTGACAGAGGTTCCCAGTTTGTTTCTAGGTTTTGGTGGGCCTTTTGTGCCAGGCTGGGCATTGATTTGTCGTTTTCTTCCGCATTTCATCCTCAGACAAATGGCCAGACCGAGCGAACTAATCAGACTTTGGAAACTTATTTGAGGTGCTTTGTGTCTGCTGATCAGGATGATTGGGTGGCTTTCTTGCCATTGGCCGAGTTTGCCCTTAATAATCGGGCTAGTTCGGCTACTTTGGTTTCGCCCTTCTTTTGTAATTTTGGTTTTCATCCTCGTTTTTCTTCGGGGCAGGTTGAGCCTTCGGACTGTCCTGGTGTGGATTCTGTGGTTGACAGGTTGCAGCAGATTTGGGCTCATGTGGTGGACAATTTGGTGTTGTCCCAGGAGGAGGCTCAACGTTTTGCTAACCGTCGTCGGTGTGTTGGTTCCCGGCTTCGGGTTGGGGATTTGGTCTGGTTGTCTTCCCGTCATGTTCCTATGAAGTTTTCTTCCCCTAAGTTTAAGCCTCGGTTTATTGATCCTTATAGGATTTCTGAGATTATCAATCCGGTGTCTTTTCGTTTGGCCCTTCCGGCCTCTTTTGCCATCCATAATGTTTTCCATAGATCTTTATTGCGGAAATATGTGGTGCCCGTTGTTCCCTCGGTTGATCCTCCTGCTCCTGTGTTGGTTGATGGGGAGTTGGAGTATGTGGTTGAGAAGATTTTGATTCTCGCTTTTCGAGGCGGAGGCTTCAGTACCTTGTCAAATGGAAGGATTATGGCCAGGAGGATAATTCTTGGGTTTTTGCCTCTGATGTCCATGCTGCTGATTTGCTCCGTGCCTTTCATCTGGCTCGTCCTGATCGGCCTGGGGGCTCTGGTGAGGGTTCGGTGACCCCTCTTCAAGGGGGGGGGTACTGTTATGAATTCTGCTCTTGGGCTCCCTCCGGTGGTTGTTGGTGGTAGTGCAGTTGTCTTGGGGTTGTAATCCAGGGCAGGTGTTTCTGCTGATTGCAGCTCTATTAGGTATTTAGTTGTGCAGGATCCATGAGTCCTGGCCAGTTGTTCATTGTTCTTGGAGGGATTGCATCTCTCTCTGGTTCCTCATGCCCTGCTGCCAATTCAGCTAAGATAAGTGTCTGGTTTTTCGTCTCTGTGCACAAATGCAGTGTGCTTTGCAATTCAGTGCAATTCATTGTGTTTTTGTCCAGCTTAGACTTTGTTTGGATTTTTCAGTCATGCTGGATTCTCAGGAGATGCAGATATACTTTCTATGTCTTTAGTTAGATGTAGAATATGTGTATTATCTGCTGTGGATATTTTTAGGATTTTAGTACTGACCGCTTAGAATTCTGTCCTATACTTTTCTATTTAGCTAGAAGTGCCTCTTTTGCTAAATCCTGTTTTTCTGCCTACGTGTGTTTTTCCTCTTATACTCACAGTCAATATTTGTGGGGGGCGACCTATCCTTTGGGGTTCTGCTCTGAGGCAAGATAGAGTTCCCATTTCCATCTATAGGGGTATTTAGTCCTCCGGCTGTGTCGAGGTGTCTAGGATGTGTTAGGTACACCCCAAGGCTACTTCTAGTTGCGGTGTTAGTTTAGGGTTTGCGGTCAGTACAGGTACCACCTACTCCTGAGAAAGTCTCTCATGCGGCTCCAAGGTCACCGGATCATAACAAGGGGCATTCTCAGTGATGTCACCTCTGATCACTAGTGATGGATAGGAGGCATTCTCAGTGATGTCACCGCCGATCTCTAGTGATGGATAGGAGGCATTCTCAGTGATGTCACTGCTGATCTCTAGCGATGGATAGGAGGCATTCTCAGTGATGTCACTGCTGATCTCTAGTGGTGGATAGGAGGCATTCTCAGTGATGTCACCGCTGATCTCTAGTGATGGATTGGAGGCATTCTCAGTGATGTCACCGCTGATCTCTAGTGATGGATAGGAGGCATTCTCAGTGATGTCACCTCTGATCTCTAGTGATGGGTAGGAGGCTGTTATGACCCCAATGGCGAGGGTCTCAGAGATATCAGCCAGTCTGCGAAGTACAAAAATCCAGCTCATAGGGCAGTGGTAACTGGGTTGACCATATATCTACTCCTAACGCCAACACTAGAAGTAGCCGGGGAACATGCCTACGTTGGTCGCTAGATGTCTCGCGCCAGCCGGAGAGCTAACTACCCCTAGAAGAGGAAAACAAAGACCTCTCTTGCCTCCAGAGAAAGGACCCCAAAAGTAGGATACAAGCCCCCCACAAATAATAACGGTGAGGTAAGAGGAAAATGACAAACACAGAGATGAACTAGGTTTAGCAAAGAGAGGCCCACTTACTAATAGCAGAATGTAGTAAGATAACTTATATGGTCAACAAAAACCCTATCAAAAATCCACACTGGAGATTCAAGAACCCCCGAACCGTCTAACGGCCCGGGGGGAGAACACCAGCCACCCTAGAGCTTCCAGCAAGGTCAGGATACAGATTATATACAAGCTGGACAAAAATGCAAACAAAAACAAATAGCAAAAAGCAAGAAAACAGACTTAGCTTAAACAAGCAGGAACCAGGATCAGTGGACAAGAGCACTACAGATTAGCTCTGATATCAACGTTGCCAGGCATTGAACTGAAGGTCCAGGGAGCTTATATAGCAACACCCCTGACCTAACGACCCAGGTGAGCATACAAGGGATGAATGACATACCCAGAGTCAAATCACTAGTAGCCACTAGAGGGAGCCAAAAGGTAAATTCACAACAGTACCCCCCCCCTTAGTGAGGGGTCACCGAACCCTCACCAAGACCACCAGGGCGATCAGGATGAGCGGCGTGAAAGGCCCGAACTAAATCGGCCGCATGCACATCAGAGGCGACCACCCAGGAATTATCCTCCTGACCATAGCCCTTCCACTTGACCAGGTACTGAAGCCTCCGTCTGGAGAGACGAGAATCTAAGATCTTCTCCACCACGTACTCCAACTCGCCCTCAACCAACACCGGAGCAGGAGGCTCAGCAGAAGGAACCACAGGCACAACGTACCGCCGCAACAAGGACCTATGAAATACGTTGTGAATGGCAAACGACACCGGAAGATCCAGGCGAAAGGATACAGGATTAAGGATCTCCAATATCTTGTAAGGACCAATGAATCGAGGCTTAAATTTGGGAGAGGAGACCTTCATAGGAACAAATCGAGAAGACAGCCACACCAAATCCCCAACACGAAGTCGGGGACCCACACCGCGGCGGCGGTTGGCAAAACGCTGAGCCTTCTCCTGTGACAACTTCAAGTTGTCCACCACATGATTCCAGATCCGCTGCAACCTATCCACCACAGAATCCACTCCAGGACAGTCAGAAGGCTCCACATGTCCCGAGGAAAAACGAGGATGGAAACCGGAGTTGCAGAAAAATGGCGAAACCAAGGTGGCAGAACTAGCCCGATTATTAAGGGCAAATTCAGCCAACGGCAAGAAGGTCACCCAATCATCCTGATCAGAAGAGGCAAAACACCTCAAATACGCCTCCAGAGTCTGATTAGTTCGTTCCGTTTGTCCGTTAGTCTGTGGATGAAAAGCGGACGAAAACGACAATTCAATGCCCATCCTACCACAAAAGGATCGCCAGAACCTGGAAACAAACTGGGATCCTCTGTCCGACACAATATTCTCAGGAATGCCGTGCAAACGAACCACGTTCTGGAAGAACACAGGAACCAGATCAGAAGAGGAAGGCAGCTTAGGCAAAGGAACCAGATGGACCATCTTGGAGAAACGATCACATATCACCCAGATGACAGACATGCCCTGAGACACCGGAAGATCCGAAATGAAATCCATAGAGATGTGTGTCCAAGGTCTCTTCGGGACAGGCAAGGGCAAGAGCAACCCGCTGGCACGTGAACAGCAAGGCTTAGCTCGAGCACAAGTACCACAGGACTGCACAAATGACCGCACATCCCTTGACAAGGAAGGCCACCAAAAGGACCTGGCCACCAGATCTCTGGTGCCAAAAATTCCCGGGTGCCCTGCCAACACTGAGGAATGAACCTCGGAAATGACTCTGTTGGTCCATTTAGCAGGCACAAACAATCTGTCAGGTGGACAAGAGTCAGGCCTACCAGCCTGAAATCTCTGCAACACACGTCGCAGATCTGGAGAAATAGCTGACAAGATAACTCCTTAATTAAGAATACCCACAGGTTCAGCGACTCCAGGAGCATCAGGCACAAAGCTCCTAGACAGAGCATCGGCCTTCACATTCTTAGAACCTGGTAAATACGAGACCACAAAGTCAAAACGGGAGAAAAACAATGACCAGCGGGCCTGTCTAGGATTCAGGCGTTTAGCAGACTCGAGATACATCAGATTTTTGTGATCAGTCAAGACCACCACACGATGCTTAGCACCCTCGAGCCAATGACGCCACTCCTCAAATGCCCACTTCATGGCCAACAACTCCCGATTTCCCACATCATAATTTCGCTCTGCCGGCGAAAACTTCCTAGAGAAAAAGGCACAAGGTCTCATATTAGAGCAACCAGGGCCTCTCTGCGACAAAACGGCCCCTGCCCCAATCTCCGAAGCATCCACCTCAACCTGAAAGGGAAGTGAGATGTCAGGCTGGCACAAAACAGGCGCCGAAGTAAACCGGCGTTTCAACTCCTGGAAAGCCTCCACGGCAGCAGGAGCCCAGATAGCCACATCAGAGCCTTTCTTGGTCATATCCGTCAACGGTTTAACAACGCTAGAAAAATTAGCGATAAAACGACGGTAGAAGTTAGCAAAACCCAAGAACTTCTGAAGACTCTTAACTGACGAGGGCTGAGTCCAATCATGAATAGCTCGGACCTTGACTGGGTCCATCTCCACAGCAGAAGGGGAAAAAATGAACCCTAAAAAGGGAACCTTCTGTACACCAAAGAGACACTTTGAGCCCTTAACAAACAAAGAATTTTCACGCAAAATCTTGAAAACCATCCTGACCTGCTCCACATGCGAGTCCCAATCATCAGAAAAAACCAGAATATCATCCAGATAAACGATCAAAAATCTATCCAGATACTTCCGGAAGATGTCATGCATAAAGGACTGAAAAACTGAAGGTGCATTAGAGAGGCCAAATGGCATCACCAAGTACTCAAAATGACCTTCGGGCGTATTGAATGCGGTTTTCCATTCATCTCCTTGCTTAATGCGCACAAGGTTGTACGCACCACGAAGGTCTATCTTGGTGAACCACTTGGCACCTTTAATCCGGGCAAACAAATCTGACAACAGCGGCAAAGGATACTGAAATTTGACAGTGATCTTATTTAAAAGCCGATAGTCAATACAAGGCCTCAAAGATCCGTCCTTTTTGGCCACAAAAAAGAATCCCGCACCAAGAGGGGAAGAAGAAGGACGGATATGCCCCTTCTCAAGAGACTCCTTGATATATGAACGCATCGCGGTATGTTCAGGTACCGACAGATTAAACAGTCTCCCCTTAGGAAACTTACTGCCAGGAATCAAATCTATTGCACAGTCACATTCCCTATGAGGAGGCTGTGCACTGGACTTAGACTCACTGAAGACATCCTGATAATCAGACAAATACGCCGGAACTTCCGAAGGCGTAGAAGAAGCAATAGACAAGGGCAGGGAATCTCCATGATTTCCATGGCAGCCCCAACTTGACACTGACATAGCCTTCCAGTCCAAGACTGGATTATGGGTCTGTAACCATGGCAAACCCAAAACAACCAAATCATGCATTTTATGCAGAACAAGAAAACGTATTACCTCCCGATGTTCGGGAGTCATGCACATGGTAACCTGTGTCCAAAACTGCGGTTTATTTTTTGCCAATGGCGTAGAATCAATACCCCTAAGAGGGATAGGATTTTCCAATGGCTCCAGAACAAACCCGCAGCGCTTGGCAAATGACAGATCCATAAGACTCAGGGCAGCACCTGAGTCTACAAACGCCATGACAGGATACGATGACAGTGAGCAAATCAAAGTTACAGATAGAATAAATTTAGGTTGCAAATTACCAATGGCGACAGGACTAACAACCTTAGAAAGACGTTTAGAGCATGCTGAGATAACATGTGTAGAATCACCACAATAGTAACACAAGCCATTCTGGCGTCTATGAATTTTCCGCTCATTTCTAGTCAGGATTCTATCACATTGCATTAAATCAGGCGTTTGTTCAGACAACACCATGAGGGAATTTGCGGTTTTGCGCTCCCGCAACCGCCGGTCAATTTGAATTGCCAGGGCCATGGAATCATTCAGACCTGTGGGAATGGGAAAACCCACCATCACATTCTTAATGGCTTCAGAAAGGCCATTTCTAAAATTTGCAGCCAATGCACACTCGTTCCACTGGGTCAGCACGGACCATTTCCGAAATTTTTGGCAATACACTTCAGCCTCGTCCTGGCCCTGAGACATAGCCAGCAAGGCTTTTTCTGCCTGAATCTCAAGATTGGGTTCCTCATAAAGCAAACCGAGCGCCAGAAAAAACGCATCAATATCAGCCAATGCCGGATCTCCTGGCGCCAGCGAGAAAGCCCAATCCTGAGGGTCGCCCCGTAAAAAAGAAATAACAATTTTCACTTGCTGAGCGGAGTCTCCAGAGGAACAGGGTCTCAGGGACAAAAACAATTTACAATTATTCCTGAAATTTCTAAACTTAAATCGGTCTCCGGAAAACAGTTCAGGAATCGGTATCTTAGGTTCTGACATAGGATTTCTGGTAACATAATCTTGTATGCCCTGCACACGAGCAGCAAGCTGGTCCACACTTGTAATCAAGGTCTGGACATTCATGTCTGCAGCAATCACAAGCCACTCAGAGGTAAAGGGGAAAAGAAAAAAAAATGAGAGAGAGAGAAAAAAAAAACAAAAAACCTCAGAACTTTCTTTCTTATAATCCCGCTTCTGCAATGCATTTAACATTTAATACTGGCCTGGCAAACTGTTATGACCCCAATGGCGAGGGTCTCAGAGATATCAGCCAGTCTGCGAAGTACAAAAATCCAGCTCATAGGGCAGTGGTAACTGGGTTGACCATATATCTACTCCTAACGCCAACACTAGAAGTAGCCGGGGAACATGCCTACGTTGGTCGCTAGATGTCTCGCGCCAGCCGGAGAGCTAACTACCCCTAGAAGAGGAAAACAAAGACCTCTCTTGCCTCCAGAGAAAGGACCCCAAAAGTAGGATACAAGCCCCCCACAAATAATAACGGTGAGGTAAGAGGAAAATGACAAACACAGAGATGAACTAGGTTTAGCAAAGAGAGGCCCACTTACTAATAGCAGAATGTAGTAAGATAACTTATATGGTCAACAAAAACCCTATCAAAAATCCACACTGGAGATTCAAGAACCCCCGAACCGTCTAACGGCCCGGGGGGAGAACACCAGCCACCCTAGAGCTTCCAGCAAGGTCAGGATACAGATTATATACAAGCTGGACAAAAATGCAAACAAAAACAAATAGCAAAAAGCAAGAAAACAGACTTAGCTTAAACAAGCAGGAACCAGGATCAGTGGACAAGAGCACTACAGATTAGCTCTGATATCAACGTTGCCAGGCATTGAACTGAAGGTCCAGGGAGCTTATATAGCAACACCCCTGACCTAACGACCCAGGTGAGCATACAAGGGATGAATGACATACCCAGAGTCAAATCACTAGTAGCCACTAGAGGGAGCCAAAAGGTAAATTCACAACAGGAGGCATTCTCAGTGATGTCACCGCTGATCTCTAGTGATGGATATGATGCATTCTCAGTGATGTCACCGCTGATCTCTAGTGATGGATTGGAGGCATTCTCAGTGATGTCACCGCTGATCTCTAGTGATGGATAGTTGCCTTTTAGAGCATCATAGATATTTGTCTGTCTGTTTCTTTTATTTGCGCTGTTTGGGGCTATTTTTCATCCACTTCTACTTTTCATTAGAGAAGTCGCCTTGATCATCGGCACAATGAATCCCAACACAGAAACTCATCTGGTGCCTGATTCTGCTCCTAATTAAAAGTTCAGCCATCCATAATATAATGGAATATGATGACTGTAAAATAATTCAATTATTTTTCTTTCAGAGCTAAACTAATAAAATAAAAGTAAACAGAAACGTCAGAAACGCGCAGCTGCCGCTAATGAATCACTAATTACAGTCGACCATGTTACTGCACATGATTCTATTATAGCACAAGAGATGTAACGCTAAATTATTTAGTTTCTTAAATTGAGACATAAACTATTAGTAACAAAGTAATATAAAAGCTCTTAAAATTTAATCTATGAGCAGGAGAAATGTGGCTGATGATACCATGCAAGTCTACAGCTGGTCTTATACATAGGAGCAGTATTGCAAAAAAGGCGAAGGAGTGTATGTTTTAAAATGCATACAAAATGTTATTAACAAAACTGGATGAACAGTAACACAACATATAAAAAGTGCAAACAAGGACACGCAATAGAGATACTCTACAGTATATAAGCTTGTAGTCATCAACTATTAGAATACATAATTAGGTAAAAAGGTAAGCTATGCCGTATAGATATAAACCGCTGCAGAAGAGTGACTCTAATTATTAGCCACATGCCTAGTAAGGGGTCTATAGTATATATGGATCAATGGTATGAAAAGAGGTATACTCAAATAATCAGGCGCTGGAGAGGTTAAACATATACTGTAACCTAACTTAATAAATAGTAGAAGGCAATATATAGTAGATCATCTTACCTAAGTATGGGCAATTCACACAGACGTTTAACAACTGCGACGCGCGTTTTGCTTGTTCAGTGCGCCTTGTTTTCACAAGAGGTGATTACAAGATTATATACAGCTGGGTATCACTACTGCATGTCCTTATCTGCACTTTTTATATGTTGTGTTACTGTTCTCCCAATTTTGCAAATAAAATTTTGTTTGCATTTTAAAACATACAGTCCTTCTCCTTTTTTGCTATGCTATTTCTGGAGTGGCTTTTCTTTTGTGGTTAAATGTATCTTTGCTCACAATTTACTAGGAGTCTGAGCTTCAGTTAATAGGAGCAGTATTATACTAGTTATATTCTTGTACACAGGGGCAGTATTATAGTAGTTATATTCTTGTACATAGGAGCAGTATTGTAGTTATATTCTTGTACATAGAAGGCAGTATTATAGTAGTTATATTCTTGTACATAGGAGGCAGTATTATAGTAGTTATATTCTTGTACATAGGGGGAGTATTATAGTAGTTATAGTCTTGTACATAGGAGCAGTATTATAGCAGTTATATTCTTGTACATAGGGGCAGTATTATAGTAGTTATATTCTTGTACATAGGGGGCTTTATTATAGTAGATATATTTTTGTACTTAGGGGCAGTATTATAATAGCTCTATTCTTGTACATAGGAGCAGTATTATAGTAGTTATATTCTTGCACATAGGGGAGTATTATAGTAGTTATATTCTTGTACATAGGGGGCAGCATTATAGTAGTTATATTCTTGTATATAGGGGGCAGTATTATAGCAGTTATATTTTTGTACATAGGGAGCAGCATTATAGTAATTATATTCTTGTACATCGGAGCAGTATAATAGTAGTTATATTCTTGTACATAGGGGGCTGTATTATAGTAGATATATTTTTGTACATAGGGAGCAGTATTATAATAGTTATATTCTTGTACATAGGAGCAGTATTATAGTAGTTCTATTCTTGTACATAGGTGCAGTATTATAGTAGTTATATTGTACAGAAGTTGTATATTGCTACGGTTTTTGCAGTCACATCACCTCTGTTATATTCCATGATGATACATGATCTTCTCTCCCTGGATGACCTCTTTGTCCAGCTGCCTTTTCAGACCCTCAGTGGTTTGGACTGTAACGGAAATGTGGTTTTTCTGTAGATGGATATAATTAGGAATGACCTGTTGGTCATGTACATTCACTAGTGAAGCAGCCACAAGAAAGGATTTTACATATTTCTTGCAGATCACAGTTTAGTCCAAAGACAGAACTTTTTGTGTCTCTTATTCCTCGGGTCTTTATTGTCTCGTTTCCGGATGATTTCACATCTGCTCCACAATCTTGTACTGGTAATTCCTTCAGCCATCGCTCCTCGTACAGATGGAAGCTGTTATTGGATCTGTTTTCGGCCTCCAATTTTATCCGACCATTTCACATACAGCGATAATTGTACAGGAGAAGCTGCTCATTGGGATTTCTATGTGAGGTGAAGGTCAAGAGTTTGAGAGACTTGTGCCATCATTACACGGAGAGACGTTTGGAATTGCTGAGACCCTTTACCAGTAAAATAACATATATTGGCCTCAGGTCTTTATGGGACTGATCCTCTACTCAGGGATAGAAATCAGATTTTACAGGAAACGAATGAAGAAAATCTCAAATGTAACAAATTACAGTCTGTAAGAAGATAAAGAAAGCAGAGGGTCCAAGGTCATTTGATGGAGGGGTAAAGTGAGGACTGAGACGGGACCACAGCTGCCCTGGATAGACGGGACAGTGATCTTTATTTCCTGAGAAATTTTCATTAGAATTTATTTTTTCCTAATGGTATTGGACTTAACGTGCTCATCACTTCTTGTGACTTCAGAATAATCTGTCATGTATACATAATGGTTAGAACAATTTCTGGGCATTACATGGCTTGTATCCTGTGTTTCTCAACAGATTTTCCTCGTACAGGTTTTAGTGCTGATTTTCAGTCGTCTCTGAGCTACAGGGTGGAGACTGTCTGCAAAGATGTCGGCCATACATGGCACACACAGACATAAGGGATTCCTGCTCTCCTGAGTCTATATCGCACATGTTCAGCAGCAGCATCAAGGAATACATTACACAATAGTACTGAGCAGTGTAACTGTGAATCAAGCTCTGGGGTTAGAAACACTTACTAGAAAGCATCAGCATCAATAAAGACATTACACGGCAGTACTGAGCAGTGCAGCTATGAATCTATATATAATGCATAATTCAATATATGATGGAATATTAGCATTGATAAAAATGAATGAATAAAGGGTTTGATTAAGACCTTAACCCCTTCCCGACATGTGACGGTATAGTACGTCACATGTCGGGACCCCCGCTTTGATGTGCGCTCCGGCGGTGAGCGCACATCAAAGTCGCGACATGTCAGCTGTTTTTTACAGCTGACATGTGCGCGCAATAGCGGCGGGTGAAATCGCGATCACCCGCCGCTATTAACTAGTTAAATGCCGCTGTCAAACGCAGACAGCGGCATTTAACTACCGCATCCGGCCGTGCGGCCGGATATGAGCGCATCGCCGACCCCCGTCACATGATCGGGGGTCGGCGATGAGTCAGGAAGGTAACCATAGAGGTCCTTGAGACCTCTATGGTTACTGATTGCCGGTGGCTGTGAGCGCCCCCCTGTGGTCGGCGCTCACAGCACACCTGCAAATCTGCTGTGTAGCAGCGATCTTATGATCACTGCTGCATAGCAGAGCCGATCGGGCTGTGCCTGCTTCTAGCCTCCCATGGAGGCTATAGAAGCATGGCAAAAGTAAAAAAAAAAAGTTTTTAAAAATGTGAAAAAAATAAAAAAAATATAAAAGTTTAAATCACCCCCCTTTCGCCCCAATCAAAATAAATCAATAAAAAAAAACCCCAACCTACACATATTTGGTATCGCCGCGTTCAGAATCGCCCGATCTATCAATAAAAAAAAAGCATTAACCTGATCGCTAAATGGCGTAATGAGAAAAAAATTCGAAACGCCAGATTTACGTTTTTTTGGTCGCCACGACATTGCATTACAATGCAATAACGGGCGATCAAAAGAACGTATCTACACCAAAATGCTATCATTAAAAACGCCAGCTCGGCACGCAAAAAATAAGCCCTCACCTGACCCCAGATCACGAAAAATGGAGACGCTACGAGTATCGGAAAATGGCGCAATTTTGTTTTGTTTTGTTTTTTGCAAAGTTTGGAATTTTTTTTCACCACTTAGGTGAAAAATAACCTAGTCATGTTAGGTGTCTATGAACTCGTAGTGACCTGGAGAATCATAATGGCAGGTCAGTTTTAGCATTTAGTGAACCTAGCAAAAAAGCCAAGCAAAAAACAAGTGTGGGATTGCACTTTTTTTGCAATTTCACTGCACTTGGAATTTTTTTCCCGTTTTCTAGTACACGACATGCTAAAACCAATGATGTCGTTCAAAAGTACAACTCGTCCCGCAAAAAATAAGCCCTCACACGGCCAAATTGACGGAAAAATAAAAAAGTTATGGCTCTGGGAAGGAGGGTAGCGAAAAACGAAAACGGAAAAACGGAAAAAGCTCCGGGGGTGAAGGGGTTAAATTACACTGGTCTACAAAAAAAATAAAAATTTTCTGGCATGGACTTTAAGAACAGTTTTAGACTAATTTGAGGGTGCTGAATTCAAATCTGATTTTATAATTTCTCTATCACATCACGTTTTGGCGCTATAGGTATATAGCCCATTTTCATGAATTCCATGATAAATATAAGCAGTGTATGAAAAGTGCCGGTTTATACGGTTCACTAAGGTAAATTTAGTTTAATTTGGGTGGTTAATTTGTGTTGATTTGAAAATGGTTAACTTTCTTTTGGGTCTGCAAGGAGGGTACACAAAACACCCTTGTTTTCTGTGCTACTGGGACAGTAGAGCTACAGCAGAGCATTGGGTGAAAACTGAATGGCCTCAGCGACAGTTTGGCATCTGGCGATAAGAATGTCATCCCTGATCCTCTAGTGGATAGGAAGAATATTGTTTTTCCTCCCTTATACATAAAACTTGGATTGATGAAGCAGTTCGTCAAAGCTCTCAATCACAGTGGAGAATGCTTTAACTATATATGTTGAACTTTTCCTGGTCTTAGTGAAGAGAAGAAAAAGGCTGGAATATTTCATGGACCTCAAATAAGAACACTTATGAGAGACCCAAATTTTATCACATCAATGAATGAGACAGAAGAAAGAGCTTGGAATGCATTTTGTAATGTGGTGCAGAATTTTCCAGGGAATAAGAAAGCAGACAACTATGAAGAGATTGTGGAAGAGCTACTAATGAGTCTGCAAAATCTTGGATGTAGAATGAGTATCAAGATTCACTATTTACACAGCATTTGGACTTTTTTCCAGAGAACCTTGGGGATGTGAGCGAGGAACAAGGTGAGCGTTTTCATCAGGACATGAAAACAATGGAAGAACAGTATCAAGTTCGGTGGGACTCACATATGATGGCTGACTATTGCTGGAGCTTGATGAGAGACAACCCAGAAGCTGTACATCACAGATCAGCCAAGAAAAGAAAGTTCAAATAAGTGCCATTTGCCATTCATCTGTGTGCCATATACACTCACCGGCCACTTTATTAGGTACACCATGCTAGTAACGGGTTGGACCCCTTTTGCCTTCAGAACTGCCTCAATTCTTCGTGGCATAGATTCAACAAGGTGCTGGAAGCATTCCTCAGAGATTTTGGTCCATATTGACATGATGGCATCACACAGTTGCCGCAGATTTGTCGGCTGCACATCCCAAAGATGCTCCATACAAGGCAGGATGGATCCATGCTTTCATGTTGTTTACGCCAAATTCTGACCCTACCATCCGAATGTCGCAGCAGAAATCGAGACTCATCAGACCAAGCAACGTTTTTCCAATCTTCTACTGTCCAATTTCGATGAGCTTGTACAAATTGTAGCCTCAGTTTCCTGTTCTTAGCTGAAAGGAGTGGTACCCGGTGTGGTCTTCTGCTGCTGTAGCCCATCTGCCTCAAAGTTCGACGCACTGTGCGTTCAGAGATGCTCTTAGGCCTACCTTGGTTGTAACGGGTGGCAATTTGAGTCACTGTTGCCTTTCTATCAGCTCGAACCAGTCTGCCCATTCTCCTCTGACCTCTGGCATCAACAAGGCATTTCCGCCCACAGAACTGCCGCTCACTGGATTTTTTTTCTTTTTCGGACCATTCTCTGTAAACCCTAGAGATGGTTGTGCGTGAAAATCCCAGTAGATCAGCAGTTTCTGAAATACTCAGACCAGCCCTTCTGGCACCAACAACCATGCCACGTTCAAAGGCACTCAAATCACCTTTCTTCCCCATACTGATGCTCGGTTTGAACTGCAGGAGATTGTCTTGACCATGTCTACATGCCTAAATGCACTGAGTTGCCGCCATGTGATTGGCTGATTAGAAATTAAGTGTTAACAAGAAGTTGGACAGGTGTACCTAATAAAGTGGCCAGTGAGTGTATATGTGTTTTTATATTTTGTAGTTTAATTCTGTAAGTATATTTGATTTGCTGTACATAGACTTTGTAATCTTTGTTATTCCTTGATTAAAAATATACAAAATGTAGTACCGAAAATCATGTGTTTTTTATCATAAAACATTAGGAGTAATTTTAATCAAAAATTGAAAATATCTCGAAATCCTGATGTGATAGCCAAAAACGGAGTTCATATTCGTAATCAGCAGCCAAAATTGACTTAAAATATATTTTAAAACCTTTTGCCAGAAAAATTGCGTTGACCAGTGTTATAGACCTTAAAGCAATGAAGCCACTTAGAATGAGGTACATAATTGTACCCACCACTCCACCGAAACTTCCCTGACTAAAATTACTAATGACTTACTCATAGCCAAAGCTAACAGACTGTTCTCCATCCTCCTCCTTCTCGACCTGTCCTCTGCCTTCGACACAGTCGACCACTGCCTACTGCTACAGATTCTTTCTTCCCTTGGCATCAAAGGCCTTGCCCTGTCCTGGATTGCCTCATACCTTTCTGACCACACATTTAGCGTTTCCCACTCCCACACTACCTCCTCATCCCATCCTCTCTTTGTTGGAGTCCCTCAAGGCTCTTTCCTAGGGCCCCTACTTTTTTCCATCTATACCCTTGGCCTAGGACAACTCTTAAAGTCCCATGGCTTCCAGTACCACCTATATGCGGACGACACTCAGATCTACCTCTCTGGCCCAGATGTCACTTTTCTGCTGTCCAGAATCCCAGAGTGTCTGTCAACCATATCCTCCTAAAACTCAATGTAGACAAAACCGAACTCCTCATCTTTCCCCATCTCGCGTATCCCCCCTACCTGATCTATTTATTATGGTAAACGGCATTCACGCTCTCTCCCGCACCTGAAATCCACTACCTCGGGGTAACGCTCTACTCCGCCCTGTCCTTCAAACCGCACGTCCAAACTCTTGCCACCTCCTGTCGCCTCCAACTCAAAAATATTTCCAGAATCCGTCCCTTACTCAGCCCACAATCTACCAAAACTCTTTTGCATGCCCTCGTCTCCCGCCTGGATTACTGCAACACCCTCCTCTGTGGCCTCGCCGCTAACTCTCTTGCACCGCTCCAGTGTGTCCTCAACTCTGCTGCCCAGCTAATTCACCCCTCTCCTCACTACTCCCCTGCTTCTCCCCTCTGCAAATCCCTCCACTGGCTCCCAATTCCCCAACGAATCCAGTTCAAACTACTAACACTGATCTACAAAGCCATCCACAACCTGTCTCCTCCCTATATCTCTGAGCTAATCTCCCAATATCTTCCCTCACGTAATCTTCGATCCTCCCAAGACCTCCTACTCTCCTCCATACTTATTCATTCCTCACACAACCGCCTCCAAGATTTCTCCCGAATATTCCCCATCCTCTGGCATTCCACATCTCCACACATTCGATTATCCACCACCCTCGGATCCTTCAGACGGAACCTGAAAACCCATCTCTTCAGGAAAGCCTACAGCCTGCAATAACCATTCTGCCGCCTCACCACCGCCAGAGCTGCCGCCTCACCACCGCCAGAGCTGCCGCCTCACCACCACCAGAGCTGCCGCCTCACCACCACAAGAGCTGCCGCCTCACCACCACCAGAGCTGCCTCACCACCGACCTTCTGTCTCTTTCCCATTATCCCATAGAATGTAAGTCCACAAGGACAGGGTCCTCTCCCCTCTGTACCAGTCTGTCATTGTAAATTTGTTGACTGTTAGGCTACTTTCACACTAGCATCGTACGGCGTACGACGAATTGCGTGGTTGCGACGTACCGACGCTAGCAGTGAAAGCGCCGCACAACGGGGGCAGCTGATGCTGTTTTTCAGCACATCCGCTGCCCCATTGTGATGTGCGGGGAGGCGGGGGCGGAGTTCCGGCCGCGCATGCCCGGTCGGAAAAGACGGTCTCGACGCACCAAAAAACGTTACATGCAACGTTTTTTGGTGGCGACGGACAGACGCAACACGACGCAACCGTCGCACGACGGTTGCGACGTGTGGCAATGCGTCGCACTGCGTCGCTAATGCAAGTCGATGGAGAAAAAACGCATCCTGCAAGCAGTGTGAAAGTAGCCTTAGCGATATCTACAGGTCCTCAAAAAATTAGCATATAGTGTAAAATTTCATTATTTACCATAATGTAATGATTACAATTAAACTTTCATATATTATAGATTCATTATCCACCAACTGAAATTTGTCAGGTCTTTTATTGTTTTAATACTGATGATTTTGGCATACAACTCCTGATAACCCAAAAAACCTGTCTCAATAAATTAGCATATTTCACCCGTCCAATCAAATAAAAGTGTTTTTTAATAACAAACAAAAAAACCATCAAATAATAATGTTCAGTTATGCACTCAATACTTGGTCGGGAATCCTTTGGCAGAAATGACTGCTTCAATGCGGCGTGGCATGGAGGCAATCAGCCTGTGACACTGCTGAGATGTTATGGAGGCCCAGGATGCTTCAATAGCGGCCTTAAGCTCATCCAGAGTGTTGGGTCTTGCGTCTCTCAACTTTCTCTTCACAATATCCCACAGATTCTCTATGGGGTTCAGGTCAGGAGAGTTGGCAGGCCAATTGAGCACAGTAATACCATGGTCAGTAAACCATTTACCAGTGGTTTTGGCAATGTGAGCAGGTGCCAGGTCGTGCTGAAAAATGAAATCTTCATCTCCATAAAGCATTTCAGCCGATGGAAGCATGAAGTGCTCCAAAATCTCCTGATAGCTAGCTGCATTGACCCTGCCCTTGATGAAACACAGTGGACCAACACCAGCAGCTGACATGGCACCCCACACCATCACTGACTGTGGGTACTTGACACTGGACTTCAGGCATTTTGGCATTTCCTTCTCCCCAGTCTTCCTCCAGACTCTGGCACCTTGATTTCCGAATGACATGCAAAATTTGCTTTCATCAGAAAAAAGTACTTGGGACCACTTAGCAACAGTCCAGTGCTGCTTCTCTGTAGCCCAGGTCAGGCGCTTCTGCCGCTGTTTATGGTTCAAAAGTGGCTTGACCTGGGGAAATGCTGAAATGCTTTATGGAGATGAAGATTTCATTTTTCAGCACGACCTGGCACCTGCTCACAGTGCCAAAACCACTGGTAAATGGTGGTTGGATGATGATGAGGAATCAACCCCTGCAGACAATGTGGCTTATTTCTATTTAATCAAACTGGGATTTTCACTTGGCATGGCCAGTCTGCCACATCTCAGCATCCACTAACTATTGACTAATTAATGCATCTTCTAATTTCCCTATTCTCACAGCTGTATATTGCCATCAGTATACTTTAATACAATTATCTACCTCATTCTAAGAGGCATCATTGCTTTAAAGTCTATACTTTAAGGTCTTAATCAAACCCTTTATTCATTCTGTTCCAACTATCAGCAGCCTCAAGCCTATCCAGTCCTATCCCCATTTTTTGAGCATTAGTTTTGTACACCTTCTTCACACAGCAGCATGGAAACCATCATCACTCATCAGTAGTGAGCGGTCTAGTTGTACATCCAGTGCCATGTTATGTTAAAGCACTTATTAAAAAGCAGTCACAGGGATCTGTGTGTGACTGTCTCTTTACTTCTCTTACTCTACTTCTCCTTCTCCTCTCTTCTGTAGACTTCAATAGGCAGCTGTAACCTGGCGCCTCAGTTTGCTGGCAGTCTCTCTTGCTTCTTAGTGATTTTACCAGTTTTTTAAAGCGTGAATAATAAGAACATAAGGCAGGAGAAGAAGTGACTTGTAAGTGCAGAAATAAGATTTCTCTGATAAGATATATTACAAATTTACGGATATTTGCTTGTACTATTGATTAATGTAAAGCTTGATGAAACGGCAGCGGATTTTAATGACCAGTTTTTCCCATTCTCCCCCCACCTCTTCCGGCCTCCTTCACCCTTTCACTCATTAAACATTTCCATATTTTCTTTTTGTCGATTACACATAAAGAACCCCCAGAAAATTGCTTCCACTTGATACAAATCTCAGTGATTGCAGGAAGTTTTACAGTGTAAATAAATTGACTTATCTCGGGTGTCACTTATAACATTCCCTAAATTGTATCTGGCAATAAAGAGGCGAGCGAACAATAAACACCCGGGCGGCCTCCAAGGGGATTATTCAGATTTTTTTTGACCTGAGCAAGCATTTTGCTGCTGTTCGTTTTAACTAATGTGGTTTGATAATTTTCATGCATCTAAGATGTCACCGGGGGTAATAAAAAGAGCAATTTACAGCCACATTAAAAGCCGTGAGTTGGGAAATGGCGCTCATTGTGGAAAGTAGCACAACAGACTTAAAGGAAAAGTCCACTCCACACACAGTGATGCGCTGGTGGCCCCTCCTGTAGTAGAAAAATGGTGACCGCTACTGAAAAAGATTGAATGATAGAAATAATCATTATATTGGTTGTGTCCCATCAGGCATCATTTATATCTGGCATCTAATCACTCATTTCTATTAGTGTTCTTGCACATGACTACTATTGTCTAATGACAGGGAAAGGGGCTAGTGACACATCAGGGAGCGGGCACTGACTGTCACATTGTAGTACCGGACCGTAGAACAATGTTTTGTGGAGTTTTCCATTTTTGTCAGTTGTATAATTTGCCAAAGTAACTCTTCTGCATCTGTATATTTTATGTATTCCACTCTCTGAATGTATGGGCACTGCTCAGCACGTCTTCTATGTATTGGTATCTGCTGTTCAGACACTACACAGTACTGCTTCTATGAAAATCATATAGAAGGTGTGAATGACCAAAACAACAATTAGATAAAAATATTTTTTTATTGGTATTGATTAAAAACAGTAAAGATACCAAAGTTAGCCATAAGATGGCGTCACACGGTAATTGGCAAACAGAGACAATTATAAGCACAAAAGTCAAAAAAGTTAAGCTGCAACTGATGACTATAAGTGAAATGTGACAAAGGGATGGCAAGTGGTATAAACAATACTATAAAGTAAAAATAGGGTAAGGTGTAAGCCATACATAATGTCACAAATCAGAAACAGACATAAGGGAACAAAGATGTATCAAGGAGTGCAGTGTGGCACTAGGAGTCCCTACGTACAGTACGTTTCGGCGTACTAGCCTTCTTCCAGGGGAGTACTGCTTTTATGTATCAGTATCTGCCCTAAAGACACTGCACAGTACCTTTTATATGTTTCTGCATCTTTTATGTATTCCTCTCTCTGAATGTATGAACCATGCACAGCACCTCTTCTATGTATCGGTATCTGCCCTACAGACACTGCACAGTACCGCTTCTATGTCTCACTATATTTTATGTATTCCTCTTCCTCTCCATATATGGACAATGCACGGTACCTCTCCCATATATCTATCTTCTATATATTATCTATCTTTTATATATTTCCTATCCTCTGTATA
Source organism: Ranitomeya variabilis (assembly GCF_051348905.1). Classification (NCBI taxonomy): domain Eukaryota; kingdom Metazoa; phylum Chordata; class Amphibia; order Anura; family Dendrobatidae; genus Ranitomeya; species Ranitomeya variabilis. Next base: position 720,467,620 of record NC_135232.1, on the reverse strand, counting down.
TGTTGACACCGCAGAGTGCCTCTTCTATGTATCGGTATCTGCTCTACAGACAGTGCACAGTACTGCTTTTATGTATCTATGTATTTCACTAGCTGAAGAGCCCGGCGTTGCCTGGGCATAGTAACTAACTGTGGTTAGTTATAGCACCTCACTTCTCTCATTTTCCCATACTGCCTCTCATTTTCCCCCTCACATCTCTCATTTTCCCTCCTGTCATTTTCCCCTCAGTATATACCTGTATGTAATCTCCTCCTGTATATACTATATATCTGTATGTCATCTCCCCTGTATGTAGTATATACCTGTATGTCATCTCCCCTGTATGTAGTATATACCTGTATGTCATCTCCCCTGTATGTAGTATATACCTGTATGTCATCTCCCCTGTATATAGTATATACCTGTATGTCATCTCCTCCTGCATATAGTATATACCTGTATGTCATCTCCTCCTGCATATAGTATATACCTGTGTGTCATCTCCTGTATGTAGTATATACCTGTATGTCATCTCCCCTGTATATAGTATATACCTGTGTGTCATCTCCCCTGTATGTAGTGTATACCTGTATGTCATCTCCACTGTATATAGTATATACCTGTATGTCATCTCCTCCTGCATATAGTATATACCTGTATGTCATCTCCTCCTGCATATAGTATATACCTGTATGTCATCTTCTCCTGTATATAGTATATGCCTATGTGTCATCTCCTTGCCTTTCAAGGTTTTACATTGCTGCCCGCTTGTTCTTTTGTCTTAATTTAAATAGAATTCTTGATATAGATTTGTACTATTATGGGATCTGGTTACAAGTAATTTTTGTAATAATAAAGACATTTTTTATTATACATTAGGTGTCTGTAATGATTAAACTACAACCAGACGTACTATGGAATATATTGATTGATATGGATTTGAAAACTCTCTAAAGTCCTCATGTATTTCTAAATGTGTTTTTGAGAGGATCGTCCCTTGCTTTTGGAAAAATGCATTTTTAATTTCATTGGTTCCGATATGTTTTTCTAATCTGCATACTGTGCATTTTCACAGCATTCTCTTTGGGACAAATGGACTATCAGGCACGGGAAAAAAACGTGGCTGACCAAATTGGAAAAGGTTTTCAGCAGTGATACAACCGTGGTTTTTAATTCCGATTCCAGAGACATAGATTAACTCATCATTAAGCTTAAGGGTCTTTTGAACAGACGTACATGATGGTGGTGGAATAAGTCCTTTTTGGAGCGCTATGTGACCAAGGGGCTGATCCCTAGGGGCCTACGGATCCTTAGTTTAAGGCTACTTTCACACTAGCGTCGGTACGGGGCCATCGCGCTGCGTCGGGCCGACGTACCGACTCATACTGTGCAAGCGCTGCACAACGGGGGCAGCGGATGCTGTTTTTCCACGCATCCGCTGCCCCATTGTGAAGTGCGGGGAGGTGGGGGCGGAGTTCCGGCCGCGCGTGCGCGGTCGGAAATGGCGGACCGTTGGCACAAAAAAAGATACATGTAACGTTTTTTGCTGCCGGCGGTCTGCCACAACATGACGCAACCGTCGCACGACGGTTGCGACGTGTGTCAATACGTCGCAATGCGTCGCTAATGTTAGTCTATGGGGAAAAAACGCATCCTGCAGACGACTTTGCAGGATGCGTTTTTTTCGCCAAAACGACGCATTGCGACGTATGCAAAAAAACACTAGTGTGAAAGTAGCCTAACTTGGATAGTGAAGAATTTAAATTACAATGGGAAGAGGTGGCGAATATCTGTTCTAAAGGCTTTATGCAACTACTTATTAAGTCAAACGAAATAACCATAAAGGAATGCGAAATAGAGATTAATAACATTCAGGAGATGCTAGCTAAACAATTGACAGCAGAAGCTATGTCTAAACTGGTTTTGTATATCCCAATCTATTGCTTCCTATGGGCTTGATACATCTATCTGACCATCTATGGAGTGGCGCAAATAAACTGATACGTATTGAATATATCATATGGACATTGTGTGCAGTATCATGTGCAATAAGGATGCAGGGCAATTAATTGTTGAATTTAAAGAATTTTTACTGCATAATGATATGAATTTTGGATAATTATGCTTTTTGATGTATTTGATATATTTTTTGCTTGCTCTTCTGTTTGCCCTCGACTGCCATGGCTGCCCTGGTCTGATTAGGCACTCCCCCTTTTGCCGCATGTAGCGTGTGCGGGCGGTGCTTCGGTCAGCCTGCGTCTCCGATGGCATCTTTACGCGGAGGTGGGTAAATATTGACGTCAGCTGGGACACTTGCTCCCCTTACTCACCTCCTCCGTGATGCCGGATGTGACGTTACGGACTGTTCTGAGCTCCGCCTCCACACCCTCGTCAGATGCGGCCGGGGAAAGGTGGGCGTGTGCTCCTTCAGAACACCCATTGGTTGCTTATATAAACCGCGGGATATTTAAAATGGCGTTATATGCACTGCTCCCTGAAGAAGCCACAGCAAAACGCACGTCGGGGCATCAGCGCATCGGTTGGGCATCAACATGGGTAAGGAGACTCGGAGAGATTATCTCTAAATATTTTTGTAACAACCTATAGACCTTTGGCACTAATTGTGAAATGCCATGATTGTGGCTTTACTATGTGATACCACATTTTTTTTTGCCTATTTGCCTGATTTAACTAATTAATATCAGCAACCTCTGACATCTTCTTGCCCTGCTTTTTTACTATTTGTGGGGGTGCTACAGTACGCACACTCATGATTGATGCACTATGCATTTTATTGATTAATTTTTTTGTATGTGTATCTGGGCTTCCCCCACACAGTAACATTATGTGCCCTACTTTGCCTTTCAAGGTTTTACATTGCTGCCCGCTTGTTCTTTTCTCTTAATTTAAATAGAATTCTTGTATATAGATTTGTACTATTATGGGATCTGGTTGTAAGTAATTTTTGTAATAATAAAGACATTTTGTAATTTTACATTAAGTGTCTGTAATGATTAATCTACAACCAGACGTACTATGGAATATATTGATTGATATGGATTTGAAAACTCTCTAAAGTTCTCATGTATTTCTAAATGTATATAGTATATGCCTGTATGTCATCTCCTCCTGTATATAGTATATAGCTGTGTGTCATCTCCTCCTGTATATACTATTTACCTGTATGTCATCTCCTCCTGTATATGGTATATACCTGTATGTCATCTCCCCCTGTATATAGTATATACCTGTATGTCCTCTCCCCCTGTATATGGTATATACCTGTATGTCATCTCCTCCTGTATATAGTATATACCTGTGTGTCATCTCTTCCTGTATTAGACCTCATTCACCCGTTATTTGGTCAGTATTTTTACCTCTGTATTTGTAAGCTAAAACTTGGAGTAGAACAATCAGAGGAAAAGTTTATTAGAACCACATCACCACTTCTGTATTTTTCTCCCACTTATGGTTTTGGCTTATAAATACTGAGGTAAAATACTGACCAAATACTGAACATGTGAATGTGGCCTTGTAATAGAGTGCAGGGTTGCGTATGTCACCACGGAACAGACGAACCAACTGTTGAGGGGAATTTATTAACAGGAGTAGATTCTCCTCGCAGGGAGTAAACAGGGGGTTAATAGAGGTAAATCAATAGTAAACAGTTAAACGGAAACGAAAGGGTTAACGAGTGTTCTTGTAACTTATCAGTCCAGGGAGGTCCTGACTGAAGGGTCCTTATTCCAATGTGGGTACAGTCACCAACAGCACTTGAAAAGTCTGAAGTCTTTCCTGTCTTCTGAGAACTGGAGACTGGAGGGTTAAACCTTTGCAGCCTGTTCTTCTCAAAGTGAAACTGGAACCAGGAAATAGCACAGTCTCCGTCGCTGCTGCAAGAGCCTCTGTGCACCAGGCTGACAGTCTCTCTGTAGTAACGGTGTCACACACACACTGGGCAGTTACTTATCACACTCAGGGATCTTTGCTTGTCACTGCGGTCACCAGGGCTGCAGTCACTGTCTCTGATTCAGGAGGCTTCCAAATCTACACCCCTACATCCAGCCTTCACTCTGGTGGGTATCTCAGCCTCAGTGCCCTCACGGGGAGCACTACTTTTATGGGAGCACGGCGCTGCAGCCTGCCCTCTCTTTGGCGCGCTGCCTTTCCTCTGCTCTCCCGCTCTTTTCTGACCACTCCCCTCTCTCTTCCCAGCAGTCCCCTGGTCCCCTCTGTCCAGGGCAGAAAGTCTTCCCCCCAACAACCCAGCTGTCTGACTAAGTGGTTCCAGGCAAGGAGCAGGGAAAGCAACCTCCTTACATTCCCCCTCTCTTAAAGCTCGCCATTCCACGGGCGAGGACTCTTCGTGCTTCTCTTTGTTCTTTGGAGGGGAGTCAGATACCTGCGATTCTCGCATCTCCTTCTGCCTTTCTTCTTGTACATACTCCCAGACTAAATGGTTTAGGAGCTGCTCATCAGTCAGGTTGAGATATGCTTTCTCTGCTTCATCAACAACTGCTGTCTTCTTCTTTTTCTTCTTAGCTTTGCCGCTAGCAGATGTCTGCGTAGATGATTCATCCTCCTCCTTGTCGTTATCGGTAACTTTAGGGACTTCTTGTTCGGGCTCCTCAGTTTGGGGGCTTAGTACAAGCAATTCTTCTCCATAGCTCCCCCTCTCTTTGACAGGAGCATTCTCGTCAAAGCTTGAGTCAGATGAATTAAGACCATGCAGTTCGGACTCTTTGTCACCTGCGCCGGGCTCTGCAGGCATCATTTCCCAGGGCTTCTCAGCCACACGCCCTGTCTTACACAGCTGCTGCATTTCCCCTGTCCGATCAGGAACTGGTGAGCTGACAGCCAGCACATTCTTCACCTCAGGGGACGACATCAGTGGTTCCTCCTTCTCATCGGCTCGGACATTGAAAACGAGTGTCGCAGGAACACTTGTCACTTTCTCTCCTTCTTCAGGAACTCGTGCTGGACAGGGTAGTAAAGCACTTTGGTGGTCTTCTCGAGTGAACGTTACTTTCTTCCCGCTGGACTGAGTATCACCAACAAAACCTTCAGACCCAGGCTGTAGATTCACCAGGTTCGCCTTTACGTGTTGGGATAGCGCAGTCATTTCACCAGAGATGCCTGACACCTTCTCCACCTCTCCTTGGCGTCCGACATTGTGGTACTGTCTTGCCCTAGGTGGAACTCTTCTCTTCCTGCCGTACCATTCCCTCCAGGGGCGACGTTCCCTCCTGTTAGCAGGACCCTCAGAGGGGTGAGCGGATCTCTGCCACCGCTCTTCTCGGGTAGGGCAATTTCTGGACATGTGTCCCACCTTTCTGCACGTCCAGCACTCACGTCTGCGTCTGTCTGGAGGGCGCTTCAGTCTGGATCGTTGACCTCGGCGAGGAACACCTCTCATCTGCGGTTGCTCTTCACCCCAGGATACAGAGTTACACTCTGGGGCCACCACTGAAGCCTTCTTCATGCTGCGCACCTCTCCTCTAACTCTTTCTGGCGGCTCCTGCACGTTACCTCGGGGTATGCCGCTGGTCCCCAAAACGGCAGTAAGGGCTTTCCCCAGACTCTCAATCTCCTCCCAGATTCTTCTTATCTTCAGCTGGGAATCTCGGGTCCACATCGCCTTCTCTTCATTGTGACTGGGTGCTCCGCAGTTGTAGCATCTAGGCAGTCGTCTTCGCTGAGCGGCACTAGTCTCACTTTGGGGGGCGGTCTCTCTTTCTCGCACTAGAGGGCTGTACTCTGCAGCAGGGATCTTCTTATATTCAGCCACCTCCTCACGGACTCGTTTAACCTCCATCTTCAAGTCTTCTACCCATTGAGGGGCTGCTACCTCCCTGCTCCATACCTTTCTCACTGGCCCTACCACCCCTTGCTCTTGCTCGCGCATGCGTGCTTCACTCCCGACCTCAGAGAAAGTCATATCTAGCTTTACGCGCATGCGCTCTCGCAGGGCCTGTTTCACTAACACATCTCGCAAGCCTGTCACCAGTTGGTCTCGCAGTACAACGTCAATTGACCCCACACCTATGCCGTCCTTCCGTATAATGGCAGTATGAAGCTCCTGCAGTGCGTTCATATATTGCGTCACGGTCTCCCCCTCTCTTTGTACCCGGCGGAACAGTCGCATGCGCAGCTCCCCTACGTCAGTGGGGTCCCCATGCGTCTCCTCAAGTATACGTAATACTTTGTCCAGGGTATCTCTCGCCTGGGGGGGTCTGAGCATAACAGAGTCCCGTGCATCCCCCTCTAGGGCCATCACAGCTATTTCCGCCTGCAGAGCCGGTGTCATAGGATGCATCCGCATCATCCCTCGGATGCGCTCCGTCCAACCCCACAACATGACATTACTCCCTGAAAATCTTGGCAGGTTAGCCAACATAGCTCCCAGGGAGATGCTAGACCTGGGACCTCCCTCAACTGCTTGGTCTGCCCCTTCCGCGCTACCGTGTGACATCCTGCCGACTACGCCAAGTGTAATAGAGTGCAGGGTTGCGTATGTCACCACGGAACAGACGGACCAACTGTTGAGGGGAATTTATTAACAGGAGTAGATTCTCCTCTCAGGGAGTAAACAGGGGGTTAATAGAGGTAAATCAATAGTAAACAGTTAAACGGAAACGAAAGGGTTAACGAGTGTTCTTGTAACTTATCAGTCCAGGGAGGTCCTGACTGAAGGGTCCTTATTCCAATGTGGGTACAGTCACCAAGAGCACTTGAAAAGTCTGAAGTCTTTCCTGTCTTCTGAGAACTGGAGACTCCGGGGTTAAACCTTTGCAGCCTGTTCTTCTCAAAGTGAAACTGGAACCAGGAAATAGCACAGTCTCCGTCGCTGCTGCAAGAGCCTCTGTGCACCAGGCTGACAGTCTCTCTGTAGTAACGGTGTCACACACACACTGGGCAGTTACTTATCACACTCAGGGATCTTTGCTTGTCACTGCGGTCACCAGGGCTGCACAGTCACTGTCTCTGATTCAGGAGGCTTCCAAATCTACACCCCCACATCCAGCCTTCACTCTGGTGGGTATCTCAGCCTCAGTGCCCTCACGGGGAGCACTACTTTTATGGGAGCACGGCGCTGCAGCCTGCCCTCTCTTTGGCGCGCTGCCTTTCCTCTGCTCTCCCGCTCTTTTCTGACCACTCCCCTCTCTCTTCCCAGCAGTCCCCTGGTCCCCTCTGTCCAGGGCAGAAAGTCTTCCCCCCAACAACCCAGCTGTCTGACTAAGTGGTTCCAGGCTAGGAGCAGGGAAAGCAACCTCCTTACAGCCTTATACACAGATTCCACCTGCAGCGCCTCACTCTTCTCTATACACAGCCTCATACTGCATCAGCACCTCACTTCTCTCATTTCCCCCCGACATCTCTATCCATGAGGATCCTCCCTCTCCATTGACTTCATGTCTCACAGAAGCAACTCCATTCTAGACACCACAGAGCTAGATATGGCCTGTGCCTGCTATACACAGTGGGCATGGCTATGTGGAGTGGGTGTGGCTCGACACATACAAACACTCAAATTTATATATTAGATGTATTCCTCTTCCTCTGAATGTATGGACATTACCTCTCCCATATAGTTATATTTTATATAATTCCTATCATCTGTGGACACTGCACAGTACCTCTTTTACGTATTGGTACCTTTTTATGTGTTTCTACTGCTCTGAATGTACGTACACTGCACAGTACCTTATACTGTATATGTATTGGTATCCACCCTCCAGACACTGCACAGTACTTCTTCTCTGTATCGGTATCTGTCCTACAGACACTGCACAGTACCACTTCTCTGTATCGGTATCTGTCCTACAGACAATGCACAGTACCTCTTCTATGTATCAGTAAATGCCCAACAGACACTGCACAGTACCACTGCACAGTACCTCTTCTATGTATCAGTAAATGCCCTACAGACACTGCATAGTACTGCTTCTATGTATCGGTATCTGCCCTACAGACACTGCACAGTACCACTTCTCTGTATCGGTATCTGTCCTACAGACAATGCACAGTACCTCTTCTATGTATCAGTAAATGCCCAACAGACACTGCACAGTACCACTGCACAGTACCTCTTCTATGTATCAGTAAATGCCCTACAGACACTGCACAGTACTGCTTCTATGTATCGGTATCTGCCCTACAGACACTGCACAGTACCACTTCTATGTATCGGTATCTGCCCTACAGACAATGCACAGTACCTGTTCTATGTATCAGTAAATGCCCTACAGACACTGCACAGTACCACTTTTATGTATCGGTATCTGCCCTACAGACACTGCACAGTACCACTTCTATGTATCGGTATCTGCCCTACAGACACTGCACAGTACCTCTTCTATGTATCAGTAAATGCCCTACAGACACTGCATAGTACTGCTTCTATGTATCAGCATCTGCCCTACAGACACTGCACAGTACTACTTCTATGTATCAGTATCTGCCCTACAGACACTGCTCAGCACTGCTTCTAAATATCAGTATCTGCCCTACAGACACTGCACAGTACCTCTTCTATGTATCTGTCCTACAGACACTGCACAGTACCACTTCTATGTATCTGTATCTGCCCTACAGACACTGCACAGTACCACTTCTATATATCGGTATCTGCCCTACAGACACTGCACAGTACCACTTCTATATATCTGACGGTATCTGCCCTACAGACACTGCACAGTACCTCTTCTATGTATCTGTCCTACAGACACTGCACAGTACCACTTCTATGTATCAGTATCTGCCCAACAGACACTGCACAGTACCACTTCTATGTATCAGTATCTGCCCTACAGACACTGCTCAGTACTGCTTCTAAATATCGGTATCTGCCCTACAGACACTGCACAGTACCACTTCTATATATCGGACGGTATCTGCCCTACAGACACTGCACAGTACCTCTTCTATGTATCTGTCCTACAGACACTGCACAGTACCACTTCTATGTATCAGTATCTGCCCTACAGACACTGCACAGTACCACTTCTATGTATCAGTATCTGCCCTACAGACACTGCACAGTACCACTTCTATGTATTGGTATCTGCCCTACAGACACTGCACAGTACTACTTCTATGTATCAGTATCTGCCCTACAGACACTGAACAGTACCACTTCTATGTATCTGCCCTACAGACACTGCACAGTACCACTTGTATATATCAGTATCTGCCCTACATACACTGCACAGTACCACTTCTATGTATCTGTATCTGCCCTACAGACACTGCACAGCACCACTTCTATATATCGGCATCTGCCCTACAGACACTGCACAGTACCGCTTCTATGTATCAGTAAATGCCCTACAGACACTGCATAGTACTGCTTCTATGTATCAGTATCTGCCCTACAGACACTGCACGGTACCACTTCTATGTATCGGTATCTGCCCTACAGACACTGCTCAGTACTGCTTCTATATATCGGTATATGCCCTACAGACACTGCACAGTAACACTTCTATATATCGGTATCTGCCCTACATACTGATATATAGAAGAGTACTGTGCAGTGTATGTAGGACAGATACCGATATATAGAAGAGGTACTGTGCAGTGTCTGTAGGGCAGATACCGATATATAGAAGAGGTACTGTGCATTGTCTTTAGGGCAGATACCGATATATAGAAGTGGTACTGTGCAGTGTCTGTAGGGCAGATACATAGAAGTGGTACTGTGCAGTGTCTGTAGGGCAGATACCAATACATAGAAGTGGTACTGTGCAGTGTCTGTAGGGCAGATACCGATATATAGAAGTGATGCTGTGCAGTGTCTGTACGGCAGATACTGATACATAGAAATGGTACTGTGCAGTGTCTGTAAGGCAGATACTGATATATAGAAGAGTACTGTGCAGTGTATCTGCCCTACAGACACTGCACAGTACTGCCTCTATGTATCAGTATCTGCCTTACAGACACTGCACAGTACCTCTTCTATGTATCAGTATCTGCCCTACAGACACTGCACAGTACCTCTTCTATGTATCAGTATCTGCCCTACAGACACTGCACAGTACTTCTTCTATGTATTAGTATCTGCCCTACAGACACTGCACAGTACTTCTTCTATGTATTAGTATCTGCCCTACAGACACTGCACAGTGCCACTTCTATATATCGGTATCTGCCCTACAGACACTGCACAGTACCACTTCTATGTATCAGTAAATGCCCTACAGACACTGCACAGTACCACTTCTATATATCGGTATCTGCCCTACAGACACTGCACAGTACCACTTCTATATATCGGTATCTGCCCTACAGACACTGCACAGTACCACTTCTATATATCGGTATCTGCCCTACAGACACTGCACAGCACCACTTCTATGTATTGGTATCTGCCCTACAGACACTGCACAGTACCACTTCTATATATCGGTATCTGCCCTACAGACACTGCACAGTACCGCTTCTATGTATCAGTATCTGCCCTATATACAGTGCACAGTACCACTTCTATGTATCTGTATCTGCCCTACAGACACTGCACAGTACCACTTCTATATATCGGCATCTGCCCTACAGACACTGCACAGTACCGCTTCTATGTATCAGTAAATGCCCTATAGACACTGCATAGTACTGCTTCTATGTATCAGTATCTGCCCTACAGACACTGCACGGTACTACTTCTGTCATGGTTCTCAATGGCAAGAGACCGTAGTAAAGCATACCAAAGGACTAGCTTTTGGAAGATGTGGAACTCGAGCTGACTGTGAGCTAAACCTACCGCACAACTAACAGTGGCCGGGTAGCGTGCCTACGTTTTATCCCTAGACGCCCAGTGCCAGCCGGAGAACTGACTGACCCTAGCAGAGGAAAATACAGACCTGGCTTACCTCTAGAGAAATTTTCCCCAAAAGGCAGACAGTAGCCCCCACATATAATGTCGGTGATTTTAGAGGAAATTGACATACGAAGTATGAAGATAGGTTTAGCAAATTGAGGTCCGCTTACTAGATAGTAGGAAGACAGAAAAGGGAACTACACAGTCAGCTGAAAACCCTTTCAAAACACCATCCTGAAATTACTTTAAGACTCTAATATCAACTCATGATACCAGAGTGGCAATTTCAGCTCACAAGAGCTTCCAGCCTCAGAAATATTCAAACACAGAGAACTGGAACAAAAATGCAAAACAAACTTAGGACTACAAGTCCAACTTAGCTGATAGTAGTCTAGGAGCATGAACATGCAACAGAAAGGCTTCTGGTAACATTGTTGGCCGGCATAGAAATGACTGAGGAGCAAGGCTAAATAGACAACTCCCACATCCTGATGGAAACAGGTGAACAGAGGAGATGAAGCACATAAGTGCAGTACCACCAGAAACCACCGGGGGAGCCCAGAAACCAAATTCACAACAGTACCCCCCCCTCAAGGAGGGGGCACCGAACCCTCACCAGAACCACCAGGGCGATCAGGATGAGCCCTATGAAAGGCACGGACCAAATCGGAGGCATGAACATCAGAGGCTGTCACCCAAGAGTTATCCTCCTGACCGTAGCCCTTCCACTTGACCAGATACTGAAGTCTCCGTCTGGAAACACGGGAGTCCAAGATCTTCTCGACAACGTACTCCAACTCACCCTCAACCAACACCGGAGCAGGAGGCTCAACGGAAGGCACAACCGGTACCTCATACCTGCGCAACAATGACCGATGGAAGACATTATGAATAGAAAAAGATGCAGGGAGGTCCAAACGAAAGGACACAGGGTTAAGAATCTCCAATATCTTGTACGGGCCGATGAACCGAGGCTTAAACTTAGGAGAAGAAACCTCCATAGGGACAAAACGAGAAGATAACCACACCAAGTCCCCAACACAAAGACGAGAACCAACACGACGACGGCGGTTGGCAAAATGCTGAGTCTTCTCCTGGGACAACTTCAAATTGTCCACCACATGCCCCCAAATCTGATGCAACCTCTCCACCACAGCATCCACTCCAGGACAATCCGAAGACTCCACCTGACCGGAAGAGAAACGAGGATGAAACCCCGAATTACAGAAGAAAGGAGAAACCAAGGTGGCAGAACTAGCCCGATTATTGAGGGCAAACTCCGCCAAGGGCAAAAAGGCAACCCAATCATCCTGATCCGCAGACACAAAACACCTCAAATAAGTCTCCAAGGTCTGATTAGTTCGCTCGGTCTGGCCATTAGTCTGAGGGTGGAAAGCAGACGAAAAAGACAAATCAATGCCCATCCTAGCACAGAACGCTCGCCAAAATCTAGACACGAATTGGGTTCCCCTGTCAGAAACGATATTCTCCGGAATACCATGCAAGCGCACCACATTTTGAAAAAACAGAGGAACCAGCTCAGATGAGGAAGGCAATTTAGGCAAGGGAACCAAATGGACCATCTTAGAGAAACGGTCACACACCACCCAGATGACAGACATCTTCTGAGAAACAGGGAGATCAGAAATAAAATCCATGGAGATGTGAGTCCAAGGCCTCTTCGGAACAGGCAAGGATAACAACAATCCACTAGCCCGAGAACAACAAGGCTTGGCCCGAGCACAAACATCACAAGACTGCACAAAACCTCGCACATCTCGCGACAGGGAAGGCCACCAGAAGGACCTAGCCACCAAATCCCTGGTACCAAAGATTCCAGGATGACCTGCTAACGCAGAAGAATGGACCTCCGAGATGACTCTACTGGTCCAATCATCAGGAACAAACAATCTACCAGGCGGGCAACGATCAGGTCTATCCGCCTGAAACTCCTGCAAGACCCGTCGCAAATCTGGGGAAACAGCAGATAATATCACTCCATCCTTAAGGATACCTGTAGGTTCAGAATTACCAGGGGAATCAGGCTCAAAACTCCTAGAAAGGGCATCCGCCTTCACATTTTTAGAACCCGGTAGGTAAGAAACCACAAAATTAAACCGAGAGAAAAATAACGACCAGCGCGCCTGTCTAGGATTCAGGCGCCTGGCGGACTCAAGTTAAATCAAATTCTTGTGGTCGGTCAATACCACCACCTGATGTCTAGCCCCCTCAAGCCAATGACGCCACTCCTCAAAAGCCCACTTCATAGCCAAGAGCTCCCGATTACCAATATCATAATTTCGCTCAGCGGGCGAAAACTTACGAGAAAAGAACGCACAAGGTCTCATCACGGAGCAGTCGGAACTTTTCTGCGACAAAACCGCCCCAGCTCCGATTTCTGAAGCGTCGACCTCAACCTGAAAAGGAAGAGTAACATCAGGCTGACGCAATACAGGGGCGGAAGAAAAGCGGCGCTTAAGCTCCCGAAAGGCCTCCACAGCAGCAGGGGACCACTCAGCAACATCAGCACCCTTCTTAGTCAAATCAGTCAACGGTTTAGCGACATCAGAAAAACCAGTTATAAATCGACGATAAAAATTAGCAAAGCCCAAAAACTTCTGAAGGCTCTTAAGAGAAGAGGGTTGCGTCCAATCACAAATAGCCTGAACCTTGACAGGGTCCATCTCAATGGAAGAGGGGGAAAAAATGTACCCCAAAAACGAAATCTTTTGAACCCCAAAAACGCACTTAGAACCCTTTACACACAAGGAATTAGAGCGCAAAACCTGAAAAACCCTCCTGACCTGTTGGACATGAGAGTCCCAGTCATCCGAAAAAATCAAAATATCATCCAGATACACAATCAAAAATTTATCCAAATATTCACGGAAAATGTCATGCATAAAGGACTGAAAGACTGAAGGGGCATTTGAAAGACCAAAAGGCATTACTAAATACTCAAAATGGCCCTCAGGCGTATTAAATGCGGTTTTCCACTCATCCCCCTGCTTAATTCGCACTAAATTATACGCCCCACGAAGATCTATCTTAGAGAACCACTTGGCCCCCTTTATTCGAGCAAACAAATCAGTAAGCAGTGGCAAAGGATACTGATATTTAACCGTGATTTTATTCAAAAGCCGATAATCAATACACGGCCTCAAAGAGCCATCTTTTTTAGATACAAAGAAAAAACCGGCTCCTAAGGGAGATGACGAAGGACGAATATGTCCCTTTTCCAAGGACTCCTTAATATATTCCCGCATAGCAGCATGTTCAGGCACAGATAGATTAAATAAACGACCCTTTGGAAACTTACTGCCCGGAATCAGATCTATAGTACAATCGCACTCTCTGTGCGGAGGTAGTGAACCAATTTTAGGCTCCTCAAAAACGTCACGATAATCAGATAAAAATTCCGGAATCTCAGAGGGAATAGATGACGAAATGGAAACCAAAGGTACGTCCCCATGAGTCCCCTGACATCCCCAGCTTAACACAGACATTGCTTTCCAGTCGAGGACTGGGTTATGAGATTGCAGCCATGGCAATCCAAGCACCAACACATCATGTAGATTATACAACACAAGGAAGCGAATAATCTCCTGGTGATCCGGATTAATACGCATAGTTACTTGTGTCCAGTATTGTGGTTTATTACTAGCCAATGGCGTGGAGTCAATACCCTTCAGAGGTATAGGAACTTCCAGAGGCTCTAAATCAAACCCACAGCGTTTGGCAAAGGACCAATCCATAAGACTCAAAGCGGCGCCAGAGTCGACATAGGCGTCCGCGGTAATAGACGATAAAGAGCAAATCAGGGTCACAGATAGAATAAACTTAGACTGTAAAGTGCCAATTGAAACAGACTTATCAACCTTCTTAGTACGTTTAGAGCATGCTGATATAACATGAGTTGAATCACCACAATAGAAGCATAACCCATTTTTTCGCCTAAAATTCTGTCGTTCACTTCTGGACAGAATACTATCACATTGCATAATCTCTGGAGCCTTCTCAGTAGACACCGCCAAATGGTGCACAGGTTTGCGCTCCCGCAAACGCCGATCAATCTGAATAGCCATTGTCATGGACTCATTCAGACCTGTAGGCACAGGGAACCCCACCATAACATCCTTAATGGCATCAGAGAGACCCTCTCTGAAATTCGCCGCCAGGGCGCACTCATTCCACTGAGTAAACACAGACCACTTACAAAATTTTTGGCAGTATATTTCAGCCTCATCTTGCCCTTGAGACAGGGCCATTAAGGCTTTTTCAGCCTGAATCTCTAAATGAGGTTCCTCATAAAGCAACCCCAAGGCCAGGAAAAACGCATCCACATTGAGCAACGCAGGATCCCCTGGTGCCAAAGCAAATGCCCAGTCCTGAGGGTCGCCCCGGAGCAAGGAAATTACAATCCTGACCCGCTGTGCAGGATCTCCAGCGGAGCGAGATCTCAGAGACAAAAATAATTTACAATTATGTTTGAAATTCTGGAAGCAAGATCTATCCCCGGAGAAAAATTAAGGTAAAGGAATTCTAGGTTCAGATATAGGAGCATGAATAACAAAATCCTGTAAACTTTGAACCTTCACAGCGAGATTATCCAATCCTGTAGCTAAACTCTGAGGATCCATATTAATCAGGTGAAATCAGAACCATTCAAGGATTAGAAGGAGAGAGAGACGAAGGCTGCAGTAAGCAAAGATGCTAGTGAATCAACTAATGAGCAAACTCAGGGAAAAAAAAAAAAAAAAATTCTCTGCAGACTTCTTTTCTCTCCTTTCTTCTGCCAATTATTTTAACCCACGGCCGGCCAAACTGTCATGGTTCTCAATGGCAAGAGACCGTAGTAAAGCATACCAAAGGACTAGCTCTTGGAAGATGGGAACTCGAGCTGACTGTGAGCTAAACCTACCGCACAACTAACAGTGGCCGGGTAGCGTGC
Source organism: Ranitomeya variabilis (assembly GCF_051348905.1). Taxonomy (NCBI): domain Eukaryota; kingdom Metazoa; phylum Chordata; class Amphibia; order Anura; family Dendrobatidae; genus Ranitomeya; species Ranitomeya variabilis. The sequence goes on along the minus strand of NC_135232.1, from coordinate 720,451,871 downwards.
CTACGTTTTATCCCTAGACGCCCAGCGCCAGCCGGAGAACTGACTGACCCTAGCAGAGGAAAATACAGACCTGGCTTACCTCTAGAGAAATTTTCCCCAAAAGGCAGACAGTAGCCCCCACATATAATGTCGGTGATTTTAGAGGAAATTGACATACGAAGTATGAAGATAGGTTTAGCAAATTGAGGTCCGCTTACTAGATAGTAGGAAGACAGAAAAGGGAACTACACAGTCAGCTGAAAACCCTTTCAAAACACCATCCTGAAATTACTTTAAGACTCTAATATCAACTCATGATACCAGAGTGGCAATTTCAGCTCACAAGAGCTTCCAGCCTCAGAAATATTCAAACACAGAGAACTGGAACAAAAATGCAAAACAAACTTAGGACTACAAGTCCAACTTAGCTGATAGTAGTCTAGGAGCAGGAACATGCAACAGAAAGGCTTCTGGTAACATTGTTGGCCGGCATAGAAATGACTGAGGAGCAAGGCTAAATAGACAACTCCCACATCCTGATGGAAACAGGTGAACAGAGGAGATGAAGCACATAAGTGCAGTACCACCAGAAACCACCGGGGGAGCCCAGAAACCAAATTCACAACATACTTCTATGTATCGGTATCTGCCCTACAGACACTGCACAGTACCACTTCTGTTGTGAAATTGGATTTTGGGCTCCCCCGGTGGCCACTGGTGGAATTGAACTGGTGTGCTTCATCCTCTCTGTTCACCTGTTTCCATCAGGATGTGGGAGTCGCTATTTAGCCTTGCTCCTCTGTCACTTCCATGCCGGTCAACATTGTAATCAGAAGCCTTTCTGTGCATGTTCCTGCTGCTAGACAACTCCCAGCTAAGTTGGACTTAGTCCTTGTTTGTTTTTGCATTTTGTTCCAGTTCACAGCTGTAGTTTCGTTTCTGTGTCTGGAAAGCTCTTGTGATCTGAAATTGCCACTCTGATGTTATGAGTTAATACTAGAGTCTTAAAGTAATTTCAGGATGGTATTTTGATAGGGTTTTCAGCTGACCATGAAAGTGCCCTTTCTGTCTTCCTGCTATCTAGTAAGCGGACCTCAATTTTGCTAAACCTATTTTCATACTACGTTTGTCATTTCATCTAAAATCACCGCCAATATTTGTGGGGGCCTCTGTCTGCCTTTCGGGGAAATTTCTCTAGAGGTGAGCCAGGACTATATTTTCCTCTGCCAGGATTAGTTAGTCCTCCGGCCGGCGCTGGGCGTCTAGGGATAAAACGCAGGCTACGCTACCCGGCTACTGTTAGTTGTGCGGCAGGTTTAGTTCATGGTCAGTTTAGTTTCCATCCTTCCAAGAGCTAGTTCGTATGTTTGCTGGGCTATGTTCTCTTGCCATTGAGAACCATAACAGTTTGACCGGCCACAAGGGTTAAATTAATTGACAGAGAAAGGAGAGAAAAGAGAAGTCTGCTGAAAATTTTTTTTTTTTTTTTCTCAGTTCTGAGTGTGCTTGTAATTGAATCTCTTGCATGTCTGCCTATATTGCAGCCTTTCTCTCTCTCTCTCCTTCTAATCCTGGAATGGCTCTGTGTTCACCTGTTTAAAATGGATATTCAGAGTTTAGCTGCAGGTTTGAATAATCTCACCACGAAAGTTCAAAACTTACAAGATTTTGTTGTTCATGTTCCTATATCTGAACCTAGAATTCCTTTGCCTGAATTTTTCTCGGGGAATAGATCTTGCTTTCAAAATTTCAAAAATAATTGCAAGTTGTTTTTGTCCCTGAAATCTCGCTCTGCTGGAGATCCTGCTCAGCAGGTCAGGATTGTGATTTCTTTGCTCCGGGGCGACCCTCAGGATTGGGCTTTTGCATTGGCTCCAGGGGATCCTGCGTTGCTCAATGTGGATGCGTTTTTTCTGGCCTTGGGGTTGCTTTATGAGGAACCTCAGTTAGAACTTCAGGCGGAAAAGGCCTTGATGTCCCTATCTCAGGGGCAAGACGAAGCTGAAATATACTGCCAGAAATTCCGTAAATGGGCTGTGCTTACTCAGTGGAATGAGTGCGCCCTGGCGGCGAATTTCAGAGAGGGTCTCTCTGATGCCATTAAGGATGTTATGGTGGGGTTCCCTGTGCCTGCGGGTCTGAATGAGTCCATGACAATGGCTATCCAGATCGATAGGCGTCTGCGGGAGCGCAAACCTGTGCACCATTTGGCGGTGTCTACTGAGAAGACGCCAGAGAATATGCAATGTGATAGAATTCTGTCCAGAAGTGAACGGCAGAATTTAAGACGAAAAAATGGGTTGTGCTTCTATTGCGGTGATTCAACTCATGTTATATCAGCATGCTCTAAGCGTACTAAGAAGCTTGATAAGTCTGTTTCAATTGGCACTTTACAGTCTAAGTTTATTCTATCTGTGACCCTGATTTGTTCTTTATCATCTATTACCGCGGATGCCTATGTCGACTCTGGCGCCGCTTTGAGTCTTATGGATTGGTCCTTTGCCAAACGCTGTGGGTATGATTTGGAGCCTCTTGAAACTCCTATACCCCTGAAGGGGATTGACTCCACCCCATTGGCTAGCAATAAACCACAATACTGGACACAAGTAACTATGCGGATTAATCCGGATCACCAGGAGATTATTCGCTTTCTTGTGCTGTATAACCTACATGATGTGTTGGTGCTTGGATTGCCATGGCTGCAATCTCATAACCCAGTCCTTGACTGGAAAGCTATGTCTGTGTTAAGCTGGGGATGTACCTGTGGTTTCCATTTCATCATCTATTCCCTCTGAGATTCCTGAATTCTTGACTGAATATCGTGACGTTTTTGAAGAACCTAAGCTTGGTTCATTACCTCCGCACCGGGAGTGCGATTGTGCCATAGATTTGATTCCGGGTAGTAAATACCCTAAGGGTCGTTTATTTAATCTGTCTGTGTCTGAACATGCTGCTATGCGAGAATATATAAAGGAGTCCTTGGAAAAGGGACATATTCGTCCTTCGTCATCTCCCTTAGGAGCCGGTTTTTTCTTTGTGGCTAAGAAAGATGGATCTTTGAGGCCGTGCATTGATTATCGGCTTTTGAATAAAATCACGGTTAAATATCAATATCCGTTGCCACTGCTGACTGATTTGTTTGCTCGCATAAAGGGGGCCAAGTGGTTCTCTAAGATAGATCTTCGTGGGGCGTATAATTTGGTGCGAATTAAGCAGGGGGATGAGTGGAAAACCGCATTTAATACGCCCGAGGGCCACTTTGAGTATTTGGTGATGCCTTTTGGTCTTTCAAATGCCCCTTCAGTCTTTCAGTCCTTTATGCATGACATTTTCCGTGATTATTTGGATAAATTTATGATTGTGTATCTGGATGATATTTTGATTTTTTCGGATGACTGGGACTCTCATGTCCAGCAGGTCAGGAGGGTTTTTCAGGTTTTGCGGTCTAATTCCTTGTGTGTGAAGGGTTCTAAGTGCGTTTTTGGGGTTCAAAAGATTTCCTTTTTGGGATATATTTTTTCCCCCTCTTCCATCGAGATGGATCCTGTCAAGGTTCAGGCTATTTGTGATTGGACGCAACCCTCTTCTCTTAAGAGTCTTCAGAAATTTTTGGGCTTTGCTAACTTTTATCGTCGATTTATTGCTGGTTTTTCTGATGTTGTTAAACCATTGACTGATTTGACTAAGAAGGGTGCTGATGTTGCTGATTGGTCCCCTGCTGCTGTGGAGGCCTTTCGGGAGCTTAAGCGCCGCTTTTCTTCCGCCCCTGTGTTGCGTCAGCCTGATGTTGCTCTTCCTTTTCAGGTTGAGGTCGACGCTTCTGAAATCGGAGCTGGGGCGGTTTTGTCGCAGAGAAGTTCCGATTGCTCCGTGATGAGACCTTGTGCTTTTTTCTCGCGTAAATTTTCGCCCGCCGAGCGGAATTATGATGTTGGGAATCGGGAGCTTTTGGCCATGAAGTGGGCTTTTGAGGAGTGGCGTCATTGGCTTGAGGGGGCTAGACATCAGGTGGTGGTATTGACTGACCACAAAAATCTAATTTATCTTGAGTCCGCCAGACGCCTGAATCCTAGACAGGCGCGCTGGTCGTTGTTTTTCTCTCGGTTTAATTTTGTGGTGTCCTACCTGCCGGGTTCTAAGAATGTTAAGGCGGATGCCCTTTCTAGGAGTTTTGAGCCTGACTCCCCTGGTAATTCTGAACCTACAGGTATCCTTAAGGATGGAGTGATATTGTCTGCCGTTTCTCCAGACCTGCGGCGGGCCTTGCAGGAGTTTCAGGCGGATAGACCTGATCGTTGCCCACCTGGTAGACTGTTTGTTCCTGATGATTGGACCAGTAAAGTCATTTCTGAGGTTCATTCTTCTGCGTTGGCAGGTCATCCTGGAATCTTTGGTACCAGGGATTTGGTGGCAAGGTCCTTCTGGTGGCCTTCCCTGTCTCGAGATGTGCGAGGCTTCGTGCAGTCTTGTGACGTTTGTGCTCGGGCCAAGCCTTGTTGTTCTCGGGCTAGTGGATTGTTGTTGCCCTTGCCTATCCCGAAGAGGCCCTGGACGCACATCTCGATGGATTGGCCCGAGCACAAACATCACAAGACTGCACAAAACCTCGCACATCTCGCGACAGGGAAGGCCACCAGAAGGACCTAGCCACCAAATCCCTGGTACCAAAGATTCCAGGATGACCTGCTAACGCAGAAGAATGGACCTCCGAGATGACTCTACTGGTCCAATCATCAGGAACAAACAATCTGCCAGGCGGGCAACGATCAGGTCTATCCGCCTGAAACTCCTGCAAGACCCGTCGCAAATCTGGGGAAACAGCAGATAATATCACTCCATCCTTAAGGATACCTGTAGGTTCAGAATTACCAGGGGAATCAGGCTCAAAACTCCTAGAAAGGGCATCCGCCTTCACATTTTTAGAACCCGGTAGGTAAGAAACCACAAAATTAAACCGAGAGAAAAATAACGACCAGCGCGCCTGTCTAGGATTCAGGCGCCTAGCGGACTCAAGTTAAATCAAATTCTTGTGGTCGGTCAATACCACCACCTGATGTCTAGCCCCCTCAAGCCAATGACGCCACTCCTCAAAAGCCCACTTCATAGCCAAGAGCTCCCGATTACCAATATCATAATTTCGCTCAGCGGGCGAAAACTTACGAGAAAAGAACGCACAAGGTCTCATCACGGAGCAGTCGGAACTTTTCTGCGACAAAACCGCCCCAGCTCCGATTTCTGAAGCGTCGACCTCAACCTGAAAAGGAAGAGTAACATCAGGCTGACGCAATACAGGGGCGGAAGAAAAGCGGCGCTTAAGCTCCCGAAAGGCCTCCACAGCAGCAGGGGACCACTCAGCAACATCAGCACCCTTCTTAGTCAAATCAGTCAACGGTTTAGCGACATCAGAAAAACCAGTTATAAATCGACGATAAAAATTAGCAAAGCCCAAAAACTTCTGAAGGCTCTTAAGAGAAGAGGGTTGCGTCCAATCACAAATAGCCTGAACCTTGACAGGGTCCATCTCAATGGAAGAGGGGGAAAAAATGTACCCCAAAAACGAAATCTTTTGAACCCCAAAAACGCACTTAGAACCCTTTACACACAAGGAATTAGAGCGCAAAACCTGAAAAACCCTCCTGACCTGTTGGACATGAGAGTCCCAGTCATCCGAAAAAATCAAAATATCATCCAGATACACAATCAAAAATTTATCCAAATATTCACGGAAAATGTCATGCATAAAGGACTGAAAGACTGAAGGGGCATTTGAAAGACCAAAAGGCATTACTAAATACTCAAAATGGCCCTCAGGCGTATTAAATGCGGTTTTCCACTCATCCCCCTGCTTAATTCGCACTAAATTATACGCCCCACGAAGATCTATCTTAGAGAACCACTTGGCCCCCTTTATTCGAGCAAACAAATCAGTAAGCAGTGGCAAAGGATACTGATATTTAACCGTGATTTTATTCAAAAGCCGATAATCAATACACGGCCTCAAAGAGCCATCTTTTTTAGATACAAAGAAAAAACCGGCTCCTAAGGGAGATGACGAAGGACGAATATGTCCCTTTTCCAAGGACTCCTTAATATATTCCCGCATAGCAGCATGTTCAGGCACAGATAGATTAAATAAACGACCCTTTGGAAACTTACTGCCCGGAATCAGATCTATAGTACAATCGCACTCTCTGTGCGGAGGTAGTGAACCAATTTTAGGCTCCTCAAAAACGTCACGATAATCAGATAAAAATTCCGGAATCTCAGAGGGAATAGATGACGAAATGGAAACCAAAGGTACGTCCCCATGAGTCCCCTGACATCCCCAGCTTAACACAGACATTGCTTTCCAGTCGAGGACTGGGTTATGAGATTGCAGCCATGGCAATCCAAGCACCAACACATCATGTAGATTATACAACACAAGGAAGCGAATAATCTCCTGGTGATCCGGATTAATACGCATAGTTACTTGTGTCCAGTATTGTGGTTTATTACTAGCCAATGGCGTGGAGTCAATACCCTTCAGAGGTATAGGAACTTCCAGAGGCTCTAAATCAAACCCACAGCGTTTGGCAAAGGACCAATCCATAAGACTCAAAGCGGCGCCAGAGTCGACATAGGCGTCCGCGGTAATAGACGATAAAGAGCAAATCAGGGTCACAGATAGAATAAACTTAGACTGTAAAGTGCCAATTGAAACAGACTTATCAACCTTCTTAGTACGTTTAGAGCATGCTGATATAACATGAGTTGAATCACCACAATAGAAGCATAACCCATTTTTTCGCCTAAAATTCTGTCGTTCACTTCTGGACAGAATACTATCACATTGCATAATCTCTGGAGCCTTCTCAGTAGACACCGCCAAATGGTGCACAGGTTTGCGCTCCCGCAAACGCCGATCAATCTGAATAGCCATTGTCATGGACTCATTCAGACCTGTAGGCACAGGGAACCCCACCATAACATCCTTAATGGCATCAGAGAGACCCTCTCTGAAATTCGCCGCCAGGGCGCACTCATTCCACTGAGTAAACACAGACCACTTACAAAATTTTTGGCAGTATATTTCAGCCTCATCTTGCCCTTGAGACAGGGCCATTAAGGCTTTTTCAGCCTGAATCTCTAAATGAGGTTCCTCATAAAGCAACCCCAAGGCCAGGAAAAACGCATCCACATTGAGCAACGCAGGATCCCCTGGTGCCAAAGCAAATGCCCAGTCCTGAGGGTCGCCCCGGAGCAAGGAAATTACAATCCTGACCTGCTGTGCAGGATCTCCAGCGGAGCGAGATCTCAGAGACAAAAATAATTTACAATTATGTTTGAAATTCTGGAAGCAAGATCTATCCCCGGAGAAAAATTAAGGTAAAGGAATTCTAGGTTCAGATATAGGAGCATGAATAACAAAATCCTGTAAACTTTGAACCTTCACAGCGAGATTATCCAATCCTGTAGCTAAACTCTGAGGATCCATATTAATCAGGTGAAATCAGAACCATTCAAGGATTAGAAGGAGAGAGAGACGAAGGCTGCAGTAAGCAAAGATGCTAGTGAATCAACTAATGAGCAAACTCAGGGAAAAAAAAAAAAAAAAATTCTCTGCAGACTTCTTTTCTCTCCTTTCTTCTGCCAATTATTTTAACCCACGGCCGGCCAAACTGTCATGGTTCTCAATGGCAAGAGACCGTAGTAAAGCATACCAAAGGACTAGCTCTTGGAAGATGGGAACTCGAGCTGACTGTGAGCTAAACCTACCGCACAACTAACAGTGGCCGGGTAGCGTGCCTACGTTTTATCCCTAGACGCCCAGCGCCAGCCGGAGAACTGACTGACCCTAGCAGAGGAAAATACAGACCTGGCTTACCTCTAGAGAAATTTTCCCCAAAAGGCAGACAGTAGCCCCCACATATAATGTCGGTGATTTTAGAGGAAATTGACATACGAAGTATGAAGATAGGTTTAGCAAATTGAGGTCCGCTTACTAGATAGTAGGAAGACAGAAAAGGGAACTACACAGTCAGCTGAAAACCCTTTCAAAACACCATCCTGAAATTACTTTAAGACTCTAATATCAACTCATGATACCAGAGTGGCAATTTCAGCTCACAAGAGCTTCCAGCCTCAGAAATATTCAAACACAGAGAACTGGAACAAAAATGCAAAACAAACTTAGGACTACAAGTCCAACTTAGCTGATAGTAGTCTAGGAGCAGGAACATGCAACAGAAAGGCTTCTGGTAACATTGTTGGCCGGCATAGAAATGACTGAGGAGCAAGGCTAAATAGACAACTCCCACATCCTGATGGAAACAGGTGAACAGAGGAGATGAAGCACATAAGTGCAGTACCACCAGAAACCACCGGGGGAGCCCAGAAACCAAATTCACAACATACTTCTATGTATCGGTATCTGCCCTACAGACACTGCACAGTACCACTTCTGTTGTGAAATTGGATTTTGGGCTCCCCCGGTGGCCACTGGTGGAATTGAACTGGTGTGCTTCATCCTCTCTGTTCACCTGTTTCCATCAGGATGTGGGAGTCGCTATTTAGCCTTGCTCCTCTGTCACTTCCATGCCGGTCAACATTGTAATCAGAAGCCTTTCTGTGCATGTTCCTGCTGCTAGACAACTCCCAGCTAAGTTGGACTTAGTCCTTGTTTGTTTTTGCATTTTGTTCCAGTTCACAGCTGTAGTTTCGTTTCTGTGTCTGGAAAGCTCTTGTGATCTGAAATTGCCACTCTGATGTTATGAGTTAATACTAGAGTCTTAAAGTAATTTCAGGATGGTATTTTGATAGGGTTTTCAGCTGACCATGAAAGTGCCCTTTCTGTCTTCCTGCTATCTAGTAAGCGGACCTCAATTTTGCTAAACCTATTTTCATACTACGTTTGTCATTTCATCTAAAATCACCGCCAATATTTGTGGGGGCCTCTGTCTGCCTTTCGGGGAAATTTCTCTAGAGGTGAGCCAGGACTATATTTTCCTCTGCCAGGATTAGTTAGTCCTCCGGCCGGCGCTGGGCGTCTAGGGATAAAACGCAGGCTACGCTACCCGGCTACTGTTAGTTGTGCGGCAGGTTTAGTTCATGGTCAGTTTAGTTTCCATCCTTCCAAGAGCTAGTTCGTATGTTTGCTGGGCTATGTTCTCTTGCCATTGAGAACCATAACAGTTTGACCGGCCACAAGGGTTAAATTAATTGACAGAGAAAGGAGAGAAAAGAGAAGTCTGCTGAAAATTTTTTTTTTTTTTTTCTCAGTTCTGAGTGTGCTTGTAATTGAATCTCTTGCATGTCTGCCTATATTGCAGCCTTTCTCTCTCTCTCTCCTTCTAATCCTGGAATGGCTCTGTGTTCACCTGTTTAAAATGGATATTCAGAGTTTAGCTGCAGGTTTGAATAATCTCACCACGAAAGTTCAAAACTTACAAGATTTTGTTGTTCATGTTCCTATATCTGAACCTAGAATTCCTTTGCCTGAATTTTTCTCGGGGAATAGATCTTGCTTTCAAAATTTCAAAAATAATTGCAAGTTGTTTTTGTCCCTGAAATCTCGCTCTGCTGGAGATCCTGCTCAGCAGGTCAGGATTGTGATTTCTTTGCTCCGGGGCGACCCTCAGGATTGGGCTTTTGCATTGGCTCCAGGGGATCCTGCGTTGCTCAATGTGGATGCGTTTTTTCTGGCCTTGGGGTTGCTTTATGAGGAACCTCAGTTAGAACTTCAGGCGGAAAAGGCCTTGATGTCCCTATCTCAGGGGCAAGACGAAGCTGAAATATACTGCCAGAAATTCCGTAAATGGGCTGTGCTTACTCAGTGGAATGAGTGCGCCCTGGCGGCGAATTTCAGAGAGGGTCTCTCTGATGCCATTAAGGATGTTATGGTGGGGTTCCCTGTGCCTGCGGGTCTGAATGAGTCCATGACAATGGCTATCCAGATCGATAGGCGTCTGCGGGAGCGCAAACCTGTGCACCATTTGGCGGTGTCTACTGAGAAGACGCCAGAGAATATGCAATGTGATAGAATTCTGTCCAGAAGTGAACGGCAGAATTTAAGACGAAAAAATGGGTTGTGCTTCTATTGCGGTGATTCAACTCATGTTATATCAGCATGCTCTAAGCGTACTAAGAAGCTTGATAAGTCTGTTTCAATTGGCACTTTACAGTCTAAGTTTATTCTATCTGTGACCCTGATTTGTTCTTTATCATCTATTACCGCGGATGCCTATGTCGACTCTGGCGCCGCTTTGAGTCTTATGGATTGGTCCTTTGCCAAACGCTGTGGGTATGATTTGGAGCCTCTTGAAACTCCTATACCCCTGAAGGGGATTGACTCCACCCCATTGGCTAGCAATAAACCACAATACTGGACACAAGTAACTATGCGGATTAATCCGGATCACCAGGAGATTATTCGCTTTCTTGTGCTGTATAACCTACATGATGTGTTGGTGCTTGGATTGCCATGGCTGCAATCTCATAACCCAGTCCTTGACTGGAAAGCTATGTCTGTGTTAAGCTGGGGATGTACCTGTGGTTTCCATTTCATCATCTATTCCCTCTGAGATTCCTGAATTCTTGACTGAATATCGTGACGTTTTTGAAGAACCTAAGCTTGGTTCATTACCTCCGCACCGGGAGTGCGATTGTGCCATAGATTTGATTCCGGGTAGTAAATACCCTAAGGGTCGTTTATTTAATCTGTCTGTGTCTGAACATGCTGCTATGCGAGAATATATAAAGGAGTCCTTGGAAAAGGGACATATTCGTCCTTCGTCATCTCCCTTAGGAGCCGGTTTTTTCTTTGTGGCTAAGAAAGATGGATCTTTGAGGCCGTGCATTGATTATCGGCTTTTGAATAAAATCACGGTTAAATATCAATATCCGTTGCCACTGCTGACTGATTTGTTTGCTCGCATAAAGGGGGCCAAGTGGTTCTCTAAGATAGATCTTCGTGGGGCGTATAATTTGGTGCGAATTAAGCAGGGGGATGAGTGGAAAACCGCATTTAATACGCCCGAGGGCCACTTTGAGTATTTGGTGATGCCTTTTGGTCTTTCAAATGCCCCTTCAGTCTTTCAGTCCTTTATGCATGACATTTTCCGTGATTATTTGGATAAATTTATGATTGTGTATCTGGATGATATTTTGATTTTTTCGGATGACTGGGACTCTCATGTCCAGCAGGTCAGGAGGGTTTTTCAGGTTTTGCGGTCTAATTCCTTGTGTGTGAAGGGTTCTAAGTGCGTTTTTGGGGTTCAAAAGATTTCCTTTTTGGGATATATTTTTTCCCCCTCTTCCATCGAGATGGATCCTGTCAAGGTTCAGGCTATTTGTGATTGGACGCAACCCTCTTCTCTTAAGAGTCTTCAGAAATTTTTGGGCTTTGCTAACTTTTATCGTCGATTTATTGCTGGTTTTTCTGATGTTGTTAAACCATTGACTGATTTGACTAAGAAGGGTGCTGATGTTGCTGATTGGTCCCCTGCTGCTGTGGAGGCCTTTCGGGAGCTTAAGCGCCGCTTTTCTTCCGCCCCTGTGTTGCGTCAGCCTGATGTTGCTCTTCCTTTTCAGGTTGAGGTCGACGCTTCTGAAATCGGAGCTGGGGCGGTTTTGTCGCAGAGAAGTTCCGATTGCTCCGTGATGAGACCTTGTGCTTTTTTCTCGCGTAAATTTTCGCCCGCCGAGCGGAATTATGATGTTGGGAATCGGGAGCTTTTGGCCATGAAGTGGGCTTTTGAGGAGTGGCGTCATTGGCTTGAGGGGGCTAGACATCAGGTGGTGGTATTGACTGACCACAAAAATCTAATTTATCTTGAGTCCGCCAGACGCCTGAATCCTAGACAGGCGCGCTGGTCGTTGTTTTTCTCTCGGTTTAATTTTGTGGTGTCCTACCTGCCGGGTTCTAAGAATGTTAAGGCGGATGCCCTTTCTAGGAGTTTTGAGCCTGACTCCCCTGGTAATTCTGAACCTACAGGTATCCTTAAGGATGGAGTGATATTGTCTGCCGTTTCTCCAGACCTGCGGCGGGCCTTGCAGGAGTTTCAGGCGGATAGACCTGATCGTTGCCCACCTGGTAGACTGTTTGTTCCTGATGATTGGACCAGTAAAGTCATTTCTGAGGTTCATTCTTCTGCGTTGGCAGGTCATCCTGGAATCTTTGGTACCAGGGATTTGGTGGCAAGGTCCTTCTGGTGGCCTTCCCTGTCTCGAGATGTGCGAGGCTTCGTGCAGTCTTGTGACGTTTGTGCTCGGGCCAAGCCTTGTTGTTCTCGGGCTAGTGGATTGTTGTTGCCCTTGCCTATCCCGAAGAGGCCCTGGACGCACATCTCGATGGATTGGCCCGAGCACAAACATCACAAGACTGCACAAAACCTCGCACATCTCGCGACAGGGAAGGCCACCAGAAGGACCTAGCCACCAAATCCCTGGTACCAAAGATTCCAGGATGACCTGCTAACGCAGAAGAATGGACCTCCGAGATGACTCTACTGGTCCAATCATCAGGAACAAACAATCTACCAGGCGGGCAACGATCAGGTCTATCCGCCTGAAACTCCTGCAAGACCCGTCGCAAATCTGGGGAAACAGCAGATAATATCACTCCATCCTTAAGGATACCTGTAGGTTCAGAATTACCAGGGGAATCAGGCTCAAAACTCCTAGAAAGGGCATCCGCCTTCACATTTTTAGAACCCGGTAGGTAAGAAACCACAAAATTAAACCGAGAGAAAAATAACGACCAGCGCGCCTGTCTAGGATTCAGGCGCCTAGCGGACTCAAGTTAAATCAAATTCTTGTGGTCGGTCAATACCACCACCTGATGTCTAGCCCCCTCAAGCCAATGACGCCACTCCTCAAAAGCCCACTTCATAGCCAAGAGCTCCCGATTACCAATATCATAATTTCGCTCAGCGGGCGAAAACTTACGAGAAAAGAACGCACAAGGTCTCATCACGGAGCAGTCGGAACTTTTCTGCGACAAAACCGCCCCAGCTCCGATTTCTGAAGCGTCGACCTCAACCTGAAAAGGAAGAGTAACATCAGGCTGACGCAATACAGGGGCGGAAGAAAAGCGGCGCTTAAGCTCCCGAAAGGCCTCCACAGCAGCAGGGGACCACTCAGCAACATCAGCACCCTTCTTAGTCAAATCAGTCAACGGTTTAGCGACATCAGAAAAACCAGTTATAAATCGACGATAAAAATTAGCAAAGCCCAAAAACTTCTGAAGGCTCTTAAGAGAAGAGGGTTGCGTCCAATCACAAATAGCCTGAACCTTGACAGGGTCCATCTCAATGGAAGAGGGGGAAAAAATGTACCCCAAAAACGAAATCTTTTGAACCCCAAAAACGCACTTAGAACCCTTTACACACAAGGAATTAGAGCGCAAAACCTGAAAAACCCTCCTGACCTGTTGGACATGAGAGTCCCAGTCATCCGAAAAAATCAAAATATCATCCAGATACACAATCAAAAATTTATCCAAATATTCACGGAAAATGTCATGCATAAAGGACTGAAAGACTGAAGGGGCATTTGAAAGACCAAAAGGCATTACTAAATACTCAAAATGGCCCTCAGGCGTATTAAATGCGGTTTTCCACTCATCCCCCTGCTTAATTCGCACTAAATTATACGCCCCACGAAGATCTATCTTAGAGAACCACTTGGCCCCCTTTATTCGAGCAAACAAATCAGTAAGCAGTGGCAAAGGATACTGATATTTAACCGTGATTTTATTCAAAAGCCGATAATCAATACACGGCCTCAAAGAGCCATCTTTTTTAGATACAAAGAAAAAACCGGCTCCTAAGGGAGATGACGAAGGACGAATATGTCCCTTTTCCAAGGACTCCTTAATATATTCCCGCATAGCAGCATGTTCAGGCACAGATAGATTAAATAAACGACCCTTTGGAAACTTACTGCCCGGAATCAGATCTATAGTACAATCGCACTCTCTGTGCGGAGGTAGTGAACCAATTTTAGGCTCCTCAAAAACGTCACGATAATCAGATAAAAATTCCGGAATCTCAGAGGGAATAGATGACGAAATGGAAACCAAAGGTACGTCCCCATGAGTCCCCTGACATCCCCAGCTTAACACAGACATTGCTTTCCAGTCGAGGACTGGGTTATGAGATTGCAGCCATGGCAATCCAAGCACCAACACATCATGTAGATTATACAACACAAGGAAGCGAATAATCTCCTGGTGATCCGGATTAATACGCATAGTTACTTGTGTCCAGTATTGTGGTTTATTACTAGCCAATGGCGTGGAGTCAATACCCTTCAGAGGTATAGGAACTTCCAGAGGCTCTAAATCAAACCCACAGCGTTTGGCAAAGGACCAATCCATAAGACTCAAAGCGGCGCCAGAGTCGACATAGGCGTCCGCGGTAATAGACGATAAAGAGCAAATCAGGGTCACAGATAGAATAAACTTAGACTGTAAAGTGCCAATTGAAACAGACTTATCAACCTTCTTAGTACGTTTAGAGCATGCTGATATAACATGAGTTGAATCACCACAATAGAAGCATAACCCATTTTTTCGCCTAAAATTCTGTCGTTCACTTCTGGACAGAATACTATCACATTGCATAATCTCTGGAGCCTTCTCAGTAGACACCGCCAAATGGTGCACAGGTTTGCGCTCCCGCAAACGCCGATCAATCTGAATAGCCATTGTCATGGACTCATTCAGACCTGTAGGCACAGGGAACCCCACCATAACATCCTTAATGGCATCAGAGAGACCCTCTCTGAAATTCGCCGCCAGGGCGCACTCATTCCACTGAGTAAACACAGACCACTTACAAAATTTTTGGCAGTATATTTCAGCCTCATCTTGCCCTTGAGACAGGGCCATTAAGGCTTTTTCAGCCTGAATCTCTAAATGAGGTTCCTCATAAAGCAACCCCAAGGCCAGGAAAAACGCATCCACATTGAGCAACGCAGGATCCCCTGGTGCCAAAGCAAATGCCCAGTCCTGAGGGTCGCCCCGGAGCAAGGAAATTACAATCCTGACCCGCTGTGCAGGATCTCCAGCGGAGCGAGATCTCAGAGACAAAAATAATTTACAATTATGTTTGAAATTCTGGAAGCAAGATCTATCCCCGGAGAAAAATTAAGGTAAAGGAATTCTAGGTTCAGATATAGGAGCATGAATAACAAAATCCTGTAAACTTTGAACCTTCACAGCGAGATTATCCAATCCTGTAGCTAAACTCTGAGGATCCATATTAATCAGGTGAAATCAGAACCATTCAAGGATTAGAAGGAGAGAGAGACGAAGGCTGCAGTAAGCAAAGATGCTAGTGAATCAACTAATGAGCAAACTCAGGGAAAAAAAAAAAAAAAAATTCTCTGCAGACTTCTTTTCTCTCCTTTCTTCTGCCAATTATTTTAACCCACGGCCGGCCAAACTGTCATGGTTCTCAATGGCAAGAGACCGTAGTAAAGCATACCAAAGGACTAGCTCTTGGAAGATGGGAACTCGAGCTGACTGTGAGCTAAACCTACCGCACAACTAACAGTGGCCGGGTAGCGTGCCTACGTTTTATCCCTAGACGCCCAGCGCCAGCCGGAGAACTGACTGACCCTAGCAGAGGAAAATACAGACCTGGCTTACCTCTAGAGAAATTTTCCCCAAAAGGCAGACAGTAGCCCCCACATATAATGTCGGTGATTTTAGAGGAAATTGACATACGAAGTATGAAGATAGGTTTAGCAAATTGAGGTCCGCTTACTAGATAGTAGGAAGACAGAAAAGGGAACTACACAGTCAGCTGAAAACCCTTTCAAAACACCATCCTGAAATTACTTTAAGACTCTAATATCAACTCATGATACCAGAGTGGCAATTTCAGCTCACAAGAGCTTCCAGCCTCAGAAATATTCAAACACAGAGAACTGGAACAAAAATGCAAAACAAACTTAGGACTACAAGTCCAACTTAGCTGATAGTAGTCTAGGAGCAGGAACATGCAACAGAAAGGCTTCTGGTAACATTGTTGGCCGGCATAGAAATGACTGAGGAGCAAGGCTAAATAGACAACTCCCACATCCTGATGGAAACAGGTGAACAGAGGAGATGAAGCACATAAGTGCAGTACCACCAGAAACCACCGGGGGAGCCCAGAAACCAAATTCACAACATACTTCTATGTATCGGTATCTGCCCTACAGACACTGCACAGTACCACTTCTGTTGTGAAATTGGATTTTGGGCTCCCCCGGTGGCCACTGGTGGAATTGAACTGGTGTGCTTCATCCTCTCTGTTCACCTGTTTCCATCAGGATGTGGGAGTCGCTATTTAGCCTTGCTCCTCTGTCACTTCCATGCCGGTCAACATTGTAATCAGAAGCCTTTCTGTGCATGTTCCTGCTGCTAGACAACTCCCAGCTAAGTTGGACTTAGTCCTTGTTTGTTTTTGCATTTTGTTCCAGTTCACAGCTGTAGTTTCGTTTCTGTGTCTGGAAAGCTCTTGTGATCTGAAATTGCCACTCTGATGTTATGAGTTAATACTAGAGTCTTAAAGTAATTTCAGGATGGTATTTTGATAGGGTTTTCAGCTGACCATGAAAGTGCCCTTTCTGTCTTCCTGCTATCTAGTAAGCGGACCTCAATTTTGCTAAACCTATTTTCATACTACGTTTGTCATTTCATCTAAAATCACCGCCAATATTTGTGGGGGCCTCTGTCTGCCTTTCGGGGAAATTTCTCTAGAGGTGAGCCAGGACTATATTTTCCTCTGCCAGGATTAGTTAGTCCTCCGGCCGGCGCTGGGCGTCTAGGGATAAAACGCAGGCTACGCTACCCGGCTACTGTTAGTTGTGCGGCAGGTTTAGTTCATGGTCAGTTTAGTTTCCATCCTTCCAAGAGCTAGTTCGTATGTTTGCTGGGCTATGTTCTCTTGCCATTGAGAACCATAACAGTTTGACCGGCCACAAGGGTTAAATTAATTGACAGAGAAAGGAGAGAAAAGAGAAGTCTGCTGAAAATTTTTTTTTTTTTTTTCTCAGTTCTGAGTGTGCTTGTAATTGAATCTCTTGCATGTCTGCCTATATTGCAGCCTTTCTCTCTCTCTCTCCTTCTAATCCTGGAATGGCTCTGTGTTCACCTGTTTAAAATGGATATTCAGAGTTTAGCTGCAGGTTTGAATAATCTCACCACGAAAGTTCAAAACTTACAAGATTTTGTTGTTCATGTTCCTATATCTGAACCTAGAATTCCTTTGCCTGAATTTTTCTCGGGGAATAGATCTTGCTTTCAAAATTTCAAAAATAATTGCAAGTTGTTTTTGTCCCTGAAATCTCGCTCTGCTGGAGATCCTGCTCAGCAGGTCAGGATTGTGATTTCTTTGCTCCGGGGCGACCCTCAGGATTGGGCTTTTGCATTGGCTCCAGGGGATCCTGCGTTGCTCAATGTGGATGCGTTTTTTCTGGCCTTGGGGTTGCTTTATGAGGAACCTCAGTTAGAACTTCAGGCGGAAAAGGCCTTGATGTCCCTATCTCAGGGGCAAGACGAAGCTGAAATATACTGCCAGAAATTCCGTAAATGGGCTGTGCTTACTCAGTGGAATGAGTGCGCCCTGGCGGCGAATTTCAGAGAGGGTCTCTCTGATGCCATTAAGGATGTTATGGTGGGGTTCCCTGTGCCTGCGGGTCTGAATGAGTCCATGACAATGGCTATCCAGATCGATAGGCGTCTGCGGGAGCGCAAACCTGTGCACCATTTGGCGGTGTCTACTGAGAAGACGCCAGAGAATATGCAATGTGATAGAATTCTGTCCAGAAGTGAACGGCAGAATTTAAGACGAAAAAATGGGTTGTGCTTCTATTGCGGTGATTCAACTCATGTTATATCAGCATGCTCTAAGCGTACTAAGAAGCTTGATAAGTCTGTTTCAATTGGCACTTTACAGTCTAAGTTTATTCTATCTGTGACCCTGATTTGTTCTTTATCATCTATTACCGCGGATGCCTATGTCGACTCTGGCGCCGCTTTGAGTCTTATGGATTGGTCCTTTGCCAAACGCTGTGGGTATGATTTGGAGCCTCTTGAAACTCCTATACCCCTGAAGGGGATTGACTCCACCCCATTGGCTAGCAATAAACCACAATACTGGACACAAGTAACTATGCGGATTAATCCGGATCACCAGGAGATTATTCGCTTTCTTGTGCTGTATAACCTACATGATGTGTTGGTGCTTGGATTGCCATGGCTGCAATCTCATAACCCAGTCCTTGACTGGAAAGCTATGTCTGTGTTAAGCTGGGGATGTACCTGTGGTTTCCATTTCATCATCTATTCCCTCTGAGATTCCTGAATTCTTGACTGAATATCGTGACGTTTTTGAAGAACCTAAGCTTGGTTCATTACCTCCGCACCGGGAGTGCGATTGTGCCATAGATTTGATTCCGGGTAGTAAATACCCTAAGGGTCGTTTATTTAATCTGTCTGTGTCTGAACATGCTGCTATGCGAGAATATATAAAGGAGTCCTTGGAAAAGGGACATATTCGTCCTTCGTCATCTCCCTTAGGAGCCGGTTTTTTCTTTGTGGCTAAGAAAGATGGATCTTTGAGGCCGTGCATTGATTATCGGCTTTTGAATAAAATCACGGTTAAATATCAATATCCGTTGCCACTGCTGACTGATTTGTTTGCTCGCATAAAGGGGGCCAAGTGGTTCTCTAAGATAGATCTTCGTGGGGCGTATAATTTGGTGCGAATTAAGCAGGGGGATGAGTGGAAAACCGCATTTAATACGCCCGAGGGCCACTTTGAGTATTTGGTGATGCCTTTTGGTCTTTCAAATGCCCCTTCAGTCTTTCAGTCCTTTATGCATGACATTTTCCGTGATTATTTGGATAAATTTATGATTGTGTATCTGGATGATATTTTGATTTTTTCGGATGACTGGGACTCTCATGTCCAGCAGGTCAGGAGGGTTTTTCAGGTTTTGCGGTCTAATTCCTTGTGTGTGAAGGGTTCTAAGTGCGTTTTTGGGGTTCAAAAGATTTCCTTTTTGGGATATATTTTTTCCCCCTCTTCCATCGAGATGGATCCTGTCAAGGTTCAGGCTATTTGTGATTGGACGCAACCCTCTTCTCTTAAGAGTCTTCAGAAATTTTTGGGCTTTGCTAACTTTTATCGTCGATTTATTGCTGGTTTTTCTGATGTTGTTAAACCATTGACTGATTTGACTAAGAAGGGTGCTGATGTTGCTGATTGGTCCCCTGCTGCTGTGGAGGCCTTTCGGGAGCTTAAGCGCCGCTTTTCTTCCGCCCCTGTGTTGCGTCAGCCTGATGTTGCTCTTCCTTTTCAGGTTGAGGTCGACGCTTCTGAAATCGGAGCTGGGGCGGTTTTGTCGCAGAGAAGTTCCGATTGCTCCGTGATGAGACCTTGTGCTTTTTTCTCGCGTAAATTTTCGCCCGCCGAGCGGAATTATGATGTTGGGAATCGGGAGCTTTTGGCCATGAAGTGGGCTTTTGAGGAGTGGCGTCATTGGCTTGAGGGGGCTAGACATCAGGTGGTGGTATTGACTGACCACAAAAATCTAATTTATCTTGAGTCCGCCAGACGCCTGAATCCTAGACAGGCGCGCTGGTCGTTGTTTTTCTCTCGGTTTAATTTTGTGGTGTCCTACCTGCCGGGTTCTAAGAATGTTAAGGCGGATGCCCTTTCTAGGAGTTTTGAGCCTGACTCCCCTGGTAATTCTGAACCTACAGGTATCCTTAAGGATGGAGTGATATTGTCTGCCGTTTCTCCAGACCTGCGGCGGGCCTTGCAGGAGTTTCAGGCGGATAGACCTGATCGTTGCCCACCTGGTAGACTGTTTGTTCCTGATGATTGGACCAGTAAAGTCATTTCTGAGGTTCATTCTTCTGCGTTGGCAGGTCATCCTGGAATCTTTGGTACCAGGGATTTGGTGGCAAGGTCCTTCTGGTGGCCTTCCCTGTCTCGAGATGTGCGAGGCTTCGTGCAGTCTTGTGACGTTTGTGCTCGGGCCAAGCCTTGTTGTTCTCGGGCTAGTGGATTGTTGTTGCCCTTGCCTATCCCGAAGAGGCCCTGGACGCACATCTCGATGGATTTTATTTCGGATCTTCCTGTTTCTCAGAAGATGTCTGTCATCTGGGTGGTGTGTGATCGTTTCTCTAAGATGGTCCATTTGGTTCCCCTGCCTAAGTTGCCTTCTTCTTCCGAGTTGGTTCCTCTGTTTTTTCAAAATGTGGTCCGTTTGCATGGTATTCCGGAGAATATCGTTTCTGACAGAGGTACCCAATTCGTGTCTAGATTTTGGCGAGCATTCTGTGCTAGGATGGGCATAGATTTGTCTTTCTCGTCTGCTTTCCATCCTCAGACTAATGGCCAGACCGAGCGGACGAATCAGACCTTGGAGACATATTTGAGGTGTTTTGTGTCTGCAGATCAGGATGATTGGGTTGCTTTTTTGCCTTTAGCGGAGTTTGCCCTCAATAATCGGGCCAGTTCTGCCACCTTGGTGTCTCCCTTTTTCTGTAATTCGGGGTTTCATCCTCGATTTTCTTCTGGTCAGGTGGAATCTTCGGATTGTCCTGGAGTGGATGCTGTGGTGGAGAGGTTGCATCAGATTTGGGGGCAGGTAGTGGACAATTTGAAGTTGTCCCAGGAGAAGACTCAGCTTTTTGCCAACCGCCGGCGTCGGGTTGGTCCTCGGCTTTGTGTTGGGGACTTGGTGTGGTTGTCTTCTCGTTTTGTCCCTATGAGGGTTTCTTCTCCCAAGTTTAAGCCTCGGTTCATCGGCCCGTACAAGATATTGGAGATTCTTAACCCTGTGTCCTTCCGTTTGGACCTCCCTGCATCTTTTTCTATTCATAATGTTTTTCATCGGTCATTATTGCGCAGGTATGAGGTACCGGTTGTGCCTTCCGTTGAGCCTCCTGCTCCGGTGTTGGTTGAGGGCGAGTTGGAGTACGTTGTGGAAAAAATCTTGGACTCCCGTGTTTCCAGACGGAAACTCCAGTATCTGGTCAAATGGAAGGGATACGGTCAGGAGGATAATTCTTGGGTGACTGCCTCTGATGTTCATGCCTCCGATTTGGTCCGTGCCTTTCATAGGGCTCATCCTGATCGCCCTGGTGGTTCTGGTGAGGGTTCGGTGCCCCCTCCTTGAGGGGGGGGTACTGTTGTGAAATTGGATTTTGGGCTCCCCCGGTGGCCACTGGTGGAATTGAACTGGTGTGCTTCATCCTCTCTGTTCACCTGTTTCCATCAGGATGTGGGAGTCGCTATTTAGCCTTGCTCCTCTGTCACTTCCATGCCGGTCAACATTGTAATCAGAAGCCTTTCTGTGCATGTTCCTGCTGCTAGACAACTCCCAGCTAAGTTGGACTTAGTCCTTGTTTGTTTTTGCATTTTGTTCCAGTTCACAGCTGTAGTTTCGTTTCTGTGTCTGGAAAGCTCTTGTGATCTGAAATTGCCACTCTGATGTTATGAGTTAATACTAGAGTCTTAAAGTAATTTCAGGATGGTATTTTGATAGGGTTTTCAGCTGACCATGAAAGTGCCCTTTCTGTCTTCCTGCTATCTAGTAAGCGGACCTCAATTTTGCTAAACCTATTTTCATACTACGTTTGTCATTTCATCTAAAATCACCGCCAATATTTGTGGGGGCCTCTGTCTGCCTTTCGGGGAAATTTCTCTAGAGGTGAGCCAGGACTATATTTTCCTCTGCCAGGATTAGTTAGTCCTCCGTCCGGCGCTGGGCGTCTAGGGATAAAACGCAGGCTACGCTACCCGGCTACTGTTAGTTGTGCGGCAGGTTTAGTTCATGGTCAGTTTAGTTTCCATCCTTCCAAGAGCTAGTTCGTATGTTTGCTGGGCTATGTTCTCTTGCCATTGAGAACCATAACACACTTCTATGTATCAGTATCTGCCCTAGAGACTCTGCTCAGTACTGCTTCTAAATATCGGTATATGCCCTACAGACACTGCACAGTACCACTTCTATATATCGGTATCTGCCCTAAAGACACTGCACAGTACCTCTTCTATATATCGGTATCTGCCCTACATACTGATATATAGAAGAGTACTGTTCAGTGTATGTAGGACAGATACCGATATATAGAAGAGGTACTGTGCAGTGTCTGTAGGGCAGATACCGATATATAGAAGAGGTACTGTGCAGTGTCTGTAGGGCAGATACCGATATATAGAAGTGGTACTGTGCAGTGTCTGTAGGGCAGATAATGATACATAGAAGCAGTACTGTGCAGTGTCTTTAGGGCAGATACCAATATATAGAAGTGGTACTGTGCAGTGTCTGTAGGGCAGATACCAATACATAGAAGTGGTACTGTGCAGTGTCTGTAGGGCAGATACTGATACATAGAAGCAGTACTGTGCAGTGTCTGTAGGGCAGATACCTGTTGTGAATTCTGCTTTTGGGCTCCCTCCGGTGGTTGTAGGTGGTAATGCAGTTGTCCCTGAGTTGCAGTCCTGGTCAGGTGTATCTGCTGATTGCAGTTCTGACTGGGGTATTTAGGCGTGCAGGATTCATTAGTCCTTGCCAGTTGTCCATGGTTGTTGGGAGGTTTTGGTCCTGGTTTGGTTCCTTCTGCCTTCTGCCAAATCAGCAAAGATAAGTGTCTGGTTTTGGTTTCTGTGGCACACATGCTGTGTGCTTAATAATTCTGTGCTATTCAGTGTTTTTTTTTGTCCAGCTTAGATTGTGTCAGTATTTTCTCAGTCTTGTTGGATTCTCTGGAGTGGCAGATATACATTCCATGTCTTTAGTTAGATTGTGGAACTTTTTGTATTATCTGCTGTGGATATTTTTGGAAGGGTTTTAATACTGATCGCTTAGTATTCTGTCCTATCTTTCCCTATTTAGCTAGAGTGGCCTCTTTTGCTGAATCCTGTTTTCTGCCTGCGTGTGTCTTTCCTCTCCTACTCACAGTCAATATTCGTGGGGGGCTGCCTATCCTTTGGGGTTCTGCTCTGAGGCAAGGTAGTATTCCTATTTCCATCTTTAGTGGTATTTAGTCCTCCGGCTGTGTCGAGGTGTCTAGGGTTTGTTAGGCACACCCCACGGCTACTTCTAGTTGCGGTGTTAGTTCAGGTTTTGCGGTCAGTACAGTTTCTACCTACTCCAGAGAAAGTTCATGCGGCTCCAAAGTCACCGGATCATAACAGATACCGATATATAGAAGTGGTGCTGTGCAGTGTCTGTAGGGCAGATACCGATATATACAAGTGGTACTGTGCAGTGTCTGTAGGGTAGATACTGATACATAGAAGCAGTACTGTGCAGTGTCTGTAGGGCAGATACCAATACATAGAAGTGGTACTGTGCAGTGTCTGTAGGGCAGATACATAGAAGTGGTACTGTGCAGTGTCTGTAGGGCAGATACCAAAACATAGAAGTGGTACTGTGCAGTGTCTGTAGGGCAGGTACCGATATATAGAAGTGGTGCTGTGCAGTGTCTGTACGGCAGATACTGATACATAGAAATGGTACTGTGCAGTGTCTGTAAGGCAGATACTGATATATAGAAGAGTACTGTGCAGTGTATCTGCCCTACAGACACTGCACAGTACTGCCTCTATGTATCAGTATCCGCCTTACAGACACTGCACAGTACCTCTTCTATGTATCAGTATCTGCCCTACAGACACTGCACAGTACTTCTTCTATGTATTAGTATCTGCCCTACAGACACTGCACAGTACTTCTTCTATGTATTAGTATCTGCCCTACAGACACTGCACAGTGCCACTTCTATATATCGGTATCTGCCCTACAGACACTGCACAGTACCACTTCTATGTATCAGTAAATGCCCTACAGACACTGCACAGTACCACTTCTATATATCGGTATCTGCCCTACAGACACTGCACAGTACCACTTCTATATATCGGTATCTGCCCTACAGACACTGCACAGTACCACTTCTATATATCGGTATCTGCCCTACAGACTCTGCACAGCACCACTTCTATGTATTGGTATCTGCCCTACAGACACTGCACAGTACCACTTCTATATATCGGTATCTGCCCTACAGACACTGCACAGTACCGCTTCTATGTATCAGTATCTGCCCTATATACAGTGCACAGTACCACTTCTATGTATCTGTATCTGCCCTACAGACACTGCACAGTACCACTTCTATATATCGGCATCTGCCCTACAGACACTGCACAGTACCGCTTCTATGTATCAGTAAATGCCCTATAGACACTGCATAGTACTGCTTCTATGTATCAGTATCTGCCCTAGAGACACTGCACGGTACTACTTCTATGTATCGGTATCTGCCCTACAGACACTGCACAGTACCACTTCTATGTATCAGTATCTGCCCTACAGACTCTGCTCAGTACTGCTTCTAAATATCGGTATATGCCCTACAGACACTGCACAGTACCACTTCTATATATCGGTATCTGCCCTAAAGACACTGCACAGTACCTCTTCTATATATCGGTATCTGCCCTACATACTGATATATAGAAGAGTACTGTGCAGTGTATGTAGGACAGATACCGATATATAGAAGAGGTACTGTGCAGTGTCTGTAGGGCAGATACTGATATATAGAAGAGGTACTGTGCAGTGTCTGTAGGGCAGATACCGATATATAGAAGTGGTACTGTGCAGTGTCTGTAGGGCAGATAATGATACATAGAAGCAGTACTGTGCAGTGTCTTTAGGGCAGATACCGATATATAGAAGTGGTACTGTGCAGTGTCTGTAGGGCAGATACCAATACATAGAAGTGGTACTGTGCAGTGTCTGTAGGGCAGATACTGATACATAGAAGCAGTACTGTGCAGTGTCTGTAGGGCAGATACCTGTTGTGAATTCTGCTTTTGGGCTCCCTCCGGTGGTTGTAGGTGGTAATGCAGTTGTCCCTGAGTTGCAGTCCTGGTCAGGTGTATCTGCTGATTGCAGTTCTGACTGGGGTATTTAGGCGTGCAGGATTCATTAGTCCTTGCCAGTTGTCCATGGTTGTTGGGAGGTTTTGGTCCTGGTTTTGTTCCTTCTGCCTTCTGCCAAATCAGCAAAGATAAGTGTCTGGTTTTGGTTTCTGTGGCACACATGCTGTGTGCTTAATAATTCTGTGCTATTCAGTGTTTTTTTTTTGTCCAGCTTAGATTGTGTCAGTATTTTCTCAGTCTTGTTGGATTCTCTGGAGTGGCAGATATACATTCCATGTCTTTAGTTAGATTGTGGAACTTTTTGTATTATCTGCTGTGGATATTTTTGGAAGGGTTTTAATACTGATCACTTGGTATTCTGTCCTATCTTTCCCTATTTAGCTAGAGTGGCCTCTTTTGCTGAATCCTGTTTTCTGTCCGCGTGTGTCTTTCCTCTCCTACTCACAGTCAATATTCGTGGGGGCTGCCTATCCTTTGGGGTTCTGCTCTGAGGCAAGGTAGTATTCCTATTTCCATCTATAGGGGTATTTAGTCCTCCGGCTGTGTCGAGGTGTCTAGGGTTTGTTAGGCACACCCCACGGCTACTTCTAGTTGCGGTGTTAGTTCAGGTTTTGCGGTCAGTACAGTTTCCACCTACTCCAGAGAAAGTTCATGCGGCTCCAAAGTCACCGGATCATAACAGATACCGATATATAGAAGTGGTGCTGTGCAGTGTCTGTAGGGCAGATACCGATATATACAAGTGGTACTGTGCAGTGTCTGTAGGGTAGATACTGATACATAGAAGCAGTACTGTGCAGTGTCTGTAGGGCAGATACCAATACATAGAAGTGGTACTGTGCAGTGTCTGTAGGGCAGATACATAGAAGTGGTACTGTGCAGTGTCTGTAGGGCAGATACCAATACATAGAAGTGGTACTGTGCAGTGTCTGTAGGGCAGATACCGATATATAGAAGTGGTGCTGTGCAGTGTCTGTACGGCAGATACTGATACATAGAAATGGTTCTGTGCAGTGTCTGTAAGGCAGATACTGATATATAGAAGAGCACTGTGCAGTGTATCTGCCCTACAGACACTGCACAGTACTGCCTCTATGTATCAGTATCCGCCTTACAGACACTGCACAGTACCTCTTCTATGTATCAGTATCTGCCCTACAGACACTGCACAGTACTTCTTCTATGTATCAGTATCTGCCCTACAGACACTGCACAGTACCTCTTCTATATATCGGTATCTGCCCTACAGACACTGCACAGTGCCACTTCTATAGATCGGTATCTGCCCTACAGACACTGCACAGTACCACTTCTATGTATCAGTAAATGCCCTACAGACACTGCACAGTACCACTTCTATATATCGGTTTCTGCCCTACAGACACTGCACACTACCACTTCTATATATCGGTATCTGCCCTACAGACACTGCTCAGTACTGCTTCAATATATCGGTATCTGCCCTACAGACACTGCACAGCACCACTTCTATGTATTGGTATCTGCCCTACAGACACTGCACAGTACCACTTCTCTGAATCGGTATCTGCCCTACAGACACTGCACAGTACCACTTCTATGTATCTGTATCTGCCCTACAGACACTGCACAGTACCACTTCAATGTATCAGTATCTGCCCTACAGACACTGCACAGCACCACTTCTATATATCGGTATCTGACCTACAGACACTGCACAGTGCCACTTCTGTGTATTGGTATCTGCCCTACAGACACTGCACAGTACCACTTCTATGTATCAGTATCTTCCCTACAGACACTGCACAGTACCACTTCTATGTATCTGCCCTACAGACACTGCACAGTACTTCTTCTATGTATCAGTATCTGCCCTACAGACACTGCACAGTACCTCTTCTATATATCGGTATCTGCCCTACAGACACTGCACATTGCCACTTCTATAGATCGGTATCTGCCCTACAGACACTGCACAGTACCACTTCTATGTATCAGTAAATGCCCTACAGACACTGCACAGTACCACTTCTATATATCGGTTTCTGCCCTACAGACACTGCACAGTACCACTTCTATGTATCAGTAAATGCCCTACAGACACTGCACAGTACCACTTCTATATATCGGTTTCTGCCCTACAGACACTGCACACTACCACTTCTATATATCGGTATCTGCCCTACAGACACTGCTCAGTACTGCTTCAATATATCGGTATCTGCCCTACAGACACTGCACAGCACCACTTCTATGTATTTGTATCTGCCCTACAGACACTGCACAGTACCACTTCTCTGAATCGGTATCTGCCCTACAGACACTGCACAGTACCACTTCTATGTATCTGTATCTGCCCTACAGACACTGCACAGTACCACTTCAATGTATCAGTATCTGCCCTACAGACACTGCACAGCACCGCTTCTATATATCGGTATCTGACCTACAGACACTGCACAGTGCCACTTCTATGTATTGGTATCTGCCCTACAGACACTGCACAGTACCACTTCTATGTATCAGTATCTGCCCTACAGACACTGCACAGTACCACTTCTATGTATCTGCCCTACAGACACTGCACAGTACCACTTCTATATATCGGTATCTGCCCTACAGACACTGCACAGTACCGCTTCTATGTATCAGTATCTGCCCTACATACACTGCACAGTACCACTTCTATGTATCTGTATCTGCCCTACAGACACTGCACAGTACCACTTCTATATATCGGTATGTGCCCTAAAGACACTGCACAGTATTGCTTCTATGTATCAGTATCTGCCCTACAGACACTGCACAGTACCTCTTCTATATATCGGTATCTGCCCTACAGACACTGCACAGTACCTCTTCTATATATCGGTATCTGCCCTACAGACACTGCACAGTCCCTCTTCTATATATCGGTATCTGCCCTACAGACACTGCACAGTACCTCTTCTATATATCGGTATCTGCCCTACAGACACTGCACAGTCCCTCTTCTATATATCGGTATCTGCCCTACAGACACTGCACAGTACCACTTCTATATATCGGTATGTGCCCTACAGACACTGCACAGTACCACTTCTATATATCGGTATCTGCCCTACAGACACTGCACAGTACCACTTCTATATATCGGTATCTGCCCTACAGACACTGCACAGTACCACTTCTATATATCGGCATCTGCCCTACAGACACTGCACAGTACTGCCTCTATGTATCAGTATCTGCCTTACAGACACTGCACAGTACCTCTGCAGTGTCTGTAGGGCATTTACTGATACATAGAAGAGGTACTGTGCAGTGTCTGTAAGGCAGATACTGATACATAGAGGCAGTACTGTGCAGTGTCTGTAGGGCAGATACTGATATATAGAGGAGGTACTGTGCAGTGTCTGTGAGGCAGATACTGATACATAGAGGCAGTACTGTGCAGTGTCTGTAGGGGATTTACTGATATATAGAACAGTACCACTTCTATATATCAGTATCTGCCCTACAGACACTGCTCAGTACCTCTTCTATGTATCAGTAAATGCCCTACAGACACTGCACAGCACCTCTTCTATGTATCAGTAAATGCCCTACAGACACTGCACAGCACCTCTTCTATATATCGGTATCTGCCCTACAGACACTGCACAGTACTGCCTCTATGTATCAGTATCTGCCTTACAGACACTGCACAGTACCTCTTCTATGTAGCAGTAAATGCCCTACAGACACTGCACAGTACCACTTCTATATATATGTATCTGCCCTACAGACACTGCACAGTACCACTTCTATATACCACTTCTATATATCAGTATCTGCCCTACAGACTCTGCACAGTACTGCCTCTATGCATCAGTATCTGCCTTACAGACACTGCACAGTACCTCTTCTATGTATCAGTAAATGCCCTACAGACATTGCACAGTACCACTTCTATATATCAGCATCTGCCCTACAGACGCTGCGCAGTACCTCTTCTATATATCAGCATCTGCCCTACAGACGCTGCACAGTACCTCTTCTATGTATCGGTATCTGCCCTACAGACGCTGCACAGTACAACTTCTATGTATCAGTATCTGCCCTACAGACACTGCACAGTACCTCTTCTATATATCGGTATCTGCCCTACAGACACTGCACAGTACCTCTTCTATGTATCGGTATCTGCCCTACAGACACTGCACAGTACTGCCTCTATGTATCAGTATCTGCCCTACAGACACTGCACAGTACCGCCTCTATATATCGGTATCTGCCCTACAGACACTGCACAGTACCTCTTCTATATATCGGTATCTACCCTACAGACACTGCACAGTGCCACTTCTATATATCGGTATCTGCCCTACAGACATTGCACAGTACTGCCTCTATGTATCAGTATCTGCCCTACAGACACTGCAGAGTGCCACTTCTATATATCGGTATCTGCCCTACAGACACTGCACAGTGCCACTTCTATATATCGGTATCTGCCCTACAGACACTGCACAGTGCCACTTCTATATATCGGTATCTGCCCTACAAACACTGCACAGTACCACTTCTATATATCGGTATCTGCCCTACAGACACTGCACAGTACCTCTTCTATATATCGTTATGTGCCCTACAGACACTGCTCAGTACCACTTCTATATATCGGTATCTGCCCTACAGACACTACACAGTGCCTCTTCTATATATCGGTATCTGCCCTACAGACACTGCACAGTACCACTTCTATATATCGGTATCTGCCCTACAGACACTGCTCAGTACTGCTTCAATATATCGGTATCTGCCCTACAGACACTGCACAGTACCAATTCTATATATCGGTATCTGCCCTACAGACACTGCTCAGTACCTCTTCTATATATTGGTATCTGCCCTACAGACACTGCACAGTACCACTTCTATATATCGGTATCTGCCCTACAGACACTGCTCAGTACCTCTTCTATATATTGGTATCTGCCCTACAGACACTGCACAGTACCACTTCTATATATCGGTATCTGCCCTACAGACACTGCACAGTACCTCTTCTATATATCGTTATCTGCCCTACAGACACTGCACAGTACCTCTTCTATATATCGATATCTGCCCTACAGACACTGCACAGTACCTCTTCTATATATTGGTATCTGCCCTACAGACACTGCTCAGTACCACTTCTATATATCGGTATCTGCCCTACAGACACTGCACAGTACAACTTCTATGTATCAGTATCTGCCCTACAGACACTGCACAGTACCTCTTCTATATATCGGTATCTGCCCTACAGACACTGCACAGTACCTCTTCTATGTATCGGTATCTGCCCTACAGACACTGCACAGTACTGCCTCTATGTATCAGTATCTGCCCTACAGACACTGCACAGTACCGCCTCTATATATCGGTATCTGCCCTACAGACACTGCACAGTACCTCTTCTATATATCGGTATCTACCCTACAGACACTGCACAGTGCCACTTCTATATATCGGTATCTGCCCTACAGACATTGCACAGTACTGCCTCTATGTATCAGTATCTGCCCTACAGACACTGCAGAGTGCCACTTCTATATATCGGTATCTGCCCTACAGACACTGCACAGTGCCACTTCTATATATCGGTATCTGCCCTACAGACACTGCACAGTGCCACTTCTATATATCGGTATCTGCCCTACAAACACTGCACAGTACCACTTCTATATATCGGTATCTGCCCTACAGACACTGCACAGTACCTCTTCTATATATCGTTATGTGCCCTACAGACACTGCTCAGTACCACTTCTATATATCGGTATCTGCCCTACAGACACTACACAGTGCCTCTTCTATATATCGGTATCTGCCCTACAGACACTGCACAGTACCACTTCTATATATCGGTATCTGCCCTACAGACACTGCTCAGTACTGCTTCAATATATCGGTATCTGCCCTACAGACACTGCACAGTACCAATTCTATATATCGGTATCTGCCCTACAGACACTGCTCAGTACCTCTTCTATATATTGGTATCTGCCCTACAGACACTGCACAGTACCACTTCTATATATCGGTATCTGCCCTACAGACACTGCTCAGTACCTCTTCTATATATTGGTATCTGCCCTACAGACACTGCACAGTACCACTTCTATATATCGGTATCTGCCCTACAGACACTGCACAGTACCTCTTCTATATATCGTTATCTGCCCTACAGACACTGCACAGTACCTCTTCTATATATCGATATCTGCCCTACAGACACTGCACAGTACCTCTTCTATATATTGGTATCTGCCCTACAGACACTGCTCAGTACCACTTCTATATATCGGTATCTGCCCTACAGACACTGCACAGTACCACTTCTATGTATCGTTATCTGCCCTACAGACACTGCACAGTACCTCTTCTATATATTGGTATCTGCCCTACAGACACTGCACAGTACCAATTCTATATATCGTTATCTGCCCTACAGACACTGCACAGTACCTCTTCTATATATCGTTATCTGCCCTACAGACACTGCACAGTACCACTTCTATATATCGGTATCTGCCCTACAGACACTGCACAGTACCACTTCTATATATCGGTATCTGCCCTACAGACACTGCACAGTACCTCTTCTATATATCGGTATCTGCCCTACAGACACTGCACAGTACCAATTCTATATATCGTTATCTGCCCTACAGACACTGCACAGTACCTCTTCTATATATCGTTATCTGCCCTACAGACACTGCACAGTACCTCTTCTATATATTGGTATCTGCCCTACAGACACTGCTCAGTACCACTTCTATATATCGGTATCTGCCCTACAGACACTGCACAGTACCACTTCTATGTATCAGTATCTGCCCTGCACAGCATCATTTCTGTGCATCTGGGACAATACCCTGGACATTTGTATTACAAGCTCGCAGGTGCACATCTCTCCAGTTTTGGGATTCACAGTAAATGTTTTTCAACCTGCAGATAGAGAAATAATTTTGATTTAAATTGTTTTCTGGACCTCAGTGCCGGATCCTCGCCCTCCACGCACGTCGCCCTTACTGCAATCGCTTCATTAGACCCCTGTTCACCTGGAGACCTCGCTGGATCAAGTGCATCCAATTATTCTGGAGAGATTTGCTCCGGCCCCGGCGGCCTTCTCCTATAGTAACAGATGAATGAGTCTCTGCTTGTGGTCAGAATAGTAATTTCCATAGAGATACAATGTTTCCCATAATTGCCATGAGGCAGTCACTTACTCTATGTTCTATAGGCTGCAACTTTCTAATATGCATCCCATAATGTGTATATCCCATAATGTTTCTAGCCCATCGCACTGTGGTCCTGGAGACTATAAACCAAGATGTGCTCGGATACACATACAATCAGGTACGGACTGGGGCTGAAATTCAGCCCTGGCATTTGAAATCACACAGGCCCATGTTGTCCCCGTCCCCAAGCACCAGATTAAATATATTATTAATATTACTCTGGATGGAGGAAAGGAAGACTTTCTACAACACCAATATTTCTAATGATATCTGTGGCCTGCTGGTGTAAGTGACGGAGTCAGCGACTTTGTGCTCCATCACAACTCTTAACAGTGTGGGTGTCTTGAGAACACCGATTCTGTTAACAATGTAGCAGTCAAGGCAGCCCACAACCAGACAGGCCCTTCTGGCATTTGCCAGAATTGCCAGATGGCCAGTCCGGCCCTGCATACAATACACCCTCTCCTGCACCTCCTGTCAGCCAGGACTGGGGCTGATTAGTTATGGGGTGTATATTACAAAGCTGTGCCCTATTATCAGGATAAGTCATTGATATCAGATGGGGGTCTGACACTTGGTAGATCCGACACCTGGCACAGCTACGATCAAGGGAGAGGTTTAGAAGTCACCCAGAGTACCACATCTCCACACACAATGCAGTGGCTGTTAATGGGTACTGCATCTCAGCTCCCATTGAAATGTGATATGAGTTGTAGTTCCAAGTCCTGCCATTACACAGAGTATGGCGCTGTGGAGCCCAGCTCTCTAACTTGTGATCTTCTGGTGGCTGCAGCTCCAGGTATCAGGTATTTGGTGTGTATTTTGGTTGTCAGGACTCCACCCATGACTTCTCCTAAGTATAGGCCATCAGTATCTTAGTCCTGGAAATCCCTTTAACGCCAGAGTCACACTAGAGAGAAATACGGACGACTGCTATGCGAGAATATGTCGCATAGCACTCGGCCCAATGTTAATCTATGGGGCAGCTCTCATCATCCGTTTTTCTCTCGGCCATATTATACGTGCGAATGAAATAGCATGCTGCGATTTGCACTGTATATCGGCCGAGACTCGCCAATACAACTCTATGGCTGCAAGAAAAAAACGGAGAAAACATGGACCATCAGTGTGACTTGCGAGAAATACGCACCAGTTTCCTTTAGAAAAGCCAGCAATTCAGGGCACTGTAATGAAAAATCACACTGACAGGTTAAAATAGAATAGATAAAATAAATGTATACACATAGAATAGATATATGTACTGTATATACATATATATACGCACTACCTTTCAAAAGTTTAGGGTCACTTAGACACTTCCTTATTTTTTTTGCACGTCAGGATTTCTTGCAGAAATTTCCTGACAAAAACCAGACATTTCTGCCCGAAATCCGCATGCGTTTTTTTCGCGTTTTTTGCTCGTTTTTTGTGCGTTTTTTCCCAATGCATTAACCCCTTTACCCCCAAGGGTGGTTTGCACGTTAATGACCGGGCCAATTTTTACAATTCTGACCACTGTCCCTTTATGAGGTTATAACTCTGGAACGCTTCAACGGATCCCGGTGATTCTGACATTGTTTTCTCGTGACATATTGTACTTCATGATAGTGGTAAAATTTCTTTGATATTACCTGCGTTTATTTGTGAAAAAAACGGAAATTTGGCGAAAATGTTAAAAATTTCACAATTTTCCAACTTTGAATTTTTATACAATTAAATCACAGAGATATATCACACAAAATACTTAATAAGCAACATTTCCCACATGTCTACTTTACATCAGCACAATTTTGGAACCAAAATATTTTTTTGTTAGGGAGTTATAAGGGTTAAAAGTTGACCAGCAATTTCTCATTTTTACAACACCATTTTTTTTTTAGGGACCACATCTCATTTGAAGTCATTTTGAGGGGTCTATATGATAGAAAATAACCAAGTGTGACACCATTCTAAAAACTGCACCCCTCAAGGTGCTCAAAACCACATTCAAGAAGTTTATTAACCCTTCAGCTCCAATTTGTTTTATTTTACCAAGGGTAACAGGAGAAAATGGACCCCAAAAGTTGTTGTACAATTTGTCCTGAGTACGCTGATACCCCATATGTGGGGGTAAACCACTGTTTGGGCGCATGGCAGAGTTCGGAAGCGAAGGAGCGCCATTTGACTTTTCAATGCAAAATTGACTGGAATTGAGATGGGACGCCATGTTGCGTTTGGAGAGCCCCTGATGTGCCTAAACATTGAAACCCCCACAAGTGACACCATTTTGGAAAGTAGACCCCCTATGGAACTTATCTAGATGTGTGGTGAGCACTTTGACCCATTAAGTGATTCACAGAAGTTTAAAATGCAGAGCCGTAAAAATAAAAAATATTTTTTCACAAAAATGATCTTTTCACCCACAATTTTTTATTTTCCCAAGGGTAACAGGAGAAATTGGACCCCAAAGGTTGTTGTCCAATTTGTCCTGAGTACGCTGATACCCTATATGTGGGGGTAAACCACTGTTTGAGCGCATGGGAGAGCTCGGAAGGGAAGGAACGCCGTTTGACTTTTCAATGCAAAATTGACAGGAATTGAGATGGGACGTTGTGTTACGTTTGGAGAGCCACTGATGTGCCTAAACATTGAAACCCCCCACAAGTGACACCATTTTGGAAAGTAAACCCCCTAAGGAAGCCATCTAGATGTGTTGTGAGAGCTTTGAACCCCCAAGTGTTTTACTACAGTTTATAACGCAGAGCCGTGAAAATAATAATTCTTTTTTTTTTCCACAAAAATTATTTTTTAGCCCCCAGTTTTGTATTTTTTTCAAGGGTAACAGTTGAAATTAGACCCCAAAAGTTGTTGTACAATTTGTCCTGAGTACGCTGATACCCCATATGTGGGGGGGCAACCACCGTTTGAGCGCATGGCAGAGCTCGGAAGGGAAGGAGCGTCATATGGAATGCAGACTTAGATGGATTGGTCTGCAAGTGTCACATTGCGTTTGCTGAGCCCCTAATGTACCTAAACAGTAGAAACCCCCCACAAGTGACCCCATATTGGAAATTAGACCCCCCAAGGAACTTATCTAGATGTGTTGTGAGAACTTTTAACCCCCAAGTGTTTCACTACAGTTTATAACGCAAAGCCGTGAAAATAAAAAATCTTTTTTTTTTCCACGAAAATTATATTTAGCCCCCAGTTTTGCATTTTCCCAAGGGTAACAGGAGAAATTGGACCCCAAAAGTTGTTGACCAATGTGTCCTGAGTACGCTGATGCCCCATATGTTGGGGTAAACCCCTGTTTGGGCGCACGGGAGAGCTCGGAAGGGAAGGAGCAGTGTTTTACTTTTTCAACGCAGAATTGGCTGGAATTGAGATCGGATGCCATGTCGCGTTTGGAGAGCCCCTGATGTGCCTAAACAGTGGAAACCCCCCAATTATAACTGAAACTCTAATCCAAACACATACCTAACCCTAATCCCAACGGTAACCCTAACCACACCCCTAACCCTGACACACCCCTAACCCTAATCCCAACCGTAAATGTAATCCAAACC
The DNA here is from genome assembly GCF_051348905.1 of Ranitomeya variabilis. Classification (NCBI taxonomy): domain Eukaryota; kingdom Metazoa; phylum Chordata; class Amphibia; order Anura; family Dendrobatidae; genus Ranitomeya; species Ranitomeya variabilis. Next base: position 720,416,168 of record NC_135232.1, on the reverse strand, counting down.
CTAACCCTAACTTTAGCCCCAACCCTAATCCTAACTTTAGCCCCAACCCTAACCCTAGCCCTAACCCTAGCCCTAACCCTAGCCCTAACCGTAACGCTAACCCTAATGGGAAAATAGAAATAAATACATTTTTAAAATTTTTTAAATTTTTTTCGCTAACTAAGGGGGTGTTGAAGGGAGGTTTGATTTACTTTTATAGCGGATTTTTATGATTGGCAGCCGTCACACACTGAAAGATGCTTTTTATTGCAAAAAATATTTTTTGCGTTACCACATTTTGAGACCTATAATTTTTCCATTATTTTGGTCCACAGAGTCATGTGAGGTCTTTTTTTTTGCGGGACGAGTTGACGGTTTTATTGGTAACATTTTCGGGCGCGTGACATTTTTTGATTTCTTTTTATTCCGATTTTTGTGAGGCAGAATGACCGAAAACCAGCTATTCATGAATTTCTTTTGGGGGAGGCGTTTATACAGTTCCGCGTTTGGTAAAATGGATAAAGCAGTTTTATTCTTCGGGTCAGTACGATTACTGCGATACCTCATTTATATCATTTTTTAATGTTTTGGCACTTTTATACGATAAAAACTATTTTATAGAAAAAAGAATTATTTTTGCATCGCTTTATTCTGAGGACTATAACTTTTTTATTTTTTATTTTTTGATGCTGTATGGCGGCTCGTTTTTTGCGGGACAAGATGACGTTTTCAGCGGTACCATGTGTAACGGAGAAACGGGGTCAGAGGGTGCTCTCATCCGCTGGCCCGGCTGTCTTTAGCAAGACTGCATGGACCACGGCTCATACCACTGAACACCCGCTCTATCTCCCCATGGGCAATACACTACACAGACAACACAAGGTTAAGGTAAAACAGTGTGGTAATACTTTATTGAACCACAACACACAATAGCAAACAGAACAATCACACCATGACTGGAATTGTTTGGTTACATGGGCGCATATAAAAGATCACTGCGTCTCCACGTATTTCTAGTATGACATTGTCAGAGCTCCCAGGGTCGCTACTCCATCTGTGGATGAACGCAAAGAGGAGAGGTAACGACAAGCATAGGGAGATGACCAAGAAGTGTCCATAGAGTCCATACAAGGTCCAAAGCCAGTTGACACGATGTCAGAGCTCCCAGGGTCGCTACTCCATCTGTGGATGAACGCACAGAGAAGGGGTAGCGACAAGCATAGGGAGATGACCATCTCCATGGAACCAGGCGACCAGCGGATCCCATACCTGGCTTTCTCTAAACATATCCATGGTTCAGAGATGGTCACTGGATCAGATTTGTGTCCTTCCAACCGGAGCCGAAAACCCTTGGGTTGTTTCCTATAAAATCATAGATCAGTGTCCCTCGTGATGGTGCCATGATGAATTGGCTACAGTCCTTTCTTTTGTCTGTTGGGTGGTTTGCAGAATGTCTGGCTGGTAGCTCTGTATTACTTCAGACTCCCAGGATGTGATCTCAGAGTCTTTTTTATACCCAAGGCATGTAAGCTATTTTTAGAATTACCCAGGGTCTTTGGCCATGTGCACACGTTCAGTATTTTTCGCGTTTTTTTCGCTATAAAAACGTGATAAAAACGTGAAAAAAACGCTAACATATGCCTCCCATTATTTTCAGTGTATTCCGCATTTTTTGTGCAAATGTAGCCTTTTTTTCCGCAAAAAAATCGCATCGCGGAAAAAAAAGCAACATGTTCATTAAAATGCGGAATTGCAGGGGATTCCGCACACCTAGGAGTGCATTGATCTGCTTACTTCCTGCACGGGGCTGTGCACACCATGCGGGAAGTAAGCAGATTATGTGCGGTTGGTACCCAGGGTGGAGGAGAGGAGACTCTCCTCCACGGACTGGGCACCATATAATTGGTAAAAAAAAAGAATTAAAATAAAAAATAGTCCTATACTCACCTTCGATGTCTTCCCGCCTCTCCGCTGCATGCTGCCGCTTCAGTTTCTAAAGCTGGTGTGCGGTGAAGGACCTGCGATGACGTCACTGTCTTGTGATTGGTCGAGACCGGTCATGTGACCGCTCACGTGACCGCGACGTCATGGAAGGTCCTGAACCACACCGGCATTTATAGGAACGGACGCCTGCAGGTGAGTATAACCATTTTTTTTATTTTTTTTAAACATTCTATCTTTTACTATAGATGGTGCATAAGCAGCATCTATAGTAAAAAGATGGTCACACTTGTCAAACGCTATGTTTGACAAGTGTGACCAACCTGTCAGTCAGTTTTCCAAGCGATGCTACAGATCGCTTGGAAAACTTTAGCATTCTGCAAGCTAATTACGCTTGCAGAATGCTAAAAAAACGCAAAAAAAACGCAAAAAAAATGCAAGAAATCCGGACGTGTGCACATACCCTTTCAGTCCAACATCAAGATAAGGTAAACAATGGTGATGGGATTAAGTAGCACTATTAGCATATAAGCACACATCAATAAACAAAACTTAACCCACTCAATGTACAGTCACTATTACAGACTTAGGGTACCGTCACACATTGAAATTTTCATCGCTGCGACGGCACGATTCGTGACGTCGCAGCGTCGTATAATCATCGCTCCAGCGTCGTAGACTGCGGTCACACGTTGCAATCACGGCGCTGGAGCGATGCCGAAGTCCCCGGGTAACCAGGGTAAACATCGGGTAACTAAGCGCAGGGCCGCGCTTAGTAACCCGATGTTTACCCTGGTTACCAGCGTAAACGTAAAAAAACAAACAGTACATACTCACCCGTCGGTGTCCTTCAGGTCCCTTGCCGTCTGCTTCCTGCTCTGAGTGCAGCCGTACAGTGAGAGCAGAGCGCAGCACCGCTGTGATCTGCTCTCACTTTCCGGCCGGCACTCAGAGCAGGAAGCAGACGGCAAGGGACCTGAAGGACACCGACGGGTGAGTATGTACGGTTTGTTTTTTTACGTTTACGCTTGTAACCAGGGTAAACATCGGGTTACTAAGCGCGGCCCTGCGCTTAGTTACCCGATGTTTACCCTGGTTACAAGCGAAGACATCGCTGGATCGCTGTCACACACAACGATCCAGCGATGTCAGCGGGTGATCAAGCGACGAAAGAAAGTTCCAAACGATCTGCTACGACGTACGATTCTCAGCAGGGTGTCTGATCGCAGTAGCGTGTCAGACACAGCGATATCGTAACGATATCGCTAGAACGTCAGGAATCGTAACGTCGTAGCGATGGAAATTTCAATGTGTGACGGTACCCTTAGGGTATGTGCACACGTCCGGATTTCTTGCTGAAATTTCCTGAAGAAAAACGGAAATTTTCTGCAAGAAATCCGCATTTTTTTTTTGCATTTTTTTTCCGTTTTTTTTCGCGTTTTTTTAGCATTCTGCAAGCGTAATTAGCTTGCAGAATGCTAAAGTTTTCCAAGCGATCTGTAGCATCGCTTAGAAAACTGACTGACAGGTTGGTCACACTTGTCAAACATACTGTTTGACAAGTGTGACCAACTTTTTACTATAGATGCAGCCTATGCAGCATCAATAGTAAAAGATAGAATGTTTAAAAATAATAAAAAAAATAAAAAAAATGCTTATACTCACCCAGACGATCTCCTCAGCGGCGTCCGTTCCTCTTCCTATAGCTGGTGTGTGCGCGCAGGACCTTCCATGACGTCGCGGTCATGTGAGCGGTCACGTGAGCGGTCACATGACCGCTCACGACCAGTCACAAGACAGTGATGTCATCACAGGTCCTTCACCGCACACCAGCTATGAGAACCGAAGCGGCAGCATGCAGCGGTGAGGCGGGAACACTGCGGGGGACATCGAAGGTGAGTATAGGGCTATTTTTTATTTTAATTCTTTTATTTTTGGCCAATTATATAGTGCCCAGTCCGTGGAGGAGAGTCTCCTCTCCTCCACCATGGGTACCAACCGCACATAATCTGCTTACTTCCCGCATGGTGTGCACAGCCCCGTGCGGGAAGTAAGAAGATCAATGGACTCCTAGGTGTGCGGAATCCCCGCAATTCCGCATTTTTAATGAACATGTTGCTTTTTTTCCCGCGATGCGATTTTTTCGCGGAAAAAATCGCAACATTTGCACAAAAAATGCGGAATACACGGTAAATAATAGGAGGCATATGTAAGCGTTTTTTTCGCGTTTTTATCACGTTTTTATAGCGAAAAAAACGCAAAAAAAACGCTAAAAATCCTGAACGTGTGCACATGGCCTTAAGGTACCTTCACACTGAACAACTTAACAACGATAACGATAGCGATCCGTGACGTTGCAGCGTCCTGGATAGCGATATCGTTGTGTTTGACATGCAGCAGCGATCTGGATCCTGCTGTGACATCGTTGGTCGGAGCTAGAAGTCCAGCACCTTATTTCGTCGCTGGATCTCCCGCAGACATCGCTGAGTCGGCGTGTGTGACACCGATTCAGCGATGTCTTCACTGGTAACCAGGGTAAATATCGGGTTACTAAGCGCAGGGCCGCGCTTAGTAACCCGATATTTACCCTGGTTACCAGTGTAAATGTAAAAAAAACCAAACACTACATACTTACATTCCGATGTCTGTCGCATCCCCCGGCGTTCTGCTTCCCTGCACTGTGTCAGCGCCGGCCGGCCGTAAAGCAAAGCACAGCGGTGACGTCACCGCTCTGCTTTAGGGCCGGCGCTTACAGTGCAGGGAAGCAGAACGCCGGAGAACACGGCAGACACAGGAATGTAAGTATGTAGTGTTTGGTTTTTTTACATTTACACTGGTAACCAGGGTAAACATCGGGTTACTAAGCGCGGCCCTGCACTTAGTAACCCAATGTTTACCCTGGTTACCCGGGGACTTCGGCATCGTTGGTCGCTGGAGAGCTGTCTGTGTGACAGCTCTCCAGCGACCACACAGCGACGCTGCAGCGATCGGCATCGTTGTCTAGATCGCTGCAGCGTCGCTAAATGTGACGGTACCTTTACACAGTATGTTAGATAGTATATCAGTGGGCAAGTCTGTCCTCTTGACCCACCAGACGCAAACACCTAAATTTACAAGCCAATATACAGCCAAAAAGCCAGTTCTTTTGGCTTTGCAAAAACATGGCTGTCTGGGAAATTAAGATACAATCTGGTTTCTTCACATTCCTCCCCCATCTTAATTAACCAGACAGGATAGGCTTCCGATCATCCAGTTTCCTTAGAGCATATTCTACATGCTCCCCACGAAAACAAACTCCTTACGCAATTGAAGAGCAACCACTGGTATCCACTGGGTCCACGCATGGCTTCCTCCACATTTCGTAGCTCCTGCATTAAATTCTTTTCAATCCGTTGAAGCTGGAACATCTCCTGTAGTTTCCATTTCTTGTTGAGATCATATAGCCACTCTGGTCCTCTTCCCAAGGCTGATTTGGTGGGGTTGGATATAGTGGCATCCAAAACCTGCTGTGCATGCCTCATCAATGGTCTGCTGGGTCTGTCTGTATACCTCCCTTGTTGTGGAGCCCTGGATGGTGTGTGAGAACACCAGTCCCCTGCATCTCCCCCGGTTCCGCCGGGCTGAGTAGTATCCCACTGCTGCCACCAATGTAACGGAGAAACGGGGTCAGTGGGTGCTCTCGTCCGCTGGCCCGGCTGTCTTTAGCAAGACTGCATGGACCACGGCTCATACCACTGAGCCCCCTCCCTGCGCGATGCTCTCCTATACCGCCGGAACACTGCGATCATGTTTGATCGCAGTGTGCCGGGGTTAATGTGCCGGGGGCGGTCCGTGACCGCTCCTGGCACATAGTGCCGGATGTCAGCTGCGATAGTCAGCTGACACCTGGCCGCGATCGGCCGCGCTCCCCCCGTGAGCGCGGACAATCGCATATGACGTACTATCCCGTCAGTGGTCATACGGGCCCACCCCACCTCGATGGGATAGTACATCTAATATCAGAAAGGGGTTAAATAGCGGGAAAAACGCGAAAAATCTGCAAAATTAATGAACATGCTGCTTTTTTTTACCGCGATGCGTTTTTTTCTTGGGAAAAAAAATGCATCATGTGCACAAAAATTGCAGAATGCATTCTAAATGATAGGATGCATATGTATATGTTTTTATAGCGTTTTATCGCGAAATCTGAACGTGTGCACATACCCTAAATGTTTCAGAAATACACTGAATTGTTAATGTGGTAAATGACTATTCTAGCTGCAAACGTCTGGTTTGTAATGCAATATCTTCATAGGTGTATACAGGCCCATTTCCAAAAACCATCACTCCAGTGTTCTTATGGTACTTTGTGTTTGCTAACTGTGTAAGAAGGCTAATGGATGGTTAGAATACTCTTGAAAACCCTTGTGCAAGTATGTGGGCACAGCTGAAAACAGTTTGGCTGATTAGAGAACCTATAAACCTGACCTTCCTTTGAGCTAGTTGAGAATCTGGAGCATTACATTTGTTGGTTCCATTAAACTTTCAAAATGGCCAGAAAAAAAGAACTTTCATGTGAAACTCGACAGTCTATTCTTGTTCTTAGAATTGAAGGCTATTCCATGCAAGAAATTGCCAAGAAACTGAGGATTTCCTACAGCGGTGTGTACTACTCCCTTCAGAGGAGAGCACAAACAGACTCTAACCAGAGTAGAAAGAGAAGTGGGAGGCCCCGCTACACAACTGATCAAAAAGACAAGTACATTAGGGTCTGTAGTTTGAGAAATCAACGCCTCACAGGTCCTCAACTGGCAGCTTCATTAAATAGTACACGGAAAACGCCAGTGTCAACGTCTACAGTGAAGAGGCGACTCCGGGATGCTGGCATTAAGGGCAGAGTGGCAAAGAAAAAGCCATATCTGAGACTGGCTAATAAAAGGAAAAGATTAATATGGGAAAAAGAACACAGACATTGGACAGAGGAAGATTGGAATAAAGTGTTATGGACAGACGAGTCCAAGTTTGAGGCATTTGGATCACACAGAAGAACATTTGTAAGATGCAGAACAACAGAAAAGATGCTGGAAGAGTGCCTGATGTCATCTGTCAAGCATGGTGGAGGTAATGTGATGGTCTGGGGTTGCTTTGGTGCTGGTAAAGTGGGAGATTTGTACAAGGTAAAAGGGATTTTGAATAAGGAAGGCCATCACTCCATTTTGCAACGCCATGCCATACTCTGTGGACAGCGCTTGATTGGAACCAATTTCATCCTACAACAGGACAATGACCCAAAGCACACCTCCATATAATGCAAGAACTAATGAGGGAAGAAGCAGGCAGCTGGTATTTTATCTGCAATGGAGTGGCCAGCGCAGTCACCAGATCTCAACCCCATTGAGCTGTTGTGGGAGCAGCCTGACCGTATAGTACACAAAAAGTGGCCATCAAGCCAAACCAACTTGTGGGAGGGACGTCTGGAAGCATGGGGTGAAATTTCTCCAGATTACCTCAGCAAATTAACTGCTAGAATGCCAAAGGTCTGCAATGCTGTAATTGCTGCAAAGAGAACATTCTTTAACGAAAGCAAAGTTTGAAGGAGAAAATTATTATTTCAAACAATCTTTTTTTCGAACCTTGTCAATGTCTGGACTACATTTTAAACTCATTTTGCAACTCGTTTGATTAATATAAACATGAGTTTTCATGGAAAACACAAAATTGTCTGGGTGACCCTAAACTTTTGAACGGTAGTGTATATTATATCTACTATATAATTGTCTAAGGGTCACTTCCATCTGTCTGTCTGTCCTTCTGTCTGTCTGTCCTTCTGTCTGTCTGTCACGGATATTCATTGGTCGCAACCTCTGTCTGTCATGGAATCCAAGTCGCTGATTGGTCGTGGCAAAACAGCCACGACCAATCAGCGACAGGCACAGTCCGGCGGAAAAATGGCTGCTCCTTCCTCCCTGCAGTCAGTGCCCGCTCCGTACTCCCCTCCAGTCTGCCCTCACACAGGGTTAATGGCAGCGGTAACGGACCAGGTTATGCTGCGGTGTAATGCACTCCGTTACCGCTGCTATTAACCCTGTGTGACCAACTTTTTACTATTCATGCTACCTATGCAGCATGAATAGTAAAACAATCTAATGTTAAAAATAATAAAAAATCGTTATATACTCACCGCCCGTCGGCCCCCGAATCGACAACAGGCCTTTCCCGCTCGCGACGCTCCGGTAACCGGTCCATGCTGTGATCTCGCGAGATGATGACGTAGCGGTCTCGCGAGACCGCTACGTCATCATCTCGCGAGACCGCAATGCACTCTTGAGACAGGAGCGCACGAGCAGCGTCGGTAACCGCTTCGCTTGGATCCGGGGGCTCCGGAAGGTGAGTATATAACTATTTTTTATTTTATTTATTTTTTTAACAGGGATATGATGCCCACATTGCTATATACTACGTGGGCTGGGCAATATACTACATGGGCTGGGCAATATACTACATGGGCTGTGCTATAAACTACGTGGCTGGGCAATATACTACATGGGCTGTGCTATATACTACGTGGCTGGGCAATATACTACATAGGCTGGGCAATATACTACATGGGCTGTGCTATATACTACGTGGCTGGGCAATACACTACGTGACTATAGAACTTGGGCTGCGCAATATACAACGTGGGCTGCGCAATATACAACGTGGGCTGCGCAATATACTACGTGGGCTGCGCAATGTACTGCGTGGGCTGCGCAATATACTACGTGGGCTGTGCTATACACTACGCATACATATTCTAGAATACCCGATGCGTTAGAATCGGGCCACCATCTAGAATATATATATATCTATATATATAATTGTCTAAGGGTTTTTCTGTCTGTCTGTCTGTCTGTCTGTCTGTCTGTCTGTCTGTCCTGGAAATCCCGCGTCTCTGATTGGTCGAGGCCGCCAGGCCTCGACCAATCAGAGACGGGCACAGCATGGCGACGATGATGTCATAAAGGTTGCCTCGACCAATCAGCGACGGGCACAGTATCGACGTAGATGTCATAATGGTTGCCATGGCGACAATGATGTCATAAAGGTTGACACGGGCACAGTCTGCCGCGAATTCTGGAATCATCATTGTCCATATACTACGGGGACATGCATATTCTAGAATACCCGATGCGTTAGAATCGGGCCACAGTCTAGTATATATATATATATATATATATATATATATAGCAAAAAAACGGAACAGCACAACACTTTTACTTATCTTCGGCTGCAAGGCCCCAAGCATCCAGTCCAACGATTGCACCAGGTTCATGCAAATTCAAAAAGCCTTGAGAAAGGCTCAGATGGAGGCGAAACGTCGCCCAGACAAGTGGGTTGATTAAACCTTCCACATTTTCATTGAAGAAATGGAGTGCTGCCCCTTTTTTTGAATTTATATATATACTAGCTGAAGAGCCCGGTGTTGCCTGGGCATAGTAAATATCTGTGGTTAGTTATAGCACCTCACTTCTCTTATTTTCCCCCTCACATCTCTCATTTTCTCCCTTACACCTCTTATTTTCCCCCTCACTCCTCTTATTTTCCCCCTAACTCCTCTCATTCCCCCCTAACTCTTGTCATTTTGACCTCACATCTGTCATTTTCCGATCACTCCACTATTTTCCCTCACTCCTCTCAATTTGCACTCACACCTTTTCATTTTCACCTCACACCCCTCATTTTCCCCTCAGTATATACATATTTGTCATCTCCCTTATATATAGTATACACCTGTATGTCATCTTCCCTGTAAATAGTATATACCTGCTGTATGTCATCTCCTCCTGTATATTGTATAAACCTATGTGTCATCTCCTCCTGTATATAGTATATACCTGTATGTCATCTCTTCTGTATATACTATATACCTGTATGTCATCTCCTCCTATATATAGTATATACCTGTATGTCATCTCCTGTATATAGTATATACCTGTATGTCATCTCCCCTGTATATAGTATCTTCCTGTATGTCATCTTCTCCTGTATATAGTATGTATCTGTATGTCATCTCCTCCTGTATATAGTATATATCTGTGTGTCATCTCCTCTGTATATAGTATATACCTGTGTGTCATCTCCCCTGTATATAGTATATACTTGTGTGTCATCTCCCCTGTATATAGGATATACCTGTGTGTCATCTCCCCTGTATATAGGATATACCTGTGTGCCATCTCCCCTGTATATAGTATATATGTGTGTGTCATCTCCTCCCGTATATAGTATATACCTGTGTGTCATCTCCCCTGTATATAATATATATGTGTGTGTCATCTCCTCCTGTATATAGTATATACCTGTATGTCATCTCCTGTATATAGTATATATCGGTGTGTCATCTCCCCTGTATATAGTATATACCTGTGTGTCATCTCCTGTATATAGTATATACCTGTATGCCATCTCCTGTATATAGTATATACCGGTGTGTCATCTCTCCTGTATATAGTATATATCTGTGTGTCATCTCTCCTGTATATAGTATATACCTGTGTGTCATCTCCTCCTGTATATAGTATATACCTGTGTCATCTCCTCCTGTATATAGTATATACCTGTGTGTCATCTCTCCTGTATATAGTATATACCTGTGTGTTATCTCTCCTGTATATAGTATATACCTGTGTGTCATCTCCTGTATATAGTATATATCTGTATGTGATCTCCTCCTGTATTGGACCGCGTTCACACATTATTTGTTCAGTATTTTTACCTCAGTATTTGTAAGCTAAATTGGCAGCCTGATAAATCCCAAGCCAACAGGAAGCCCTCCCCCTGGCAGTATATATTAGCTCACACATACACATAATAGACAGGTCATGTGACTGACAGCTGCCGTATTTCCTATATGGTACAGTTGTTGCTCTTGTAGTTTGTCTGCTTATTAATCAGATTTTTATTTTTGAAGGATAATACCAGACTTGTGTGTGTTTTAGGGCGAATTTAATGTGTCAAGTTGTGTGTTGAGTTGCGTGTGGCGACATGCATGTAGCGACTTTTGTGAGATGAGTTTTGTGTGGCGACATGTGTGTAGCAACTTTTTGTGTGTCGAGTTGCATGTGACAGGTTAGTGTAGCAAGTTGTGTGCAGCAAGTTTTGCGCATGGCGAGTTTTGTGCGTGGCGAGTTTCATGTGTGGTGCGTTTTGAGTATGTGCAAGTTTTGTGTGAGGCAACTTTTGCATGTGTTGCAACTTTTGTGCATGTGGCAATTTTTCTGCGTGTGCAAGTTTTGCATGTGGCGAGTTTTCCATGAGGTGAGTTTTGCACGTGTGGCGTGTTTTGCGTGAGCCTAGTTTTGCATGTGGCGAGTTTTGCGCGTGGCGAGTTTTGAGCAGCGACTTTTGTGTTTCGACTTTTATGTGGCGAGGTTGGTGTATGTGTGGTGAAATGTGTGCTGAGGGTGGTATATGTGTTCAAGCACGTGGTAGTGTGTGGCGCATTTTGTGTGTTTGTTCATATCCCCATGTGTGGTGAGTATCCCATGTCGGGGCCCCACCTTAGCAACTGTACGGTATATACTCTTTGGCGCCATTGCTCGCACTCTTTAAGTCCCCCTTGTTCACATCTGGCAGCTGTCAATTCGCCTCCAACACTTTTCCTTTCACTTTTTCCCCATTATGTAGATCGGGGCAAAATTGTTTGGTGAATTGGAACGCGCGGGGTTAAAATTTCCCCTCACAACATAGCCTATGACGCTCTCGGGGTCCAGACGTGTGACTGTGCAAAATTTTGTGGCTGTAGCTGCGACAGTGCAGATGCCAATCCCGGACATACACACACACACACACACACACACACACACACACACACACACACACACACACACACACACACACACACACACACACACACACACACACACACACACACACACACACACATACATACACACACATCCAGCTTTATATATTAGAGATATATATATATATATATATATATATATATATATATATATACACATACATACAACCCCTGGCAAAAATTATGGAATCACCGGCCTTGGATGATGTTCATTCAGTTGTTTAATTTTGTAGAAAAAAGCAGATCACAGACATGATACAAAACTAAAGTCATTTCAAATGGCAACTTTCTGGCTTTAAGAAATACTAAAAGAAATCAAGAACAAAAAAAATTGGTAGTCAGTAATGGTTACTTTATTTTAATCAAGCATAGGGGAAAATTATGGAATCACTCAATTCTGTGGAAAAAATTATGGAATCGTGAAAAAAAAAAAAACACTCCAAAACATCACTAGTATTTTGTTGCACCACCTCTGGCTTTTTTAATGAAATCATTCTATGAAATAATTAAAAACACACAGGTTTTTCATCTTTATTACACTGCCAATCCAAGGGAAGCCCTCGTTCTCCTGTAAAAAAATCCAAAATAAAAAGCAAGAATATCTCGTACCACCATACAGTCAAGTCCCACACTGCAATCCATCTCAAGGGGTTAAATAGTTTACAACCGGGAGCGGTGCCAATGCTACTGGCCGGGCTGTAAACCACGAAGGAATGAATGAATGAAAAGCTGCCTGCGCAGCCTCCCCGCCTGACAGGACAAACTCTAACGTGGGAAAGTTTTTGAACTTTTTCCCACGCTGCCGAGTTCACCTCAGGTCAGGCGGGGCTGCTGCGCAGCCTCAGTGACTACCGCTGATGGCACTGAGCATGCAAAGACTCACAGCCTGACCTGAGGTGAATTCGGCAGCGTTGGAAAAAGTTCAGAAACTTTCCCACGCTACAGAGTTCATGTCCGGTCAGGTGGGGAGGCTGCGCAGGCAGCTTTTCATTCATTACACAGTGGTTTAAAGCCGGGGCGGAAGCAATGGCGCAGCTCCCGGTTGTAAACTGTTTAACCTCTTGAGATGGATTGCAGCATGGGACTTGACTGTACGGGGGACAGGTATGGGATATTGTTGCTTTTTTATTTTGTTTTTTTACAGGAGAATGAGGGCTTCGCTTGGATTGGGAGTGTAATAAGGATGGAAAACCTTTGTGCTCAATTATTTCATGAAAAGACTTTATTCTTAATGTGTGTGTATTTTTTAACCCTTTCATACTATTGGATTAATAATGGATAGGTGTCTGATTCACACCTCTCCATTATTAACCGGGCTTAATGTCACCTTGCAATAGCAAGGTGACATTAAACCCTTATTACCCCATATGCCACCACTACATGGCAGTGGGATGAGAGAGGCTAAGTGCCCGAATTGGCGCATCTTATAGATGCGCCTTTTCTGGGGTGGCTGGGTGCTGGTATTTTTAGCCAGTGGGGTCAATATCCATGGCCCCTTCCTAGGCTATGAATATCAGCCCGCAGCTGTCTGCGTAGCCTTTCTGGCTATTAGTTATAGGGGGACCCCACGTCATTTTTTTTGAGGAGGTTCCCCAATTAGAATAGCCAGTAAAGGCTAAATATACAGCTGCGGACTGATATTCATAGCCTAGGAAAATCTATTAACCCCTTCCAAGGCGAAAAATATTGCCCCGGCCATCGGCTTTCCCTCTCTGGTGAAGAAAATTGCGTGGGAGACCACACAATTTTTTTTGCTGGTAGGATGGAACTTGTGGAGCCAATAAATAGGCTTCCACATTATTTATTCATGATTTTCTGGGTAGGGATCTATTATATGTCCATTTTGCAAGCCGGCGAGAAAATCTCGCCATACGGATTTCACATGGATGTCATACGTATGCTTAGATGCAAGAAAGTAGCATCCTTGCATTGCACACGGATGACATAAGGATCACTTTTCAGGGAACATTGATGTGATTCTCGTCCATGAAAAACGGACCGATTTTTTTTTTATACGTTATGTGGGACTCCAGCCTAATACTGTATTAAATAGAGACAAGTAAAGCTAAGCACTCATCCAAGTAAAAGGCAAACTTGAAGGAGCAGCGCTCTGCAGTGACTCTCCACGTGGGGTATTATAAGATGGCAGTGTGGAGGGAAGGTGGGAAAGGGGGTCTGCTTGGACCTCTATATAGAAAGGAAGGCCCAGAGTAACCTTCCCACTCCGTAAGGGTCTCTACTTGTGACTGTGGCCTTTTAAATTGCCCATAAATTATTTATACAAAACGCAGCAAAAATCTCCTGTAACGTTTCTGACTAAAACAAAATTAAGTTAAACCATAAATAATAAAATGAAAAGAAACTATTGATATCATTAAAAGAACCTAATCACCGAGAATAATAACCATGTCCGCCGCCGAAATAAAGCAAAACCTCATACAAAGAATTATGGACAATAAGCAAGATGGGAAATTATAAATCAGCAAATGGAGCTTTTCAGCAGAGTGAAGAAAGAATCCATTACCCGCTCTGAGAAATCCGTCCCATAATAAATGTTCTACTGATATTGAGAAAGTGATTGTAATTATGTAACTGCGAAACAAACACAAGAGCAGCAGATTATAGAGGATGGAAGTGCCCGGGCATCTACTGGTGGGACCATGGTATAAAACACTAGAATAGCAGAATAGTGAGTGCAGCTCTGGAATATAATACAAGATGTAACTTAGGAAGAGTACAGGATCAGTAATGTAATGTATGTACATAGTGACTGCACCAGCAGCATAGTGAGTGCAGCTCTGGAGTATAATACAGGATGTAACTCAGGATCAGTAATGTAATGTATGTGCACAGTGACTGCACCAGCAGAATAGTGAGTGCAGCTCTGGGGTATAATACAGGATGTAACTAAGGCGGCTCAGTACAGGATCAATAATGTAATGTTTGTACACAGTGACTGCACCAGCAGAATAGTGAGTGCAGCACTGGAATATAATACAGGATGTACAGTAACTCAGGATCAGTAATGTAATGTATCTGCACAGTGACTGCACCAGCAGAATAGTGAGTGCAGCTCTGGAGTATAATACAGGATGTAACTCAGGATCAGTAATGTAATGTATGTACACAGTGACTGCACCAGCAGAATAGTGAGTGCAGCTCTGGAGTATAATACAGGATGTAATCCAGGATCAGTAATGTAATGTATGTACACAGTGACTGCACCAGCAGAATAGTGAGTGCAGCTCTGGAGTATAATACAGGATGTAACTCAGGATCAGTAATGTAATGTATGTACACAGTGACTGCACCAGCAGAATAGTGAGTGCAGCTCTGGAGTATAATATAGGATGTAACTCAGCATCAGTAATGTAATGTACCGTATGTACACAGTGACTGCACCAGCAGAGTAGTGAGTGCAGCTCTGGGGTATAATACAGGATGTAACTCAGGATCAGTAATGTAATGTATGTACACAGTTGCTCTACCAGAAGAATAGTGAGAATAATGAGTGCAGCTCTGGGGTATAATACAGGATGTAACTCAGGATTAGTAATGTAATGTGCGTTGCTTCCCTTCAATCAGATGTCCAGCATTGCCATTAGCTTAGAACTGGAAATGACCAACGAGATCTACACCATCTACTGTTCACTTGTACTGTGTGACAAGTGTATCCAGAAGAAGTGATGAGCATTCACCAGATACTGATGATGGAGGCGACGGGCAGTCACCAGATACTGATGATGGAGGTGATGGTTGGTTAGCAGATACTGATGATGGAGGTGACGGGCGGTCACCAGATACTGATGATGGAGGCGACGGGCAGTCACCAGATACTGATGATGGAGGTGATGGTTGGTTAGCAGATACTGATGATGGAGGTGACGGGCGGTCACCAGATACTGATGTTAGGTTGTAGAATTACAATGGATTCCGCTCCCAGTTTACGGGTGAATCTCTTTCGTTCAGCAGAGTAATGTAAAGTTTCCATATGTACAAGGTGAGAGGGGTGAGCAGGGGCACGGGTGTGTACTTTCTGGCAGTGTTACTTAATCATGAGCTGCACAATCATAACCCTAGTCCCTGGATGGAGCAGCAGCTCGTTACATCTGGCGCTCGCCTCCATCTTCTCTTTTTCCATTACTTAGATGCTATTAATCCCTCATAAATGCGCGTCCAAAGGTTGAATCCGTCATCTCCTTTATTGTTGTCGCTATCACCAGAACTATATGGAGAGCAGATGCAAAAATGCCGGCCACAAATCAGCCCGGGACGCCATGGCGACAGATGACGTGGAGGCGATACACCATGGACACTTTGTTACAGAGATCTTGGAGTTACCAATCTTCTTTGCTCTGAGATGAGGAGTCTTTGATTCTGCGACTTGTTGTCCGCCGCCAGATGGATGGACCGAATCCCAATCCCACAACTCGGGACGTGGTGCTACAGAAGTCTGATCATCACAGGTAATGACGCAGCGTTAATAATGTACAATAATCTGGATACTAATTGGCTTTGGCGAAATAATACCCCGTCTATTCCAAGTTGTAAAAAAGAAAAAATGTTTTAGATTTTCTTGCTTTGGTCTCAGCCTCTTCACAATTTAAACTTTTTATTTGCATTTTTGAGACTTTCTCCCCTTCTGGCACTTTTTTACAAACTGGGTGATGATTATGCAAAGGTAAAAAAACCATCGCAATTTAGTTTTCTGCCAAACTTCCTACTGAAATGATGCGTCAAATTGAGTCGCCGCACTTTACTGCAGAGTTATAGGTACAAAACTCAGGTAAGATAAAATGGATGTGACAAATCCACCCTGACACCTCCTCGGCATCACTGGGCCTCAGTTTCTCACTATCTACAGATCTCTGATTGCTGTCCTTGAATGGAAACATTCACTTTTCAGATCACACAGCTCAATACAATTTATCTGAGCCATCGGTCTTGGGGATCAGGACAAATGAAGTTATGCTGATGTGTTCAGGTCACATAATTATCTGTACTGACACAATGTAACAAACCCTCAGCCCTCACATATATAGGGACACGCGATGCCCATTACCGCCGATTCTTCCTTCCTTAGATACATTGTTACTAATTCTAGTAACACGAAGGCGATGATGTCAGACCCCAATTATGTGTCCTCGGCGGTTGTGCCGCCATCTACCACCATTCCATGTGCGATCTATAACTGAACCGCAGGTGCGCTAACAATATCAGAATCAGTAAGGAATTAGCCGCAGCGAGGGGCCGCGTCCGATCCGATCTCATCGCTCCTGTCATTGGCCTAATCCCTAGAAATGGCGCTCGTCTCCGGACATTTAATTAGCAGGACTCAGTGAAGGCTGCTCGGCTCTAGACTTTCAAGATCATTAGCGATATAAATGAGAAGTCGTAAAGTTAAACACGAGTCAATTGCTTTCCACGTAAATTAATGATGCATCCTGGTAGCCATGGGGCCCGCGGCTCAGTGCTGATCACTAATATGAGGAATGGAGGCTAATGAGCCAGGTGATTTCCCTTTAAATAGATGCAGAATTGGCTCAGAGACTCGAAATGATGAGAACTTACTAAAATCCCCAATGCATGAAAAATCCATCCTCCTGCAGCCCCCGTAAGTCATGAAGAAGAGGGAAGGACAAGAAAAGAGCAGGAACAAGGGGGACCGCTCCAGGTCACCACCGGGGTAGAGGTCATCGGGTCACTTACACGAGAGCTACATGGGGGGTCGTATGTTGCAATCTCAGAAATTGAAGCAAATTTTTGCCATAATCTTGGAAATCACAGAAAAAAAGTGCAAGACATGATCCCACCCTAAATTACATATAATTTGGACTAAAGTCATTGGCTGAACCACCGACAATGCAGGGGCCACAACGTGTCGTAGTGACTGATACAAGAAAATCTGCAGCCCAAAGCTCCAGGACTGAGATTCGCCTGTTACTGCCCCTCATTAGGGCAACACACTACACTGCTGAAATACTCTGCGCTGCTGTGGCCTCTGCTCTCTGTAAGCTGCCAAAAGTTCAGTTCACTTCTATCCTGAAATGCTCTGTGCTGTTACGGCCCCGCTGTGTTATTGTATCTGGGATCTCCCAAAAGATCAGTTCCTTCCTATTCTGAAATACTCTGCGCTGCGGGGAGTCCTGCTGTCTGCAGTCTCCCAAGAGAACAGCTCTATCTATGCTGAAATACTCTGTGCTGCGGGGGGTCCTGCTGTCTGCAGTCTCCCAAGAGAACAGCTCTATCTATGCTGAAATACTCTGTGCTGCAGGGAGTCCTGCTGTCTGCAGTCTCCCAAGAACAGCTCTTTCTATGCTGAAATACTCTGTGCTGCAGGGAGTCCTGCTATCTGTAATCTCCAAAGAGAACAGCACTTTATTCTTAAACACTCTGCTGCTCAGGCTGAGCTTACTCTATCTATGTGTACAGTCACTAGGTGGACAGACCTGGAAACAAAAGCTTAGAGATTAGTTATAGGTCTCAGAGAATAAAACAGTTTGCAGAGAATGACTTATTAATGCAAATGCAGAGGCAAGAAATCTCGGCAGAGCGCTCATCTGGGGTCATTTAACCGTCCAGATAGGAACGCGCCGATCCGGCCAGACCTGCAGGTCGTTATCATTAAAGGAAAACGATTTCACTCAGATTTTGGAAAGGAGTAAATGTAATGGCGGCGGGCGTCCTGAAGTGGCCGTTCTGTGCAGGTGAGGGTCGGGGCGCGGGGGCGATGCCCATCACTGCCTTATAGCGTTTGACTTTTAATAAGATGTTTTGCAGGGGAGCAACAAAAAAACGCAGAATTTCTGAAAAGCTTCATTTAATTGGCTCAAACAGGCATTAAAGCTCGCAGACTTGGACGGCGTCCTCGTGAATAAAAAGTACACGGGCCAAATGGGACACTTCAGAAAAATCCCAAATACTGCGGCAGATACAGAGATTACAGCTAGAAAACATAATCAAATTGGAAAGTACAGAAAGGGACCTGAGGGGGAAAGGAGGGATAATAAATGTGCAAAACTGGAAGAGGAAGAATTAGAACGGCGCCAAGCATGTAAAACACTTGGACTGAAGCAACAAAGTATCTAATTAAAGACCTGTAACCCAAAACTAAAACTAAGGCTAGTCCAAAGAGGCTCCTCCAGGGAAAGAAACCCAGAAAATTCTGCTTTTCTCTGGGAAACTGATTTCTTCTTCTTTTGCTTGGGGTTTCCAGTTTCTTGTGGCTGCAGGACTTTGCACTAGTTGGTTTTACCCTGAGAATATTCCATGGATAGACTGTGACTCTGGATCTTGCTTGGGGTCTCCAGTTTCTTGTGGCTGCAGGACTTTGCACTAGTTGGTTTTACCCTGAGAATATTCAATGGATAGACTGCGACTCTGGATCTTGTTTGGGGTCTCCAGTTTCTTGTGGCTGCAGGACTTTGCACTAGTTGGTTTTACCCTGAGAATATTCCATGGATAGACTTAGCAACGGCACAGCCAATTGTTATTCATTGGTAGGTAACCGGGATACGGCAGCACCAATAGGCAATTACCTACATCATAGCCCTTTCTGCACAGTCATTGGTAGTCTCTCATTTAAATAGTCGCACCTATCATCCCTTGGGCACGCCCCCGGAAGAAGCTAAGGGCGAAACGCGCGTCGGGGCGACAGGGGAACGCCGAAATACCCGATATTACACAAGTCACGGTCTTCATCTTTCCACGAGTTACGGCGGTGAGATAATTTGTACTCAGCAATTTTGCATTTTATATTATGTGTTACCGGTATGTGCACGCCTATGTAATGTATTAGGGATTCCCCATAGGGGCGCAGGTGATTGTCATATGTACAAGGACGTGCACCAGGTAGATCTGTCTATACAGTATATTTGCATTGTATATTTACTCAAATAGCGGCAGATTTCTTTAAAATGCTGTATCGTGGCAATAATATATATATATATTTTTGTAGGGTATATTTTTTTGGCCCCCTGGGTATTTTTTTGTATTATGTGTTCTGTAGCCTTTTTTTAAATATTTTTTTGTGTGTGATAATAAAAGGTAATTTTATTCAGTATTTTATGGTTCTCTTCATTGGACTCAGGAGTTAATTCGACCTAGTGTTCAGATTGTTGTTATACTAGTTGGTTTTACCCTGAGTACATAACCCGAATATACAGCAGTTTTGGGTCATAGAAGAGTTCTCAGAACTTGGAATAAGTGGTCATCATGGCAATTACTAAAGTCTTTCTACAAGAAAAGTTATAACTGGGAGAGGTAAATGATGCTGGAGCGCAATGACAAAGCTACAGCGAGTTTGCAGCAGAAGAATCACGGGGCGCCATGTTGTAAGGTGAAGGTGAATTTGGGTTCGGGCCAATGATCAAAGAATCTTAATAACACATGGACCCCGATTCATGAAGACTGGTGATTATATGTGTGTGATAGGGTATAATGTGCCAAATTCATCAGAGGCGTGCTCGCCTTTCACTGAGTTTGGCTGTCAGAGGCTGGCTGACTTGTCTCTTGGGATTTACACCACCTTTGTGATGTAAATTTGTAAATTATGATGAATTTCTAGGATCACCCTCGCTCCTGGCCGAGCTCTACCTACTTATCAAAAAGTACTGGCCAAAAGTTGCTGCATTTTTCTGCAACCATAAGTGCTGCAAAAAATTGTGATATTTTGTTTAGTATTATGCCGGAAATTACTTGATGAATCAGACATAAGATCTATGGAAAATTCCAACTTTTCGACGATTTAAACACAAGGGTGATTCCATAAATTCAGAGACATATTCTGTACAGGCGGACACAGACAGAAAAGGGCCCCTGTGCAAGAACGGTATATGGGCCCTTTGTAGCCCAATATACACTCACCGGCCACTTTATTAGGTACACCATGCTAGTAACGGGTTGGACCCCCTTTTGCCTTCAGAACTGCCTCAATTCTTCGTGGCATAGATTCAACAAGGTGCTGGAAGCATTCCTCAGAGATTTTGGTCCATATTGACATGATGGCATCACACAGTTGCCGCAGATTTGTCGGCTGCACATCCCAAAGATGCTCCATACAAGGCAGGATGGATCCATGCTTTCATGTTGTTTACGCCAAATTCTGACCCTACCATCCGAATGTCGCAGCAGAAATCGAGACTCATCAGACCAAGCAACGTTTTTCCAATCTTCTACTGTCCAATTTCGATGAGCTTGTACAAATTGTAGCCTCAGTTTCCTGTTCTTAGCTGAAAGGAGTGGTACCCAGTGTGGTCTTCTGCTGCTGTAGCCCATCTGCCTCAAAGTTCGACGCACTGTGCATTCAGAGATGCTCTTAGGCCTACCTTGGTTGTAACGGGTGGCGATTTGAGTCACTGTTGCCTTTCTATCAGCTCGAACCAGTCTGCCCATTCTCCTCTGACCTCTGGCATCAACAAGGCATTTCCGCCCACAGAACTGCCGCTCACTGGATTTTTTTTCATTTTCGGACCATTCTCTGTAAACCCTAGAGATGGTTGTGCGTGAAAATCCCAGTAGATCAGCAGTTTCTGAAATACTCAGACCAGCCCTTCTGGCACCAACAACCATGCCACGTGCAAAGGCACTCAAATCACCTTTCTTCCCCATACTGATGCTCGGTTTGAACTGCAGGAGATTGTCTTGACCATGTCTACATGCCTAAATGCACTGAGTTGCCGCCATGTGATTGGCTGATTAGAAATTAAGTGTTAACAAGAAGTTGGACAGGTGTACCTAATAAAGTGGCCAGTGAGTGTATTCTAAAAATGCAAAATTGCACCTGCCTTGGATGTACAAATGGGCCCCCTTACCTCCTGGGCATCAGAGCCGCTGCACAGGTTGCACCAATGATATATCCGCCCCTGGCATTCTGAATATGAGAGAAATAGACAAAAATAAAGGAGATTTTTGAAACTTTTTTATTTTCAAATGTTAGAGTTTTGCAAAATTTACATAAATTGAAAACAAGAAACAAATACTCTTTTTTTCCTTGTGTAAACATGTGATGACCAAAGGGAAAAAGGCTGGATAACATGGCACAATGTCCAGAGCCCTGGAACAGCGATGACCTTGACCTTGAAGAGGTTAAGTGCTATAACAAAGGCTCCATCGACTAGCGAAGATTGTATCTCCACCAGATGCATCCATTGTCCGGGGCTCGGAGCTTTTCTCTTCATTCTCCCCCACAATAGACTTGTTGCACTTTGCTGCTATTATCAGAGCGCACAACACCTAATAATATCCATGCATTAAAGCCATGAAGCAAAAATCAGAAAAACACCAAATAGTAAACTTCACACTAGGCAAATGTATATGAATATGAATAATTTTATTAAATACAAAAGAACATCTTTATAGTAGCAGTGAGGGCATACTCCCAAATACAGGAACATGGAGAGCTATCCAAACAGGAATTACCATCATTATAACAACATCATAATACAGACATAAGTATGACCACACAATAAGGTCACTGTGCCAGTGATCACATGTAATACCGCCAAATAGCAACATACATAGATATACACAGAGAGAAGTAATGGTATAGTTACCGATGGAAATACACTGCAGGAAGGCCCACCAACACCCGACGCGCGTTTCGCACCGAAATGCTTCGTCTGGGGGATGGTTTGGGCACTGGCCAGATGGTATATAAGTATAAGGGACCCAATCAGAGACTGCCTGCTAACGGACTGATAGGAATCTGCTGTGCGCGCATGCGAAAAGGCACCAAAACAGCCCTGAAACAATCAACAGATACTAACATGTGCCACCGAACCGCATATAGCCAGTGGAAGGTACGGGAAGCCATTACGCCACTTACCCGCACACTACAGCATAACCGGAAAGAAGCCGGAAGTCATGTGAGTGTGTTCATCACAGGGTGCTAGCGTCACATCCGGCAAGTCCCGAGATGTAGTCAGGACAACCAACGACGCGTGGAGCATGCGCAGAAGACCAAGAGACAAGGAAAACAAACGCCAGCAACAAATCGTGTAGGCCGACCAACGGTAACGTTACTGGTCTAATACACAAAAAAGTGAGTGACTAATGCAACACCG
Source organism: Ranitomeya variabilis (assembly GCF_051348905.1). Taxonomy (NCBI): domain Eukaryota; kingdom Metazoa; phylum Chordata; class Amphibia; order Anura; family Dendrobatidae; genus Ranitomeya; species Ranitomeya variabilis. The sequence continues at coordinate 720,393,359 of NC_135232.1, read as the reverse complement.
TGCACCAACAATATGGTACAAAAGAAGAAATTCCTTTATTATTAATAAGAAAAAAGTGAAATAGTGCGCAGTGAAAAACCGAAAATAACACCTAATGAAGAAAAATATATTAATAGACAACAAAGAACAAGTATAATGCATACAATAATATACAACCAACAAATTCATACCAATTACATTATATAATAACAACATACAAGAAGGACAAACATATAATAGAAGGGATGGAAATAACACATCCCGTATAAAAAGGTGTAAACAGTAATATGCATATTCAAAACGCCATGATAATAATATTTAATAGAAGGGATAAAAATAACACATCCCATATATAAAAATATAAATAGTGATATGCATATTCAAGATGCCATAAGAGTAGTATGAATAAATATTTAATCAAAGGGATGGAAAGAATGCATCCCATATATAAAGTGTACACAGTGATAAGCATATTCAGAGTGCCATAAGAGCGGTGCTTAATACTAAACATTAAAATTGATATAAATATAAAATTGATACCAATATTATAACAATTCATAAAGACAAGACTAATAGTGAATATAAAAAACACTAATACCACATACAATATAAAACAAGACAACATTAAGAAGAACAAACACCGAATTTATACATGGACACTGGCACAGTAACAACCACTACAGTAAGATTACAAAAGTCACTAAATCCAACAAAGATGATACAATAAAAACTTGTCCTTGGAAGATCACATGATGCACATCCAGATAAGAAAAAACAGTCCTAAGGAGAAATATATAAACATATTATAAAAACAACCTAAAACCAGTTAAAACCAGAGCGTAACCAAACAATTACTATAAAAATTAAAAACAAAAAGACTGCACTGAATACTATGATATATAACCAAAAGAAAACCCCCCCCACACACACATGAGTGTGCCAGGCACGGGAACACTAGACCGGTAAGAATGGAATAAAACTATTGTGGTCATTAAGACCCATGGGGGCAATGGTATCCAACTTAAAAATCCATCTGGCCTCTCTCTGGGCCAGCAACCTCTTCCAATTGCCCCCCCTCGGTCCAATAAATACCCGGTCAATGCCCTTGACCAATAAACCCTTGGGGTCACATCCATGTAGGGCCTTGAAATGCCTAGGAATAGGTTTAAGCTTGTTAACATCAGTTTCCGTGGCTGCCCCTTCGATGTCAAGTACATGTTCCCGTATCCTCCTACGAAGCTCCCGTGTGGTCATTCCAATATAGATAAGACCACACGGGCAGGTAGCATGGTACACTACGGCCTTAGTAGTACAGGTGATAGTGTGTGTGATACGGTAAGTTCTATCTCCCTTTGAGTTGGGGAAGTCAGTGGCTGTTTGGATGTTACAACACGCAACACATTTGCCACAACTGGTACATCCCCATTTTGGTCTTTTAGCTCCGAAGATAAAACTGGGGCCAGGTCCTCTATGGTAGCTATGTACCAACTGGTCACGTAAATTTTGTGATCGCCTATAGGCAATAGAAGGGCATGATCCAACAAATTTAGCAATAGTTTGGTCCAGTTGAAGTATGGACCAATGTTTAGTGATGGCTCTCCTAATGTCCTCACTCCTAGAATTAAAATCTAGAATACAACGTACCTGGTCCGTATCATTATTTCTTTTCTGTTTTTGAAGGAGGGCATTCCGTTGACTATGACGAGCTCTTTGATAGGAACGACAGATGCTCTTTTTTCCATAGCCACGATCCCTAAAACGTGAACACAGATCTTGAGCCTGTTTCTCGAACAAATCATCATTGGAACATATCCTTCTGGCCCGTAGGAACTGTCCCGTTGGGATGTTCCTAACCAAGTGGCGTGGATGTTGTGAGGAGGCATGTAGGAGGGAGTTGACCGATGTTTCTTTTCGGAATAAATCTGTATGGATTGTACCATCACTATCAATCATTATAAAAACATCCAAGAAGTCAATTCTCTTGGTTTCATACTTGTAGGTCAACTTAATATTTTTGTCATTCAAGTTCAAAACCTCCATAAATTGTTTTAAGTCCTCCTGTGTGCCCTGCCACACATGATCACATCATCGATATATCTCCACCATGAGATCACTCGCTGACACAAAGGATGTGAGTTTGTCTGAAAAATATCCAGAAAGATGGCCTGTGGAATGATGATCCAACAATAGCAAGTAAAAATATTAAGTTGACCTACAAGTATGAAACCAAGAGAATTGACTTCTTGGATGTTTCTATAATGATTGATAGTGATGGTACAATCCATACAGATTTATTCCGAAAAGAAACATCGGTCAACTCCCTCCTACATGCCTCCTCACAACATCCACGCCACTTGGTTAGGAACATCCCAACGGGACAGTTCCTACGGGCCAGAAGGATATGTTCCAATGATGATTTGTTCGAGAAACAGGCTCAAGATCTGTGTTCACGTTTTAGGGATCGTGGCTATGGAAAAAAGAGCATCTGTCGTTCCTATCAAAGAGCTCGTCATAGTCAACGGAATGCCCTCCTTCAAAAACAGAAAAGAAATAATGATACGGACCAGGTACGTTGTATTCTAGATTTTAATTCTAGGAGTGAGGACATTAGGAGAGCCATCACTAAACATTGGTCCATACTTCAACTGGACCAAACTATTGCTAAATTTGTTGGATCATGCCCTTCTATTGCCTATAGGCGATCACAAAATTTACGTGACCAGTTGGTACATAGCTACCATAGAGGACCTGGCCCCAGTTTTATCTTCGGAGCTAAAAGACCAAAATGGGGATGTACCAGTTGTGGCAAATGTGTTGCGTGTTGTAACATCCAAACAGCCACTGACTTCCCCAACTCAAAGGGAGATAGAACTTACCGTATCACACACACTATCACCTGTACTACTAAGGCCGTAGTGTACCATGCTACCTGCCCGTGTGGTCTTATCTATATTGGAATGACCACACGGGAGCTTCGTAGGAGGATACGGGAACATGTACTTGACATCGAAGGGGCAGCCACGGAAACTGATGTTAACAAGCTTAAACCTATTCCTAGGCATTTCAAGGCCCTACATGGATGTGACCCCAAGGGTTTATTGGTCAAGGGCATTGACCGGGTATTTATTGGACCGAGGGGGGGCAATTGGAAGAGGTTGCTGGCCCAGAGAGAGGCCAGATGGATTTTTAAGTTGGATACCATTGCCCCCATGGGTCTTAATGACCACAATAGTTTTATTCCATTCTTACCGGTCTAGTGTTCCCGTGCCTGGCACACTCATGTGTGTGTGGGGGGGGGTTTCTTTTGGTTATATATCATAGTATTCAGTGCAGTCTTTTTGTTTTTAATTTTTATAGTAATTGTTTGGTTACGCTCTGGTTTTAACTGGTTTTAGGTTGTTTTTATAATATGTTTATATATTTCTCCTTAGGACTGTTTTTTCTTATCTGGATGTGCATCATGTGATCTTCCAAGGACAAGTTTTTATTGTATCATCTTTGTTGGATTTAGTGACTTTTGTAATCTTACTGTAGTGGTTGTTACTGTGCCAGTGTCCATGTATAAATTCGGTGTTTGTTCTTCTTAATGTTGTCTTGTTTTATATTGTATGTGGTATTAGTGTTTTTTATATTCACTATTAGTCTTGTCTTTATGAATTGTTATAATATTGGTATCAATTTTATATTTATATCAATTTTAATGTTTAGTATTAAGCACCGCTCTTATGGCACTCTGAATATGCTTATCACTGTGTACACTTTATATATGGGATGCATTCTTTCCATCCCTTTGATTAAATATTTATTCATACTACTCTTATGGCATCTTGAATATGCATATCACTATTTATATTTTTATATATGGGATGTGTTATTTTTATCCCTTCTATTAAATATTATTATCATGGCGTTTTGAATATGCATATTACTGTTTACACCTTTTTATACGGGATGTGTTATTTCCATCCCTTCTATTATATGTTTGTCCTTCTTGTATGTTGTTATTATATAATGTAATTGGTATGAATTTGTTGGTTGTATATTATTGTATGCATTATACTTGTTCTTTGTTGTCTATTAATATATTTTTCTTCATTAGGTGTTATTTTCGGTTTTTCACTGCGCACTATTTCACTTTTTTCTTATTAATAATAAAGGAATTTCTTCTTTTGTACCATATTGTTGGTGCACGGTGTTGCATTAGTCACTCACTTTTTTGTGTATTAGACCAGTAACGTTACCGTTGGTCGGCCTACACGATTTGTTGCTGGCGTTTGTTTTCCTTGTCTCTTGGTCTTCTGCGCATGCTCCACGCGTCGTTGGTTGTCCTGACTACATCTCGGGACTTGCCGGATGTGACGCTAGCACCCTGTGATGAACACACTCACATGACTTCCGGCTTCTTTCCGGTTATGCTGTAGTGTGCGGGTAAGTGGCGTAATGGCTTCCCGTACCTTCCACTGGCTATATGCGGTTCGGTGGCACATGTTAGTATCTGTTGATTGTTTCAGGGCTGTTTTGGTGCCTTTTCGCATGCGCGCACAGCAGATTCCTATCAGTCCGTTAGCAGGCAGTCTCTGATTGGGTCCCTTATACTTATATACCATCTGGCCAGTGCCCAAACCATCCCCCAGAAGAAGCATTTTGGTGCGAAACGCGCGTCGGGTGTTGGTGGGCCTTCCTGCAGTGTATTTCCATCGGTAACTATACCATTACTTCTCTCTGTGTATATCTATGTATGTTGCTATTTGGCGGTATTACATGTGATCACTGGCACAGTGACCTTATTGTGTGGTTATACTTATGTCTGTATTATGATGTTGTTATAATGATGGTAATTCCTGTTTGGATAGCTCTCCATGTTCCTGTATTTGGGAGTATGCCCTCACTGCTATTATCAGAGCGGCAGCAAACATGGCGACGGCGAATATTTTATTCATAGTGCACGATAAATAATTCTAGTAATAACATTCTCTCATTTTCTATTCATTTATAGCAACAAATAAAGAGCAGCCGGTTATAAATGGATGAGATCCTGCAGGAAGGAGGTCACAGAAAGTCCACAGAAAGTATCTGAGTAACTCGGCGTGTGACGCGGAACGTGCGGGGCGATGCTGATACATTGTAACGTTATACAGATCTGAGCAGAGGACGGGGAAAGCGTCCTGGAGCAGGAAAGTCACCCTATAATATAACGGCGTGCAGCTATGGGGCGCTGTGCAAGGAAACCTCCCCCTGAATATAACTGGGGCTTCATTCATTATTGCACTTGCACTTTTTTTTGTCTTGTGCCAAATTCCTCTAAGTTGCCCCTATTTTGAGTTTATTTTACCCTACTTATTTGTTCTTCTCTCTGTTCGCTATTGTGGGAAAGTTTTTTGCAATCTATATGTTTGACCTCCTAAAGTAGCAAAATTGTTGCAAAAATGTACTCCTCCCGTCTCCTCCACCTTCTGGATTATTTTGCATGTCAAACTTTCGCACAAATGTTAAAGTTGCGAGCGATATTATAATTGTTCCTGAGACATTTTGTTATAGAAAGGTGCAAAAATAAGTAAAAACATAAATAAAGGGCATTTAGCGCAAAATTCATTTGGGTCATTTTGAAGAATTTTGTGATGAAAAGGCTAAAAAAAGAAAAATGGCTTAAAACACCCAAAAATGGTGAACTCTGGGCCTGATTTACATAATCTAGAGCCTGCGAGGTAAAGACAACACCCAGGACCAGAAATGTCTGTTTTTTTTCTGGACAACTTACCGTACAAAATAAGGCGACATTTAGTGATAAATTCACTGGAAAAAAATACTATTATCCTTCCAATAAGAATATCACTAATCACTAATCTTTATTAAATTACAAAAATACAATTCACCCTCTGTGACCAGAGACTGACTAGAAATAGCAAAACAAACAAAAAGCCCAAAGTCTCAAGTCTGAACGCTAAGCTCTGTATAGCTCTGCCCACACCACTAATTGGGAACTTTCTGTGTACACTGTGCATAGGCAGAAAGCTGCCATTCAGTGGTGGGGCAGGTTACACAAAGCAGTTGACTAGGAGGCATGAGACACCCAGTCGTACAGTCATAATCACCTGCTGATAAAACTGCAACAAGCAGTAAGTGACTGCGCTGAAATCAGGGTCTCTGCCCTGACATCACGCTTTTCTCAGATTGCGTAGCAAAAACCTGATGACAGATTCCATTTTGGAGGAGGCTTTTCTTTATAGGGGCATTGAAACCTTAGTTGGGAGGCATTAATACTATGCGGGTGCTGTATTGAGGCAATTTACTGCTGCAGGTGCAGTAATGTGGGCAGGAGAGGCAGCAGGTGTAGTAATGTGGGCAGCAGAGGGAGCAGCAGGTGCAGTAATGTGGGCAGCAGAGGGAGCAGCAGGTGCAGTAATGTGGGCAGCAGAGGGAGCAGCAGGTGCAGTAATGTGGGCAGCAGAGGGAGCAGCAGGTGCAGTAATGTGGGCAGCAGAGGGAGCAGCAGGTGCAGTAATGTGGCACCAGAAGCAGGAGCTTCCCACATGGGAAGCAGAGGGCGCAGCAGGTGCAGTAATATGGGCAGCAGGTGCAGTAAAGTGCGCAGCAGAAGGAGAAGTAGGTGCAGTAATTGGGGCAGCAGAGGGAGCAGCAGGCTCAGTAATGTGGGCACCAGGGACAACAGCAGGTGCAGTAACGTGGGCAGCACAGGGAGTAGCAGGCTCAGTAATGTGGGCAGCAGAAGCAGCAGCAGGTGCAGTAATGTGTGCAGCAGAAGCAGGTGCAGTAATGTGGGCACCAGAGGGAGCAGCAGATGCAGTAATGGGGGCAGCACAGGGAGTAGCAGGCTCAGTAATGTTGGCAGCAGAAGCACTATCAGGTGCAGTAATGTGGGCACCAGTCGCAGCAGCAGTTGCAGTAATGTGGTCACCAGAGGGAGTAGCAGGCACAGTAATGTTGGCAGCAGAAACAGCAACAAGTGCAGTAATGTGGGCACCAGAGGCAGCAGCAGGTGCAGTAAAATGGGCAGCAGCAGGTGCAGTAATGTGGGCAGCAGAGGGAGTACCAGGGGCAGCAATGTGGGCAGCACAGGTAGCAGCAGGTGCAGTAATGTGGGCAGCAGAGGGAGTAGCAGGCGCAGTAATTTGGGCAGCACAGGTAGCAGCAGGTGCAGTAATGGGGGCAGCAGAGGGAGTAGCAGGTGCAGCAATGTGGGCAGCACAGGTAGCAGCAGGTGCAGTAATGGGGGCAGCAGAGGGAGTAGCAGGTGCAGTAATGGGGGCAGCAGCAGGTGCAGTAATGTGGGCAGCAGAGGGAATAGCAGGCGCAATAATTTGGGCAGCACAGGTAGCAGCAGGTGCAGTAATGGGGGCAGCAGAAGGAGTAGCAGGCGCAATATTGTGGACAGCAGAGGCAGAAGCAGGTGTAGTAATGTGGGCAGCATAGGGAGCAGCAGGTGCAGTAATGTGGATAGGAGCAGTGGCAGTAATGGGGAAAGCAGCCGGATGATACTGTTTCGGGTCATATTAGACCAGTGTCCTTGGATCCACCGCAGTTTCGGGCGATACAGACACTCCACATGTTATTCCGCCTTAGCAGCCACAACCGGCCGGATCCTGCGTCTGCGCCGCTGCATTCCCATATTTGCTGGGAGATGCCTGCTAGAAGCATTAGCCCCAGGACTCGGCGCAGCTCCCGTCTGTTCATTAAACCTTCTGCACATTTCTGGAATTTCAACACTCAGGCCCCGGGATTATGATGGAGGCGGTGGGGGCCGCAGCGTCCAGACGTTTTATATCCGTATTACATTCCACAATGTAACAGAAATCTTCTGATTATGTCCCTGGTTAGCTGCGCAGGAAAGGTGACCTGTCTGTGGCCCCCGTAGTGAACCATTACAGGGGCTGCTACCGGAGCACATGAGGGCAAATATTGTCCCGATACATGGGCCAAGTCCCTCAAGGTTCACCCCATTTACCGCGCGAGACCCAAGTGCCCCAGTGGTCAGACGACATTTATAGATGAGACGCCTGATTCTGCATTCGGGTTGTTCCCACCATTGCTACCAGTGTAGTTTCTGTAGGTTTCCTGCACAATTTCTCATCCCCAGTAGTAAAGGGAACTGGAGCAATAAGGGCTGGGCCCCTCTATACATGGGCCAGCTCAGCCATGACATCTAGGCCCTTGGTGGTTGAGAAGTCCTTGGGTGCACGGATAGGTGTAAGAATAAGCGCAGATGCTGAAGTCATGAACCCTGGGGCCCGAGCCTCAATAATCACTTCCCATCCCACCTCTATTTCCAGAAATGTCAACTACCTGCAGATAACGGGGTAATCGGAAGGAAAATACTATGCTAGGCTATAATACCGCCACACCATGAACACTACTGTTACCGCTACAGGGTGACTGAAAACGCTGTTACATAACAAAAAGAAGAAGCCACTATAAATAATGGCAGTATTATAAGGAGTGTATGGTGGTGGGCACTAGATCTGTGGACCACCCTCATGATTATAGGCACTTACAAGTGACATCCAATCACTTTTCCCATTTTTTCCGTCTGGCCCAGTCCTCCATAGTCACTTGTATCTACTGTTCCCACTCTGCACACCCTCCTCATCCTGCTGCTACCCCTAAGTCTGTGGCCGCAGTAACAATGCTCCCCATGTGCCGCACATTTATAGTCACTTGATGGGACCCACACGTGTCTTCGGGAGTGGCCGGGGCAGATGGCGCTATGCAGTGACATCATTGTGCCACCTGTGCCAGATGCCATGTCTCGTGTTCCATGGCCTCTGCTAGACCACAGGATAGGACTGTATCTGTGCCATGCAGACACCACCAGAGATCTGAACAAGAAGATTCTCATCTGTGGCTCTAGCAACACCACAGTACAGCAACAAAGCAGCTGTGCCCCCCAATAGCCATGTAGCATTAGCGGCAGTGCCAAGGTCTAAAGTGGTAATTTTGGGCTTTACGGAGACTAGGGCTCATGCACAACGCTGCCTCACTCCAGTAATGGTGAGTGCAGCTCTGGAGGAGGCTAGTACCTAAGTCAGGATGCAGAGAAAAAATCAGAAGGGTGAATGCAGCTCCTTGGGTGGCTAAACAAGGGCACACACGTCATTGGTGCAGCTGCACAGGGGCCCAAAAGGTGAAGGGGCCACTACCACCTGGATTTGTGCAGAATCAGGAGCTATTGGTCGGCAAAAGGGCCCAGATATTGTTCTTGCACAGAGGCCCCTTCTGTCTGTGTCCACCCGTGCAGCTAGGCGATAAGGATGCAGACTGGTGAATGCTGCTCCGGAGGAGTTTACACTATACAGTTAGTAAGGGCTGTCCCACACGTCCAGATAATTCCGGTACCGGAATAAATCGGTACCGGAGTTATCCGTGTCCGTGTGCCTGGGAACTCACGGAGGCCATACGTGCGGCACACGTGTGCCGCCCGTATGGCGAGTGGGTACCACACGGAGCGTGTGGTACCCACTCTGCATGGTGCTGAAGCTGCGATTCATATCATCCCTGCAGCAACGTTTGCTGTAGAGAAAATATGAAGAATAGTGTTTAAAATAAAGATCTATGTGTCCGCCGCCCCCCCCCACCCCCTGTGCGCCCCCCCGCTGGTCAGAAAATACTTACCCGCTCCCTCGCTCCTTCCTGGTCTGGCCGCGGCTTCTCCTGCATGCGGTCACGTGGGCCCGATCATTTACAGTCATGAATATGTGGCTCCACCTCCCATAGGGGCGGAGCCGACTATTCATGATTGTAAATGATCGGCCCCACGTGACCGCATACAGTAAGCCGCGGCCAGACCAGGAAGGAGCGAGGGAGCGGGTAAGTATTTTCTGACCAGCGGGGGGGCGCACAGGGGGTGGGGGGGTGGCGGACACATGGATCTTTATTTTTAACACTATTCTTCATATTTTCTCTATAGCAAACGCTGCTACAGGGAAGATATGAATACCGGCTTCAGCACCATGTGGGGGGGACAGCGCTTACTGTAGCGCTGTCTCCTGCACGCACACGGACCCCAGACGGAGAATGTCCGTGTGAGGTCCGTGTTTTACGCGGACCCATTGACTCTATTGGGTCCGTGTAAAACGTGCGCTCCCACGAACACTGACATGTCTCCGTGTTTGGCACACGGAGACACGGTCTGCAAAAAATCAATGACATCTGAACAGATGCATTGATTTTTATGGGTCTACGTGTGTCAGTGTCTCCGGTACGTGAGGAAACTGTCACCTCACGTACCGGAGCCACTGACGTGTGAAACCGGCCTAAAGCAGAGTTGCATCCTGCAGAATATTGTTCAGAAGTGGAGCCCGGCATTAACTTTTCATCGATTTCACATCAGACATGTCCGGTGTTTGTTGTGCTGCGCTCCCTCGGGACACCGTTGGGGATTTGTAATGAGAAGCTTGCAGCCTTGTTTTCCTACAAAACGAATGCAACCTAGAATTAAGTCAATTAACCTACGAATGAAGCCGCGTGCGAAGCAGGGATGACTCCTGGATTAGAATTTGCATTTGTTTTGCATAAATTGCTATAAAAAAAAAAATAAATAAAAAATTATAAATTGTAAATTTCCTAAAAAACAAAATCAAATTATACAAATTTTTCTGAATAAATCGGATCTGGACTTCGCTCTGCCCTAAATATATCAGGATGTATTATTATTATTTATTGTTATAGCGCCATTTATTCCATGGCGCTTTACATGTGAGGAGGGGTATACATAATAAAAACAGGTACCATAATCTTAAACAATACAAGTCACAGCTGGTACAGGAGGAGAGAGGACCCTGCCCGTGAGGGCTCACAATCTACAAGGGATGGGTGAGGATACAGTAGGTGAGGGTAGAGCTGGTCATGCAGCGGTTTGGTTGATCGGTGGTTACTGCAGGTTGTAGGCTTGTTGGAAGAGGTGGGTCTTCAGGTTAGTTTTGAAGATTTCGATGGTAGGCGAGAGTCTGATGTGTTGTGGTAGAGAGTTCCAGAGTAGGGGTGATACGCGAGATAAATCTTGTATACGATTGTGGGAAGAGGAGATAAGAGGGGAGTATGTATCCATCCTGCCTGATGACAGCGCCCCTCCTCATGGCCACAGAACCCCCCCCCCCCCCCCAATACAGGACGGTTCCTGCAGCCGGCTCTCCGGTCTCCTTGAAAGTGTGGCCTCCGTTATTTAATTAAGTTCCTCTCTTCAGGTCTCTAATTTATTTATGCATGAATGCATTAAACACACAGATGTGTGGAGTTGTCCTTGTGCAGGACGACAAACGTCTCATGGCAAGGGCGTGCGAGCGCTCCGTGACACCCCCATCTGATGTCATAGAAGCCCCCATTACAAAAGGTCCTCCGCAGACAGGGCTGCAGCCAGTGGCGTAACTTGAACCTTGTGGGCCCCAATGCAAAAGCTTTAACTGGACCCCCAATTATTGCAAGTCTTTAATAGCAATGGTCTTTTCATATGGGCCAAAGGGGGCTTTTGGGGCCCCCTAGGCTCCGGGGCTCGGGTGCAACCCCTGCCCATGGCAGCAGCTGATTCTCGGCTGTATTTGAGACTGAGCGACATTCTCTGTGGACTCTGTAATAACAATGACGTGGTTGACGCCAAACGTTCCCAGTCCCATTGTAAGGGGATGGCAGGTCCCCTCAGTTGCGCCTTCTCCTTCTCAGTGTGGCCCCCTGTGCCCCTTGTATAAACATGTTCTTAATGTATGTGCTGTATTTGTTATGCAGTGTATAGTGTCATGTGTTTTATGCTGTGGTGTGTTTGCAATGTGTGTGCCACCATATGTTGCACCTGTTTTAGGCTACGTTCACATTTGTGTTGTGCGCCGCTGCGTCGGCGATGCAACGCAAAACGCAAACAAAAACGCAACAAAACGCACGCTAAAACGCTGCGTTTTGCGATGCATGCGTCCTTTTTCGCCGAAAGTTGGACGCAAAAAAAATGCAGCTTGCTGCGTTCTCTGCGCCCAACGCTTGCGGCCAAAAAAACGCATGCGTCGCAAAACGCAGCACAACGCATGTCCATGCGCCCCCATGTTAAATATAGGGGCGCATGACGCATGCGGCGACGCTGCCGCGGCCGAACGCTAATGTGAACGTAGACTTACTATGTATTGTGTTGTGGGGAGTTCTCCTTTAATTGCTGTTGCTAATCTAGGGACAGTTAGGGGTAAAGATAGGGGTTGGGCCAGCAGCAGAAAGGAGACAGGAAGCTGCTGCTTCCTGGTCAGAACCTCGGTACAGTAGCCCACAGCTGAAGTGCTGAAAGGTGGGGCACTGGCAGACTCGCGGAGGGGAGAGATCTGTTGCCCCGGACTGAGGGCCCCAAAGACTAAAAAGGCCCTAAGGACTAAAGGAGGACTAAGGACTGCAACATGGGCCCAGGACTCTGAAAGTGTCCCCGCTGAAGGGGTTTTAAGGGCCCAGATCCAAGCGAGTGGACTACTGCAGACCTTCGGCTGCTGCAGCTGCTGTGGATGCGGCTGTAGAGAGTGCAGGGAGAGATCAGGAAATCCAGTGTTGTACTCTTTTCATTCTATCCCATCCCTGTTTATTAAGGCTAAGTGCACACGTTGCAGAATTGCCGCGGAAATTTACACAGGCACTCTCCTTCCGGTATACCCGGTTTTTGTATGTCCTATAGCCTATTTCTATTTTAAATGAATACTATTAAAGTTAAGTGATTTTATCTCTCGGAGCTGGATTCCCTTTTTTCCACATGTGCAAACTGTGAGAAAAGCTGTGTCGGTCTCGTCTATTGATGTACAAGAGACCGGCGGTGCTCGCTGACCGTTTGCTCAGTGGACTCTGTCCGTGAACTGTGCCTTAAAATAACCTTGGCCATAACTACCTCCCCCTTGGACCCCCCTTGTAACACCATCGTATATCACTACATCACAGAGGAAAAAAGCAGAGTAATTGGCTGATAACAGCGAGCAAAGCTCAGATTCTCGGCTGGACTGGGGCATAACTCTTTGCAACATATTTTGATGTAAGTATCCTCATATTATGCGGCCGACATCCCATGGCCACCATTCCCAGTCCTACAGTTTTATGGGACTTTTGTGGGTTTTACCTTTTTTCATTAGTATATCGTGCCTATTTATTGCCTTACAAAGGGTTAAATGAGTTGCCCGCTACATGATATCTACTTATTAATGAGGAAAGGACCCCCAATACTCACCTGCTGGAGCAACGCTGCTTCTTCACATTCTGCGCTGCACCTCTCACCTGTTTGGCTGCAGTGCAAATATAACCCCTGCAGGCAATCAGTGGCCTCTGATCAGCTGCAGCTATCACAATTTATATGAGCAAAAGAAACAGTGCGTGAGTGGGAGGAAATGATGCTTCTTCTGTGAGTGCTGCAGCTGATCAGTAGCCATTGATTGGCTGCAGCGCTTGGGTGACGCCCCTGCTGGGGGTTGAAAGCCAGCAGATCTAATAAAAGTTTCTTTTAATATCTGCAGCGATCAGCATTCATTACCAGCTGACCCACAATCTGCGGAGCACAGCCCCATAGCAGTCTCTTTTTCTATTAATTCTTCTCAATCCTATCAGTTTCATGGAAAAGCTGGGTCTCAACATTGTTTGTTACATTTTCCAGAATTCTGGAGAAACAAGGTATCAAATCAAGCCTAACCAGAAATATTGTCAGCACTGGAAAGCTAGGTAATTGGTGGCAGCTAAAATGTCATTACACAGTCACCCAGCTTTCCCAGAAGCAGATAAGTCTAGGTAATAAAATGGGTTTCTAATATTGCAGTCTTCCATTGTAGTGGGATGATTGTCAGTGTGGTTAATGGCAAACTGGTCATTCAGGGCTGTAAAAAAGCTGAGTGCCGTACTCTGTAATCGGTAACTTCATCTTCCTATTATACTTGCATCACTAGGAAATATATTTGTCCTCATCTTATCAGTTTCAGGGAAAGCTGGGTGACATGCAGGATCGTCACGGTGACGCAGAGGATGTTACTTATTAGAATCCTGGAACAAGGTGAAACAATGTATCAAGCACAAGCAGAAATATTTACAGTTCAGGAAAGCTGGGTGATCGGCCGGAGCTTTGGCCACTGAAATGTATTGGTGTCATAAAAGACTTCATTTTATACCATCGAGGATTCTTCATTTCCTCCAGTGCAGTCCAGGTACCGTTATCTCTCCACTAAAGTGATTGGCAAAGATGAAGTGCCCACCCAAGTTTCCCAGAAAGCCTCCCCCATAGCGGGGGTATACCGTACCACTGTAGATCTTGGCAGATTAACCATTGATGAGCCTGGGAAAGCTGGGATACAGCCGATACAAGGGGTTGGCGCAGTTGTGCAGTGGCGCTCCTTTGTGGCGACTGAAGGTCGCGGGCCGACGTCGAACCCGTCACAAGTAACATTTTAAGTGTTTCATTGTTTAAGTCTGAAAGTATCGTTGTGTCACTCCCTCCCACACAGAGATGAAAGAGGGATATAACGGAGGTGTCAGAACGCGCGGCGGCGAGGACGTATGTGGGATCACAACAAGAATGGGGAATAATGGGGCGGCGAACGCATTAGGGCGAGAGCCAGCTGCGCTAGGAACGCGAGGAAAGGACAAATGACAGTAGCGCAATTGTGACTTGTCACATCCAATATTTTTAGACTCCATTTCTGTGCGGCGGTGTTTGACAGTCATTCTTTCCTTTAAGTGTGTTTGTTCTTTGCATTTTTCCCATACTTTGTGACTGGTATTGTTATCGCAGAGGCATGATGTCTCCTAACGACAGACGAGCATAAAAAATAAAAGAAAGGTGAAATGTTCGAAATTCTGATGAAATGTGAACTTTGTTCTCCTCCGTTATACGTCATATAAAGGGCGCAGGGAGGTGGGACGATGATTGGCGGCAGAGGGGCAGAATTGCATCTCAAAAAGAAAGCAATGCACTTGGTGGTTGCTGTAGTTTTCTGGCAATTACATTACATGAGCAAAAATGGATATATTTTTAGCACAGAATCATGGATTTATTTCTACCCAAATGGGAAAAAAACAATGTAGAAGAAGAGGTAGAGAATGAAAAGGAGGAGGAGGAGGAAGAAGATGAATGATAGAAGCAGAAAAAAAGAGGATGGAAATAGAAGATGGAACTAAAGAAAATTAGGCGGAGGTGGAACAAAGAGCAGGAGGAGGAAGAAAATGGAAGAGAATGAAAATGAGGAGAAGGAAGATGAAAGATAGAAGAGGAAAAAAAGAGGATGGAAATAGAAGAGAATGAAGAACAGGAGAAGAAAATTAGGAGAAAGCGGAACAAAGAGAAGGAGGAGGAAGAAAGTGGAAGATAATGAAAAGGATGAGTAAAAGAATGAGGAGGAGGAATGAACAAAAAGAAGACGAAGAAGGAAAAAGAGGATATAAGAAAAAGAAAGAAAGAGAAAGAAAGAAAGAAAGAAAGAATACAAAGCAGATGAAAGGAAGAAATATAGGAATCAGGGGGAAGAGGAGAATTAAGTGAAGCAGATGTTAGAAGAAGAAGGGAAGGACTCAAAGCAATAGGAAGGAAGTAGTGGTGGGAGAAAAAGAAGGGAAAGGAGGAGAATGATGAGGAAGAAGTGGAAGAGGGAGGCAGAAAGAAAAAAAAATAAAAGGAGAGAGGAACAGAGGAAAATGAAGAATGAGGAAGACCAAAAGGAAGTAGACAAAGAAGAGTAAAAAGAAAATGTCAGATTTCTTCATGAAATGTTAGATATTTCCATTAGTCCGGATAAAGCTTTTCCTGTTGCTTCTTTGTTTCCAGGACGTATCTTTCTGTATTTTTGTGACTATTTTGCATGTTCTTGTGTAGTAGACATGGCAGAGCCTCCAGTATGTGGAGTCATGTTCAGTAATGGATCTGTCCTGGAGGCAGCTGAGGACACACGACCCGCTACGTCAGCCGCAGAGATGGCTGCCTAATGTTTCTTACGCCGCCGTCTCAATGATTCATTCTGCAAATGAGAACGAATAAATTAAGATTTGAGACAAAATTGTAATCAATTGTCAGCCTGCACTGGAAAACGACCCGGGATGGGAACCTCTAAGGGCTGAAGATGGATTGATGTCCGCGGTGATGGATGAAACGGGTCCTGGATTCATAAAATGTTATATTAACAAACAGCATCTGGGCAAAACGAAGATTTGTCATCCAGGCAGATGACGATCATTACTCAGTGTCACAGGAGCTTTGTTACAATGTGTCATTCTGTAAACAGCTACAATAACAAGACAGGTCTGACCAAGATACGAGTAATATATATGAAGGCAACACAAGAGTGCAGCGGTCATAATGGCGTCACACGACAGCGCTGTAGTATAATACAGGAGGTAACTCAGGATCAGTAATGTATGTACACTGTGACTGCACCAGCAGAATAGTGAGTGCAGCTCTGGGGTATAATACAGGATGTAACTCAGGATCAGTAATGTATGTACACAGTGACTGCACCAGCAGAATAGTGAGTGCAGCTCTGGAGTATAATACAGGATGTAACTCAGGATCAGTAATGTAATATACGCACACAGTGACTGCACCAGCAGAATAGTGAGTGCAGCTCTGGTATATAATACAGGATGTAACTCAGAATCAGTAATGTAATGTATGTACACAGTGACTGCACCAGCAGAATAGTGAGTGCAGCTCTGGAGGATAATACAGGATGTAACCCAGGATCAGTAATGTAAATGTATGTACACAGTGACTGCACCAGCAGAATAGTGAGTGCAGCTCTGGAATATAATACAGGATGTAACTCAGGATCAGTAATGTAATGTATGTACACAGTGACTGCACCAGCAGAATAGTGAGTGCAGCTCTGGAGTATAATACAGGATGTAACTCAGGATCAGTAATGTAATATACGCACACAGTGACTGCACCAGCAGAATAGTGAGTGCAGCTCTGGAGTATAATACAGGAGGTAACTCAGGATCAGTACAGGATCAGTAATGTAAGGTGTGTACACAGTGACTGCACCAGCAGAATAGTGAGTGCAGCTCTGGAGTACAATACAGGATGTAACTCAGGATCAGTAATGTAATGCATGTACACAGTGACTGCACCAGCAGAATAGTGAGTGCAGCTCTAAGGTTTAATACAGGATGTAACTCAGGATCAGTACAGGATCAGTAATGTAATGTATGTACACAGTGACTGCACCAGCAGAATAGTGAGTGCAGGTCTGGGGTATAATACAGGATGTAACTCGGGATCAGTAATGTAATGTATGTACACAGTGACTGCACCAGCAGAATAGTGAGTGCAGCTCTGGAGTACAATACAGGATGTAACTCATGATCAGTATAGGATCAGTAATGTAATGTATGTACAAAGTGACTGCACCAGTAGAATAGTGAGAGCAGCTCTGGAGTACAATACAGGATGTAACTCAGGATCAGTAATGTAATGCATGTACACAGTGACTGCACCAGCAGAATAGTGAGTGCAGCTTTGGAGTTTACTACAGGATGTAACTCAGGATCAGTACAGGATCAGTTATGTAATGTGTGTACACAGTGACTGCACCAGCAGAATAGTGACTGCAGCTTTGGGGTATAATACAGGATGTAACTCAGGATCAGTAATGTAATGTATGTACACAGTGACTGCACCAGCAGAATAGTGAGTGCAGCTCTGGAGTACAATACAGGATGTAACTCAGGATCAGTACAGGATCAGTAATGTAATGTATGTACAAAGTGACTGCACCAGCAGAATAGTGAGTGCAGCTCTGGAGTATAATACAGGATGTAACTCAGGATCAGTAATGTAATGTATGTACACAGTGACTGCACCAGTAGAATAGTGAGTGCACCTCTGGAATATAATATAGGATGTAACTCAGGATCAGTAATATATGTACGCAGTGACTGCACCAGCAGAATAGTGAGTGCAGCTCTGGGGTATAATACAGGATGTAACTCAGGATCAGTAATGTAATGTATGCACACAGTGACTGGCCCAGCAGAATAGTGAGTGCAGCTCTGGAGTATATTACAGGATGTAACTCAGGATCAGTAATGTAATGTATGTACACTCTGACTGCACCAGCAGAATAGTGAGTTCAGCTCTGGAGTATAATACAGGAGGTAAATCAGGATATGTAATGTATGTACACAGTGACTGCACCAGCAAGAATAGTGAGTGCAGCTCTGGAATATAATACAGGATGTAACTCAGGATCAGTAATGTAATGTATGTACACAGTGACTGCACCAGCAGAATAGTGAGTGCAGCTCTGGAGTATAATACAGGATGTAACTCAGGATCAGTAATGTAATATACGCACACGGGGACTGCACCAGCAGAATAGTGAGTGCAGCTCTGGAGTATAATACAGGAGTTAACTCAGGATCAGTAATGTAATGTATGTACACAGTGACTGCACCAGCAGAATAGTGAGTGCAGCTCTGGAGTATAATACAGGAGGTAACTCAGGATCAGTACAGGATCAGTAATGTAATGTGTGTACACAGTGACTGCACCAGCAGAATAGTGAGTGCAGCTCTGGAGTACAATACAGGATGTAACTCAGGATCAGTAATGTAATGCATGTACACAGTGACTGCACCAGCAGAATAGTGAGTGCAGCTCTGGAGTTTAATACAGGATGTAACTCAGGATCAGTACAGGATCAGTAATGTAATGTGTGTACACAGTGACTGCACCAGCAGAATAGTGAGTGCAGGTCTGGGGTATAATACAGGATGTAACTCAGGATCAGTAATGTAATGTATGTACACAGTGACTGCACCAGCAGAATAGTGAGTGCAGCTCTGGAGTACAATACAGGATGTAACTCAGGATCAGTACAGGATCAGTAATGTATGTACAAAGTGACTGCACCAGTAGAATAGTGAGAGCAGCTCTGGAGTACAATACAGGATGTAACTCAGGATCAGTAATGTAGTGCATTTACACAGTGACTGCACCAGCAGAATAGTGAGTGCAGCTCTGGATACAGGATGTAACTCAGGATCAGTACAGGATCCGTAATGTAATGTGTGTACACAGTGACTGCACCAGCAGAATAGTGAGTGCAGGTCTGGGGTATAATACAGGATGTAACTCAGGATCAGTAATGTAATGTATGTACACAGTGACTGCACCAGCAGAATAGTGAGTGCAGCTCTGGAGTACAATACAGGATGTAACTCAGGATCAGTACAGGATCAGTAATGTAATGTATGTATGCAGCGCCCCAGAGTCCTGGTCGTTGCAGTACTGTGGCTCCGCCACTATGGGGAGCTATGGTGCGTCTGATGGCACTGAAGGAGTTCATCTGATCAGGTATCACAGACACCAATACATTTCACAGTCGGGCCTCCGGGGGGAGCTAAGGGTTCACTAATTCACTAGGCCACTCCCCACCATAGTGGGTAAACTGGGGGTCAGGCAGGAAGTTAAATCAGAAAGCTGACTGGGTTGGAACCAGGCAACACCTTGTGACAGAGGGTGTTGTGGGGGAAGATACAGTAGGGTCTCTGTCAGGGGTGGGATCCTGACAGAGGCTTGGCAACTTGAAAGAACATAACGGGACCGTGCCTGCTCAGGATAGCGGCGGTGCCCAAGGAAGGATTAGAAGCGAGATAGATTGTGCTGAGTGAGAAACGAGATCAAGCAAAAGGAGAAATACCAGTAGGAGTCGTGCCGTAAGACCGAGGCAACATCCTACTGAGGCGCACTACCGGTGGCCGGAACGCCGAGGGAGTATCATAACATTCAGCTTCAAGCAATACTCCAAACAGCGGCAGGACAGTCAGTCTAAGGCGGGCTGTCTAACTTAAATCACCTATGCAGTCTTGGGGGGCAACTTGTGGAGAGGGGCGACTCTAGGGTCCCGGAAGAGCTCCGAGCCTACCCGTCAAACGGGTGCCGTCCCAACCAGAACACCAGGGAGGGACGGAGGATTAGCAGAACATCATCTAATCGAGTTGTGAGGGAACTTAAGAAACAGACACAACAGTTGTGGGGACTTTCCGTAAGCACAGCAGGGAAGGACCGCAACACATAGCGCTAGAAGGAAGGCACAGATTTCCACCTGTAAAGAGAACTCTGGAGGTGCCATTGGACCGGCCGGACTTGCGCAGCCTGGTTATCCGGTTTCCGGACTGAGGACCCAGAGATCTTCAGTAAAGAGGTAAAGAGACTGCAACCTGGTGTCCTCGTTATTTACTGCACCGCACCACTACAGCTCCACCATCATCCGTCATACTTATCTATCCACTTCATTTTACTGTGCGCCCCTCGGCAGGGTCACGGACCGGGGCCTAGCCACCGTGACAACCCCAGCGCAGAGACTCAGAGGCCCGGTACCGGGTACCCCTCGGCCCTGCGGCAGTGGGGGCGCTGCAAATTTTGGCGTCACGAACAGGATCTACTTAAGCCTGAAGAATCAGGTCATGTGTGCCTTGGAACTGTGATTTGTTGTGCTTGGACTGTACTTTATTGCAAAGACTGTGCTGTGCCATTTACCGCCAAAATCCGCCGCCATTATAACGCTGAGGAGAGCGCAGGAGAAGAAGAGGGGCGTGGAGTAGGCGTAGGCAAGCTGGAGAGCGCGAACAACAATGGCCGCCCAGTCTAAATATTTCTGCACTGTGAGGACGTGTCCGTCAGCAGCGGAGATCCGCCTCCTGATCCTCAATGGAGGGCGGAGATCGAGAAAACGACACCGCCCACGAAGGAGAGAGCGGGAAAAAGACCAGGAAGTGACCCACGTGGAGGACGCCATGGCCAGCAGCTCCGAACCCGACAGTGGGGTTGAAGTAGAAGTTTCCCCCAACTACCCGGATGAGCACAGCAGCCCGTTCTCCGTGGACAGCACCGAATTCCTGCGAGTCGAGATGGAGAGCTTGCTCGACCAGCTCCTTCAGCTGAACATGAAGGCCCAGGCTCCGCACCAGGCAGCGCCGGAAGAAGGTCCTCAGGCGCCGGATCCCACACCGTTACTGGAGCAGCCGCTGAGATCCTCGCTGACACCGCCGGAGGAACCCGCCATGGAGGAGGAACCTGCATCGGCTGGTGAGTCCGCCGACCCCGTCCCGCTGGCCGAGGGTTTGCTGGTGGGTCCAGTAGCAGCACCACCTCTCCCGGGAACCTATAAACTCCAACGCCTGCTACCATGGGAGGAAGCCACGGGCATGGAACACCGTATGCGAGCCCCAATCGCCCCCACTCCCCTGCTGTGTGAGGTCCACACGGAGCGCACAGTGTGCCGCTGGGTGAACCCCGGATCCAATCTTATGGGGTTCCCCGGGGTGGAGACCCAGGAGGGAGAGATGGTGCAGGCCCTAAGCTGGGAAGAATATCAGGTCCAGCTAGAGCAGCAGTGGAAGGAAAAAGAGAAAAAGTACCAGGCCGGGCTGGAGGCCTACCATCGAAAAGACTTGGCGGTCAAGGACCGGGCCCGCAAAGACCCCACTGCTCACCAGGCCCTGCGCAGGCAGGGCATCATCACCACCTTCAAGCTCCGTGGGGGCTGGGGCTTTATCAAAGAACCGGGTCTGTATGCAGAGGTGTTTGTGAACCGGAGGGATGTTGAGTCGCACCTCAGGGAGGGCCACCCAGGCCGGGATCTCTATCCGGGGGATGAAGTCTCATACACCAGGCACTTTGGAGAAAAGGGGTGGTTTGCCCTGAATGTCCACAAGGAGCCAACCCCTGCGATGCCTCCGATTAGGGTGCCAGTGAAGCTGACCCCTGTAGCAAAGGTGTCCCCTTGCGGTCAGCCCGTGGTCGTGGCCAGGACCACCGAAGACACCCCCACGTGCACTATGGTCAAGACCACGACATGCAGCATTGTCACCTCCACCACCCTCGTGGCCAAGGAGGCACCTCTCTCGGTGGTTGGTGCCCGTCCTGCTGCGGAGCTAAAGACTGTGGGTACACAGACCCCCAGATGGGACGACAGACCCCCTTATGCAGTACCAGGTGGCTCGCAATACCCAAAGAGGTTGCCTCCGCCGGTGCTGCCTCCTGGGTGGTTTGAGTAAATGTCTCAGTATTCTGCACATGTAAATAGTTCCTTAACTGTCTGTTCGTTTCCTGTTTTGCTGCTGAACCCGTCTAGGGTTAACTCTTAAAGGGGATCCCTTTGTTGACCCGGGATCCCTATTGTTTTGTTTGTTTTTCTAAGTTTTTGCACAAGTTTCCAGAACTGCCGCAATCATGAACAGTGCATGATACAAACTTTTTTGTAAATAGTTTGCACCTTATTAAAGGTGCTCCCTACTGGTTTTACTTAAAGAAGGACTCTTTGTGAAGATACCACACTGGAACCTTTGCTGAGTATGGACTGGTAGCTTGAGAAGATATGCTACCTCATAGAGACTTGGTCCCCTCTTAAAGGGGATGTTCATTTGTTGCGCTTAAATGGTGATATTGCTTTAAGACAGGTAGCAATAATGTTTTGACGAAAGAAAGTGATGATAATGTTTACATGAGAAAGTTATATGTATCCAACTAGTTAATTGTGAAGAAATGCTGATGATGTTCCCTGAAAGAAAGTGTAAGATGGAAGAAAGTTTAATGTTCTATAGAAAATGTTTGATAATGTTGATAGATAACGAGGATAGAAGGTGAACCCTGAGTCCTCCTTGGAGTCATGTAGAGATGGCTCGGTGCTCTTAAACTGAAAGTAATGTTATGTTCTATACTGTGTATAGGGGTGGAAGGGCAGTAGGCCCGGGCTGAACAGGGCGGTCCTGCATAGAAAGGAGAGGCAGTAGGTCTGGTGCCGTTAGGACAGGCGGTCCTGCAGATTTAAAGAAGGAGAATGGAAAAGTTAAATTGCCTTATAATGTGATTATAAGAAGGTCTTTAGCGGATTCAGAGTGTACGTCCTTAAAGGCAATGTTAAATTATTGTTCAACAATTTTGCACTTTAGTAGAATACCCGGTTGGGTAAAAGAAAGTTAGTTATAGCATGTTGCTATGATATTTAACCATGTTTGTAACGTTCAAGCGTCCTCACCTCCCATAAAGGGAAGCTCTGTTTAAATATGCTTATTGTTATTGCACTCAACAAAACTGTATGTCTTTTTGCTAACTTGTATTGTTGTTTTCTTCCCAGTCCCGGAGTACTGTGTTTAACCAGGGGGGAGTGCAGCGCCCCAGAGTCCTGGTCGTTGCAGTACTGTGGCTCCGCCACTATGGGGAGCTATGGTGCGTCTGATGGCACTGAAGGAGTTCATCTGATCAGGTATCACAGACACCAATACATTTCACAGTCGGGCCTCCGGGGGAGAGCTAAGGGTTCTATTCACTAGGCCACTCCCCACCATAGTGGGTAAACTGGGGGTCAGGCAGGAAGTTGGATCAGAAAGCTGACTGGGTTGGAACCAGGCAACACCTTGTGGCAGAGGGTGTTGTGGGGGAAGATACAGTAGGGTCTCTGTCAGGGGTGGGATCCTGACAGAGGCTTGGCAAGTTGAACGAACGTAACGGGACCGTGCCTGCTCAGGATAGCGGCGGTGCCCAAGGAAGGATTAGAAGCGAGATAGATTGTGCTGAGTGAGAAACGAGATCAAGCAAAAGGAGAAATACCAGTAGGAGTCGTGCCGTAAGACCGAGGCAACATCCTACTGAGGCGCACTACCGGTGGCCGGAACGCCGAGGGAGTATCATAACATTCAGCTTCAAGCAATACTCCAAACAGCGGCAGGACAGTCAGTCTAAGGCGGGCTGTCTAACTTAAATCACCTATGCAGTCTTGGGGGGCAACTTGTGGAGAGGGGCGACTCTAGGGTCCCGGAAGAGCTCCGAGCCTACCCGTCAAACGGGTGCCGTCCCAACCAGAACACCAGGGAGGGACGGAGGATTAGCAGAACATCATCTAATCGAGTTGTGAGGGAACTTAAGAAACAGACACAACAGTTGTGGGGACTTTCTGTAAGCACAGCAGGGAAGGACCGCAACACATAGCGCTAGAAGGAAGGCACAGATTTCCACCTGCTAAGAGAACTCTGGAGGTGCCATTGGGCCGGCCGGACTTGCGCAGCCTGGTTATC
The DNA here is from genome assembly GCF_051348905.1 of Ranitomeya variabilis. Classification (NCBI taxonomy): domain Eukaryota; kingdom Metazoa; phylum Chordata; class Amphibia; order Anura; family Dendrobatidae; genus Ranitomeya; species Ranitomeya variabilis. The sequence continues at coordinate 720,369,368 of NC_135232.1, read as the reverse complement.
CGGATTCCGGACTGAGGACCCAGAGATCTTCAGTAAAGAGGTAAAGAGACTGCAACCTGGTGTCCTCGTTATTTACTGCACCGCACCACTACAGCTCCACCATCATCCGTCATACTTATCTATCCACTTCATTTTACTGTGCGCCCCTCGGCAGGGTCACGGACCGGGGCCTAGCCACCGTGACAACCCCAGCGCAGAGACTCAGAGGCCCAGTACCGGGTACCCCTCGGCCCTGCGGCAGTGGGGGCGCTGCATGTACAAAGTGACTGCACCAGCAGAATAGTGAGTGCAGCTCTGGAGTATAATACAGGATGTAATTCAGGATCCGTAATGTAATGTATGTACACAGTGACTGCACCAGCAGAATAGTGAGTGCACCTCTGGAATATAATATAGGATGTAACTCAGGATCAGTAATATATATACGCAGTGACTGCACCAGCAGAATAGTGAGTGCAGCTCTGGGGTATAATACAGGATGTAACTCAGGATCAGTAATGTAATGTATGCACACAGTGACTGGCCCAGCAGAATAGTGAGCGCAGCTCTGGAGTATAATGTAGGATTTAACTCAGGATCAGTAATGTAATGTATGTATACAGTGACTGCACCAGCAGAATAGTGAGTGCAGCTCTGGATTACAATACAGGATGTAACTCAGGATCAGTAATGTAATGCATGTACACAGTGACTGCACCAGCAGAATAGTGAGTGCAGCTCTGGAGTATAATACAGGATGTAACTCAGGATCAGTACAGGATCAGTAATGTAATGTATGTACACAGTGACTGCACCAGCAGAATAGTGAGTGCAGCTCTGGGGTATAATACAGGAGGTAGCTCGGTATCAGGATGTGATCCGGGTGAGTACAGGTGTCAGGCTCAGTACATACACAGTGGCCTCATGTATAGAATTATATATGTATCTTTAGAGCTGGACATTTGCAGCATATGATCCCTGTGTGTGACATCGGGGCTCGGACCTGCTCACCTGCCGTACTTTTCCTATGGGGCAGAGATGGAATAATACAAGGGAATAATTGTGTGCAGCAGAACAATGAGCCGCGGGGAGCAGCATGTAACAATGAAGCAATGTACGTTGTGTAAAGTGCTCTCGCTGTATGTTCTGTACCATTACATCTGATCCTGGCGCAGTAGACATGGAGACGGTATATTGTGTGAGCAGGCGCTGTACGCCCCATACTGTGCTCCGCGCCTTCACTTTCTACCATTTCCCTCTGAAGTCTTCTGGTGCCATAGAGACATCTGTACGAGGCACTTATTGAGCTTTTTGTGTTCCCTGATTGTTCTCTCTGACTATTGTGATCCGTTCTAGGCTTTTATGTAATTGGTTAATAGAAGTTAATTCCACTTTTTGGCTGTTTCGCCGTCCGCGGTAGGATGAAGTCACGTCTCTCGGAGTCACTAATCCCGGCAAGCTGAGCACAGCGCTCGCATTACTCCGGGGGTCAATGACGTAGGTGGGCAGCTGGCACCTGAGCAGGGAATGCACGGACCCTGGACGCAGAGCTTTGGCTGGTGTCCTTGCTCAGACGATGCTATGATGTTGTTGCGCCCGACACCTTTTTGTATTGAGCCAAATTCTTCTTTTAAGTTGCGCCTATTTTGAAGCCTATTTTCTACTTTTTTGTCTTTCTCTGGTTGTCATCGTGGACCTGTTTTTTTTCGTTTTTTTTTTAAAAAACAACACTTGTTTACGGTGGAATCATTATTTGCAAAACTTTGAAAGGTGCTACATTTTTGTGCATATGTCTCCTAATCTCCCTTGTTGTAGTGATTTTTTTGCATTGCATAATTTTTGTGCATGTTAGAGCTGGGTGTGACATTTTAACCGATCATTTAACTTTTTGCTCTAAAAAGGCAAAGAGAGTAAGAGAAAAATATAAAGAGAATTTTTGAATATGTGAAAAATTCATGAACTCGCTCCATTTTTAAGAATTTGACACAAAATGTGATAATGAAATACCAGAAGACAAAAAAGAAACGTTACTTAAAAAAAAGCATAAATGTTGCAATTTTTCTCCATCTTTAAGATCTCTGCTTCGTTTCAGTGAATTGCAACATTAATTATTTCATTGAAGAGGAAACAATCTGTGCTGATCTAAAGGTACCTTCACACGAAGCGACGCTGCAGCGATAGCGACAACGATGCCGATCGCTGCAGCGTCGCTGTTTGATCGCTGGGGAGCTGTCACACAGACCGCTCTCCAGCGACCAACGATGCCGAGGTCCCCGGGTAACCAGGGTAAACATCGGGTTGCTAAGCGCAGGGCCACGCTTAGTAACCCGATGTTTACCCTGGTTACCAGCGTAAAAGTAAAAAAAACAAACAGTACATACTCACCTGCGCGTCCCCCAGCGTCTGCTTCCTGACACTGACTGAGCTCCGGCCCTAACAGCACAGCGGTGACGTCACCGCTGTGCTTTCACTTTCACTTTAGGGCCGGCGCTCAGTAAGTGTCAGGAAGCAGACGCTGGGGGACGCGCAGGTGAGTATGTACTGTTTGTTTTTTTTACTTTTACGCTGGTAACCAGGGTAAACATCGAGTTACTAAGCGCGGCCCTGCGCTTGGTAACCCGATGTTTACCCTGGTTACTAGTGTAAAACATCGCTGGTATCGTTGCTTTTGCTTTCAAACACAACGATACACGGCGATCGGACGACCAAATAAAGTTCTGGACTTTATTCAGCGACCAGCGATATCACAGCAGGATCCTGATCGCTGCTGCGTGTCAAACTAAACGATATCGCTAGCGAGGACGCTGCAACGTCACGGATCGCTAGCGATATCGTTACAAAGTCGTTTCGTGTGAAGGTACCTTAATTCTCAGCCGGACAATCATCTGATAACAGGCTGCAGACAGTGCAGACAGATAACTGCACTGATACATTGTAACAAACCCTCAGGGCAGGAGAGAGGCTTGTGCTGCTGATGCTGATGTGATTATCACTGCTGCTGCTGAGCATCTTGGATTTAAGGACATTGCTGGGACAGAAACCTGAGGAAGGCGTGTAGGACGATGAATGTCGCAATATCCTACTGATCGCGGGCACGTGATCGCCCCATTGTTTACATTTCAATGCACGGTTTAATTTGGCCGCTCTTATTCCTCCTGAGTAATGGGAGCACAGAAGATAAATTTGTGTCCTTGTTCCTCAGAACTGCTGCGTCCCCAGGTAGTCACAAAATCCACTGATTGCAAAACTTGCTCCTGTCCAAGCCCTGGAGGCACGAGGTCTCGTCACTTCCCCCGAAACAAAAAAGTCAACATCACCTCTATGAATCTGCAGATCCTTATGCACCTTATCTGTAAGCGTTCTTGTGAGGTCACCGCACATGTCAAATCGCCGCATACGGACACATCTGCATACAACATATGTCTCTGAGTACCCAACCACAAATGCGAAATTAGATGGTCACGGGATCTAAGGGATCCGAGGATTTCTTTTGAGGTGTGGGACCCTCTAAATAATCCCCCCCCCCACATTACAACTACAGCCAAATCAGAAACATAAGAAACATATGATAGAGCCAGCATTGTCCTCTATAAGGGGTGCTGCTGAATACTGCTGCATAAAGTCCTCCATGCTCCTGCTTTCCAATAAATGCATTATTATACAAAGGCTGGATTCACAGTTACACTGATCAGTAGTACTACTGTACTGTATATTATCCTCCATGTTTCTTCTGAGATCTAGTAATTGTTGTATGCTACCATAGTTCTTTTTTCACAGCAAGACTGTGCAGTACTGATACGGAAATGAAAAATGATGCACATTTTATAACTGCTTAGCTAACCCCAGTACTGGATTCACAGCTACACTGCTAAATACCACTGCATGTTGTTCTCCTTGCTGCTGCTTTTTAATGTTTTATATCATGTCAGTGTTGGATTCACATCTATACTGCTCAATACTATTGAATAATGTCCTCCATGCTGTTTCTGAACATGTGCTACATAGAGACAAGAGAGCAGGAATCTCTCATGCCTGTGTGTGTTGTATATGGTAGACATCATGGCAGCTCGTCTCCATCAACTAAGTCAGAGACAAATGAAAATAGTGATAGTCCTGTGGTGGCCGCTGCTCAGTCCTAACATTCACAGCTTTTTGGGATCTGATGGTTTGGTGCTCCTGTCCATGGTGTCCTTCATCTAACACCCAACCAATTCTGTGCCCTGCATGTGACTATATCATTCTGCACCTTCTCCTTCATCCCTCCTAAGCTCAAACTGTTACTTTTTATACAGGTTATATTGCAAAATAAACTGCAAAGAGGGTGGAGTATATGAAGCTGTAACATAGAATCAGGCATTCCTGGGATTTTGTGGGCATTCTGCTTATCATGCCCCAAAAATGGGGATTTGAAATGTCGGGAGGCGGCTTCTCACCCATTACATGGATAGTCCAGTAATATCACAAAATGGCAGTCTCCACGTCAGGTGTATAGTCCTGCTGTCCTTGCATAGGGGTCAGGTTGAGCACCAGGACCCAGATAGGACCGCACCCCCTACAGTTACACCCCTATATATGAGCCCTCAGGCACTGGGCCCATCTACCTCATAGGAAGTGAGCGCTTGTATCTTGATTAACCCTTAGTGTGAGCCTCTATACAATCTGCAACTGTTGCGAGCCTCACGGGGCGATCGCTTTGATTACAAACTCTGAGGATCCTGAGAAGATTTGTGAAAATTTCTATCATTCCCACTTTTTGATGTTTCTCCTGTAGTCTCATCAGTCATCAGAGGTGTAGGGGGGCCCGCCGGCACCAGCATTGCAATAGATGTCGCTGGACAGAGACTGGCAGCTGATGTCGGCGTGCCCATGATTGGGGGCGCATGGCAGTGACTTCACGCTCCATGAAGGGGATGCCGACGTCATCTGCCAGCTCCCACGCCTGCTGTAGAAGATGACCCTGTGTGGCGTGGGAGAGGTGAGTAGTATCATTAAGTTTTCATGTATTACAAAACAGGGCACGTAGGATGGGGGACATTATACCTGGATATGGGGCACATATACAGTGGGTATGGAAAGTATTCAGACCCCCTTAAATTTTTCACTCTTTGTTTCATTGCAGCCATTTGGTAAATTCAAAAAAGGTTCATTTGTTCATTTTTTTTCTCATTAATGTACACTCTGCACCCCATCTTGACTGAAAAAAACAGAAATGTAGTAATTTTTGCATATTTATTAGAAAAAAATGAAATATCACATAGTCATAAGTGTTCAGACCCTTTGCTCACTATTGAGTGGAAGCACCATTGTGAGCTAGTACAGCCATGAGTCATCTTGGGAATGATGCAACAATTTTTTTGCATCACCTGGCTTTTCCTAACGATGATAGTGAACAAGACATAACCATACGAAGATGGGGGATATTATACCTGGATGGTGCACATATATACAGTACAGACCAAACGTTTGGACATACCTTCTCATTTAAAGATTTTTCTGTATTTTCATGACAATGAAAATTGTACATTCACACTGAAGGCATCAAAACTATGAATTAACACATGTGGAATTATATACTTAGCAAAAAAGTGTGAATCAACTGAAAATATGTCTTATATTTTAGGTTCTTCAAAGTAGCCACCTTTTGCTTTGATGACTTCTTTGCACACTCTTGGCATTCTCTTGATGAGCTTCAAGAGGTAGTCACCCGAAATGGTTTTCACTTCACAGGTGTGTCCTGTCAGGCTTAATAAGTGGGATTTCTTGCCCTATAAATGGGGTTGGGACCATCAGTTGTGAAGTGCAGAAGTCTGGTGGATACACAGCTGATAGTCCTATTGAATAGACTGTTAGAATTTGTATTATGGCAAGAAAAAAGCAGCTAAGTAAAGAAAAACAAGTGGCCATCATTACTTTAAGAAATGAAGGTCAGTCAGTTCGAAAAATTAGGAAAATTTTGAAAGTGTCCCCAAGTGCAGTTGCAAAAACAATCAAGCGCTACAAAGAAACTGGCTCACATGAGGACCGCCTCAGGAAAGGAAGACCAAGAGTCACCTCTGCTTCTGAGGATAAGTTTATCAGAGTCACCAGCCTCAGAAATCGCAGGTTAACAGCAGCTCAGATTAAAGACCAGGTCAATGCCACACAGAGTTCTAGCAGCAGACACATCTCTACAACAACTGTTAAGAGGAGACTTTGTGCAGCAGGCCTTCATGGTAAAATAGCTGCTAGGAAACCACTGCTAAGGACAGGCAACAAGCAGAAGAGACTTGTTTGGGCTAAAGAACACAAGGAATGGACATTAGACCAGTGGAAATTGTGCTTTGGTCTGATGAGTCCAAATTTGAGATCTTTGGTTCCAACCACCGTGTCTTTGTGCGACGCAGAAAAGGTGAACAGATGTACTCTACATGCCTGGTTCCCACCGTGAAGCACGGAGGAGGAGGTGTGATGGTGTGGGGGTGCTTTGCTGGTGACACTGTTGGGGATTTATTCAAAATTGAAGGCATACTGAACCAGCATGGCTACCACAGCATCTTGCAGCGGCATGCTATTCCATCCGGTTTGCTTTTAGTTGGAGGACCATAATTTATTTTTCAACAGGACAATGACCCCAAACACACCTCCAGGCTGTGTAAGGGCTATAGGACCAAAAAGGAGAGTGATGGGGTGCTACACCAAATGACCTGGCCTCCACAGTCACCAGACCTGAACCCAATTGAGATGGTTTGGGGTGAGCTGGACTGCAGAGTGAAGGCAAAAGGGCCAACAAGTGCTAAGCATCTCTGGGAACGCCTTCAAGATTGTTGGAAGACCATTTCCGGTGACTACCTCTTGAAGCTCATCAAGAGAATGCCAAGAGTATGCAAAGCAGTCATCAAAGCAAAAGTTGGCTACTTTGAAGAACCTAGAATATAAGACATATTTTCAGTTGTTCAACACTTTTTTGTTAAGTATATAATTCCACATGTGTTAATTTATAGTTTTGATGCCTTCAGTGTGAATGTACAATTTTCATAGTCATGAAAATACAAAAAAATCTTTAAATGAGAAGGTGTGTCCAAACTTTTGGTCTGTACTGTACAAGAACGGGGGACATTATACCAGGATGGGGCACATATATACGAGGATGGGGGACATTATACCTGGATAAGAGGCACATACAGTATATACGAGTATGGGGACAGTATACGAGGATGGGAGACATTATACTTGGATATGGGCACATAAATACGAGGATAGGGGACATTATACCTGGATATGGGGCACATATGCAGCGCCCCAGAGTCCTGGTCATTGCAGTACTGTAGCTCCGCCACTAAGGGGGGCTATGGTATGTCTGATGGCACTGAAGGAGTTCATGTGACCAGGTATCACAGACACCAATACATTTCACAGTCTGGCCTCCAGGGGGAGCTAAGGGTTCTATTTATTAGGCCACTCCTCACAGTCTGGTAAAACTGGGGGTTAGGCAGGAAGTTAGAGAGAAAGCTGACTGGGTTGGAACCAGGCAACACCTTGTGGCAGAGGGTGTTGTAGGGGAAGATTCAGAGGGGTCCCTGTCAGGGGTGGGATCCTGACAGAGGCCTAGCAACCAGAGAGAACGTTACGGGACCGCGCCTGCACGATATAGCGGCGGTACCCCAAGAAAGGATAAGAAGCGAGGTTTATTGTGCTGAGTGAGAAACGAGATCAACGCAACAAGGAGAATACCAGTAGGAGCCGTGCTGTAAGACGAGGCAACATCCTATTGAGGCGCATAACCGGTGGCCGGAACGCCGAGGAAGTATAGAGCTCCAAGCCAAACTTCGAACCTACGGCAGGACAGTCAGTTACAGGCGGGCTGTCTCACCCAGACCCAGGAAGACACGGGGGTAACAACAGGAGTGGGGCGACGCAAGAGTCCCGGAAGAGCTCCGAGCCTCCCGTCATACGGGTGCGTCCTAACCGTAAGATCAGGGGGACGTAGAGGGAGAACATCAGATCGAGTTGTGAGGGAACACGAGAAACAGACACAACAGTTGTGGGGTACTATCCCGTAAGCACAGCAGGGGAGGACCACAACACAAGCGCAGGAAGGTAGGCACAGATTTCCACCTGCAAAGGGAACTCTGGAGGTGCCATCGGACCGGCCGGACTTGCGCAGCCCTGTTAACCGTATTCCGGATTGAGGACCCTGAAGCCTTCAGTAAAGAGGTAAAGAGACTGCAACCTGGTGTCCTCGTTATTGACCGCGACCGGCACTACACCGCACCATAACATCAGCACCATACCACCACCTTTCATTATAAGGAAATGTAGAAAGCATAAATGGCTTCTAAAAGGATGAAAAAGCATAATAGCATATGCAGAAGCCAAAATGGAGAGAAGTGTGCAGGACACACCAAATTAATACATAACCACAACAGAACGGTGTACAAGTCCCAATGGTAGAAATAAGATAACTTTATTAGAATTATAACAAATGAGACAGGTCAAACAATACCAGTGAGGGTTAAAACCGGTTCATGGGCCGTGACTGCATATAGGGGGAACAGAGCGGCACCCGCAATACAAATGGTAAAAGTAAAACCCACATGTAGTCCATAAACCAACTTATTCATATGCACATAGTATAATCCAGTAGTGGAGATATAAGAGGGAATATAGATGGATCGACATGGGAGATGTAACATACCAATATGATGTAGGTATCACGCCGGCACCACGATGTCCCCCTCCTCCCGACGCTCGTTTCGGGTGTCCCTTCCTCAAGGGAGGCATACCCGTGAGGAAATCCCCCATCCTTAAGTGCAAGCAAACCCGGAAATCCATCACCAAAGGATCCGCCCACCACGCCGATACACATGGGCCCATGTGATCAGACGCGGGGGGACGGCACAGAGGGACAGAGAAACCGGAACTATGCACAATACTCAGACCGGAAGTATAGAAGCGGCCATCTTGGTGAAGGTAAAGTATGCCCATAAATCAGGGTGCTGGATAAACGTCTATAAATATGCTGATATGTAAAAGGAAAAGCACAATCCATAGGTAGGGGGCACAATGTGGTACATGTATAAAACAATATATGTAAAGAAAATATAACCCAAATTGCACCCCCAAAACACCATATGAAATTGACTAATGCAATAATATAGGACATCATAAACATATATATACACACACAGAAAACAGTGTAATATACCAGGAGGCCATATATAAATATATAAATCACAACCAAGGACAAATTACATATAAAAATGCATATAATGAACATACACAGAACTTGTATAAAATACAAAGCTAGACAAAACGCCGATTATTGAAAGGCAGTAGCACTGCCTAGTAGATGATGTTCGCTGTATTTTCACATGGGGATAACATCACAAACATATATCTGAAACGGTATATGAGAAAAAAGTTAAAACCAAAATTAAAAATTAAAAACAAAGGCAGCACGACCGATTGCTCGGCTATGATACACCGCAGCCAACAAATCAGAGAAAAGGGGCAAAGGAAAGGCCCTCATTAAGACCAAAGGGGGATACAGTGTTAAGTTTCCAAATCCACCTGGTCTCCAGTCTACCCAGTCTTTTGGTAAGGCCACCCCCCCTAATGTCAATTTTAAGGGCATCAATCCCTTTGACTTTTAGGGAGGTACTATCACAATTGTGAAACTCCTTAAAGTGGCGGGGTAGAGTCTTCAGGGTGGATGTATCCGTGTGGACAAGTGCCGCCTCGATACCCAATACATGTTCTCTTATGCGGACTTTTAACTGACGTGTTGTTAATCCCACGTATATCAGCCCACACGGACATGTGGCATGATATATTACATATCTCGTGGTACAAGTAATCCGCTGTCTGATGGAGAATTGTTTGGTGTTATTATAATTAGAGAACTCATTACATCTTACAACATTGGGACAGGCGACACATCTGCCACACGGATAACACCCTACGGTTCTAGACAGACTATCAAAAAATGTAGCTACCCCACCACTAGAGTAATGACTGGAGACCAGGTGGTCCCTCAGATTTTTTGCTCGCCGAAATGCCATAGAGGGTTTCTCTGGAATTAATTTGGCAATATTAGGGTCCACCCGCAGAATTGGCCAAGCCCCTTGCAGAATAGACCTAACCCTATCTGCTTGAGAACTAAAGGTGGTAATAAATCTAAGTTTGGAAGCGCTATCAGGGTTAGATCTCGTTTCATTGCCAAATAGGAGGTTATGCCGATCAGCGTGTTTCGCACGATTGTATGCCCGCTTGATGGACCTATTACTATATCCGCGGATTTTAAACCGCTCCATCAGGTCCTCTGCTTGGATGCGAAAATCCACCTCCGAAGAACATATTCTACGGAGGCGGAGAAATTGCCCCACAGGCACAGAATTAATCATATGATATGGGTGGCCGGAAGTAGCATGCAAAAGTGTATTTGTTGAGGTTTCCTTCCTATAAATATCAGTTTGTAAGGTGCCGGCAGGGTCCCTCCTTATTGACACATCAAGGAAATCCAAAGATTCACCACTATATACAAATGTAAGATGGATATTGAGATCATTGTCATTAAGGGTACGAATCAACTGCTCAAGATCAGATGGAGTGCCCTGCCACATGAAGAAGATATCGTCGATGTACCTCGCCCAAAATGGAACAAGGTCCATCGACCCCAATTCATCAGACAGGAAGAGTTTCCTCTCCCAGAGCCCCAGGAAGAGACCGGCGTAGGCGGGCGCAAAGGCCGCCCCCATGGCGGTCCCCTGGAGCTGTAGGTAGAAGCTACCCTTAAACACAAAAAAGTTGTGTGTGAGGGTGAACTCTAGAAGCTCCAGCAGAAGGTCCCTAAATTGGATTTAGGGACCTTCTGCTGGAGCTTCTAGAGGGGACTTGTACACCGTTCTGTTGTGGTTATGCACCACCTTTCATTGTGCGCCCCTCAGCAGGGTCACGGACCGGGTCTAGCCACCGTGACAACCCCAGAGCAGAGACTCAGAGGCCCGGTACCGGGTACCCCTCGGCCCTGCGGCAGTGGGGGCACTGCACATACATACGAGGATGGAGGTCATATAAAGGAGGATAGGGCACAAGGTTAAAGGAGGCTCAGGTTTTAAAAGCTGGGAAATTTGCATCACCTGGCCTTTCCTAATGATAATAGTGAACAAGACATAACCCTAACAGTATAATTAAGATCTGAAACCTTGGTCAAAGTTTTCTGAGCACACAAATCTCCAAGGGTGCCCAAACTTCTGCATGTGACCATTTTCCTTTTTTAATTTTTAAAATGTAAAAGATGACTATATTTTTTTGTGCTTAAAATACAAAGGAAATGTATCATCTTTAAAGACAAGTTGATTTAAAGACTGTGCTGTACATAAGACTGCACTGTGTAATAAGGAATGGTGCTGTACATAAGAGAATGCACTGTATAATAAGGGACCATGCTGTACATGACAAGAGAGGGCAGTATGTAATAAGGGGCAGCAATATATATAATGAGATTAGACTATGTAATATATATCTCTTTATAGCTTGTTTGCAATGAAAGGAGGGGAGCCCAAACACATTTCTTACACAGTGGCCCCAAGCTCTCAGTGTATGCCCCTGTTGTAGATAATGTGTTAGGCTTATCTTCGCCTTAGGGTACTGTCTCACAGTGGCACTTTTGTCGCTACGAAGGTACGATCCGTGACGTTCCAGCGATATCCATACGATATCGCTGTGTCTGACACGCAGCAGCGATCAGGGACCCTGCTGAGAATCGTACGTCGTAGCAGATCGTTTGGAACTTTCTTTCGTCGCTGGATCTCCCGCTGTCATCGTTGGATCGGTGTGTGTGACACCGATCCAACGATGCGTTCGCTTGTAACCAGGGTAAACATCGGGTTACTAAGCGCAGGGCCGCGCTTAGTAACCCAATGTTTACCCTGGTTACCATCGTAAAAGTAAAAAAAAAAAAAACGTACATACTCACATTCCGGTGTCCGTCAGGTCCCTTGCAGTCTGCTTCCCGCTCTAACTGACTGCCGGCCGGAAAGTAAGAGCAGATCACAGCGGTGACGTCACCGCTGTGATCTGCTTTCACTTTACGGCGGCACTCAGTCAGAGCGGGAAGCAGACTGCAAGGGACCTGACGGACACCGGAATGTGAGTATGTACGTTTTTTTTTTTTTTTTACATTTACGACGGTAACCAGGGTAAACATCGGGTTACTAAGCGCGGCCCTGCGCTTAGTAACCCGATGTTTACCCTGGTTACAAGTGAACGCATCGTTGGATCGGTCTCACACACACCGATCCAACGATGACAGCGGGAGATCCAGCAACGAAAGAAAGTTCCAAACGATCTGCTATGACGTACGATTGTCAGCAGGGTCCCTGATCGCTGCTGCGTGTCAGACACAGCGATATCGTATGGATATCGCTGGAACGTCACGGATCGTACCTTCGTAGCGACAAAAGTGCCACTGTGAGATGGTACCCTTAGTGCAGCACTGATCCATTGATGTCTGTGGCTGCATCCGTCTCAGCAGAATCTTCTAGTGAACCAGAATTTCTTCCTTTAACAATTTGTACTGATCTGATCAGGTTGTGGAATTTCTGCCACTTTCATCTCAGATGCAGAACATCTCGTGTATTTTCATCCATCACTGCTGAGACAGCGGAGAGAACAGCAGCCTCAGCAGAGCTGTCAATGGCAGGAGCTACGGAGCATCCCATAACGACATGTCAGGAAGTGGCAGGTAATTGTCACATCCACTGACGGGGAAATTATGCTGCCATTTGGCAGCTGCGTAAGGATCAGATTCCACGCTGCTTGCTGGACACGGTATCTTCTCATGTTCAAAGGAAAAAAGAATCAAACATACAAGTACAAGTGCTTCTCACAAAATTAAAATATCAAAAAGGTAATTTATTTCAGTTCTTCAATACAAAAAATGAATCTCATATATTATATAGAGTCATTACAAACAGAGTGATCTATTTCACGTGTTTATTTCTGTTAATTTTGATGATTATGGCTTACAGCCAATGAAAACCCAAAAGTCATTATCTCAGTAAATTAGAATAATTAACAAAAAACACCTGCAAAGGCTTCCTAAGTGTGTAAAAGTCTGTTAGTCTGTTTTACTAGGCTCCACAATCATGTCCCAAAACCAATAATTACACAATCGGTAAACCCTGATGACCAAGGAAAGGCAACCTATCACCAAGAAAGGCAACCTGTAACTGTGCCTGCGAGAAGGAACCCGTCTCTTAAGGCCCCGTCACACATAGCGATTTACCAACGATCATGACCAGCGATACGACCTGGCCGTGATCGTTGGTAAGTCGCTGTGTGGTCGCTGGGGAGCTGTCACACAGAAAGCTCTCTCCAGCGACCAACGATCAGGGGAACGACTTCGGCATCGTTGAAACTGTCTTCAACGATGCCGAAGTCCCCCTGCAGCACCCGGGTAACCAGGGTAAACATCGGGTTACTAAGCGCAGGGCCGCGCTTAGTAACCCGATGTTTACCCTGGTTACCAAAAAAACCAAACAGTACATACTCACCATCTGATGTCCGTCAGGTCCCTTGCCATCTGCTTCCTGCTCTGACTGAGTGCCGCCGTACAGTGAGAGCAGAGCGCAGCGGTGACGTCACCGCTGTGCTGTACTTTCACTTTCACTTTGCGGCGCTCAGTCAGTGTGGGAAGCAGACGGCAAGGGACCTGACGGACATCAGATGGTGAGTATGTACTGTTTGTTTTTTTTTTACATTTTTACGCTGGTAACCAGGGTAAACATCGGGTTACTAAGCGCGGCCCTGCGCTTAGTAACCCGATGTTTACCCTGGTTACCAGTGAAGACATCGCTGGATCGGTGTCACACACACCGATTCAGCGATGTCAGCGGGACCTCAACGACGAAAAAACGGCCCAGGCCATTCCGACACGACCAGCGATCTCGCAGCAGGGGCCGGGTCGCTGGTATGTGTCACACATAGCGAGATCGCTACTGAGGTCGCTGTTGCGTCACAAAACTTGTGACTCAGCAGCGATCTCGCTAGCGATCTCGCTATGTGTGACGGGGCCTTTAAGGTACCTTCACACGAAGCGACGCTGCAGCGATAGCGACAACGATGCCGATCGCTGCAGCGTCGCTGTTTGATCGCTGGAGAGCTGTCACACAGACCGCTCTCCAGCGACCAACGATGCCGAGGTCCCTGGGTAACCAGGGTAAACATCGGGTTGCTAAGCGCAGGGCCGCGCTTAGTAACCCGATGTTTACCCTGGTTACCAGCGTAAAAGTAAAAAAAACAAACAGTACATACTCACCTGCGCGTCCCCCAGCGTCTGCTTCCTGACACTGACTGAGCTCCGGCCCTAACAGCAGAGCGGTGACGTCACCGCTGTGCTTTCACTTTCACTTTAGGGCCGGTGCTCAGTAAGTGTCAGGAAGCAGACGCTGGGGGACTCGCAGGTGAGCATGTACTGTTTGTTTTTTTTACTTTTACGCTGGTAACCAGGGTAAACATCGGGTTACTAAGCGCGGCCCTGCGCTTAGCAACCTGATGTTTACCCTGGTTACCAGTGTAAAATATCGCTGGTATCGTTGCTTTTGCTTTCAAACACAACGATACACGGCGATCGGACGACCAAATAAAGTTCTGGACTTTATTCAGCGACCAGCGACATCACAGCAGGATCCTGATCGCTGCTGCGTGTCAAACGAAATGATATCGCTAGCCAGGACGCTGCAACGTCACGGATCGCTAGCGATATCGTTTCGTGTGAAGGTACCTTTAGGGACAGAGGGGCTTCTACGCAAGAGGTTTTAAAGTTGGGATTAGGGGATTTGTAGCTTTATCTGCATACTTTATCACCTCTTCCGGGGGGTCCATTCAGGAAGTCACTGATGGTCACTCCCAGATTTGGTGCCTTTTCACAGAGCCATGAGAAGGATTGGCACAACAGAAATTCTTTTTAATGTTTCCTAAAAGTGACAATCGTAAAACTGGCCTGTGAGAAGGTAGGACCCCTGTAATAGGGTGCAGGGTAGAGTATGTCACCATGGAACAGACAGACCAACTGTTGAGGGGGGTTTATTAACAGGGGTAATATTCTCCTCGCAGGGAGAAAACAGTAGAATAAAAACTGATAAAATAACTGTGCAAATATATGGGAAGCAGTATAAGTTCCCAGACAGTCAAACAGTATAACAGTAGTAAACAGAATCTCTTGGGAAAACACTTATCAGTCTGATGAGGATTTGCTTGTAGCGTCATCTTCTCCAATGTAGGCGCCGAGAAAAAGTGGCACTTGTCGTCCCTCTGTTATCCGTGGGATGTGTAGTCTCTGGGAACCTGCAACCTGGGGTTTAAGGGGTTACTGTGGTGGGCAGAGGGGATGCTAGGCAAACGGGGTCCCCTGTGCTCTGAGTCTTTTGCTTCAACAGTGCAGCCTATCCCAGGAGAACGATGCTAAGTCTATTATTGGGTCTCTCAACAGGAATCAGGGGCTCTGCACTAATATCGTGGGCACTAGGGGCCACTGTCTCTGCACAGGTCACTGTCTCTGCATGGGTCATTGTCTCTGCACGGGCATCAGGGCACACCTCTCCAGTCACAGCAGAGTACGCTTTCACGTACTCACAAGATGCAGTCTTTCTGGACAATCTCCCTGTATCAGTCCTCCGACCGGGAGCTCTCTCTCTTCCCCGGAGCGTAGCTGCATGCTGTTCTGGTTCTCCCTGCTGCGCCCACTGCTCTCTGCTGCACACGCTGCTCTCTGTCCAGTACACGCTCTAGCCCTGGAATGCGCGCCCTTTTTCTCCCTCAGCCACGCTTCCTTCCTGTCCCAGTCTCTAAGTCTGCCCCCAGGGAAACCTGCTGCACAGCTAAGTGGTTCCAGGCACGTAGCAGAGAACGTAACCCCCTTACACCCCCATCCCAGAACTGGGCGATAGAGGGTTTTAAGGGGGGACCTGCCTGTTCTGTGATCACAAGGACCAGCTGCAGTTGGAGACCTCTTTGCACTCATTGGCAAATGATGACGTCTTGCAACTTCTGCTTTTTGATAACTTTTACTTTTAGGCCGGGGTCACACTTGCAAGTGCAATGCGAGAAACTCACACAAGTCTCTCACATCAATACCTGACACTGCCGTCGGCGGTTCGGACCGGAGCGTTCAGCTGCATAGAAATACATGCAGCCGCACACTCCGGTCCCAAGTGCCAGCAGCAGTGACGAGTATTGATGCGAGAGACTTGCGCAAGTTTCTCAGATTGCACTCGCAAGTGTGACTCCGGCCTTATGTTCCCATCGGTCATTAGAATGGAGACGGATTTCACCAAATGATGTCTCTTTCATAATTTACAGCAGATGAGCGAATCACACACTGAGCTCCACGATCCACATATAGAAGCTGGAGCCACGGATGTAATTATTAGAATAGCGGAGGAAGAGAGAAATATCTCCCTGCTGATTATCCAATGGAATAGAACATTATATAACCGTAAGAGTGGTGGACTGAACCGTCGCATTCCTGCATCTGACGACAACAATCGCGTCATGTAAATGAGGTCATGAGAATGTGAACTGTGTATTACTGGTTTAGGTGTAATCTGGATGATGTATGTATAATGTATCATGTGGGATCAGTATTTTTAGAGTAATAGGCAGGGTGTGCAGCAGGAATAGAGGGATTGTAAAGTACAAGATAAGAATGCAGTAGGACATAAGGTAGCGACCATAGAGTAAGAGACAGAGTAATGTGAGTGTAATATGCTTATTGTACAGCAATGTAATGTATAATGTTGTTAAGGGGATTTTGTCAGTTACATGTTGGAGGGACTGACATAGTAGTTAAAGTTCGGGATAAGCCCATAATGGGAGGAGAAAATTCCAGAAAAAAGGGGCTGCTTCTTGTGAGATGGCTAAATAGGAAAGTACAGTATCCAAGGTCAAGTGTAAGTGCAGTGGGCTGCTGGTGACAGCAAGAATTCTATCGTTCAGGGTCATGGGAGTGGGGGAGCGTACAGTAAAGTGAAAGCGTAGACAGAACTGCAGGGGTGTCCACCTACAGGATGGCGTGGCGTGGGCACAGAAAGAATGGTGGGGGCACGGACAGCGAAGTGGAAGGGGAGACAGAACTGCAGGGGCATAAACCCACAGGATGGCGGGTGCACAGTAAAAAATGGGGGCGTGGACAGTAAGGTGGAAGCGGAGAAAGAACTGCAGGGACGTCAACCTACAGGACAGCGGGGGCACAGAAAGGATGGTGAGGGCACGTGGATGGTAAGGTGGGAGCATAGACTGAATGGCAGCGGCGTTAACCTACAGGATGGCAGGGGAGCAGTAAGGATAGCTGCAGCATGGATAGTAAGGTGGAAGCGGAGACAGAACGGCAGGAGCATCAACCTACAGGACAGTGGGGGAGCAGAAAGAATGGCGACGAGGGTGCAGACAGTAAGGTGGAAGCGGAGATAGAATGGCAGGGGCATCAATCTACAGGATGGCGGGGGCACCGAAAGGATGGCAAGAGCGTGAATAGTAAGGTGTGAGCGCAGACAGAACATCAGAGGCGTCAACCTACAGGACGGCGGAGGCGCGGACAGTAAGGTAGAAGCAGAGAAAGAAATGCAGGGGTGTCAACTTACAGGATGGTAAGGCAAAGGCATGATGGCGGGAGGTGCAGAGAAGGCATGGGCATGGACAGTAAGGTGGGAGCTAAGACAGAACCATGGGGATACAGCTGGGACAATGAGGGTGTCAACCTACAAGACAGCGGGTGCACAGATAGGACAGCTAAGGGCACAAACAGGATGGCGGAGGCAAGGGCAGTAAGGAGGGAGCGAAGATCAACGGGGGCATCAACCTACAGGACGGCAGGGGAGCAGACAAAACACAGAGGGCACAGAAAGGATGGCAGAGCGCAGACAGTAAGGTGGGGGTGCAGAAAGAATGGCGGGAGGGCAGATAAGACTTACAGGTCAGCAGGTACGCAGAAAGGACAGCGGAGGTGCAGGCAGGATGACGGGGCGCAGGCCGGACAGGCGGGGACACGGCCTGGAAAGGTGGGGACAAAGACAGGAAAGGCGGGGACACAGATAGGAAAGTGGAGACACAGAGAGGAAAGGCAGGGTCACAGAGAGGAAATACAGGGTCACAGACAGGAAAGGCAGAGTCACAGAGAGGAAAGGCAGAGTCACAGAGAGGAAATGCAGGGTCACAGAGAGGAAAGGCAGAGTCACAGAGAGGAAAGGCAGAGTCACAGAGAGGAAAGGCAGGGTCACAGACAGGAAAGGCAAGGTCACAGACAAGAAAGGCAGGGTTACAGAACAGACGGCGTGGAGAACGAACATGACAGCAGGACAGACAGTACGGTGGGGACACAGACAGTAAGGTAGGAGAATGGACAGGACAACAGAATCTAGGCACAGGCAACGCGATGACGTCACTGGATCCAGAAAGCACGGAGAAAAAAAAAGACCTGGCCAGCATCTCATCAGTGACTTTGGAAGAATATCATTTTTTTATGGGGCAATTAAAACTGATAGCTGAAGGATTATTACAGTTTGGGTGCACTCAGGGGGATATTACTCTATGCATCATTGCGTTTTATGGGGGAATTTCTGCTTTATACTGGACAGATGGGGCAATATAATTTGATATGGGAGCACTTTGGCCATTTTTACTTAAGTGGGTGCTTAAGAGCATTATTATCTTACGCGGAGGAGCAAACAACATTAATACCTAAAAAGGGGCACTTGGGGCATTGGTTCTGTCTAGGGGCATAGAGTGGATATTGCCATAATTCCAATATTTCTGAAGGACAGTATTTATTCTGCCTATAAGCACATAAGGGGCAGCAGGTACAGAATTGGGGGCATCAGCTGGATCTGGAGTTTGCGTGTGTTTGGACTAGATGGCGACAGCACTGGAAATGTGAAGTCATTTGTGTCTGTGTTGCAAGTCCTGCAGATACAAAAAAGTCTTCAGTGCAATCTGGGCAGCTGGAAAAGACAAAATGTGAATTGCTGCAAGCAGAGAGAACAACCACAAATTGCAATCCTGCTAAACATCCAACAGTCCGGAAAACACGTGTGTAACACTCTGAGGTCTGCTAGAACTGTGTCTCACCCCACAGAACCACAGCCTTATTAATATCAGAATGACCTCACCATCGAAAGGAATGGTAAATGATAGTATCCAACAGCACATTTATCAGCACAGCGGGCTGATACTGTTTTTAATTTGAAAAAAAAAGATAAAGATGTATCCCTCTTGGTCATTTATGATCAGACAGATCATTCTGTGCATCACAGAATTTAGATTGTCAGTCCCGAAGGGTCCAATGATGACTGTATGGCAACAGTGCTATATAAACAAGTAAAATAAACTGACTCAAACTGGGGGTGTCGCTGCCAGAGGTAACATTATCCTCCTGTCAACGTGATGCATGATGTGCCTTTTATTCCATAGTGCCCTCCACTTCTACCCCACTTGCCAGAGGCAAAGGAAGCCAATGGTGGTCTGCATTTTGAAGTATTAGGCTACTTTCACACTAGCGTTGGGAACAACCCGTCGCTGTGCGTCGGGCCGAGGTTCCCGACGCTAGCGTGGTCTCCGCCGCACAACGGGGGCAGCGGATGCAATTTTCCCACGCATCCGCTGCCCCATTGTGAGGTGCGGGGAAGTGCGGGGAGGTGGGGGCGGAGTTCCGGCCGCGCATGCGCGGTCGCAAAAAGCGGACCGTCGGGAGCAAAAAACGTTACATGTAACGTTTTTTTCTCCCGACGGTCCGCTACCACACGCCCAAGCGTTGCAAAACGGACGCGACATTTGGCAATGCGTCGCTAATGTTAGTCTATGACGAAAAAACGTATCCAGCAAGAACTTTTGCTGGATGTGTATTTTCGGCAAAACTACGCATTTGCGACGTATTGCAGTTAACGCTTGGAGCGCCCCCACACCGCCGCAGGGCCGAGGGGTACCCGGAGCCGGGCCTCTGGGTCTCAGTCCTGGAGTTGTCACGGTGGCTAGACCCGGTCCGTGGCCCTGTCTGTCAGTGGGGGACGTCCGGTGCAGTAAGTGGTGTTGTAACGGTGCAGTTGTGGGGTGCAGGTCGCGGTAAATAACGAGGACACCAGGTTGCAGTCTCTTTACCTCTTTACTGGAGATCTCTGAGTCCTCAGTCCAGAATACGGTTCACCAAGCTGCGCAAGTCCGGCCGGTCCAATGGCACCTCCAGAGTTCTCTTCACAGGTGGAAATCGGTGCCTTCCTTCTTAGCGCTATGTGTTGTAGTCCTTCCCTGCTGTGCTTACGGAAAGTACCCCACAACTGTTGTGTCTGTTTCTTAAGTTCCCTCACAACTCGATTAAATGATGTTCTTCTAATCGTCCGTCCCTTCCTGATGTTACAGTTAGAACGGCACCCGTTTGTCGGGTAGGCCTGGAGTTCTTCCGGGACCCTAGAGACGCCCCTCTCCCGCAATTGCCTCCCAAGACTTCATAGGTGATATGTGTTAGACAGCCCGCCTTAAACTGACTGTCCTGCCGCTGTTTAGAGTATTGCTTGAAGCTGAATGTTATAATACTCCCTCGGCGTTCCGGCCACCGGTAGTGCGCCTCAGTAGGGTGTTGCTCCGGTCTTACAGCACGACCCCTACTGGAATTCTCCTATCGCTTGATCTCGTTTCTCACTCAGCACAATCTATCTCGCTTCTAGTCCTTTCTTGGGGCCCCGCCGCTTCCCGGAGCTGGCGCGGACCCGTTACGTTCTTTCCAATGCCAAGCCTCTGTCAGGATCCCACCCCTGACAGAGACCCTACTGTCTCTTCCCCCACAACACCCTCTGCCACTAGGTGTTGCTTCGTCCAATCCAGTCAGCTTTCTGATCTAACTTCCTGCCTGACCCCCAGTTTACCCACTATGGTGGGGAGTGGCCTAATGAATAGCACCCTTAGCTCCCCCCGGAGGCCCAGCTGTGAAATGTATTGGTGTCTGTGATACCTGATCAGATGAACTCCTTCAGTGCCATCAGACGCACCATAGCTCCCCATAGTGGCGGAGCCACAGTACTGCAACGACCAGGACTCTGGGGCGCTGCACGCTAGTGTGAAAGTAGCCTTACTCTCTGGACAGCTGGTGCTTTTACTAGAAGCTCCTACAATCTTTGCCGTGATATTTTTTTTCTTGCACATTGCCATTTTTTTCTTTTACCATGTATTTGGTTCAACACTATAAGGAACTTTTGACAATTTTTTACACTCCAATTATTTCACCCAAGCCAAAAGGACTTAAGAAATGCAAATGGTAGCAAGGTAATAAAATATGGCAGTAGACCTCAGGATAAGGGCGTCATGTGCAGATGTCAAACTGGCCTAGTAATACAGGTGTTGAAGAACAGACATGCACACAGGTACGGCCTGGGGATGAAATTCAGCCCTGACATTTAAAAATCACACAGAAAATGTTGTCCCTGTCCCCAAGCACCAGATGGGATATATTACTAATATTACCCTGGATAAAGGAAAGCAAGACCAATATTTATAATGATACCCTTGGCCTGCTGGGGTAAGTGATGGAGTCAGCGGCTTTGTGCTCCTTCACAACTCTTAATAATATGGATGTCTTGAGAACACTGATACTGTTAACATAGCAGACAAGGTGGCCCATAACCAGACAGGCCCTTCTGGCATTTGCCAGAATTGCCAGATGGCCAGTCCGGCCCTGCACGCACAGTTGCCTACAGTTTCTTTATTTTGTTAAACAAGAACCCACCAGGTATAATACCTCATTATTTATTATTATTTCAACTAATGAGATGGATCATATGAAAAATAGCCCCACTCGGTAAAATGACATGTATATCATAATAGCAGGAAAGGTCCTAACTAGGGTTGAGCGACTTTTGCTTTTTTAGGATCGAGTTGGGTTTTGTGAAACCCGACCTTCTCAAAAGTCGGATCGTGTGAAATCGGCCGATTCTACTGTAAAGTCGGGTTCCGGTCCCGGAACATGAAACCCAATGCATCTCTCTCTCTCTCTCTCTTTCTCTCTCTCTCTCTCTCTCTCTCTCTCTCTCTCTCTCTCTCTCTCTCCGGGACCGGGCCGGAACCTATGTCATCACGCTGCCCACAATTAATTGGCTGAAAAAATGGCGGGGAAGGCGTCATTCAAAACGCGACTTTGGCGCCAAGATCGCGTACCGCATGGCCGACCCCACGCTGGGATCGGGTCGGGTTTCATGAGACGCCGACTTTGCCAAAAGTCGGCGACTTATGAAAATGACCGATCCGTTTCGCTCAACCCTAGTCCTAACGCATGAGTAATAGGGACATATGCATAGTATTAATCCCACTAGGGGAGTGGTATATACATAAAAGTGCTTAGGTTAGCAGGCACAGATAGATGGTAACAAAAATCAGAGTGCCATGAATAATAATATAAAAAGTAAAGGACACAGTACCATAGTTCATCTAGCCTGTAAAGAGAAACACTGTGTGGCATAGCGACTGGTCATGTGATTAATGGACGGTATGTATCGCAGAGGTGGGTGGCCCTGTGATGGAAGCCTGGGTATGTTTTGCTCAAGCAGATCTACTGCTGAGGGATTTGTTTACATTGGGAAGGCTTCCAGGTGATTGGAGAGATGGGTGGGTCCAGTCACCTACAAACCCACCCAAAGAGGCGTGTTTGAACACCTAAGATGGTTTTGTGTTGAAGGACCTGTGGTGATGTCACGCTCACCTGACTGGCCATGTGACAGGTACCTGGGTGTGGTTACACCTATGTAAAGGAGGTGTGTGTAGCACATGGTGTGAGTGTGTGGGAGTCTGTCAGGGTGGACACACTTCCATGTGTCCTGGCTGGACACTGCAGAGTGGCCTGTGTGTTGGACGGTTCCACGTGGGGACAGACGTCCTGAACAGCATACAGAGACCATATTTAAGCTGGAGAGCCTACGTGCTGGACATAGCACAGTCTGTGTGCCCACAGACCTGAGAGAGCGGAGCTCTACTATGGACATTGAGGATTCATCTGTCTGACGTAAGACTGTTTACCTGTTGTTCCTGTTGCTATGTGTTTTATGGAGCAATAAACCCTGTGAACTTTTAATGGAACGTGTCTCCTGAGTGTCACCCACCACACCTGAGCGAGTACAACCCCTACAATTGGTGGAGAATGCGGGCAACGATCCAAGGAACACATGTTGCAGCGCTGGCTGGTCTGAGCCAGAAGAGTGGACGGTCTTGACAACTGTGAGTAAATACTGACTGGGGTCAGTGAGAACTGCTGTTTATGGGATACCTCTGAGGAGAAGAGGGATCCGGGAACCTGTGTGGCAATGACAGGTAACGGATGGAGATCCGTGATGTACTGACCGGGGTCAGAGTGAAAAAAGAGAAAGACATTGTGTTTGGGCACCTCTGAGGCCAAGGGGTGTCCAGGAACCCGTGAAGGTTGCCAACGGGTAACGGTCTGAAAACCGTGTATTATACTGACCGGGGTCAGTAAGAAACTGTGTTTGGGCTGTAAAGCCGGGTGTGTAACAGACAGAAGTCTGTGCTGTGCTGACCGGGGTCAGTGAGAGTGTTTTTTTTCCTATAAAGCACGTGTGCAGGTGCTTGCTGTGGACCAGCGAGTCCATGTATTTCTTTTTTTCTTCTCTGATCAACTTGCTGTGGCTCGGCGGGGCCACGAAGACTGAAGGCGTCTGGCGGTAACTCGGCGGGGTTACGAAGTTTGCTGTTGATCAGCGGGTCCACAAAGGTGACAAGCGGCTTGCTGTGGATCGGCGGGTCCACGAAGTCTGTGGTTGAGCCGTGCAGCGCGGTTGCAGCAAGAGGTTCCACAGCAGCAGGAGCTGCAGTGGCGGTAGCAGCAGCTTGTGATCAGCACCCAGAGGTGCCAGAGATTTGTGACTGCAACAGGAGCTATAGCAGTGCCAGCAGGAGCTGGTGAAGTATTGAAAAAAAAAAAAAAAAATTGTGCTCCAGGTTGTGCAGACTCTCAAAGGGCCAGTGCAAGCCCAGGGACATTCTGGTGCACGCTGCGAACTGTGGTCTGAGAGTACTGTGGGGAAGTCCACAGGGTGTACCCCGGAGGGGGTGGAGTCCCCAAAACAGAGCAGTGACCCAAATAATTATGGTTGGCCAAAAAGGGTCCGGGCATCCCAAAAAAGGGGCGGCGTCCCAAAAGGGGGTAGTTGCCCAAAAGGGGGTGGTGGCCCTAAAGGGGGTGGTGGCCCTAAAGGAGAAAATAGCCCACAAGGGGGTGGTGTCCCTAAAAGGGGCGGAGTCCAAAAAGGGGATGGTGACCCAAAAAGGGGTGGAGTTTTCAAAAGGGGAACAGCAATGTTTGTGTTTTACGTATTCCGAGTGCGGCATAGACTTCCCGTTTGATGACAGGCCGCAGGTGTGTACTGTTATGTTACACCGTGAAGGAGTATCTGGACTGCTGGACTCAAAGAGTCAGGTGACTCTGACGGGAACTCCTCTCGTTCTCTGTATAACCAAGAAAAAGGTCAAGGTTCGCTGCATCCATGGGGTCACTGTGGACTATACTGTGGACAGAGTGGTCATTGATATGTTCAAAAGTGTAGAGTGCCAAGATGGCGGTATAACACCAAACTTTTTCTACCCCTTTGAAAGGGGCCGGGACTTTGTGATCTTTGAAGACATATGGGAAGTTGACGCAGTGTGGGCTTGTTCAGAGGAGAGACGGAATGCTCATATTGAAGCCCCACTACAGCAGCAGGCTGTTGGGATTCCTGTGAATGGGATCTGTAAAGAGGAAGTAGCGCCACCTAATGTCAAGAGTCCAGAGTTACGGGTGACTGGAAGAAAGTGTGGGTCTGACACCTGTTTAAGTGGGGACTTATTCCAGGACGACAGGGTGAGAGGGGGTGATTCCTATTCAGACTGTGACTCGAACGCAAGGGGAAAAGAGTGCAGTAAGGGGGAGCCAAGTAAAAATGGCACATCTTCACTCGTCGTGGGGGCCGCGGAAAGACGGGGTCACGTGCAGATCACGTTATCGTCCCTGATGAGGGGCTCACTTTATCTTTGTCAAACCCTAGCACTGAGGTATTTAGTGACGGGCTGGGGTTAGAACAAACCTGTAGTAGACCCACATCTGCAATGCCCGGAAAGAGTGAAGTGGCTCAATATGATGAAGGCTCCAGAGTACCTGATGCTGAAGAGATGGAGAACTCTGAAGTTACCAAGAGTCAAGAGGTACCTAGGAGTAAACAGACAGAGAGCCCAGGACACACCATTGAGGTGGATGTAGAAACAAGTGGAACTCTGAAGAGGCAGAGTGTGGGTAGGCAAGAGACCCCATCTGAAAATCTAATTAAAGAAGTGATAGTGCGACATGTGCTGGCCAAAAGAGAGCAGGACCATGAGATAGAGATGCTTAAAGAAATAGTCGAGCGAGAAAGGGTCCTGAGACAGGTGATTGAGCACAGAGTGGAGGAGCTGGAGGAGGAGGTCTCTGAGCTCAGAGGTCACCTATCAGTGTGTCAAAACATGAACAAGGCCATATTGAAAGATATGGAGGTGTTCAGAGAGGCCCAAGAGAAGAATCAGCAGGAGCTTCTCCAGAGAGAGGATGAGCATCGCTGCTTGGTAGAGGAGCAAGATAAAGTTCTCCAAGAGCTCAAGACAAAGAAGACTAATCAACAGCTCCAGAAATCCACGGATGACCGGGAAATCGAACTGTTGCGCTCTCCCGACCTGATCGCTATGAAGGAGAGTGAGCTGGAGAGGCTGCCCAAAGGAGGGGCCTCCACGGAGGAAGAAATCCAGCAAGGGAAGTGCCAAGCAGATGGCCGAACAAAGGACATCGAGGTCTTGGAAAACTGCGCTGACGCTAAGGATGAGGAGGTCCAGCAATATGACCAAGAAGGTGAGACTTCGATCTTCAAGTGCATAATAGACGTACCCAAAGACATGCAAGAAGCGTGTGCCAGTGAGGAGGTGCATGAAGCGTTTAAAAAGGCGGTCGAAGCGTGTAGGGTGCATTGGGCACCTGAGACCCATCAACTGGTCATTCTGTCGACTAGGGAAGTCACAGTGAAGCGGGTGGCTGTCCTGAGAGAGATGCATCTACAATGCCTCCGCACAAAACAAATGATCATGTTGAAGAATAAGGAAGCCACTCGACGTCTGGAGCTAGCAAGAGAAGCTCAAAGTCGGTTGGCTATTGTAGAAGATGTCGTGCAAGTGCCCAGTGGTCTGGTGAGGAAAGTCGTCGGAAGATTTGGCAAGGTGATGCAAGAGATGGTGAATAGGTCCGGTGTTATGAGAGTGAGCATTCCGGCTGATGATGAAGCCCAGGTCGTAGGTGAAGATGGGATGGTTTCATTCCTTGTCGTTGGATCCATGGAGAGCCTTGGGAATATCCAAATGCTCCTGGGGTATCGTGTGGCATGCCTGAAACAGATAGAGCAGCTAAGACGTGAGAGGGAGCAGATCAATATAGAGCTGCAAGGATTGGCAAACAGATTGCCACCACCTTTAACTCACGGTCTAGAGAGTCGAAGAGGTTCTCTAAAGACTGGAAGTCCTCAAGCTGAACAGAGGATATAGAGGTAAAGGAGAGAGCTGCTCTCCGAAGAAAGACAATAGGAGAGATCAACAACAGAGAGGGAACCGAAGGTGGCCAGATGGAAGAAGTAGAAATAGTGACTCCTCAGTTAGTTCAGGGCTCAGTGACCTAAGCGGGGGATCCTATAGCAGAGGAAATGACAAGGGGTCATCTTTATCAAAGGGTATGACGGAAATGGTTGACGAATGCCGACGAAAGGGTTCAGTAACAGACCCTGACTTTGACAGACGGTTTGACTGTCAGGGACAGCTGAGAAGGATCTCTGGTCGGGTAATAGAAAGTGCCAAGCCCCACGGCTTTAGGCAGAGGGGGGGAATATGTGGCATAGCGACTGGTCATGTGATTAATGGACGGTATGTATCGCAGAGGTAGGTGGCCCTGTGATGGAAGCCTGGGTATGTTTTGCTCAAGCAGATCTACTGCTGAGGGATTTGTTTACATTGGGAAGGCTTCCAGGTGATTGGAGAGATGGGTGTGTCCAGTCACCTACAAACCCACCCAAAGAGGCGTGTTTGAACACCTAAGATGGTTTTGTGTTGAAGGACCTGTGGTGATGTCACGCTCACCTGACTGGCCATGTGACAGGTACCTGGGTGTGGTTACACCTATGTAAAGGAGGTGTGTGTAGCACATGGTGTGAGTGTGTGGGAGTCTGTCAGGGTGGACACACTTCCATGTGTCCTGGCTGGACACTGCAGAGTGGCCTGTGTGTTGGACGGTTCCACGTGGGGACAGACGTCCTGAACAGCATACAGAGACCATATTTAAGCTGGAGAGCCTACGTGCTGGACATAGCACAGTCTGTGTGCCCACAGACCTGAGAGAGCGGAGCTCTACTATGGACATTGAGGATTCATCTGTCTGACGTAAGACTGTTTACCTGTTGTTCCTGTTGCTATGTGGTTTATGGAGCAATAAACCTTGTGAACTTTTAATGGAACGTGTCTCCTGAGTGTCACCCGCCGCACCTGAGAGAGTACAACCCCTACAACTGTTACAGAAAAAACTTGAAACATACCGAGAAATTACCCAGAGTTCTCAGCCTGAAAAGACGGCCTCCCTGGGTCCTCTACGCGCGTTTTGCTATTTACATGTGCTGCTATTTTCTTTATTTTGTTTTCTATTTTATTCAAATTTTAATCCTCTGCCTAAAATTGTGAAAAGAAATGCAAGGTGGGTACATGCCCACAGGGCGTAGTATTATGTGTCCAGATGTAGAACTCATTCTTCCTTCGACCTTAAAACTGTAAAATTATAAGTCCTTAAGTCCAACCAGACGCTAACTGCCCCATATTTAAAGTGAAAAATTGCTTGCAATACATACTTGTGGGATGGACAGTGCTGGTAAATGTCTGGATTTTGGGGAATTTCCTATTTTATTTAAAGAAAAAAAAAAGCACTTACAAAACGTATTGAGCATGAAATGCGAAACGGTAGCGCATACACAGTCTCTGATGGATACCGATTTCAGATTTTCATTTCTGTAAACTTTTGTCCTGTCTTGCTACTGCTTTCCAGCGCATGAAGAGTGAAGAAAAAAAAAGTGTAATTGTAATTCAGATGAAGCTCCATCAATTCATTGATCAATCATATGGACGCTGGCAATTATCCTATTTCTCTATCTCACTATCAATTAAATTTTTGGATTATTGGCAGACTACTACTCTCACCATCTTCAGAGCGGTTGCTAAACAACTGTCTGGAGTATTATCCAATGCTTTATGGCTTTGTTTTCCTATCTGTAGTGCTGAGCTCTGACGTCCTTTCCCTATCTTAAATTACACAGAAATCTCTGCTGCATTCCTGCCTTGGCTTTTATACAGGCTCAGATAGTCTCTCTTGATTGGCTGCATAAGACAGTGAGATGTGACAGCTGTAAGACATGGAGAGGATCGTGCAGGAGATCATGTCACCTTTCTGTGACTGATGCAATCTTCTGCAAAATGTAAAAAGCTGGTATCTAGCACTGTACAGTCGCTGTATGGCGTTAATATCAGATCTGGTCTTTGTATAGCAATTTTTAAGTAATGGCAGTAATGCCTGAGGAGGTGCCCTCCATAATTAGGGTTTGCCCCGTCGTTGTAAACATGTTCCTGGGATTGGGGGTTCACTCAGATGTGTTCAGCCCCTTCCCTCCAATGCTGATCCATTCTGCATCTGTCTGTGTCTCTTTCTATCCATCCATCATACATTGCTGGTTGTATTCCACTTTAGTTCACAACCAGTAAACAGAATTTTTCATAAAAATTTAATCAGGAGCGAGAAGATGAAGGAGCCGTTCTTCTTAAGACTGACATATGGAAGTCGTGTTATATTTTATTGCACTAAGTGATACGTTAAGATTTACAGAGTTCTCTCTACCTCCAGACTATAAACTCATGCCGACTCTATAAAAAATACATAATCTCTGTGCGGAGCTCACTGTAACATGTTGTACTCAGGTAATTATCACAGCAGGCGTCCAATCACTGCAAACCATTCATGGAACGCACTGCAAACCATTCATGGAACGTAAATAAGCGCACGGTATAGAAAGCTACGGGGGAGGGGGAGCACGTTATCTCGCTGGAGGCCAAGATGGTTAGAAGAAGTTTATGTTGTATGGTGTTATACAATGTATTATATTATGTTACATTGTATCATCTCTGTTCACCCCTATTGTATCTTTTCAAAGAAGAGCGCGCCTGTGGTTCTGACCTCAAAAAAATTATAAAGGATGTCAGTTCTGTAATTAACAGTAACTAGAAGGATAAAATCACAATTGCCTATTCTTTTTTTGTAAGTTTTTTCTAGGACTTACATAGGAGAACGCTCTGCATTAAACTCTTGGCGAGCGGAGATCACTACGCACAAAGCTATTATGCTCAACAGGAGCCAAGAAACAAAGAGGCAGGGAGCTCCCCCTAGTGGTGGCTGCAGATAGGATCTTATCAAGTATCTCTGTATACAGGGAGCTCCCCCTAGTGGTGGCTGCAGAGATAATCTTATCATGAATCTCTGTATACAGGGAGCTCCCCCTAGTGGTGGCTGCAGATAGGATCTTATCATGTATCTCTGTATACAGGGAGGTCCCCCTAGTGGTGGCTGCAGACAAGATGTTATCATGTATTTCTGTATACAGGGAGCTCCGCCTAGTGGCGGCTACAGACAGAATCTTATCATGTATCTCTGTATACAGGGAGCTTCCCCTAGTGGTGGCTGCAGACAGGATCTTATCATGTATCTCTGTATATAGGGAGCTCCCCCTAGTGGTGGCTGCAGACAAGATGTTATCATGTATCTCTGTATACAGGGAGCTCCGCCTAGTGGCGGCTACAGACAGAATCTTATCATGTATCTCTGTATACAGGGAGCTTCCCCTAGTGGTGGCTGCAGACAGAATCTTAGCATTTATCTCTGTATATAGGGAGCTCCCTGTAGTGGTGGCTGCAGACAGAATCTTAGCATGTATCTCTGTATATAGGGAGCTCCCCCTAGTGGTGCCTGCAGACAGAATCTTATCATGTATCTCTGTATACAGGGAGCTCCCCCTAGTGGTGGCTGCAGACAGAATCTTATCATGTATCTCTGTATATAGGGAGCTCCCCCTAGTGGTGGCTGCAGACAGACTCTTAGCATGAATCTCTGTATACAGGGAGCTCCCCCTAGAGGTGGCTGCAGACAGAATCTTATCATGGATCTCTGTATACAGGGAGCTCCCCCTAGTGGTGGCTGCAGACCGGATCTTATCATTTATCTCTGTATGCAGGGAGCTTCCCCTAGTGGTGGCTGCAGACAGGATCTTATCATGTATCTTTGTATACAGGGAGCTTCCCCTAGTGGTGGCTGCAGACAGGATCTTATCATGTATCTCTGTATACAGGGAGCTCCCCCTAGTGGTGGCTGCAGACAGAATCTTATCATGTATCTCTGTATATAGGGAGCTCCCCCTAGTGGTGGCTGCAGACAGACTCTTAGCATGAATCTCTGTATACAGGGAGCTCCCCCTAGAGGTGGCTGCAGACAGAATCTTATCATGGATCTCTGTATACAGGGAGCTCCCCCTAGTGGTGGCTGCAGACAGGATCTTATCATGTATCTCTGTATGCAGGGAGCTCCCCCTAGTGGTGGCTGCAGACAGGATCTTATCATGTATCTTTGTATACAGGGAGCTTCCCCTAGTGGTGGCTGCAGACAGGATCTTATCATGTATCTCTGTATACAGGGAGCTCCCCCTAGTGGTGGCTGCAGACAAGATGTTATCATGTATCTCTGTATACAGGGAGCTCCGCCTAGTGGCGGCTACAGACAGAATCTTATCATGTATCTCTGTATACAGGGAGCTTCCCCTAGTGGTGGCTGCAGACAGAATCTTAGCATGTATCTCTGTATACAGGGAGCTTCCCCTAGTGGTGGCTGCAGACAGGATCTTATCATGTATCTCTGTATACAGGGAGCTCCCCCTAGTGGTGGCTGCAGACAGAATCTTATCATGTATCTCTGTATATAGGGAGCTCCCCCTAGTGGTGCCTGCAGACAGAATCTTATCATGTATCTCTGTATACAGGGAGCTCCCCCTAGTGGTGGCTGCAGACAGAATCTTATCATGTATCTCTGTATATAGGGAGCTCCCCCTAGTGGTGGCTGCAGACAGACTCTTAGCATGAATCTCTGTATACAGGGAGCTCCCCCTAGAGGTGGCTGCAGACAGAATCTTATCATGGATCTCTGTATACAGGGAGCTCCCCCTAGTGGTGGCTGCAGACAGGATCTTATCATTTATCTCTGTATGCAGGGAGCTTCTGCAGCACCCCAGAGTCCTGGTTGTTGCAGTGCTGTGGCTCCGCCACTACGGGGAGCTATGGTGCGTCTGATTGCACTAGGGAGTTTCTCTGATCAGGTACACTCACACCACACTTCACACTCCGGCCACCAGGGGGGGTGGTCCTATCTAGTAGGCCACTCCTCACAACTCTGGTAAAACTGGGGGTTGGACAGGAAGACAGGGAGAAGTAGCTGGGAAGAGCTAGTGAGAGGACCTGTCAGGGATGGGATCCTGGCAGACTCCTCAGAGCAGAACTAACCAGTAAACAACGGGAATACAGAAAAGGAGAAATACCAGAAGGGGTCTTGCTGTTAGACCGAGGCAACATCCTTCTGAGGCGCAGTCGGTGGCCGGAACGCCGAGCAAGTAAGAGACTTTAAGTACATTGCAAACCACGGCAGGGCAGCTAACTACAGGTTGGCTGTCTCACTTAACACCTAAGCAGACAACGGAGGCAGCTGTGGGAGAGGGGCGACTCTAGGGTCCCGGAAGAACTCCAGGCCTACCCCGTCATACGGGTGCGTCCTACCATATCAACTGGAGGACGGAGAAGGAACAGTAGAGACAGAAAGAAACAGTTGTGAGGACTATCCTGGGAGCTCAGCAGGGAAGAACTACAACACACAGCGCTAGAAGGTAGATACTGATTCCCACCTGTAAAGAGAGCTCCTGATGTGTCGTTGGACCGGCCGGTCTCTGAAAACCCAGTTAACAGCGCTCTGGACTGAGGTCTCCCACATCTTCAGTAAAGAGGTAAAGAGACTGCAACCTGGTGTCCTCGTTATTTACCGCGACCTGCACCCCACAACTGCACCGCTATACCACCGTTAACAGCACCTATTTGCAACGGACGTCCCCCACTGACAGACAGGGCCACGGACCGGGTCTAGCCACCGTGACAACCCCAGGACTGAGACCCCAGAGGCCCGGCTCCGGGTACCCCTCGGCCCTGCGGCGGTGTGGGGGCGCTCCAAATCTTGGCGTCACGAACAGGATCTACTTAAGCCTGAAGAATCAGGTCATGTGTGCCTAGAGACTGTGATTTGTCGTGCTTGAACTGTACTTTATTGAGAGAACTGTGTGCTACTGCTTGCCGCGGAAAGTTACCGCCAAAATTCGCCATTGCCGCGCGCGGAGGGAGGAGCCTTAGCTACGTGGGCGGGATCGGCCAAAAGAAGCGCGGAACGGAAAGCGCGGTGAGACGCCAATCCCGGAAGAGGAACTCCGACCTCCAGCAGGTTAGTGGGAGGAAGGGACGGCCATGTCCGAGTCTGGAGGAGAGGAGGTGGCGGTCGCAGCCGCGGACGCAGGGGCAGCTCCGGTCCCCGCAGCGGGCGAAGCCGCGGCCCTAATACCGCCACTGGCTGCCGCAGAGCCCGCTGCCCCCATCAGCCAGTCGGACACCGCCGCTAACGCAAAAGCCATAATGCCCTTCTCCATGCCCTACCTGCCCGGAGCGACCTGGCTCCCACGATACTCTGGGGAGGCGCATACATTCACTGACTTTAAAGAAGGGCTCTGCAGCCTACTCGAGTTCTATCCCCTAACCGAGCCTCAGAAGGTCCATATGATAACCGGTCAACTCTTTGGGGCGGCTCTGAGAGAAGTGAAATCCTGGCCCGCTGAGGATAAAGGAACTGCACAACAGATTTTTGCCAAGCTTAAAGCCACCTTTGATACTCGCACTGCCACAGAGATTAAACTGACTTTCTATGGATGCAAACAGAGGTCGCAGGATAGCTTACGGGACTATGCCCTTAATCTCCAGGAAGCGATGCGGGCCATTAAGCAGAGTGACCCCGGCAGCATGCAGGATGAGGATAAAATCCTGAAGGAGCGGTTCATCGAGGGGCTCCTGTGCAGTCACCAGCGGGGCCAATTGCACTTCCTGGCCATGCAAAATCCAGACTTGACTTTTGCGCAGTTTAAAGATAAAGCTATCCAGGCATTGCAGGAGCGGCAGCCCAGCCGCGCAGTGCCACCCAGGCGCCCCGCTCTCACCTACCACCAGGAGGTGGCATCGGATACCCCAGTTGCCGCGGAGGCCGACGCCCAGAGCTTCGAGGACGACTCCCCTGCAGGACTCCGTCTCCAGATGCAAGAGCTAACCAAGAGCGTTGCTGCCCTGGCCCGGATGGTGCAGTCCCTACAGGAGGCCCCCAAAGAGAAGATCCAGTTGGCTTCCAGCCCGGAGGATGTCCCTTGGATGCGACGGAGGAGGACTCCGCCGACCAGGAGCCGGCCCGACGATCGCTTCCACCAGGATGGACGACCCATCTGCCGCCGCTGTCATCAGGTGGGCCATCTTGCAAGGTACTGTCCTTTAAACGAGCAACCCCTGGGGCAAAGGGCCAACCCCCAGGAGTAGGACGGTCAGGCCCGCAGCATTGGAGAACCAAGTATATTGGAGGACGACCAGTTCTCCCTGTAGTGATTGATGGAATCCCCTTGAATGCTTTGCTGGACACTGGTTCTCAGGTGACGACTATACCTTACGTGCTCTACAAACGGTATTGGGAGGACGCTGATATTACTCGTGGCCCTGACGATGATTTCACCATAATCGCCAGTAATGGTCAGCCGTTGCCACAAGTGGGGTATAAGGAGGTCACCATCAAAGTGGGGCGGGTGGAATTGAAAGCCCAAGGGATTGTGATTGTAGATATTGATCGTCGAGAATGTAATCCCATGATGACTCTTGGTACTAATGTTATAGAAAATTGTCTTGCAGAAGTGATTGTTTTGTTGCAACAGGTGGCAGAAAACGCTGGCCACAGTGAGCAACGTGCCCTGCAGAAGGAAATCAGAGCTCTGATGCAGAGACAGCAGGTAGAGCTGACTGGTGGTGAGATTGGTCGTGTCACTGTAAGTGATTCAAACCCCATCGCGATACCTCCCAAGAGTGAAATGTTAATATGGTGTCGAGCAGCCATAGGCCTCAGGGGTAAGGACTACCAGGCCTTGGTGGAACCTGTATATTCAGACAATAGGCCTACTGTTCTGACAGCCCGGGGGGTGGTTGACGTCCGACAGGGGAGAGTGCCCGTACGTGTCCTCAATTGTGGGGAGGAAGAGGTCCACCTAACCAAGTATACCACGCTCGCCAAATTGTTCACTGTCAATAATAGTGTAATACAGACACCTGAACCCTTGGTCCCGTCAAACGTGGCGGAGAACAAAGGTTCTGCAGAGCACTCGAAAGACTGGTGTCGGGAACTGCATGTGGGCACTGACTCCACCCCGTCTCATCAAATACAGGGGGCTTACAGGGTGGTACACGAGTACGAGCAGGTATTCAGCAAACACCCCTCAGATTTTGGGCAGGTGAAAGGGATCCAACATCACATCCCCACGGGAGATCATCGACCCATAAAAGAGAGATATCGCCCTGTACCCCCAGCTCATTACCAGTGTGCCAAGGACATGTTGCGGGAAATGAAGGAGGCTGGGGTGGTGAGAGACAGCTGTAGCCCCTGGGCAGCTCCGTTAGTCCTCGTTAAAAAGAAAGATGGTACAATGAGGATGTGTGTTGATTACAGGCAGTTGAATCGCATTACACATAAGGACGCATACCCACTGCCCAGGATAGAGGAATCTCTGGCTGCTTTAAAATCTGCTAACTACTTCTCTACCTTAGATCTCACCAGTGGGTACTGGCAGGTTCCTGTAGCGGAGGCGGACAAGGAGAAGACGGCCTTCACGACACCAATGGGTCTCTGCGAGTTCAACTACATGCCCTTCGGACTGTGCAATGCTCCAGGAACGTTCCAGAGGATGATGGAGTGCTGCCTAGGACACATGAACTTTGAAACTGTGCTGCTGTATTTGGATGATGTCATTGTCTTCTCTAAGACCTACGAAGACCATCTGAAGCACCTGGCCGAGGTGTTCGAAGCCCTGTCCAAATTCGGCTTAAAGGTGAAACCGTCCAAGTGTCATCTGCTCAAACCTAAAGTGCAGTACCTGGGCCATGTGGTGAGCGCTGAAGGAGTGGCCCCAGACCCCGACAAGGTCACAGTGATCAAGGACTGGCCAAAGCCTAGTGACCTCCACGAAGTCCGGCAGTTCCTCGGGTTGGTAGGTTACTATCGGAGATTCATTAAGGATTTCACCAAGAAGGCCGCACCCTTGCAAAATCTGCTGGTGGGCCAACCAAAGAAGACCAAGGGGAGGAAAACCCCCTTTGATTGGAACGAAGAGCTGGAGGAATCCTTCACCTGTTTGAAGTCGGCACTGACGGGAGAAGAGATACTGGCTTACCCCGAATACGATCAACCGTTTGTGCTGTACACAGATGCCAGTAATGTGGGATTAGGAGCCGTGCTGTCCCAGGTTCAGAACGGCAAAGAAAGGGTGATCGCTTACGCCAGCAGGAAACTCCGTCCCACGGAAAGGAACCCTGACAACTATAGTTCCTTTAAGCTGGAATTCCTGGCCCTCGTCTGGGCAGTGACAGAGAGGTTTAAGCACTTAGAATAAATAGAAAAAAAAAAGTTGTAAGCCAGCTCACCATTGATGACTGCAGGTGCACGGAACTCTGTTTGCAGAAAAGGTTTAAGCACTACCTGGCCTCCGCGAAATTCACCGTCTTCACGGACAACAATCCGCTAACGCATCTGGGTACTGCCAAACTCGGGGCTTTGGAACAGCGGTGGATGGCCCGGCTGTCCAACTATGATTTCACCATCAAATATCGGGCAGGACACCAGAATGCCAATGCCGATGCTCTGTCCCGAATGCCCAATCTACCAGAAGTGGGAGAAGACCCGGAGGCACTTGAAGAGGTGGAGCTGCCTGCCTTCCATCGCCGCAAAGCCACTCAGAACTCTCACCATGTGAAGAACAGGCACAAGAACCAACCGGATGCCACGCTGAATCCCCTGCCCCACCACGGATGGGCAGAAACCCAGGATAGTGACCCCGCGGTCCGTCAGGTGAAGGAACTCTTGACGCAGGCTGGGTTGCACCCTGGCCCAGATGATCCACAAGAAACTCAACAGCTGTGGAAGGGGAGAAGCAAACTGTTTATCCATGATGGCAAGTTGTGCAGGAGGAGCATCGACCCACGTACTCATGAATTGGTGTGGCAGATAGTGGTGCCAAGGCGAGATGCGCCCATGGTTCTGGGAGCCTACCATGATGGAGCCGGACACTTCGGATGGAGGAAGCTGGAGAAGCTGCTCCGAGGGAGGTTCTATTGGATTGGCATGAAGAGAACCATTGAGAAGTGGTGTCGAGAGTGTGGTCCGTGTAGTCTGCGAAGGAAGGACCGTGACAGTCAACGGGCTCCCCTGCGGCCTATCATCACCAAACGGCCGCTCGAACTGGTCGCGCTGGATCATGTGAAGCTGACGCCTAGCCGGTCGGGCTATATCTACGCCCTTACCATCGTGGACCACTACTCCAGGTTTTTGGTGGTTGTGCCTGTCAAGGATCTAACAGCTAGGACTGCCGCCAGGGCCTTCCAGCAGCACTTTTGTAGACCCCATGGCTACCCAGAGAAAGTACTGACCGATCAGGGGCCTGCATTCGAAGCGGAAGTGTTCCAAGAATTCTGCCAGTTGTACGGGTGTAAGAAGATCAGAACTACACCGTACCACCCCCAAACCAACGGGATGTGCGAGAAGATGAACCAGGTAGTAATCGATTTATTGAAGACCTTGCCTGTGGAGGAACGGAACCTGTGGCCGACAAAGTTGCCTGACTTGGTGGATATGTACAACCACATCCCAGTAAGTTCCACCAACTGTACTCCAGCATACCTGATGCGAGGAAGGTCTAGTCGGTTACCCGTTGATCTGGACATGGGGGTCCTAGTACCCGAAGATACCTCGCCGGAGGCAGATTGGGATACAGAAAGGCAGCGAAGATACCGCGAAGTACAGGAGTGTGTGGAGAGAAGTCTTGCCCAGGCTAGGCAGAAACAAGAAAGGGACTACAATCAACACGCTCCTGCGATTCCCCTGTCACCTGGTGAGCAAGTGCTTAAACGAAAGAGGAGGTTACACAAGCTTGATGACCAATGGGAAGCGGAACCGTATACCATCTTGCCATCCGACTTCGACAACACTAAGGTCTGTCTCATCAGCAAGGACAGAGGGGAGACCTCGACAGCGGTATCCAGGGATCACCTTAAGGTCTGCCCCGATAAGTTGAAAGAGAGGGGCACGGCCCCAGAAATCTCCCCGCCGGTGGAAAAGGAGAAGATGTTCCATACTGTCCTTGGTGACTTTCCCCAGTCCTGGACTCAGATAAATCAGGCCATCGCGGTACCTGTTCTAACGTTTCCACAGCCGGACCCACCAGAAACAATGGTGGTACCAGATCATCCGGTCCCGCAACCTCAACAAGCCTTGCCTGAAGAAGCCATGCCAACCGTTGAACTGGCAAATCCTCCCTCTGCTATCAGTGAGCCTGCCGTACCCACTGTTGATAGCAGCAGCTCTGAGAGCCCCAACCTGCCAGTGCTACCCAGACTCACTAGAAGTGTAGTTAGAAAACAGCGCACTACACCAGCGGTAGCAAGCATAGCGGGCCCTGTTAGACCAATAGCAACCCCTGCGCTGCGAAGGTCCACACGCAGCACTCAAAATCAAACTCCCCTCCGCTACAAAACTTGGAGGTATTGATAGGGCTGCTATGTAATTGAAAATGTTTGTATGCATATCCTTTTGTTACAGGTTTTTAAATGGACACTAGAGTAATGGACGGTGAATTGCTCAAAAACTTCCACAAGGGGGGCCCCTTTGTTTACCCGGGGTCCCCGCTGTTTCAACCACTGAACTGAGAGTCATAAACTGTGCATGACCAAACTTTCGCAACGTTCAAGAATCCTCACCTCCCGTAAAGGGAAGCTCTGTTATGTTCAATTGTTATGCTATTTCAAAAATTTGTGTGTTTTCTGTTAACATGTATTATTGTTCTTGTTTTCCCAGTCCCGGAGTACTGGATTTAACCGGGGGGGAGTGCAGCACCCCAGAGTCCTGGTTGTTGCAGTGCTGTGGCTCCGCCACTACGGGGAGCTATGGTGCGTCTGATTGCACTAGGGAGTTTCTCTGATCAGGTACACTCACACCACACTTCACACTCCGGCCACCAGGGGGGGTGGTCCTATCTAGTAGGCCACTCCTCACAACTCTGGTAAAACTGGGGGTTGGACAGGAAGACAGGGAGAAGTAGCTGGGAAGAGCTAGTGAGAGGACCTGTCAGGGATGGGATCCTGGCAGACTCCTCAGAGCAGAACTAACCAGTAAACAACGGGAATACAGAAAAGGAGAAATACCAGAAGGGGTCTTGCTGTTAGACCGAGGCAACATCCTTCTGAGGCGCAAACAGTCGGTGGCCGGAACGCCGAGCAAGTAAGAGACTTTAAGTACATTGCAAACCACGGCAGGGCAGCTAACTACAGGTTGGCTGTCTCACTTAACACCTAAGCAGACAACGGAGGCAGCTGTGGGAGAGGGGCGACTCTAGGGTCCCGGAAGAACTCCAGGCCTACCCCGTCATACGGGTGCGTCCTACCATATCAACTGGAGGACGGAGAAGGAACAGTAGAGACAGAAAGAAACAGTTGTGAGGACTATCCTGGGAGCTCAGCAGGGAAGAACTACAACACACAGCGCTAGAAGGTAGATACTGATTCCCACCTGTAAAGAGAGCTCCTGATGTGTCGTTGGACCGGCCGGTCTCTGAAAACCCAGTTAACAGCGCTCTGGACTGAGGTCTCCCACATCTTCAGTAAAGAGGTAAAGAGACTGCAACCTGGTGTCCTCGTTATTTACCGCGACCTGCACCCCACAACTGCACCGCTATACCACCGTTAACAGCACCTATTTGCAACGGACGTCCCCCACTGACAGACAGGGCCACGGACCGGGTCTAGCCACCGTGACAACCCCAGGACTGAGACCCCAGAGGCCCGGCTCTGGGTACCCCTCGGCCCTGCGGCGGTGTGGGGGCGCTCCACTTCCCCTAGTGGTGGCTGCAGACAGGATCTTATCATGTATCTTTGTATACAGGGAGCTTCCCCTAGTGGTGGCTGCAGACAGGATCTTATCATGTATCTCTGTATACAGGGAGCTCCCCCTAGTGGTGGCTGCAGACAGAATCTTATCATGTATCTCTGTATATAGGGAGCTCCCCCTAGTGGTGGCTGCAGACAGACTCTTAGCATGAATCTCTGTATACAGGGAGCTCCCCCTAGAGGTGGCTGCAGACAGAATCTTATCATGGATCTCTGTATACAGGGAGCTCCCCCTAGTGGTGGCTGCAGACAGGATCTTATCATGTATCTCTGTATGCAGGGAGCTCCCCCTAGTGGTGGCTGCAGACAGGATCTTATCATGTATCTTTGTATACAGGGAGCTTCCCCTAGTGGTGGCTGCAGACAGGATCTTATCATGTATCTCTGTATACAGGGAGCTCCCCCTAGTGGTGGCTGCAGACAGAATCTTATCATGTATCTCTGTATATAGGGAGCTCCCCCTAGTGGTGGCTGCAGACAGACTCTTAGCATGAATCTCTGTATACAGGGAGCTCCCCCTAGTGGTGACTGCAGACAGGATCTTATCATGTATCTTTGTATACAGGGAGCTCCCCCTAGTGGTGGCTGCAGACAGGATCTTATTATGTATCTCTGTATTATACAGGGAGCTCCCCGTAGTGGTGACTGCAGACAGGATCTTATCATGTATCTCTGTATACAGGGAGCTCCCCCTAGTGGTGGCTGCAGACAGGATCTAATCATGTATCTCTGTATACAGGGAGCTCCCCCTAGGAAGTAATGCTGAAGGATCAGTAATAGGTGATGTAACCTATATAGAGATTATGGTGTATTTTGATAATCCGCTTATATTTTAATTGTGATATACTGTGTTTCCCTTCAGTTTTACAGCAGTTTTTTCCCATGTAGTTTTCTGCTCTATTACTGGGATTAGTGATCACACAGCGCTGATGAAACCAAGGGGAAGTCTCTGCGCAGACACAGCTGTCATTCATCAAGCCTCAGTCCGTGTGACCTGTCAGAAGAGGCCTCCTCCTCATCACTGGGGAATGTCATCATCTCATCTGATACTTTGTAGCATCATCTTTCTGTTGTTATTTTTTCTTATATAAAGCGACCAAATGATGAAAGAAAAAATTCTCAGATTTGACTTTGATAAATGACGACGTTCGGAGCAGACAGAAAACCGCGGATATTCCCTTGTGATGGTGATGAATGATCTGAGCTGTAATGGACACAATGCAGGCCGCAGCTTCTTGGAATGAGGTCTCAATGTCATCTCTAATATTTGGGGATTTGTGTCCAGGTCATTTATTAAATAAATAAAATAAAAAGATATTAATGTCAAATGCATTATAAAAAATAAAAGTTTAATTCAAAATAGAATGAAAAGAAAAATACAAAAAAATGAAAAATAAATCATATGTTTCCTATTTTAGGGGATTTTCTGGTACATACAACATATGAGTTTTATACGTGGAGATTAGTGATGAGCGAATATACTCGTTACTTGAGATTTCTCGAGCACGCTCGGGGGTCCTCCGAGTATTTTTTAGTGCTCGGAGATTTAGTGTTCCTCACCTCAGCTGAATGATTTACATCTCTTAGCCCGCTTCATTAAATGTGGGGATTCCCTAGCAACCAGGCAACCCCCACATGTACTTATGCTGGCTAACAGATGTAAATCATTCAGCTGCCGCAAGAAAAACTAAATTTCCGAGCACTAAAAAATACTCGGAGGACCCCCGAGCATGCTCGAGAAATCTCGAGTAACGAGTATATTCGCTCATCACTAGTGGAGAATGATGCGTCACTGATACTGAGACATTTCATGTAAAATGGAGGAGACGATTCATGTGCCAAGCAATGTAAAGAGGTGGCACATCGGATACATTGCAGCAAAGTTACAATTAATTTAACGGTTTGAATTTTTGGAATTTTGGCTTCTGTTCACACACAGCAAGAAGGGATCTTAAAAATTAAATCCTGTACTTTACACATGTTAATGGGTCAAAGATCAATATCTCACCCTCAAATCACAGGAGTAGAATTTAATTCTCATGTTTGACTGGAGAGGTGTCAGGAGAAAAACATAAAATGATCTGCTGGGAGTTGTAGTTCCACAGCAGCTGGAGAGTCACAGGAGGGAGAGAAGTTATATCACTCCCCTGCAGGGGCGGACACAGACAGCTTGGTGCCCCTGTGACGCCCCAGGGTCCTGGTTGTCACATTGGCATTGCTTTCCTCACAGGGAGAGTGATGTCATGCTTGGAAGCGATGAAAGATCTCTTTTATCAGGTAATCACATACACACAACATGTTCATACTCCAGGCCAGAAGGGGGAGCTCTGAACCCAGATTAAGGGGAACTTCCCTTTATTCTGGTCTGGAGGGAAAGTAAGTCAGGCAGTCTGTCAGAGGTCAGAGAAGAGAGCAGTCGGACCTTGAGTGTCGGAAGTAATGAAGGGGCCGTGCAGCCAGAGTCGCTGCAGCTCCTGGAGAAAGAGTGAGAATACGAAAGGAAGAATATTGTTTAGTGAGCGTGCAGGAGAAGGAAGCACAGGAGAGAGACACCAGGGGAGCATAGCAGCGTTTGGACTACCTCCCTGGCTGAGCGCAGATTCCGGTAGCCGGAAGACCGAGGCTGTGTCGTACTCTAAAAGGCATAGTAGAAACCGGCAGGACAGCTGGATTATTACAAGTAACCTGTCTGCCCTAGTATCTAGGAGGCACATAGAACCCGGGTCGTGATAGAGACCCTGTAAAAAGGCTCGAGTCACCTGCCATATGGGTTTGTGTCCTATCCTATACGGAGGACAGAGAGAACTGTGAGGACCTTGCCAGAAGCCATAGGCAGTAAGAGACTACAACACCTCCGCACTTTGAGGAAGGCTATCATCTCCACCTAGTAAAGGGGACTCTGAATTCGCTTCCAAGCCGGCCGGACCCTGCCTGTCCTGTGATCTGGTGCCCTGGACTGCTGTTTCCTGAAGTCTTCAGTAAACCAGGTAAAGAGACTGCAAACCTGTGTCCTCCGTTCCTTACTGCACCACTCGCCATCCTCATCTATACACCGGGAGCCCTGGCGACCAACTTCACCTGGGGGAAGTTATACCATCTAGCTGCCATAGCATCACCCCAGAAGACCCCTGTCGTCACTGACCGAATACCACAGGTGGAGTCACGAACACAAACTTTATTGCAAATCCCCTTAAAAGACCTTCCCTTTATTTGGGCGCCGAGGGCCACGGACCAGGTCACAGCCACCGTGACATCCCCTTTAAGTACCAGACCCGGTACCGAGTACCCCTTGGCCCAGGTGGGCGACTTACCCCCTCCTTTTATGGTGACCAATTATAGATATACAGCTCTGGCAAAAATTAAGAGACCACCACATCAAAACCCTTTCATGGGCAGCCCAATCTCCAGACCTAAACCCCATTGAAAACCTCTGGAATGTAATCAAGAGGAAGATGGATAGTCACAAGCCATAGAAGGCTACGTGCACACGTTGCGGAAAGTCTTGCCGATTTTTCCGCACTGATTTTGGTAAATCCGCAGGAAATCCGCACTGTGGATTTACTGCGGAATTACCGCGTATTTATCACGTTTTTTTTTGCGGTTTTTGTGCGGATTTCACCTGCGGTTTTACACCTGTGGATTCCTATTGAGGAGCAGGTGTAAACCGCTGCAGAATCCACACAAAGTATTGACATGCTGCAGAATAAACAACGCAGCTTTTCCGAGCGTTTTTTTCCGCAGCATGTGCACTGCGGATTTTGTTTTCCATAGGTTTACATGGTACTGTACACCGCATGGAAAACTGCTGCGAATCCGCAGCGGCCAATCCGCTGCGATCCACAGCAAAATTCGCAGCGTGTGCACATACCCAAACAAAGAAGAACTGCCTACATTTTTGCGCCAGAAGCAGTGTGAAAGACTGGTGGAAAGCATGCCAAGACACATGAAAGCTGTTTAAAAAATCATGGTTATTCCACAAAATATTGATTTCTGAACTCGTCCTGAGTTAAAACATTAGTACAGGTCCTTCTCAAAAAATTAGCATATAGTGTTAAATTTCATTATTTACCATAATGTAATGATTACAATTAAACTTTCATATATTATAGATTCATTATCCACCAACTGAAATTTGTCAGGTCTTTTATTGTTTTAATACTGATGATTTTGGCATACAACTCCTGAAAACCCAAAAAACCTGTCTCAATAAATTAGCATATCAAGAAAAGGTTCTCTAAACGACCTATTACCCTAATCTTCTGAATCAACTAATTAACTCTAAACACATGCAAAAGATACCTGAGGCTTTTAAAAACTCCCTGCCTGGTTCATTACTCAAAACCCCCATCATGGGTAAGACTAGCGACCTGACAGATGTCAAGAAGGCCATCATTGACACCCTCAAGCAAGAGGGTAAGACCCAGAAAGAAATTTCTCAACAAATAGGCTGTTCCCAGAGTGCTGTATCAAGGCACCTCAATGGTAAGTCTGTTGGAAGGAAACAATGTGGCAGAAAACGCTGTACAACGAGAAGAGGTGACCGGACCCTGAGGAAGATTGTGGACTGAGTCTGGTGTGGAAACATCCAAAGCCACCGTGCACAGGCGTGTGCAGGAAATGGGCTACAGGTGCCGCATTCCCCAGGTAAAGCCACTTTTGAACCATAAACAGCGGCAGAAGCGCCTGACCTGGGCTACAGAGAAGCAGCACTGGACTGTTGCTAAGTGGTCCCAAGTACTTTTTTCTGATGAAAGCAAATTTTGCATGTCATTCGGAAATCAAGGTGCCAGAGTCTGGAGGAAGACTGGGGAGAAGGAAATGCCAAAATGCCTGAAGTCCAGTGTCAAGTACCCACAGTCAGTGATGGTGTGGGGTGCCATGTCAGCTGCTGGTGTTGGTCCACTGTGTTTCATCAAGGGCAGGGTCAATGCAGCTAGCTATCAGGAGATTTTGGAGCACTTCATGCTTCCATCGGCTGAAATGCTTTATGGAGATGAAGATTTCATTTTCCAGCACGACCTGGCACCTGCTCACAGTGCCAAAACCACTGGTAAATGGTTTACTGACCATGGTTTTACTGTGCTCAATTGGCCTGCCAACTCTCCTGACCTGAACCCCATAGAGAATCTGTGGGATATTGTGAAGAGAAAGTTGAGAGACGCAAGACCCAACACTCTGGATGAGCCTAAGGCC
Organism: Ranitomeya variabilis; assembly: GCF_051348905.1. Lineage (NCBI taxonomy): Eukaryota > Metazoa > Chordata > Amphibia > Anura > Dendrobatidae > Ranitomeya > Ranitomeya variabilis. Next base: position 720,324,788 of record NC_135232.1, on the reverse strand, counting down.
GCTATTGAAGCATCCTGGGCCTCCATAACATCTCAGCAGTGTCACAGGCTGATTGCCTCCATGCCACGCCGCATTGAAGCAGTCATTTCTGCCAAAGGATTCCCGACCAAGTATTGAGTGCATAACTGAACATTATTATTTGATGGTTTTTTTGTTTGTTATTAAAAAACACTTTTATTTGATTGGACGGGTGAAATATGCTAATTTATTGAGACAGGTTTTTTGGGTTATCAGGAGTTGTATGCCAAAATCATCAGTATTAAAACAATAAAAGACCTGACAAATTTCAGTTGGTGGATAATGAATCTATAATATATGAAAGTTTAATTGTAATCATTACATTATGGTAAATAATGAAATTTAACACTATATGCTAATTTTTTGAGAAGGACCTGTATTGTTGTTTCTAAATGATTATGAACTTGTTTTCTTTGCATTATTTGAGGTCTGAAAGCACTGCACTGGGTTTTTTTTATTTTGACTATTTTTCTTTGTCAGACTAAAATAACAATTTACATTTTACTCAAAAATATACCTATAAAGAGAAAAATCAGACAAAATGAACATTTTGCAGTGGTCTCTTAATTTTTGCCAGAGCGGTATATACACACTTTTGCAAACAAATAATAGTAAGTCTGTACACATTTTATTATTTAAACGTGTGGTCCCTCTGGGAGGTGCATTCTTCCATCTCCAGCAGCTCCATCCTGGGGGTCTTTAGTCCTCTATTAGCACTTACTGGCCAGATCTCCAGCTGTCGCCAGTCCTGTCTCCTCCTCTTCACTACCTCTGATAGCGGCAGAGAACAGTCTCCGAGCAGTCAGTGAATCTTACACTCCTCCTGCCTTCTGAGAAGTTCTGGCAGGTGCCTGACCCATGTGACCATCGGCCATCACATCACCACCCCCTGTAGTGAAGGGGTTTTATTGGGGAACGACTGCACTGGCCCCTCGGGCAGCATTCACACTGCAGCTCCTGCTTATGAATGGGCCAGTGCAGCAGTTTTCCATTATTACCTCCTCAGTACAGGGGTGGAGGTAACTACTGGGGCAGGGGGATCGATAGCTCATGTGAACACCCGTAGAATGTGAGTCCTCAAGGACAGGGTCCTCTCCCCTCTGTACCAGTCTGTCACTGTAAATTTGTTTACTGTAAACATTATCTATAACTCTGTATGTAACCCCTTCTCATGTACAGCACCATGGAATTAATGGTGCTATATAAATAATAATAATAACATTGATTAAGCAGTAAAGTTGTCAGAACTGTTCAGGAGGCAGGAGAAGTGTCAGATGCACTGACTGCTCGGAAGCTGTTCCCAGCATAGAAGCTGGAGGCATGTCCAGGAATCCCGGGGGCATATCCAGGGATCCCAGGGGCATGTCCAGGAATCCCGGGCTCAGCGGGCCCCTTCTAACATATTCTGCGGAGTGCACACCCCTCTCTGATGGCAAAAGACTCGGGTACGGACCCCTTCCTCTCCTGTTAGTATAGATGCTGCCACTGGCTCTATACCAGAACAAGACATTTCAGCATCTGATCGGGCCCCCTCTCCTCCGGGGCCCCTGTGTAGCTGCACCGGCGGTATGTCCGCCCCTGCTCCACTGTAAGCAGGGCCGGACTGGGACTAAAATTCAGCCCTGGCATTTGAAGTTACACAGGACCACTTGTCACATGGTGACTGTATAATATCTTTGTACACTTGTAGGTTACAAGAAGTGAGGGGAGTGTAACACGACTATATAACATATAATCACAGCTGTATCCAGCATTACAGCTCAGTCCTATTTATTGCTTTTAGTTGCAGTACCAAGAAAAGCCGCTACTTTACCTACATAATTGGATCTCGTAGATAATGAAGGGATGAGACGACCAAAGGCTATGGAACCTCATTCTGATGCTCCATAAACTTTGCCTTCAGCCACTTTTGGTTCCGCTGCGCAGCACGAGACCCGGTGACTCTGAAGAACGGTGACATCAGTAACATCACCGCTCTTCAGATATTCCGGGTCTTGCGCTGAGCTCGGTGACTGTGAAGAGCGGTATTTTTACTACCGTCACCGCTCTTCAGAGTCGCACCAGGTCTGGGCTAGTAGTGGGGATGTCTGATAGACACCTCCTCATTACTTACACCAGGGATTGATAGCAGCAGAAATTACGCAGCTGACATCAACCCTAAAAATCATTACACATACCAGAATTAAATGCTCTCGCGGCTGGGAAAAGCAGTAGAGTTAGCACTATTCCCAGGCGCCGGGTGCTAACTACAACTGTCATCATCCTTGCCTCATCTCCCTGCGAAGCATTTCTGTTGTATTTACATGCGCTGATCTCAGGCCACTAAACGAGTGTGATCGACAATACTGAAGTCGTTCACTTGTTTCCCAGCCTCTTTACACCAACTGAGAAAGAATGAACGGAACTGAACAATCACAATTAGATCAATCTGTCCCCATACAGTATCATGTTATCAGCAGCACATCTACAGTTTACACCGGCGATGTGCTGGTGAGAACAAGGATTTCTGTTCCCACATAAACAATCCAATCACTCGATGAATAGGCAGCATTTTGCTTGGTTAGTATAATACACCCCATAGTCCTCCATATATTATAATGTGCACCTCAGTCCTCCATATAGTATAATACACTCCTCAGTTCTCCATATAGTATAATAGACTCCTCAGTCCTCCATATAGTATAATACACTCCTCAGTCCTCCATATAGTATAATACACTCCTAAGTCACCATATAGTATAATACACTCCTCAGTCTTCCTTATAGTATAATACACTCCTCAGTTCTCCATATAGTATAATACACTCTACAGTCCTCCATATAGTATAATACACTCCTCATAGTACTCCATATAGTAAAATACACTGCTCAGTCCTCCATATAGTATAATACACTCTTCAGTCCTCCATATGGTATAATGTACTGCCACAGTCCTCCAAATAGTATAATACACTCCTCATAGTGCTCCATATAGTATAATGCACTGCCATTGTCATCCATGTAGTACAATTCACTTCCCATAGTATAATGCACCCCATAGTTCTTCATAAAGTATAATGTATTCCGATTAGTCCTCGATACAGTATAATGCAGCCCACATATAGTATAATGATGCCACTTCAGAGTATAATACAGCCACCCCACAGAATATATTGTAGCCCTGAGTATAATGTAACCGCCCACAGAATATAATGCAGCCCCCTCATATAGTATAATGCAGCCCCTGCATATATATGGTAGCCCCTTCATAAAGCATAATGCAGCCCCCCATAGAATATAATGTAGCCCCTCTAAAGAATACAATGCAGCCCTCCTCATATAGTATAATGCAGCTCCCCATAGAATATAATGTAGCCCCCTCATAAAGTATGATGCAATCACCCTTCATAGAATATAATACAGCCCCACATAGAATATAACGTAGCCCCAGAGAATGTATTACAGCCCCCCATAGAATGTAATACAGCCCCCCCATAGAATATAATACAGCACAGCCCCCATAGAATGTAATACAGCCCCCCCATAGAATGTAATGCAGCCAGCCCCCACAGAATGTAATAAAGGCCCCCCATAGAATGTAATACAGCACAGCCCCAATAGAATGTAATACAGCCCTTCCCCATAGAATGCAATACAGCACAGCCCCCATAGAATGTAATACAGCCCCCCATAGAATGTAATGCAGCCAGCCCCCATAGAATGTAATAAAGCCCCCCATAGAATGTAATACAGCACAGCCCCCATAGAATGTAATACAGCCCTTCCCCATAGAATGTAATACAGCACAGCCCCCATAGAATGTAATAAGCCCTCCATAGAATGTAATGCAGCCAGCCCCCATAGAATGTAATACATCACAGCCCCCATAGAATGTAATAAAGCCCCCCATAGAATGTAATACAGCACAGCCCCCATAGAATGTAATACAGCACAGCCCCATAGAATGTAATACAGCACAGCCCCCATAGAATGTAATACAGCCCTCCATAGAATGTAATGCAGCCAGCCCCATAGAATGTAATGCAGCCAGCCCCATAGAATGTAATGCAGCCAGCCCCCATAGAATGTAATAAAGCCCCCCATAGAATGTAATACAGCCCCCCCAATTGCCCCACAATCCAGTTATCACTCACTGATATATTTAAAAAAAACAATACACTCTCTTCACCTCTCCTCGTGCCCAGCGCTGCTCCCAGCTCCGGTCTCAGCAGCTGCAGTCTGCCCGGCAACACAGCAGGTGCGCGATGATATGACGTCATCGCGCACCCGCAGCGTCAGCGCGAGACAGAGTGGGGAATGATGAGGGAGGGAGCGACAGCGGACGCTCTCTCCTCCATTATTGCATTTCAGTGTACTGGCGTCGGGGGTGGGCGATCGGGTGGGGGAGGGGTGAGTCGGCGCTGGCGGGAGGAGTCGGCCCTGGCACCGCTGATAGCGGCAGCGGTCCACTGCTGGCATCGGCCCCTCTGGCATTTGCCAGAAGTGCCCGATGGCCAGTCCAGCCCTGCCTGTAAGTGAGAACAGCCAACGACAGGATGATTTCCATAGCCTGGACAGTGACACCAGCAGGCCATAGGGATGTACTACACCAGGCAACAGAACAGACACTGAGAACGGGGCTCAGATTTATGGGACATTTTTTCCCCTCAGATTTCGATTTACTTTTATGCAGCAGGAAATGTTATATTCAACAACAGCAGAGCGGATCGTAAGGAAATATTCAGATTACAAGCAAATTAGAAATGAGACCCAGATGGTGAAATGTAATCCAGAGGCAAGAATTCAGAGTCCACAAACTGCAGAAACACAAAATCACAGGCAAGAGGGAGCATTTCAGTGTGATACGTATGTAACCCCAGCACCTGTCCACTACACCACAGCATAGTCACCACTTATCTGTGGTAACAAAAGAAAAAAGGAATATAGTCAGCTTACCGGTCTTGGACGAAATCCCCAGACCTGCCAACGCCCAGCACGGTTCAGGGTGAGCGCCCACAGCAAATGAAGACAAAAAGAGAAATGATCCAGCTGGAGGTGGAGGCAGTTCAAACTTTGTGAGACTTTATTAGACAACTAAACCGATAAATAGTTCTTCAAAATGAAAAATCTTTACATAGCAAACACCTGGCACACCAGTGAGGAGGATCAACGCGTTTCAACTATGAAGTCTTACTCATGATCCCATGAGTAAGACTTCATAGTTGAAACGCGTTGATCCTCCTCACTGGTGTGCCAGGTGTTTGCTATGTAAAGATTTTTCATTTTGAAGAACTATTTATCGGTTTAGTTGTCTAATAAAGTCTCACAAAGTTTGAACTGCCTCCACCTCCAGCTGGATCATTTCTCTTTTTGACTTATCTGTGGTGTTACATAGGACTGCAGGTGACATCTACATTATTTGTACTCAGAGAATTATCACTGTGCTATCTGTGGTGTTACATACGACTGCAGGTGACATCTACATTATCTGTGCTGAGATAGTTATCACTGTTTTATCTGTGGTATTACATAGGACTGTATATGACACAAATATCATCAGCTGAAATACTGGACTCTCTGAAAACTAGCGGTGTGGCTGTTTCAAGATGCACAATAAGGAGGCACTTGAAGAAAAATGGGCTGCATGGTCGAGTCGTCAGAAGAAAGCCATTACTGCACAAATGCCACAAAGTATCTTGCCTACAATACACAAAATAGCACAGAGACAAGCCTCAAAACTTCTGGATCAAGGTAATTGGAGTGATGAGACCGAAATTTAACTTTTTGGCCACAACCATAAATGTTACATTTGGAGAGAGGTCAACAGGGCCTATAATGAAAAGAACACCATTCCTACTGTAAAGCATGGAGGTGGATCGCTGATGTTTTAGGGATGTGTGAGCTACAAAGGCACAGGAAACTTGGTCAAAGTTGATAGAAAGATGAATGCAGCACGTTACCAGCAAATACTGGAGGCAAATTTGCAATCATCAGCCCGGAAGCTGTGCATGGGACGTACTTGGAGGTTCCAACATGACAGCGATCCAAAACACAAGGCCAAGTCGACCTGTCATTGGCTACAGCAGAACAAAGTAAAGGGGGCAATACACGGTGTTAAGAAATGGGGTATGTGAACTTTTGATCAGGGTCATTTGGATGTTTTGGGTTGTCATTATCATTTAAAAAGAGAAAACACAGTAGATTGTCAATGAATGGCTTCACCCAACCGCTAACCATGAGTGGAGAAAAAGTTTTGGTGTTGTCATTCATATTCTCTGAAAAAAAGGCCAAGAAAGCAAAAATTATGTCGGGGTATGTAAACTTTTGAGCACAACTGTACATTATCTGTACTTATCACTGCGTTATCTGTGGTGTTACATAGGACTGCACGTGACATCTACATTATCTGTACTCAGAGAGCTATCACTGTGCTATCTGTGGTATTACATAGGACTGTATATGACACAAATATCATCAGCTGAAATGCTGGACTCTCTGAAAACTAGTGGTGTGGCTGTTTCAAGATGCACAATAAGGAGGCACTTGAAGAAAAATGGGCTGCATGGTCGAGTCGTCAGAAGAAAGCCATTACTGCACAAATGCCACAAAGTATCTTGCCTACAATACACAAAATAGCACAGAGACAAGCCTCAAAACTTCTGGAACAAGGTAATTGGAGTGATGAGACCGAAATTTAACTTTTTGGCCACAACCATAAACGTTACATTTGGAGAGAGGTCAACAGGGCCTATAATGAAAAGAACACCATTCCTACTGTAAAGCATGGAGGTGGATCGCTGATGTTTTAGGGATGTGTGAGCTACAAAGGCACAGGAAACTTGGTCAAAGTTGATAGAAAGATGAATGCAGCACGTTACCAGCAAATACTGGAGGCAAATTTGCAATCATCAGCCCGGAAGCTGTGCATGGGACGTACTTGGAGGTTCCAACATGACAGCGATCCAAAACACAAGGCCAAGTCGACCTGTCATTGGCTACAGCAGAACAAAGTAAAGGGGGCAATACACGGTGTTAAGAAATGGGGTATGTGAACTTTTGATCAGGGTCATTTGGATGTTTTGGGTTGTCATTATCATTTAAAAAGAGAAAACACAGTAGATTGTCAATGAATGGCTTCACCCAACCGCTAACCATGAGTGGAGAAAAAGTTTTGGTGTTGTCATTCATATTCTCTGAAAAAAAGGCCAAGAAAGCAAAAATTATGTCGGGGTATGTAAACTTTTGAGCACAACTGTACATTATCTGTACTTATCACTGCGTTATCTGTGGTGTTACATAGGACTGCACGTGACATCTACATTATCTGTACTCAGAGAGCTATCACTGTGCTATCTGTGGTATTACATAGGACTGTATATGACACAAATATCATCAGCTGAAATGCTGGACTCTCTGAAAACTAGTGGTGTGGCTGTTTCAAGATGCACAATAAGGAGGCACTTGAAGAAAAATGGGCTGCATGGTCGAGTCGTCAGAAGAAAGCCATTACTGCACAAATGCCACAAAGTATCTTGCCTACAATACACAAAATAGCACAGAGACAAGCCTCAAAACTTCTGGAACAAGGTAATTGGAGTGATGAGACCGAAATTTAACTTTTTGGCCACAACCATAAACGTTACATTTAGAGAGAGGTCAACAAGGCCTATAATGAAAAGAACACCATTCCTACTGTAAAGCATGGAGGTGGATCGCTGATGTTTTAGGGATGTGTGAGCTACAAAGGCACAGGAAACTTGGTCAAAGTTGATAGAAAGATGAATGCAGCACGTTACCAGCAAATACTGGAGGCAAATTTGCAATCATCAGCCCGGAAGCTGCGCATGGGACGTACTTGGAGGTTCCAACATGACAACGATCCAAAACACAAGGCCAAGTCGACCTGTCATTGGCTACAGCAGAACAAAGTAAAGGGGGCAATACACGGTGTTAAGAAATGGGGTATGTGAACTTTTGATCAGGGTCATTTGGATGTTTTGGGTTGTCATTATCATTTAAAAAGAGAAAACACAGTAGATTGTCAATGAATTGCTTCACCCAACCGCTAACCATGAGTGGAGAAAAAGTTTTGGTGTTGTCATTCATATTCTCTGAAAAAAGGCCAAGAAAGCAAAAATTATGTCGGGGTATGTAAACTTTTGAGCACAACTGTACATTATCTGTACTTATCACTGCGTTATCTGTGGTGTTACATAGGACTGCACGTGACATCTACATTATCTGTACTCAGAGAGCTATCACTGTGTTATCTGTGGTGTTACATAGGACTGCAGATGACATCTATCACATTAATTGTACTCAAATAGTTATCATTGTGTTATCTGTGGTGTTACATAGGACTGCAGGTGACATCTACTACACTATCTGTACTTAGAGAGTTATCACTGTTATCTGTGGTATTACATAGGACTACAGGTGACATCTACTCCATTATCTGTACTCAAAGAGTTATCATTGTGTTATCTGTGGTGTTGCATAGGACTGCAGGTGACATCTACTACACTATCTGTGCTCAGAGAGTTATCACTGTGTTATCTGTGGTGTTACATAGGACTGCAGGTGACATCTACTACACTATCTGTACTTAAAGAGTTATCACTGTGTTATGTGTTGTTACATAGGACTGCAGGTGACATCTACTACACTATCTGTACTTAGAAAGTTATCACTGTGTTATCTGTGGTATTACATAGGGCTGCAGGTGACATCTACTCCATTATCTGTACTCAAAGAGTTATCATTGTGTTATATGTGGTGTTGCATAGGACTGCAGGTGACATCTACTACACTATCTGTGCACAGAGAGTTATCACTGTGCTATCTAGGACTGCAGTTGAGATCTATAATTGCCCCCAGTCTAGAATATTCCATCATGTTGATGGACTGTGAATCCCACATCCTGACAGATCTTTCCAGAACTCCTGACTCCGGTGGCGTCTTCTCCCGCGGCCGTGCACCTGGCCGGAGCTGGTGTCATCCAATTATCCTGATATAAATGAGCAGTTACACGGATCTTGCCATCCCGAGAAGAGTCGCGGTTATGGCGGCTGATGGTAAATGATTTTTACAGACGAGATTTTAATTATTTCAAATTATTGTCTCAGTGATGAATATGAGAAGTGACGGACGGATTAAAAGCTTCCTTTGAGAATCTGCGGAGACGAGCAACACGGCCAAAATCTACCGCCAGAGGGGAAATACCAAGAAATTCTGGCCAGACGGAGACTCTTAGGGGCACAACCGACTGTCCCCAATAATGACCTGACTATGGGGGGAGTCGGAGACCTGTGCTGCCATACGGGTCTAGAGATGAAGAGCCTTTTTTTCACCATATTTCTTTCTGTGGCATCAGCCGCGTCGCTTTAGAAAGATCCCATACTAACGCCCAAGAATGGAGACCTCTGACAATGATGGGCGGGGGGTGTGTGTGTGTGTGTGTGTGTGTGTGTGTGTGTGTGTGTGTGTGTGTGTGTGTGTGTGTGCAAATGTTGCAGTTATGTATCACTTCGGCCCCTTTTATTGGTGCAGGTGAAGTCTGTAAACCGTCGCCGTCCTCCCTTCCTGGTGGAGGATCATGAGTGGTGACCAATAAGAAGGTTGTAACTCTCATCACTGCCTGGATCTTGCCGTGGTCTGCTGTCTTCGGCTGGTCACCTGCCATGACTCTAAGATTGTTTAGCATTGAAGTGACACTTCCCCTTTGGTGAATCCAGTTACAAATGAAGGCGAAGATGGTGGAGCCGACGGGGACTTATGGCCGCCCCGCTAATATGTTACATGGCATCTTCGCCCTTAGAATGTGGACAGAACTGAATGTACTAGTGTTTCTGCAGGAAGTCCCGATCATCCCGCACCTCCCGCCCTCACAGCTTCTCTTTTTCTGCTTTTTTTTGCACTAGGCCAATTCTGGAAAAACACTCAAATCTTATTCATTTCTATTGGAAAACGACAGTGGTCTGAGGTTTAACATCTTTTTAACCCTTCAGCCTTTCAAAGACGCCAAGTGATGAAAATTCTGGAAAGTTGTGAGGACCCCCGGGAGGCGCCGCGGTGGGTTTTTAATCAGGTTTTTCACCTCAAATCCTTCAACTGATTTTTTTACGCTAATGTCTTTTAAAAAATATCAGAAAACACAAAGAAGATGTCCAAAAAAATACTGAATAAATGTTCACCAGAGAGGCCGGTGTTAAAAAGAAATGACCAAAAAAACGCAAAACTAAAAAGGACATTTCAGGGTTGTAAAAACCAAGGAAACGGCAGAGAGACAAGCAAATCCTGAGGATTCCTCCACCGAAAAAACAAAGGTTATGTAACGCGCGGCAGCCAGAGCCACTGTCACGTATCACTCACTTACACCCCGTAATCAGTAAAAGGCAAGAAAAATGTGACAGCGGCGGAGACCTGGAGCAGAACGCCGAGCACAACAGCCGCGACTCCTGATCAATCGCTCGAGTCTGAGAAACTTTATCACATTATTCACAAAGTGGCCAAAATAACCGTCATTAATCTGCCTGATGTGCGGCTCCTGGAGGAGAGCGCCGCTAACTACCCGGAAAGAATGAATGAGCGCCGCTCCGGGGAAAGCCTGAGACACTCCGAGACTGTGCTCAGCGGTGAGACAGCAAGGATAGAGGATGGGAGCTGCCCCAGGGGCACGACAGAGATCGTCCGAAAGGGGGCACTCTACATGGAGAAATGTATGTGTCCCCTACATCCACCTCCGGGGGTGTCTCTGTCCTCATCTACATCCAGAGACATTAATATGGAGAAAAGTACCGTATATACTCAAGTATACGCCAACCCAAGTATAAGCCGAAACCCCTTACTTTGGCACAAAAAAACTGGGAAAACTTAATGAGTATAAGCCTAGGGTGGAAAATGCAGCAGCTACCGGTAAATTTCAAAAATAAAAATAGATACCAATAAAAGTAAAATTAATTGAGACATCAGTAGGTTAAATGTTTTTGAATATCCATATCCATATTGAATCATAAGCCCCATATAATGCTCTTTACAGTTCATCGTGGGCCCCATAAGATGCTCCATACAAAATACGCCCCATATAATGCTCCATAAAGTTTATGATGGGCCCCATAAGATGCTCCATATTAAAATATGCCCCATATAATGCTGCACAAAGGTTAATAAGGGCCCCATAAGATGCTCCATAGAGATATTTGGCCCATATAATGCTGCACAAATGCTGATTATGGCCCCAAAAGATGCTCCATAGAGATATTTGCCCCATATAACGCTGCACAAATGTTGATTATGGCCCCATAAGATGCTCCATAGAGATATTTGCCCCATAAAATGCTGCACAAATGTTGATTATGGCCCCATAAGATGCTCCATAGAGACATACTCACCTCTTGTCGCTCAGGCCCCCAGCACTTGCAATATTCACCTGTCCTCGTTCCACCGCCGGGTGCTGCTGTGTGTTCCTCGTCCTCTGCACTGACTGTTCAGGCAGAGGGTGCGCACTAACCACGTCATCGCGCCTTCTGACCTGAGCGTCACAGCAGAGGACGCGGAACACAGAGCCCGGTGGTGGAACGAGGACAGGTGAATATCACGCAATGCTGCTCACCCTCCCCATTATACTCGCCTGCTCCCGGTGCGGTCCCTGGCAGCTTCCCTTATGGTCTTCTCGGGGCACTGACAGCTTCTTCCAGCGTTGAGCGGTCACCGGTACCGCACATTACAGTAATGAATATGCGGCTTCACCACTATGGTAGTGGAGTCGCGTCCATATTCATTACTGTAATGAGCGGTACCATGTGACCGCTCAATGCTGGAAGAAGCTGTCAGCGCCCGGAGACCATCGGAGATGCAGGGACCGCGCCAGGAGCAGGTGAGTATGTCACAGCTGCTGCTCCCCCTCCCCCGCCGACAATGACTTTCAGCCTAAAAAAATGGGCTGCAAATCTCGGCTTATACTCGAGTATATACGGTATGTGCCCCCCACATCCACCTCTGGGGGCTTCTCTGTCCTCCATCTTCATCCATAGACATTAACATGGAAAAAAGTATGTGCCCCGCACATCCACCTTCTCTTTCCTCCATCTACATCCATAGACATTAATATGGAGAAAAGTATGTGCCCTGTTGTGGATTCTGTTTGTGGGCTCCCTCTGGTGGTTACTGCTGGTACTGGGTGACTTTGGTGGGTTGCGGCCTTTGGTTTCCACCTGTCCATCAGTGGCTGGGTGTTTCCTATTTTACCTGGCCTTTCTGTCATTTCCCTTGCCGGCTATCAATGTATTCAGATGTGCTCTGTTTGGTTCCTGCCTACCTGCTCCCAGATCTTTCAGGATAAGCTAAGTGCTGATTTTCAGTTGTTTGGTTTTTTGTCCAGCTTGCTTATTATGTCTCTATGCTAGCTGGTAGCTCTAGTGGACTGAGGTTCTCCCCATGTGCCATGAGTTGGCACATGGGTTCTTGTAATCTCAGGATGGTTTTTTTGATTAGGGTTTTTTGCTGACCGCTCAGTCCCCTTTTGTATCGTTCTGCTTTCTAGTTTACAGCGGGCCTCAATTTGCTAAAACTATATATATCATCTCTATGTGTGTGCCTTCCTCTCATTTCACCGTCAATACATGTGGGGGGCAACTATATCTTTTGGGGTTCATTCCGCTGGAGGCAAGTGAGGTCTTTATTTTCTCTGCAGTGCTAGTTAGCTCTTAGGCTGGTGCGTGGCGTCTAGAACCAACGTAGGCACGCTCCCTGGCTATCTCTAGTTGCGTTTGTCAGGCGTAGGGCAGCGGTCAGCCCAGGTTCCATCACCCTAGAGCTCGTCCGTAATATATTTGTACTTTGCTTGTCCTGTGCTATCCCTAGCCATTGGGATTCATGACAGTATAGCCGGCCCACAAAGTGTTAATTGTTTGGGCTGAAGCAGGAGAAAGAGAAGTGTTTAAGGGAAATTTTTTATTTTTTTTTTTTCCCTTCAGAGTTTTGCTGCCTAGCCCTTAATTGCTGTCTAGCTGCTTCTTACCTCCTCTTAACCCTTGACTGGCTCTGATCTTAGCTGTTTAACATGGATGTCCAGAGTTTGGCTTCCAGCCTGAGTAATCTCGCGGCAAAAGTTCAAAACATACAGGATTTTGTTGTTCACACTCCCATGTCTGAACCTAGAATTCCTATTCCAGAGTTCTTTTCTGGAGATAGATCTACCTTCCTGAATTTCAGGAACAATTGTAAATTGTTTCTTTCTTTAAAATCTCGCTCCTCTGGAGACCCTGCTCAACAGGTCAAGATTGTAATATCTTTCCTGCGGGGCGACCCTCAGAATTGGGCATTTGCATTGGCACCAGGGGATCCTGCATTGCTCAGTGTGGATGCGTTTTTTCTGGCATTGGGATTGCTCTATGAGGAACCTAACCTGGAGATTCAGGCTGAAAAGGCTTTATTAGCCCTCTCTCAGGGGCATGATGAAGCGGAGATATATTGTCAGAAGTTTCGGAAATGGTCGGTGCTTACTCAGTGGAATGAGTGCGCCCTGGCTGCAAACTTCAGAAATGGTCTTTCTGAGGCCATTAAGGATATTATGGTGGGGTTCCCTACGCCTACAGGTCTGAATGAGTCTATGGCTATGGCCATTCAGATTGATCGGCGTTTACGGGAACGCAAACCCGTGCACCAGTTGGCGGTGTCTTCTGAACAGGCACCTGAGACTATGCAATGTGATAGAATTCAGTCCAGAAGTGAACGGCAAAATTATAGGCGGAAAAATGGATTGTGTTTCTATTGTGGTGATTCAGCTCATGTTATATCAGCATGCTCTAAACGCACAAAAAGGGTTGATAAATATTTTGCCATTGGTACTCTGCAGCCTAAGTTCATTTTGTCTGTGACTCTGATTTTTTCACTGTCTTCCATTTCCGTCGATGCCTATGTGGATTCGGGCGCTGCCCTGAGTCTTATGGATTGGTCATTTGCTAAACGCTGCGGTTTTAGTCTGGAACCTCTGGAAGTTCCTATTCCTCTGAAGGGAATTGACTCTACACCATTGGCTATGAATAAACCGCAGTATTGGACACAAGTGACCATGCGCATGACTCCCGTTCATCAGGAGGTGATTCGCTTCCTTGTACTTTATAATTTACATGATGTACTAGTGCTTGGTCTGCCATGGTTACAAACTCATAATCCTGTCCTGGACTGGAAAACAATGTCTGTGTTAAGCTGGGGATGTCAGGGGGTTCATGATGATGCACCTCCGATTTCAATCGCTTCATCTACTCCTTCTGAGATCCCTGCGTTTTTGTCTGACTATAGGGATGTTTTTGAGGAGCCTAAGCTCAATTCGCTCCCTCCGCATAGAGATTGTGACTGTGCTATAGAATTGATTCCTGGCAGTAAGTTCCCTAAGGGTCGTTTATTTAATCTGTCTCTGCCAGAGCATACTGCTATGCGGAATTATATTAAGGAGTCCTTGGAAAAGGGACATATTCGTCCATCTTCGTCCCCTCTGGGAGCAGGTTTTTTTTTGTGGCAAAAAAAGATGGTTCCCTGAGGCCTTGTATAGATTATCGCCTTCTGAATAAGATTACAGTCAAGTATCAGTATCCATTGCCATTATTGACTGATTTGTTTGCTCGCATTAAGGGGGCTAGGTGGTTCACTAAGATAGATCTTCGCGGTGCGTATAATCTGGTGCGGATAAAACAGGGTGATGAGTGGAAAACCGCATTTAATACGCCTGAGGGCCATTTTGAGTATTTGGTAATGCCTTTTGGACTCTCCAATGCTCCGTCAGTCTTTCAGTCCTTTATGCACAATATTTTCCGTGAATATCTGGATAAGTTTATGATTGTGTATTTGGATGATATTTTGGTGTTTTCTGATGACTGGGAGTCTCATGTTCTACAGGTCAGGAAGGTGTTTCAGGTTCTGCGGGCCAATTCTCTGTTTGTGAAGGGCTCAAAGTGTCTCTTCGGAGTCCAGAAGATTTCTTTTTTGGGGTACATTTTTTCTCCTTCTACTATTGAGATGGATCCCGTCAAGGTTCAGGCGATTTGTGACTGGACACAACCTACATCTGTTAAGAGCCTTCAGAAGTTCTTGGGGTTTGCTAATTTTTATCGTCGGTTCATTGCTAATTTTTCCAGTATTGTTAAACCTTTGACTGATTTGACTAAAAAGGGTGCTGATGTTGCTGATTGGTCTCCTGCGGCCGTGGAGGCCTTTCAGGAACTTAAGCGCCGGTTTTCTTCTGCTCCTGTGTTGTGTCAACCAGATGTTTCACTTCCTTTTCAGGTTGAGGTTGATGCTTCCGAGATTGGAGCGGGGGCGGTTTTGTCACAGAGAAGTTCTAATGGCTCGGTGATGAAGCCATGTGCATTCTTCTCTAGAAAATTCTCGCCCGCCGAGCGCAATTATGATGTGGGTAATCGGGAGCTTTTGGCCATGAAGTGGGCATTTGAGGAGTGGCGTCATTGGCTTGAGGGTGCTAAACATCGTGTGGTGGTCTTGACTGATCACAAGAATCTCATTTACCTTGAGTCTGCCAGGCGTTTGAATCCTAGACAGGCTCGTTGGTCGTTGTTTTTTTCTCGTTTCAATTTCGTGGTTTCATACCTGCCAGGTTCAAAGAATGTGAAGGCAGATGCTCTTTCCAGGAGTTTTGTGCCTGACTCTCCTGGAGACTCTGGGCCTACTGGTATCCTTAGGGATGGGGTAATATTGTCCGCCGTATCCCCAGACTTGCGACGTGCATTGCAGGAGTTTCAGGTGGATAAACCGGATCGTTGTCCACCAGAAAGACTGTTTGTTCCGGATGATTGGACCAGTAGAGTCATCTCCGAGGTCCATTCTTCTGTGTTGGCTGGTCATCCTGGAATATTTGGTACTAGAGACTTGGTGGCCAGGTCTTTTTGGTGGCCTTCCTTGTCTAGGGATGTGCGTACCTTTGTGCAGTCTTGTGAAGTGTGTGCTCGAGCTAAGCCTTGCTGTTCTCGGGCCAGTGGGTTGTTGTTATCCTTGCCCATCCCGAAGAGGCCTTGGACGCACATTTCCATGGATTTTATTTCTGATCTCCCGGTTTCACAGAAAATGTCCGTTATCTGGGTTGTGTGTGACCGCTTTTCTAAGATGGTTCATTTGGTGCCCTTGCCTAAGTTGCCTTCCTCCTCTGAGTTGGTCCCTTTATTTTTTCAGAACGTGGTTCGTTTGCATGGGATTCCGGAGAATATCGTTTCTGACAGGGGATCCCAGTTTGTGTCTAGATTTTGGCGGACGTTTTGTGCCAAGATGGGCATTGATTTGTCTTTCTCGTCTGCATTCCATCCTCAGACGAATGGCCAGACGAATGGCCAGACGGAGCGAACTAATCAGACCTTGGAAACTTATTTGAGGTGTTTTGTTTCTGCTGATCAAGATGACTGGGTTGCTTTTTTGCCACTGGCCGAATTTGCTCTTAATAATCGGGCTAGTTCGGCCACGTTGGTCTCTCCTTTTTTTTGTAATTCGGGGTTTCATCCTCGTTTTTCCTCTGGTCAGGTGGAGCCTTCGGATTGTCCTGGAGTGGACGTGGTGGTGGACAGGCTACATCAGATTTGGAATCAGGTGGTGGACAATTTGAAGTTATCTCAGGAGAAGACTCAGCAGTTTGCTAATCGCCGTCGCCGCGTGGGTCCCCGACTTCTTGTTGGGGATTTGGTGTGGTTGTCTTCTCGTTTTGTCCCTATGAAGGTCTCTTCTCCTAAGTTCAAGCCTCGGTTCATCGGTCCTTATAGGATCTCGGAGATTCTTAACCCTGTATCTTTTCGTTTGGATCTCCCAGCATCGTTTGCTATTCATAATGTGTTCCATCGGTCGTTGTTACGGAGGTATGAGGTGCCCGTTGTTCCTTCGGTTGAGCCTCCTGCTCTGGTGCTGGTGGAGGGAGAATTGGAGTATGTTGTTGAGAAGATCTTGGATTCTCGTGTTTCCAGACGCAAACTCCAGTATTTGGTTAAGTGGAAGGGTTATGGTCAGGAGGATAATTCCTGGGTGGTCGCCTCCGATGTTCATGCGACTGATTTGGTCCGCGCCTTCCATAGAGCTCACCCTGATCGCCCTGGGGGTTCTCGTGAGGGTTCGGTGACCCCTCCTCAAGGGGGGGGTACTGTTGTGGATTCTGTTTGTGGGCTCCCTCTGGTGGTTACTGCTGGTACTGGGTGACTTTGGTGGGTTGCGGCCTTTGGTTTCCACCTGTCCATCAGTGGCTGGGTGTTTCCTATTTTACCTGGCCTTTCTGTCATTTCCCTTGCCGGCTATCAATGTATTCAGATGTGCTCTGTTTGGTTCCTGCCTACCTGCTCCCAGATCTTTCAGGATAAGCTAAGTGCTGATTTTCAGTTGTTTGGTTTTTTGTCCAGCTTGCTTATTATGTCTCTATGCTAGCTGGTAGCTCTAGTGGACTGAGGTTCTCCCCATGTGCCATGAGTTGGCACATGGGTTCTTGTAATCTCAGGATGGTTTTTTTGATTAGGGTTTTTTGCTGACCGCTCAGTCCCCTTTTGTATCGTTCTGCTTTCTAGTTTACAGCGGGCCTCAATTTGCTAAAACTATATATATCATCTCTATGTGTGTGCCTTCCTCTCATTTCACCGTCAATACATGTGGGGGGCAACTATATCTTTTGGGGTTCATTCCGCTGGAGGCAAGTGAGGTCTTTATTTTCTCTGCAGTGCTAGTTAGCTCTTAGGCTGGTGCGTGGCGTCTAGAACCAACGTAGGCACGCTCCCTGGCTATCTCTAGTTGCGTTTGTCAGGCGTAGGGCAGCGGTCAGCCCAGGTTCCATCACCCTAGAGCTCGTCCGTAATATATTTGTACTTTGCTTGTCCTGTGCTATCCCTAGCCATTGGGATTCATGACAGTGCCCCTCACATCCACCTCTGGGGGCTTCTCTGTCCTCATCTACATCCATAGACATTAACCCTTTCACGACATGCACCATACATGTGAGGCGCATGTCGTGTCCTTTCCTTTGATGTGGGCTCCGGCAGTGAGCATGTTATCACAATCCACCCATGGCTGTTACCTGTTAAATGCCACTGTCAATCTCTGACAGCGGCATTTAATGTGATTACGTCACTAATCTCGTCCGTGTCACAAGACCATGGGTCCCGATGGATTGGCATGACAACCCGGGATCTGCAGCAGACCTCTATAGTTGTCATTGACAGATAGCTATGAGCGCCGCCCGGTGGTCGGCGCTCATAGGAAGTGAGCATTTCTGCTACACACAGGTGATTTGATAATTGCGCGTGTGTGTAGCAGAAGCGATCGGTTTATTGTAGCTTCTAGTTTCCCACGGAAACTATTGAAGCAAGTGAAAAGTAGAAAAAAAATGTTTTTAAAAATATTAAAAACATTTAAAAAATTATTGTTCAAACACCCCCCATTCGTCCCATTCAAAATAAAACAAGTAAAAAAAAATAAAAAAGGACAAAAATAATTAATCCGATAGGTAAACGTGTAGCGAAAAAAAGTAAAAACCCTAGAATTAGGGTATTTTTGGTCGGCCAACATTGCATTAAAATGCAATAATGGGCAATCAAAAGATCGTATACACACCTAAATGATATCATTAAAAATGTCAGGTCGGCACGCAAAAAATAAGCTCTCACCCCGCCCCAGATCACGAAAAATGGAAACGCTATGGGTATCGGAAAATGATGCAATTTATGAAAGAAAGAAAGAATGAGGGGAAAGAAAGAACAGAAAGAGAAAGAAAGAACAGAGAGAGAAAGGAAGAGCAGAGAGAGAAAGAAAGGAGAGAGAAAAAAAAGGGGAAGGAAAGAAAGAACAGAGAGAAACAAAGAACAGAGAGAGAAAGGAAGAACAGAGAGAAAGAAAGAGGGGAAAGACAAAGAACAGAGAGTGAGAGAACAGAGAGAGAAAAGAAGAAAGAGGGGAAAGAAAGAAAGAACAGACAGAGAGAAAGAAAGAAAGAGAAAGAAAGAAAGAAAGAAAGAAAGAAAGAAAGAAAGAAAGAAAGAAAGAAAGAAAGAAAGAAAGAAAGAAAGAAAGAGGGGAAATAAAGAACAGAGAGAGAGAAAGAAAGAGGGGAAAGAAAGAAAGAGGGGGGGAAAGAACAGAAAGAAAGAGGGGAAATAAAGAACAGAGAGAGAGAAAGAAAGAGGGGAAAGAAAGAAAGAAAGAACAGAGAGAAAGAAAGAAAGAAAGACAGAGAGAGGGAAAAGAAAGAAATTACAGAAAGAGAAAGAAAGAAAGAACAGAGAGAGAAAAAAGAAAGAAAGAGGGGAAAGAAAGAACAGAGAGAGAAAGAAAGGAGAGAGAAGGAAAGAACAGAGAGAGAAAAAAAGAGGGGAAGGAAAGAAAGAACAGAGACAGAAAGAAAAAACAGAGAGAAAGAAAGAGGGGAAAGACAAAGAACAGAGAGTGAAAGAACAGAGAGAGAAAAAAGAAAGAGGGGAAAGAAAGAAAGAACAGAGAGAAAGAAAGAAAGAAAGAAAGAAAGAAAGAAAGAAAGAAAGAAAGAAAGAAAGAAAGAAAGAAAGAAAGAAAGAGGGGAAAAAAAGAACAGAAAGAAAGAGGGGAAATAAAGAACAGAGAGAGAGAAAGAAAGAAAAAAGAAAGAGGGGAAAAAAGAACAGAAAGAAAGAGGGGAAATAAAGAACAGAGAGAGAGAAAGAAAGAGGGGAAAGAAAGAAAGAGGGGGAAAAGAACAGAAAGAAAGAGGGTAATAAAGAACAGAGATAGAGAAAGAAAGAAAGAAAGAAAGAAAGAAAGAAAGAAAGAAAGAAAGAAAGAAAGAAAGAAAGAAAGGAAAAAAGAACAGAAAGAAAGAGGGGAAATAAAGAACAGAGAGAGAGAAAGAAAGAGGGGAAAGAAAGAAAGAGGGGAAAAAAGAACAAAGAAAGAGGTGAATAAAGAACAGAGAGAGAGAAAGAAATAAAGAAAGAAAGAGAGAGGGGAAAGAAAGAAATTACAGAAAGAGAAAGAAAGACAGAGAGAGGGAAAAGAAAGAAATTACAGAAAGAGAAAGAAAGAACAGAGAGAGAAAAAAGAAAGAAAGAGGGGAAAGAAAGAACAGAGAGAGAAAGACAGAAATAAGAGGGGAAAGAAAGAACAGAGAGAGAAAGAAAGAGGGGAAAGAAAGAACAGAGATAGAGAAAGAAAGAACACAGAGAGAGAGAGAAAGAAAGAGGGGAAAGAAAGAAAGAAGAGAGAGAGAAAGAAAGAGCAGAGAGAGAAAGAAAGAACAGAGAGAGAAGGAAGAACAGAGAGAAATAAAGGAGAAAGAAAGAACAGAGAGAGAAAGAAAGAAAGAACATAGAGAGAAAGAAACAACAGAGAGAGAGAAAGGAAGAACAGAGAGAAAGAAAGAGGGGAAAGAAAAAGAACAGAGCGAAAGAACAGAGAGAGAAAGAGGGGAAAGAAAGAAAGAAAGAAAGAAAGAAAGAAAGAAATAGGGGAAAGAAAGAACAGTGAGAAATAAAGACAGGAAAGAGAGAACAGAGAGAGAGAAAGAAAGAAAGAAAGAAAGAGGAGAAAGAAAGAAAGAAAGAACAGAGAGAAAGAAAGAGGGGAAAGAAAGAACAGAGAGAGAGAAAGAAAGAACAGAGAGAGAAAGAAAGAGGGGAAAGAAAGAACAGAGAGAGAGAAAGAAGAGAGAGAAAGAAAGAACAGAGAGAGAAAGAAAGAACAGAGAGAGAAAGGAAGAACAGAGAAAGAAAGAAAGAAAGAAAGAAAAAGAAAGAAAGAGAAAAAAGAAAGAAAGAAAGAACAGTGAAAAAGAAAAAGGGGAAAGAAAGAACAGATAGAGAGAAAGGAAGAAAGAACAGAGAGAGAGAAAAGAACAGAGAGAGAAAGAATAAAAGAACAGAGAGAGAAAGAAAGAACACAGAGAGAAAAAAGAACAGAGAGAGAGAGAAAGAACAGAGAGAAAGAAAGAAACAGAGAGAGAAAGAAATTAAGATTAGAGAGGGAAAGACAAAACAGAGAGAGAGAAAGAAACAGATAGAGAAAGAAAGAAAGATTCTATAAAGATACTATAGTAGCCCGGCTCCCATTGTAATGCCCACCTGAGCCTCCCCAGTGCAGGACATATAATGATCTGCTCACATGGCCGGCATCCCCGATTCCAAGGCAATCCCGCTGTCTGCGCTGTCGGAGGAGGACACGGTGATGGATCTGAAGCATTCCCAGATGGGCCTCCAAGGTTCTGTCACAATCTCCTCCCGAAATTGCCTCATTTCTGGTCAGCTTCCAGCACGTCACTTCCGGTGTAACGTCACGTGCGAGTTTTAAAGTGCTCCTCGCGGCTCCGCCATGTACTCCTGTGTCTGCAGGAAAAGTAAGCTCCCAGTCGGGACAAACTCTCAAAATCAGGACTGTTCCGCTGGATCCGGGACGGTTGGGAGGTATGCCGCCGCTGAGACTGCGAGGAGAGACATGCAGTGTGCCTGTTGGTCTCCATGGAGCGAGGTGTTGAACATTCCGGGCTAGAGAGTACTGCCTGCGTGCTGCCAGGAAGAGATCAGGTGCAGGACTGTTTGTTGCTGCCCATGTTGCCAGATGTTGCCACACCGTTCGACCAGGACCCTGACCGTATTACAGCCTTGCCTGCGTTGGCCGCAACCACTGATGGACTAGGGACTCAGTGGAAGGTACCAGACACCGACCACTGCAGCCAGAAGATGGACCATCGTTACCAGCAGGACCTTCTTGGACAAGCACCGTGCCAGCTGTTGTCGGCGCCACTGACTTTCAAGCAGCATCTACAGTCGGAGAAACTTCTGACACGATAAGTGTACAACAGAACTGCGGTTACCTGGTTCATTAGGGTATGTGCATACGTGGAGGATTTGGCTGCGGATCCGCAGCGGATTTGGCCCTGCAGATCTGCAGCAGTTTTCCACGTGTTGTACAGTACCATGTAAACCTATGGAAAACCAAATCCACTGTGCACATGCTGTGGAACATACCGCGCAGAAACGCAGCGGTTTATTTTCCGCAGCATGTCAATTCATCGCTCCCCGGCAGGTGCTGGGCCTTTCTGACCTTTCCTGGCGCCTGTGCACTGCAGTACTTTACTCTGCCCTCATCAGAGCAGAGAAGTACGCCTGCACAGGACCGCCGATGCCAGGGAGCGATGAAGAGCAGGAAGGCGGCATCACAAGAAGATGAAGGCGCCGGACCTGGACCTGCAACACCCATCGGACAGGGCCGCACAGGACCGCCCCCCCGGGTGAGTATAATATAACTTATTTTTCTTTACTTGCAGGTCGGACTGGGGGCTTATCTACAGCATTATAGAATGCTGTAGATAAGCCCTGAAAGGCAGTGGCCTCATCTTATAGGGGCAAAATCTGCTGACAGGTTCCCTTTAACTCTGCATATCCTTTTGCAATTAGACTGTTTATTCCCCTGTTTAAACCATCATCTCCCTGCGAGGCGCTAACCCCGTTTAATTAAAACTGTTAAAATTGTTAACCCTTGCTCTGCCTCCTGTCTGTCACTACATCCCGCAACCTGCTCACACTTGTGCACTGGGCAGTCTTGGGAGGGCAGATCAGGGTCTTCCCCAAACTGCTCCCACAAAGCTGAAGCTACAACTGTCCACAATGTCTTGTGCTGAAGATTAAGATTTCCCATCACTGGAGCTGAGGGTCCTAGTCACCCCCTGAAAGCAGCACATAGCATTATCCTTCTGCCACCATCTGTACAGCGGGCACATTGCAGTGAGGGGGTAACATCCTCCTGTTATCACCAAACCCAGACTCGCTCTGGCCCAGGATTGCTGGTGGTCAAAGCTGCGGGGAGCCGGCTTTCAGTTTGACAACTTGCTTGAAAAATGTCCGAATCGCAGTCTGGGGAGGCAGCACAATGACACCTGGGAGACACCTCGAACTAAGATTAGTGGGTCCGATAGTCCTCTGCTCCCTGTGCCTGCGCCTCACCTGCAACCCCTTATATACACCCCTGACCTCCTACATCCAGTACAATCTGCTGCTCTTCCCAGTAGATGCGGTGGATGGTCAGGACCTTTTAAATCTTGGACATTCACTGCAGATGTTGTCTATGGGGAGATAAAATGGTGGCACCCATGTGCTGTCCGCTAAGCCTCCCATACTGCACGTCTATGTGCTAGACCCTTCTTTTGGCACTCTGGCCGGACAACTTCAGTGCACGGGCTCCATCCCCCGCTCCCCGGTGTCGTTAGTTGATCCTCGACTTGCACATTTTCACATCTATAATTGTCCGTTTGTGCTGAGTCCTGGAATTATTATTATTTTTGGACCCGTGTCTGAATTCCTCCCTCTTTTATGGAGTCCATGATAAATTCTCCCAACTCGCTGGTTACAAGTCGCTACATTTGTAAAACTACTTAATCTGACCGCACGCTATAAGTGAGTGCAGCACATTGATTTCTATGCTGTGCTCCGTGAGCTGCACCCTTTACTGGTTTTGAGGCTTTCCTACATCACACGTTCCCAACTTCCCATCAATCCCAGGTCATCATGAGCGGCGCTTGGGGTCCTGTCTGGCAGTAACATCTTGGAGGAGAAGTGATGTCTTCCTCCATGGGGCCTCTACCCTCTCACTGACTGCTATCCTGACTTGGGGGTCTAGTTGAGAGATACAGATCACTGAGGAGACATTGTGTCTTGTTCTCTGGGGCGTCCACCCTCTCACTGACTCCTATCCTGACTTGGGGGTCTAGTTGGGAGATGCAGATCACTGAGGAGACATTGTGTCTTGTTCTCTGGGGCGTACACCCTCTCACTGACTCCTATCCTGACTTGGGGGTCTAGTTGGGAGATGCAGATCACTGAGGAGACATTGTGTCTTGTTCTCTGGGGCGTACACGCTCTCACTGACTCCTATCCTGACTTGGGGGTCTAGTTGGGAGATGCAGCTCACTGAGGAGACATTGTGTCTTGTTCTCTGGGGCGTACACCCTCTCACTGACTCCTATCCTGACTTGGGGTTCTAGTTGGGAGATGCAGATCACTGAGGAGACATTGTGTCTTGTTCTCTGGGGCGTACACCCTCTCACTGACTCCTATCCTGACTCTTGGGGTTCTAGTTGGGAGATGCAGATCACTGAGAAGACATTGTGTCTTGTTCTCTGGGGCGTACACCCTCTCAATGACTCCTATCCTGACTCTTGGGGTTCTAGCTGGGAGTTACAGATCACAGATTCTAACTCTTCCTTGTTATCCTGATTGATGGGGGCTAGTGATGAGTGACTCATTCTCTAGTTACTTGGGACTTCTTACTGGCCTTTACCTAACGGATTTATGGATTTTAAACAACAATTCATCCTGACGCTGTGTGAACACATACATCTCACATAGTACAATAGGAGGGGCGATAAGCGGCTGCCAGAAGCCGCTGATGAATTTTCTTATCAATGGTTCCAGCTTCTTGTTTCATCACTAAAGAATAAAAAATTAAAAAAAACAAGCAAAAATAATGAATTTAATTTGATTGGAGAAGATCAGACTTTAATAAGCTTCTCGTTTCCGCATTTCCTTCCATCAGCTGCACGGATCAAAGTCTCCTAATTAAGAAAGATAAATCTGGTACAATGCGAGAGCGGCTGCCCAGAAGACGCAGCTCATGGTAGCAGATCCATCTCATGTGACTCCGGTAAACCATGCAGGATTAAAGGGAGATAATAATAAGTGCGAGATTTCTGAGGACGCACCGCCTCGCTGCTTCCAGAGAAAACACAGCGGAGGGCACCAGTACAGAAAAGCTTATTTTGGTTAAAGCCAACTTTTTTCTATGAGCGCGCACACAATCAATAACAACTGCTACATCCATCCAAAGAGGAGCGCTACACAACAGTGGCTCCATCCAATGAGGAGCTCTGCACGACTGCCGCTCCATCCAAAGAGGAGCGCTACACAACAGTGGCTCCATCCAATGAGGAGCTCTGCACGACTGCCGCTCCATCCAAAGAGGAGTGCTACACAACAGTGGCTCCATCCAAAGAGCAGTGCTACACAACTGCCGCTCCATCCAAAGAGGAGCACTACATAACAGTGGCTCCATCCAATGAGGAGCACTACATAACAGTGGCTCCATCCAAAGAACAGTGCTACACGACAGCGGCTCCATCCAAAGAGCAGTGCTACACAACATTGGCTCCATCCAAAGAGGAGCTCTGCACGACTGCCGCTCCATCTAAAGAGGAATGCTACACAACAGTGGCTCCATCCAAAGAGGAGCTCTGCACGACTGCCGCTCCATCTAAAGAGAAACGCTACACAACTGCCGCTCCATCCAAAGAGGAACGCTACACAACTGCCGCTCCATCCAAAGAGGAACGCTACACAACAGTGGCTCCATCCAAAAAGCAGTGCTACACGACAGCCGCTCCATCCAAAGAGCAGTGCTACACAACATTGGCTCCATCCAAAGAGGAGTACTACACAACAGTGGCTCCGTCCAATGAGGAGCTCTGCACGACTGCCGCTCCATCCAAAGAGGAGTGCTACACAACAGTGGCTCCATCCAAAGAACAGTGCTACACGACATCCGCTCCATCCAAAGAGCAGTGCTACACAGCTGCTGCTCCATCCAAAGAGGAACGCTACACAACAGTGGCTCCATCCAAAGAGCAGTGCTACACGACAGCCGCTCCATCCAAAGAGCAGTGCTACACAACATTGGCTCCATCCAAAGAGCAGTGCTACACAACATTGGCTCCATCCAAAGAGGAGCGCTACACAACATTGGCTCCATCCAAAGAGCAGTGCTACACAACATTGGCTCCATCCAAAGAGCAGTGCTACACGACAGTTGCTCCATCCAAAGAGATAAATCACAAGATTTGTCACCCAAAGTAAATTACTACAATGGTAACCCAAGGTACTTCATAACTAAAAAAATATTTTTTATTGCTACAACAATAAAACAATGTAAAAAGTGCAGAAAGAAAGGTGCTAGATAAAAAAAGCGACTAAATACCATAGGGTGCCACGTGACACAAGCCATTTAAAAATAGCATCACCCAACTGAATACGATATATAGTAAATCACAATGATAAAGATATCCTTAAAAAAGTGGAAAGAACAAACATGTAAACAATTGTGTAGATAGGATATGTGGTAATAACCTGGCAATATTGCAGAGTAAAGCAGCAAACAGTAAGGGAGAGTAGCAGTAACAAGAAGCTGAACCTGTGCTAACGTGGGATGTAATGAAGGTATATGCTGCATTTAGACCAACAACCAGCAGCCTACGCACTGCAAACTTAGTAAGGCTGATAGTAATCTAAGTATGAGCCTCACCACTGACAAGCCAGGTACACATAATGTGACAATAGTTGGGTATGTATTACCTGTGGTGTGCACATGAATATGCCGGGTGTCCCTCTGCCCCGACATGCATTTCGCACTGCTTCGGGAGGCGTGTTGGGGCAGGGGGCATACTGGTTTAAATACTTTCTTACTTGTCCCGGTACCGTATGTCATGTTTAACTGTTGGTCTGTGCTACTGTCAAATATCCTTTGTTGTATGTTTTTCATGTTGCTGTTATGTATTTTACTTTCAAATAGGGAAAGTGTAGTACTCACTTATAGCCACAAGATGGGGTATGTCATAGTGTAGGAAATAGCACTGTAAATAGTTAACGGTTAATACTTAGGAGGAGTCACTGTGGGTAAGTTAGGGGGACTTCCTTGTTGTAGGCAGTTGGGGCCAGGGAGCCCGTAAGACCCAGCAGGGCTATAGCCCTGGGGACAACGTAGTGACCCTGCAGTGTTTAAAGGGAACCTATCACCCCGTTTTTTAAAGATTAGATAAAAATAGTGTGAAATAGGGGCAGAGCTGGGCTTTACATTAGTGCCTTTTTGTTGCCTTTATTCCCCCGTTAGGCTGCCGAAATACCTGTGTGAAGTGGCCGTTTTGTCCTGTCACTCAAGTTGGTCAGGTCGGATGGGCGTGGTTACAGCGCTGTTTCTCCCCCATCATTACGTTGGTGGCGTAGTGGTGTGCGCATGTCCAAAGCGAAGATCCACTGCCCAGGAGATTCAAAACAGCGCGGGCTTCGCTATTCGCCGTTTACTGGTGGGCACGGCCATCTTTCCTGTGGCCGCGCGTGCGCAGATGGAGCGCTCTGCTGCCCGGGCTTCAGGAAAATGGCCGCCGCGATCTCCATCTGCGCACGCGCGGAATCCCGCGGCCATTTTCCTGAAGCCCGGGCAGCAGAGCGCTCCATCTGCGCACGCGCGGCCACAGGAAAGATGGCCGCGCCCACCGGTAAACGGCGAATAGCGAAGCCCGCGCTGTTTTGAATCTCCTGGGCAGTGGATCTTCGCTTTGGACATGCGCACACCACTACGCCACCAACGTAATGATGGGGGAGGAACAGCGCTGTAACCACGCCCATCCGACCTGACCAACTTGAGTGACAGGACAAAACGGCCACTTCACACAGGTATTTCGGCAGCCTAACGGGGGAATAAAGGCAACAAAAAGGCACTAATGTAAAGCCCAGCTCTGCCCCTATTTCACACTATTTTTATCTAATCTTTAAAAAACGGGGTGATAGGTTCCCTTTAAGAGTAAGCCCAGCCATCCAGGGCCAGTGAGGAAGACTACAGTAGTGACAGCAGGAGTAGCAGTGACAGTCAGTGAAAAAGCTGAAGGTTCGTGGTGGTCACAGCAGTAGAGTCGGGCAGGTCAATGACAATGTGGAGTATTGCTTCGTGGGCTGATGCCCTCATGTCTGGTGCTAAACGGACGAGGGAATTCCAACTTAGAGTTAAACAGGGAATACGCTGAGGAGCCGTATGATACGGTCCGACCCAGGAGCGTGCTTAGTGACCAAGGGAAGAGTACAGGGAAAGAAACAGACGTGTAATGCTTGAAGCATGATGTCAATGCCGAAACAGAACTGGATGTGCTGTGTCCTGAAGTCAGTAAAGTTGTTCAGTTGAAAGTTGTAAAGGACTGTGTCTCAATTCATGCAAAGCCGATTACAAAGCGTCTCTTGCAACAGAGAAGAGGCCCTGACGGTGCTGAACCTGGAATCGCAGGTATGATGAGTAATGGACACTGTATATATGTGATGAGAGGCCAGGGCACCGATATACCGCAACCCTCGGCTATGACTACGGCCCTAGCTCTCTCTTACACTGGCATAAAAAAATCCAATCACTCCATGAATGAGCAGCATTTTTCTCATTCATTGGGTGATTTCCGACATGTTTACACCTGTGAACTCTTGTCTGTGCTGGCAGGATTTATAAATGTGGATGCTACATACACCCACCCATATGTAGACATACAAAGTACATAAATAAACACATGTGTACATTCAGAGCACATACATACACACATGTATACACACAGAGCACATACATACACACATGTATACACACAGCACATACATACACACATGTATACACACAGAGCACATACATACACACATATATACACAGCGCACATACATACACACATGTATACACACACAGCACATACATACACACATGTATACACACAGCACATACATACACACATGTATACACACAGAGCACATACATACACACATGTATACACACAGCACATACATACACACATGTATACACACAGAGCACATACATACACACATATATACACAGCGCACATACATACACACATATATACACAGTGCACATACATACACACATGTATACACACACAGCACATACATACACACATGTATACACACAGCACATACATACACACATGTATACACACAGAGCACATACATGCACACATGTATACACACAGAGCACATACATACACCCTGGGCAATTACTCAGTTTTCTGCCCCTCTCCAACACCAGTAACACTGGCTCTGCTACTACTAATTGTAAGGCTATTTGTCAAAAACAAAGCGAAAACGTATTTTTCAAAGAAAGAGTCCAAAGCATACATTTGCCTCTGAACCCCCATTTCTGCTATGGATATAGTAACGTATCCATACAATGATTTTCTCTATTAGCAGCTCAGTGGTACCAATTTGTGACTTATCTGTGTAGCGATTGATAGTACGTCTGGTTTTATGATCCATAAGGCCATTAGTTGTTGGATTTTTTTCGCTGTATGTGAACAGGGTACAAATATCCCAATGACTTGCATTAGAAGCAGAATGTATGTAGGTGGTGATGGTGAGGGTAGTTCTTGGTTTTTGAAGTAGACTCGGGGTCTCTATCTGCAGAGTTGTTCCATTAATCAGATTGTATAAAGGATCATTATATTATGCAGGGTCTGTCTTCCTCCATGCATGATTTCCATTCACCTCTATTTGTTTAGCGCGGCAGTGACCCCGCAGAATAGAACGTCTTCTGGGGGCATCTCCTGATGACACATGCAGGATAATTGGGCGCAGTATTATTAGGATGTACTTGGCAGAGGCAGAAATGTCTTCTACATGCTTCAATCACATCGCACGTGATTTACTGCAAGAAATCACAGAAATGTGTCCTAACCACGGCAGAGGACATCACTCCGTCTGCTCCATGCTCTCATTCATCTGCTGGATAAGGCTCTGACAACGTGGACATGAACGGGCAGAGTGATGTCACCGAGCTCATTTCCAGAAAGGTGGCCACTAGGGGGCAGCGCTTCGGTCTTCTACAATTACATGAAACTAGATGATGGCCCGATTCTAACGCATCGGGTATTCTAGAATATGTATATATGTATGTATGTACAGTATACAGCAGCCACATAGTGTATATAGCACAGGCCACGTAGTATATAGGAGCCACGTAGTATATAGCAGCCACGCAGTATATAACACAGTCACATAGTATATAACACAGCCCACGTAATGTATAGCACAGGCCACGCAGTATATAACAGAGGTCACGCAGTATATAACACAGCCCACGCAGTATATAACAGCCCACGTAATATATAGCACAGCCCACGCAGTATATAACATAGCCCATGCAGTTTATAACACAGCCCACGCAGTATATAACAGCCCACGCAGTATATAACACAGCCCACGCAATATATAACACAGCCCACGTAATATATAGGACAGCCCACGCAGTTTATAACACAGCACACACAGTATATAACACAGCCCACGCAGTATATAACACAGCCCACGCAATATATAACAGCCCATGTAAAATATAGGACAGCCCACACAGTATATAACACAGCCACGGAGTATATAACGCAGGGCATGCAGTATATAACACAGCCCACGCAGTATATAACACAGGCCACGCAGTATATAACAGCCCACGCAGTATATAACACTGCCCACGTAGTATATAGCAGCCACGCAGTATATAACACAGCACACGTAATATATAGCACAGCCCACGCAGTATATAACACAGGCCACGCAGTATATAACACTGCCCACGTAGTATATAGCAGCCACGCAGTATATAACAAAGCCCACGTAGTATATAGCTGTGTGGACACCATATCCATGTTAAAAAAATAATGAAAATAAAAAAATAGTAATATATTCACCCTCCAGCGTCCAGCAAAACTGTTGCGAGATCGCTAAGTCTTCTGGGTAATTTCGCAATGCATCTCTGGGAACATGTCAGGACTCTGAACATTTTTATTACCTTTTGTGCATTACTGCCCTTATCCAAGATGGCGTCTTTGGTCTCATGTGCACTGTGTCTTCCTGCTATAAAACTCCACCCCAGCCTTCAGTCTGTGCTAGAATATTCTGCCTTGCATCCAGCTCCTGACTCTGATGACTCCCTGGCTACATACCTGCTACTGTGAACCTGTGTGGTGATCCTGCTACTCTGCTCTGAGTTCCTGCTGCATATACCAGTTTCCAGTAATCCTCCTTCATTTGTTGCTCGGGTTTACTTCCATCTGCATTTGCTAGACATGTAAGCTGTTGCTGCTCTGCAAAAACCTGAGACTATTACCCAGGCCTCCCTGGTTGAGCTAAGATATTATTTGAACTGCCGTATAAGCATATCTATCTGTGTTTGGACTGATTGCATTTTCCTCTGAAGTTTCCTATAGACTGCTAAGCTGCGTTTAATATTTACTCCAAGTGTTGTGGACTTGAGTTTCTCTCTGCACCTGTTTGAATCACCATGTGATAATATAGACTTTACCACTTATAAAACTGTGTCCTGTAGTTGTCTTGTTCCATGCAAAGAGTTTCCTGAGTTATCCCCTATAATTATTACAGGATACTCTAGCCACAAAATAGGAGACTGCAGGAACAATGACTGCAGAGCGCAGATTAGAGCAGGTGTTTTCCATAATTAGATCACTGCACAAAGATGTGGAAGGTCTGCAAAAGACTTTGCAGGACTTAAGCACCCACATGGCAGCCCAGGAAAACAAACTTGCTGGCATAGAGTCCCAGTATGGATGGGCTTTTCAGGACATAAGCAAGCAAATAGCTGCACAAGCGACTTTACCCTCTGGGCAACCGCCACCAGCTAGCCCACCTAAGTTGCCCCCATTCAGATTTAATGGTGATCGCGACAAATTTCGTGGCTTTGTGAATCAATGTATGCTATATTTTGATGTGCATGCTGACCGTTTTCCTAATGATAGATCCAAAGTATTGTGTGTAATAATGCTGCTGACCTCACGAGTGCTCGCCTGGGCAAATCCGATGATTGAGTCTCGTGACCCACAGTTAAATAACTTGGATGATTTCTTGGCCACAATGGCATTAATGTTTGATGATCCTAATCGCCGTGCAACCGCTGAATCTGCTTTATTGTCTTTACGCCAGGCTAAACGTTCTGTTATTGAGTATGCTACTGAATTCAGGAGATTAGCGGTAGATACCAATTGGGACAGTTATGCACAATTGCCTATTTTTAAAAGGGGTCTGTCTAGTATTGTAAAAGATGAACTAGCTCGCTCTGAGTCACCACAAGAGCTAGAGACCTTTATACAGCATTGTGTGCGCATACACATTCGCCTTACTGAGCGTAGGCAGGAGAAGTTTGCTGCATATAACCGTATTTCTAACTTTTCCCTTCCTTCCAAAGAGCCTGCAGGTAAAACATCTCGGGAGGAGGAGGCGGTGCCCATGCAAATTGATTCCGTTCAGAGGCGCAAGATCAATGAGCGCCGGGAGCATCGCCTTCGTGAAAGTCTATGTTTCTACTGTGGCCAGTCTGACCACTTCTTGATCAATTGTCCTAAGTGTCCTAGACTGCATAACAAGGTGCTAGCAGCAGTAGGGGAGTATGACAACTGTGATGATGAATCTGACATCTCTGAATGTAGCCTGCCTTTAAACACTATTCCATTCACTTTCTATGACTTCACCCCCCAAGGAGCTTAAGGAAAAGAACTTTCACTGTTCTCTCCCTATTAAGATCCTGTGTTCAGGACAGTGGATTTCCAGTGCAGCTATGATTGACTCTGGTGCAGGTGGCAATTTTATGGATATCGCATTTGCCAAGGAACATGGTATTGAAATTCAGCAAAGAGCCTCTCCAATTACCATGGAAACAGTGGATGGGTCACCTTTAATCTCTAGGCCTGTGGATCAGGAGACCGTACCCCTTGAAATTGTGTTGGAGCCTAATCATCAGGAGCAACTTTCTTTCTTGCTAATTTCTTCTTCTCATTTTCCTGTGATTTTAGGCATTCCTTGGTTGCGTTCTCAGAACCCAATTATCAACTGGGTGACCAAGGAGATTATCTTTCCATCAAGGAGCAACTCAGCGTTAACAGAAGCTGTCCCTGAGTCCACGGCTACGGAGCCACATGTACAGGTATTTTCTTTACCTCCAGCATATAAAGAGTTCTCTAAGTTACAAGTGACTGGCACACTCCAGAAGTGTTGTGATGCAAAATGGGGGTTTATTTTACATACAGTACAAACGTTTCGGTCGATACTGGACCTTCATCAGTGTGCTAATTAACCAGTATGCTTGAGGGAGCCCCAAGAGATAAAATAGATTGCATCAATAGAAAAGGCCTGAAGATGTATGGGCCACAGGTAGTGGAAACTGTCCGCCCACTGTAACAGGAGACACGCGGTATCCACCGCAAGTGTAGGCTACAAGGTAGTGCACACTGTCCGCCCACTGTAACAGGAGACACGCGGTATCCACCGCAAGTGTAGGCTAGCCACGCGTGTCTCCTGTTACAGTGGGCGGACAGTGCGCACTACCTTGTAGCCTACACTTGCGGTGGATACCGCGTGTCTCCTGTTACAGTGGGCAGACAGTTTCCACTACCTGTGGCCCATACATCTTCAGGCCTTTTCTATTGATGCAATCTATTTTATCTCTTGGGGCTCCCTCAAGCATACTGGTTAATTAGCACACTGATGAAGGTCCAGTATCGACCAAAACGTTTGTACTGTATGTAAAATAAACCCCCATTTTGCATCACAACACTTCTGGAGTGTGCCAGTCACTTGTAACTTATACACTAAGGTTTGGGAACCTATGACCGTGCACCTCCTCCTTCAGGCTGTGCTGAACATTTTCTATATAAAGAGTTCTCTGACATCTGTGACAAGAAGAATGCAGATCAGCTTCCTCCACACAGGCATTATGACTGTCCCATTGAGCTGCTTCCTGGGGCAGCTATTCCTTTTGGTAACATATACCCTTTGGCGGCACCTGAGCTTCAAGCCTTAAAGGAGTATATTGATGAAAATCTGGCCAAAGGCTTCATACATCCTTCTTCCTCACCAGCAGGGGCACCTATATTTTTTGTAAAAAAGGATGGGATCCTGAGACCCTGTGTTGACTATCGGGAACTCAATAAGGTAACCGTACGAAACCGTTACCCTTTGCCTCTGATTCCCGAATTACTGGAAAGAGTCCGCCATGCTAAGGTGTTCTCTAAACTGGATCTTCGTGGAGCTTATAATTTGGTGCTTATTCGTCCAGAGGATGAGTGGAATACAGCATTCAGATGCCGGTATGTACACTTTGAATATCTTGTGATGCCCTTCGGGCTTTGTAACGCCCCTGCAACATTTCAACACCTTGCTAATGACATTTTCAGAGATTTGTTGGACCAGTTTGTGGTGATCTATTTGGACGATATACTAATCTTTTCTGATTCTTTACAGGAACATGAAGAACATGTCAAAACTGTTTTAAGACGTCTGAAAGAGAACCATCTGTATATTAAGCCGGAGAAATGCGAGTTCCATCGTTCTGAGATACAGTTCTTAGGTTATATCATCTCTCCCCAGGGGCTGAACATGGAATCTGGTAAGATTCAGGCTATCCTTGACTGGCCGGTACCCAAGAACGTTAAGGAGGTCCAACGTTTTATTGGTTTTGCAAATTTCTACAGACGCTTCATTCGAAATTTTTCTGATATTGTCCGTCCCTTTACTTCCTTGACAAAGAAGGAAAAGCCCTTTAAGTGGTCATCACAGGCTCAAGAAGCTTTTGATCGGCTTAAGATCTGTTTCATATCAGCACCGCTGTTGATACACCCAGATCTAACACTTTCTTTAATTGTGGAGGTGGATGCTTCTGATAATGCTTTGGGGGCTATTCTCTCCCAAAGAACTGGAGAGAAGGGTCTGCTACATCCTTGTGCTTTCTTTTCCCGTAGACTAACCTCAGCAGAGAAGAATTACGATGTGGGAGACAAGGAATTGCTGGCTATTATTGCGGCTTTCAAAGAATGGAGGCATCATCTGCAAGGAGCTGCACAACAGATCATAGTGCTAACTGACCATCGCAATTTAGAGTTCCTTAGATCCGCTAGATGTCTTTCTCCTCGTCAGGCTCGTTGGGACTTATTTTTAAATCAATTTAACTTTGTTATGTCGTACCGTCCAGGTTATCGTAATGGGAAGGCTGATGCTTTATCCCGAATACATGCTGCGGATTCAGTACCTGGAGCCCCGTCCAAGACCATTCTATCTGATGCCAATTTCATCGGAGTTATCCACGATCAGGACTTGTGGAAGGAGTGCAGGGAGGCCTATGACGGTGATGTATTTCTGGCCAACCCACCTGTGGATAATAATAATAATAATCTTGTCTTTAAGGGTGGCATGTGGTTCAGAGATCGACGTATCTACGTCCCTGAGGTCATCCGTCTGCAGATCCTCAAGTTGGTACATGACTCCAAGTTGGCTGGTCACAGGGGGTACAGAAGACACAAGAGTTCCTGAGCCGATTCTTCTGGTGGCCAACTTGCCTGAAGGCTACCAAGGACTATGTTCTCTCTTGCGAGGTATGTGCTCGTTACAAGACTCCTCATGTGGCACCTACGGGTCTTCTACAACCATTACCTGTTCCGTCCCGCCCTTGGGGGTCTATATCAATGGACTTTATTGTGGAGCTGCCTACATGGGGGGCATGAATACAATCATGGTGGTAATTGATCGCCTGACTAAAGCTGCTCATTTTGTTCCGTGCACCGGCCTCCCCTCAGCTAAAGATACAGTGAACTTGGTTATACAGAATGTCTTTCGGTTGCATGGGGTTCCGGATGAGATCATCTCTGACCGTGGAGTACAGTTCACTTCAAGATTCTGGAAGGGGTTTTGCTCTGCACTCAATATTAATGTCTGTCTCTCTTCCGCTTATCATCCCCAGACAAATGGTCAGACTGAGCGTACCAACCAGACACTGGAACAATATCTAAGATGCTATGTCAGCCATCTCCAGGATGATTGGTTGGAGTTGCTGCCGTTAGCCGAATTTTCATATAACAATTCTCAGAGCGCCTCCACTAAATTTACACCTTTCTTTGCCAATCTGGGTTATCATCCGTGTATCTTACCTAGGTCTCCAATTAATTCTCCGGTTCCGGCAGTGGAGGAAAGGCTGACTGCGATGAGGCAAAATCTGGAGGTTCTGAAGGAATCCCTGACCACAGCTCAAGAACGTTATAAGAGATCGGCTGATAGATTCCGTAAACCTGCACCCATGTTCAAGGTAGGAGATTCTGTGTGGTTAGCAACTAAGAATCTGTAGTTAAACGTTCCTTCACAAAAACTTGGACAGAAATTCATTGGCCCTTTCAAGATCAACGGTATTGTGAGCTCTGTGGCCTGCCGGCTGAAGCTGCCTAGGATTATGAAGGTACATCCAGTTTTTCATGTATCTTTACTAAAGCCTGTATCTCCTAATACCTTCCAGGGACGTGTTGTGCCACCTCCGCAGCCTGTGGTGATTGATGTGCAAGAATAATTTGTGGTGGAGGAAATTGTTGATTCCAGGATTCGCAGGAATCGGCTCCAATATCTGATAAGATGGCAGGGATATCCCCCTAAGGAAGACTCTTGGGAACCTGTGGAAAACATCAATGCCCAACCGAAGATTTCTCGTTTTCATCAGAGATTCCCTGAGAAACCAGGTCCAGGATCGTCCTGAGGCTGCTTCTAAGGAGGGAGTAATGTCAGGACTCTGAACATTTTTTTTATTACCTTTTGTGCATTACTGCCCTTTTCCAAGATGGCGTCTTTGGTCTCATGTGCACTGTGTCTTCCTGCTATAAAACGCCACCCCAGCCTTCAGTCTGTGCTAGAGTATTCTGCCTTGCATCCAGCTCCTGACTGATGACTGCCTGGCTATATACCTGCTCCTGTGAACCTGTGTGGTGATCCTGCTACTCTGCTCTGAGTTCCTGCTGCATACACCAGTTTCCAGTAATCCTCCTTCATCTGCTGCTCGGGTTTACTTCCATCTGCATTTGCTGGACATGTAAGCTGTTGCTGCTCTGCAAAAACCTGAGACTATTACCCATGCCTCCCTGGTTGAGCTAAGATATTATTTGAACTGCCGTATAAGCATATCTATCTGTGTTTGGACTAAAACAAGGACTTATTTGTGTCAAGTATCCCCAAGAATAATTGTGCTTCATAGACTTTCTGCGTGATTGCATTTTCCTCTGAAGTTTCCTATAGGCTGCTAAGCTGCGTTTATTATTTGCACCAAGTGTTGTGGACTTGAGTTTCTCTCTGCACCTGTTTGAATCACCGTGTTATAATATAGACTTAACCACTTATAAAACTGTGTCCTGTAGTTGTCTTGTTCCATGCAAAGAGTCTCCTGAGTTATCCCCTATAATTATTACAGAACGGAAGCTGGCGGCAGCCGCGCGCGCATCGGCGGACGACGGAAGGTGAGAATAGCAGGTTTTTTGTTTTTTATTATTTTTAACATTAGATTTTTTTACTATTGATGCTGTATAAGCAGCATCAGTAGTAAAAAGTTGGTCACACAAGGTTAATAGCAGCGTTAACAGAGTGCGTTACACCTCGGCATAACGCAGTCCGTTAACGCTGCTATTAACCCTGTGTGAGCGCTGACTGGAGGGGAGTATGGAGTGGGCACCGGGCACTGACTGGACGGAAGTAGGGAGGGACTAATTCTCAGCTGGGCTGTGCCTGGTGGCCGTGACCACTCAGCGACGCGGTATTTCCAGGACAGACAGACAGATGGAAGTGGACCTTAGACAAATATATATATAGATGATTGCCGCAAACTGTTGGCAAATCGCATAAAAATGTGATTGTAGCAAAGCCGAAAAGTGGAAAAGTTACCATATGTTGTGTCTGATTCAGGTTTCGAGCAGTGAAAACGACTAAAAACCACCCAAGAGAGAGTCCTTGTGTCATGCACTGCCCCTCAGGCCCATAATTAGGCATTTCACAGTATATCCCAGTAGAGCTGAAGGTTTGTTGCAAGGTATCAGTTTGGATAGAAATCTGTACTAATGTAGTTCACTTCCTACACTGATACATTGTAACAAACTCACATCTACGAGCAGGGATAAGTCAGGACAGAGGTTTAGATTTTAAAATTAAGCCGCTAATTTCCATTCACTGACAGCAAGAGGAGACTTCTGAAAGCTGCAGAACCTTTTTTAATGACCATGATGCGATTTGGAGGCTGATCCTTACTTTCAGATTGGATCCTGCCTGAGGGATGAGAACGGTTTCTTAGTCGCCTGCGTCTTTCTATACTGTAACGCAATTATCAGATTTCGGCGTAATTTCTGTCCTCGGGGCCTAAAGCAATTGGTGTTTGTTCTAATTAATTTTATCACAACAAGTCATTGTAATGATCTTCTGAATGGAGGCTGATTACACTTCATTACATCCTGCTCTTTCAGGAAATCATCAGGATACATAATACCCAGAAAGAGGACCGTACCCGGGATAAGAAGGGTTCGGCAGAACATGACACCAGTCCGGACCCCCATCTCTCCCATGTGTCCTGGTAGCCAGGCGATTGCTGATCATGGACCTGTGGGTCAGGTGACATCAGGTCCTAACAATCGCTGCAGTTATTGACACATTGGAGTGTCTGTCAGACATATCCTCCTTCTTCAACTCTCGCTTCCTAAAACTCAATGTAGACAAAACCGAACTCATCATCTTTCCCCCATCTCACGTATCCCCCCTACCTGATCTATCTATTATGGTAAACGGCATCAACGCTCTCTCCCGCACCTGAAACCCGCTGCCTCGGGGTAACTCTCGATTCTACCCTGTCCTTCAAGCCCACGTCCAAACTCTTGCCACCTCCTGTCGCCTCCAACTCAAAAATATTGCCAGAATCCATCCCTTCCTCAGCCCACAATCTACTAAAACTCTTGTGCGTGCCCTCATCATCTCCCGCCTCGATTACTGCAACACCCTCCTCTGTGGCCTCCCCACTAACTCCCTTGCACCACTCCAGTCTGTCCTCAACTCTGCTGCTCGGCTAATCCACCTCTCTCCTCGCTACTCCCCTGCTTCTCCCCTCTGCAAATCCCTCCACTGGCTCCCAATTCCCCAACGAATCCAGTTCAAACTACTAACACTGATCTACAAAGCCATCCACAACCTAGGGAGGGGCCCTGTATCTCTGAACTAATCTCCCAATATCTTCCCTCACGTAATCTTCGTTCCTCCCAAGACCTCCTACTCTCCTCCATACTTATTCGTTTCTCACACAACCGCCTCCAAGATTTCTCCCGAATAAACTCCATCCTCTGGAATTCCACACCTCAACACGTCCGATTATCCACCACCCTCGGATCCTTCAGACGGAACCTGAAAACCCATCTCTTCAGGAAAGCCTACAGCCTGCAATAACCATTCTGCTGCTTCACCACCACCAGAGCTGTTGCCTCACCATCACCAGAGCTGCCGCCTCACCAACCACCCGAGCTGCCACCTCACCAACCACCTGAGCTGCTGCCACATCACCAACCACCCGAGCTGCCGCGTCGCCACCGCCAGAGCTGCCACCCCACTAACCACCCGAGCTGCCGCCTCACCAGCCATCAGAGCTGCTGCCTCACCACCAGTGCTGCAGCACACCTACCTCCTGTCTCTTCCCCATTATCCCAAAGGCCGGTTTCACATGTCAGTGGCTCCAGTGCGTGAGGTGTCAGTTTTCTCACGTACCGGTGACACTGACACACGTAAACACATTAAAATCAATGATTTTTTGTGGACTGTGTGTCCGTGTGCAAAACACGGAGACATGTCAGTGTTCGTGGGAGCGGACGGATCACACGGACCCATTAAAGTCAATGGGTCCGTGTAAAACACGTACCGCACACGGATGCTGTCCGTGTGCAGTCCGTGTGCCGTGTAGGAGACAGCGCTACAGTAAGCGCTGTCCCCCCAGCGTGATGCTGAAGCCGCCATTCATTTCTTCTCTCCAGCAGCGTTCGCTGGAGAGAATGAATGAAAAATCATAGTTTTTTTTGTGTTTTAAATAAAGATCCTTGTCACCACCCCCCTCCAACCACCTGTGCGCCCGCCCGCTGGAAATAAAATACTCACCCGGCTCCCTCGATGCTTCCTCTCAGCGCTGCAGCTTCTTCCTGTATGAGCGGTCACGTGGTGCCGCTTATTACAATGATGAATATGCGGCTCCACCTCCCATAGGGGTGGAGCCGCATATTCATCACTGTAATGAGCGGTACCACGTGACCACTCATACAGGAAGAAGCTGCGGCGCTGAGAGGAAGCATCGAGGGAGCCGGGTGAGTATTTTATTTCCAGTGGGCGGATGCACAGGTGGTTGGAGGGGGGTGGTGACAAGGATCTTTATTTAATCACAAAAAAATAAAAAAACAATGATTTTTCATTCATTCTCTCCAGCGAACGCTGCTGGGAAGAAGGAATGAATTCCGGCTTCAGCACCAGAAGCAGGGGACAGCGCTTATCTCTAGCGCTGTCTCCTGCACGGTCCGTGTGGTACCCAGTTGGCACACGGGCGAAACACGGCTGCCGCACGTGTGCCACACTGATGTGCCACGTGAGCTCACGGACACGGATAACTCCGGTACCGATTTTTCCGGTACCGGAATTATCTGGACGTGTGAGACTAGCCAAAGAATGTAAGTCCGCAAGGACAGGGTCCTCTTCCCTCTGTACCACTCTGTCATTGTAAATTTGTTTACTGTTAACGATATTTAAAACCCTGTATGTAACCCCTTTTCACATGTACAGCACCATGGAATTAATGGTGCTATAGAAATAATAATATTAATAACACTATATCACCATGAAAGTCTTATTATCTCCATTCAGACTGCGCAGCATCTGGAGCCGCCGAGCTCATCAGCACAATGCAGATCATCATCGGATCAATATCGCTGTAATTAGCGGTGATGGACCCAACACCTACTGGAGATCAGTGGCATATCTAGGGGGGGCAGCTGAGGCATGTGCGCAGTCGGGCCGCCTAATGTGGCGGTCCGCAGTGTCTCCCCCGGCGGCAGCATTCTGCCGCCCCTGGTCTGGGAGTCAGCTGTTCTCTGTGCCGACTGTCAAGCTGACAGCCGGCACAGAGAAGCTGCAGAGCGCCGGCTCCCAACATGTGTGGGGGTGGAGGGGGGCCCCTGCAGGGTGGCTGCGGCGGGCAGGGAGAAATCCCTGCAGCTCCACTGCCTTCAAGAGAAAATAGCGATCTGTCTTCCTGCCCGAGCTTCCTCTCACACAGACGTGCCGCTGGATGACGTCTTTTGCAGACTCCAACAGGTTTTCTTCAAGAATGGTCCTGTATTTGGCTCCATCCATCTTCCCATCAATTTTAACCATCTTCCCTATCCCTGCTGAAGAAAAGCAGGCCCAAACCATGATGCTGCCTCCACCGTGTTTGACAGTGAGGATGGTGTATTCAGGGTGATGAGCTGTGTTGTTTTTACACCTAACATATCATTTGGCATCTGACCAGAGCACCTTCTTCCACATGTTTGGTGTGTCTCCCAGGTGGCTTGTTGCAGACCTTAAACAACACTTTTTATGGATATCTTTGAGAAATGGCTTTCTTCTTGCCACTCTTCCATAAAGGCCAGATTTGTGCAGTGTATGACTGATTGTTGTCCTATGGACAGACTGTCCCACCTCAGCTGTAGATCTCAGCAGTTCATCCAGAGTGATCACGGGCCTCTTGGCTGCATCTCTGATCAGTCTTCTCCTTGTTTGAGATGAAAGTTTAGAGGGGCGGCCAGGTCTTGGTAGATTTGCAGTGGTATGATATTCCTTCCAATTCAATATGATCGCTTGCACAGTGCTCCTTGGGATGTTTAAAGTTTTGGAAATCATTTTGTATCCGAATCCGGCTTTAAACTTCTCCAGAACAGTATCACGGACCTGCCTGTTGTGTTCCTTGGTCTTCATGATGCTCTCTGTGCTTCAAACAGAACCCTGAGACTATCACAGAGCAGGTGCATTTATACGGAGACTTGGTTACACACAGGTGGATTATATTTATCATCATTAGGCATTTAGGACAACATTGGATCATTCAGAGATCCACAAGGAACTTATAGAGTGAGTTTGCTGCACTGAAAGTAAAAGGGCCGAATAATATTGCACGCCCCACTTTTCAGTTTTTGAATTTCCACAAAAATTTAAAATAACCAATAAATTTCGTTCACCTTCACAATTGTGTTCCACTTGTTGTTGTTTCTTCACCAAAAATTTAAATTTTGTATCCTTATGTTTGAAGCATGATATGTAGGAAAAGGTGCCGGACCAGTAAGGTTGGAGAATATTGCATGCGCCGGACCAGAAAGGGGGGGGTGGTGCGATTGTGCAAGTGCCAGACCAGTAAAGGGGGGATATTGCATGCGCCGGACCAGCAAAAGGGTGGTGG
This sequence comes from Ranitomeya variabilis, assembly GCF_051348905.1. Lineage (NCBI taxonomy): Eukaryota > Metazoa > Chordata > Amphibia > Anura > Dendrobatidae > Ranitomeya > Ranitomeya variabilis. The sequence goes on along the minus strand of NC_135232.1, from coordinate 720,282,746 downwards.
GATTGCGCATGTGCCGGACCAGTAAGGGGGGGATATTGCATGTGCCGGACCAGCAAGGGGTGTGGGATTTTGCATGTGCCGGACCAGAGGTAGAAGTGAAATGTCAGTCCTTGCAGCAGGGAGACTGGATATGACGAAGCTTCGTCTGACGCCTGCACCTTTGTGTGTTCAATATGTGGTAGGGGCTCGCTATGGGGCATCCTCTGTATTGCATTGGCCTATGTCGTCTTCTCCCCTTTCCTTATCGGACCCTTCTCGCCTACTTTTATGAGGGTCTGCAGTGGCCGCGGGTCTAGTCTGTGCCCAATACACTAAACATCAGATAAAACCGTTCTAGAAATAAAAGAGCCTTCACAGACGGAGCCGCAGAAACATCGAGAGGAAATTACAAACATTTCTCTTGGCATCGAGAACCAAAACTGACAGTGATTGTGCGGAGCCCGAGCGCGGTCATTATCCTGCACGTTCCTTCACCTCAGGTGACGGCTGCACAGTAATAGCGGGCCGCAGTGAGGTCACGGACACAGTGGCCCCCACAGGCCTCGTCTGAGTCTCAATATAACGGGCATCAATCAATTTTTCATTCTTCTAAATCTACTTTTGCCTCAAAAATCTGCGCAATAAAACTGTGGTGAAGTTTTCCTACAGATGTGGCCACACAACTTTCCAGGAATCCTGATCATCTCCAAAGACGAAGCCACACTGGAGCCGGGGATGAACAACTGTGAGGACCGGGGACAATGAGGAGCAGATTTTCTTTTTATTTTTAATTACTATTAAATAATTGAAAAAGCGCCATGGCAACCGAGGCGGAACTCAAAGTGGCTCTATGGGACCCCGATCTGAAGGCATCAAAGGACAGAGGGGGATGGACAGTGGCGAACGGACAGAGAGGGATGGACAGTGGGGAACGGGCAGAGGGGGATGGACAGTGAGGGATGGACAGAGGGGGACGGGCCGAGAGCAAAGTCAACATTCTGATGTTAAAAAATTATTTAAATGCGGTCAGGACTCACCCAGGGGTGAAACTACAAGGGGTGCAGGGGTTGTAATGGCACTCGTGCCCTAGAGCCCAAGCGGCCCAAAAAGTCCCTTTGGTCTATGTGAAAAAATCAATACTATTAAAAACTTGCAATAATTGGGGGCCCTATGGGAGCTTCTCCATTGGGGCCCTTGAGCTTCAAGTTACACCACTGCATGCACGAATGCCAAGGGTGGTCTCCACAGCCAAGAAACACATCAACCTCCTTCACGGGTTTGTGCCAAATTTGGAAGTCATCCCGTATTCATTGCTGGAGATCTGACTGCTGGAAATCCACCGATTCTGAGAAGGAGGCTCTGAAATACCACATCAGAAGAGAAGCACCACAGCTGGCAGACCACGAGAGATCGGGTACAGGTGGGGACTGTCCGGGATCAGACGGGGTCCCAGCATCGGTGATCCCAGCAGTTCACTAGATACAAGGTAATGTGCCAAGTAAGGCGGGGTTCACATTGCGTTATGGCAGCTGTTGTGAATTTGGATTCTGGGCTCCCCCGGTGGCTACTGGTGGAATTGAACTTGTGACATCATCTTCCCTGTTCACCTGTTCTGATTAGATCTGGGTGTCGCTATATAACCTGGCTTCTCTGTTAGATGCTTGCCGGTCAACAATGTTATCAGAAGCCTCTCTGTGCTTGTTCCTGCTCCCAGACATCTACTAGATAAGTTGGACATTCGTCCATGTTTTGTTTTTGTATTTTGGTTCCAGTTCACAGCTGCAGTTTCGTTACTGTGTCTGGAAAGCTCTTGTTGATCAGGAATTGCCACTCTGGTATTATGAGTTAATGCCAGAGTCCTAAAGTAATTTCTGGATGTGTTTTGTTAGGGTTTTCTACTGACCATGAAAGTATGCTTTCTGTCTTCTGCTATCTAGAAAGCGGACCTCAAATTTGCTAAAACTATTTTCCTGCTGCGTTTGTTGTTTCATCTCATATCACCGCCAATATATGTGGGGGGCTTCTGTCTCCTTTTTGGGCATTTCTCTAGAGGTGAGTCAGGTCTTATATTTCCCTCTGCTAGCATTATTTAGTTCTCCGGCCGGCGCTGGGCATATAGGGATAAAAAGTAGGACATGCTACCTGGCTACTTCTAGATGATGCGGTAGGTTTAGTTCATGGTCAGTACAGTTACATCTTCCAAGAGCTTGTTCCTATTGAGGCTTATGCTAGTTCTCTGGCCATGGAGATCATGACAGTTTGACCGGCCCACTAAAGGGTTAAAATCCTTGGCTGAGAAAGGAGAGAAATAAGAAGTCTGCTGAGAGTTTTTTTTTTTTTTTTTTTTCTCTGTACTCTTAATTGGATCACTTGCCAGTCTGTCTATGCTGCAGTCTTTCTTTTTTTTCTCTCTCCTTCTAATCTTTGAATGGCTCTATGTTCACCTGTCTATAATGGATCTACAGAGTGTAACTGCAGGTTTGAATAATCTCGCCACGAAAGTACAAAGTTTGCAAGATTTTGTTGTTCATGCTCCGGTATCAGAGCCGAGAATTCCTTTGCCGGAATTCTTCTCAGGGAATAGATCTAGCTTTCAGAATTTTAGAAATAATTGTAAGTTATTTTTGTCCCTGAAATCTCGTTCTGCTGGAGACCCTGCACAGCAGGTTGGGATTGTGATTTCCTTGCTCCGCGGCGACCCTCAAGATTGGGCTTTTGCATTGGCACCAGGGGATCCTGCGTTGCGCAATGTGGATGCGTTTTTTCTGGCCTTGGGCTTGCTTTATGAGGAACCTCATTTGGAACTTCAGGCAGAAAAAACTTTGATGTCCCTATCGCAGGGGCAAGATGAAGCTGAAATTTACTGCCAAAGATTCCGTAAATGGTCTGTGCTTACTCAGTGGAATGAGTGTGCCTTGGCGGCTACTTTCAGAGAGGGTCTTTCTGATGCCATTAAGGATGTTATGGTGGGGTTCCCTGTGCCTGCAAGTCTGAATGAGTCCATGACAATGGCCATTCAGATCGATAGGCGTCTGCGGGAGCGCAAACCAGTGCACCATCTGGCGGTGTCCACTGAGAAGACGCCAGAAAACATGCAGTGTGATAGAATTCTGTCCAGAAGCGAGCGGCAGAATTTTAGACGGAAAAATGGGTTGTGTTTCTATTGTGGGGATTCTACTCATGTTATATCGGCATGCTCTAAGCGTACTAAAAAGCTTGATAAATCCGTTCCCATTGGCACTTTACAGTCTAAATTTATTTTGTCTGTGACCCTGATTTGCTCTTTGTCATCTGTTACTACGGACGCCTATATCGACTCTGGCGCCGCTTTGAGTCTTATGGATTGGTCCTTTGCCAATCGTTGTGGGTATGATTTAGAGCCTTTGGAGACTCTTATTCCTCTGAAGGGGATTGACTCCACCCCATTGGCTAATAATAAACCACAATACTGGACACAAGTGACTATGTGTATTAATCCGGATCACCAGGAGACTATTCGTTTTCTGGGGCTGTATAATCTACATGATGATTTGGTGCTGGGATTGCCATGGCTGCAGTCTCACAACCCAGTCCTTGACTGGAGAGCTATGTCTGTGTTGAGCTGGGGATGTAAGGGGACTCATGGGGACGTACCTTTGGTGTCCATTTCATCATCTATTCCCTCTGAAATCCCTGAGTTCCTGTCTGATTATCGTGACGTCTTTGAAGAACCCAAGCTGGGTTCGCTACCTCCGCACCGTGAGTGCGATTGTGCTATAGATTTAATTCCGGGTAGTAAATACCCAAAGGGTCGTTTATTTAATCTGTCTGTGCCTGAACATACTGCTATGCGAGAATATATAAAGGAGTCCTTGGAAAAGGGACATATTCGTCCATCGTCATCTCCCTTAGGAGCCGGTTTTTTCTTTGTGTCAAAAAAAGACGGCTCTTTGAGACCATGTATTGATTATCGGCTTTTGAATAAAATCACGGTTAAATATCAATACCCATTGCCGTTGCTGACTGATTTGTTTGCTCGCATAAAGGGGGCCAAGTGGTTCTCTAAGATTGATCTCCGTGGGGCGTATAATTTGGTGCGGATCAGGCAGGGGGATGAGTGGAAAACCGCATTTAATACGCCCGAGGGCCACTTTGAGTATTTGGTGATGCCTTTTGGTCTTTCTAATGCCCCTTCAGTCTTCCAGTCCTTTATGCATGATATTTTCCGCGATTTTTTGGATAAATTTATGATAGTGTATCTGGATGATATTCTGATTTTTTCGGATGATTGGGACTCTCATGTCCAGCAAGTTAAGAGGGTTTTTCAGGTTTTGCGGTCTAATTCTCTGTGTGTCAAGGGTTCTAAGTGCGTTTTTGGGGTTCAGAGAATTTCCTTTTTGGGATATATTTTTTCTCCCTCTTCCATTGAGATGGATCCTGTCAAGGTTCAAGCTATTTGTGATTGGACGCAGCCCTCTTCTCTTAAAAGTCTTCAGAAATTTTTGGGCTTTGCCAACTTTTATCGTCGATTTATTTCTGGTTTTTCGGATGTCGTTAAGCCATTGATCGATTTGACTAGACAGGGTGCTGATGTTGCTAATTGGTCCCCTGATGCTGTGGAGGCCTTTCAGGAGCTTAAGCGCCGTTTTTCTTCTGCCCCTGTGTTGCGTCAGCCTGATGTGACTCTTCCTTTTCAGGTTGAGGTCGACGCTTCTGAGATCGGGGCTGGGGCAGTGTTGTCGCAGAAAAGTTCTGACTGCGCCGTGATGAGGCCTTGTGCCTTCTTTTCCCGTAAATTTTCGCCCGCTGAGCGGAATTATGATGTTGGGAATCGGGAGCTTTTGGCCATGAGGTGGGCGTTTGAGGAGTGGCGCCATTGGCTCGAGGGGGCCAGACATCAGGTGGTGGTATTGACTGACCACAGAAATTTGATCTATCTTGAGACCGCCAGGCGCCTGAATCCTAGACAGGCACGCTGGTCATTATTTTTCTCTCGGTTTGATTTTGTGGTATCGTACCTACCGGGTTCTAAGAATGTTAAGGCGGATGCCCTTTCTAGGAGTTTTGAGCCTGATTCACCCGGCAACTCTGACCCCACAGGTATTCTTAAGGAGGGAGTTATCTTGTCAGCCGTTTCTCCAGACCTGCGGCGGGCCTTGCAGGAGTTTCAGGCGGATAGACCGGATCGTTGTCCGCCTGATAGGTTGTTTGTTCCTGATGATTGGACCAGTAGAGTCATCTCTGAGGTACATTCTTCTGCATTGGCAGGTCATCCTGGAATTTTTGGTACCAGGGATTTGGTGGCAAGATCCTTCTGGTGGCCTTCCCTGTCACGAGATGTGCGAGGCTTTGTGCAGTCTTGTGACGTTTGTGCTCGGGCCAAGCCTTGTTGTTCTCGGGCTAGTGGATTATTGTTGCCCTTGCCTATTCCTAAGAGGCCTTGGACACACATCTCGATGGATTTTATTTCAGATCTGCCTGTTTCTCAGAAGATGTCTGTCATCTGGGTGGTGTGTGACCGTTTTTCTAAGATGGTCCATTTGGTTCCCCTGCCCAAATTGCCTTCTTCTTCCGAGTTGGTGCCCCTGTTTTTTCAAAATGTTGTTCGTTTGCATGGTATTCCTGAGAATATCGTTTCTGACAGAGGAACCCAATTTGTGTCTAGATTTTGGCGGGCATTCTGTGCTAGGATGGGCATAGATTTGTCTTTTTCGTCTGCTTTTCACCCTCAGACTAATGGCCAGACCGAGCGGACTAATCAGACCCTGGAGACATATCTGAGGTGTTTTGTGTCTGCTGACCAGGATGATTGGGTTGCTTTTTTGCCATTGGCGGAGTTCGCCCTCAATAATCGGGCCAGCTCTGCCACTTTGGTGTCCCCGTTTTTCTGTAATTCGGGGTTCCACCCTCGATTTTCCTCCGGTCAGATGGAATCCTCGGATTGTCCTGGAGTGGATGCGGTGGTGGAGAGATTGCATCATATCTGGGGGCAGGTGATGGACAATTTAAAGTTGTCCCAGGAGAAGACTCAGCTTTTTGCCAACCGTCACCGTCGTGTTGGTCCTCGGCTTTGTGTTGGAGATTTGGTGTGGTTGTCTTCTCGTTTTGTCCCTATGAGGGTCTCATCTCCTAAGTTTAAGCCTCGGTTCATCGGTCCGTATAAAATATTGGAGATTCTTAACCCTGTTTCCTTCCGTTTGGACCTCCCTGCATCCTTTTCTATTCATAACGTTTTTCATCGGTCGTTATTGCGCAGGTATGAGGCACCGGTTGTGCCTTCCGTTGAGCCTCCTGCTCCGGTGTTGGTTGAGGGTGAGTTGGAGTACGTTGTGGAAAAAATCCTAGACTCCCGTGTTTCCAGACGGAGACTCCAGTATCTGGTCAAGTGGAAGGGATACGGCCAGGAGGATAATTCTTGGGTCACTGCATCTGATGTTCATGCCTCTGATCTGGTTCGTGCCTTTCATAGGGCCCATCCTGATCGCCCTGGTGGTTCTGGTGAGGGTTCGGTGCCCCCTCCTTGAGGGGGGGGTACTGTTGTGAATTTGGATTCTGGGCTCCCCCGGTGGCTACTGGTGGAATTGAACTTGTGACATCATCTTCCCTGTTCACCTGTTCTGATTAGATCTGGGTGTCGCTATATAACCTGGCTTCTCTGTTAGATGCTTGCCGGTCAACAATGTTATCAGAAGCCTCTCTGTGCTTGTTCCTGCTCCCAGACATCTACTAGATAAGTTGGACATTCGTCCATGTTTTGTTTTTGTATTTTGGTTCCAGTTCACAGCTGCAGTTTCGTTACTGTGTCTGGAAAGCTCTTGTTGATCAGGAATTGCCACTCTGGTATTATGAGTTAATGCCAGAGTCCTAAAGTAATTTCTGGATGTGTTTTGTTAGGGTTTTCTACTGACCATGAAAGTATGCTTTCTGTCTTCTGCTATCTAGAAAGCGGACCTCAAATTTGCTAAAACTATTTTCCTGCTGCGTTTGTTGTTTCATCTCATATCACCGCCAATATATGTGGGGGGCTTCTGTCTCCTTTTTGGGCATTTCTCTAGAGGTGAGTCAGGTCTTATATTTCCCTCTGCTAGCATTATTTAGTTCTCCGGCCGGCGCTGGGCATATAGGGATAAAAAGTAGGACATGCTACCTGGCTACTTCTAGATGATGCGGTAGGTTTAGTTCATGGTCAGTACAGTTACATCTTCCAAGAGCTTGTTCCTATTGAGGCTTATGCTAGTTCTCTGGCCATGGAGATCATGACAGGCAGCCCGTTAGACGGACTGCGTTACACCGCGGCATAATGCGGTTTAACGCAGTTTGTTAACGCTGCCATTAACCCCTATTACCGGGCACATCACCAACGCATGCCATAATGGCCATGCGATAGTGATGTGCCGTCATTCTGTGACGGACCCTCGGACGCGGGCTGCAGCGTTTCCGGGTCCGTCACCGCTAGCGCAGATAGAGCATCTGCACTAGCGCGATCGCAGAACGTGATCTTTTTCGGCACTTGCGTTAACACAGTCCGTTTAACGCATGCGTTGAACGGACTGTGGTAACGCAATGTGATCCCAGCCTTAGCAATAACTTTTAATCCCCTGCTCCTATTTTGTCATCGTATTCTTATCTATTATCGAGTATTTCCTGAACAAGTCTGCTTCCTATCAGAGAATGGAAACATTATTGGATATCTTGAAACTTGCACTAACCTTGGACTACAGCTCATCATTTGTCACTCACAATGTATCAGTGTAGATAAGATCTATCAGCCTGGAGCTCAGGAATGAGATATGTATGTGATTTCCACAGCTGAGGGTGTGGTACAATGTATCAGTGGATATTTCTCAGTTTATTTAAGCAGTTACACCTCTGAGAGTTTGATAAAATGTCTCAGTTAGTATTCAGTACTCTTTACAAGGGCAAGGTTGGTCTGCCATTGCCTGAATGCTGCAGGTAGAGGTGGCCCCCATGCTGGATCTGCACCGACGAGGTACCGAGTGCCTCCTGGCTCCGCAGCCCTGGGATACATGGAGACTTTCATGTGGTGCGCAGATATTAGCAGAATCCTTTCAGTAATTGCCATTCACAGACTCTGATTCCAATAATCAGCCATTGAGAAGTTCTTGCCTCGGTTCCTCGAGTCTGGTAATTATCAGACGGCGCACGCTTAATCTTTTTTTCGGGGGTTTGTATCTGTGCTGTCTGCATCCCGGCTCGTCTGATAATTACAATCTTGTCACCTCCATAGGCAGGAAAACAATGGCACATTACAATAAGACGCAAAACGACGAGAAATTAAAACAATAACCAAGAAAACGGCCGACACTTATTGACAAGACGGCGTTTCTATAATCCGCCGATTTACACGATTAACTTAATTTAAAGCTGACAATTGAACAGAATTCATTTATGGAAATCAGATTGTGCAACTTAATATTCCTCTCTAATTTATTCCATAACCGAGTGCCACGGGGAGAAGATGAGATTCTGTCAGACTCACTTTGAATGTTTAGCTTTTCAATAATTACAGAGACTTGTGACGCCGCCATGACAATGGAGACTATGTGCGGAGTGAGCGATACAGAGCGGCGGAGAGCCAGAGATTTGTGTCACCGATAAACAGACAAAACGCTTAATTCTTTTAATTTCTATATCTGAAAATGAAGCAATTTATATTCAGGACGTCGCCGCCGCGCTTTGTCTCTGCCATGATTGGTCTTTTGAGTTCAGAGAATGTGCATTTCAGTTTTACTGTAGAATGTCTTGGAGAAGTTGCATGGAGAAACAGTGAGGTGATAGTATCCATCTGCACCCCCTCTCCTGGTGCATGCCATTGACTAAAACCTGCAGTCCCACAACACAATCCAAAATGTATTGGTGAAGAATATTGAAGATATCATTTCATGTCAATCATTTGAATCCTATTTGGCATGCGATAAACCCCTTCCTTTGTGCAGCTGGAACAGGACACCTAGCTCTGCAGGTGGTCAAGCCTCAAGAGGTTATGAGTGACAGATCTCACATCTTGAGCCAGCTAACCTCAGGACAAAAGGTTTGCTTGCAATATGGAATCCATGCCTGTAACTACTTTGTTCAGACAGCTAGGATTTCGTAAGGAGAATATGGACTTATCATATGTCCTATCCACACACCAGTTTTTTTTAGATCTCTGGAACAGGCTGAACGCCTTCCAGAGTCTCAATCCATTCTAGCGCCCCAGAGTGGGGCATTCCATAGAATAGCTAGTAGGATCTAGGTAGTAAAGCTATGTTTGGTGTCAAAACATTCCAGGGGCCTGTCCAGATCTGATGGCATCAAAACTGCTTCCCTAGGACAGTCCATTAAAGAGTTATGATGACCCATCCTAGGTTTTGGGAGTTTTTAGCTGCTGGAGGCAAGGGGAGGGGATTTAGGTTCAGCCCAAGAGAGCAAGAGGGTAGTAGGACCCAAAGGGGTCAAATGCTCATGTAAAGCATGGCCTATTACTGTTTCTCTGGGGAGGTCCCGACAACATATCGTGTGGGGGGGGGGAGACAAGGAACAGAGCGAACCACAAGCCTCCCATGTGGCAGCCCCTCCCCCTCAAGCTAGACCTTTCAGCTACTGGTAACTGATCCATTTGTTCTGCTTATATTTCTTGTCCTACTACTATTGTATTTGCATATCTGACCATTGTATATGTATAATATCTGACAATTGTATATGTGTAATCATCACTGTATCTAGTGTATTGGTTAGTGTGCCCTTAAGGCGATTAAAGGTATAATTTAACCTTGGGTTACTCTTTTATCTCAGTCCACTAATTCACACGTCCGTGATTTCTGCTCAACTTTCCATGCTACCGAGGCTGGTTTCTGGCCAGATATCCCGCTAATAAACTGGGCTTATTTCTAACAAGGAACTGGTGGCAGTCCTACTGGGCTGACCAGGCGCTGTGTCACGGGTGCTAGTGAAAAGGGCCTCTCAGCCTGTCATGGTTGTGAGTGAGGGTGGTGCCACGTCAGTAACTGCCTTTGTGGACAGAGGGCATCTGTGTAAAACTGTACAAAGCTGACCTTACGTATCCCCAGGAGGTGCGACCCGTCACGTTGGTGCAAGTGAGGAGAGCGTACCATGTGATCCCTCTGACAGAATTGGTGACAGTGGGGGTGGGAGGTGCGGGTTCTTCACAGGTGGTGGAAGTGAAAGGATTCTGCATGACCTCTCCGGTGCCATCTTTCACAGTATCCAAAACCAATGAACATGCAAAATGCTATGGCCACTTCTCCCCTCACATCTTGCAATGATCATTCACCATCATCCTCTTATAACTTCAGTGCAAACTGTGCTGTAAACGTTACTTGCGGCCAGTCATATGGATACAATGTTATCTGTGAGCAGTATCATAGGTGGATACAATGTTGCAGTCTAATAGGTGGTGTTATGGTAAATATTTATACTTTGCTTTGATCATTCAGATAATGCATATATCTTTGATAATGTAATATGTTTAAATTAGCTTTATAAGACTTATTCATAAAAGCAATGGCACAGGGCGCTGTCTCTGATATAGATTAAGTTTTCTTTGTTACAGTAGGCATAGGAAACTGGACAGAGCCAGTATCAAGGAGTTCTGCAGAATCCATAATTTACAACCTTGTATTCCAAACTAAAATATTTTCTTTCATAGGTAATGTAAAGCCATTCCCCTTCTGTGGGTGTAATAAAATACTTGTTGCTTGGTATCTGAGTGCAGACAAGAACAGAACATTGCAAGAACTGGCTGTGTGATATTTTCTCATCTCTGATGCATCATATTTATTTAATTTCAACCAATAATGGCAGATTGGTGATTGTTTGCATCTCAATCCAAACTACGGTAGCTCTTGTTGGAAGGGATAAAATGTTTTCAGTCTCATAGGTGGATGCAATGTTATCCATGAGCAGTCTCATAGATTGATACAATGTTATCCGTGAGCAGTCTCATAGATTGATACAATGTTATCCGTGAGCAGTCTCATAGGTTGATGCAATGTTATCCGTGAGCAGTCTCACAGGTGGATACCATGTTATCTGTGAGCAGTCTCATAGGTTGATACAATGTTATCCATGAGCAGTCTTAAAGGCAGATACAATGTTATCCGTGAGCAGTCTCATAGGTTGATACAATGTTATCCATGAACAGTCTCATAGGTTGATACAATGTTATCCGTGAGCAGTCTCATAGGTTGATACAATGTTATCCGTGAGCAGTCTCATAGGCAGATACAATGTTATCCGTGAGCAATCTCATAGGTTGATACAGTGTTATCCATGAGCAGTCTCATAGGTGGATACAATGTTATCCATATGCAGTCTCATAGGTTGATAAAATGTTATCCGTGAGCAGTCTCATAGGTGGATACAATGTTATCCATGAGCAGTCTCATAGGTTGATACAATGTTATCCGTGAGCAGTCTCATAGGTTGATACAATGTTATCCGTGAGCAGTCTCATAGGTTGATACAATGTTATCCGTGAGCAATCTCATAGGTTGATACAATGTTATCCGTGAGCAGTCTCATAGGTGGATACAATGTTATCCATGAGCAGTCTCATAGGTTGATACACTGTTATCCGTGAGCAGTCTCATAGGTGGATACAATGTTATCCATGAGCAGTCTCATAGGTTGATACAGTTATCCGTGAGCAGTCTCATAGGTGGATACAATGTTATCCGTGAGCAGTCTCATAGGTGGATACAATGTTGTCCGTGAGCAGTCTCATAGGTGGATACAATATTATCAGTGAGCAGTCTCATAGGTGAATACAATGTTATCCGTGAGCAATCTCATAGGTGAATATAATGTTATCCGTGAGCAGTCTCGTAGGTTGATACAATGTTATCCGTGAGCAGTCTCATAGGTTGATACAATGTTATCCGTGAGAAGTCTCATAGGTGAATACAATGTTATCCGTGAGCAGTCTCATAGGTTGATACAATGTTATCCGTGAGCAGTCTCATAGGCGGATACAATGTTATCTGTGAGCAGTCTCATAGGTGGATACACTGTTATCCGTGAGCAGTCTCATAGGTGGATACAATGTTATCCGTGAGCAGTCTCATAGGTTGATACAATGTTATCCGTGATCAGTCTCATAGGTTGATACAGTGTTATCCGTGAGCAGTCTCATAAGTGGATACACTGTTATCCGTGAGCAGTCTCATAGGTGGATACAATGTTGTCCGTGGGCAGTCTCATAGGTGGATACAATATTATCCGTGAGCAGTCTCATAGGTGAATACAATGTTATCCGTGAGCAGTCTCATAGGTGGATACAATGTTATCCGTGAACAGTCTCATAGGTGGATACACTGTTATCCGTGAGCAGTCTCATAGGTGGATACAATGTTATCCATGAGCAGTCTCATAGGTTGATACAATGTTATCCGTGAGCAGTCTCATAGGTTGATACAGTGTTATCCGTGAGCAGTCTCATAAGTGGATACACTGTTATCCGTGAGCAGTCTCATAGGTGGATACAATGTTGTCCGTGAGCAGTCTCATAGGTGGATACAATGTTGTCCGTGAGCAGTCTCATAGGTGGATACAATATTATCCGTGAGCAGTCTCATAGGTGAATACAAGGTTATCCGTGAGCAGTCTCATAGGTGGATACAATGTTGTCCGTGAGCAGTCTCATAGGTGGATACAATATTATCCGTGAGCAGTCTCATAGGTGAATACAATGTTATCCGTGAGCAATCTCATAGGTGAATATAATGTTATCCGTGAGCAGTCTCATAGGTGGATACAATATTATCAGTGAGCAGTCTCATAGGTTGATACAATGTTATCCATGAGCAGTCTCATAGGTTGATACAATGTTATCCGTAAGAAGTCTCATAGGTGAATACAATGTTATCCGTGAGCAGTCTCATAGGTGAATACAATGTTATCCGTGAGCAGTCTCATAGGTGGATAGAATGTTATCCGTGAGCAGTCTCATAGGTTGATACACTGTTATCCGTGAGCAGTCTCATAGGTGGATACAATGTTATCTGTGAGCAGTCTCATAGGTGGATACAATGTTATCCGTGAGAAGTCTCATAGGTTGATACAATGTTATCCGTGAGCAGTCTAATAGGTGGATACAGTGTTATCCATGAGCAGTCTCATAGGTTGATACACTGTTATCCGTGAGCAGTCTCATAGGTGGATACAATGTTATCCGTGAGCAGTCTCATAGGTGATACAATGTTGTCCGTGAGCAGTCTCATAGGTGGATACAATATTATCCGTGAGCAGTCTCATAGGTGAATACAATGTTATCCGTGAGCAGTCTCATAGGTTGATACAATGTTATCCGTGAGCAGTCTCATAGGCAGATACAATGTTATCCGTGAGCAATCTCATAGGTTGATACAGTGTTATCCATGAGCAGTCTCATAGGTTGATACACTGTTATCCGTGAGCAGTCTCATAGGTGGATACAATGTTATCCGTGAGCAGTCTCATAGGTGGATACAATGTTGTCCGTGAGCAGTCTCATAGGTGGATACAATATTATTCGTGAGCAGTCTCATAGGTGAATACAATGTTATCCGTGAGCAGTCTCATAGGTGAATATAATGTTATCCGTGAGCAGTCTCATAGGTTGATACAATGTTATCCGTGAGCAGTCTCATAGGTTGATACAATGTTATCCGTGAGAAGTCTCATAGGTGAATACAATGTTATCCGTGAGCAGTCTCATAGGTTGATACAATGTTATCCGTGAGCAGTCTCATAGGTGGATACAATGTTATCCGTGAGCAGTCTCATAGGTGGATACACTGTTATCCGTGAGCAATCTCATAGGGGGATACAAGGTTATCCGTGAGCAGTCTCATAGGCAGATACAATGTTATCCGTGAGCAATCTCATAGGTTGATACAGTGTTATCCATGAGCAGTCTCATAGGCTGATACACTGTTATCCGTGAGCAGTCTCATAGGTGGATACAATGTTATCCATGAGCAGTCTCATAGGTTGATACAATGTTATCCGTGAGCAGTCTCATAGGTGGATACAATGTTATCCGTGAGCAGTCTCATAGGTGGATACACTGTTATCCGTGAGCAGTCTCATAGGTTGATACAATGTTATCCGTGATCAGTCTCATAGGTTGATACAGTGTTATCCGTGAGCAGTCTCATAAGTGGATACACTGTTATCCGTGAGCAGTCTCATAGGTGGATACAATGTTGTCCGTGAGCAGTCTCATAGGTGGATACAATATTATCCGTGAGCAGTCTCATAGGTGAATACAATGTTATCCGTGAGCAGTCTCATAGGTGGATACAATGTTATCCGTGAGCAGTCTCATAGGTTGATACAATGTTATCCGTGAGAAGTCTCATAGGTGAATACAATGTTATCCGTGAGCAGTCTCATAGGTTGATACAATGTTATCCGTGAGCAGTCTCATAGGTGGATACAATGTTATCCGTGAGCAGTCTCATAGGTGGATACACTGTTATCCGTGAGCAGTCTCATAGGTTGATACAGTGTTATCCGTGAGCAGTCTCATAGGTGGATACACTGTTATCCGTGAGCAGTCTCATAGGTGGATACAATGTTGTCCGTGAGCAGTCTCATAGGTTGATACCATGTTATTGTATTTTATTTTTATATGAAAATGTGAATGAACCTTAAGGCTATGTTCACGCGATGCGGTTTTTGCTGCGGATCCGCAGCGGAATTGCAGCTGCGGATCCGCAGCAGTTTTCCATGCAGGGTACAGTACAATGTTACCCTATGGAAAACAAAAACCGCTGTGCCGACAATCCTTTTTTTCGCAGGCAAATCCGCGCGGATTTGCCTGCAGAAAAAAGAAGTACCATGTCAATTCTTTCTGCGGATTCCGCTGCGGGTTTCCAACAGCACCAATAGGAAACTGCAGTTGGAAACCCGCAGTGGAATCCGCAGTAGAAAAAGGACACAAAACTGCAGAGAGAAGCACCGCCGTTTTTCACTGCGGATTTTCCAGAAAAAGGACCTGAAAAATCCGCAGTGAAAAAAGGATCGTGTGAACGTAGCCTAAGGGCTATGGAAACCTTTCACTGCACTAATTATATATGTCACTGACAGCTATATATGTATTCTATGTGTATATATCTATTCTATTCTAACCTGTCACAACGTGATTTTACAGTACCTGGCAGATGAATTGCTGGCTTTTCATCAATCTATATATGTACTAAAGAATATTTCCATGGAAAGATATGTGTAAATGATAGAGAATTGCTCTATACAAAAGCTCATGTTAACATCGCATTGCAATCGGTTCATATTCACATGAAAATCAGATGCTTGGTGTGAAGAATCGGATTGTACTCACATGAAAATCGCATGGCAATAGTCCTACTTTTCTGGACCGAAATCGGAACTTTTTTTTCACAGTGATAGGTATAAGCCCTTAGCTCACATGTCAGCACAGCTTCTATCCTGCTCTTAATTCCTCTCCATGTGCTTCCATACAATTATATTTAACCCTTTTCCCAATGCTTTATAATTTAGTGAAATGACTGCAGGCCTCTACTTTGGTGAATTTGCATGGAGCAAATAGCTAAAAATTAGACTGCAAAAATATTCAAGTTTTTTTGTAACATTCGAGACAAATTCAATCCACCTCGAACAAATTAGTTCATCTCCGGCACTCTGCCAGATTACAGGGCTTACAGACTCTGCAGCAGCAAAATGATAGAAAACAAGTCATGAAAATGATGGAAAGGTTTTAGACTTTTTAATTAGAAAGCAAATGAACAATAAAATAAATCCTGTGTGAAGCATCTTAAGCAGGAGGGCTAGCCTCACATGTGCGGAGCCGCAGGGATGGATGGGTGCTGGCATAGACACTGCACTTGTTGTGCAGAGCAGCCGTCTGTACACACATGAATATAGGCGGAGTGCCCCTCTTAGCGGAGTCGGGGGGAAGGATCTGCAGGTTTCAGGTTGGGGTTTCTTGCCTTTAAGTCTCCTTAGTAAAAGTGCGCCTGAATGCTGCTCCACCTGCGCAGAATCTCCGCTATTATTCACTCCAAGATTTCTTCTTCTTAGAATTGATATTGTTGTGGATTCATCAGGAAAAAGCCCAGAAACTTTGGAATAATCATGCGGCTCCTGTTCAATTCTCCCCTAGTCAAGCTATTTGTCCTGTAATTCCGGTGATTGAGCCGACTCATCCGTGCGCTGCAAAAGCAGCAATATGAAGAAAACATGGCTGCAGAAAGATTTGATTTGGGGACAAGTTACATGAAAAGGGGAGGCTCATTTTTTCAAGGGTAACACCAGTGGCGTAACTACAAAGTTATGGGCCCCGGTGCGAACTTCCAAATGGGGCCCCCCCCTACCCCCGCCCCCCCCTACTCCCCCCCCCCACCTTCCCCTAGATACGCCTCGGACTGTTGCAGGAATCTCCTGCACTGCAACATGGTGTTGGGTGCTAGCACAGCCCGCACAGTGGTATATCCAGCACAGCCCGCACAGTGGTATATCCAGCACAGCCCGCACAGTGGTATATCCAGCACAGCCCGCACAGTGGTATATCCAGCACAGCCCTCACAGTTGTATATTCAGCACAGCCCTCACAGTGGTATATCCAGCACAGCCCGCACAGTGGTATATCCAACACAGCCCTCACAGTGGTATATCCAGCACAGCCCTCACAGTGGTATATCCAGCACAGCCAGCACAGGGGTATATACAGCACAGCCCGCACAGGGGTATATCCAGCAGAGCCCGCACAGGGGTATATACGGCACAGCCCGCACAGTGGTATATACAGCACAGCCCGCACAGGGGTATATCCAGCAGAGCCCGCACAGGGGTATATACAGCACAGCCCGCACAGTGGTATATACAGCACAGCCCGCACAGGGGTATATCCAGCAGAGCCCGCACAGGGGTATATACAGCACAGCCAGCACAGGGGTATATACAGCACAGCCCGCACAGGGGTATATCCAGCAGAGCCCGCACAGGGGTATATACAGCAGAGCCCGCACAGGGGTATATACAGCACAGCCCGCACAGGGGTATATCCAGCAGAGCCCGCACAGGGGTATATACAGCACAGCCAGCACAGGGGTATATCCAGCACAGCCACCACAGGGGTATATCCAGCACAGCCCGCACAGGGGTATATACAGCACAGCCCGCACAGGGGTATATACAGCACAGCCCGCACAGGGATATATACAGCACAGCCCGCACAGGGGTATATACAGCACAGCCCGCACAGGGGTATATCCAGCAGAGCCCGCACAGGGGTATATACAGCACAGCCCGCACAGGGGTATATCCAGCAGAGCCCGCACAGGGGTATATCCAGCAGAGCCTGCACAGGGGTATATACAGCACAGCCAGCACAGGGGTATATACAGTACAGCCCGCACAGGGGTATATCCAGCAGAGCCCGCACAGGGGTATATACAGCACAGCCCGCACAGTGGTATATACAGCACAGCCCGCACAGGGGTATATACAGCACAGCCCGCACAGGGGTATATACAGCAAATCCAGCACAGGGGTATATACAGCACAGCCAGCACAGGGGTATATACAGTACAGCCCGCACAGGGGTATATACAGCACAGCCCGCACAGGGGTATATACAGCACAGCCAGCACAGGGGTATATACAGCACAGCCAGCACAGGGGTATATACAGTACAGCCCGCACAGGGGTATATACAGCACAGGGGTATACACAGCACAGCCCACATCTCATCTCCCCCCCCCCCCCCGATAATGGACCCACAGTCCGGTTAAAAAAAAAAACTCTCCTCACCTTTCCTTTTGCCCGCGCTTCTCCCGGCGGCTGAAGTCTGCCCAGGACACTGCAGGTGCGCGATGATGTGATATCATCGCGCACCCGCAGTGTACTGTCAGAGGCAGAGCGGGGAATGATGGGAGAGGAAGCGTCAGGTGACGCTCTCTCCTCCCATCATTGCATTGAACTATACCGGTGTCATAGACGCCGGTATAGTTAAATGCGGCGGCGGCGGCGGAGGCACTGGGGGGGGGGTTCCGGGGGAGGAACAGTGCAGCGGCCCACTACTGGCATCGGCTCTTCTGGCATTTGCCAGAAGTGCCCGATGGCCAGCCCGGCCCTGCTCAGACCTGCCGGCCCGGGGCCCCTGACCTGCGGGGCCCGGTCGCAATGGCGACCGCTGCGACCGCGGTAGTTACGCCCCTGGGTAACACTTACTATACTCTTCTGTCAGTGCTGCATCACTTGGTGCCCTGTCCCCGGCCAGCAGAGGTGTATCTAGGGTTTCTGGCACCCGGGGCAAGGATTCAGTTTGGAGGCCAGCAACCCCACCCCCCCCCCGCCCCGAACATATGGGATTTGCACACCTAGTCATGTACCCACGAGCTCCTCTCCCTTAAGCTCCCAATGTTCAGTGAAAAACTGAGAGAAGCAGAAGAGAAGCTCGCTGTCACAGGACCACAAATATGAAAATCGCATGTGAGTGAAGTGTCCATGTGACGACTACTGGAACCTGCAGAGCTGAATCCTGGCATCGCAGGTTTCTGAATTCTCACAACTAATGCACTGCACACTTTTAGGATTCTCCCTTGCCCTTGGACAGTCATGTCAGCACAAGCATGTCATTTGTAACGGCCAGGGTACAGAAATCACTATCCAGTGGGGGTGCGAGGACAGACATGACTGCTGCAGCTAAACCCGCTTTAATTTCCTCCTTGACTTTAAGGTTGAATAATAGTTTAAGATGAAAGTTAAACCTTAGAAATCAGCGAATCTGGAAAAATTCAAGTTCGGGACATTCACTCAAATTCAGCCAGGAAATTAGATATTCATTGAATTTATCCAATGGTAAAATGCAGGAGCCCCAACAGCAGAAAAAGGTGCTTTTGTCAGGATCTGAGGTCTCCTGACTAGTGTTGAGCGATACCGTCCGATACTTGAAAGTATCGGTATCGGAAAGTATCGGCCGATACCGGCAAAGTATCGGATCTAATCCGATACCGATACCCGATACCAATACAAGTCAATGGGACTCATGTATCGGACGGTATTCCTGATGGTTCCCAGGGTCTGAAGGAGAGGAAACTCTCCTTCAGGCCCTGGGAACCATATTAATGTGTAAAATAAAGAATTAAAATAAAAAATATTGCTATACTCACCTCTCCGACGCAGCCTGGACCTCACCGAGGGAACCGGCAACGTTCTTTGCATAAAATGCGCGCTTTTCCTTCCTTCCGTGACGTCACGGCTTCTGATTGGTCGCGTGCCGCCCATGTGGCCGCGACGCGACCAATCACAGCAAGCCGTGACGTAATTTTCAGGTCCTTCTAGGCATTCAGTATTTTAAAATTACGTTCCGGCTTTGTGATTGGTCGCGTCGCGGTCACATGGGCGACGCGACCAATCACAAGCCGTGACGTCACGGGAGGCAGGAGACGCGCGCATTTTTAAAATTACGTCACGGCTTGTGATTGGTTGCGTGCCGCCCATGTGACCGCGACGCGACCAATCACAGCAAGCCGTGACGTAATTTCAGGTCCTGATGCCTATTTCTGCATTCAGGACCTGAAATTACGTCACGGCTTGCTGTGATTGGTCGCGTCGCGGTCACATGGGCGGCACGCAACCAATCACAAGCCGCGACGTAATTTTAAAAATGCGCGCGTTTCCTGCCTCCCGTGACGTCACGGCTTGTGATTGGTCGCGTCGCCCATGTGACCGCGACGCGACCAATCACAAAGCCGGAACGTAATTTTAAAATACTGAATGCCTAGAAGGACCTGAAAATTACATCACGGCTTGCTGTGATTGGTCGCGTCGCGGCCACATGGGCGGCACGCGACCAATCAGAAGCCGTGACGTCACGGAAGGAAGGAAAAACGCGCATTTTAAGCAAAGAACGCTGCCGGTTCCCTCGGTGAGGTCCAGGCTGCGTCGGAGAGGTGAGTATAGCAATATTTTTTATTTTAATTCTTTATTTTACACATTAATGTTGTATTTTACACATTAATGTTGTTTCGATACCGATACCCGATACCACAAAAGTATCGGATCTCGGTATCGGAATTCCGATACAGCAAATATCGGCCGATACCCGATACTTGCGTTATCGGAATGCTCAACACTACTCCTGACTCTAAAGAATGGATGGACCGGTCCCTGCAGATACTGCCGATCCTCCACCGGCTCCTGCGACGGTTTTCTCTTCCCCGGAGATTCCGAGGTAGGCTGGACCTCAAAACGTTCATAACCTTGTAACACTGGAACATGCATCAAGGCACAACTTCCATAGGAGGCGCCAGCGAAGAGAGACAAGGAGACCACGGCCGAAGTGAGAGCGAGGAATTGTGGCAAAGATAGGTGAAGGGAGCGTGACCACCGCCTGGTCAAAGATGATGGGAGAAGATGTTGTTCTTGGAGGAGTTTTAGATCCTGTTCTTTATTCATGACAGTGATCATAGGTTAAATTGTGAGTGAGCCCATCCATGGATGAGAAGCCCCAACACATTTCGACTCAGCCCCTCCATGGATCAGAAGCCCTCACACATTGCGAGTGAGCCCCTTCATGGATGAGAAGCCCTCGCACATTGCGAGTGAGCCCCTTCATGGATGAGAAGCCCCCACACATTGCGAGTGAGCCCCTCCATGGATGAGAAGCCACCACACATTGTGAGTGAGCCCCTCCATGGATGAGAAGCCCCCACACAATGTGAGTGAGCCCCTCCATGGATGAGAAGCCCCCACACAGTGCGAGTGAGCCCCTCCA
This sequence comes from Ranitomeya variabilis, assembly GCF_051348905.1. Taxonomy (NCBI): domain Eukaryota; kingdom Metazoa; phylum Chordata; class Amphibia; order Anura; family Dendrobatidae; genus Ranitomeya; species Ranitomeya variabilis. Next base: position 720,262,027 of record NC_135232.1, on the reverse strand, counting down.
TGGATGAGAAGCCACCACACATTGTGAGTGAGCCCCTCCATGGATGAGAAGCCCCCACACAATGTGAGTGAGCCCCTCCATGGATGAGAAGCCCCCACACATTGCGAGTGAGCCCCTCCATGGATGAGAAGCCACCACACATTGTGAGTGAGCCCCTCCATGGATGAGAAGCCCCCACACAATGTGAGTGAGCCCCTCCATAGTTTAGAAGCCCCCACATTGTGACTGTTACCCCTCCACGGATGACAAGTCCCCACATTGTGAGTGATACCCCTCTATGGATGAGAAGCCCCCACACATTGTGAGTGAGCCCCTCCATGGATGAGAACCCCCCACACAATGTGAGTAAGCCCCTCCATGGATGAGAAGCCCCACACATTGTGAGTGAAATGAGTGAACCCCTCCATGGATGAGAAGCCCCCACACTGTGCGTGACCCCATCTGCCGATGAGAAGCCCCCCACACATAATTGCTCTCAGGAGGCCTTACTGCTGACAGACACAGGACTCATGGCAGTATCACCTTCTTTTCTCCGGACAATCATTCTTTTCAGATGTCCCAACAGTCAGAAGGTGCTTCATCAGAGAAATAACGTTACCCCCGTCCTCTGCAGTGCAAACAATGTACTACCTGCTGAATGTAAGTCCGTCCTTGTTCGTTTCCTTGGAGAAAAGCTTCTTCTTTGCTGAACTTCTTCACACCAGCCAGTCTCCAAAATCCTTCACCTCACCGTGTGCAGATGCACTGACACCTGCCTTTTGCCACCCCTGAGCAAGCTCTGCACTGGTGCTGAACCAATCAAGTAGCTAAATCCTCATTGAGACAGTCCTGGCACTTGCTGGACTTCGTTCACAGCAATTTAAGTAAATGTAAAGTTCATGATCTGCTGAAGTGTTTGACGTAGGTTCAATCTCACAAGTAGCAATGTCCTTGTCTGTAAAGCCCTTTTGATGCAAAGAAATGATGACTACACATGTTGCATCAGAGGTTAATTGAAGCAGCAGGGGCGTAACTACCGTAGTCGTAGAGTTAGTCACCGCGAGCGGGCCTGACGGGTGATGGGCATGCCGACGGCAGAAAATACTTCAGCCTGATGTGTGTCCTTGGATGCACATTCAGCTTTTAAGTGTATTGTGCCACCCACCCGTCAGGTTCGTGCGCAGCCATACACGCTGATGGACAATCAGAGGCGTGCACATGACTGGGGGCACATGGCAGTGATGTCATGCACTCATGTCACTTTCACGCTGAAGTCAGCGGTTGGCTTCAGTAGAGTATGCGGCAAGGGAAGGTGAGTACAATGGTACACATTAAAGAACAGCAGCAGGATGGGGGATATATATACAAGCATGGGGCCAGGCAGGGCAAGGGATATATACGAGGTTTGGGGATATATATACAAGGATGGGGGATATATACCAGGATGGGGGATATATCTACCAGGATGGGGCCAAGGCAGGGTAAGGAATATATACAAGGATAGAGGATATATATACCAGGATGGGGTATATCTATGAGGATGGGGCCCAGGCAGGGCAAGGGATATATACGAGGATGGGGGATATATATACCAGGATGGGGCTATATCTATCAGGATGGGGCCCAGGCAGGGCAAGGAATATATACAAGGATAGGGGATATATACACCAGGATGGGGGATATATCTACCAGGATGGGGCCCAGGCAGGGCAAGGGATATATATGAGGTTGGGGGATATATATACAAGGATGGGGGATATATCCACCAGGATGAGGGATATATCTACCAGGATGGGGCCCAGGTAGGGCAATAGATATATACAAGGATAGGGGATATATACCAGGATGGGGGATATATCTACCAGGATGGGGCCCAGGCAGGGCAAGGGATAAATACGAGGATGGGGAATATATATACCAGGATGGGGGATATATATCTACCAGGATAGGACCAAGGCAGGGTAAGGGTTATATACAAGGATAGGGGATATACATACCAGGCTGGGGGTATATCTATCAGGATGGGGCCCAGGCATGGCAAGGGATATATATGAGGATGGGAGATATATATACCAGGATGGGGTATATCTATCAGGATGGGGCCCAGGCAGGGCAAAGGATATATACGAGGTTGGGGGATATATATACCATGATGGAGGATATATATACCAGCATGGGGCCCAGCATAAGGGACATATATATCAGATGGGGGATGTATATACCAGGATGGTGTCCAGGCAGGATAAGGGACAGGATGAGGGACCTTATAATTATATATGCACACACATGCCAGGATGGGGGAGAGGGCCTCCATCCAAATCTTGCACCAGGACCCATCATAGTCTAGTTACGACACTGAGAAGATGAAAAATGATTTCAAGCACCTGTGTTCATGTAAAGCCACTAGAGGGCGCTGTAGTCCAATCAGCATGACAGAGTGCCATCAGCTGCCTTGTCCTTGTAACACTTTCTCTTGAGATGAGATCTCTTACATGATGTAAGCAAGTCACTTTGATGCAGGGATGACGTTAAGTGGAAATGGTGTTCTTGTGAATATGTAAGGTGCTCTGGGTGGTAGTCATGGTCGAGACGCTGCCTCACATCGCCCTGGCTCCCTACAAACAAACAGTGTCTCAGTCCGCAAGTGTTGGTGTATACATTGCATTGTACCCCCTTGTAGGCTAGAGGCCTTCACTGTAATAACGTCCTTTGGTCCAGGATCAGAAGTATATAAATCAGAGGAAACCAGGTTTGTTATAACAAGCTCAACTTTACTGGACAGTTATACAACAGTCTTTACCAATCAGTTTCAGGGACAGCACCCTCCGGTTTCAACATAGTGCAATTCAAGCATTCACTTACATTCAGCTCGGACTATCCCTACGCTTGAGCCCCAGGGATTTCCCATCTGGCACCGCAGCATTCCTGAGATCCACTAAGTTTCCCTCACGTGGTTTCCCTGTATGGAAGGGAATAAGGCACACTTCCCAGTGCCTAGTCCAGACTGTAGGGCCAGGACATTACAGGAATATCTAAACGCTATGTCCTCCACATGCCAACATCCCACTGCAATTTCAACCTGAACTTCACATAAACCTCACATACTAACACTGTGACTAAAACCAGGAAATGCTTCTCCTTTTTGCTTGACCCAACCCACTCCCATACTGGGCTGGTCCAACATATTTATGCTGTTACTGTTCCTGCAGTCTGTTGCTGGGATGATCTAACCTTTCACCTACATTCCACACAGCTTGCATTACTTTGCTACATTAACACTATACTAACAATACCTACACTATACCTATCCCTTAAACACCAATAGGCCCACTGCTGCCCATCTGCCCTAATGTTCCTACCCCTGAGCTGAGTGTACCAGGTTACCTTTGCCATTACCATCCTGGTACCCACACCGCAGCATTAGTACATATCACACGCTCTGCATTTTACATTAAACCATTAAAACACAATACATCCACATGTTAATATTCACGCTACAATTGTTGTCTTCATGGGAAGGTATAAGACCGTCCTGGTCACACCCTTATAAATAAGCTCATTTTCATGGTGAGGAATCACTATTTTTTTTGCATTTCATCTGATCATTCTCCTAAATAATCTGGATTCGTGCAAATTACAACTATGAAAACTGAAGCTGCGACATTGTGAAAAGCAAAATTTGTATCAGTCTCAAAACTTGTATCCACGACTTTATAACAAACTCCTATTTCCCTTTGTAATTAAAGTCTGTAATCCAAAATCGAAGCTTCCACAATGCACTCCTCTCCGAGAACAAGAAATCTATAAAGTCCGGCAGCAGCTCTGGATGTGACTGGAGTATATGATGTGATGCAAACAGAAGATTTGTCTTCCATTATTTAGATCTGTAAATCGATACTAAATTGCTGGAAAACGGCTATGATCTGGAGGGTTCCGAAATCAGAGAATATGGATTCATATAAATATCAGTGAATAGAAATGTGCCGGATCCCACCACAGGCTCCAGCGCCCACCGGAGCGGGAGAAGGACGTCTGTAGAGAAGGTGTCATTGTCAGTCAGCGCAACCCCGGCCGCTCCTGCACAATCCGCCGGTGATTAATGAGCGTCATTACGAGTCTCCTCCCCCCGCCCCGGCCAGGAGTAATGGGGGTCAGAATGCGAAGAAATATCCCTTAAAGGAAGACAAAGCCATAAAATGATCAGGTAATTACCCATCAAATATCAGCTCTGCAAAAGAAAGAGGGATTTAATGGAAATCTCACAGTAATTTCATACAAGGGAGATTAACTAAGGTTGACAAAAGCTATGTAAGCGCATGACGTCCCCACCAGCACACCATGTCCCCGCCAGCAAACCACATCTCACCACTGACCCACCAGCATTGCACAGCCCCGCCACGTCCCAGCCATCATGCCACGGCCCTGCCAGCACACCACGTCCCCATCAGCACGCCATGACCCTACCGTGTCCCTGCCATGGCCCCGACAGCATGCCACGGCCCTGCCACTGACCCACCAGCATGCCACAGCCCTGCTACATCCCTGCCAGCATGTCACATCCCAGCCACCACGCCACGGCCCCGCAATGGTCCAGCCAGCATGCCACGTCCCCGCTATCACGCCATGGCCCCGCCACTGACCCACCAGCATGCCACAACCCTGCCAGCATGTCACGTCCCAGCCAGCATGCCACAGCCCTACCATGTCCCAGCCAGCATGTCACATCCCAGCCACCATGCCACGACCCCGCCACAGTCCAGCCAGCACGCCATGTACCTGCTAACATGCCACTGACCCACCAGCATGCCACAACCCCGCCATGTCCCAGCCAGCATGTCACGTCCCAGCCAGCATGCCACAGCCCTGCCACGTCCCAGCCAGCATGTCACATCCCTGCCACCACGCCACGACCCCGCCACGGTCCAGCCAGCATGCCACATCCCCGCTAACACACCATGGCCCCGCCACAGCCTCGCCACTGACCCACCAGCATGCCACAACCCCGCCATATCCCAGCCAGCATTTCACGTACCAGCCAGCATGCCACAGCCCTGCCATGTCCCAGCCAGCATGCAAGGGCCCCCACTGACCCACCAGCATGCCACGGCTCCACCAGCATGCCAAGGCCACGCCACTTTCCAGCCAGCATGCCACAGCCCCGCCACTGACCCGTCAGCATGCCATGGCTCCACCAGCATGCCACAGCCGTGTCACTCACCAGCCAGCATGCCACAGCGGCGCCACTTCCCAGCCAGCACGCCACCACTTGTGTCAGCACACCATTACATCACCACCATCCGCACACACCATTACTGTAAGCAGCAGGGCCAGAGAGGACCATGGAAGACATCTACAGATCACATTAAAGGGACAGTTCTTCATTGTATAAGAACTCTGGATCGACCTCTGCAAGAAGGATCGGATATTACGTGACTCCCATCAAAACGACTATCTGACTATATAATAGAGGAGGGTGACGAGCAGGACGCTGCTGCCTTTGTGGTGTCCTCCATGAGCTCTTAGGAGTGGGGTTAGTGACTGATTCTTCTGCGCATTGTGGTAACAGAACTTCTGTAATTATCACTGTCCACTGGGCGATAACAAGGAGTGCAGCTCTGGAGCTGATCTAGTTTATGAGGCAGTGGGTGGGGGCGTCAGAGGCTCAGGTTACAGTGGTTACTTTAATACTTTATTACCCAAGAAAAAGTTATAAACAGATTGTTATTAACCCTGTGTTACCCAGGGGAGCAACACAACCACGGAGCCGCTGCCAGACACCCTGATACCTCCTAATATCTGGTCTTGGAGCATCACTAAGACTCTAAAGAACAAAGTGCACTGGATGTAGGGACAGGTCGTAATGCTAAAGTAATGTCCACAGTCAGTGTCAGTCACAGGAAAGTATATAGCAAAAGCTGTGGTGCCCATGGGACCAGCGTCATGGTACTGCCCAATGTACAGTCATCATAGTGCCCAATGTACAGTCATCACAGTGCCCAATATACAGTCATCGTAGTGCCCAATATACAGTCATCGCAGTGCCCAATGTACAGTCATCGTAGTGCCGAATGTACAGTCATCGTAGTGCCCAATGTACAGTCATCATAGTGCGCAATGTCCAGTCATCAAATTGCCCAATGTAGTTATCGTAGTGCCCAGTATGGTCGTCATAGTGCCCACTATAGTCATCGTAGGACCCAATATACAGTCATTGCAGGGCCCAATGTACAGTCATCATAGTGCCCAGTATACAGTCATCATAGTGCCCAATATACAGTCATCATAGTGCCCAAAATACAGTCATCATAGTGCCCAATATACAGTCATCGTAGAACCCAATATACAGTCATCATAGTGCCCAATATACAGTCATCATAGTGCGCAATATACAGTCATCATAGTGCCCACAGTACAGGCCTCCATGTAGTGACCAATATACAGTCATCATAGTGCCCAATGTGCAGTCATCATAGTGCCCAATGTACATTCATCATAGTGCCCAATGTACAGTCATCATAGTGCCCAACGTACAGTCATCATAGTGCCCAATGTAGTCATCATAGTGCCTAATATACAGTCATTATAGTGCCCAATGTACAGTCATCATAGTGCCCAGTATACAGTCATCATAGTGCCCAATGTGCAGTCATCATAGTGCCCAATATACAGTCATCATAGTGCCCAATGTGCAGTCATCATAGTGCCCAATATACAGTCATCATAGTGCCCAATGTGGAGCCATCATAGTGTCCAATACACAGTCATCATAGTGCCCAATATACAGTCATCGTAGTGCCCAATGTGCAGTCATCATAGTGTCCAATATAGTCATCATAGTGCCCAATATACAGTCATCATAGTGCCCACAGTACAGGCCTCCATGTAGTGACCAATATACAGTTATCATAGCGCCCAATGTGCAGTCATCATAGTGCCCAATATACAGTCATCACAGTGCCCAATGTACAGTCATCATAGTGCCCAATGTACAGTCATCATAGTGCCCAATGTACAGTCATGATAGTGCCTAATATACAGTCATTATAGTGCCCAATGTACTGTCATCATAGTGTCCAATATAGTCATCATAGTGCCCAATATACAGTCATCATAGTGCCCAATGTGTAGTCATCATAGTGTCCAATATAGTCATCATAGTGCCCAATATACAGTCATCATAGTGCCCAATATACAGTCATCATAGTGCCCAATGTGCAGTCATCATAGTGCCCAATATAGTCATCATAGTGCCCAATATACAGTCATCATAGTGCCCACAGTACAGGCCTCCATGTAGTGACCAATATACAGTCATCATAGTGCCCAATGTGCAGTCATCATAGTGCCCAATGTACATTCATCATAGTGCCCAATGTACAGTCATCATAGTGCCCAATGTTCACTCATCATAGTGCCTAATATACAGTCATTATAGTGCCCAATGTACAGTCATCATAGTGCCCAATATACAGTCAGCATAGTGCCCAATGTGCAGTCTTCATAGTGCCCAATATACAGTCATCATAGTGCCTAATATACAGTCATAATAGTGCCCAATGTGCAGTCATCATAGTGCCCAATATACAGCCATCATAGTGCCCAATGTGCAGTCATCATAGTGCCCAATATACAGCCATCATAGTGCCCAATATAGTCATCATAGTGCCCAATATATAGTCATCATAGTGCTCACAGTACAGGCCTCCATTTGGTGACCAATATACAGTCATCATAGTGCCCAATGTGCAGTCATCATAGTGCCCAATGTACAGTCATCATAGTGCCCAATGTAGTCATCATAGTGCCCAATGTACAGTCATCATAGTGCCCAATGTGCAGTCATCATAGTGCCCAATGTGCAGTCATCATAGTGCCCACTGTACATGTGGGAAGATGGACCAGAATAGCGGTATCTCTTGCTTGTCTGGGCCGGAACTGTCAGGACTGTCACCACTGTTGCCGGGGGAAGCACTTTCTGAATGGAGTAGACCTTTGCACCTGACTGTTGGGGGCGGCTGTGATATAAAAGAGACTGAGCGCGTGGGAACGGGGCTTTTGGCGGGGACCCAGCGTATGCTACAAGAGAAGGTTGACTCCCTCTCCGTTGATCGACGCCAAACTGACAGGCCCGCTTTGCAGCATTCCATCCCCCACGCATAGAGACTGTGCATCTCCAGAGACCAATTCCCCGCTATCCCCCGACCTTGACGGCACTAACCAGTTGGTGCATCGGACATCTGCTGACTTTCTTTGCAACGCTAATCCGGCGTTGCATGCGGTTCGCAGTGGTGAGACTGCGGCCTCCACTCCGGGACTTTGTACATCCTTAGCCGTGCAGCAGACCTTCCCCCGTACTGCACCTCGTTCCAGGATCACAGGACCACGTGTAAGAAGACCAGGATACTCCGCTGCCATACAGAGACAGTGCTACACTTTTCTCCAGGACCGGCTCAGAGACTTGTAGTTACTTTATTGCTATATATACATTGTGGGCCTGTATATTTACACCCCCTTACTCAGGGCCGGCGTCAGCACCCGGCGCACCCGGGCAAGTGCCGGGGCCCTGAGCAGGCAGGGGGCCCACTCGCCGTCGGGGACACTGGTGTGCTATGGGAGCATAGTGCAACGGGAGGTGAGTATTTTTTTTTTATTAATATTTGGAGCAATATATGGGAACTATCAGAAGGGGCCCATATGTGGAGCATTATATGGGGCTAATTCTATATGGAGTATCTTATGGGGCCAATAATATAGGGAGCATCTTATGGGGACACTTCTATAGGGAGCATCTTATGGGGCCAATTCTATAGGGAGCATCTTATGGGGCCAATTCTATATGGAGCTTCTTATGGGGCCAATTCTATATGGAGCTTCTTAATGGGGCCAATTCTATATGGAGCTTCTAATGGGGCCAATTCTATATGGAGCTTCTTATGGGGCCAATTCTATATGGAGCATCTTATGGGGTTAATTCAATATGGAGCAGTATATGGGGCCAATTACATATGGAGCAGTATTTGGGGCCAATTACATATGGAGCAGTATATGGGGTCAATAATATATGAAGTATCTTATGGGACTAATTATATATGGAGCATTTTATATGGCCAATTATATATGGAGCATTATATGGGGCCCATTATACATGGAGCATCTTATGGGGCCAATTATTTTTGGAGCATTATATGGGGCCAATCATATACTGTAAGGAGCATTATATGGGACTCATTCTGTAAGGAGAATTATATGGGGCCCATTCTGTATGGAGCATCATATGGGGCCCATTCTGTATGGAGCAATATATTGGACTCAGTATACTGTATGGGGCCTATCATATACTGTGTGGAGCATTATATGAGGCCCATTATATATTGTGCAATAGATGGGGCCCATCATATACTGTATGGAGAATTATATGTGGCTCGCTATACTGTATGGAGCATTATATGGGGTCAATTCTGTATGGAGCAATATATGCGGCTCATTCTGTATGGCGCACTCTGTGGTGCCCATTATACTGTATGGAGCATTATATATGGCTCATTCTGTATTGAGTACTATGTGCTGCCCATTATACTGTATGGAGCAATATATGGGGGCTCATTATTCTGTTTGGAGCAATATATGGGGCTCATTATTCTGTATAGAGGACTATGTGGTGCCAATTATACTGTATGGAGCACTATATGGGGCCATTATATTGTATGGGGCAATATATGGGGCTCATTATTCTGTTCGGAGCAATATATGGGGCTCATTATTCTGTATAGAGGACTATGTGGTGCCAATTATACTGTATGGAGCACTATATGGGGCCATTATACTGTATGGGGCAATATATGGGGCTCATTATTCTGTTTGGAGCAATATATGGGACTCATTATTCTGTATAGAGGACTATACTGTCCGGTTTCTGAGCTAATGTAGAATGTACAATAGATATCACTCATGTAATGTAAGAAGTAAGTGAAATCTTTGGCATTGTACTATACCTATATTTCTCTGCCGTATCTGTGCATTATAAATTCTGGTATGTGTTAAAGGGGCCCACCGGGACTCTTTCGCCCAGGGCCCATGAAAACCTGGAGCCAGCCCTGCAGCCTTACTCCCTGCCTGGAGTATTTACTGTTGAGATAAATACATATATAAAACCCATTAATTCTTGCTCTGCCTCCTGCTTGTCACTGCATCCTGCGTTCCTGCTAGTGCCTTACATACAGTCATCATAGTGCCAACAGTACAGGCCTCCATGTAGTGCCCTTATTTATTTCTGAGGGTCCTGACAATCTACCCCACTGCCACCTTCTATATTCAATTGCACACATTTACTTAATGGTTCTGGTTTCATATTATAAATATTCTGTACAGACTCTCTGTGATGGGAAACAGGAAAATGTGAGCTCAGTATTCTGGAACTATCAGAATTGTGAATGCAGCTCTGAAGGTGACTGAGTGTGAGGGATGGAAAAGTACAAGATGCACAGGAAAATGTATTTGCAGATCTCCCCGCCATCATATGCAGCCGATCTCTGGAGGTGATCTGTAGTCTCAGCCGGAGCCGCACTTTCATATTTTAATACATCTGAAGAATTATTAGCGGAGTTTCTCGGCGGAATTAAAATAATCTATCTCCGAGAGACGAGAAAAACGCCGGTGATAATAAATGTGCGCGTCCTTCGCAAAACCCCACCGAGGCAGAAGACATTACGCCGTGCTGATGCTGCGCCTCGCGCTCGTTTCCAGGGGTGCGAGTCTTTGTCTCAAATCACAGGAATAAGCCGCCGTCCTCGTGAGCACAGTAATGGCTCTTGGCCGTCTTACTCCGTGTCACCGTGACACACGAAGCCTCAGCGCAGTCAGAACATCCAATTCCTACCAAATAATCAGAGCATGACATACGAGGACGGGAAGTGTCTGCACAAGGCTTATGTCTCCAGTGTATGCAGCCCGAGCCATGTCTGCACCCCCTATGGGGTCTGCATATAGACCTCTCTACTACCCGCACAGCCTCGGTAACAGCAGCCATTGGACCCCAAGACCATGCTGACCACACTATCCGTGCAGCGGGGGCACAAGGAAAAGAAGATCCTGAGAGCTAGCAGAAATAAAGCAGAACTAGGATTGCAGCTCTGGATGTGACCGACACTGACCGAGGAAGTAGAAGAGAGAATAGGAAAACTGCAGAAATCTGAACGCAGCTCAAAATGTGAAGGGAGAATAAAGCGCCGAGCCGGAGCAAAGAAATGAGAAGTGGGAACCTCCAGACTGAGAGCCAGCAGGAAAGCAGCAAAAATGTGGATGTGTGAGCAGGTTGCGGGATGCAGTAAAGGATAGGAGGCAGAGCAAGAGTTAAAGTTAGCTTTACTGATACCGGAGTTTACTCCACGCAGGGAGGGAAAAGTAGAGGCAGGGGTATGGCAGGTGATAGGGGCACAATAGGTGTGCTGAGGGAGGTTATGAGGGCAAAAAAATATAACAACTGTTCATAAAGAGTAAACTTATCAGTTTGACGGCTTCCTGCAGTCTTGGGTTCTAACGGTGGTGCCAACGCGATCAGCACGTGATTAGTGATGAGCGAATATACTCGCTACTCGAGATTTCCTGAGCATGCTCGGGGGTCCTCTGAGTATTTTTATTGCTCGGAGATTTGGTTTTTCTTGCCGCAGCTGAATGATTTACATCTGTTAGCCAGCATAAGAACATGTGGGGATTCCCTAGCAACCAGGCAACCCCCACATGTACTTATGCTGGCTAACAGATGTAAATCATTCAGCTGCGGCAAGAAAAACCAAATCACCGAGCACTAAAAACCACTCGGAGGACCCCCGAGCGTGCTCGGGAAATCTCAAGTAACGAGTATATTCGCTCATCACTACACGTGATGAATCCGGTGTCGTCCTGCAGGCGTTGATGATCCGGTTCCTGGTGGTGGGTCTTTGACGTCTTGCACGGGGTCCTCAGCTCCCATGCGCTCTCTCCCTTTTATGCTAACTACGCCCCCTGCTGTCCAGTGCAAAGGTTGGTCCGGGTCTCTTAGCCTTCCCCAGACAACAAAGGTGACTGTCCCGACAGTCGACAGTTCCAGACCCGGTGCAAGAAAGGTACCCCCGTTCCGGTGCCTCTTCTTACAGAGAAAGATATATATCTTGGTACCGTGTTAGCCAGTAGATAGAAAAATGTTTAGAATTGAGAGTCCTCAGTGGTTGATACCTTTTAATGGCTAACTGAAAAGATGGTAACAAATTGCAAGCTTTCGAGACTACACAGGTCTCTTCATCAGGCATAGACTAATACAAATTCTGAAGAATCACATATTTATGCACAATTTGTGCTATGTTGTGCATAAATATGTGATTCTTCAGAATTTGTATTAGTCTATGCCTGATGAAGAGACCTGTGTAGTCTCGAAAGCTTGCAATTTGTTACCATCTTTTCAGTTAGCCACTAAAAGGTATCAACCACTGAGGACTCTCAATTCTAAACATTTTTCTTCTTACAGATGCAGCTCTGGATATGACTAGAGTATAATGCCAGGCGTGCAACCAAAAGTGTCTTGGAAGAAATGAGATTCTGCAGCCCAAAAACCAACAGTAAAGCATCAGAATAGTGAATTCAGCTCTGGATGTGACTGGAGTATAAGACAAGATGATGCTCAAACACTGGCCCATTACAGAGCAAAAGCGAGAAGACAAACATTGCAACCCAAAAGCTGAACGCAAATCTGCAGAATTGTGATTGCAGCTCTGGATGTGACTAGAGAACCTCTGTAACTGAAGCC